>NC_072000.2:104042670-105466420 GCF_028885655.2 Pongo abelii | reverse complement strand
GTCCGAAGGGCACCTGCTGAGGCCAGCATGGTCCCAGTGCCACCAATGGACTGCCGTTAGCATCTCCTTCCAGAAGTGGGTTCTGGCCTTTCTCGATGGCACATGATTCTCAAATAGAAGTGCACCATATTTTTCATCGTAAATAAAGGGAAGAAACACAGATAACCTCTCCTCCAGTACCAAAGTGTAGCCCGGAGAGCAGTCCCACAGCCTCTAGTTCTGGCTGGCAGAGCTCCAGGAAGCCCTCCTAGGGGACAGGGATGCTGAGGTTCAGAGGACCAGGCGGCCATGGGGCTGACACGTATGCTCTCTGGGCAACACCCATCACTCACCCCAGAGAGCTGCTGATGCCACCAAAGCTCTCAGCTCAAATAGCCTTTCCCTTCAAGTGGTATTTGATACCAAAAAAAGAGTGGCCAAAAATGATTCATCACAAATAAAATGAACACACTGGGGAAACTTCTTCTCTTCCAGGGCCCAAGGACGGACTGGATGTGGGGACTGGACACCCGGACAGCAGCGTCTTCGGGAAGGCATGTGTTCTGCCGTCAGCCATTGCTCACTGCTCCCGATGTGGGGCAGACACCAATGTCAGACACCGTCTCTCTGCTGTTGGTGATCAAGGAGCACATCTCTCAGAGGCAGGACTGGCACCTAGAAAGAGTGGGGCGGGCGCCGGGCGCAGTGGCTCGCGCCTGTAATCCCAGCACTTTGGGAGGCCGAGACGGGCGCGGATCACGAGGTCAGGAGTTCAAGACCAGCCTGGCCAACATAGTGAAACCCTGTCTCTACTAAAAATGCAAAAAATTAGCTGGGCCTGGTGTCGGGAGCCTGTCATCCCAGCTACTTGGAAGGCTGAGGCAGGAGAATCGCTTGAACCTGGGAGGCAGAGGTTACAGTGAGCCGAGATCGTGCCATTGCACTCCAGCCCAGGTGACAGTGCGAGACTCTGTGTCAAAAAAAAAAAAGAAAAAGAAAAGAAAAGAAAAGAAAAAAAAAAGAAAGAAAGAGCGGGACTGGGAGGATTAGGCTCCAGTGAATCACCTGTCTGGGAAATCCCTTCTCCCAGAACCACAGGGATGCCTTCTGCCACAGCTGCTACCCCCAGTCAATTCTTCTGTGGAGGTGTGGGTGGCAGTCCCCCAGGTGGCATGTCCTCATGTCCCCTTCAGCCATCCCCTCAAGCCTCTGGAGAGAACGGATGGGGGCAGGGGTCTTCACTGTTTATTTGTTTTTGTTGTTGTGGCAGCTGCTTCCTGTTTTATTTTTTTCTTGGCTGCTATGATCAGAACTCTTCTCAAATGTTGGGGAATGCTTCTCAATGGAGCCTGGAAGCGCATCTCCCCAGCCTCCCTGGCAGCGCGGAACTGGCATGTGGTTGAGGCCTCACCAACTGTGCCTGTCCGAGAGGTGGGCGTGGACTGAGGACTGAGCATGGTCCCTGAGCCCACCAACACACAAAGTCACCGAGGGGCTGCCGGGACAAATCTTCCATGTACATACCAAGAGAGGTAGTGACACCAGGTCCCATGCTCAGGGTCCCATCGGGGATGGAAGCTCTTCAAGGAGATATTTGATACCGAAAAAGAAGTGCACCATGTTTGTTTCGTCACATATAAAGCGAAAATAACATGGGCAACTTCTTTTCAGGTAACAGAGATGAGCACGTCCTCCCTGCCAGAGGCACACCTGGGCGTGAAGGGACACTGAGGGTCAGGTCGTGAGGGCAGGGCCAGGCAGACACTGCCAGTCAAACTTATGCTCAATTAAGCCTAAAAGCATCAGGTAAGTTGGCTCACCCCAGGGGAGGCGGGGGGCATGCTGCGAAGAGCTGGGCTGACACTGAGCAGAGGCAGACAGTCATCACGGATAAAGCAAACCGATCCCAGACTCCCTCTACTTCAGGATCCCAGGAAGTCTTCATGGGCAGAATTCAATAATCAGGGCAGACGGCTTTCGGAATGTTTACTATCAACCCTGCAAATGCTCATGGAGAGCATCACTTCAGAGAAAATAGGATGGTCCTGGACCCAAAAGTAGAATCTCCTCCATGAGTCCATGGTTCCAGGAAGTCCTCCTCTTCAGAGACGGGAAGACGAGGATATCGAATCAGGAGAAACAAACCACCAAGGCAGCCCCGGCTCTCGGTGGACCCATCTCTCTGTGCATCTTGCGTGATGCTGACCACCGCGCCTCCTCCCTAAAGTGCTCCGGGTTCCCTGGAGGCATGTCTTGGTTCTAAAACACTGACAGTTCAGTGTGAGTTGTGACAAATACAGGCAACCCACAAAGAAGAGCCAAACGACAGCAGGGGCCAGGAAAGGACAACGGCTTCCCCAAGTCCGCATCACTTGCAGGGCAGCCTCCCAGGGAGAGGTGGATTTGAGGGAGAGTGAATCAGGGCAGAAGTTCTGGGGCGCACCATCCTTCAGGCCTTCCAGAGAAGACCCAGTGACCCATTGCTGGACACAAAACATGGTAATTGTGCATCATTTGTCAACCATAAATTAAATCACTAAGACAAAGCTTTGAAAGCATAAGTCCATAAGAAAAGTCACCTTCCACCAAGACCCTGCCTTAAATAGGATGTTAAAGATAGATAGGCAAACCGTGAGAAACACATCATCGAAAAAATGCAGGCTTTCCCAGTCACACTGGAAAACACACTGTGGTATCATCTGTTTGTATTGCAAGTAAGATAAAATCTAACTCAAACTGGCTTAAACAAGTAAGGGATGTATAGACGTATATAACTAAAAAGCACAGAGAGCAAGCTTCAGGCAGGGTTTGATCTAGGGACTCAAATGATATCACCCAGGCTCTTCTCTAGGTCTCCAAGATGCCTTTCATGGTACAGACTCCCTCTTCTGCGTCTGTGTGGCACCAAGCCCTCTCCTCTTAGTCCTTAAATGGCTGTGGGAGCTTCGAAGCTCACATCAAAGTTCACCGTCTATTTCCAGCTGAATGGAATAGACAGTGTCTACTCTGGCAGCTATCACAGGAAAGGGAGAAACAGTTTCTTTCCCAGAAGCCGCAGCAAGCATCTCCTTGCCTATCACTGGCCCAGGAGGGTCAGGGGCCTATTCTGGAAGCAATTGCGGTGGCAAAGAAGAAGAGATCAAGAGATTCGCTTAAGCCTGGGCTGGTGGAGGAAGTGGGGTAGGGTCAATGCAGTCAAAGCACACGGTGGGAAGAGGGGAGCTTTCACAAAAAAAAAAAAACAAGGAGAAATTTAGGAAGGGAGAAAAGACATGGGGTAGGGAGGTCCTGACCAGCATCCACTATAGGGGCCCATGTGCCTTCCCTGAAGTTGCACCCAAACCAAGACGTCTTCAAGGCAGAATAGGATACTGAAAAAGAAGTGCACCGCGAATGTTTCGTCACAAATAAAGCGAAAAAAACACGGGCAACTTCTCATTAAGTACCGCACGTCAGCACCGTTGACAGCACTGCTTCTCCGCGGCCGGTATCACTTCTGCGGGCTTCCTGAGAGCACATGGGTCCTGATGCGCACCGGGCAACAGGTGACAAAGATATGGCCGTGCATACAACCCCCCTCAAGACCTTGGAGACTTCTAACAGGTCTGCCCCCTCTGCACAGGTGGCATTGTGTCCTGGAGGTGCTTGTGGGCAGGATGTGTTCAATTCCTCAATAACAAAAAGTCTCCTCCAGTAGCACAGAATATGACAATGGCACAGAAACACTGATTTTGCATCCTGAAAGTCCTCCTGAGGATAGATGAGGAGGGACCAGAAGATCACAATAACTCCCCAGATAAGATGGATGAGATCTACCACCCACCCTTTAGGGACAAACAGCAAAGTGTCTGCCCTGATGGAGCCTCTGAGCCAAGGGAGTTGTCATAGAATGGGTAGCACAAGGGATTTTTTAACATTTGCCTCAAACAGATGGAATGACCAGGGGACCTGGCACAGCGTCACCACCGTCGATCAGCCTGAGCCCGAGAAGGGCCCCCGGGGCAGACCGGAAGCTGCGGGTTAGGGAGGGATGAATGAGCAATGAATAAAACTCAAGTTCTCAGGTGGTCCACGTGGACACTTGACTTGGTGGTGGCAAATCCTCACCAGTTCGTGCATTCACACCTCACCACAATCCCCTCCCGGGTGGGGTGGGCCTCCCCGCCCCCTGCCTTGGGTTCGGCCGTGGAACTTGTTCTGGTCAATGATCTATGGGTAGAAATACAGCAGTTCCCAGCCTGGGCCTTAAGGAGTCTCTGCGTTTCTAATTACTTTCTTGTGCCTCTGCCGTAGCCATGGGAACATACCAAGGGGGGGCGGTGAGAGCTGTGGGTCCCACCTTCAGCCTTCAGAGCAGGCCTTCTCTCCACAAGTCATCCTAGGTATGGGAGGGAGACTGAGGATGAACGGACCAAGACACACACCCGAAATAGAATGTCTGCTCTCAGACGAGATGTCCACTCCCATACCTCTCCATGGACCTGACGCCAACAGCCCTCCCCTGAAGTGCGTGTCACAGCCGGGACACATCTTCCGCAGAGTCTGACACTGAGGGCATCCAGGGCATCTGGGGCCTCGTAAGGCAAGCAGAGCTGAACAACAGACAGAGATGAGCAACGGCAACAAAGCCCTTTCCCCAAGTATGGACTGGACACTGCCCACGGAGCGGCTGGATTCTGAGTGGTTCCAACACAGGAAGGGCTCATCTCAATCACGCTGCCAGCTCCTCAGTCCCCCATCCATGACTCACCAGGAGTGTTGCTGACACCAGTGGCCCTGCCGGAATCTAGCTTCATGTCCAGGAAGTCCTCCTATGGAAAAGAGATGGACCACGTAGCATTCATCAAACACATGGCAAGCTTTGTCAGACAGCCTCTCTTCATGTAGCACAGAATAAAGTGGCCCTCACAACCACAGCTGTCCCAACACCTGCCCTGTCCTGCACACACACACCACTCCTCAAACCCTTCCGAGGATAAACCACACCCCTGTACCAGGCCACACACACACCTCCTGCAGTCAGCATGTGGTGTGGGGTGGGACTTTCCCTGATGGGGCACTGAAGCTCAGGCCTCTGCAGTCCTGGCACTGTCTGTGGCCAGGCTATCAGCCCTCCTGGGCAGGATTTGAAACCAAAAGAGAGGTTATTCACTGATGATTGCTTATATTGATTTTAAGGAGGTGGGAGGAGGGGCCCCCAAAGGGAAACCCCTCCTGAAATCCTGCAGAGTCCCACGGGCCCCACGTCCTCCCACATCTTCTCCGAAGTTGCCATGTGCACCAAGATGTCATCCCACAGATGGACCGGGCGCTGGTGGATAGTCAAACGGGTGACCTACATCGTAAATGAAGTGCACGTCACCGGTCTACCATCCCCTCAGCTACCCTGGAGAGCAGATGGCACCATCGTCCCTTCAATGACGTTGCTAGCGCGTCCAGAAGGCCATCCAAGCAAGATCTCGCACTGAAGAGGCGCCGCCCACCGTGCGTCAACAAATAGACAAACACGACAATGAGCAACCCCCTTCAACCACAGAAGCACAGGCCCTTCTCCAAACTCAGCTTCCCCTCCTAGGGGTCCTCCATGGGACGGCTGGGGCCTGAGAGCCACATCCCCATGACACATGGCACGCCGTCAGCCTCGCTTGCGCCTACCGAGAGTAGAGCCGGCAACGTCCCTCCCTGAAGGCTGCATCAGGAACAGGAAGTGCCTCCAGGGTGGGATTTGATACTAAAAAAGAGGTTTCCCGTGTATGTTTCATCATAAATAAAGAGAAGACAACACGGACAACCTCTCCTTCGAGTATCGAAGATTAGCACTGATCAAAAAACAAACAAAAAAATCAAAACAAAACTGCCGAATCTTCGCCGATGTTGGTGTCACCTCCAGGAAGATTCCCCAAATCTACATGGCACTGGGTAGACCAGACGTCAGATGGCTTCTATTTGCGCATCCCAGGTTGCTTTTGGGAAGTCAGCCAAAAGCTCTTTAAGCCTTGACAATGAAAAGAGGTTGCCCGTGAAACATTTTCCACCAATACAGAGAACACTTTAGGTACAACCTCTTTCCAGGTATTGGAGCTTTCCTGACAGTGGAACCAGTGTTTCCTTGTGGAAGTCCGGCCACGGGAAGTGCCCCTAGTAATAATGGTTTGCATCCCGAAGTCAGTGCGTCAGGAGAGTTCATGAGTAAATCTCGAATTCTGTGGTCAAGAAGCAGGTGGCTGGGTCTGCAGTTAGCCAGCGCCCAGGCCCCTGTGTGGCACTGGCCATGGATCCAAGCAGTCTTCCAGGCAACGTGTGATTCTAAAAACAGATACATGGTACGGAGTAAGTTGTAAGCAAAGTGAGTGCCTGCTACACATGTCTAGGGAGGGAGGGTCAGGGAAGCCAGGAGCACGGCCGGGCCCCCTTCCTCCAGGTCAAATCCCACTTAATGCCTTCTGCTGCCTTCAATCCAATTCAGCAGAATTAAGAAATAAAAACGAATTTCATTTCCTGATGTGAGCTCCCCAAATGTTTTAGCCAATTCTGGGCTGGATTTTCTGCTTGCTATAAAACCCCTTTGACAATAATTGTTTTCATTGTGGGGAGAATACTCTTATCTCCAGACTCTTTTGCATTTCAACAGAGAGTTAGATCAATCCTGACAGGGCTAGAGAGAATCAGGGGTCAGAAAACTTCAGGTTTCCTCTTATGAAGTTGTACAATTGTGCCCTCTTTTCCCCCGAAGGTGGACCCTGGAGCAGAGGGCTGAGAAGAAAATCCCAGGGCCAGGCTGCAGCTCTGCACCCTTGCCACCTGTCCGTTGACCCCTGCGTAGCCAGCAGAGCACCCAATCTACATGGACCCAGCAGCCGCCTACCCTGGATACCCCGGAGGCAACAGCACACTGCCTGCTGTCACATGGCCTTGACACTCTCTGTCTGCCCTCTCTTTATGAGGGCTCTTTTCGGCTGGAAGGAACGGTGTTTGGGTATCAGCTAATAGGAAGGGTTGGTGGCGGAGGTCATTGGTGCTACCTCATATGTTCTGTCTCTGGTTGTAAAAAGCAGGGTTGAGATGGAAATACCTGGCCCTTCTCCAGAACCCGAGGCCCTCCTCCCTCACAGTCCCATCCCCAAATGCCACAGATGAACCGAGGACCACAGTCACAACTAAGTGCCATCAAAACAAATACAGCACCAGCAAAACCTACTTCTGTGCCTTGGCTTTAGAGCTGGCAGGGAGTCACTTCCTTCCCCAGAGGCTGGCATCACCTCCAGGAAGTCCTCCTGGAAAGGATCGGGCACCAAGCATTACTGCCAGACAGGACGCTTAGAACAGGGGAAGCACCCATCTCGGCCCACTCACCCTGGCCTGGGCCTGACAACTGTCTTATCCAGGAGCCTTCCGAACTGGTGTTTGATACTGAAGAGTGGTCCACAGAAATGATTTATATAAAAGAAACAGATTTGCCAAAGGAAACCTCTCCTTGAGCACCCCAAAGAAGAACCATCGGCAGAAACACAACCCTGAGGATGGGTCACATGTGCTGGTCAGTGGAGCAGGTGTGTTCCTGGGAGGTACATGCCCCATGGTGGGCCATCCACTCCCTTCCCCTGGATCAGGGCTGATGACAATGCCCTCCCTTCAAGCTGGCATGACATCAACGATTCTTCCAGATTTAAAGTAAGTCAACTCCACAATTCCTGTTAGAAATAAACAGGTCTCAACCTGGGCCAATTCCAGGGCCCCCAAGGTCTCCTCTTGACCTCAGAATCAGCTTTTCTTCCCCTAAGGTGTCATTATATCCAGGACATCCTTTCAGAGTAAACTGCAGGCTGGGGGCAGGCGTGCAGGACACCTGCACTATCTCTCCAGGGCATGATTCCCATCAAACTGGCATTCCCCTGCTGTGGGCTGGGCTCATTCAAGCCCATCACTGAGTGTGGCAAGGACCAGGAATCCCCCTACAGCAGGGTCAGATGCTGAAAGAGCCTGAATTACACACACGATCTGTTGGGAGCACAACGAAGGCAACCACAGACGACTCACCTGCATGTTCCGTGACACTGTCTTGGTGACACTGTCGTGGTGACACTGTCTTCCCCCAGGCTGCCATCACATTGAAACGTCCTCCTAAGAAGGGATAAGACATTGAGGGTTAGTGCAATCGGTGGCAAAATTCAGAAACATGGGGCACGCTTAGTGGTCAGCCATTTGCTCATGTCTACTTATTTATGTCCACAGCACCCCTTCCCTGAAGCTGAGGTCTGGACCAGAAGGCCTCCAAGGTGGGGACTGATACTGGAAAAGAGGTTAACCAGGTGTGTTTCATCCTCAATAAAGAAACAGAAACCCAGAAAACCTCTCTTCAGGTACCACCAAGTGACACTGACAAGAACACCACTGATTCCTTCCCAAAACTTGACATTCAGTCCTGGAAGTCCTGTTAAATACGGATTGGACACTGGGGTTAGTAAAACACATGACATCAGTCAAAATAACACAGCACAGGCTTTGTGGTTAACCATAGATTTCTGTCCAGTGGACTGGAGCTGAGAGGAACGCCCTTCCCTGAAGCTGAGGTCTGGACCAGAAGGCCTCCAAGATGGGATTTGATACTGGAAAAGAGGTTAACCAGGTGTGTTTCATCCTCATTAAAGAAACAGAAACCCAGAAAACCTCTCTTCAGGTACCACTGATTAACACTGACAAGAACACCACTGATTCTTCCCCAGACTTGACATTCAGTCCTGGAAGTCCTGTTAAACACGGAATTGCACACTGAGCGTTAGTTAGTTGATTTGCTGGAAGAAGCCAAGAGTTGGATGCATGCTGCTTGCCAACCATCTATCCAAGTACCCCAGTGGAGCAGACCCCACATCACGTCTTGAAGTTGACATCACAGACAGAGGTGGTGATGCCGTAGAAAGGCTGGTCACAGGAGCTATCGCGTTTAGGGTTAACCTCCAGGGCCCTCTTTTCTCAGTTACTCGAGAGAGGCACAGATGCCCCAAACCAAGGCTGACCCCACCAAAAGTCCTGCTAAGGACCCAGTGGAGACTGAGTTGTGGCGGGCCAGGCGACCTTGGTTGTAAATAAAAGTGCACACACTCAGGTCAGCTGATCACTGGAGGACTTTGAGATGGTATAGACAGCATGCCCCTTCCCTTGAACTTGGATGCCTCCACATCTAGGA
Organism: Pongo abelii; assembly: GCF_028885655.2. Classification (NCBI taxonomy): domain Eukaryota; kingdom Metazoa; phylum Chordata; class Mammalia; order Primates; family Hominidae; genus Pongo; species Pongo abelii. The sequence goes on along the minus strand of NC_072000.2, from coordinate 105,457,257 downwards.
AGCCCTCCAAGGAAAGAGACAGGAGTGAAAATCAGTCCAACTCAGCCACATTTGGCACACGTGTCGCAAACGCCTCGCAGATGCTCTCTTCAGAGTCTAGCAGAGTGCAGCTGGCCCCAGTTTATTGTCTCTTTCCCCAAAAGTTGACACCTCTTCCAGGAAGTTCTCCAAGGGGGCATTAGATACTGAGGGTTAGTGGACCAGGTCACAAACGGCACAAATAAAGCGTGTGCTCTCTGGTCAACCATCTCATGTATCCAGGCACGTGCTGACACCACGCTCCTTGTCCGCAAGTGAACCCTGCCGCCAAGCCAGAGCAGTGTGCTGAGAAGAAGGCTGCCACACATGAGTTATCGCCACGCACAAGACAAACACATCACAAACCCCGCTGGGTTGCACTGAGCACAGACCTAGTGGCCCCCCAACCCCGCAGTTGATGTTAGCTCCAGGAAAGCTTGCAAGGCGGGATTAGATACTGCAAAGAGGTCGACCGTGTAATGTGCGCCATAAATAAAGCGAACGCGCCACGGACCACCTCTCTCCAAGTACCAAGCAGCAGCCGTACTGACACCAGGACAGTGGCTCTTCCTCAAAGCTGATATCACCTCCTGGAAGTCTTCCGAGGCGAGATGTGATATTGAGAAGAAGTAGACCATGTGTCCTACGTCATAAATAAAGCGTACACACCATGGTCAACCGCATCTTCAAATACCAGGAAGTGACGCTGACCCCTGGCTCTCTTCCTTTCACCTGCTATCACCTCCAGAAAGCCTCACAATGTGCATCATGAACTACCAGCCACCGGCAACGTGGCAATGACCACAAACCCACATCCAATGCCACTACCACCTCCAGGATGCCCTGTAAGGCTGGGACTGGTACTGAGTTCTTGGCTGGTGGACCAAATGGCCAATGTAATAAATAAAGGACAGGGTCTGCAGCCAACCACCTGGTGACCTGCACTGCACACTGGCTACCACGCAGCCTGGATCTCAAGTCGGCATGGCCTCCAGGAAGCCCCAGGGCTGGCTGATGCTGAGAATGAGTGGACCATGCTACATCTGTCATTCAACAGTGCGTACGCTTTATGCTCTACCATCTCTCCAAGTACTGTGGAATGGCACTGAAGCCAGATCAGTGTGTCTCCCATGAAGGTGACTTTGCCTCTCTCTGGGAAGCCCTCTGTGACTGAATTTGATATTGAGAAGATGTGGACCATATTACATACGACACAGAGATAGCGCATGTTCTATGGTCAACCATCTTTTCAGGTACCTTGGAGAGGGCTGATGTCAGAGCTGGTGTCTCTTTCCTCTCGCTAGCATCACCTCCAGGAAGCCCTCTGAGGCCTGATGCAGTATTGGCAAGAGGCCACCATGCAATGTCTGCCACAGATGCAGTGGACGCAGCACAAAGGAGCCCCTCAAGAATGGAGATGATGCTGGAACTAGTGCTATGACTGACACTCGTTACTGCCTACAGAAAGCCCCCCGAGGTGCACGCTGTTATAGGAAGGTGGACGAAGTAACATGCGTTGTAAGTAAAACATATGAAGCATGGCCAACTTCTACTGAGTACCCCGAGGCAGTACTGGTACCAGAACTAGTGCTTCGTCTCCTGAGCTTAACATAACCTCCCTGGAGACTTTCCAGGCTGAATGGGATACTTGAAAAGAAGTAGACCATGTTACATACGTCATGGGGAAAAGACATGCAGTGTGGCTGAACCCTTTTCAGGTACCGTGAGGTCAGTGAAGAGGCCAGAACCAGTGCTCTGTCCCTGAGGCTGGCAGCTTCTTCAGCAAGTTCTCCAAGCATGGGTTCTGGGATGGAGATAGGGAAGAACTGGGCCACGGAGGCACTTCCTCTGTAAACATACACGATGGGGTCGATCAGATCTTCATGAGGATCAGTGCGGAGTCCAGAGCTGGCGCATCTTCCCCAGAGATGGCTAGACTTGAGATGGAAAAAAGATAGACTGTACACGCATCAGCAAAGACAAAAACGAGTCAGTGCGTCTTCAAGTACCTGGAGTGGCATCATCTCCTGGACCCATATCTGCTCCTACATGGGCATACTGTCCTGAAGTCATCTGAGGAGGGCTATGAGGATGAGAGGTGGCCTGTTTCACATCCCTCGTTCATGAACATTTGCGGCACCAGCCACCGTTTCTTCAATTACTCCAGAGGGATGTGCCAACGTGGGCAGCAGGACACCTTCCTGGAGGTCATCCTTGTCCTGAGGAAGTCACTGGAGGCTGTGTTTGGCACTGAGGAGAAGACCGTGTCACAAGCATTGACAGAGAAAGCACACATCTAAGAGTCTACCATTCCACCAAGCGCCATGGCATGGCGAGGATGCCGAGACCCGTGGCTTTCCTCTAACTCCAGGCTTCTTTCTCCAGGGAGGTTTGGATGGCTGGGCTGGATACCAAGAAGCGGTTTACCGTCCCACATACATATTCAAAATGTATGTGGGACGGTAAACCATTTCTTCAAGTACCGCACGATGGTGGTGGTGGTGGCTGGAAGAAGGCTCATGTCCACGAAGTTGCCTGAGGGCGCTTCTTCTAGGCTGCATTTGACGCTGAGAAGCAGGTCACGGTGTCTACTGAATAAGTGTTGTGTAGTCAACCACGTCATTGAACGCCATGGAATGGCACTGATTCCAGAAAGAATCAAGGTCTCCTCCCCAGGGATGGCGCGATTTCCCAAGGCAGAGCTTGATTTAAGACGAGCGAGATTATGCCAGTTTGCATCATGCAGGAAAACACATGCCATACAGAAAACCGTCTCTTCGGGTGTCATGGAGAAGTGGTGGTGGGTCCAACCGTTCCTGCCCGAAGACAGCGTTGTTTCCAGGAGCCTCGGGGATGGATTTGATACTGAGGGTTAGTGGACCGTGTTACATACGTCACAGATAAAGCGTACGCTATACGGTCTACTATCTCTCCAAGTACCACACAGAGACGCCGAGGACAAAGGCTCAGGACACGTCCAGAAAGCCCTCCAAGGCCTTGAGCTGGGTGGAACCAGAAGGGAGGTTGAGCACAGCACATGCATCATGCGACAAGCACACACAGGCCAGGAGTCTCGTCTTCATGGTCAGGGGTTGACATGAATGCTCGAAGCAGTGGCTCATCCCCAAAACTGGCAACTCCTCCAGGAAGCCCTCCAAGGCTGAAAGTCCCACTGAGAAGAAGTGGACGATGATATGGATTTCATCACTCCATAAATACTGATTAAGTGCCTGCTGTGTGCCAGGCACACTGTGCTGGGTCTGAAGGAGTGGGTAGATGGGAGGGAGGACATGGCACATGGCTAACAGAGCTGGTTGGGGGAGTGGGGAGAAAATCAGAAATACAAAATGGCCCATGTGCAACCAAAGAACATCCATCTAGTTACACTGACCAGGCCAAGGAAACAGCACTGGGCACCTAAGGCCCAGATCTTACCTATTAGTGAGCTCTAGTCTTGGGCATTAAAAAAATAAAAAGTGCCCTAAGGCCATATCTGCCTCAATACCAAGGGCATTTCCAGGAGGTCCTCTTAGGTTGGATTAGATTCTGAGCAGTAACCACCATGCCATCTTCATGAACAAAGCAGGAGTTGTTTTGGTCAACCACCTCCCTAAGGACAGAACCACTGTCCCATTCCCAGACTTGGCACTGCCTCCGGAAAACCCTCTGAGACTGAATGTAAGATTGATCAGAGGTGGACATTGGTATAAACAGAAAACTTCAACACAGGAAAGCAACTCTTCAATGCCACACAGCGGAATGAAAGATGGACTGGTGGGTCCCCCTGAAGGTAGTATTGGCTCCATGAAGCCCTCCAAAGCTGGCAGGCTACTGGGAAGTGGTAGCCCATCTCACACAAATCCCTCCTTTCGCATAGGCCACATGGCAAATCATCTTTTCCAGAACCACGGCTGAGGCTGGAACCGGCGTCTTGAGCCCAAGTTGCATCACTTCCAGAAAACTCCCCAGAGAGTGCATTTAATGCCCGGAAGAGCCAGGCCTTGTTGCACAAGTCAGACATCAACCATGAGCCACAGAAATTGCCGTGGAGCAGTGCTGAAGCTAAACCACGTGTTCTCTTCCCTGAAGTTGGCAACACCTCCAGGAAGCCCTCCGAGGATGGATTGGATACTGAGAGTTAGTGGACCATGTTACATAGGTCAAAAATCATAACGCCTACGTTCCATAGTCTACCATCTCTTCAGGAACCATGGAATGGTGCTGACCCCAGAACCAGGGCCTTGCCCCTGAAGTTGGCGTCACTTCCAGAAAGCTTTCTGAGGCTTGATTTGGCATTGGAAGCAGGCACATGGTGAACATAAACAACCCCTCCTCCAATGTGGGGCAGTGGCATTGATGGGGAAGGGGTGCCTCTACCCTAAGTGGTAATTCCTCCAGGAAGGCCATGTCAACTTGGAAAGATTGCGACAAGACAAAGTGTACAATATTGACCATGCTTTGGCCATTATGTGGTCAACTATCTCTTCATCAAGATAAAGGGCAGTGTTTTGTTCTGCATGGCAAACGGGACACTCCAAGGGCACAGTTCATCATATAAAAGGGGGCCCCTCAACCTCTAGGTAAAAACTTCCCAAGCTCACCCAAGTTCTGATGGTCCTCGCCATGCTCTAGACCACCTTTTGAGACTCAAACCACAGAGCTGAGTGGGCAGTGCGTTCCTCCAGCTCCTGATCAACCTCTCCACCTTCTTCAGGAAGTCTTCCTTGATTTTCTCCATCCCCTTTCGTGGCACAACTATCCCATGTGAATGGAATGCAAAGCAATGATTTGGTAGCCTCCAGGGAAAGGACAAGGGCAGAACCCTCAGCAGCCCTGCAGGACAGCTTGGTTGTCCTCTAAAGTCCTGAACCCCAGTGTAGACGGGGCCCTGCAACCCAGTCGTTGAAGTCCTAACTCCTTAGGAAGTCATTCAAGGCATCATGCTCCCCTGCTCCCTCCAAGCGTGAGCTAGTCTAGTCTAACAGATTACCCTCCACACCCCGTGCATTGTCCACATGCCTTTGCTGGCACTACTCCTCCACCCAGAGCCCATATCTGCTTACATCTCTCTCAAGCCCAACCAAATGGCAGTTCTTTCATGAGCCCCGACCCCACCTCAGCCAACTTAGGCCTTTGCATCCCTGACCCTCCACAGCACCCTGCCTGCACCTCTCCTCCAGCCCACTCACATTTTCCATGTGGTCACTCATAGAAATAAACTTGTGTTTACTGAACATCTGTGAGGTGCTGGAGCTAGACCAGTAAATAAGACACAGTCTCTGCCTTCCTGCAGCTGCCAGCATTGTGGGGAAAACCAACATTAAAGTAGTTATTGCAGAGAATTGGTTTCAAAATGTGAGCAGGCCAAAGTGTTGTGAAGGAGCAGAGAGCATTTAACAAGAGGTTCTCACCAATCAGGGAAACTTCTCAGAAGTTTAGATTAGAAGATAAACGATGAGGGGACTAAGCCAAGAATAGAAAGGACAAGAGTGGACACTGTAGGGTAAAAGCAGAGGACCAGATGGAGCATGGACTGGATGGAACGTGGGTCAGATGAACATGGTCGGGGTGGAGAGTGGACTGGATGGAGTATGAACTGGATGGAGTATGAACTGGATGGAGTAGTGGTCGAGGTGGGGCGTGGATTGGATGGAGTGTGGTCTGTGTGGGGCATGAACTGGATGGAACATGGACTGGATGGGGTGTTGACTTGGAGGAGTGTGAACTACATGGGGTGTGGTCTGGATGGAGTAGTGGTCTGGATGGGGTGTGGACTGGATGCAGTGTGACTGAATGGGGTGTGGTCCGGATGGGGCGTGGATCGGATGTGGTGTGGACTGGATGGGGTGTGGACTGGATGGGGTGTGGTCTGGATGGGGCGTGGACTGGATGCGGTGTGGTCTGGATGGGGTGTAGACTGGATGCAATGTGGACTGAATGGGGTGTGGTCTGGATGGAGTGTGGACTAGATGGGGTGTGGACTGGATGGGGTGTGGACTGGATGGGGTGTGGTCTGGGTGAGGTGTGGTCTGGATGGGGTGTGGTCTGGATGGGGTGTGGACTGGATGTGGTGTGGTCTGGATGGAGTGTGGACTGGATGCAATGTGGACTGAATGGGGTGGGGTGTGGTCTGGATGGAGTGTGGACTAGATGGGGTGTGGACTGGATGGGGTGTTGACTGGATGGGGTGGGTCTGGATGGGGTGTGGACTGGATGGGGTGTGGACTGGATGGAGATTGGTCTGGGTGAGGTGTGGACTAGATGGAGTGAGGTCTGGATGCAGTGTGGACTGGATGGAGTAGTGGTCTGGATGGGGTGCGGTCTGGATGGGGTGTGGTCTGGATGGGGCATGGACTAGATGGTGTGTGGTCTGGATGGGGTGTGGACTGGATGTGGTGTGGACTGGATGGGGTGTGGTCTGGATGGGGCGTGGACTGGATGCAGTGTGGGCTGGATGGGGTGTGGTCTGGATGTGGCATGGACTGGATGCAGTGTGATCTGGATGGGGTGCGGCCTGGATGGGGTGTGGACTAGATGGGGTGTGGTCTGGATGCAGTGTGGACTGGATGGGGCATAGACTGGATTGAGCATGAACTGGATGGAGCGTGGTCTGGATGGAGCATTGCAACCGAAAGAGTATCCATGTGAATTGAGCCTGGGGAGCCAGAAACGTGCCAGAAGTGAGTCTGAAGAGCTGGGTGGCACCAGATCATTCAGGACCTGAAAACAAAGGTAAAATTCTGACTTCTCTTCAGGCTAAGGGGAAGCCATTATTAGCTGATAAAGGACATAGCGAGCTTCCTATTTTTACAAGATTTCTCTGGCTGATGTGAAATCTCTGGCTGATGTTGCTGGGAGTAGGAGCAGGAAGAAAGAGTACAGGACCCCAAAGAGAGGAGGGTAGAAGTCATGCAGACAGGAAAGCGGCCATGTTTCCGAATATTTAGGAAGAAGAGCACAGGAGACTTGGCAACAGCCCAGATGTGGACAAGGCATGGTGGGCCATGAGAAAACATCGGATGTCTTTTCGGGTGCCTGGCCCGGGAGCTGGCCGAGGGTGGGACCACTCTTGGAGCCGGGGATCGCTAGATGAGGACCAAGTGCTGGTGGGGCACACTTAGTTTTAAGTGTGCTGAAGTTGAAGTGCCACCAAGAAATCCTAGTGGAGATTCTGAGTTGGCAGTTGGTGGAGGCCCTTGATGATCTGTACCTAGCTCTCTGGGTGGAGTTGTGGGTTTGGGAGCCACAAAGAAGTGAGATACAGAGAAGCCACCAAGCAGATGGCAGGTAGGTGAAGGGAGCTAAGGTGGATTCTTGAGGTATGTAAAAATAAAGGGACTAGAACATAAGATCCAAGGGGGAGGCTCCAGTCGGGGTGGATGGGGAACTCACTCAGGTTCCCCTTTGGTATGGGAACTCCTCTGGGGCAGGAAAGGGCTGTGCTGGCCTCAGCTTTGTACCCTAGTTCCCAGCACAGGCCGTGCATGCCACAGCATGGTGAGGAAGGAAGGAGTACAAGAGATAGACCCCAAAAGCATCCATGTCCTCCTGGAGAAAGTGACCTGGGTCCCCACTAGCCTCTTGGGTATCTAGAGAGGTGGGTGGACCCACCTTCTCACCCAGCCTCCCAACACACCAAACTTGGGCCTGGAAGCTCCTGCTGACCGCAGATGGCTGGCAACCCTTCTCACTCCCCAGACCCCAGTCACTGCTCCACTCCCTCATCCATCCTTTCTTGCAAAGATGCACAGATTCACACACTCCTGCACACACTCCTCTCCCTAAAGAACCCACTTCTTCGCAGAGTCATCCACTCCTCAGCTACGCATCCTCTCATTGGCTCGCCCAGGTACTCTCTCGGATACTCAACCATTGATGCATTTTCTAGCATTTGCCTTGTGCAGAGGCTGAGGCTGACTCGGTGCTCCTGCCTTCCAGGGGCTCACAGGCTGGATAAGGGAAAAACAGATACTCAACCCACATGACGTTGATCAGTGAATTCAGAAGTGCCCGAAGTGGTAGGATTCAAAGTCTACACGATCTATAGTCCAGAAACAGTAAGTAGCCCCACCTACTGCGGGGGGGGGCAGACCACAGAGGCAGAGAGAGGCCATTTGTGCCCCCCAAAGCACATGGCACAGGACTGGGGGGATGGTGAGTAGAGGAGGCAGGGATAAAACTCACCAACACCTTCCTTAGCGTTTGGGAGGACGTAACAGTGGGAGGAAAGGGAGGAAGCAGATGAATATGAAACTTAATTATTCCACAAAGGGCAAAGTCAGAGAATACTATTTCATTTGTTACCATAGAGAAATAATAGATGTAAGCGTAGTTTTTCAAAAATTGAAATGTAAGCACCAACAGACATAGAAGCTGGTTATGTACTTTCCAAATCACAGAGAAAATTAAAATTAAAAAAAAAGTAGTCTCTGTGAGATAACAAAAGATAGCAGGGAAAAAAGGATGAAAAAAATAAAACAAGCATTAAGTACATTTTTTTTTTAAGCGCAAACATGACAATTAAGAGACAAAACATAAATGGGTTACACGTCCTTTCCAAAAAGAATGCTTAGTTTGGGTCAAAAGACTCCAACTGAAACTATATGTTTTCTATCTGAGACACAATTTAAATAAATTAACTCAAGAAAATTCAAAGCTGAGGAATGGCACAGATAAATAGGATGGCCTCAATTTCCATGCACTGGAATCCCAGGCAGCCCACACAGTCATGCACTGACATCCTCCAAACCACGGAATGCAGACAGCAGCTGACTGCCAGCAAGCAGTCAACGGCACCCCAGTTTTGCCTACATAGCCATTTTTTTGAGTTTACTTGTGCAATTATTTAAATATTTCTTTGCAGAGGCTTCCAAAGGGTGTTCTCAAGGGCATTTGGGGTTCCCCATAGCATTTTAAGGAGGGTGCCCAGCACCAACAGCTTGGGGTCACAGCACAGCCCTGAAACAAGGCAGCCCTGACTTGATCTATTTTACTTATTGGGCTTCTGGGTAATATTTAGTCTGAATAAAGGGTTTGGCTGCCTTTGAAAGCAAGTATTTAATTACATTTTGCTCCCATTGTTTTATAAATAAGTGGAAAATGGAAAAACAAAGTTGCTGATACCTGTGGTAAGAGCACCGATCTCCTATATACTTAAGAAATTAGTATAAACATGGACATTGTTAGGCGGACCCAACGTGGCCAGTCTTTGGCCTCGATAATTGAATTTAAGGCAGTTGACTGCATGTTTGAAAAGAACAAAACTAAAGAACATCCATGGAATGTTAGAAATTGCCTGGAAGATTGAGCTCTCGAGGAGCAAAATTCTTTGGAACATGCAAGTCTCCAGTTCAACTTTCAAACAACACTTTGCAGAAACAATTACATGAGAAAGTGAGGCTACCTAGCTTAGGAACACAAATGAAAAGAAAACAGATGTGCTTCTGTGATTTCAGGTCATTAAACACCTCTCAGAGAGGGAAGGTATAATCCACAATGACATAGCATTCATGAACATTTGCATTAGAAATAAAATAGCACCAAAACAAGGAAAAAGAATAGAAACATCACATCCAAAACTCTTCCAGTCCTAAAAATGTCAAATAGGTAAGAAGTCAATGATGAACATACCTCAAATCTAGAAGCAACAACAAACTTAACAGAACATGAGAAAAACGGGAAAGAAGCCCATCTCATCAACATTAGGTCACCGTCCAAAAAGTTCGAACCAATGTAATGAAACAAACAAAAACCAGATACGTCCAGGAAACTCTTAGATTGAGATTCAAAATATGGTTGCTTATAGATTATGTAATTCTTTACTAAGAAAATCCAAATAAAGACTAAAAAGCTAATAAAACTAAATGTCTTTACATCAAAATCCATACCTTATAAACAAGTACATCTTACTTTTAAATGCCCACAAAAATCATTTACAAAATCAATTATATTATGCACAAAAAAGGCATCGATAAATTCCCCCAAAGTAGAATGTGTGTGTCCACGTTTTCAAGCCACAATAAAAGATAACCGCAATTGAGTTAAAAGTATAAACAACTTACAACTTTAAAAAATTAGAAATTAATTTTTAAAAATCAGCTCTACTTTTGCACATTTAACTCAGATAATCATTTCTTCTAATAACAAGAAGAAATAAGAAGCCTTATAACAAATATTTTAAGGTACTGAAGACCACATATTAAGACATATGAAAATGCAGTCAAAATTGCAAACAGAAGCAAATTCATACCAGGAAATACTTTCATTATTAAAGAATAACAATAGGGCATATATGGACAAATCCATAAAACAAACTTAGAGAAAGCAGAAGAAAGAAATCAATAAAGACAGATATTATTTAATTTGAACACAGGCACACAAAAACCAGTTGAACTGACAAGTTATCCCAAGAACAGATTCTTTGAAAAACCTCTAAAATAGATATTCTTCTAGGTCATCTAATAAAAAAGAGATAAAGTATGCACATACAAAATTAAGAATGACAAAAGTGAAGTAATCATAAAAATACATTAAAATTCTAGTATAAAAATACTATTTATAATCCTATGTGAATAAATTTTTAAATCTCAGAAAAATCCATTACTTTCTAGGATAAATAATATCTAAAAACATTATTGAGCACTCATTATGTGCCAGAACCAGTGCAAGGTACTTTATCTCTTAATCCTCACGCTGGTCCTGTTAGGGCCCTCAGAGGCTTTCGTTTTAACCATTTAACAAATGAGGAAACTAAGAACTAGGGAGGTGACACAGTTTCCCCATCATATGGAAAATGAGAGAGCCAAAATCTTAAACCCGATTTGTCTGATTCCAGTGCCTGCACATTTAAACACTGAGCTATATTAGAAAAAGAAGCAAAAATTCTAAAGATGTAGAAAACCCAAAGAATCCAATAAATACAGAAGAAATAAGAGACGTTGCCAAAGACTTATCCCAGGATAGTTACATAGGTGAGTTCTTTCAAGCTTTCATGGACTAAATCATTCAAATAATGCATATATGGTACAGAACATAGAAAAAGATGGAATGTTCCCTAATTTATTTTACAAAGTCAGCATAACTTTGACACCCAAATTCAACAACAAATAGATTTGGAAAATTCTAAATGAAATATTAGCCTAGCAAATCTTGTAGTATATTAAAACAACAATATACCATAATCAAGTAGAATTCAATCCAAAAATGTTTCAAAGTTACGAAACATTAGTTTATTGTATCAACAGATCAACAGAGAAAAACAACATGATATCTACAGATATCAAAAAAGCATTTCATAAAATTCTAACTCCAATCCTGATTTAAAGTCTTATATAAACTAGGTATAAATACTTCATTTATTTAAAAAATCTCAACTAAAAAATGATTTGCAACCATACTTAAAAGTGAACCAGAAACAAGACAAGATTTCTGTTATCAATAATATAATGTTTTAGAAGATCTAGCCAAAGGAAAAGAAACAGATGAGATAAAATGACGGACAAAAATTGCATTATATATAGATATGAATGATACTTTTTTTTTTTTTGAGATGGAGTTTCGCTCTTGTCACCCAGGCTGGAGTCCAGTGGCACAATCTCGGCTCACTGCAACCTCCGCCTCCCGGATTCAAGCAATTCTCCTGCCTCAGCCTCCTGAGTAGCTGGGATTACAGGCACCCACCACCACGCCCAGCTAAGTTTTTTGTATTTTTGGTAGAGACAGGGTTTCGCCATGTTGGGCAGGCTGGTCTCGAACTCCTGACCTCAGGTGATCCGCCCACCTCGGCCTCCCAAAGTGCTGGGATTACAGGCGTGAGCCACCATGCCCAGCCATGAATGACTCTTTACCTAGAAGTTCCAAAACACTCAACTAGAAACTTGTAGAACAAATTAGAGAATTCAGTGAGATGAACAGTAACAATAAATATATAGACATTTCCCTACATACCAATAACAACCAGTTAGAAAACATAAAGAAAGTGGATCAAATTCACAATAGAAGCCACATTTAATTCCTTGAAATAAAAATAACAAATTGTGAATCTGTCGAATTTGACAACTTATGAATATATATGTATACATAAAACTGCAAAATATCATGCAAAGCCTGTTTCAAAAAATATCACCTCTCTTTAAATTAATTGACAGTTTTATAAAGTTCCACACAATATCCATAAAGAATGTTTTTAACTTTACAATATCACTACAGTTCATCTGAAAGAATATACAAATAAGACTAATGGAGAAAATCTTGAAAAATAAGAATTAAGGAAGACTATTGCTGCTGAGTAATAACACATTTTAACAATACAATATACTAAAATAAAGCAATGACAAACCAATGGATAATAGAAAACCAGAACAAGAACCCGAACTATAAAAGTATCTAGCATGTAGTAAATGTAGAAGTGGAACAAATAGTTATTTCTCACAATAATTAAGTTGATAAGTAAAGATTCAAATATAAAAGATAAAATCATGAAAGAACTAAAAAAAAATTAAAGTTCAGTTTGGGACTTTCTGAGCTAAAAGAAAAATGCAAGTGAAGAAACTGTAAGGAAAAATTAAAGATAAATTTTTAGAACATAGTAATTTTTAAAATAAAAAATAATTTATCAACAAAATGGAATGGCAAATGAAAAAGTGGGGGATCCTGGTAACATATGATAGAAAAAGAGTTACTATTCTTGTTAAAAAGGCCTTACAAAATCAAAATAAAAAATGAACACACCTACAGAGCAACATGGGTAAACGATTTCCAGTTCTAAGTGGTAAACTGAACGAAGCTTGCCTGCTCTGCAGGGAGAAAAAAAATTTCAAAAGACCTATTATTAATATTATCAGAGATATTAAAGAAGCAATTGCATTCATAAAACAAAATGGTATATAATATTTAGAATATAATTTAAAAATTAAAAATTAGAAATATGAAAGCAGAAATGAAAATAAGTTAAACATAAAGGTAGGGAAATCCTTCTTAGAAACAGAACATGAATATTAAAAGTTGAAAATCAAAGGAAAAATGTGGGAATATTACAAAACTAGTCAGGAGTTCCAACATACAAACAATAGAAATGCTAGGAAGAGAGGCTGGGCACAGTGGCTCATGCTTGTAATCCCAGCACTTTGGGAGGCCAAGGTGGGTGGATCACTTGAGGTCAGGAGTTCAAGACCAGCCTGGCCAACATGATGAAACCCCATCTCTACCAAAAATACACATATTAGCCAGGCGTGGTGGCACACGCCTGTATTCCTAGCTACTTGGGAGGCTGAGGCAGGAGAATTGCTTGAGACTAGGAGGCAGAGGTTGCAGTGGGCCAAGATCATGCCACTACACTCCTACCTGGGCAACAGAGTGAAACTCCATCAAAAAAAAAAAAAAAAAAAAAAAAGAAAGAAAAGAAAAGAAAAGAAAAAAAATGCTAGGAAGAGAAAACAAATGTGAGGAAATGATCCAACCAGTTGTTCAAGACAAGTGTCTTCAAGGTTAAAAGAACCTGGAAAAATGGATAAACATAGATACACACCAAGACACAAACACATGAAATTTTTAAACATTGGAAGACAACGAGAAAGTTCTACAAGTTCCAGAAGGGAAGAAAAAAAAATCACATAAAAGGGATGAGGAATCACAAAGACTTAAGACATCTCACCAATAACACTGAAAGCCACAAGATAATGATTTGTGCTTTCAAAATCTGAGCCAAAATAAACAAAGGTTTCCAACTTTGAATTCTATACCCAGCCACCCTTTCAATGTCAGTGTGGGCTAGACAGTTTCCGTTTTAGATGTGAAAGATCTCTAAAAATTTACCTTCCATTAAGCGTTTCTGCAGAAACTGCTAGAGGATGCACTCTAGCAAAACAAAGGAGTAAATCAAAAAGGATGATAACATGGAATCTACAAAAGTAGATAATCTACAAAATCCAGCTAAGGAGAGAGGATCAAAGGAATCCTCAGAAGGAGAATGTGAAAGAGATTCCAAGATGGTATCCAGAACCCTAAAGATTACCCAGGTCATAACAAAACCAGCCAGAAGGCTCTAGGAAGATATTTCTAGATAGGATAAAACACATCTTTTAAAAAATTAAAAATAATGTGTTTGAATATATTGAGAGGCTAGGGATAAATCAGCTAGGCTCATAAAAAAAACTAACCAATCAAAGAGAAAAAAATACAAGATAATTATTAACTCCAAGAGAAAAATAATAGTCATGAAGGAAAGGTAAATTGTAGTGCTGTGTTGCTCAGATTTCAGGAATGCTTACACTCTCATAAAAAGGTGAACTCTCAATTTGGATCAAACCCGAACTATGTACTAAATATATTGAGGATGGTGCATAGAAGGAAAGGAGGAGGGGGCGGTGAGGCCAAGGAGTCAAATCCTCATCTTCTACAGTTGTAAAGTCACGATAATGTGTAAGCCTCAAAAAAGAAAAAGAAAATCAAGAAGTAGAAGAGAAAAACAATGTTACTTAGACATATGGATGTAAATGTCAAGAGCATAGTTAAAGGAGTTAAAAACTATTGCTTCCATTAAGCAGAATATTAAGGTAGAGTTGGCAGAGTTGGAGGCCTGATGCTCTACAACAATCTTGTAGAACTATCTGACTCTTAAAACGATGCATATGCATGACTTTGACAAAAATAAAAACTAAATGAAAAATGAAAAAAACCTGAACTGGCAATTCAGATACAGATAACCAAAAGAGATAGGGGAAAATGTTTTTTTTATCACAGGTAATAAAAGAACTGCCAATGAAAAGAACGAAATACTGTGTTTTGACAAATTGGCAAAGGTGAACAACCTTGATAATTCCCAGAGAAACAAGTACTTCTCAAACTAATTCTGAGAAATTGATACAAGCTTTAAGAGGGCAATTTGGCCATAAAATGATCATACCTTTTGGCACGACATTTCACATTTAGAATGAACTGCAGAAAATGAGCCAGACATGTATATGACAATGAATAAACAAACATGTCCTCCCCAACTTACGCAATCCAACCTCTAAATGGATCTAAATACTCAATAAAAGCAAACCAATTAAATTAATTACAATATAGCCATTTGCTAGAATCCTATGTAACCATTAAAAAGCACAAGATAAGAAATTGCTTAATGGCATGGGAAATGTTCAGGATATATAATTAGTGGAAATAAAAGACAGGATGGCAATGATAAACTCAATTAAGCACACACAGACACGTACACACCTAATTTATAGAAAAAAAACAAAAGGCGGAGGCTGGCCACCAAAATGTTGGCAACGGTGATCTGTGAGTGGGGGAACTAGGGAGAGTCTTGCTCTTACACCTGTTCTTTTCAATATTTTTCAAGCTTTTTATGATAAACATGTATTTCTTTTTTAATGGGAAAATATTTTTAAAAATTAAGTGCAATAAATGTTAGCCATTAGCTTAGGTTATTTTATGGGGAAAACATACAAGGACATGGCACTCTCCATTACGGTAATAAGTTAATAGAATGCAATTAGCTACATAATTTTTAAAAGAGCCTTCGGGCAGGGATGTGAAGGTTACCCCGAGCCCCAGCTCAAGCTGGCATCTGGTCAGCTGCAAAGTAACACGCCTGCCACCACTTAGGTGGGACCAGAGATGAGGGACTTCTCTAGCCAGCCCTGCCCTCCACTCAGAGAAGCAGCTGTCAGAAATGACCCAGCCTCTGCTTGCTAATGTTCTTGGTGAGAAGCACATGCATTCCAGCCCCTCTCTGAGGCCATCGCAGGCACTCCAGCCTGTCACAAAGCCCATCTTTGATCACCTATCATCTAGTCCGAGTTTGGCCCCTAGTCACAGGTACACAAGTATTTCAGAGTGTAACCAGGAAAGGCAGAGCTCACCCAGCAACGCACACACTGAGCCCATCACGGTTGTCCTCTTGGAAGCCTGGCTCAGGCCACGGCACCTTCACAAGCTCTGGGCAGGACGACCTTCCAAGACAAGAGGGGCAAGTCACACAACCTGCTCAATCACATGACTTATTAACAAGGCAGGGGGACCTGTCCACATTCACTGAGAGGGTACTTTGGGAATGGCAAGTTGGGTCAGAGCTGGCTCCTGCCCTCCAGGTACATGGAAGTCAATGTGAAATGGACAACTATGGAACTGCACATGAGGAGTGATGAAAGGGGCACTTGAACAGGTCTGGAGAAGGGCTAGGGGTGTCGAGGAGATCTTGAGACTGACAGACATGATGGAGGTGTGAACTGAGGAATTACAAGTAAGGCTGGAGCAAGAGAGGAAAAGGAAAGGACACAGGGCCGAGGGAATAGAGTGGCTTGGGGCACCACAAGTTGGGCCCCTGGAGCCCACGGGGGGTTTAAGTGGTGCCAGGTATGCATGCATGTCATCCACAGGATACAGTCAGAGACGAGGCAAGCAAGCAGAGGGCATCCAATTGGGCCAGAGAGGGAGGATGAGGCCCGACCAGGCAGGGGCAACTGGAAGGAAGCGAGGAGGAGAGACATTCACCGTGTCGCGCTGATAGGACTTGGTGATGGATTGCTCCTGGAGGGTGCAGGGGAGGAAGAAGATGCAGTCGACCTTGGTTTCAGGATTACTGAGGCCATTCATTGAGATAAAGGAACATGGGGGAAGAGGGGTATATAGGTTTGGCCAAGTAGAGCAATGCATTGAGGTTTAGACCAGTCAAGTTATTGCTATATTGTTATTATTACTATCATTGTCCTCAAACTCAGATATACACAGAATTGGACTGATTATAGTCTTTATTCTGACACCAATCAACATGAGTCCATGAAGATACTATGTTAGTATCTTCATTTAACTTTTTAAGGATTCAGTGCCCATGCATGAGCCCAGCCTCCAACCCAGAGCTAGAACAGTAACTGTAACTTACATCCACCTGGGTCTTCTCCCTGTGCCGGGTCAATGTCCCATACAGCCAGGTGGGCCTGGGGCTTCCCGCTGGCTCTTCCATCTGAGGCTCTGATAGCCACTGGCTATGACCTGATCCTGGATTTAGGAGCTGTGCTTTGCATATTCACTGCCTTGCTCATATTAGTAGAGTTCCTTCCATACCAATCTTGGCCCAGGAACTGACTCAGCCAGGCTTTCCTTGCTGGGAAAGAAATGGGCTGGTATTAATAACAGATGAGCACCCAACGGGGGCTGTCCCTGAGGTCGTGGACGCAGGAATTTGGAGGCAAGCGAGTGGGTACCAAAGGCAAGGCTCTAGGGTTGGGGGCAAGCCCAGGCAGCCCAGAGTGGCCCCTGCACCCACGCCAGGGAAAGAAGAGAGCATCCTGTTGGCTGGGCCAGGAGCAAGGCTCTGAGCTCTGCAGCCCATATGTTCTGTGGATTTGGAAACATGCTGTTCGGGGTGACTGTGAGGAGCAGGAAAGGAGCTTTCCAGATGCTTTCCTGCAGGGCTTTATGAAAAATCACCAAATTGGTCAACTTGGCCAGGAAAGTTTGGTAAGTTCTTTCATCCTGATGAGCAAACCATGAACATGTGCTGCAGTGCCCTCGGGACGGAAACCTTCACGTGAAAGAGGCCCTGACCCAAGCTCACAGATGCGAGACAAGGCAACCAGCCTCTGCAGACAGAGCCGCTGCCAGCTTCTGCTTCAAACCCCTACCTGTGTGTCCCGGGTGCGGTGAGCAGTACTGGAGGCAGATGTGGGGATGTGAGATGCGCCCCAGACTTGACGCAGGCTTGGGCTGTCTGCACTCATCTGAGCCTCAGTCTCCTTCTCTGTAAAGAAAGCAAGTGGCACCCCCTCCCCACAACACTGGCAAGCATCAGCAAGGTGGCCAGTGTGGCAGCACAGACGCCACCCATGTCAGGGAAGCAGGGAAGGAGGGACAGCTCCCTGGGGGTCCTGAAGGGTTGGGCTGGGGAACTTGAAGCACCTCTGCCTCCCCTTGTTTCCAGCTCACAAGCCTCATTTTTTTTTCTTTCTCCTTTTTTTAGAGATAGGACCTTGCTCTGTCACCCAGGCTGGAGTGCAGTGGCACAAAGCCACGCTAGATGTGGGGGTAGGGGGGCATCCCAAGGGCCCCAGAGATCCTCCCACCTCAGCCTCCTGAGTAGCTGGGACCACAGGCGTGCACCAACACACCCAGCTCATCTTTTTATTTTTTGTAGAGACTGAGTCTTGCTATGTTACCCAGGCTGGTCTCTCGGCCTCAAGTTATCCTCCCACTTAGGTCTCCCAAAGCACCGGGATTACAGGCATGAGCCACCACACCTGGCCCTCACAAATCTCATTTCTTAAGGCTCAGTTCCACTCCAGAAAACCAACTAGCAAGGCTTGATTTCCTGCTCACCTCAGCCTTTGTCACACACTCCACTCTGTCTCCTCTTCCTCACAATACAAATCCAAACCCAGGCCACACATCATGACCAAGCCACAGTCCCTGAGAAAGGATGGCAAGGAGGAAGCCTGGGAAGAGAAGCCAGACCTTTAATGCAGCAGCATGGGACCAGAGGGCCCCGGGTGGCCCTTGGCACCCAACTCCATGGCTTTAAAGGGGTTGCTGCTACCTTTGGGACCCCTCCCCTCCAATATGGCTTCTCCAGCTCTGATGAGCACCCAATCTTTGGATTTGTAGCCTGCAGAGCAGTGGGGTTTTGCAGGGAGCAGGGGGTGGGGTGTGATGCAAAGGGAATGTATAGCACAGCTGCGTGCAAATGAGTGGGCCAGGGGCCAGGGTTGCAGAGGAGGACAGGGGAACCCCGCGACAGAGGGAGTCAGTTAAGCAGCCCTTTATGAAGTCTGAACTCTGGCTTGGGGTTCCCCGGAGAACCGCACAGGAGAGTCCATCAATAAATGAACCCAGGAGCCCAGTAGCAATGGGTTGAGTGGGTGGGCAGCTGAGGCAAGGGAGCCCGCAGCAAGGCGGTGTGTGCCCAGGATGGCCTTTCTCCCCTCTGGGCAGCTGCCAGCAGCCCCGGCTGGCAGGGGGCTGGCCAGGGTCACCAGCTGTTGCTGATACCAGAAACATCTGTCAGGGACGGGGTTCGGCAGGTTTGAAGAGTTAGACGGAGTCTTGCTCTGTGGCCCAGGCTGGAGTGCATGATCCAGACTCACTGCAACCTCCGGCTCCCAGGTTCAAGCGATTCTCCTGCCTCAGCCTCCTCAGTAGCTGGGATTACAGGTACGTGCCACCACGCCCGGCTAATTTTTTGTATTTTTAGTAGAGATGGGGTTTCACCATGTTGGTCAGGCTGGTCTTGAACTCCTGACCTCGTCATCCACCTGCCTCGGCCTCCCAAAGTGCTGGGATTACAGGTGTGAGCCACCACGCCGGGCCCAGGGCTTTTATTTTGTCACGTTGAAAAAACAACGTGTTGGTAGGAGAAGCCTCGGATCCAAGGACAAAGAAAATATCACCAAATAGCTCCAAAATTACAATGAGGATCAGGAGCCTGGAAGGACGGAGTGGAGGTGAGTGGGGATCAGAATGGAAACATCTTTCCTCTCTCTAGTGGCCAATTTGGTGAGGGCAAGGGACTCGTGCCATCCTCCCTCTTCCCATTTCACAGATGGGAAACAGCTTGAGCTGAGCTGTCACTGGCTCCGTCTAAAGCCTCCAATGAACGAAGGAAATGTCTCTCTTCAAGAAGGTCATCAGAGGACACTGAGGTCCCCTTCAGGCTGGAGAAGCAGGTGGAGGGAACATGTGAATGCCACAAGGCCAGCGTGGCTCACCCCACATGGAGGAGAGTGACTCCTTCCATGTGCAGGGGCTGCTGGGCCTTTGGGGTTTCATGAGATGCCTTCCTGCATGCAGAGGCAGATGCTCACCTCCAACCAGGAGTGAACCCCTGATTTCTCCCAGCGTGGTCTCTGGCTGGAGGACCATGCATGCGCTCCATGGGGGCAGGGGCCGCACACATGTGCTCGTCATCAGTGCATGGCCATGGCACACACCGAGAGTTTTACAGAATAAACAAATGAAATGTAGTTCCCTTTTACAGCTGAGGGGCACGAAACTTAGATGGTTCTTGGAACTTAACCAAGAATAGAGACCAGTATCTTTCCTGGCAGAGAAAAGATAAAAGAAATCAAAATCCTCCTGTCCCAGGGGTCAGTCCAGGTCCAGTGTCCACCCACTGAGGACAGCAGGGGCATAGGGATAGCCAGTTGTGAGGACACCAGCACTGAGAACCTGGCATCCGGGCACCCTAACCCTTTGTTTTCTGCCATCCCCCCCGGCCCACTGCATCTGTGATCCTTGGTCACTGCTCTGCATGGCAAGTGCCTGGACGCCTGCAGAGAGCACTGAACATTGAGTCAGAGCTGCCTGGGCCCTGATCATGGATGGGATGGGCCCCGGGTCTCAGTTTCCTTGTCTGCACAATGAGGAACTGACATCACCCGCCCAGGACATTGCCCGGATGAAAGGGGAACTGCTGCCTCTGCCTGGCACACAATAGGCATGATACAATTTTCCTTTCATTCTCCCCAGTGTCAGGGTCCACCCAGCGCCTGCTCCCTGGGAGAAGGGTCAGCCTCCAGCCACTCCGCCCCCTGAGCGGGACTGCACAATCGCTGGCCCTGGCCCTGAGTTCCCTCTCCTCCCAAAGTGGGACAAAGCTCCCATCCCACCTAGTGCCTGCACACTTGTCCCATCCATTTCAGGACAAATTAAGCTCCCTTCTGCCTTTGGGAGGGTTGGAGCCTTCGGCCAAAGGATCGAAAGAAGAGCTAAAGAGGGTAGCCAAGCTCACTCAAGTTTCATCAGAGAAGCAAAACCAGACCTCGGAATTGTGTCTCACAAATCATCAGCCTAGGTTTATTTTCAATCTTCCCTTCCCTTCTTTGAGAGGAGGCCCCCGCGACCCCCACAAGCCAGACTCAGCTGTGGCCGGTGGCCACAGGGTTTCAAATTTCGAAAGGGGCCTTTTGCAAAACGTTCATTTTCAAGAGCTAGTTCGATTGCCCACATCCTGTCCAAGCTTCCTGGGGGAGTGAGATTTATTTAAGAAAGTAAAAAAATACCCATGTTCATGCCATTGAGTAAAAACATGCTCTGTCCCAGGCAATTTCAAGGATTAAGGTTACATATCTCTTAATGAGTCACAGGTGGAAGGCAAAGTGGAGTTGGTTGGAGAAGGAGGTGCTATTTGGCCATGCCAGGGACCCCAGTTCTCTGCCAGGGATATAATTTGTGCCCCAGTATGACCATACGACTATCCTTTTGTGCATCCACTCATTCCTCCATTCAACTAATGTTCTTAATGATCAGCCCCTCTGCACTGGGTTCTGTACTGGACAGTGGGAGAGTCTGAGGTGCCCAGGACAGAGCACGTACACCCAGGGAGCTGAAGGTCTGGTTGTGGAAGCAGACATCTAAACAAATCATGACCAAGCAACAGATGTTATGAATGAGGGTCAAGTTCATGGCCATGTAACAGTTCAGAGTGTGGGGCAACACAGTCCACCTTGGGGAGGGAAGCAAGAGAAGTCTTGCATCTATGGAGCAGTGGGAGGGTAACCACAGGGAGGGGGTCAGGGGCAAAGGCATAGAGACACACACGCCCGGAGACCCGGGGAGGCTCTGCCAGGCAGCACACAAGGGCGGGGGGCATGTAGTGAGAGGCGTGGCAGGAGGCCAAGGAACTGGGGCTCCATCCTAGGGCCTGTGGGAGCCATGAGTGGGCTCTCAGAAGCAGGGACTCTGGGGCATGCGTTCTAGAAAGACTGCTCTAACTCCACCTCCCAGGAAGAGAACAGACTGGAGGTGGGAGCAGAAAGACCAGCCCAAGATGACGGAAGCCTGGGTGGCATGGTGGTGCAGATGAGAAAAGGGACCTGTGGGCTCACTGGAGGTGCTACAGAGGAGGGATGGGTGCTTTGGTGGAGACTGAACAGCAAACGCAGAAGGAGGAGGCAGCTGGGATGATGCCTGGAACAGCACATGCCCAGTGGCCCAGCTGCCTGCAGGATATCACTGTTTCTCAGACAACCATTTTAAGAAACTCAGAATGAAATGCAGTGAAGAAAACGAAAAGGTCAACTCATATTCCAGTCTACCTTTAGTTTGTCATCTGGCAAAATATCTGAGAGAAATACCTGGAAGTTGACCAGGGAAGACCAAACCCTGACACTCAGCAGAGACTTTGTTAACAGGTGAGGTGCTTGAGTGAAGGGCAGGGTTCGACGGCTCACAACCACCCAGGTCATTATCAAGCAGAACTCAAGTAACAGCCAAGCACAAACCCCCAGGTCCAGTCATTCCTCTTTCCTCCTAGATGTCCAAACACCCCATGGACCTGAGCCCAGGGGGCCAAAGCCACTGGCCATCTCTGACCATGGCTAGAGTCCTGTCCTCCTCTCAGGCTCTCCTCAAAGCCAAGGAGAGAAGCAAGGGGAACTTCCTGTGAGCATCAGGACCAACCCAGCTGGCCAAGCGAATGACAGTCCCTAGAGCCATGGCTTCATAGCACTTATCACGAGTGTAATTAAATTCTTTTGCCAGAAACATTTGCTAAAAATCTCTCACCCAAGACTTGGAGCTCTATAAGAGCAGAGGTGGTATCTCTCTTACTTCTTGTAAGATAGATTACTTACTTCTACCGCCCAGCCTGTAGCACATAGAAAGGGCCCGATACCTTTTGCATAAATGAATGACTGGATGAACACCTAATTCACCTAACATTTCCTGATGTCTAGACCTTCTGTGGGCTATAATGACATAAAAAGAACACCTGTCCTCAAGAAGCTCATAGCCCTTTGGGATAAATTGGCAGCTCATAGCAGACAATGTGATGTGGGTTCTGGCATGAGTACAGAGGAGTGAGAAAGGGCAGGTGTGAACAGCGGACTGTGGGAAGGAAGCTAGGGGAGAGGGCAGGGGGCTGTGAAGATAGGAGAGGGGGTGACATTTGTGTCAGGCCCAGCACAGGTGAGTAACCAGTGGGAGGGATGGGAAAACTAAATTAATTGTAAGTTGCTGGATGCTCTGAGGTTGTTTTGCCTCATTATCCAAGGAATTCTGTGGACAGGGGGGCAGTGACAACCTAACTCCTCTCTCCTAGATCAGCTTCCAGACACCAAGCACATCTCAGAGTCTAGCCCGAAGCCTTCTGTGCTGACGTTGCTGCCCAACCCCAGCATTCAGAGGTCTCCCTGCCACCAACACAACCTAAGCTCCTCTTATAAGGGGCTGGAGCTTGCCCAGATGGAAAATGGCCAATCTGGAAGAGTCAGAATAGGGGTCCCAATACCCCAAACTAAGAAGGGGGAGTCTACCTGATGTGCTCTGAAGTAGGAAGCCCAAATCAAGTCCTCACGAAGGAGAGAGCAGTATCCACACCAGATGACCAAGAACCAATCGCCAAGTTCAAATGAAGGATGTGAGAACAGCAGTGAGAGATTAAATCCAGGGTCAGGAGCCAGTCAAGACAAGAGAAGACAAGAAATGGTCAGTGTGAGGCATACAGTGGGCCCTGAATACCTATGTGTTGAATGAAGGAAGGGAGGGAAGGGTAGAGAGGTGAAGAGTGGGTCTTGTGTATGTGTCCTACATAAAGCGTGGGTATTGCCAACTAATTTTTCTGGTTGTCTGTTCCCTGGTAGAAGGGCATGCCATGCCATCTTGAAGGTCTGGACTGGCCCAGAATACCATCCACATTGGCGTTCTTCCTAGAACTTTGAACTCTCCAATCTTCTGGAAGAGGGGAATTTGAGTATCACATCCATTTGAGAGCTTTTAAATTAATGCATTTGAAATCATCAAATATAGCGACGTTGGGTGGGGATGAAGAAAATTGGCATGTAACATTTCTGAGACATCTGTTTCCTCTCAGGTACCATGCTATGTATGTAACATGTATTAAATAATCTCCTGTAAAGCAGCACATCCACCCAGGCAGGCAGGGATTGTTATTCTCATCTACCAGATAAAGGTCAAGGGGTGCTTCAACCCAATGTCCCACAACTACAGCAAGGAGGAATGTGCTTGCTTGGAAAGACATGGAGTGGGCCCACTCGCTGGAGGCATAAAAACAAGACCGGGTTATTTCTGATCTCCTGTCTTGGCAGAGGCAAGGGCAGCTTTCGGGAAGACCTAGGGCTTCCATTTTACCATGCCAAGCCAGCATTGCCCAAGGATGGGGCAATGTCCAGGGCAGTCCGAACTGCCAGTATCCTGTCTCACTGTCTGGCACTGGACACAGGAAGCTGGACTCAAGGCAGAATCTGGACTTGCATAGGAGGATGCCACAAACCATCTGACACACAGCACACCTCCCCAAAGAACAGCTCCCAGGCCATTCTCAGACGGGCTATCCTGGTTCCAGAAAAGCACATGTATTTTTAGCCATCGTTCATTCATTCAGCAATAATTTACTGTGCTCTTCCGAGGCTCAGAGCTGGGCAGGCACCAGGGATACAGAGAATAATTTGACCCAGTTCCTGGCCCCTGCGGCACATCAGTTTAGTGACGACATGTAAACACACGCCTACGATAGCGTAGGGTGGGTGCTCTGATTGAGTTATTTATGCTGTGGTGTGAAGCTGGGGCATGACTACTCTCTGTGGAACAGTCAGGGAAAGAGTCCCAGTGTGAGTTCATTCACTCACTGCCTTATGCTTCAATAAGTGACTAATTCACTAATTTATTGACTCATTCACTTATTCACTTACTCATTCCCAGAGCTAATTTATTCCTTGATTACATACTCATTCACTGACTCATTTGCTCACTCATTAATTCACTCTTTCATTCACTAGCTGTAATATATCCATCAATTATCCATCCCTTTGTCTATCTATTCACTCATAATTTGTTTCATTCACTGACTTATTTACCCAGTTAATTTATTCGGTTGTTTCCTCTTTCTTTGATTTATTCATTTGTAAACTCACTAATTCCTAGATTAATTCATTCATTTGGTTCTTCATTGAGTCATTAACTCATTGATTGATTCATACATAGATTCATCTATTCATTTATTTTCTCATTACTCATTGACTTTCATTTGTCTGTTAATTCATAAATTCGTTCAAGAATTCGTGGACCCATTGATTCACTCATCCATTTACATGTTCGTCTTTCATTTCTTGACTACTTGACCTATTAATCTTCCATTCATTCACTCAATGACTTAGTCTTTCATCATCCACTCATTCACATTGTGACATTTTTACTTACACAGAACTAACCCACTCATTAACTCACCATGCATTTATCCACTTATCACTGATTCAGTCACTCATGGACCTATCATTGATCCATTCACTCATTCGTGTACTCCTTCCCATTTTCATTACTTCATTTATTCATTCCTTTGTCTACTCAAAGACTCATTTGTTCACATACTGCTTCACTCCCCCATTCTTTTATTCACCATGTATTCACCTATTCATTCAACAGATGCTTATTGCATGTGCTGTCCATGTAAGGCACAAGGGACAGAGCAGTGAAGGAGAGGAGTGTGGTCCCCAGCTTTGCGGAGCTATGGACTAGTGAGTCTGTCACTGGCTCAGGAGTCATCTCTTCCACAACTCACCTGACACTAAGATTTAGCTGAAGGCATACCTTCTGTGCTTCTAGAAAGCCCATCTACCTGTCCTATTTTATCAAATTGCTGCATGTATAAGTGGGTCTCCCCCTAGTCTCACAGACAGCCCACCTACCTGCCCTATTCTATTGAATTGCTGCATTTGTAAGTGGGTCTCCATCTAATCTCACAGAGCTACTTGATGAGTGGAACTAGACTAAATTCATATATAAATGCCACTCCTGACATAGGGTCTGACAAGAATTAGCATCAATACTTGTTGAGCTGAAATTAATACCTTAATATTAGTTATTTTAGTACTCTCTTAGATATCAGCTGCCAGAAAATTTTAAAATATGGGGTATAGGGGTTTCCTACCACCACCTCCAAATAAATCAATTCACTAGAATTTATAACTCAGATAGTGAAAAAAACTCAATGTAAGTAACATGCAAAAATGTCTAACATATATCCATAGTACATGCAGAATGGTACTATGTACTATTAAAATAAAGATACAAAAGATTAATGTTTCATTTCATAAAAGTCCACGGTGCAGAACTGAAATACCTATAATCTTTGTTTCAAAACACATTTTAATCACTGGTTCATGATTTGCCCTCTTCTAATTTACTTTTTCATATACTTATTTCTTTAATCATAATAATCAACTCCATGAACCCACCAAAATACAAAAACAAGAACACTGAATATTTTAACACCTGTTTCTGACCTCATTATACACAGAGAAAACAGATTGACTCTTTTCTGTTAAATGGATTTCAGAGAAGCAGAATTGTGTTGATCATAATTCTTGCTTCATGAAATGTTATCATTTGAATATTCTTGTCCATTTTAGTGTTTTTGTTGTTCATTAATTTAGTCAGTCACTCATTTTCAAAAACAAAGTCAACAACAAAGAATCTACTCCCAAGAAAGAGGGGAGAAATTGACTATCATTTAAATCTTTCCATGACCGCCTCAAACAGTGGTAAAACAGTTAACCCAAGTTAAACAAATCCTTGTTTCATGATATAATCTCCAAATTGGTCATGAGTGGCCATTGTAATTTTACTAGCATAAATGCTTTGTACTTTATTATTTTTTATTATTATTATTATTGTATTTATTATTTTTAATAAAATAACAAAACTCAAGAGAACCACAACTAAGCCAAAAGCAAGATCTCTGACAAAGGCTAGAATCTGCCTATAATCTCCTTAATCTAAGAGGTAGCAAACCAAACCTCTTTTTAAGTGGATCTCATTTTGCAAAATGAATTAACCATGACACTTGGCAGGATTCATTCTTATCATTGGTTCAGGCATGGTCTTCTTGGATTTTATGACTGCATAAAGTCATTTCTTCTTTTTAAATAATAATTAATCATCATCTCTAACAAAAGGCTAAACCAAGAATAAAAACTTAATCTGACTCACCCTGTTCTACACTCTCCTTGCCACATGGGTAACAGTCAAGATCTTCATCCTTTAAATAATTATTAAAACAGCCAAGTTACCTCTGTTCTGTGGGGTTACAAAGCAGATATAGAAAATAATGAAGTACCCTCATCATTGATTCATACTTGGCACCCATTTATTTAGTTATACACGTATTTGTTTGTTTAATTTTAATTTTTTTGTCTTAATGAATCAAACATCCGGGAACCCACAGCAAACTAAGAGCAGAACATTGACTATTAAGTACTTCTATCTAGATGCTTCTTACCCAAAGTGGTAACAAATTTAATCTGTTTTTTTTTCTTGATGGACTAAGGTATTTCAGAATTGAATTAATTATATTCCTTGCTTTACAACATGCTTTCAGAATTGGTCCATGTCTTAACCTCTTTTTCTTTGCTCATGAATATACTTGTGTGTTGATCCACACAAGTGGATCTGCTAATCGTATAAAATCAGTATCTGTGAACCTTCTCAAGCTCCAGAACTAGATTCTCAAACTTTCCTGACATTATTCCCACAAAGGTTTTCATATTAGTTCTTTTTGCAGTGGACCTCAGTTGTTCAAAAACTGATTGATCATAATTTTTATTCAGATGCATTCCATTCACATCATTGGTCCAGACATGGCCCCTCTACATTTAATTTGAACAATTTTTAGATATCAGATGAACAAACTTGAACCACTATCCTACTCAACAACTAGAATACTAACTCCATAAATGAGTAACAGCCTTTATCAAGAGAAGAGTCTTTAAATAATCAATGAGACAAACATACAATGTGACATTTAACTATTGAAAATGAATGGAAAAGCTAAGTTTTTTTCTTATACTTCATTTGTGCTAAATTGGATTAATTTCGATCCATAACACATTCTCATCATAGGCCTGTGTATGACCTTTTAAAATTTAATTATCTTTTTAAATGACAGTAGAAATCATGAACTAACAACCCAGCTCAAGAACTTTATTACTTACATTGCATGACATTCTCCTTACTCTGAGGGATAAGGTAAAGTTCCTCATCAATGGGAGAATAATTTAATCAGCTCTGGTCTGCCCACCCTGTAGATGATATTACCAAATGAAAGAGGAAATTACCAAATGAGAAGACCTAGATTTAGGTTTCAACTTAGTGAACGTGAAGTAACCATCGTAGAAATTGATCACAAACAATGATTTATGCCACATTCTTATCTCTGGTTTGTGAATGGAGCGCCATCTTATTAATTAACATATTATCCACTTTAACAGTATCAGGAATACCCTTAAATGAACCACCCAACATAAAAACTATGAGAGTTACATACATCTGACTCCATATTCCACACCCACAGAGCTAAAAATGTAGAGCTCTTCTTTTAAAAAGGGCTTCTGTTGTGCAAAACAGTAGTCATCATGAACCTTGATTTATAATACAATGTTATCATTGGTTCTTATGTAGTCTTCATTGATTATATTATGTATTATTTTATCATACACTAAATACCCTAAATGGACCATCCCAACAATGACAAGAACTTGGATCATTACTCACACTGACCCATACAGGTCTTTATCATTACAGAATCATTGTAGTGATGAGTGTGTTCATTCTATGGAACTGAAAGCAGATGGTGAAAAAAAGGAAAAATAAATATGTATTCTTTTATACCTTTAAAAATGTATACACAAAATATGCAGGAATATCCCTTACAAAAAGGGAGTGAAAATATCAAAAATTCTTTCAATTGATCCATGTTTCCCCCCTTAATTTGCTTAGCTATTTATAATTAGGTATTGATAAATTTGTGAAATTATTTATTTGTTTCTCTTAACAAGACAAACTTGAATTCACCATTCTCCCAGAGCAAAAATGTTGACTATTACTTTCTTTGTCTATATGATCCTTACCAAAAGAAGGAACATTCCTGATTTATTAATTTATTCATAAAACTCAGTGTTTTGGGATATTAAAAATATATAATTCCATAGATGTTCTGATTGGACTCATTCTAATTACTGGTGTGTAACACACTCTCATCCCTGTTCTTTTTTAATTCTGTATATAGATGTAGTCATTTATGCATTATTTTATAATACAATGAATACCTCTGAGTAAACACCCCACCCAAGGACAAGAACTTTGGGCATTATTTGTATAGGTCTATAGCCTTCTTTCCCAGAGACTTACCAGCCAAGATCTTCACCAATGATAATCCATTCTGGAGGGTAGAATGCAAATGGTAAAAAGAATGAAACATCCTAAATTTTGACTGTGCTCTAATATTCTAATAAATGAAAGGTGAGCAAGTTTAGATTAATTTTTATAATTGGGTCATGCTCTTTTTACAATTTACCAGAAAGCCCCTCTTTTTTGTCACATTAGTTCAATTATTAATTTTGCATTTAAAATGGATGCCTTTGCAATTGCAACAAAAACAAAAATTGACATGTGGAATCTAATTAAACTAATGAGTTTCTGCACAGCAAAAGAAATTATCATCAGAGTGAAGAGACAACCTACAGAATGGGAGAAAATTTTTGCAATCTATCCATCTGACAAAGGTCTAATATCCAGAATCTACAAGGAACTTACGCAAATTGACAAGAAAAAAACAACCCCATTAAAAAATGGGCAAAGGACATGAACAGACACTTCTCAAGAGAAGACATACATGCAGCCAACAAATAAGAAAAAAGCCTCAACATAACTGATCATCAGAGAAATACAAATCAAAACCACAGTGAGATACCATCTCATACCAGTCAGAATGGTGATTATTAAAAAGTCAAGAAAAAACAGATGCTGATGAAGTTAAAGAGAAATAAGAATGCTTTTACGCTGTTGGTGGGAATGTAAATTAGTTCAACCACTGTGGAAGACAGTGTGGTGATTCCTCAAAGATTTAGAAGCAGAAATACCATCTGACCCAGCAATTCCATCACTGGGTATATACCCAAAGGAATAGAAATCATTCTATTATAAAGATACATGCACACGTATGTTCATTGCAGCACTATTCGCAATAGCAAAGACATGGAATCAACCCAAATGGCCATCAATGATAGACTGGATAAGGAAAATGTATTCCACATATACACTGTGGAATACTATGCAGCCATTAAAGGGATGAGAGCATGTGCTTTGCAGGGACATGGATGAAGCTGGAAGCCATTATCCTCAGCAAACTAATGCAGGAACAGAAAACCAAACACCGCATGTTCTCACTTATAAGTGGGAGCTAAACAATGAGAACACATGGACACAGGAGGGGAACAACACACACTGGTGCCTGTCAGGGGAGGGTGGGGAGAGCATCAGGAAAAATTGCTAATGCATGCCAGGCTTAATACCTAGGTGATGGATTGATAGGTGCAGCAAACCACCATGACACATGTTTACCAACGTAACAAACATGCACATCCTGCACATGTACCCCAGAACTTAAATAAAATAAATGGATGCCTTTGAATCCAACACCTGAATCAAGAATGAGAGTTCTCTATAAAACATGTCAGCTTCAATGCCTCCACCCATGCACTCAACAACCTAAATCTTTGAACCTCCCATATGCACAATTAGATTCATCTAAATACTTGTTTCAGAGCAATTTCATACCAATGAACAGTGCTTGCTATCACTTCATTCATTCATTCACAAACCAATTTGGCCAATTATTCATTGTTTGTAAAGAAACAGAACAATATGTAAACCCTCAGAAACCCAGAACGTGTCTGATACTGTGCATCTATGTATAGTCTAATTATGCAAACACTTGTAAGAGCCAAAATATTTGCCTTAAGAAGAACACAATCTCCGGACCCAGTTACATCACAACCATCATTTCCAGACATGTTTGCTACTGGCTCTTGCTTTATCCTTTTTAGCTAATTGATTATTATTAACTTATGCATTTGTTCATTATTAAGATAAAATCAGTATCCTTACACATGATCCAAACTATAGCATGGATCATCGTAGCACATGCATAGTTGATCATTACCAAAGTAATAACAGATGATGTCACTTTGTAATGGAATTCAGTGAGCACAATAGCTCTTGTTATAGAACAAATTCTTGTCACTGGCCCTCTTTAAAAATAGCTTTTTATTTATATAACATCCCTAGTTAGGGATAAGACAACCAGGAAACCAAAGACAACTCAATATAAACATGGACAGCTCATACATTTGTCTACATGTTTCTCATTCTGAGAGATTAAAAATCTGACACAATTCCCACTCCCTGAGCAATAGATCAGTACGGTGACTTGCTTCATTACACATGTTATAGTTGGTCCAGGTGTAGCCATGTTTTTATTCACTTATTTCTTTTACTTGAGTTCTTCATGCATTAATTCACTTGTAATAATATAATCATTATCCGTGAATTACAAAAGCACAAGAATAGGGTAACTGATTTTTTGGGTTTTTTTTTTTATTTTGTTCTGTTTTTGAGACAGGGTCTCACTCTGTTGCCCAGGCTGGAGTTCAGTGGCGCGATCTCGGCTCACTGCAACCTCAACCTCCTGGGTTTAAGCAGTTCTCCTGCCTCAGCCTCCCAAGTAGCTGGGATTACAGGCACTCGCCACCACACCTGGCTAATTTTTATATTTTTAGTAGAGACGGGGTTTCACCGTGTTGGTCAGGCTGGTCTTGAACTCCTAACCTTGTGATCCGCCCACCTCGGCCTCCCAAAGTGCTGGGATTACAGGTGTGAGCCACTGTGCCCAGCCGATAACTGAATATTTTTAACTACTGTCTACAGGATCATTTCCAACTGATCAGTAGGTTAGATTTCTTTTATATCGGAGCTTAAACTTCCTGACTCCTATTACTCATCATCCTTGACTCATACCCACGAGTCATCATCTCTGGACCAGGCCACAGACCATCAATCATTTTTTTCATTTAGACTTTGTCTATTTCATTTATTTATTAATTTACTACTTTATAATAAAGAAATAGACATGAATCAGAAAAAAATAGGACAAGAGCTGTGATAACCCTGTTGTCTATCTGTAGAGCAGTTCCTACAGAAATTAGACCTGTTTCTTGAACTGACCTGATTGTTTCAAACATGCACTACTCAACAAAATGTTTCATATCAACCCCATATTCATTTTGGGGCCATGGTTAGTCTTCTTTAATTATATTTTCTACTTATTAATAATGCATTGACCACTCTTAAATGGCCCAAACCAAGACAAGAACTTTGACGATTACTCACATTTTTCTGTAGGTTCCTTAAAACAACCATAAAGCAAGTGGTCATGGCAGAATCAGTGCAGGGAGTGACTGTTCTGAGGATTACAAGGAAGAGCAGAAGACAAAATTTGAGACTTTCTATCCATTAGCTTTTTCATTCTACCTTCCATTTACTCTGTCAGTTGGTATTTATCGATTTGTTAATATTTGCTTATTTCCCCATTAATAAAATAAATATTGAACTTACAATTGACCCAGTTGACCTGAGAATTGACCTAAAAATCACATAGCCATTGATAACTAATAATCAGTGCTATTGCTCTATCAGTGGCTCTATGATTCTTAGCCAGAGAGTTAAAAACCACTGGCCCATTTATTATCCATTCCAAATTAATTAATAGTATTTCTTTCCTTGCCACATATGTTAACAATTAGAATATGCATCTCTCTCTCTTCATGTTTAATCATTCAAATCTTTGTTTGATTCTTTCATTAATTCATTTATATTAACACAATCATAATCCATGAACCGTAAAATTGGAAGCAAACAGCCTTGATATCACTAACACCTATCTAAAGGATTTTTTTCAACAGAGGAATAGATTAGATTTCTATTATATTGAACCTCAGAGTTCCAGGCACTTAGTATTCATCATCCATGAATCACATGCCACCAGCTGTCATCGCTGGCTCAAGCTTGGACCTCCTTTTCTTAATTCGTGTCTATGTGTTTTTATTGATTAATTTATCAGTTCACTAACAATAAAATAATTACCTAAGAGCCACAAAAACTTGAGAGTAAAATACTTAAATAGCTCTTATATCTGTCTATGTCAATATTACTCACAGCAATACACCTTTCATTAATTAAATTCAATGTTTTCATTAATTAAATTCAATGTTTTATATGTATGCATTAATCAACATAATGCTTTATATTAATCCTATTTTTACAAATAGGCCAAAGTTTACCTTCAATGATTGTATTTAACACTTCTTAATAATACTATGAATATCTTTTTTAAAAAACACTGAAACCAAGAACATTGACTATCACTCACATTGGTCTCCACACACCATATAACACATAGACGCAACCATGGATCTTACCATTAAAAAAGAATGATAAAATGAGCCGGAGTGTGTTTATTTTGAGGAGTACAGAGCACAAGAGATGATCAGAAAAGATTAAGACATTATCTGCATTACTCTTTGCATTCTATCTTCCACTGATTCAGTCATATAGGTTATTTGAGATAACATATATTTTATTTACTCTACATAGCCGGACAGTATCAGTCACACCACTGACACAAAACATAAACATTCATTATTATTTCCCACCGTCTATAACATCCCTAACTAAATAAATAACAACCTCATACCACTTATTTCCTAATGGTATTGGTGTTTTCAATATATATCATAGATTTTCTTCTCACTCTATTGCCCAGGTTGAAGTGCAGTGGTGTGATCTTGGCTCACCGCCACCTCCGTCTCCCAGGTTCATGTGATTCTCCTGCCTCAGCCTCCCAAGTAGCTGGGATCACAGGCATACACTTCCACGCCCAGCTAATCTTGTATTTTTAGTAGAGATGGGGTTTTACCATGTTGCTCAGGCTGGTCTTGAACTCCTGACTTCAGGTGATCCACCCGCCTTGGCCTCCCAAAGTGCTGGGATTACGGGTGTGAGCCACCATGCCTGGCCATATCTTAGCTTTTCTTGCCTCACAAATTATTTTTACAGTTGGACAATGCTTAGTCGCATCCAACATAATTTATTTGTATATTTGTTTAATGGCTCCTTCATTGATTGAATTATAATAA
The DNA here is from genome assembly GCF_028885655.2 of Pongo abelii. Classification (NCBI taxonomy): domain Eukaryota; kingdom Metazoa; phylum Chordata; class Mammalia; order Primates; family Hominidae; genus Pongo; species Pongo abelii. Next base: position 105,423,262 of record NC_072000.2, on the reverse strand, counting down.
TAGATTGAAAACTCGTGCTCACAAAGAGCAAAAACAAGACGCTTGCATATTCCTGATGTCTGTCTATAGGATCACTTCCAAAAGAGGGAAAACACTATTTCTTTTCTGATGGACCTCAGAGTTCCAGATAGGCATTCACAGACAAAGACCCATCCAATACCAGTAGTCATGATTGATCCAGGATTAGCTCTGGTGCTCTTCATTCATTGTTACATTATTTATTACTTCATTAATTCACCATTAATCACTTTTAAACACTATCACTCACAAAACCCCAAGAGGAGCCTTGATATCTCTAATTTGTATATACACTCATCCTCACAATACCATATCCCCTCATTATTACCTTTCTTAATAACACAGGACATGCTTTTCATACAAGCATCCCTCAGTGTAACATTCCACATCCATTCCATATTTATCCCTGGGCTACTCATGGCCTTATTGTATTATATTTCATATTTTTTGTTAATGCACTATAAACCTTTAAACAGAACACCCAAGATGAGACAAGAACTTTGACTATTACTCACATTGGTCTCCAGCTTCTAGCACAGAGATGGACCATACAGCTCTTAACTAGTGAAAACCAGCTTCTGTGCTTCCATTCTGAGTACAGAGCAGAAGAGATGACAACAAAAATGAGACCTTCTCTCCATTGATCCTTGCTTTTCAAATATACCTCAAATTAATAAATGTGTAAACATTTATACTCATTTATGTGTTCATTAATTTGAGGTATATTTCATTTTTTTATGAATAACTGGCCAGATGTGGTGGCTCATGTCTGTAATCCCAGCATGTTGGGAGGCAGAGGCAGGTGGATCGCTTGAGGTCAAGAGTTCAAGACCAGTCTGGGAAACATGGAGAAACCCCATCTCTACTAAAAATACAAAAACTAGCCAGGCATGGTGGCACACGTCTGCAATCCCAGCTATTAGGGAGGCTGAGGCACAAGAATTGTTTGAACCCATGAGGCGGAGGTTGCAGTGAGCTGAGATCATGCCATTGCACTCCACTCTGAGTGACAGAGTGAGACTCCATCTCAAAAAAGAAAGGAAGGAAGGAAGGAAGAAAGAAAGAAAGGAAGGAAGAAAGAAAGAGAAAATAAATAACTTTGGACTTGTCCCTGACCCAGAACTTGAATATGGTCAAAATTTATACTATCTCATTCAAGGAGGTAACAGGTATGCAAGATTTCTCTTTAGTTGTTACCAATTTCAGTATGTATTAATAGTGTTTTTTGTCTTTCCACATATTTTTATAGTTGGACAATGCTTAATCTTATCCTTTTTTTTTTTTTTAACACAGAATCTTGCTCTGTTGCCCAAGCTGCAGTGACGTGATCTTGGCTCTGCAGCCTCCCAGGTTCAAGCAGATTTTTGAAACCCGGGTTCAAGCAATCCATGTGCCTAAGCCACCCAAGTGCTTGGATTAGAGGCACATGCCACCATGCCTGGCTAATTTTTGTATTTTTAGTAGAGATAGGGTTTCGCCACGTTGGCCAGGTAGGTCTCGATCTCCTGTCCTCAAGTGATCTACCCGTGTTGGCCTCACAAAGTGCTGAGATTACAGGTGTGAGCCACCATGCCCAGCCCTTATTCATCTTTATTTGTATATTTATTAATTGATTCTCTCATTGAGCCAATCATAAATGTAAAATAAAAATTCATAAACATGAAAACCAAACACATATACATTCTATTTTTTACCAGCTGTCTGTAGGATCATTTGAAACAGGGAAGAGACTAGATATCTTTTGAGACAGACCTCAGAGTTCCAGACACGTATTCACTGTATATGACTCATACGCCACCAGTAGTCATCATCGATCCAGGATTGGCCCTTCTTTTCTCTGTTATTTTCTACATTGTCTGTTGATTAATTCATTAATTTACTAATAATAACTTTAAACCTTATGACTCACAAAACCCAAAAAGATATCCCTAATCATTCCGACATTAATATGTTTCATGAATTATCCTGTTTTTCATATGTGAATTATCAATATAATACTTCTTTTGACTCCAATATCCCTCACTAGATAAAATTCACCATCTTTGATTATATTACATGTTTATTCACAGTACATTGAGTACTCTTAAATAAACCACCCAAAGAAATGCAAGAAATCTGACTGTCACTCACATTGGTACACATGCTCCTTCCTAAGCATGGTGCAAACAGAACACGTGACCATGAAGAAGTCCTCAAATCAGAACAAGTATGTCCATTCTAAGTACAGAGCAAAGAAGATAATAACAAAAGAGAGGCATTTTAACTATCAATCCTTGCTTTTCACCTATCATTAGTTAGTCATCTAAGCTATCATTATTTGGAGTAAACTTATTTCATTTCCTCTTTAAAAAATGAACAACTTCAAACTTACAATTAACCAAGAATTTGAACATTGTCTATAATTATCCTGTCTATATCACCATAGCCAAAGAGGTGACAGACATGTACATGTACTTCTCTTCAGACTTCACTGTTTTCAATACATATTAATAGTGTTTCTTGCCTCACCAAATATTTTTTACAACTGGACAATGATTAACCTTACTCATCTTTATTTATACATTTGTTTATTGGTTTTTATATTGGCCAATTACAAAAATAGAATTAAAACATGTAAACACAAAGACCAAAACCAAACTCATCTAATATTCCTGATGCCTCTCTAAAGTATTATATCAAACACAGAAAATGAGCTAGATTTCTTCTGTGATGGACCTCAGAGTTCTAGACACGTATTCATCGCATATGACTCATACGCCACCAGCAGTCATCATCGATCCAGGATTGTTCATCTCTTTCTCTATTCATTTCTACCCTGTCTATTGATTGATTCGTTAATTCACTAATAGCAATTTTAAGTATTTGTGGTTCAAAAAAATCCTGAGAATAACTTTAATATTCCTAATTTGTATACTGAATCATTCCAACATTGATATACCTCTTAATTAACTATCCTCAGGTTTTTATATATGCATTATCAATACAACACTTCATATCATTTCCATATCTTTCACTGGGATGCAGGTGGACATCTTTGATAATGTCATACACTTTTTATAATACAATGAGTCCTCTTAAAAAGGCACCAGAAGGAAGTAAAAAATGTTAACTATTACTCACATTAGTCATCCTGAGCCTAATCATGACGCAGATGCCTCAGGTGACCATGGAAGAACTTTTCAAGGTGCACAATTCATCCATTCTGCAGAGCACAAAGCACAGAGGAGTTCAGAGCATACAATGGGACTTTCTTGCTCATGATTCACCTTCATCTAATGAGTCATTTAGGCAATCATTATTTGAAGTGTATTTCATTTTCTCTTAAGAAAATTACCAATATCGAACTTGCCACTGACCCATACCTTAAACATTATCTATAGTTTATACTGTCTACACTATCACTCGCCAAAGAGGCCACAGGCATGCATCATTCATTTTTCCTTGGCTATCACTGTTTCAGTACTAATAGTATTCAGTATTAATAGTGCTTGCTGCCTCATCAAATATTTTTATAATTGGACAATGCTTAACCTGATTCATTTTTATTTATTCAAATATTTGCTTATTGATTCTCTCACTGATCCAATTATAAAATAAAATATAAATGCATAACACACAAAGACCTAAAACAAACTGAGTCTGTATTCCTGACATCTACCTATAGAATCATGTGAAACAGAGGAAACTGACTTTGTGATGGACCTCAGAGTTCCAGACACGTATTCATTGTATGACTCACACGACACCAGTAGTCACCACTGAACCAGGATTCTTCCTGTTTTTCTCTATGCATTTTTACTTTGTCTAATATATAACTCATTAATTCACTGATAAGTTTAAAATCTTTCGTTTTTAAAAATCCAAGAGCTTTGATATTCCTAATCCCTACATAGAATCATTATAATGTTGATATATATTTTCATTCATTGTTCTTCATTTTTCATATATGCGTTTTCAATATAGTAGTTCATATCACTCCTCTAACTGGGAAAGAGTTGGCCATCTTTGATTACATTCCTATAATATATTGGACCATATTATATATAGATTATATTCCTATAATATATATTTTATATATAAGATATTCCTATAATATATTATATTCCTACAATGTATTATATCTTTTATAATGTATTATATCTTCCTATAATGTATTTTATACTACATTATATTATAGAAATATATATATTTCTACATTATATTACATTTTTATAATGTATTATACGTTTTTATGATACACTGAATCCTCTTAAACAAACCACTCAAACCAAGAAAAGAGCTTTGACCATTACTTACATTGGTCTGTATGCTCCTTCCTAAGCATGGTGCAAACAGAGCACGTGACCTTGGAGGCATCTTTAAATCATCACAAGTACGTCCATTCTGATGAGTGCAGAGCAGAGAAAATAATAGCAAAAATGTGATTTTTCTCATTGTTGATCTTTCCTTTTTACCTATCTTTAGTTAAACATTTAGGCAATCATTATTTGAAGTATGAACAACTTTGAACTTGCCACTAACCCAGAACACGAAAATGGCATATGATTTATACTATCTTTTCATTATTGGCCAAAAAGGTTAGGTATGTTAGATTTATTTTTGGCTTTCATCAATTTAAATACGTATTAAATATGCCTCATCACACATTTTTATAATTGGACAATGCTTAACTTATTTATTTTATTTATTCATACATGTTTTATTCTTTCATTGAACCAATTATAAAATAAAAACTCATAAACAAAAAAAGTTAATTCTATATTCTTGCCATCTGTCTACAGAGTTACTTGAAACAGAGGAAACTGACTTCTGTGATGGACCTCAGAGTTCCAGACACGTATTCATCGTATGTGACTCATACTCCACCAGTGCTCATCATCGATCCAGGGTTGACCCTCTTTTTCTGCATTCATTTCTATGCTGTCTTTAAATTCATTCATTAATTCACTGGTAATAATTTTACACTCCGTGATTCACAAAACACTAAGAACAGACTTGATATTCCCTATCTTTATACAGAATCATTCTAACACAGATACATCTGTTTCATTAATTCTTCTCCATTTTTCATATAGGCATTATCAATAATTACTTCAGATCCCTCTCATAAATATCACTGGGACATAGTTGACCATTGTTGACTATATAATACACTGTTTCATGATACATTGAGTCCTCTTTAGCAAACCACACAAACCGACACAGGAATTTTGACTATTACTAACATTGGTCTGCATGCGTCTTCCCACGCATGGTGTACAAACGGGGCGTGTGATCATGGAGGAATCCTTAACACAGCACGAGTTGTTCATTCTGAGGAACACAGACCAGAGAAGATAATGACAAAATTGAGACATTTCCAATATTGATATTTGCTTTTCAACTATCATTAGTTAGTCATTCATGCAATCATTATTTGGAGTATATTTAATTCATTTTCTGAAAGTAAAATGAATAATTTTGAAACTGTCACTGGCCCAGAAGTTGAACATTACCTATACTTTATTCTGTCTATACCATCATTAGCCAAAGAAGCCACAGGAATGTACCATTTATTTCTCTGTGGATGTCACTGTTTCATATACATTAATTGTGTTTCTTATCTTGTCTCTTAGTTTTATAATTGGACAATGCTCGAATTTATTCATCTTTATTTGTATTTGTTTATTAATTCTCATATGGATCAATTATAAAAATAGAATCAAAACATGTAAACATGAATACCAAAAACATATACATTCTATAATCCTGACAGCTGCCTGTAAAATAATTTCAAACATACAGAATAGGCTAGATTTTGTTTGTGACGGACCTCAGAGTTCTAGACACGTATTCATCGCAAAAGACTCATACGCCACCAGTAGTCATCATCGATCCAGGACTGATCTTCTATTTTTGGGTTCATTTCCACCTTGTCTATTGACTAATTTGTTAATTCACTAACTATAATTTTAAGCCCTATGATTTACAAAACCACAAGAATAGCCATGATATTCCTAACATATAGGAATATTTATTTTATTAATTATCCTCAGTTTCTCATGTATACATCTTCAATATAATCCTCACATCATGCCCATGTTCATTTAAATACAATTGCTCATCTTTGATTATAATATACACCTTTTTGTAATACATTGAACCCTCTTGAACAAACCACCCAAAGCTAGGTGAGGACTTCCACTATTACATACATAGGTCTCCGGGCTCCATCCTAAAAATGGTGCAAGTGGAGCACATGGACTTGAAGGAATCCTTCAATCAGCAAAGTGCAATCATTCTAGGGAATACAGAGCAGAGAAGAGGATAACAAAAGTGAGATATTGTCACTACTGACCCTTTCTTGCCACCTATCATTAGTTAGTCATTTCAACAATCATTATTTGCAGTATATTCATTTTATCTAAAGAAATGCCTAATTCTGAAATTGCCATTGACCCAGAAATTGAATGTTGTCTATAATTTGTACTGTCTATAACATCATTAGCCGCAGAGGTCACCAGAAGATACCATTTATATCTCTGTGGACTTCGCTGTGTCAAAAGATATTAAGAGTGCCTGTGGCCGGATGCTGTGGATCACGCTTGTAATCCAAACACTTGGGAAGGCTGAGGTAGGCGGATCACTTGAGGTCAGGAGTTCGAGACCAGCCTGGCCAACATGGTGAAACCCTGTCTCTACTAAAAATACAAAAAATTGGCAGGTGTGGTGACGGGCGCCTGTAATCCCAGCTACTCGGGAGGCTGGGGCAGGAGAATCACTTGAACCCAGGAGGCAGAGGCTGCAGTGAACCAAGATCATGCCATTGCACTCCAGCCTGGGGGACAGAGCGAGACTCTGTCAAAAAAAAAAAAAAAGAAAGAAGAAAGAGAAAGTTTTTCTCAAAAAAAAAAAAAGAGTGCTTCTTGCCTTATCATATATTGTTATACTTGGCCAATGTTTCAACTTTTTCAGCTGTATCTATTTATGTGTATTTATTGAGCCTTGCATTGACCAGTTATAAAAATAGAATGAAAATACATAAACACAAATGCCAAAAAAATTATGTTCTATATTTCTGAACTCTGTCTATAGGATCATTTGAAACCGAAGCAATAGGCCAGATTTCTTCTGTGACAGACCTCAGAGTTCCAGATACGTATTCATCATATGTGACTCATATGCCACCAGTAGTCACCATAAATCCAGGATGGATCATCTGTTTTTCAATTTAATTCTGCCTCATTTGTTGATTAATTCATTAATTCATTACTAATAGTTGTAAATCCTATGATTTACAAAACCCTATGGAGAGCTGTATACATATAAATAATATGTATACAGAATCATTCTAACACAAATATACCTGTTTTATTAATTATCCTCAGCTTTTCATATATGCATTATCAATATAATACTTCATATCACCACCAAATCTATTATTGGGATAGAGTTGGCCATCTTTAATTATATTTTACACCTTTTATAATTCATAGAATCCTCTTAAACAAAATGCACAAAGCAAGATAAAGACTTTGAATATTACTCACACAGGTCTGCACACTCCTTTCTAAGCATGGTGCAAACTTAGCTCCCGACCTCAGAGGAATCCTCAAATCAGCAAAGGCATGTCCCTTCTGAGGTGTACAGAGCAGAGAAGATGATAACAATATGAGACATTCCTACTACTGATCTTGGCTTTTCACCCTGCCTCTGACCCAGAACACACATATTGTCTATAATTTATAATGTCTATACCGTAATTAGCCAAATAGATGACAAATAATACCATTATTTATCTTTTGACTTCACTGTTTTTAATATATATTAATAGAATATCCTGCTTCATCAGATATTTTTATTATTAAACTATGTGCCATTTTATTTATGTTATTGATTACTTTTGTTGATCCAATTATAAAAATAGAATAAAAATACACAACCCCCAAGAAAAATAAGTACATTCTATATTTCTGAAATCTGTCTATAACATCATTTTAAACAGAAGGAATGTATACATTTCCATTGTGATGGACCTCAGAGTTCCAGACACGTATTCATTGTCTATGACTCATACGCCACCAGTAGTCATCATCAATCCAGGATTGGTCTTCCTTTTCTCCATTCATGCCTATATTTTTGTGATTAATTTACTAATTCACTAATAACAACATTAAAGAGTCTGATTCAAAGAGCTCCAAGAAGAGCCTTGATATTCCCAATCTGTACACGGAATCATTCTAACATCGATATATCTGTTTCATTACCCTCAATTTTTCATATATGCATTATCAATATAATGCTTCATATCACTCCAATATCTATCACTTAGATACAGTTGACCATTCTGATTATATTATAGGCTTTTTGATAATACCCTGAGTTCTCTTAAACAAATCATTCAGGCCAAGATGAGAATGTTGATTACTACTCACATTGGTCTGTAAGCTCCCAACCATGATAAAAACAGAGCACGTGACCATGGAGGAATTCTCAAATCATAAAAAGTGCATCATTCTGAAAGGACAGAAAGCAGAGAAGATAACAAAATTGAGACATTCTCAACATTGATCCTTGATTTTCACCTGTTATTAGTCATTTTGGCAATCATTATTTGGAGTACATTTCTTTTATTTATTTTCTCTTAATAAAATGAATAACTTCAAAATTACCACTGACTCAGAATATGAACATTGTCTATAATTTATACTATCTATATCATATACCACTTATTTCTTTCTAGATTTCACGATTTTAATATGTGTTAATAGCATTTCTTGCCTTACCACAAATTTTTATAATTGGGCAGTGTTTCAATCATTTTCTATTTATTATATATTTGTTTCCTGATTCTCACATTGATCCAATTATAAAAATAGAAGAAAAATTCATAATTACACAGAAAAAACAAACATTCTATATTTTTTAAATCTGTCTATAACACCATTCGAAACAGAGAATAAGCCAGATTTTATCTGTGATGGACCTCAGAGTTCCAGACACGTATTCATCACATATGACTCATACGCCACCGGTAGTCATCAACGATCCAGAATGTGTCCTATTTTTCTCTGTGCACTTTTACCTTATCTAATGATTAATTCATTAATTCGCTAATAGTAATTTGAAAACCTTTGGTTCACAAACGCCTCAGAACAGCATTAATATTAATATTCTTTATCTGCATATAGAATCATTCTCACACTGATAAATGTTTCATTAATTATCCTCAGTTTTTCAAACATGTATTGCTAATATAACGCTTCATATCACTCCCATTTCTATCACTGGGCTGCAGCTGGCCATTTTTGATTACAGTGCAGACTTTTTAATAATACATCAAGTCCTCCTAACTCAGCCACCCAAACTAAGACCAGAACTTGATTACTCACGTATGTCTGCGTGCTCCCAATCAAGAGGCAGACACAGCATGTCACCAGGGAGGAATCCTTCCATCAGCACAAGCCATCTATTCTGAGGAATACAGAGCAGAGACGGTAACAAAACTGAGACATTCTCGCTAATGATCCTTGCTTTTCACCTTGCCTTTAGCCTGTCCTTTAGGCATTCATTAGGTGGACTAATATTTATTTCATTTTCTCCTAAGAAAAAGAAAAATTTGATCTTGCAAGTGAATAAGAATTTGAACATTATCTGTAATTTATTCTGTCTATATTATTATAAGCCAAAGAAGTAACAGGTATGTACAATATCTCTTTGGACTTCACCGATTTCAATATACATTAATAGTATTTCTTGCCTCAACACATATTTTTATAGTTGTACACTGCTCACTCATTTTATCTTTATTTATATGTTTATTGATTCTTGCATTAGAATGAAAATGAAACCAAAACAACTTCATTCTATATTCCTGACATCAGTCTATAGATTCATGTAAAACAGAGGGAATGGACTAGGTATCTTTTGTGGCGGACCTCAGAGTTCCAGACACGTATTCATCACATATGACTCATACGCCACCGGTGGTCATCATTGATCCAGGATTGGCCCTCCTTTTTTCTATTCAGTTTTACATTGTCTGTTGGTTGCCTCATTAATTCACTAATAATAATTTCAAAGCCTATGATTCGAAAAACTCCAAGAACAGCCTTGATATTTCTGATCTGTATCCAGAATCATTCTAACATTAACATTATCTGTTTCATTAATTATCCTCGGTTTTTCATACATCCATTATCAGTATAACACTTCATGTCACTGCCATGTCTACCATAGGGATAATATTGACCATCTTTGACTATATTTCACACTTTTTAGTGATACATTGATTACTCTTCAACAAACCACCCAAACCACAATAAGGACTTTGACCATTACTCACATTGGTCTGCATGCTCCTTCCTAAGCACGGTGCAAACAGAGCATGTGACCCTAGAGGAATTCTCAAGACAGAACAAGGATGTCCATTCTGAGGAGTACAGCACAAACAAGATGATAACAAATTTCAGACATTATCACCATTGATCCTTGCTTTTCACATTTCTTTAGTCATTTAGGCTACCATTATTTAGAGTACAGTATATTTATTTCACTTTCTCTTAAAAAGATGAACAATTCTGAATTTTCCACTGACCCAGAATATAAACACTGTCTATAATTATCCTCTCTGTATCATCATTAGCCAAAGAGGTGACAGACATGTACCATTTATTCCTCCTAGAACTTCACTATTTCCAATACATATTAATAGTATTTCTTGTCTCACTACCTATTTTTATAATTGAGCAACACTTCACCCAATATATCTTTATTTTTATATTTGTTTATTGATTCTCACATTAACCCAATAATAAAAATAGAATGAAAATGTATGAGCACAAAGACCAAAAACAAACCCACTCTATGTTCATGATACCCGTCTAAAGGATTGTATCAAACATAGAAAATGGGCTAGATTTCTTTTGTGACAGACCTCAGAGTTCCAGAGACGTATTCATTGTAGATGACTCATACGCCACCAGTAGTCATCATCGATCCACAGGACACGTGCTCTTTCTCTCCACTCACTTCTAATTGCTTATTAATGATTTATTAATCCACTGACCACAAATTTTAAAATCATGGTTCATGAAATCCCAATAAGAGCCTAGAGATTCCTAATCCCTACAATGAATCATTCTAATATGGATACAGCTGTTTCATTCACTATCCTCAGTTTTTCATAGATGCATTATCAATACAATGCTTCACATGAGTCTCGTATTTATTGCTACAATACTACTCGTCATCTTTGATTATAGTATGCACTTTTTTAGTAATTCGTTGAGTATTTTGAAATAACCACTCAAACCAAGAGAAGAATTTTAATGATTACTCACATTGGTCTCTATGCTACTAACAAATAGATGCAATCATAGAACAAAGATGCAAGGAGGAATGTTTCAATCGGCTCAAGTGCACCCATTCTGAGGAAAACAAAGCAGAGTCGATATTTTAAAAAACAGACACCTAATCCTCTATAATTCTTGCTTTCTGCATTTCATTTACTTAATCATTCAGGTACTTCACAATTTTCCATGAAGTATATGTTTTTTCTCTTAACAAAAGGGACAACCTCAAACTTAGAGGAACTGGTTCAGAACAGTAACATTGATTCTTACTATTAGTGTCTACACGATCTTAAGCCAAAGAAAGAGGGAACATCTTTGATCCAATATTTTCTTAATGGATGTCAGTTTTCTCTACTTGTATTAATAATCTTGATTGCCTCACTATATACTTTTATAGCTGAACAACGCTGCACTCTCTTCAATTTTATCTATTTACTTATATTTGTTCAATGGTCCTATCATGAATTCCCTAATATTAATAAATCTAATCTACGAATCTAAAATAAGAACATGGTCTTTATATATCCCAAACATCTGTCTATAGGATTATTCCAAACAGAAGGAATAGACTAAATACGTTTTGTGTTGATGCTCAGAGTTCCACACGCATATTACTCATAGTTTAAGACTCCTGCACCACTATTTGTAATCGTTGTTCTATGCGTACTCATTGGCCAGCTTTTTCTTCATTCAATCTTACATTTGCAGAGACTGAATCACTAATTCACTGAAAATCACTGAGTCAGAAAAATGCAAAAATAAAATGCTAGAATAGTGCTAAGAGCTATCAATACAACCATTTCCCATACACATTCCATCTTTTTCACTTAACGATGTCAACATTAGGGATTAATCAACATCATATTTCACATTATACTTGTTATTGGGCCTTAAATAACTATTTGATTAATACTTTTTAATAATACCATGAATACTCTCAAGCAAATAACTGAAACCAAGACAAGAACATAGACTATATTCACATTGGTCTCTTTTTGAACGGAGTTAACATGAGAAACTTGATCAATGCAGAGCGCTCAAATCAGCTAATTGCATCTGCGCTGAAGGGTGCTAGGTGGAGATAATGATAAAAAGGTTGAGATATTCTGTCTGTTGATCTATAATTTCTTTCTTTCATTCACCTAGTCATTTGGGTATTTATTAATTCATGGTAATATTTATTTATTTTTCTTCTTATAACCTTCAAACTTGTAATTGACTTGGGGCAATAACTGGCTATTATTTATCAGTAATTATTACTATTTTCTCTATCATCTTTAGTCAGAAATATTATACATGTGGTCCATTTATTATCCATTCCAATGTACATTAGCAATATTTTCCTTACTGCATATTTCAGCAATGAACAATGCTTTGTCCTCTTCATTTTTGTTTTATTTGTACATTTATTTGTTTATTCTGCCATTGCTACTTTTACAGTATTTTTAAACCTCATGCTCACAAGACTAATCACAAACTCCTTGTATATTTCTGGTATCTGTCTATTACATCACTTTAAACACGGGAATGAACTAGATTCTATTTGTGTTGGACATCAAAGTTTCAGATATGTAATATTCTTCATATACAACCAGCATATACAACCACATAACCCACCAGTTGTCATCAACGGTCCAGGATTGGCCTTCTTTCTCTTCATTCTTACCTACACTCATTTATTGAGTAATTCATTAATAAAGACATACACATAAACCACAAAAAAATAAGCTCTTCAGTATCACTCACATTCATCTATACTATCACAAAGAGCCTAAATCCCTTTCTTTAAATGAATTCAATTTTTCACACAGCATTAATCAACATAGTACTGCATATCAATCTGAAATAAAACATCAGCATGATTGACTGTCTTTGAATCACTCAAACGAAGACAATTTTTACCATTGCTGATGCTGGTCTCTATGCTCCTAACACACAGATATAAACACAGAGTTTGTGAGCATGGAAGAATATGCAAATCAGAGCACAAGAGATGATTACACATTCTCTTCATTGAGCCACAGATTCCTCCATCCTTTTATATAGTCATTCAGGCATTTATAAATTTACATCAATATTTATTTCTTTTTCTCTTAGTAAACCAAACATGAAATACACAAGTGAACCAGATCAAAAACCGTTACTTCTCGCTTTCTGTTATCACCATTAGTCTAAGACAAAATACACTTGTTCCAATTTATATTAATACTATTTTTCCCTCCTGTATATTTTAACAATGAGCACGCTTTACCACCTTGATGTTTATTCATTATATGTTTGTTTATCTACTCTATCAGTGATTCCTTACAATTTTCAAGAATCCATGAACACAGCCAGGCGTGGTGGCTTATGCCTGTAATCCCAGCACTTTGGGAGGTCAAGGTGGGTGGATCACAAGGTCAGGAGTTCAAGACCAGCCTGGGCAACATGGTGAAACCCCATCTGTACTGGCTAATTTTACTACAGTATTAAAAATTATACAATATATTAAAGAAGGCCAACTGCGGCCCAGTGACAAACATGAAATTGATATGAAGTAGTATATTGATTAATTCATTTAATTAATTCATTTAAGAAAACTAAGGATATTTAGTAAAGGAGGTACATTGACCTGAGAATGATTCTATACAAATATTAAAAAGCATCAAGGCTTTTTTTCAGGTTTTGTGCATTATAGCACTTTAAACATATTATTAGTAAATTGCTGAATTAATCAATAAACAATGTAGAAACAAATGAAGAAAAGATGGGCCATTTCTGGACCAGTGATGATGCCTGGGAGGCAGAGGTTGCAGTGAGCCAAGATCACAGCACTGCACCCCAGCCTGAGCAACAGAGAGAGACTCCATCTCAAAAAAAAAAAAATGCATGAACACAAAGATTCTTGTATATCACTGACACCAACTTACTGGACCTTGTAAAGAGAGGAAATGAATGCATACTCCCAATGGTTTGTGTGTTCCTAACACAGAGAACCAACCATAGTGTGCATGCCATGGAAGAGTGCTTGTATCAGCTGGAATGGGGCCATTCTGAGGAGTATAAAGAGAACAGATGATTTAAAAATTCAGACATTCCTCCAGTGATCCTTGCCTTTCACCTTTCATTTAGTCACTTAAATCATCATTATTTGGAATATATTTATTTCATATTCTCTTAAAACAAACGACTCTGAACTTGCCACTAACAAAGACACTTATGATTCATCACCTTTGACTCATACACCACCAGTCATCATCATTGGTCCAGAAATGGCCAATCTTTTCTTCATTTGTTTCTACATTGTTTATTGATTAATTCAGCAATTTACTAGTAATATGTTTAAAGTGCTATAATGCACAAAACCTGAAAAAAGATTTGATGTCCCTAATATGTGTATAGAATCATTCTCAGGTCAATGTACCTCCTTGACTAAATATCCTTAGTTTTCTTAAATGAATTAATTCAATGAATTAATCAATATACTACTTCATATCAATTTCATGTTTGTCACTGGGCTGCAGTTGGCCTTCTTTAATATATTGTATAATTTTTAATACTGTAATAACTATCCTTAAAAAAAGCACTCAAGCGAAGAACATTGACTATTACTTACAGTGGCCTCCAAGCTCCTAACACACAGATGCAACTGCACAGCCCGAGGGCATGAAGGGGTGCTTGAGACAACTCAGGTGAGCCCATTCTGAGGTGTACAAAGTAGGACTGTTGATAAAAAATTTGAGACCTTATGGCAATGGTTCCCTGCATTGTGTCTACCGTTTAGCCAGTAATTAAGGCAAACATTCATTGGGAGGGTATTACATTTTCTCTAAAAATGAACAACTTCAAATTTGCCACAGACTCAGTGCATGAACATTGTCTATAATTTAAAATGTGCATTATTAGCCAAAGAGGTAAAAGTCACATACCATTAATTTCTCATTGAATTTCATGTTTTCAACATATAGTAATAGTACTCTTACCTTGCCACATATTTCTATATTTGGACAATGCCTCATCTATTTTATCTCGATTTACTTATATTTTTGTTCATTGATTCTTTTATTGATCTGATTACAATAATAGAATGAAAGTGCATGAAAAAAAATCACCTTTCTTTTGTGTTGGACCTCAGAGTTCCACACACGTATCATCCATTATCCAAGACTCATATGTCAGCAAGTTTTATCATTGATCCAGGAGGGCCCACTTTTCCTCAATTCATTTCTAAGTTATTTATACATTAATTTAATAGTTATAATTTTAAAACTCTGTGATTCACAAAAATGCAAGAGATTTATATCCCTAACATGTACTTAAAATCATTCTCACTTCAATATCTCTTATGTTAATAATAATTGTAGTATTTCATGTATACACTAAAAAATACAATACCTCATATAAATCCCATGCTTATTACTAAGCTACAGCTCACCTTCTTTGATTATATTTCACACTTTTGAATTATACAGTGACTGCCCATAAACAAACTATGCAAAACAAGATAAGAACTTTAGCTATTACTCACATTGTTCTCTAGGCGCCTAATGCAGACATGCAATCAAAAAGCTTGTGACCAAGGAGGAATTCTGAAGTCAGCTTGAGTGGGTCCATTCTGAGAAATATAAATCAGAGAAAACAGCAAAAAAAAAAAAAAAAAAAGACATTCTCTGCATAGAATGAAAAGGCCAAAACCAAGATCCTTGTATATTCCTGACAACTGGCTACACGGTCACTTAAACCAGAGTGAATGAACTACATCTCTTTCACATTGGACCTCAGAGTTCCAGACACGTATTCATCATATATGACTCATATGCCACCAGTAGAAATCATTGATCTAGGATTGGCCCTTTTGCTCTATTGTCACCTACATTTGTTTACTGATTAATTCATTAAATCATAAAATTATAGTATTATTAGTCACGAAAACTCAAGAAGACTCCTTATATCCCTAATTTCTATATAGAATTATTCTCACATCAACATAACAGTTTCATTAACTACCCTATTTTTTATATATGCATGAATTGATATACTATTTCATATATCTCGTATTTATTACTGGGTTATAATTGCATTCATTATATATCATGCTTTTTAATAATATAGTGAATAATCTTAAGATAAAAGAAATATTGAAACCAAGAAAAGAATGTGAGCCATTACTCACTTTAATCTCTGTGCTCTTAATATACAGAGGCAACCACAGAGCTCGTGACCATGGAAGACTGCTTAAATCACCTGAGCGTATCCATTCTAAGGGTACGAAGCAGAGCAAACGATAACAAAATTAAGACCTTATCTCCATTGATTCTTGATTCCTGCTTTCTGTATTTCATTTACTAGGTCACTTAGGCATTTATTATTTGTTCACTGTGTGTGTGTGTGTGTGTATATATATATTTATCTTATGCAAATGAACACTTCTATCATGAGACTAACCCAGAACAATAAAATCAACTCTTACTTATCAATTTCTATATTATTCTTACCAAAAGTGTTAATATCTTTTATCCATTTATTTGTAAATGAATGTCAGTGCTTTAAATTTTGATTAGTAATATTTCTTGACTCCACACATATGTTCATATTGGACAATGCTTGACTCTCTTGTTCTTTATACATTAATTTATATTAGTTTAATGGATCTATCATTGATCCAATGGTAATAATAAATATCAATCTATGGAATCAATACATAGATATTATCTATATATTCCTGACATTTCTCTGTAAGTCAATTTCAACAGAGAGAATAGACTAATTATGTGTTGTGTTGGACCTCAGAGTTTCAGACACATATCATTCATCGTCCATAACTCCAATGCCACCATTTGTCATCATTGGTCCATGATTGGGTCTCCTCTCCTTCATGTGTTCCTACATTTTTATCAATTAAATGATCATATTATTGACATTAATAAAAACAAATACATGGTTCAGACAAAACCAACAAGGTCTTTGAATATCTATAACATCTACAGAGTCACCTTCAACATAGACTAGATCTCTTTCATTTATTGACCTCAATGTTCCACATGATAAACAACATACTGTTTCAGTCATACTCATTATTGAGCAGTGGTTAACTGTGTAATGATTTAATACTTTAAAATTTTTTGATTGACAGATAAAATTGCTTGTATTTATCATGCACAACATGATGTTCTAAAGTATATACACATTGTGGAATAACTAAATCTATCTAACTGATATATGTATTACATCTCAGAGTTATCATTTTGTGGTGAGAACACTTAACATCTACTCTCTAGCATTTTTCAAGAATATGATGTATAAAATTAACTATAGTCACCATGTTGTATAATATTTTTCTTGAACTTATTTCTCCTCTCTAACTGAATAATTTAACACATTTTATAGTAATACCAAGAATATCTTCAAACAAATTACTGAAAACAAGAACTTTGACTATAACTCACCTTGGCCTCTTTCCAAACACAGAGGCAACACAACAATCTTGATCCCAACAGAATGGTTGAAACAGCTCACTGCATCCATTCTGAAGAGTAGAAAGCATAGAAAAACATTGAGATGTTCTCTCCATTGATCCACGTTGTCTACCATTTGTTAACATTGCCTTTTAGGCTTTTATTAATTTATGCTAATATTTATATATTTTGCAAGTAATAAACTTCAAAATTTGCAACTGAATGAGAGCAAGAACTGTTACCTATTACAGTCTATGGCATCCTTAGTCCAAGACATAATATCCTTGATCAATTTATTACCCATTCCATTTCTATTAATATTCATTTTCCTTACTATGAAGTTTAGTAATAAATAATGCTTCACCCTCTTCGTCTCTATTAATTTATAAATTTGTTTATTTATTCTGCCCTTGATTCGTTTACAATAATATTTTTAAAATTCATGAACACAAATATCAACAACAAGGTCCTCATATATTCTGACATTTGTGCATAAGATCCCTTCAAAATGGGGAATGGATTACATCCCATTTGTGTTGGACTTCACAGTTCCAGACACGTGGTGTTCATTATACGTGACTCATACCAGTAGTCATCATTGGTCCAGGATCTCTTTGATTTCACACTAATACAAATTTATCCATTGATTAATTTATTAATAAGAAATACATATCAGTCAGAAAATACAAGAATAATATTCATAAAGATTCCTAACATTCATCTACAGATTCATTTCCACAGACTAAATCTCTTCATTACCGTCTTCCGTGGTAATGACCTTCTTTGGTCCATATATTGACCAATCACTATAATACATCTATCAATCTGATAGTAAAATTGGCATGTTTGGGTCTCTTTGGTTATATTTAACAGATTTTAATAATATAGGAAATACCCTTTTTAAAAAGCTACACCAACAAAGACAAGAGCATTGACTATTGCTCACACTGGTCTTCATATGCTAACACGAGATGCAGCCAACGTGCTGGTGAGCAGGGATGAGAGACTGAATCACCTCTAAAGCATCTATTCTGAGGAGTACAGAACAAAACAGATGACTAAAAAATGAGAAAATCCTCCATTGATCCTTGCTTATCATCTTCCATTTAATCATTAATTCAGGCAATCATTACTTGGAGTATATTTTATTTCCTTCTCTCTTAAAATGAACAATTTTGAACTTGTTACTGACCCAGAACAAAAACATTATCTAATTAATACTGTCCATATCATCCTTTGCCAAAATAAACCGTTATGCACCATTTACTTCTCTTTGCATTTTAGTGTTTTCTATATATATATTAACAAAATTCCTTGGCTCACTACAAGTTTTTATAATTAGACAATGTTTCCCCCATTTTACCTTGATTCATTTATATATTTGTTTACTGATTCTTTCATTGACCCAATCATAACATAAGAATGCATGAACAAAAAGACCCGATTTCTTTTGTGAAGGACCTCAGAGTTCCAGACACATATTCATCATGTACGACTCATACGCCACCAGTGGTCATCATCGATCCAGGATTGGGCATCCTTTTCTCCATTCATTTCTATATTGCCTGTTAATTTAATCATTAGTTCACTAATAATAAATTAAAACCCTATGATTCACAAAACCCAAAGAACAGCCTTGATATTCTTAATCTGTACATATTATCATCTCATCTCCATGTATCTCCTGCTTTAATTATCCTCAGCTTTTCACACATGTATTAATCAATATAATGCTTCATATTTGTCATTTGTAACAGCGGGCCTTATGTGATTATATTTCACACTTTTTAGTAATGCAGTGAATACCTTAAATCCCCTAAACCACACCAAGAACTTTGACTATTACTCACATTGATCTCTAAGCTCTAACGCGGAGATGCAGCCATAAGGCTGGTGGCCATGGAAGAATGCATAAATCACCTCGAGATTATCGCTCTGAGGAGTACAAAAAAGAGAAGATGACTTTTTTTTTAAACTAGATATTCCTCCACTGATCCTTGCTTATTGAGGTGTTTTGTGTGTTGGACCTCAGAGTTCTAGACACGTATTATTCATCACCCAACACTCATACGCCGGCAGTTGTCATCATTGGTCCAGGAAGGCCCACTTTCTCTTCATTCTTTACTACATTGTTTATTGATTAATTCATAAATTAACTGATAATATTTTTTAAAGCCTATGATTCACAAACCTCCAACAAAAGCATATCAATTTGTTAGGTAGCCATCATTATTCACATGTCAGTATTTAAATTTTATCATTTATCCTCAATTTTTCATATATGCATTAATCAGTGTAATGATTCATGTTAATCCCAAATTATGATGTTTACATTAGGACTTTTGTGATTATATTTCACACTTTTTAATAATATAATGAACATCCTTAAACAAACCACCCAAGCCATGACAAAAATTTTGACTCAAACTCACATTGGTCTTAACAGAGATTCAATCATACAGTCATAACCATGGGAGAATTCTTAAATCAGCTCAGATGGGTCCAGTGTGAGAAATACAGGACAGAACAGATGATTTTAAAATGAAGAAGGAGAACAGACATCTGAGACGTTCTCTGCATTAATCCTTGCTTTTCACCTTTAGTCAGTAATTTCAGTAATCACACATTTAGATTATTCTTTTCTCTTAAGAGAATGAACAAATTCAAAATCGCCATCTATCCAGAACATGAACAGTGTCTGTAACTTATACCATCTACACCATCCTGAGCTAAGGAGGTAAGAGTCATGTAAAGTGTATTTCAAATTAGAGTTTAGTATTTTCATAATATATTAGTAGTGTTTCTTTGCTCACTACATATTTTTAATTTGAACAATACTTCATTAATTTATTTACTTATTGATTGGTTATTTCATTGGTCCTATTATAATACTAGAATGAAAATATATGAACACAAAGACCAAGCCCAAGATCCTTGGATATTCCCAACATGGGCCTAGAGGATGCCTTATATCAAGAATATGGACTATATGTCTTTTGTGTTGGACATCAAAGTCCAGACATGTTTTACTCATTGTATATGGCTCACGCCACCATTGGTCTCAATTTTCATTCATTTCTACCTTTGTTTTGAATAAATCATTAATCAATTCATAAGAGTAAAATAAGAACATGATTCACAAAAACCTATGAACATGATGCCAGACATACCAAGCATCTGTCTACAGAATCCTTTTCCACATTAGACAATGTCGCTTTCATTCATTCACCTCTATGTGGCACATTATTGATTAATAAACATACTGTTCTATATTACTTTAACCATTGGGCCATGGTTAATTTTATAATAATTTAAAATTTTTAATAATATTGTGAATACCTTTAGACAAGTACCCAAAAGGAAGACAAAAATTTTGGCTATTACTCACATTAGTTTCTTTCCAAACGCAACAGCAATACAGGTTTCCATCAAGCAGAAGCCCACTTGATGCATCCATTCTGATCCATCTTTATACGAAGCAGAGAAGATGATAAAACATTGAGAATTTCTCTCCACTGACTGATATATTCCACCATTCGTTTGTATCATCTTTTTGGTTTTTAATAATTTATAGGGCCATGCGCAGTGGCTCACTCCTGTAATCCCAGCACTTTGGGAGGCTGCGGTGGGTGGATCACCTGAGGTCAGGAGTTCGAGACCAGCCTGACCAACACGGTGAAACCCCATCTCTACTAAAAATACAAAAATTAGCCAGGCATGGTGGCAGGCGCCTGTAATCCCAGCTACTTGGGAGGCTGAGACAGGGGAATCACTTGAACCCAGGAGGCGGAGGGTGCAGTGAGCCAAGATTGTCCCACAGCACTCCAACCTGGGCGACAAGAGTGAAACTCTGTCTCAAAGTAATAATAATAATAATAATAATAATTTATAGAAATCTTTGCTTATTTTTCTCTCAATAAAATGAACTTCAAACATGTAACTGACTGAGAGTAATAACTATTATCCATCACAGTTGATGTCATCTTTAATCCAAGACATAACTCGATCCATATATTATCCATTCTAACTTATACTAATAATCCATTTTCTTTATTACATATTTTAGCAATAAACAATACTTCACTCTCTTCATTTCTGTTCATTTATACATTCATTTATTTATCCTGCCCTTGATTATTTTACAATAATATTTTTTAAATACTAACACAAAAATCCCGAAAAAGATCCTTGCATATCCTGATATCTGTCCATCGGATCCCTTCACAAAGGAGGAATGGACTAGATCCCATTTGTGTTGGACCTCAGAGTTCTAGAAACATGGTATTCATGTGCATGACTCATATGCCACCAGTGGTCATCACTGGTCCAGGATCAGCCCTCTTTCTCTATTCCCATCTAAATTTGTTTATTGATTAATGTATTAACAAAGCAATACACAAAAATCTGAAAAGAAAAATAAGAATTATATTCTGAATATCCCTAACATCCATCTATATAATCCTTTCCACAGAGACCAAATTTCTTTCATCAACTGAGCTTTTCCATAGATGCATTACTCAGTATAAATGCTTCATATCAATGTGATATTTAACATGGGCAGATTCTCTTACTGATTATATTTAAAACTCTAAAATAATGCAGCAAATACCATTCTAAAAATTGCTGGATTTGGTATAAGAACACTGATTACTACTCACATTGGTCTGCATGCTCCTATCACACAGATGCAACCACAGAGCTCATGACCATGGAAGCGTGCTTCAATCAACTCAAGTGCATTCATTCTGAGGATCACAGAGCAGAGCAAATGATTTTAAAAGGTTGTAACATTCTTTCCACTGGTCCTTCAATTCCTCTTTCCAGTTAGTCAGTCATACATAATTAGTAATTTGTAATAATGCTTATTTTTCTCCTATGTAGGCTAACAATGTCAATCTTGCCATTGACCTAGAAAATGAACACAGATATTTACCTATTACTGTCTACATCATACTTAGCCAAAGATTTAACAATCATGTACCATTTATTTCTCTTTGGACTTCAGAGTTTCCAGTACATATTAATATTACTTCTTGCCACACCATCTATTTTTATAATTGGACAATGCTTCACACGAGTCATCTTTATTTAGTTATATATTTGTTGATTGATTCTTTTATTGATCCAATTATAATAACAGAATGAAAATACATGAGCAGAAAGAACTGGCTTTCTTTTGTGATGGACCTCAGAGTTCCAGACACGTATTATTCATCATCCAAGACTCATACGCCGGTATTTGTCATCATTGGTCCAGGAAGGGCCCACTTTCTCTTCATGCAATTCGACATTATTTGTTGATTAATTCAGTAATTCATGTGTAATAATTATAAAAATTTTATGGTTCACATAATTCAATTCTATCATTGATATTCATTATATATATATACATATTATTTGACTTTTTTTATTTTCAATAACACAGTAAATATCCTTAAACAAACCACCCAAACACCACAAGAACTTGGCTGTTACTCACACTGGAATCTTTCATATCATGACAGCAACACAAGTCTTGATCAGGGCTAAATTCATAATCAGCTCAGTGCATCCATTCTGAAGAGTACAAAGCAGAGAAGATGATAAAAATATTGAGACATTCTTTCCATCAATCCATACATTTCACCATTCATTTACATTGTCACTTTGGCTTTTATTAATTAACAGTAATATTTATTAATAAAATAGACTTCAAGGTTGCAACTAACTGAAAGTAATAATATAACCTATCACAATCTATGTTATTTTTGATCCAAGACATAATACCTTTCATCCATGCCTATATTATCCATTCCAATTTAAATTAAAATCCATTTTTCTTAATACGTATTTTAGTAATAAACAATGCTTCACCTCCTTATCTTCTTCATTTATACATCGATTTATTCATCCTGCCCTTGATTCTTTTACAATAATATTTTTTAAATTCATGAGCACAAAGATCATGAAGAAGATCCTTCTATATCCTGTATCCTGATATCTGTTTATAAGGGGGAATGGACCAGATCCAATTGTATTGGACCTCAGAGTTCCAGACACATGATATTCACTGTGCATGACTCACATACCACCAGTTGCCATCACTGGTCCAGGATCAGCCCTCTTTCTCTATTACCATGTAAATTTGTTTGTTGACTAATTCACTAACAAGGAAATACACCTAAGTTTTCAAAAAAAGAATAAGATTCTTGAATATCCCTAACATTCATCCATATAATCATTTCCACAAATACCATATTTCTTTCATTAACTGAGCTCAATGTTTCACATATGCATTAATTAACCTAAAGTTTTTAATCCAGTTTTTAAATATTGCATATTTCACCTTATTTTATTGTGTCTAATACTTTTTAATAATATAGCAAATAACATTTTAAAATGGTCAAAACAAGAAGGAGCATTGACTATTACTCACATTGGTCTTCATGCTCCTAACACATAGGTGCAGCTATAGAGCTTGTAACCATGGAACCGGCTGGCAAACATCCATCCTGAGGCTCACAGAGCAGAGCAGATCACAAACAGATGAAACAATCCTCCTTGATCTGTGTTTATCATCTTCCCTTTAGGAAAATATTTTAGAAATCATTATCTGAAGTATAATTATTTCATTTTCTCTTAAGAAAATGAACACTTTGTGCAACTTTCCTTGACCCAGAGGTTGACCATTATCTATAAATACCATCTGTATCATCCTTAGTCAAAGACGTTACAGTGGTGTAACATTTATTTCTCTTAGGACTTCACTGCTTTAATATAATATTTTAATATATTATTATATTTACTATATATTAAATATTGCATTAATTATATATTAATTAATATTAGATTTTTATTTAATATATTAAAGCTTTGATATAATAATAATAATACATCTTGCCTCACCAATCATTTTATAATTGGACAATACTTCATCCCCTTCATATACATACATGTATATGTATAAATTATTTCATTGATCCAATTATAATAACACAATGAAGTGAACAAACCCAAAGACGAAAAGCAAACACATTGTATATTCATAGGATCACCTGAATCAGAAGGAATGGGCCAGATTTCTTTTGTGATGGACCTCAGAGTTTCAGACATGTATTCATCATGTGTAACTCGTACACTACCAGTAGTCATCATTGATTCAGGGTTGATCTTTTTTTTGCTATTCATTTCTACCTTGTCTATTGATTAAGTCGTTTATTCATTAATAATACTTTCAAGGCCCATGATTCACAAAACCCAGTAACACTCTTGATATTCCATATCAGTATACAGAATCACTCAAACATTGGGTGTTTCATTAACTATCCTGTTTTTTATATATGCATCATCAATATAATACTTCATGTCACTCCCATATCACTGGAATAACATTGGCCATCTTTGACTATATTTCACACTTTTAAATAATACGTTGATTACTCTTAAACAAACCACCCAAACGAAGGTAAGGACTTTGACTATTACTCCCCTTGGTCTTCACGCGCCTTCCTAAGCATGGTGCAAACAGAGTATGTGACCTTGGAGGCATCCTCGAATCAGAACAAGGACATCCATTCTGATGAGTACAGAGAAGAGAAGATGATAACAAATTTGAGACATTGTCACCATTGTTTCTTGCTTTTCACCTATAATTAGTCATTTATGCAATCGTTATTTGGACTTCATATTAATTTCATTTTCTGTTAAGAAAATTTCATTTCATTAATCATAGTAATTTCATTTTCTGTTAAGAAAATGAAAAATTTCAGTCTTGCTACTGTCCCAGAATCTGAACACTCTCTATAACTATACTGGCTATATCATCATTGGCCAAAGAGGTGACAGGCATGTCCCATTTATTTCTCTTTGGACTTCATGTTTTCAATACACATGAAATGTTTCTTGCCTCACTACAGATTTTAATAATTGGGCAATTATTAACATTATTCA
The DNA here is from genome assembly GCF_028885655.2 of Pongo abelii. Classification (NCBI taxonomy): domain Eukaryota; kingdom Metazoa; phylum Chordata; class Mammalia; order Primates; family Hominidae; genus Pongo; species Pongo abelii. The sequence continues at coordinate 105,397,548 of NC_072000.2, read as the reverse complement.
TCTTTTTATATAATATATATAAATGTTATATATAGGTTCTCACATTAAGCAACTATAAAAATGCAATGAAAATAAGTAAAAACAAAGACCATAAACAAATAAATTCTGTATCTCTGACATCTATACACATAGGATCATTTCAAACATACAGAAGGAGCTCTATTTCTTCTGTGATGGACCTCAGAGTTCCAGACACGTATTCATCATGTAAGACTCATATGCCACCAGCAGTCATCATCAATCCAAGACTGATCACCTCTTTTTCCACTTATTTCTGTCTTATCTACTGACTGACTTGTTAACTCACTAATAAGTCCCTTTGGTTCGAAAAGACCCCCAAGAATAACCTGGATGTTCCATATCTGTATCTAGAATCATTCTAACATCGATATATCTGTTTTATTAATTGTCTTCTGTTTTTCATCTATGCATTATCAATATAATACTTTATATAACTCTTATATCTATCATTGGGATAACATTGGCCATCTCTGTATTATAAACTTTTTTTTTTTTTTGAGACGGAGTCTCACTCTGTCGTCCAGGCTGGAGTGCAATGACACAATCTTGGCTCACTGCAACCTCCGCCTCCCGGGTTCAAGTGATTCTCCTCCCTCAGCCTCCTGAGGGAGCTGGAATTACAGGCACCCACCACCATACCCAGCTGATTTTTGTATTTTTAGTAGAGGTGGGGTTTCACCATGTTGGCCAGGCTGATCGCAAACTCCTGACCACAGGTGATTCACCCCCCTCGGCCTCCCAAAGTGCTTGGATTACAGGCACGAGCCACCGCACTCAGCCTATTACAAACTTTTTTATAATACATGACATACTCTTCAACAAACCACCAAGACAAGAACTTTGATCATTAATCGCACGGGTCTGCATGCTCCTTCCCAAGCACGGGGCAAACGGAGGACCATGGAAGAACTCTTAAAACAGTACAACTACGGCCATTCTGAGGAGGACAGAGCAGAGACGATGATAACAAATTTGAGACATTATCACCATTGATCTTTGCCTTTCACCTTTCATTTAGTTGGTCATTTAGGCAGTAATTTCCTGGAGTATATTTATTTCATTTTCTTTTAAGAAAATGAACAATTTTGAACTTGCCACTACCAAAAAATTGAACATTGTCTATAATTACACTAACTATGTCATCATCGGCCAAAGAGGTGACAGGCATGTACCATTTATTTCTCTTTGGACTCCACTGTTTTCAATACATATTAATAATATATCCTGCCATACCTGAACACTGCTTCCTCTGCTTTATCTTTACTTATATATTTGTTTATTGATTCTCACATTGATCCAATTATAAAAATAGAATGAAATTATCACAAATAAAAACATTTCTGAAATATTTCTGTGGCATCATTTGAAACAGAGAGAACGGGCCATGTATCTTCTCTAACAGACCTCAGAGTTTCAAACACATAATCACTATATAAGACTCATAAGCCACCAGTGGTCATCACATCATCGATCCAGGATTGGTTCTCTTTTTCTCCACTCACTTCCACATTATCCATTGATTAGTTAATTCATTCACTAATAATTTTGAAGCCCTATATTCACAAAACCAAAGGAGAGCCTTGATATTTCTAGTCTGTATATAAAGTCATCTTATGTCAACATCTCTCCTTTATTAATTATCTTCAGTTTTTCATATATCCATTAATTATATAGTGCTTTATATCAATTTTGTCACTGCACAACAGTTGGTCATCTTTGATTATAATTCACTCTTTTCAATAATATAGTGAGTGAATAATACCTTTAAGCAAACAACCCACACCAAGATGCAAACTTTGATGATTACTCACATTGGTCTCCATGCTCCTAATGCCCCGTGGCAACCATAAGGCTTGTGACCATGGAAGCGTGTTTAAATCAGTTTAAGAGCATCCATTCTAGGATTACAAAGCAGAAAATGTGATGAAAAAAATTAAGACCTTATCTGTATTTATCCCTCCTTTCCAAATTTCATTGACTTATTTATTAATTTTTCATTATATATGTGTACTCTTTCTCACTGTCTCAACAACAGGAACAATGTCAAACTTGCAACCAACCCAGAAAATAAAACTTGATTGATACAGAAAGCCTTAATGTTTTATATATATCAAAGAACATAATTTACATCAATCCCAACCTCATTACTGGGGTGCATTTGGCCCTGTTTGATTATATTTCATATGCCATTATATAATGAATACCCTTAGATAAACCATGCAAATCGAGACATAAAATGTGATTGTTACTCACGTTGGTCTCCATGCTCCTAATGCAGACAGCCTCCATCTTGAAGAATATAAAGGAGAACCAGTGATTAAAAAGTTGAGACATTCTCTCCATTGACAATGGCTTTCCAACATTCATTTATTTATTCACGTGAATGTTTACTAATTGACGTTATTATTTGTCTCTTCTAAAAATAGGACAGGATGGTACTTGCCATTGATGCAGAACAATAACATTGACTGTTACTTATCACTGTCTATACCAATGGTCCCCAACGTTTTTGGCACCCAGGATGGGTTTTGTAGAAGACAATTTTCCCACGGACCAGGGCAGGGAGGGGTAGTTTCCAGATGAAACTGTTCTAACTCAGATCATCAGGCATTAGATTCTCATAAGTAGCATGTGACCTAGATCCCTGGCATGCACCGTTCACAACAGGTTCTGCTCCTATGAGAATCTAATGCCACTACTGATCTGACAAGAGGCGGAGCTCAGGTGGTAATGCTTGCTCACCTGCCGCTCACCTCCTGCTGTGTGGCCTGGTTCCTAACACACCAGACAGTGATACTGGTCTGCAGCCCTGAGGTTAGCGACCCCTGGTCTATATGATACTGTACCAAAGAGGTGTCACCCTTGATCCACTTATTTACTTATGGACCTTAGGACTTTCAAATTATATTAATAGTATTTCAGGCCTCACCTCATATTTCATAATTGGACAATGTTTCACCCTCTTCATCTTCATGCAATTGTATACATTTTGTCATTGATTGTTTTGTAACAATACAATCAAAATTCATGAACTACAAAAGTCCAAGAACATCACCTTTGTGTATAACTAATCATTCTACAGGACTACATCCATCAAAAATAACAGACTAGATCTCTGTCTAGGTACTAACCTCAGAGTCTCAGGCATGTATTTATTCATCATCTATGACTAAATATGCCACCAGCCATCACCACGAGTTCAGGATTTGACATCTTTTTCCTCATCCATTTCTATATTTGTTGATTTATTAGTCCTTCAATAGATTAATTACAAAAAAAAGTACATGAACCACAAATTCCACAGAACAATATTAAGTATCCATAACTGTCTACAGAGTAAATTCACTCAGCAACTATAACCTTCATTGATTAATTTATGTTGTACATATCCACTAATGAACATACATTTCATATCAATGCCATAGTACACCATAGTCAACTTCTTTGACTAAACATTTTGTAGACAGTACAGTGAATATTTTTAAACAAGCCACTCATACTAAGACAAGTGCTTTGACTCTTATGTTGGTTTCTATGCTCCTAACACGTAAGAGTTCATGGCCACAGGTGAATGCTTAAATCAGCTAGGAGCTTTCATTCTGAGGACTATAAGCACTGCAAGTAACAGAAAGCTGAGATATTCTTTCCACTGATACATGCCTTCCTCATTTCATTTGCTCAGTCATTTAGGTATTTATTATTTTATGGCATAATTTATTTTTTTCCCTCTGCAGTAAGTGGCCACTTGAACTCATCATCACTGACTCAAAGCAAGAACATATATCACAATCTTGCTTACTTACCCTTACCCCAAAATGTAACCCCTTTGATGCATTAAGGGGTTACATTTTGGGGTAAAGATAGCATTACTTACTGAACTCCAGTGGTTCCATGTTATATTAACAATAATTCTTGCCTCACCCCATATTTTCATAGTTAGATACACTTCATTCTATTCATTTTTATACACTGGCATATTTGTTTATTCTTTCACTTACTGAATAACAACAAAATCAAAATCCATGAAGCACCAAAGACTGAGAACCTGATTCCTGAATATCACTGAAATCTATCTGTAGGCATTCCTACAGATGCAAACACTTAAACCCCTCTTTGTAGTGGACCGCAGTAGGTCACAGATATTTCAATCATAAAACACATTTCAGAATGTATTCCACTCGCATCACTGGTCCTTCCTTGGCCTTTTTTCACATAATTTGTATATTCTTTCTACATAAACATGACTAAACCACCAGAATAAAACACTGACAAGTGCTTCTAGTTCCTATGTGTCCCTTCTTCGTAACTTACATCTTTATCATTTGAGGAATGCTTAGGGAAAACCTGCAGTAGAATTCTAAACAGAACAATTTGTGATAGGGATTTGATCTTTTTTAAAAACCATCCCAAATAACACTAAATCAAATTAATCCTAAATTTTGGTTCTTCATCGTTAGTATAGGCTTGTCCTTGTTTGATTTTATTCGTGTAAAATCATTCATTATGATGGAAAAAAATTAGTTAATATAATTCTGAAAACTAGTATTTATTAAAAAATAAATAGAATATCCGATGTAGTCAGATATTTAAAGAAATGACTACATTTCTTTAAAATGTAGTCATTCACTCATTTTAAAGATGTACAATGAACACCCATGAAAACCCACTCAATGGACAAAGACTGTGCCAATTCCATTGATTTCTAACCTCCTAAAATGTAGCAGTATCCTAGAAAGCCTGGTCTCTTCAGAATGCTTAAATCACCTAAGGTGCATCCATTTTGTACAATATAACAATGATGTTACATAAATTAGACATTTTCTCCATTGAGCCATGTTGTTCCCCTTTCATTTACTTAGACTTTTAAATATTAATTGGGCGGGGCGCAGTGGCTCATGCCTGTAATTGCAGCATTTTGGGAGGCCGAGGTGGGCGGATCACTTGAGGTCAGGAGTTCAAGACCAGCCTGGCCAACATGGTGAAACCCCGTCTCTACTAAAAATACAAAAATTAGCCAGGCGTGGTGGCACACGCCTGTAATTCCAGCTACTCGGGAGGCAGAGGCAGAGGCAGGAGAATTGCTTGAACCTGGGAGGCGGAGGTTGCAGTGAGCTGAGATCGTGTCACTGTACTCCTGCCTGGGCAACAAACAGAGTGAGACTCCATCTCAAATATAAATAAATAAATATTAATTGCTTCATTAATTAATTGCCTTCTCTTAATAAAATAAACTGGAACTTATCACTGACAGAGCAAGGACATTAACTATTTCATATATTTTTCTCAGTGATTCTGAAAATATTTCTCAGGAGGCAGCATCAGCATGATTTGGGAAAATATTGGAACCTACAGAAATTAAGTTATTAGAAATTTAGATTCTCAGACCCCACACCAAACCTACTGAATGAGAAATCCTGAGAATGTAGGTGACCTTCTGTATTTTTACAAGCCCTCCAGATCACTCCAAAGCTCGCATTTGAGAACCACTACTCTATATTACCCTACCCTAGACAGGTGACACTCTTGATGTACTGGTTTCTTAATGCATTGCAGTGTTTCAGAATTATACAACCAAAAATTCCTGTCTGATAGCATTTTCCTCAATTAATCCAGCTTTATCCTATTCATCTTTATTTATTTATATGTGTGTCTGTATGCTTTGCTGATTCTTTCATTTATTTCCTTCGAATAATGCAATAAATCCCCAGGATCTACCAAAACCCCATACTTAGATCCTTCAAAATTACTGAAATCTACTATGGACTTATTCTCACAGATGTAATGCCCAAGTGTTCAACCTATGACCCATTGTCCCTCTCATAGAAAACTTGTTTATACAGGCAGACACCCTGGAGGCTCTTGTCTGTGTCCAGTTTATTCCTACCAAGACAGGCACTCTCTAGGAGAGCCCCAACCAGGAAATAAGTTAGGTCTGGGTGTGTTGGTCAGGTGAGACACAGAAGAAACAACTTAGCAAAGCACATGAAATAACAGGAGCAGTGGACTACTCACAAGTCCCAGATAACAGATGGCAGCATGCCTGGCAGGGCCAGTGGGAAGGGAGGACATTCATTAAATATGCTTCAAATTTCTTAATAACACAGTGAGGAAGCAAACCAGTCGAACCATAGCAAGAACTTTAACAGCTACTTACACTGGTTTTTTCTTTTTTTGTTTTATTTTATTATTATTTTTTTTTTCTTTTGAGATGCAGTTTCACTCTTGTTGCCCAGCCTGGAGTGCAACGGCACAATCTCAGCTCACTGCAACCTCCGCCTCTCGGGTTCAAGCGTTTCTCCTGCCTCAGCCTCCTGAGTAGCTGGAATTACAGGCATGCACCACCATGCCCAGCTAATTTTGTATTTTTAGTAGAGACGGGGTTTCTCCATGTTGGTCAGGCTGGTCTCGAACTCCCGACTTCAGGTGATCCGCCCACCTCGGCCTCCCAAAGTGCTGGGATTACAGGCATGAGCCACAACACGCGGCCACATTCATCTTTACTCTCCTGACAAAGTTTAATAAAGACAATCCCAATCATGATGTCCATTCTGTGGAATATAGGACAGGTGTGAAAAGCATGAGACAATCATTCCATTGATTTTTCTAAGACACTGACATATGGATTAGCTAATATAGCAATTAGTTTCTTACTTTTAACTAAGCAAAAAACCTAGAATATCACTAATCAAATTCGAACCTTGACTATTATGTACATATCCCTAAATCACCCTTCAGATATTCTGTTTATTTTTTAATAAATACTAGTTTTCAGAATTATATTAACTAATTTTTTTCCATCATAATCTATTTGGATAATTACTCCAGTTTTGTCCTTTTCCTCTTTATTAATTTATATATATGTTTATTGATATTACCATTGATGCATTATAATATTGAATTCAATACCCAGGAACCCAACAAAACCCCAGAATCAGATCTTGGATTATTACTGAAATATGTCTGCAGCCCAATTTCCATAGATTTAATTTACCAAATCTCCCTTTTAAATAAATTGCAGGGGTGCAGAAATGAATTTAATCATAAAACTGATCAATCCATTCATATCACTGATTGGTGCTTGGCCTTTTCTTCATTTAACATGTACCTACGTTTAAGATGGAACAACGAACAACTATCAATTCATCACCCCGTTCAACATCTAAAACCCTGATAATGACTTATAAAAACACAACTACCTAAAATGTAAGCCTTGGATCTAACCCATAGACCGTTATCCATCAAGGAATATTGCATAAACAGGAGTAAAACCCAAAATGGAATAATATATAGCTATGAAAAGAGAATGGAAAACACTGATCTCTTTTTAAATCGTGCTCCATTGTACTAAAATGGATTAAGTTATAATCCCTGCTTAAAAACACATCCTCATAAGTAGTCCACGCTTAGCTTCATCTCACTTCCTTACCTATGTTTTGATTTATGTATTTATATAATGTTTTCAATTTACTAAAAGAGAAAACAAAAACAAGTACAAACTGAAAAGCTCCAGAAATAAAGACAATGAGTATTCACTTATGTGTATATGCAGGTTACTGACTTGGGTCACAAGCTTGGTCTATTTTTATTAATGGATTATAACATTTAAGACATGTCATAATAATTCTTGTTCCAGTAAATATACTCAAAATGAGGCCACACTTAGACATATTTATCTATATTAATTTATGAGATGTTTATTAATTTTATTATTATGATAATAAAATTAGTATGTGTTAACAATCCACCAAAGCCCTAAACAAGTTTCTTGAATAGTCTTAATATCTGTCAATGGGTTGATTTCCAAGACAGGTAATAAACAAGGTAATAGGCTAGGTCTTTTTTTGTAAAGACCTATAAAAATGTTGTGAAATATAATAATAATCATGTTTGTCTAGATTTGATTTCAGTTATGTCATTGATCCATGCTTGAACCGTTTTGTTTAAATTATATAGTCTATCAAGATGTAACAATAAGCCGGAAGAATATTCCACTTGATCCTACTATGATAATGACAAGTATTTACTTCACATGTGCTCCTTCCTCAGGGAGTTAACAGACTAGGCTATCTAGCAATATAGGAACGTTTGTGTAAACTATGAAAAATGCTAAAATGGGATATTAAAAATGTCCCATTTTTAGTTTATCTATAAAATGACTAAAATGACATCAATCTTCATCTTTTCAAAATTGTCCACAGTTGTAATGAATTAGATTAATTATAATCCTTAGTTTATAACAGATTCTCACCTTTTATCTCCTTTGATTTTCTTTCAGTACGTGGCCATTTATCTACCTTCTATATAGTACTATGAACATCAATGAACAGGCAAACTACCGAATCAAAAACAAGAATGTCAACTATGACTTACGTAAGAACACACTCCTTGTCCTTTGGGGAACAGTCAATACCACCGTCACTACAGGATGATCAATCACCCATGAACATCAACACTGCGAAGTGCAAAGTAGATGTTACAGGTAAGAAACAAAAAGATTCAGGCTGTGTCTGAATAAATATGAAATGATCAGGGTTAGGTTCATCTCAAACACTGGTTCACGACACTCCCCATCCTTAGATTAGACTCACTCTCCTTTTATTTATTGAATTATTTCGGTTATGAATTTTACATCAATAGTGAACACTCTTGAATCCATCACCTGCATTAAGAAAAACATCTGACTATGGGACATATTGGCCCCAGTGCCGCTACTCAAACATGTAATCGTCTTGCTATTCTCTGCAAGTTAGCTTTGCCTTAAAGAATCAGCTGCTTCTCATTCCTGGCTTTATAACATTCTCATGAGTGGTCAGTTCTTGACCTTTTTATCTATTAACTCATTCATTATTAGTCTAAATGAGTTTATAATTCAGGAACAAATGAATTAATTTTTCCAACCATCTATTCCTTTTCAAGAAAATGAGTAATATTTTCATTTTCGGAAATCTAGAACAGAAATGCCTATCTGACCCTAGTAAAATCCTAGAATTTGTTTCTAAATAAGAGCAACTTTATACAGGACATACTTAGTTCATACTTGGTTCCATTTTTCTTCGTGTATTCATACATTTCTTTGGTTATCTGTGCACTAATCAACTTATGAAAATATAATCCATCGCTATGAAACACAATCAGATCTTTGCTATTTCTAATATATATATATATATATATATATATAGGATCAATTACATCATAGGGAGTAAACTAGTTTTCATGTTGGACCTCAAAGTTCCAAACACAGGTATTTATTGTTCATAATTCATACATCACCAAACTTTGTCTTTGGTCCAGACTTGGAGCTCTTTTTTTTCATTCATGTCTTCATTTATTGATAGATAAATTCATCAACTCACTAATAAGAATAAGTAAATACCAAAGAGTCAGAAAAACTCAAGAGCAAGATTCTTGAATATCTAATATCTGTCTACAAAATTATTTCCCATAGACACTAGATATATTTTATTAATTTAATGCAGTGTTTCACATACAGATTAATCAACATAATGCATTACATGAATCCCATTCTTAAGACATTAACTAATTAAATGCCAAAGTGTATAATAACACAGTGATACCTCTTAAAAAACGCTCAAACCAAGACAAGAATATTGACTCATACTCACACTGGTTTCCAGGAATCTATACAGAGGCAACCATACGTCTTGTGACTATGAGAGAATTCTTAAATCAGTGCCAGTGCATCCCTTCTAAGAAATACAAAGCAAAGCAGCTGATTTTAAAAACTAAGACCTTTTTGTCGATCTTTGCTTTCCCAATAATTTAGGTATTTATTAATTTTTCATAACATATATGTTCATTCTGAACAAAACAACCTCAAAAGGACTGCTCCAAGCAATAAAATTCCTACTACCCAGCATCTATATGATCACTAATGAAAAAGAGGTAACACCCTTAGGTCCATTTCTTTTTTTTTTTTTTTTCTTAGACAGAGTTTTGCTCTTGTTGCCCAGGCTGGAGTGCAATGGCGCAATCTCGGCTCACTGCAACCTCCACCTCCCGAGTTCAAGTGATTATCCTGCCTCAGCCTCCCAAGTAGCTGGGATTACAGGCGTGCACCACCATGTCCATTTAATTTTTTGTATTTTTAATAGAGACAGGGTTTCACCATGTTGGGAGCTAGTGTTTCATTTTATGTTGATAGTATATCTTGAATCATCACACGGTTGAAGTCCATCTCTCCATCTTCATATTTGTCGAATTATATGTTTGTTTAATACTTTCATCATGGATCAGTTTTAAATAATAACAATATATAAATCCATGAATCCAAAATAAAAGAAGTAGATTCTTACACATTATTAACATCAATCTATCATTTCAAACACTGATTGTCATTTGCAAATGACCCTAGGAAATACATCAGATTTTGTTTTCTGCAAACCTTTAGGTTCCAGACACATATTATTCATCACCCATGACTCCTAAACCATCAATCATTGGTTCAGGTTTACATATCTTTTTCTTCATACTACTGTATATTTGCTTATTAATTAATACTCAATTCATCAAACATAATAAAATAATTATCTGTGAATCACAAAATCTCACAGAAAAGAGATTCTTATATCCCTAATATCTATCTATGGAATCACATCATTCATTTAGTGACGTATGTGTATGTCACTGAATATACCTCTTTCATTAATCATTCCCATTGTTACAAAAATTGATCAATCAACATAATATTTCATGTCGAATCCATACTTATCATTGGTCCACAGTTGGCCTTCTTCGGTTGTATTTAATACTTTTTAAAAAAGCATTCAGTGAGTATCCTAAATAAGCCACCAAAACCAAGGCAAGAAGAGTGACTATAACTCAAATCGGTCTCCATGCTCCAAACACCGGGACAGCCATGGAGCTTGCAAATGCACAGGTCAGTTCAGGTGTGTCCATTCTAAGAAATACAAAGTAGTACAGACAAAAACAAAATTGAGAAATTCTCTCCATTGATCTTTGTAGTTCGAGGTATATACTGATTTGGGGTAATACATGTGACACTTTAACTTAAGAAAAACAACATCAAACTTTCCATTAGCCCAGAATCCAGGCTATTATTTATGTTACCTGCATGATTTTTAACCAGGTGTAACAGCCTGAACCATTGATTTTTTAATGGAATTCAGTGTCTTCAGTGTACATACATGTGGATTCTCTTGCCACCACATCTTTCCATAATTTGATGATGCTTCACCCTATTTACCTTTATGTATTTGTATCCATACATTGATTGTTTTATTGATCAATTTATTATGATAGAGTAAAAACTCATTTAAAAAGGCCAAATAAGATCCTTATATATTCTTAAATAATCTATAGGATTATTTCTAAAAGAGGCAATAACCTAGATTCCTTCCTTCTTGGACCTCAGAGTTCCAGACATATATTCATCATATATGACTTATACGCCACCAGTGGACATCATTGATCCAGGCTTGGCTCTCATTTTCTTCATTCATATCATTGAATAACACATCAATAATCTAATAATACTAAAATAAATACCAAGAATCACAAAAACTAGAAGACAAGATTCTTGAATATTTCTAACATCTGTCTATGGAATAAGCAGAAATATAATAATATTTCTAACATCTGCCTATGGATCAGCTGACCTCAAGGCTTCATATATAATAATTACATTTTTTACATTTGGGTGATGGTTGGCAGTCACTGATTACATTTTGCACTTACTGAATACCCTTCAGAAGAACACTGAAACTGAGACAAGAAGTTTGACTATTACGTCAGTCTCCATGTTCCTAACACGTGGAGGCAACCACTGATCTCATAGCCACAGAACACCAAAATCAGCTCGGGTCTGTCCATTCTGAAGAGTACAGAGCAGACTAAAAACATTGAGACCTAATCTCTGTTGATCCTGCCTTTCTGCATTGCATTTATTCAGTGATTTGGGTATTTACTAATTTTTCATATTATAGGTGTCTTTCTCTCTTAACAGAAGAAACAATCTCTGACCAAGAAAATAAAACTGACTCTTACTTGTTAGATTCTATATAATCCTTAGTCAAAGAGGAAACACTGTGATCCATTTCTTTGATAAGAGGAATCAGTATCTCCTATTTTTAGTAATAATTTACCTCATCTCCTACATTCATAGCCAGACACTCTACCTTAAATCTCTACTTGTATTTTTATCTGTTTATATTTGTTTAATGGTTCTATCATTCATATATTAGTAATAATAAACCTAAATCTATGACCCCAAGATAAGAAAATGATCTTTGTATGTTTCTGACATTGTCTACAGGATCATTTCCAACAGAAGCAAAAACCTAGATTCTTTTCTTCTCATATTCATCATCCATGACTTATCTGCCACCAGTGGTCACCATTGATTCATAGTTGGATCTCTCTTTCATCATTCATTTCTAAATGTTTATTGAATAAATCATTTCTTCTTTGATAATAAAATGAAGACATGATTTTGAAAACCCAAGAACAAGATAGTTGAAGAATCCTTACATTTGTCTATACAATCATTTCCCACAGAGACTACATCTCTTTGATTAATTAACCTCAATGTTGCACATTATCATTAAGCCAGTTAACTTTTTATTATATTAAATGATTTTTAATAATATCAGGAATACTATTAAACAACCTAAACCAAGACAAGAACCATTACTCACATTGGCCTAACACAGAGGCAACATAGCCTTGATCACAGCAAAATGATCAGCTCATTGCATCCATCCTGAAAAGTGCAAAGCAGAGAAGATGATTAAAAAATTGAATATTCTTTACATTAATCTATATTTTTCACCATTCATTTACATAGTCATTTGAGTATTTATTAATTTTTTCTTAATACAACAAATGTGAAACTTGCAACTAACTCAGAGCACTAACCATTACTTATTACTATCTATATGATCCTTAGTCAAAGATGTATTACACTTGGTCCATTAATTATCCAAACATTTCAATTTATATTAGTATTATTTCTCTTTACTACACATTTCAACAATAAACAATACTTCACCCTCATCTATATTCACTTATACACATTTGTTTATTCTTCATTGCGATTTTAATAATATAATATTTTTAAAATTCATAAACATAAAGAAAAAGAACAAGGTTCTTGTATTTCCCTGACATCTGTCTACAGGAGTTTTTCAGACAGAGGGACTAGGCTAGATACTGCTTGTGATGGACCTCAGAGTTCTAGACACGTATTCATTGTATGACTCCTAGGCCACCAGTGGTCATCAATCCAGCCAGAATTGGCCCTCTTTTTCTCCTTTTATTTATAAGTTGTTTCCTAATGATTCATTAGTTCACTAACAATATCATAAATACCTCTGGATCACCAAGTTTTAAGGACAAGATCCTTAAGTATTCCTAGTATCTGTCTACATAATCATTTGCTTCAATTAGTATATTAACACTTCCTTCATCAATCATGTTCATTGTTTAAAATATCCATTAATCTACACAATATTTCATGTCAAGTCCATATGCATCCTTAGACATGGCTGGCCTCCCTTGATTATATTAATATATAATATTTTTAAATATTACACTGAATATCCTAAACAAATAAGCAAAAGCAAAAAATAATTTTACTGTTAACTCACATTGGCCCATGTGCACCTCTACAGAGGGGCAGACATGGGGCTCCAGATCAAGGAAAGATGTTCTGCCAGCCCAGGTGTGTCCATTCTGGGAAGTGCAAAGCAGAGAAGATAACAGGATTGAAATATTTATCACGGATTCCTTCATTTGACCCTTCTCTTAGTCATCCAGGTATCTATTAATTGTGGTAATATTTATCAATTTTCTTTTAAAAAAATGAACAACAGCACACTTGTTCTGATGCAAAATAAGAAACTTCACTATACTGCCTATGTCATCCGTAGTCATATTTTCAATACATTTTAATGATTTCTGTTGTCTCACCGTTTACATTGAGTGGACATGCTTCACACTCTTCATCTTTACTTTTTTACATGTGTACATTGATTATTACATCAATGAATTTATTTTAAAGAAGAAACAAAATTCACAAAAACAATCCAAGAAGATGGCCCTTTTGTATTTCCAAAACCTAACTTTAAGATCACTTCAAAAGCAATAGACTATATTTCCTCCTCTATTGAACCTCAGAGTTCTAGACACACATTATTCAGCATCCTTGACTTCTATACCACCAGTTTTCATCATTGGCTCAGGTTTAGGACTCTTTAGCTTAATTCTCATTTACATGTATTTATGCATTAATTCACGAATATTAATATTATAATCCATGTAAATATAATACCCAAAGAGTAAGAGCACAGAATATTCTAGAACTTTCTATATAATCTGTCAGTTTGATATATCTTTCATGAATTATCCTCAATGTGTCATAAATGAGCTAGTAAATATACTGTTTCAACCAACCTTATATTTATCATTGGCTGAGGCTGGCCTTTTGGATGATTTTTCACACTTTCATGATATTATGAATACCCTTTAAAAAGTCTCTTAGAGAAAGACATGAACTTTATTACTCACACTGATCTCTACGCTCCTAACCAACAGTGGCAACCACAAATCTCATGACCATGAATGCTTAGGTCGGCTCAAGTGCATCCATTCTGCAGAATACAAAGAGCAGGTAACTCTTTTAAAAAAAATTCAAACCTTATCTCCATTGATCCTTTCCATATTTCCGTTATTCAGTTATTTTGATATTAATTTTTCAGAATGGAAATGTCTTCTCTCATAACAAAAGGAACAATCTCAAATGAGACTTAACCAGAAAATGAAACTGACCCTTACTTATTAGAGTCTAGATGAACCTTAGCCAAAGAGACGATACTCATGATCCATTTCTTTAAGGGGCACCAGTGTTTAAAATTTTTAGTGATAATATTTCTTACATCATCATGTATATTCATAATTGAACAATGATTCACCTTCTATTTATTTATTCTTGTTTAATTGTTCTATCATTTATCTATTGATGATAAACCTATTAATCCAAAGTAAGAATATGATCTTTGCACATTTCTGATATCTATCCAGTTATGTTTTCTGTTGGACCTCAGAGTTTCAGACACGTAGTATTCATCGTCCATGACTCAAACGCCACCAGTGGTCATCATTGGTCCATGTTTAGTAGAGGTGGGGTTTCACCGTGTTAGCCAGGCTGCTCTCGAACTCCTGACCTCAGGTGATCCACCCACCTCGGCCTCCCAGAGTGCTGGGATTACAGGCATGAGCCACCACGCCCGGCCAGGGAGACAGTTCTAATAACTACTTCAATGTCCTTTTCTGCTAATGCTCACATCTGTATAAGTTCTCAGTTGGTTTTGATTAATTCATTAGTCTCTTAATTGTGGGTTGTGTATTTTTTGCCCGTTTGAATGCCTGGTAAATTTGCAAATGTTGTGAATTTTACCCTGCTTGTGTGCTGGATATATATGTATTTCTAAAAACATCCTTGAGCTTTGTTCTGGGATACAGTTAATCTACCTGGAAAGAGTTTGATCCTTTTGGATCTTGTTTTTACCATCCATTAGGTCTGAAGCAGCATTTAATCTGGGGTGAATTATTTCCCCCATGGAGGCACTTGCTTCTTGAGAAACCTCTCCAACGCCCTGTGAGGATGCGCATTTCCAGGCTGCTTGGTGGAAATGGACACTAGTCCCTGCCCTACATGAAAGTTGGGTACTGGTCTCCCTAATTTTTTGGACAGTTTAAGATTTTTTTCTTTTTTCTTTTTATTGATAATAATAAAATAACCATGAAGCACAAAAACCTAGATCATGAATGAGCCTGAAATAGTCCTGCATCTCTATATAGAATCACTTTATCTCTTTTAGTAATCATCTGCAAAGATGATTAATCAATATAATGTTTCATATCAATTCCATATTTATCACTAGGCCATGGCTGGCTTTCTTTGATTATATTTCATACTTTTCAAATAAAGAGTGTATGTCCACAAAAACTCGTATTTTTTTCCATGCGCCAAACATACAGAGGCAACTATACATCTTGTGACCACCAAAAAGAATGCTTAAATCAGCTCCAGTGCATCCATTCTAAGGAGTACAAAGCAGAGCATTTGATTAAAAGAAAATTAGGACTTTATCTTAATTGAATCTTACTCCCCACATTTAATTTACTCATTCACTTAGGTGTTTATTAACTTTTTGTAGTTTATATATTTTCTAGACAAAACATACAACCTCCACTTGGTTTGAACCAGAGTAATAAAGTTGACTATTATTTATCAGTGTCTATATGATCATTAAGGGTAACACTTTGATCCACTTATTTCTTAATGGGAATAGTGTTTTCAACATTTATTATTAATATTTCTTGCCTGACCACATATATTGATAATTGAATAAAGCTTCACCATCTATAGTATAATAAATCATACTTATTGATTTATATATTAATTTAATGCTTCCATCATTGATTTACTTATAAGAATGCTATCAAATACGTATTAGGAATATACAAAGATTTTGCCCTTTTATTTTGGATTTCCATCAGAGTAATTAGACTAAATTTTTTATTGTGTTGGACCTCAGATTTCCAGATACAAACCATTATTCAAGCTCCCTGACTCATACCCCAACTGTCATTATCATTGGTCCAGGCTTGGGCCTCTTTTATCTCATTCATCTCTACATTTCTTTACCGGTTCATTTATCAGTAAACCAATCATATTAAAGTAAATATCTACATATCCAAAATGCTTATGAACAAAATCCCAAAACCCTTGAGAACAAGATGGCTTAAGTATCCCTAACACCAGTCTATAAAGTCATTTACCATGTTTTTTTCATTAATTATCCACAGTGTTATAAATATTGATTAATCAACATGTTTCATGTCCACCGCATACTTTCCACTGGGTCATGGGTGGCTTTCTTTGGTTATTTTAAAAATTTATAGTGAATCTTTTCAAATCTACCCTAAACAAATACAAACATATGACAAGAAGATTGACTCTCACTTCCATTAGTGTCCGGGCTCCTACCCAGAGGCAACTGTGGAGAACGCGATCACAGCAGAAGGCCTGTAAGTACAAAGCAGTGCAGATAAAGAAAATAAAAATGGAGACATTATTTTCCTCGATCTATGCATGTCACCTTTCATTTAGCCAATCATTTAGACATTTAAAATATTCAGTTAATATTTATTAATTTTTTTTAAGAAAACCAACAATGATCTTGACACTGACACAAATCAAGAGCGTTTCCTTGTATATTGACTATTTCATAATAGACGCTATTGTTTTCAATATATATGAATAGTTTCTTTTATCTACTCATACAGTTTTTATAATTGGACAGTACTTCACTTATTCAGATTTATTTATATTTGTTTATTAATTATTTTATCTATCTATATTATTTATATCCTCTGTATCATCCTTAGCTAGAGGTAACACATTTGAACCATTTATTTCTTAACAGACTTTTTTCCATATGTATATAAATGGCTTCTCTTGTTTCCCTACATAGTTTCATAATTGTATGATGATTTCATTATTCATGTGTGCTTATATTGCTTTATTGATTCTTTCATTGATCTATTTATAATAATAAAATCAAAATCCATTAGTGTGAAAACCAAGAACATGAGCCTTGTGTATTCTTAAATCTACCCATAGGGTATGGTATTTTCAACAGAGGCAGAGTTGCAGACATGGTATTCATTACCCATGGCTGATTCGCCACCAGTCATCATGGACTGAAGACTGGCCCTCCTTTTCTCCATTACTTTACATTTGTTTATTGATTAATTCATCCTTTCACTAATAGTAATTAAATAATGTTACAAAAACTTAAGAACAAGAAATACTGTATAGCTCTCTATAGGATCATCTGTCACAGTGATTTTATCATTAATCATTTTTAATTTTTTAATATTAGATAATCAACATAATGTTTCATGGCAATGCCATATTTACCACTGGACCATGGTTAACCTTTTGGATTATCTGTAACGTTCTTAATAAAACAATGAATACCCATTAAAAACCCAGAACCAAGACAAGAACTTTGAGTATACTCACATTGGTCTCCAAGCTTCTACCACACAGAGGCAAACAGAAACCTCATGACCATGGAAGAGTGCTTAAGTCAACTTGAGGGTGTTCATTCTGAGAGTACAAAGCAAAAAAGATAAAAAGATGGAAATATTCTGTCCATTTATCCATACATTTCTCTTTTCATTCTATTAGTCATGTAAGTATGTGTGAAACTATTTTTTTCTTGAGAAAACAAACAACCATGAACATGGTCCTGACCCAAATGACCTGACATAGGTTATTATTATTTTTACTGTATATGCCATCCTGCAGCAAGCGAGTAATACCTTTGAGTCATTTATTTGTTAATAGAAAAAAGACCTTATTGTTTTATATATAAATGAATAGTATTTCTTATTTCACCATATATTTCCATAACTGGACAATGCCTCACTATTTTTATCTTCATGCAGTTAAAATATATTTGCTTATTGATTCATTGATCCAATTATAAAAATAGAGGGAAAATGCATGAACATGAAGACCAAGAACAACATCCTCAAATATTCCTAATGTCTATCCTTAGGATCAGAAGGTGAAGACTAGATTTTTTATTATATTGGACCTCAGACTTCCAGACCTGTATTCATCGTCAATGACTCATACGCCACCAGTCATCATCATTGGTCCAAGATTGACTCTATCAAAAACATTAGTTTTGATTAATTAATCAATTCATTCAATTAATTAATTCATTAATTAATCAATTCATTCAATTAATCAATTCATTAATAGTGCTGTAATCATAAAATAAATAGCTATGAATAGGGAACTCAAGAATAAATTTGTACTTAAGTAGTGAATAATAAAAATGCTTGACCCTCTTTGATTATATTTTAGACTTCTTAAGAATACAGAGAATACCCTTAAAACAAAACAAGAATTTTGACTACTACTCACAAGAGTCTTCCTGTGACACACGGAGGTAACCGTACAGTTCACAGTCATTGCACAGTGATTAAATCAGATGGGGCTGTTCATTCTGAGGAGTACAAAGCAGACCAGAAGATAAACACTGATAACTTGTCTTCAGTCACCTTTGTATTACCCTTTCATTTTCACAATAGTTTAGGTATTTATTAATCTGTGATAATATTTACATATTTTTCTTTTAATAAAATTAACAACCTTGAACTTGAACTGATCCAGAACAATAATATTGACTATTTCTTATATGCAGTGTCTTAAGACGCTTAGACAAAGTAGCATGCTTGACACATAATATTTCTTGAGACTTCAGTGTTTTCCATTTATATTAGTAGTTTTCCTTGCCTAATCACATTTATTCACAGTTGAACAATGCTTCAGTCTCCTTTTTTACTTGTTTATATGCTTGTTTATTGGTTCTGTCATTGATCCCTTTATAATAATAAAATCAAAATTTACTAACAAAATCCTTGATATTAGACTTAAGAATTTAAGACAATTACTCACAGCAGCCTATGTCCTCCCTACTCACATAGGTAGCCATCAAAACCTTCATCAGTGGAAAATGATTGGATCAGCCATCACGCTTCCAGTCTGTGAAGTACAAAAGAGATGTTAGAAAGAATGAAACAACTGTGATTTTTCTTTCTGTTTATGGATGTCATGTGTTATTGGACTAACTGAAATTCTTGATAGGTAACAGAGTTTTATCCTTAGCTTATGACTGACCTATGACTAGCTCAAAGTCAAGTTTTAATAAACTAATAAGTACAATAAACCTCATTCCTAAATACAAAAAAAAGAACTATATAATGAATAGTTGTCTCTATGCCCGTCTCGCATAGATAACAATAATTTAGGTTTACCTTTAAATGAACTGCATTTAAATGAAATTAATCTAAATGATTGTTTCACGGCACAGTTTCATCAATGGTCTACGGTATCCCTTATTTATGTATACATCAGTTTGTATACATCTGTATCTATGTATTTGCGTCTGTACTTCCTTATGGATTAATTATCATTCACATTTCTAAAGAAAATGAACAGGTTAAGAAAACCAACAACTAAGAACTAAAATACAATGTTTGCATCTGTCTACATATAAAATACCCTTAGTGGACAGAGCCTTGAAATTCTTTGTATATCTGAACAGCAGTTAAATAAAAAGGAACCCAGGCTTCTTAACAGTCAATGTTTGGCCCTCTTTAGTTTAGTTAGTGGGTTAATCTTTTACTTATTTATTTAACAGCTTTTTTCTTTTAATAAAATGAAAAACTATGAATTCACTCTATAACCTGAACAAGAACATTGACTATTACAAAAATTGCCTATATTCTCCTCATCCAAAGGGATAAAATGCTTCATAAAGTCCTAGTGAAAGTCAGTGTTTCAGAAATATTTTTTGGAATAGCAAATTCATGCTGGGCTTAATACCTAGGTGATGGGTTGGCAGGTGCAGCAAACCACCATGGCACACATTTCCCTAGGTAACAAACCTGCACATCCTGCACATATAACCCAGAACTTAAAATAAAATTAAGATGTAAAGAAGAAACAAAAAATTATTGTTTCATTCTATACACCCGTAGTAGATTCTTTTCTTCTTTCATTCTACATTAGTGCATTGATTCAATCATCGATACATTTATAATAATATAATCAATACCCATCAAAACCTTAAAACTAAAATACCATGAGTACTGCCACATTGTCTATGGGCTCATTTACCACTATCCCTCTTGGGAATGGACATTACTACTGCATATTTGAACTAATCTTAATCCTTGGTTCATACCCAACAAAAACCCACCATTGGTCCATATTTAGTATTCTTCATCATCATTCATTTACACATTATCTCATGTTTCATTGATTTACTAACAGTATAATCAATTCCTATGAATCCCAAAAACCCCATAACAAGAAATCAGACAACCCTGACATCTCTTCATAGGTCATTTCTCACAGAGGAATGAAGATAGATCCCTTTGTGTGATAGATTGTTTTTCAGATTAGCAGATTAATGACTATATCTGCTTCATATTAATCCCATACTCTTAATTGGTCAAAACTTGATCAACTTTCATTGACCTTGTCCATACTTTAAGGATGTGATGATAAAGAACTATGAACCTACCATTTTACTCCACACTGACAATATCCTCCATCTTGGAATGTGAATAAGCTGTCTTTATAGAGGGAGGTTAAAATCAACTGTGACTCATATAAAATTGAATAATTAATTTTTACATTAATTAACTCAATAATTAACTATTAAAATGAATAAGATGGTCTTGCTTTTCTCTTCTTAACTGACCATAGATGTGCTGAACGATTCACATATAACTTCATTTATTTTATTTGCATACGTAGTCATTTATTCCTCTCCAGAAAGAGTTAACTCTCTTAACAACCACTAAAGCAAAAGCAATCACTTTGTTACTTACGTAGGTTTCTACACTCATTACTCAAACAGACAATAACCATGATCTTCCTCGCTGGAGAATAATTGAATCATTGTGCATTCATTCTGTGGAGTACAAGGTGAATATAAAAATCGGTAGATGAGAGAGAGAAAGAGAGAGAGAGAGAGAAATGGATCAGCCTAGATTTAGATTTTTTTTTAATTCCGTTCAAGTCAACAATTATTGATTAGAAATAAACCCTGGTGCTTGTCATATATTTAAAAGATGAATGACATACCCATTGATTCATTGATTAGTTGACTCAAGTATGAAATTTAACTACTATAAGTAAAACCAAGCAAAATAATAAGAACTGTGACTATTAAACCCGTCTGTCTGTTTATCTGCCTTCTACTCAACTAGGAAAGAGTTAAATCTCCTTTCTACATGAATCTTGCTAGAAAGAATTAAATTAATCTGCATCTTGGATTCGAGTACATTCTCAACAATTGTGTATGCGTGCATACATACATACATATAAAGTTAAATAGTTACACATGGAGGCATTTGTCTATTCCGTATTTTAAGGAAATTGCACCAACGAGACTGAAAGGGAAATACTATCCAAATATATAAACATATTCACCATTCCAAAAATGCAAGAGCCTACCTCAATTTTGTTTATGGAAATAATGACAATACAGGAGAGCTGTTGTATGGAACTGGATTAATCACTCTTTTTGTTCCATAATACCTGACCCTCATTGATCCATGATTTGGCCTTATTTTAAATAATTGATTGAGACATTAATTTGTTCCTTTTTACATTTATAATAAAATCATTATATCTGTGACTTCACAGAAACTGGACAATATCAATGCCTGTCCAATGCTCATTAAACAGAAAATTCAGATCATTTTCCTTGTTTTCGTAAATTAAACTGAGGAACTGAATTTAAATAGTGAAGATTATTAGAATTCATTATAACTGGTCATTTGACATATTCTCAAGATAGATCCATGTGTAAACTCTCTCAATTAGGTAGTAATTTAAGCAATAATTAAAGTAAACATTTTGCCCTTTTCTTTAAAAAAAAAAACAAAAAATGAACACCCTAAAGCAGAACAACAACATGGACTCTAACATCCATTTATCTAAATGCTCCTTACCCAAAGGATCAGCTTTGATTAATTTATTTTACTGGGACTTAGTGCTTCAGAAATGTATTAGTAATGATTCTTGTTATTTTATATACTCTCATATTTGGAACAGGAATAACCATTCTGTTTTTATTTATACTGCACTTTTCTTGATTTATCCATGTACTTGTTTACTAAAAATAATACAGTCCATACTCAGAAGCCCAAGAACTAAATCCTGATTATTGTTAGCTTCTGGAATAAGCTCATTTCCCATAGACATAATAAAAAGTATTCTTTTTGTAATGGACCTCAGAGTTATAGGGTTTAATCAAAATCCAAGATTCAGACACCCCAGGGTACTCATCATTGATCCAGGATAAGCAATCTTTTCCTTCATTTATACCTTTGTTTATTGATCCATTCATTGATTCAGTAGCAGTAATAAAATCAATACCCATTGTTATTTTAGCATCCAAGAACAATATCCTTGAATATAACCAAGATGTGTTTACAGGCTCTTTTCGCATAGACTAGCCCTTTTCTCAATAGACTAGATCTCCTTTTGTAGTGGCCCACAGTGAAGCAAGTATAGATCAATGAACATCCTTGCTTCCCAGCCATCTCATTCCACTTGTCTTCCACCTTTCCATACGTTCCTCCCTCTTTAAAGAGCTGTCTAACAGGACTTTGCATACAATGTAAATGTACTGTAACTGCATTCTCCAATACAGTCACCAATAGCAACATACAGCTACTGAGCACTAGAAATGTGGCTAATGCAACCAAGAAATTACATTTAAAAGTGCATGTACCTGTAATCATTTTAAATATAAACAGCACACGTGGATAGAGGAAAAGACATTGAACAGTACAGCCATAGATTTTATTAGTGAATAAATCTTAAATTAAATGCAGTACAAAAATAAGATGAATTATTAATCAGATGTAAAAAATGAATAAAATGTCTTTCATCTTATTTTTAACCAAAATTGTGCTTAATTGGACTAACCATAATCTAAGTTTCATAACACATTCATATCATTGATCTACATACGCCTTAACTTTAAATAATTCAGTGAACATTAATGAAA
This sequence comes from Pongo abelii, assembly GCF_028885655.2. Taxonomy (NCBI): domain Eukaryota; kingdom Metazoa; phylum Chordata; class Mammalia; order Primates; family Hominidae; genus Pongo; species Pongo abelii. The sequence continues at coordinate 105,373,873 of NC_072000.2, read as the reverse complement.
AATTTACCCTAATTGACACGTTTTTGGACTGTTATTTACTTGTCTTTAGCTTCCTTATACACAAAGGTAACAGCCAAGATCTTCATCAGCAGAGACTGATTAAACCAACCATGGTCTTCATTGTGTGGAGTTGAATACAAATTTTCAAAAGAATGAACAGTACACATTTAGATTGACTTAAAAGACATTAGTTGTGTGATGTTAAATTCATCATAAAGTTGATTCAAATCCCATTTTTATCACTGACCCAAGAACTGCACTTATTTTTATTTCTTGATTTAACTATTAACTTTAAATAATACAATAAACACTGTTAAATTCATCACCCAAAACAAAAACTATGACTATGGCACACATCTGTCTATAGACACCTACCCACACAGGCAACCACTTAGATCGTCTTTTTCATTTAATAGACTCAACGTGTGTAGAAATGGATGAATTTAAATTCATGATTCATGGCATATTATCATCAATGGTAAATGCTTTACCCTACTTATATATTAATTCATTTATTGTTTTGATTTATGTTATGACGCATGGAATATTTTATTATACATTCATAAATACTAACACACACACACACACACACACAGCAGTAAACTCCTGAAGAACCCACAGCAGGAAGCTTTTCATGTTCAATGTCTGTATTCCCACACCTATCCAGGAAGACAGCATCAGTAGTATAGACAAAGATTAATTTTCATTTTCATTTCTCACTCAGTTGTGTTATGCCCTCTTTTAAAAAATTAACTGTGACAAGGACATATTCTATTCACATATAAGAATTCAATATATACGAATTTACTTACATTATAGAAGAAGCTTGAATAATATTATGTCTCCATATGTCCATTATGCTATCCACAAGATTTAGAAACTAGATGCTTTTTTTAGTTTTTAATAAAACTCACTACAGAGTTGGATTTATAATAACTTTTCATAAGGAATATTCTCAAGTTGAAACATGCTCACTTATTTCCAATTAAATAACTGTTTCATCTATTATTTATTTATGCAATTTTCCCTCCTCTAAATAAAACCAATCAGTAAACAACCATCAACATCAAAAAATTATTTTGTGTCTTGCATACATCTGTCCACATACTCCTTCCAAAACAAGGCAACAACCTCTATCAATATATATCACTGGAATTCAGTGCTATAGAAGCACATAATAATAATCCATTCGTCATTACATACTCTCATAATTGGTCAATGTCAGGCTCTCCTTATATTTACCCATTTATGCAAAATTTATGCATTGATTTACTTATAAAATGGAATCTATACCAAAAAACTATGAACACCCATGATCAAGATACCTGAATATTCTGAACTTGTGTTATAAGCTCATTTCCCTAGAGGGAAAAATGGCAGCCTCTTTTTAAAATGGACCTCAGAGTTACAGATGGCTTTAATCAAAATTTTTGATTCAGACACCCTCCAATCTCATCACTGGTCCAGGCTTGGCACTCTTTTTCTTCATTCATGTATACCTTCATTTTCCCATGAATCACAAACTCTAAGAACAAGATCCTGGATATCACGACAATGCATCTCTAGGTTCAATTCCCACAAAGCTGTCAGACTAGATCTCAGTGCCACATGTGGAATAATCCACAAATCTTGCTTCAGATCAGTACTATCAACATGAATGGCCGATGACTGGGCTATGTTCATTTAATTTGCCTAATTTTAAAGGTGGTATAATGAACAATGAAAATCCACAATGGTATCCCCTACTAGAACACAAACAGCATGTTTCACCTTACAAGAGCTTCTCTTGAACAGTTAACAACCTGAATCTCTTCCAATATGGAAATGCTTAAATCAAGCATGGTGCAGAAATACTACAAAATATGAAACATTTCTGAAAATTAAATTCCTTCTACCTTTTTAAAAAATAAGTCTCTATTGTGCTGAAATGGGTCAGTCCTACTCCTTGGCCTACAACACATTCCTATTATTGGTTGTTACTTGATGTTTTTATTTTTGTGCATATGGCCTTTTGTTCCTTTCTTCAATAATCACACATGAACCAACCGCATAACCCACCAACAGAAACTCCATTACTAACATTGCTCCTTACCACAGAAGAAATCACCATGCTCTTCACCTTGGGAAAATGACCAAATCCAATCTCGTCTATTCTTTCTGGAGGAAAAGGCAGATTTTTATAAGAATAAAAAGTGTACATTTTTAAATCCATTTTTAAGTAGAAGTTAGTTCTCCATTACTGGATGGATCATAAACATTGGTTTGTGTCAAATTTTAATCATCAACCCAACAGTAGTTCTTTTTCTTGTATTGACGTAATTCTTAGCATGAAATAATACCATGAACATTTTTGAATCTACCACCCAACACTAAAAGAGCAATTTTCAATACCTGCCTAGGTATTCCTAGCATAAAGGGAAGACACATTTTTAATAAGGAAAATTTTTGCACTATAAGATGAATTTAAATTGTTGTTTTAAAACACAGTCTGACCAGTGGGCCACAGTTATTTTAATTCAAACTATTTACTGATTCGTTTATTTACTCATCTATTTAATAACTCAAAAAATAATTTAATTATCTACTCTCTTTTCTAAAGAAAACTCAAAATGGTGAAGTCACCTGCTACCTAAAATTAAATACTATTACCTGCAACTGCTCATGTTAGCCCTGTATGCGCTGTTGGAACGTTCCTCAGTGATACGAATGTTCTCTATTGGCAATTCTGAAATGGTGGTCACTTGCAACATGTGACTTGGGGTGCGGCTAGTACGATTGAGGAACTGAATTTTTATTTTTAATTAATTTCCATTTAAATGTTAATATCAAAATATGTCTAGAGAGTGGGTCTTTACAACCCTTCCAAAGGAAGGAGGGTCCTGGACCTTTTTTGTTTAAGTAGACTTCAAGAGGATAGACAAGATTAATCACACCCCTTCATACATTACATATGCTTCTCACTAGTCCAGGATTTGCCCTCTTTTAAATAAGGGATGGAGATATAAAATGATTCTTTTACTCATAATAATAGTGCCACTATTCATGAATTCAAAGTACACTGGACAAAAACCCTTCATGACACTAGCATCTATTTATTCACTTATTACTCATAAAAGTCATAAAAATGCATCTGCATTTTTCTTTTTAAATAAAAATGAGCAAACATAAGAGGATTTTTGGTTATTACATTCAAATTTTCAATGTTCATCCTTAGACTTTCTCCACATTTCACAACCTAATCATTAGTATTTTAATGTTTATTATTAATTGTATTAAATTGTTTTTTATTATAAAAATTTATGTTAATGTATTTAGCATGATTTGTAATATTATTATTATTGAATATGAATATTAATTTTATTGGCTAATATTTATATTAAGTATTATTAAACTAAATACATCATTTAAGTATATGTTTTATCCCTTTCTAAATCAAACAAGACACTCAACCAGAAACTTGCCACTAACTCAGAACATTGAGTGCATATCTATCTATATGCTCTCAAAGGAGGAGCAGACTTATTTAAACTCAAAACATCATTAGCTCTTTTCATAATTGAATGAAATGAAGTCTTCCTTGTCTTTATTTCTATTTTTCTTTATCCATTCATTGATTTGCTTATAATACAATCTATACCCATTAACCAAAAAGGACCAAGAACATATTCCTTGAATATGTCTAACTTTCTCTCCAAGCACATTTCCCATAGATGCAATGGACCTCAGAGATACAGATAGGGTATAATCAGAATATTGGATTCAGATGCCCCACGCATACTCATCATTGATCCAGACTTGGTATTCTGTGCTTTAATTCAATTATACTGTTCTTGATTTAGGCATTGATTCACTAATAGTAAAATCACTATCCATGAATTAGAGGGCAAAAAGATCCTTGAAGAAGTAACTATGTCTGTAAGATTCATATTCCACAGAACTAGAGGACTGGCTCTCTCTGCAATGAGCCTCAGTATTGGAAAGGTGAATTAATTCATTCCACAAATTGCAACATGTCAATTCCATATATGCCATTAGTCCATGGTTGGGCTTTTTTCATTTAACATCCATATTTTTAAGACGTTACTATGGTTATATCATGGTATAACCACAAAGTTATACCACAGCTATAGGCAAGATTTTCCATTTTCTTATGTTCTTCCCTTAATTAGTTAACAGTCAATAACAATCACAATGGGGAAGTGTTTAAATCCACTATGGTACAAAAACAGCATATTAAGGCATTCTGAAAATGACAGAAATACCTTTCAACTTTTTGTCCTAATGAATTTGGTCGTGCTGAAATGGATTAATCATAATTCTTAATTCATAACACATTTCTACCATTGGTCCATGCATAACCACCTTTGACTCATTTATGTACGTAGCCTTTTATTCCTTTGAAATAATTCAATGAATAAACTTGATCAAGTTTCCCAAGAACATAAAATTTGATTTTTGCTTACATCGATCTCTTCTCTCCTGATTCACAGAGATAACAGCAAGATCTTCACCAGAAGACTATAATTAAATCAGGTAGAGTGCGTTCATTCTGCAGCATAAAACGCAAATTTTAAAAAGAATCAAATGCTGTATGTTTAGCTCTTTAAAATGAATCATAGCTGTGTAGTAAACAATCATAAACCTTGTTTTGTACCCTATTCTGAACACTTGAGAAGAGAAAGCACTTCTTTCTATTTATTAACTTACATAAATTGTTTTTGTCAAGATGAAATATCTCTCACCATGAAATTTTTTGTTTTAGATAATATAATAAACACTGTGAATCTAGTACAAAACTTGTCTGTTTGCTTAAGTAAAATTCCATAAAAGATTGAATTAATCATGAGTGTGGTCGTATACAGATCTCATCATCATTCCATGCTCTCCCTCTCTCAATTGCAGTTACTCAGTCAACTATTTATTTATGTAAATGTATTTCCTTTTCCTTAACAAAATGATCAACCAGCAACCTGCCTCAACACAGAACAAAAACATTCAGTCTTGTGCACAGATGACCATATGCACCTTACCAAAATGATAAGAGCCTTAACCACTAATTTATTGGGACTAAGAATCTCAAAATTGTTCCAATAATAACCCATGTTGCATTACATGCCTCAGTAGGTAAGTGCATGCATACCTTTCTTATTCTTCATTCATTGATAAAATTCTATATTCATGGACAAAGTTTATTATAATAATGTAATTCACACCCTCAAGCAACAAAAGGCCCATGAACAAGGTTCTATAGACTCATTTCCCATGAAGAATGAAGAGGTGTCTCTTTGTAATGGACCTCAGAGTTGCAGATGGGTTTAATCAAAATTGTTGTTTCAGAAACCCCATGACATTCATCACTGGTCCATGATGTGCATTTTTTTCATCTATTGATTAACCTATTGACTCACAAATAATGATACAATCAAAAATCCCCAAAACAAGATTATTAAATTTCAGGCTCTTGGCCCATAGAGCTACAGACTACATTTCTTAGGCCATGACACGTAAAGGTGCACATGTGAATTGGTCAACGCCCCTGCATGCTCTCAGTTCACATTCAGCATTCATTCTGATATAGCCCACTTCTATTTAATTCATATATATGTCAAAGATGGTCCGATAAAAAACAACGAAATCATCTATTTCCATATTCTTATGCGCTGCCCCAAAACGGATGTCAGCCAGGATCTCTACCCATAAGAGAATGTGTAAAATAACCATGGCATGAAATAAAGAATAATGTTGAGCTGCTCTGAGAATAAGTTAACTTTTGTCTTCTTTTGTAATCACCTCAGTTGTGATGATTTAGATTAAACATAATTCATGGTTCATTACACATTCCCATATTGGTCCATTTGGGGTGTTTTATTTATTTCATGTATGTAGACATTGATTCCTTTGAAATCCTTTAGCTAACACCCAAAAACAAACCATTCAAAGAAAGAACTTGAAATAAGGAACTTACTTATATTTGTCTCTATGCTCCTTACTCAGGATAACAGTTATTTCTTAAATTATTAAATCAGCTGGCCTATGTCCACTCTGGAGAGAAAAAGTCAGATTTAGAATAGATATAGGGTTTTCTCAATGGATGTTAGTCAAGCAGAACTAGATAACAATAAACCTTGGCTCAAAAACGCAATTTTTTCAGGCCAGTATTGAACATTTACTTTTAAATAGTATAATAGACACTATTGAATGCATCACCTAGCCCAAGAATAAGATCTATAATGATTATGAATACTTCTCTATATAAAAATCTGTTAAGTAGACATTACTTAATGGATTTCTGGCTGATGCAAACACTTTCCCTTTTCTTAATTAAAAAAAAAGCAAACTATAAAACCCAAAAAATTGTCTCAACTGCAGATACAATATGTTCCGTATAATAGGATTTTACCTCAGATTAATAATTATACTTGTTTTATTGCCAGTGTTAATATTTATAATACTTTTTCATTGTACTCAAAGAACAGTTCCATAAGTAGGCCTGTTAATCTTCTCTCATGTATACACATTTCTCTATTTATGCATTGAATTCACTTAAAATAATACATTCCATATCTTTGAACTACAAAAGCTCAGGAAAAAGTTTTATTGAATTTTCCTAACTTCTATTAGGTAATTTCTACAGAGAATATCGGCTGGTTCTCATTCAATAACAGATCTCAGAGTTACACAGAGGGCTTAATCAAAAGTGTTGATTCAGACACCTCCACCAATACTCATCATTGATCCAGGCTAAGCATTCTATTTCTTCATTCATTTATACCTTGTTGAACTGACTCAGTCATTCATGGTTTCAGGAATAATAATTATATGATCAATATCCCTTAATGACACAAAACTGAGAACAAAAGGCTTTAACAGAACCAAGATCTGTTCATTACTCCCTTTCACGCAGAACAAATACACTAGATCATATTTCGTGATCAACCACGTTTACACATAGAGATTCATCAGCGACTCTGCTGCATTTAAATCTCATACTTACGATTGGTGTCTACCAGCTTCTCTTCCACTTGATTTGTCTACTCATTAATGTGATTGCAAACCATGGACCTACCATGTGAGCCCACAATTGAGCAAATTAATATATAATATCTCCCAAGGTACCTCTACCTCAAAAAGTCAACAACTTAAATGTCTGTCAGTGAAGGAATACGTTAAGCAACTATAGCAAAAACATTAAATGGGAATTTAAATTACTATGACAATATATGAAATGCTCTTCATTTATTTAACAATGGTCTTCAGTTGGGTTGGGTTGAATTAATCATAAAATTTTGTTGATGACACATTACAATCATAGGTCTATGACTGGCATTCCTTAATTTCATGTGTTATTTAACCATTTATTTTATTAAAATAATGTAGTGGGTTCCCATGAATGAATACCATCCAAGCCCAAAACAGCAATCTGATGTTTACTTACATCAGTCTTTCTGCTCCTTAGTCCACAAATAACAATAATGGTCTTCATGATTAGAGGATAATAAAACCAGCTACATGGTTTTCATTCTACAGAGAAAAATAAAGCCTTATTTTAAAAACATTTTAAAAGGCTCTTTTTAAAAATGTCTTTTTAAAAACATTTTTCTAAGAAATTACTTGGAAAGGACCATGTATGTATTCCAAAAACAATGAAAGAGCCTAGAGTTTTTCTTAGAATGTCTATCATGAAAAAAAAAAAACAAGAATCAGCGTTCTCATATCATAACATTTGTTCCTAATTGGTCCATGGTTTGCTGACTCTAAAATATAAACTGACACATAAAAGTGCACCTTCCTTCTCATATACAAAAGATCTCAGTATATCTGTGCTCTCACAGCACTGGACAAGAATATTTACATCTGTCTAGAGTCATTGCCCTCAGGAAGAATACACTATTTCTTTTTTTATTTGTTTAATAAAAATCCATTAAAAAATAGATTAATACACTCATCATTGGTCTCTGCTTGGTCTCAGTTAAGTGGTTATTTAACCAACTATTTACATGATTAAAGATGTTTCATTTTCTTAATAAAATAGTCAGCAACCCACCACTAACACAGAACAAAAACTTTGACTCTTGCATACAAATGACCATATGCTCCTTACCAGAATGGCGGAAGCCTTGGGTATTAATTTATTGGGAGTCTCAGATAAGTTTTAATAATAATCCATGTTTCATTACATTCACTGATAATAAGTACATGACTTATGCTTCTTGTTTTACTCATTGATAAATTTTTAATTCATGGGCTGATTTTATAACAAAAATGCAATCCATCCCCAAGAACCACAAAGTCCAAGGAAAAGGTACCATAGGCTCACTTCCCAAAAAAGGAATAATACATGTCTCTTTGTAATGGACCTCAGAATTGCATATGGGTTTAATCAAAAATCCTGTTTCAGATACCCCATGGTACTCATCATTGGTCCAAGCACGTTTTTCTTCCTTTATATCATTCATTTATTATTCATTGGTTCATGAACAATAATATAATCACAAAATTCTAGGAATAAGATCTCCCCATTAGTGGCTCTCTCCCTGAAGACTAGGTCTCCTTTTACAATGGACCTCAGAGAACATGTGTGATTAATTAACATCCATGCTTCATACCAAATTCACAATCACCATTATTTCTTCTGTAGTCTTCTTTTAGTCAATTTGCCCATGTTTTAAAGACAGTGCAACGAAAAGTGATAAAACCACCATCTTCCAACACTGACAATGTCTTCCATATTCTCTCAGGCTGCCACACAAAGAGTTATCGGCCTGGACCATACCAATATGGAAAAGACTAAATCATTTGAGGTAGAAAATAAGATACAATGTTAAATAATTGTGAATATAAATGGTCTAACTACTATATTTTTATCACTTCAGTTGTGCCAAATCATATTAAACATATTTTCAGAACACATTTCCATCACTGGTCCATTCCTGGTTATTTTAATTTCTGTTATAGATATTGATTCCTTTGAAATACCACTAAACACTCCTGAACAAAGCATCCAAACCAAGGACATGAACTTGAGGTGTTAACTTACATTAGTATCTATATTCTTTACCCCACGGATCTAACTGCCAAGATTTTGTTTCTTAGAAAATGAATGTCATCTATCCTGTGGTTGTTACGTGGAAGAAAAGTAGACTTATCCTAGAAGAACAAGAAGAAATAAAAGGCATCTTTATAGGAAAAGAAGAGGTGAGATTGTCTCTATTTGCTGATGACATGATTTTATATACAGAAAATCCAAACTACCTCACAAAAAAAAAAGCGGTTAGAACTTATAAATGACTTTAGTAAAATTGCAGGATAGAAAATCATCAAAAAAATTCAGTAGTGACTATATTAATAAGTAATTAAATTAAAAGAAAATGAAGAAAATAAGCTCATTTACAACAGCACCAAAAATATTGTCTAAATTTAACCAAGATGGTGAAAGACCTGTATGCTGAAAACCATAAAACACTAGTGAAAGAAATTGAAGAAAACACAAATAAATGGAAATACACCCTGTGTTCATGGGTTGAAAGAACTAAGATTGTTAAAATGTCTATGCTACCTAAACGCATCTACAGGTTCAATTCAATTCCTATTAAAATTCCAATGTCATTTTTCATAGAAATAGGGGGAAAAATCCTTAAATCCATATAGAACCACAAAAGACACTGAATAGCCACATACAAAAAATCTTGGGCAAAAAGAACAAAGCTGGAGGCATTACAACCCCTGACTTCAAAATATATTATAAAGTGATTATAATCAAAACAGCATAATACTGGCATAAAAACAGATACATCAGCCAATGGAGCAGAATTAAAAGTTCATAAATAAACTCACACATTTACAATCAATTGATTTTGGACAAAGGTGCCGAGAGAACACAATGGGAAAAAGACAGTATCTTCAATAAATGGTTTTGGGAAAACTGGTTATCAACATGCAGAATGAAATTAGATCCTTATCTCACCCAATATACAAAAATCAACTCAAAATGGACTAAAAACTTCAACATAAAATCTGAAACTATAAAACTACTAGATGAAAAGCTCCACAACATTGGTCTAGACAATGATTTTTTAATAAGACCCCAAAAACACAGACAACAAAAGTAAAAATAGACAAGTAGAATGTCATCAAATTAAAAACCTTATGCCCAGCAAAGGAAACAATTAACAAAATGAAGAGACAACTTCCAGGTCAGGAAAACAAATCTGCAAACCATACATCTCATAGGGGTTAATAAACAAAATATATAAGGAACACAAACAATTCAATAGCAAGAAAACCCAATTTAAAAACAGACCCAGGATTTGGACAGATATTTTTCCAAAGAAGACATACTAATGGTCAACAGATATATAAAAAAATTATCAGTCACTCTAATCACTAGGGAAATGCAAATTAAAATCACAATGAGATATAATCTCTTATCTTTTAGAATGGCTTTCATCAAAAAAATGAAAGGTAACAAATGATGGCAAGGATGCAGAGAAAAGGGAACTCTTCTATATTGTTGGTAGGAATGTAATTTAGTACAGCCATTGTGGAAAAAGTTATGGAGGTTATGGATAGGAAAGTCCAATATTGTCAAGGTGTCAGTTCTTCCCAGCTTGATTCAATGCAATCCCAATAAAAACCCCAGCAAGTTATTTTGTGGATGTTGACAAAACTATCCTAAAATGTATATGGAGAGGCAAAAGACCCAGAATCGCCAACACAACATTGAAGAGAAGAACAGAGTTGGAGGACTGGCAATACCCATATTCAAAACTTACTACAAAGCTACAGTAATAGACAGTGTGGTATTGGAAAAAGAACAGGCAAATAGATCAATGGAACAGAATAGAAAGCCCAGAAATAGACTCACATAAATATAATCAACTGATCTTTGAACTTTCAAAATTTCTGCTCCATAAAGAAACTGTCAAGAAAATGAAAAGACAAGCAACAAATTAGGAGAAGGTATTTGCAAAAGACATATTGGATAAAGCACTGTTATACAAAATACACAAAATACTCTTAAAACTCAACAATAGGCTCGGCATGGTGGCTCCCAGCCCTTTGGGAGGCTGAGGTGGGCAGATCACGAGGTCAAGAGATTGAGACCACCCTGGCCAACATGGTGAAATCCCGTCTCTACTAAAAATACAAAAATTAGCTGGGCATGGTGACAGGCACTTGTAGTCTCAGCTACTTGGGAGGCTGAGGAGGAGAATCGCTTGAACCCGGGAAGTGGCGGTTGCAGTGAGCTGAGATCAGTGAGACTCCATCTCAAAAACAAACAAACAAACAAAAACACTCAACAATAAGGAAGTGATCAGATTTTAAAATGGGCCAAAGACTTTAACAGACACCTCACCAAAAAAGATATACAGGTGGCAAATAATCACATGAAAAGGTGCTCCACATCATATATTATTGGGAAAATGCAAATTAAAACAACAAGATACCACCACAGACCTATTAGAATGACCAAAATTCAGAACACTAACAACACCAAATGATGGCAAAAATGTGGATTCACAGGAACTCTCATTCATTACTAGTGGGAATGCAAAATCAACACAACCACATTGGAAGACAGTTTGGCAGTTTCTTCTACAACTAAACATAGTTTTACCATACAATCCAGCAATCATGCACCTTGGTATTTACCCATAGTTGAAAAATTATATCCACACAAAAACCTGCCCACACACGTTTATACCAGCTTTTTTCATAATTGCCAAAACTTGGAAGAAACCAAGATATCCTTCAGTAGGTGAATGGATAAATCAACTGTGGTAAACCTAGAAAATGGAATATTATTCAGCACTAAAAAAAAAAAAGAGTGACTAAGCTATGCATCAACATGGAAGAACCTTAAATGCAGAGTACTTGTGAAAGAAGCCAATCTGAAAAGGCCACATATTGTATGATTCCAACTGTATGACATTCTGGAAAAGGCAAAACTACAGAGACAATAAAAGATCAGTGGTTGCCAGGGGTTGGCAGGGGAGGGAGGGATGACTAGGCAGAGCACAGAGGATGTTTAGAGCATTGCAGTATTTTGTATGATACTATAATGGTGGATATATGTCATTATAAATTTGTCCAAACCCACCTAATGTACAACACCAAGAGTGCACCCTATTGTAAACTATGGACTTCGGGTGATTATGATATGCCAATGTAGGTTATAACAAAAGCACTACTCTAATGGGGTGGATGTTGATAATGGGGGAGGCTATACATGCAGAAGGACAAAGGGTATATGGGAAATAATCTCTGTACCTTCTGCTCAATTTTGCTGTGAACCCAAAATTACAGGCACAGTGGCTCACCCCTGTAATTCCAACACTTCGGGAGGCCCAGGCGGACAGATTGTCTGAGCTCAGGAGTTCAAGATGGTGAAACCCTGTCTCTACTAAAATACAAAAAATTAGCCAGGCATGGCAGTGTGTGCCTGTAATCCCAGCTACTCAGGAGGCTGAGGCAGGAGAACTGCTTGAACCCAGGAGGCGGAGGTTGCAGTGCGCCGAGATCGCACCACAGCACTCCAGCCTGGGCAACCTGACCTCTGATGCTTCAGCCTCCCAAAATGCTGAGACTACAGGTGTGAGCCACAGTGCCCAGCCTAATTTGTCCGTATTTTAAATGTGGCACAATAAATGACCACGAGCACACCATCTTACCCCACAGTAGGAACACTGACAATATAAACCATTGTCTACGTGCTGCCCTTAAACATTCAACAGATTGGCCGGGCGCCGTGGCTCACGCCTGTAATCTCAGCACTTCGGGAGGCCAAGGCAGACGTATCACAAGGTCAAGAGATCGAGACCATCCTGGCCAACATGGTGAAACCTTGTCTCCACTAAAAATACAAAAATTAGCTGGGCATGGTGGCGCGTGTCTGTAGTCCCAGCTACTCGGGAAGCTGAGGCAGGAGAATCACTTGAACCCAAGAAGTGGAGATTGCAGTGAGCCGAGATCGCACCACTGCACTCCAGCCTGGTGACAGAGAGAGACTCCATCTCCAAAAAAAAAAAAAAAAAAAAAAAAAATATATATATATATATATATATATATATATATATATATATATATGTATGTTCAACAGATTAGGTCACTTGAGGAAATATAAATTAGCTGTGGTACAAAAATAAAATGGAATAATCCTCAACTCTAAAAGTCATTTAAAAACCCTCTAACTTATTTTCTTTAATGTTCTCAGTTGTGTCGAATGGAAATAGAATTTTGTTATTGTTTACAATCATTTCTATCACTGGGCAATGCAAAGAGCTTTTTTTTTTTTTTTTTTTTTTGAGACGGAGTCTCACTCTGTTGCCAAGGCTGGAGTATAGTGGCGCGATCTCGGCCCAGAGCTTTTTTACTTTATTTAAATATGTGCCCATTTATTTCTCTAAAATAATAAAAAGCATCAACAAGCCCACACAAATCAAGAATATAAAAATTAACTTAAATCCATTCCTACACTTTTTACACACAGAAGTAAGACCCATAATTTTCACCACTGAAAAATAATTAAATCAGGTATGGTGCATCTATTGTGTAAAGTAAGAGCAGATTTAAGAAAGAACAGCCTACATGCATTTAAATCTTTCAAGGGACATTTGTAGGACTGTACTAGATTAATTATAAACTCTTATTCACACCACATTTTAATCAGTGGCCCAAGAATGGACTGGAATATTATTTACTGATTTATCTGGCACCCAACACAAGAATAAAAGCTACTACAAGTATCCATCTATGTGTTTTCTACCCAGATGGTAAAAATCTAGAACTTTATTCCCAATAATGGATCTCATTTATACAGTACAGAATTAGGTAAATTTAACCACTTTTTTTAATGGTAAATTTTCACCAAAATAGTCCATGCTAGACTCTCCTTTATGTATTTCTTTATTCATTTGTTGTTTCACTTATTCATTTAGTAAGTATTCATGAACAATTATTTGTTTTTTCAGATAAAACACAGTATGATCAGCCCATCAACAACCCAGAATTATAATACAATTAAATGCAACTATACACATGAACCTGACCCCATGGGGGAAGAGCCTAGTTTTAGGTCTTTTGTTTTGCTTTTTCTTTATCTGAACATCAGTAAGATACTACAGGATAAATAATTCACACTTTTTTAACACATGCTCCTCTTCAGTCCATGTCGTACCTCAGTGGTTCTCATCTCAACTGGGGACAACGTTGCCCCCCACAGATGAAATTTGCCAAAGTCTGAAGAAATGTTTGATTGTCACACTGGGAGGAGGGTCAACATTGGCATCTACTGAGTAGAAGCCAATGAAGTTACTACACATCCTACAATATAGAAGACAATCCTGCACCATAGAGAATTACCCAAAATGTCAATAGAGCCAAAGTCAAGAAACACTGCTTTACCTTCCTCAAATAACTAAATACCTTCACTCCTGTGTATACATTCACTCATGATATCATCAATATCTGTGAACACACAGACTGCATCAGAAATATGAATGGCGTTAACACCTGTCATTTGCTCATTACTCCCAGACTAGATCATATTTTCTTGTGTTCATTAAGAAACAGCATCATCTAAATAATGCAGGACAAACAATACTGATTTCTAGGTACTTGTCTCTGTATATATATTCCTTACCCAAATAGGTATCAGATTTAATCAATTTATGTTGAAACTGAGTGCTTCAGAAGTGTGTTAATAATAATAAATACATTATACATTCTCATAATTAGGCAACATATGGCTCTACTTGTCTTCCTTTATTTACATATTTGTTTCATTTTTCATTTACTAAATCTTTTCTATAGTAATACAATCCACACCTATGAACTTCGACCGCCTAGGAACAAAATCCCAAATAATTCTAACTTCTACTATAATATCATTTACCATATAGGTATTAACTAGGTCTCCTCTTGTAATGGACCTCAGAGTTACAGGGTTTAATCAAAATCATTGATTCAGACACCCCAGAATACTCATCATTGGTCTAGGCCTAGCATTCCTTTTTTATTCATTCATTCATACCTTTGTTTATTGTTTCACTCATTGAGTCACTAACAACAAAGCCAATAGACACAAATCAAAAAAATCTAAGAACAAGATCCTTGAATATTACTGAGATCTATAAGCTTATTTTCCATAGAAGTGATACTGTATTTTTTTAGAATGGATCTAAGCATTGTACAAATAATTAACTACACTTCCTTGCTTCATACCAATCTCACATTAATATTTCATCCAGATTTTCTTTTATTTAATTTGTCCATATTTTAAAGATAGTACATGAGGTAGCCAGCCTCCAAATGGCTCCCAAGGCCCATGTCTCCTGGTATGCATAGCCTTGTGTAGCTTCTTTCCATATTAAATCATGACTGCCTGTATTACCAATAGAATACTGTGGAAATGATGGTGTATGACTTCTGGAGCTAGATTATAAAATACATTGAGGGTTCCACATTTCTCTGTCTTAGATTGACTGCTCTAGGGGACCAACTGCCACGTTGTAAGGATACTCAAGCAGTCCTGAGGAAGAGTCTATTTGTGAAGAAACCGTGTCTTCCCACAATCAGCACCAACTTTCCAGCCATGTAAGTGAAGCAGACACTCTAGCACAGTCAAGCTTTCAGATGACTGCAACTCCACCTGACATCTTGCCTGCAACTTCACAAGAAACCCTAAGCCAAAACTGCCCCCAGTAAGCCTCTCCTGGATTCCTGCCACATAGAAACCATGAGAAATAACAAATGTTTATTGTCGTTTTAATCCACCAAATTGTTCAGTAATTCATTACACAGCAAAAGATAATAATACAATAGAATGAACAACTGTGAACCACCATCTTAACTCACAGTGAGGACACTGACACTATCTTCCTTTTCCTATCTGCTTCTCCCTAGGAGTGGATAGCCTTGATCTTTAACATTAAAGAAATGTGTGTAAATCAACCACGGCACAAAATAAAATACAATATTAAAAACCTCTGAAAATTAATAAAAGCCCTCCAAAATTTGTAATGGACCTAAGTTGGGCTGCATTGGACTAATCATAAACTTTGGTTCACTTCCATTATTGGTTCTTGCATGGTATGCTTTTTATATATGTATATATTAGCCGTTTATTCTTCTAACATAATTTAGTGATGAACAAGCCACCTAAACCCAGGACATGAACTTTAACTATTATCTACAACAGTCTCTGAGCTCCTTAACCACAGAGGCAAAACACCAATATCTTTATTGTTATTGAATAATTAGCTGTGGCATGTTCATTGTGTGAAGGAAAACACACACTTTAGAAACAATGAAACAGCAAAGACTTCACTTCTTTTAGAAATTCTTTTAGATTAATCATAAACCTTGGTTCCTAACACATTCTCATTATTGACTCAAGAATAACCATACCTTTTATGTATGAATTTACTTACTGTTTATTTCTTAATATAATGAACTCTTAAATCCACCCAACACAAGAGTAATAAATGTAACCATTAACAACTATCCATCTGTATACTCCCTAACCACATAAACACCCAAACCTCATTAATCGTTTTTAAGGCACTGTATTTGAGCATTTCTGAGAGTGTGCCATGAAGCAGTGATCCAAGATTTACCTTAATTTAAGCATTTACTGACTCACTTGTGTTCTTTCTTTTATTTAATTACCCCGAAAATAATTTGATCATTTATTCATTTTTTTAAAAAAAAGAATAAAACCAAACAATAATCCAGAAGTGAAATACCATTTCATGCAACTGTTGACATGCACTTTGTCTAAAGTGGGATCCATGTAGATTTCTTTTATTTTTCATCTATAAAAACGGGTTAATTGTTATTTTTGTTTGATGACACTTTGGCCAATCCTCCATATTCTTTTAAATAATTGAAACACAAACTCATTTATACATTCACTTTTTACAATACATCAAAATGAATAAAAGCCAAGATGCTGGACAAGAACACTGACTAATATCTGTTTGTATGCTCACTGCCCAAAAATACAAATGGCTAGATCATTTTTGTTTTTTTAAATAATGTTCAGTGAACAGAATTGGATTAATAATACCTATGATCATATTCTCAATATTAGCCCACACCTGGCCTTCTTTCAATTAGGCAATTATTGGAACAATTACTTTTAATGTAAATGATTTGTTTCTTTTCTAAATAAAACCGACAACCCAACATCAATCCAAAATTACAACAGGCACTCTCATGAAATTAGATATGTCTTTTATGGAAAACAATAAGGGAGACAATCTATTTATGTTATGAAACTCAGTGCTTCAGAAAATAAGAATAATTAGTAATAATCCTTGTTTCATTACAGACTTGCATAATTAGCCATCATTAATTTCTACATCTTTATTCTTGCATTAGTTCACTTCTCATACGGTTCACAGGCATGAAGAACTGAGAATCAGATCTTTGGCTATTCCTAACTTTTGCTGTAAGCCCCTTTCTGACAGAAGAAATAACTAGTTTCTTTTTTTTAATAAACCTCTGAGTTACAGAATCTAATCAAAATCTTTGATTCTTACAGCTCAGAATACTAATGATTGGCTATACTTGACATACTTTATGCATTATTTCTTTATTCATTGATTCATTAATAATAGTATAATCAATTCTCATGAATCAAAAAGCTCAAGAACAACATCTGTGAATACTAATGACTGTATATATGTCCATTGGCCAAGGAGCTAATAGATGAAGTCACTTTTTGCAACATATATGTGTGTGTTTGTATACATATATATACATATATGCACTTTTTGCACTTAAAAATTAATCAACATCCTTGTTTCATGTCAGCTCCATGCTACTCACTGGTCCATGGTTGGGCCCTTTTTCAAGTGCCAAATATGGTATAATAAATCACCAAGGAATCATAATCTTACTGCACAACTAGAACACTAACAATATTGTCCAACTTCCTATGTGCTCCTCCCTCAAGGAATTAATAGCCTAAATCTTTATCAATGGAGAGGTACTTAACTGAATCACCATGCAAAAATAAAATAGAATTTGAATCATCTCTGAAAATGAATGAAATACCCTGTATCTTTTGTATTGAATTTTACTAGTACTGAATCAGACTAATCATAAATCCCAATTCTGAAGATGTTCTCATCACTGGTCCATATTGGTGTTACCTAGTTTTATTTATTAATATATCCAGTTATTATTTTAATAAATTCAGGCGACACCCATGAACCAACCTCCCAATCCAAGAACAGTAAACACTAATTGTTACTTACATAAATCTCTTCTCTCCTTACCCACAGAAGCAAAAGGCAAGATCTTTAGCATTAAAGAATGATTAAATCAGTTCTTCACCATAATGTGCTCATTTGGTGAAGTAAAATACATACTTTCAAGAGAAAGAAAGACCCTACAGTTACACTTTTTAATGGAAATTTGTTTGGCAGTATTAGATTAATCATAAACTTGGGTCACCTCATCATTGCCCAAAAATGGCACTCCTTATTTATTGACTTGTGTAGTTTGGGCTTTTAAATAATACAATGAATATCAACATGAGAATAAGAGCCTATCTATCATAAATATCTGTCTACATACTCCCTATCCATAAATTTAACAGATAGGTGATCACTTTTAGAGGATCTCACTTGTGCAAAATTAGATAAATGTAAACCTTTGTTTTATGGCATATTCTCATCAATAATGCAGAATCTTTCTGATTTACATATCTAGTGATTCATTTATTTACTCATATATACAATCATGCGTGGAATAAATTACATATCTGTTTTTCTAAAGAATTACTCCATGGAAATTTCAATGTGTGCTTTGCCCAAAGCAGGGGCAACCTGGAGCTCTATTTATCTGGACAACATTAGAGTATAACCAGAGTAATCATTATCTTTGGTTTATAACACATGTTCCTCATTGGCCCATGATTGGCCTTCTCTTAAATAATTGATCTAGATATGAATAACCTCCTTTATTCCCTTAGAACAACATATCAATAACAATGGACTCCAAGACAAAGGATAAGAACTGTCAATATCTGTCTACATGTTCATAGCCCATAGCTACAGCCAAAAAAAAACCTATTTTAATTTTCTTAAAAATAAAACTCACTAAATAATGTTGGATTAATTATAACCCTGGTCATATGACACATTCTCAATATTGGTTCATGTTTGGCCCTCTCTCAATAAAATATAGTAAACCCACCAGCAGCCCAGAACTGAAATATTCTATGATCTTTCTCTGTGAACTTAACCCAAGTTAACCCAAGTAAGAAGCACCTAGATCCCACTTTCTCTCTATGGACATGAGTAGGGTAGAACGGGATTAGTCATCAGCTTTATTCCACATCATATGCTCCACACTGTCCAGAGTTGGCCCTTGAGATATAATTATATTCATTCCACTTAAAAAACAATATATAATTACCAGAGATCCTAGACTCTATACTTGAACTTGAACACAAAACAAAACAACCCATAGAAATAACCGACTCTATCCCTTGCCATTTTTGTTGTTTTTTATAAAATTCAGTGGATACAATTAGATCGATCATAACTGGTGTCATGTAACACATCCTCAAATTGGCACATATTTGCTCCTTTTCTATTACAGTCATGTAATCTTTTGTTTATGTAAATATTTTCCTTCTTAATAAGCTGACAGCTAGCAACCTATTACCAATCCAGAATACCAACATGGACACTTAGATGCATCTGTCTATGTGCTTCTGTGTGTCTGGAGCTCCTATGTACTCCAAATGACAGCTTTTGCCTATGTATTATATTGAAATTCAGTATTCTACAAATATATTACTAGAAATACTTGTTTCATGACATGCTCTCATAAATCGTCCACAAATGACAGTCTTTATCTTCACTTACACATTTCTTTGTTAATGCATTCATTGATTCTCTTACATTCCCTACCTAGGAAGCACTAAAGCCCAAGAAACAGAACTTTTACTCTGAACTCCACTCCCTTACAGAGAAGAGCAAGGTCTCTTTCTAATGGACTTCAGAGTTTAGGGTTTAATCAAAATTAATGATTCATATGCCCCAGAACTATTCATCACTCACTTTTTCCTCGTGTATTTACTTATGCACTGTTTATTGATTATGCGTATTATTTCATTCATGGTTTCACCCACAAAATAATTTAATATCCATGAATCACAAAAACCCAAGAACAAGACCTCTGACTGCTGCAGAATGCTATTTCCAGGCTCGTTTCCCACAGAGCTGGTAGACGAGATCTCTTTTTAATTGGGCCTCAGACTGTGCCTATAATTAATCAATAACCTTGCTTCCTACCCATCCCGTGTGCCACTGCTCTTTGCTCAATCGTCTTTCACTTAATTTACTCATAACTTAACAGCAGTACAACGAACAGCCTATCATCTCATTCCACAACTGGAACACTGGCAATTTGTTCCGTATTTGTAGGTGCTCCCTCCCCAACAATGTAAAAGCCTAGATCTTTATCAATAGAGAAATCTTCTTAAAATATGGTGCACAATAGAGTAGAATATTAAGCAACTGTGAAAATGAATACAACCCCCTCCAATTATGTTTGTAAGGGATTTCAGCTGTACCAAAATAAATTAATCTTTGTAAGGGACTTCAGCTGTACTAAAATGAATTCATTTTAACCTATGGTTCATTACATATTCCCAATATTTGTCCATGCATGGCATTGTTTAATTGGTTTTGATTTTATTATTTTATTTTTAATTGACAGATAAAATTACGTGTATTTATCGCGTACGACATGATGTTTTGAAGTATATATACATTGTCGGATGACTAACTCTAGCTAATTAATATAACCATTACTTCTCATAGTTGTCATTTTTGTGGTGAGAACACTTCACATCCACTCTCTCAGCATTTTTTAATTCTATTTATGTTTGTGGTAGCCATTCATTCCTTTGAATTAATTCCGTGGACAACATGAATAGCCCCTTCGAAGCAAGAACAAGAACTCTGTTACTTAATGTGCCTCTCTGCTTCTTATCCACATAAGTGACAGCCATGATCTCCATCACTGGATAACAAATAAGTCAGGTCTGGCATACAGAATGTGGAGTAAAAACTAGATTTTAGAAAATTCAAGAAGCAGCACAGATTTAGATTTTTTAAAGGACCTAAGTCCTGTTATACCAAATTTATTAAAAAAAAAAAACCCTCCAGTTTTTGTCAAATTCCCATCATTAGCCCAAGAATGGCCATGATTTTATTTATTGATTTCTTTAATTACTAATTTAGGCAATATAGTGAAAACTCCTGAACCTACGCCCTAAAAAAATAATAAAAACTATGCATGTTCCAAATTCTATCACTTAGGCCCCACCCACATAGGTAAGAAACAAGGTGATCTTTTTTATAGGTCTTCCTTGATTAGAATTGGATACATTTATGTTCCCATTTCTTAACACATTTTCACCAATGGTCTGTGTTTGATCCTAATTTATGAATCTATTCATTTATTTGTTTATTTTTTATTCACTCATGGAATAATTTGTTAGTATTCTTGTTTTCTTCAAGGAAAATGCAAAATGGCCTACAATATTATTACAAATAACTGACTCTATGTTCTTTATCCACAGTGTGCAGAACCCCATTCCCCTTTTATTTATATGAACATTTTTAATAATACATTAACTTTATTCATCTATGTTTGTCCTCTTTTAAATAATCCCTTTCATGCAATCAGTAGGACTGCTATACTCCAAACAACAACCAAGCTAAGAATCAAATCAAAAACTCAATCCCTTTTACAGTAACTGCAACAAGAACAAAAAAGTGCTTAGGAATATACCTAACCAAAGAGGTGAAAGATCTCTACAGGGAAAACTACAAAACACTGCTGAAAGAAATCACAGATAACACAAACAAATGAAAACACATCCCACATTCATGCATGGATAGAATCAATATTGTGAAAATGGCCATACTGCCAAAAGGAATCTACAGATTCAATGCAATTACCATCCAAATACCATCATCATTCGTCACAGAACTAGAAAAAATAATCCTAAATTTCATATGGAACTGAAAAAGAGCCCACATAGCCAAAGCAATACTAAGCATAAAGACCAAATCTGGAGGCATTACATTGCCCAACTTCAAACTATACTAGAAAGCTATAGTCACCAAAACAGCATGATACTTGTATAAAAATAGGCACATAGACCAATGGAAAAGGAGAGAGAACCCAGAAATAAAACCAAACACTTACAGCCAACTGATCTTCAACAAAGCAAACAAAAACATAAAGTGGGAAAAGGACACCCTATTCAACAAATGCGGCTGGGATAATTGGCAAGCCACGTGTAGAAGAATAAAACTGGATCATCATCTCTCACACCTTAAACAAAAGCCAACTCAAAATGGATCAAAGACTTAAAATCTAAGACCTAAAACCATAAAAACTCTGCAATATAACATCGGAAAAACTCTTCTACTTATTGGCCTAGGCAAAGAGTTTATGATCAAGAACACAAAAACAAATGCAACAAAAACAAAAATAGATGGGACCTAATGAAACTAAAAAGCTTCTGCACAGCAAAAGAAATAATCAGCAGAGTAAACAGACACCCCTCAGAGTGGGAGAAAATATTTGCAAACTATGATCTGACAAAGGACTAATATTCAGAATCTACAAGGAACCCAAACAAATCAGCAAAAAAGCAAAAAACAAAAAAAAAAACTATCAAAAAGTGGGCAAAGGACATGAATAGACAATTCCCAAAAGAAGATATACAAATGTCCAAAACAACCTATGAAAAAATGCTCAACATCACTAATCACAAATTAAAACCACAGTGGGATGCCACCTTAGTCTTGCAAGAAAGGACATAATTAAACTATCAAAAGTTAATCAATGTTGGCATGGATGTGGTGAAAAGGGAACACTTTTACACTGCTGGTGGGAATGCAAACTAGTACAACCAGTATGGAAAAAAGTATGGCGATTCCTTAAACAATTAAAAGTAGAACTACCATTTAACCCACCAATCCCACTACTGGGTATCTACCCAGAGGAAAAGAAGTCATTATATAAAAAAGACACTTGCACACACATGTTTATAGCAACACAATTCACAATTTCAAAAACATGAAATCAGCCTACATGCCCAACAACCTGCAAGTGGATAAGGAAAATGTGATATATATATATATACACAGACTGTGGAATACTACTCAGCCATAAAAGGAACAAAATAATGGCATTCACAGCAACCTGGATGGAATTGAAGAACATTATTCTCAGTGAATTAACTTAGGAATAAAACCAAACACTGTATGTTCTTACTTATAAGTGGGAGCTAAGCTATGAGGATGCAAAGGCATAATAATGACATAATAAACTTTGGGGACTCAGGGGGAAGGCTGGTAGGGGATGAGGAATAAAAGACTACACATTGGGTACAGTGGACACTGCTCAGGTGACAGGTGCACCAACATCTCCGAAATCACCACTAAAGAACTTACCCATGTAAGCAAAAACCACCTGTTCCCCAAAAACTATTGAAATAAAAATAGAAAATTTTTTAAAAATTGCACAGTGATTAATATATAGTAAACAATTGTTAGCTATATTGCTAACATTTTTATTATTTTTTATTATTTTATTATTATAGTTTTATTTTGTCATTGCTATGAGGGAAGTATTGTTCTTGATGCTATAGAGAATAAAAAAGTATTCTGTCAATAAAAAATAAATAAGTAAATAAATAAATAATCCCTTCCTTCATTTACTTAGAATAATACCATCAAAATTTGTAAACCTACATACCCTGAACAAGAGCTCTAAATAACACTAACATCTGCCCACAAGCTCAACAGTTGGTCCCTGCTTGATCTTTCAATTAGGTAGTTCTGTAAGCAATTATTTATGTTTCCTTTTTTCCCTTTTCATATTAAAATACAGGACAAAATTAACAGCTGGCAACCCAGAAACATACATCTGCCCATATGTTCCTAACCAATGTGGTAACAGCCTTGAACTACTTACTTACTAGAACTCAGCTTCTCAAAAATATTTAATAATAATTTATATCTCATTACATACTCTCATAATTGGTGCATATCCAGCCCTCTTTGGCTGAATTCATTGGTATGTGTCTTTATTTATTCATGCACTGATTTACTACTAATAATAGGATTCATATCAGATTCATATCAGATCTGCAAAATCCAAAGCACGAGATGCTTATATTACTCACTGCAGCTACAAGCTCATGTCCCACTGAGGCAGTAAATTGGGTTTGTTTTTATAATGGACCTCAGAGTCATATAGTTTAATCAAAATCCTTGATTTGAGCACCCCAGGGTACTTATCATTGGTTTAGTTTTGAGACTTTTTTACTTATTTATACAGTTTATTGATTTAATTCATTAATTGACAAAAATTACTTTATCAATATTCATGAATCACAACAAAGCAAGAATAAGATATATGAATATTATAACTGATAGATGTAGGCTAATTTCTCCAAGAGCTAATCCACCAAATCTCCTTCTACAGTGGATCTTCACTGTATCATTCACATGGTACAACCAAAATCCTTACGCAGTCCCACACTCAGTGTGGTCCAGGCAGGGCCCTCTTTCTCTAGCCTTTCCTCGACTTTTTCAAATTTTAAATATTTAACAAAGAACATAAAGGAACCACTTGTTTTACTTCACTGACAATATTTTTTTCCTTCCTTGTGTTTTCTCTGTCAATAGCTTAGAAACCTAAATCTTTATCAATGGCAGAATGCGTAAATTAAGAGTGGTGAAAAAATGACATATTAAACAATTGTAAACTGAATGAAGTTATTTTCTTCCATCTGTTTTTTAGTGGAACCCACTTGTTCAGAGTTATATTGATCTTGAATTTTGTTTCAGGGTACATTTTCACCAATGCTCATTCTTTTTTTAAGTTTTATTTTATTCTTAAAATAAAATAAAATTTTATTTAATTGACAAATCCTTCTTGACCCCCTTTATGTATTCATCTATTTGCTTATTTACTATTTAATGTGTAATAGGTTAATTTAATCTTATATCTATCTTTTGAAAGAAAATTAACAAGGATAAATCTACTAGCACCCAAAACTGACTATAACAAGAACACATCTGTGAACATTAAGCATTTAGGAGTCCAGACATTATATCCTTTATGTGGACATCAGCAGTACAGAAATGACTTTATCCTAATACTTGCTTCATAATTTATGACCATCACTGGTCCGTCATCTGTCCTCTTTTAACTTATTGTGACATAAACTTATTCATTCATTCCCTTACAATTCATAGCTGAGAATCCAAAGAAACTGTTCAAAAACTCTGAATAAAACTAACATCTGTCAATCTGCCCATTACCCACAGAGATAATCAACTAGATCTTCATTCTCATTGTAGTTCAATGAACTCAATGACTAGAACGGGATTAATATTAATTCTTATCACCTGACACATTCTCAACACTGGTCCTCTTCCATTTTCTTATTTATGTAAAAATCTTTCCCTTAGAAGTAAGAGCAACCATCCAGCCCTGTGCTTGTGTGTATTTTATTGACTTCAGTGCTTCAAAAACATAATAATAATCCATTGGTTCATGCTTGGCTTTCTTTTTTTATTCATTTACACACTTGTTTAATAAGTTCATCTGTAATCCCAGCACTTTGGGAGGCCTAGGTGGGCAGATCATTTGAGGTCAGGAGTTCCAGACCAGCTTGACCTACATAATGAAACCCCGTCTCTATTAAAATACAAAAATTAGCTGGGCATGGTGGCAGGTGCCTGTAATCCCAGCTACTCAGAAGGCTGAGGCAGGAGAATCACTTGAACCCAGGAAGCGGAGGTTGCAGTGAGCCGAGTTCGCGCCATTGCACTCCAGCCTGGGCGACAGTGAGACTCCCTTTCCAAAAAAAAAAAAAAGTTTGTTTATACATTTGTTCAATTTGTTTAATGATTTACTCATCGATTCACTTACACTATACTAATGTAATCAATACCATGAGGCATAAAAGGGTTAAGATCAAGACCCTGCTACAGGCCCATCTATGAAGGTAAGAGATTGGGTATCTCTTACAGTGGATTTCAGTGGTGCCTACATGGATTAATCCTGCCCTCACTCAGCACTTGCCATGCTTAATCCTCTTCCATTTAGTCAGCTACTTAATCAGGTATTTGTTAATGTCAGTTATTTTCTTTGAAACAAAAAACTGAAGACTAGCAAGACACCACCAACAAAATAGAACAGCATCGATTATTACATGATCTTTTCATATCTTCCTTAGTCAAATAAACTAACCATCCTTACCTAAAAGAATTAACCATTAGACTGTAGCCATTATTTTTACGGGTTTTGATGCTTAATAAAAACTACTTATAATAGGCCAGACAGTGGTTCACGCACTTCGGGAGGCCAAGGCGGGTAGATCACTTGAGCCCAGGAATTTGAGACCAGCCTAGGCAACATGGTGAAACCTCATCTCTACAAAAAATACAAAAAAATTAGCCGGGTGTGGTGACATCAAGCCTGTGGTCCCAGCTACTAGGGAAGCTGAGGCAGGAGGATTGCTCAAGCCTAGAGGTCGAGGCTGTGGTGAGTTGTGACTACGCCACTGCACTCCAGCCTGGGTGACAGAGTGAGACTTTATCTCAAAAAAAGAAAAAAAGGAAAATAATTCTTGTTTCAGCAGTATACACTTTAATGGTTAGCATGTGCTGTTTCCATTTTTTTCTCATTCATTTATTCACTTGTCATTGATTTGTCACTGATTAGCCAATAATAATACAATCAGTACACATGGATTAGAAAAACATAAAATTGAATATTCCTCTCATTGGATTATAGCAGTGCTGAGCAATAACAAATATAATGCCACCTACACAAATACTTGTAAATTTTCTAGAAGCTACGGTATTTAAAAAGTAAAATGAAAAAGATGAAATCAACTGTAATTGTGTATTTTATTTAGCCCAATATCTAAAATACTATCATTTAATCGATATAAATAATTCTAGAAATATTTTACCTTTTTCATATTGAGGCTTCTAAACTCGGTGTGTATTTTTCCATGTAGATCACATGTTGATTAGACTAGTCACATTCCAAGTGCACAGGAGCTCCCGTGGCTAGCACTGATGATACTAGACAGTGCATGTCTATAATCTAATTTCCCACAGAGGTAATACACTAGATCTCTTCCCATAATGCATCTCAGTATGACACACATGGATCAATGGATCAATCAACATTCTTCATACATAGCAATGCCACAATTATCACTGGCCCATCCTTAGCCCTCTTTCTTTTAATTTGTCTATATTTCAAAGATGACACAATGAGCTACTATAAATCCACCATCTTCTTGCCCAATAGAATACTGATAATTACTTTCAATCTTCCTATGTGATACCCTCTTAAGCAGTTAATGGCATAGGTGTATATCAATGGAGGACTGTTTAAATCAACAGTGATGTAAAATGTATATGAATATTAAACTGCTAGCAGCACAAATAAAATAGTCTGACTGTACTCTTAATAGAAGTGGTGTTGAATTGGATTAACCATGAACACTGATTCATATAACATTCTCATCATTGGTCCATGCGTGTTCTGCAATATTTTAATATGTAGAGCTATTTATTTCTTTTAAATAATACAGTCAACATCCATGAGCAAATCATCCAAACCAAGAACAAGGACCCTGACTGTCCTGTCATCAGCCTCCATGCTCCCTGCCCACAGAGAAAGCAGCCCGGCCCTCATCATTACAGAATAGCTGATCACCTGCGGTGCACTCACTCTGTAGAAGAGAAAGCAGGTGTGAAAACGTGTGAAAGAGACTAGATTTAAACTTTTTAAAGAAATATTAAAATTGTAAAATACTGGATTAACCATAATCCTTGGCTTGTGCCACATTCTCAGCATTGGTCCATGGCTGGCCCTCTTTCTCGCCACTGACCCAAAATTAACACTTCTTTCTTAATTGACTTAATCAATTGACTATTTTAACTAACTTAATGAACACCATTGAGTGAATTACCTAAAATAAAAATGAGAATGATGACCATTACAAACCCCTCTCTATGTGCCCCCTCTTATATGAGTGACAGGCCAGGTAGGGAGAGCCCACGTCGTCTGCCCAGCAGGATTGTGGAGTTGCCGTGGGGTGGCACTGCTCAGTGCCTCCTATTCTTTTTTAAGTGGGAGTGGTTCTTGTGGCCTTCATGTCTATAGAATATTTACCATACAGAACACAGATAACTTATTTATTTAAGGTCTTTGAATTTTAAAAATCTATTCACTTACTGATTTTTATAATATAATCAAGTAAAACACCATGAATCTACCATCAAAACCAAGAAAAACAGTAGTATATTATAGAGATAGATAGATAGATAATAGATAGATAGATAGATAGATAGATAGATAGATAGATGGATAGGTAGATAATCTTTTCATCCTTAACCATAACTGGAGAAACAGAAACATTTATATAATGGACTTCATCTGTTGAGAAATGTATGGATATAATATTTGGTTCATGACACACTTTCATCACTGGTCCATTCTTAGGCTTCTTTATGTATATCGACAATGAGTTGCATCTGTCTACATGTTCCTCACTAACAAATGTAACACAAGAGATCTTTTATTTATGGACTATGCTTGTAGTGACTTCAATTAATCACAAACCCTGGTCTATGTCACGTTATGATCCTTGCCACATGCAATGGAATCTCTAGTGTTTATTAATCATTTTTGAAGTAAATAATTTCATATGATGAATATCCACAAAGCCACTATTCAACACACTAACTGACTTTGACAATAACTTTTTGATGCTTTACCACCAAGATACATAGACCTTCAACATCAGAGAAATGTTCACAGAAACTATGGGATACACATTCATGTACTGCTCAATAGTCATAAAATAAATGAGTAAGCCTATGTTGTTTTTTCACAAATGAAAGACATTTTTTGCCAGTGAGTTTCAATTGTACAGAACTGGATTAATCATGTTTGTTTCAAGGAACATTCCCGTCACTGGCTGATATGGTTTGGCTATGTGTCCCCACCCAAATCTCGTCTATGAATTATACTCCCATAATTCCCACATGTTGTGGGAGGGACCTGGTGGGAGATAATTTGAATCATGGGGGCGGTTCCCCCATACTGCTCTCATGGTAATGAATAAGTCACACGAGATCTGATGGCTTTATCAGGGGTTTCTACTCATGCATCTTCCTCATTTTCTTTTGCCACCACCATGTAAGAAGTGCCTTTCACCTCCCACCATGATTCTGAGGCCTCCCCAGCCATGTGGAACTGTAAGTCCAATTAAACCTCTTTTTCTTCCCAGTCTCTGTTATGTCTTTATCTGCAGCACGAAAACTGACTAATACAGTAAATTGGTACCAGGAGTGGGGTTTGTTGCTGAAAAGATACCCAAAAATGTGTGAGTGACTTTGGAACTGGGTAACAGTTCCAAAAGGCAGAAGTTGGAACAATTTGGAGGGCTCAGAAGAAGACTGGAGAATGTTTGGAACCTCCTAGAGACTTGTTGAATGGCTCTGACAAAAATGCTGATAGTGACATGAACAATAAGGTCCAGGCTGAGGTGGTCTCAGATGGAGATGAGGAACTATCTCCTAATATGCCAGTCTAATGCCTAAGTATCCTTTTGCAAACTGGAGCAAAGCTGATTCTTGTTATGTTTTAGCAAAGAGACTGGCAGCATTTTGCCCCTGCCCTAGAGATTTTTGGAACTTTGAACTTGAGAGAGATGATTTATGGTTATCTGGTGGAAGAAATTTCTAAGCAGCAAAGCATTCAAAAGGGGATTTGGGTGCTATTAAAAGCATTCCATTTTAAAAGGGAAACAGCATAAAAGTTCAGAAAATTTGCAGCCTGACTATGCAGTAGAAAAGAAAAACCCTTTTTCTGAGGAGAAATTCAATCTGGCTGTAGATATTTGCATAAGTAACAAGGAGCTGAATGTTAATCCCCAAGACAATGGGGAAAATGTCTCCAGGGCATGTCACAGGTCTTCACGGCAGCCCCTCCCATCACAGATCTGGAAGCCTAGGAGGAAAAAAATGGTTTTGTGGGCTGGGCCCACAGTCCCCATGCTGTATGCAGCCTAGGGACTTGGTATCCTGCATCCCAGCCACTCCAGCCATTGCTAAAAGGGGCCAAAGTAAAACTCCGCCCACGGTTTCAGAGGATGCAAGCCCTAAACCTTGGCAGCTTCCACATGGTGTTGAGCCTGAGGATGCACAGAAGTCAAGAACTGAGGTTTGGGAACCTCTGCCTAGATTTCAGAAGATGTATGGAAACACCTGGATGTGCAGGCAGAAGTTTGCTACAGGGGTGGGGCCCTCATGGAGAACCTCTGCTAGGGCAGCACAGAAGGGAAATGTGGGGTTGATGGCCCCACACAGAGTTTCTACTGGGGAACCACCTAGTGGAGCTGTGAGAAGGGGGCCACCGTCCTCCAGACCCCAAAATGGTAGATGCACCAGCTTGCACCATGTGCCTGGAAAAGCCACAGACACTCAATGCCAGCCTGTGAAAGCAGCCAGTAGGGAGGCTATACCCTGCAAAGCCACAGTAGGGGAGCTGCCCAAGACCATGGAAACCCACTTCTAGCATCAGCATGACCTGTGTGAGACCTGGAATCAAGGGAGATCATTCTGGAGCTTTAAAATTTGACTGCCCCACTGGATTTCGGACTTGCATGGGCCCTGTAACCACTTTGTTTTGGCCAATTTCTCCCATTTGGAATGGCTGTATTTCCCCAATATCTGTACCCCCGTTGTATCTAGGAAGTAAATAGTTTGCTTTTGATTTTACAGACTCATAGGCGGAAGGGACTTGCCTTGTCTCAGATGAGACTTTGGACTGTGGACTTTTGGATGCCAAAATGAGTTAAGACTTTGGGGGACTGTTGGGGAACCATGATTGATTTTGAAATGTGAGATGAGAATGGAGGGACGAGGGGCAGAATGATATGGTTTGGCTCTGTGTCCCCACCCAAATCTCATCTTGATGGTACTCCCGTAATTCTCACATGTTGTGGGAGGGAACTAGTGGGAGATAATTTGAATCATGGGTGTGGTTTCCCCCATACTGTTCTCATGGTAGTGAATAAGTCTCACAAGATCTGATGGTTTTATCAGGAGCACCTGCTTTTTCATATTCCTCATTTTCTCCTGCCTCCACCATGTAAGAAGTGCCTTTCACCTCCTGCCATGATTCTGAGGCCTCCCAGCCATGTGGAACTGTAAGTTGAATTAAACCTCTTTTTCTTCCCAGTCTTGGGTATGTCTTTAACAGCAGCATAAAAACAGACTAGTACACTGGCCCATAACTAACTCTCTTTTATTTAATTTTTGTATTTATGTATTCATATTTAATATTCAAAAAACTGCCATGAACCAACCACCTAACACAACTAACTAATGCAGTAGCTTTAAAATTTGACTGCCCCACTGGATATCAGACTTGTATGGGCCAGTAGCCACATGTGACTATTTTAATTTAAATTAATAAAAATTAAGTAATATTAGAAATTCAGTTACTCATGAACACCAGCCACATTTCGAAGACTCAATAATCACATGGACTAGTAGCTACCATACTGTACAGAACAGATTACAGAACATTTCCATCACTGCAGAAAGTTCTACTGGGGACAGGTATGGTGGCTTGCACCTGTAACCAGCTCTTTGGGAGCCAAGGCCGGTGAACTGCTTGAGCCTAGGAATTTAAGACCAGCCTGGAAAACATGGGGAAACCCTGTCTCCACAAAAAAGACAAAAATTAGCTGGGTATGGTGGCGCACACCTGTAGTCCTAGCTACTCAGGAGGCTGAGGTGGGAGGATCACCTGAGCACAGGGAGGTCTAGCCTGGGCAACAGAGTCAGACCTGTCTCAAAGCAAAAAAAAAAAAAAAGAAAGAAAGTTCCATTGGACAATACTAGAAAATACTCTTAGGTTATATTCTAGAACTTTTTCTAATGAACCTAATTGGATTAATCATGTTCTCTGCTTCATGAAACATCATCATTGGTTTATGCTGACACTCTTTTATTTGATTTGATCATTTCTAAAGAAGTCGTAATGAGCAATCATAAATCCAATCTCTTACTCTACTAATAGAACACTGACATCATCTTTCATCTCTTTGTGTGCTCCTTGGTCAGAGTAAATAGCGCAGATTCCTATTTATGGGCAAACATGTAAATAAACTATGTACATGTACAAAATGAAACACAAAGCAGCTGGTAAAGGAAGTGAAACAGGGTAGGTTATTTGTATGGCAGTCAGAATTTAATTAACTATAATCCTTTCATTCTTGGACCATTCTCATCACCAGTCCATGTTTTGGCCTTTTGTTTATTTTACACACTTAGGTAATTATTTATTTCTTTTTTGTACTAAAATCAACATCCAACATGCCACCATGCAAAAACAAGAATATTAACTGACTCTTTAACCAATGCATTTTTAAAGGAGCCTTGGATGAACTGAATTGGAATAATCATAATTCTAGGATGATGAGTGTTGTACTTTCCTCTAACATGGTCGAGGCCTGTCTCAAGAGAGTGAATATAAATTCTAGCTCTTCCTGATGGGGATGCAGGAGAGGTGGTCATGGGTCTTTACAGCATGTCTTTTATGGGATACGCCTTTATCCCAGCAGACAGTCTAATGCCTAAGTATCCTATCCGTCACCAGGTGTCCCTCTCACAGGAAACTCATTTACACTGGCAGTCCCCCTGTGGTTCTTGTCTGACCTATGTCTAGTCTATTCCTACCAAGATAGACATTCTCTAGGAGATCCCTGACCAGGAAAGAAGTTCAATTCAAGTGTGTTGGTCAGGTGAGACACAGAGGAAGCAACTCAACAAAACACATGAAATGAAACAACAGAAGCAGTTTATTACTTACAGATCCTGCATACCTCACAGGGCCAGCGGTAAGGGGAAAGCCTGTATTGCGAGCTATGGCATTTCCCAAGCAGGTTTCCTGCAGAGAGTTCTCACTGGTGCATTTAGAGCGAGCCAGTATGTCTGTGTGGCCCACATAGGCTGTGGGGTCAGTGTATCTAGCTGTTCCTTAGGGAGGCAGTATCCTGGAGGTGGCTGTACAAGGCAGTTGTCTGGATCTATCATATTAAGAACTGGGAGGAGGTGGATAACTGCAAACTGTGTCAAGGGTGACTAAGCCTGCTTCTGGAATGAGAAAGTTAAACTTAGGTTCAAAACGGATGCTGAAGCTACATACAATAAAAAGAATTTATGACAACGAGATATGATCACCTTTGTCCCATGCTTGCCCTCTCTTGTTTTATTCATGTGTTTGTTCATTCATTCATTTACTTATTTATGAACACCCTTAAACAACTCTCCAGCCAAGATTTGACAACATCAACTATTAATTACATTTTCTTTAAGTACCTTATCTACCCAAGTAAGAGTCAAAATTCTCATAAATGCTGCATGACTACATAAACTATGATTTGTCCATTCTGTGCAACAAACAGCAACTATTAGAAAAATAAACACCCTGGATCATTTTTAATGGCCTTTACTTGTGTAGAATTTAATTAATAAGCCTCACTTTACATGAAATATTATCCTTATTACCTATGCTTGGCCCTTTTAAGTTTTATTTCTCACTTTAAACAAAAATCATGAAAGAACAATCATGAATCCTATTCAACAAACAGAAAACGACCAATACCTTACTTCCCTATGTGACTCTCTGCCACCGACTTAACATCCCAAACTTCTTCAATAGGGAAGTGTTCATGCAAAAGTGTAGTGCATAAATTAATAGTGGAATGTTACTGAAATTAATGAAACAGCATAAATATTTGTGTTTTAATGTCTCTCCAATTTGCAGAACTGTGCAATCATAAATCTTAGATCATGATACATTGTCTTCATTAGTCCATGCTTGACTCTCTTTGATCTTGTTTATACATGCATCCATTTATGTTTAATTACCCCATAAACATATATAAACCCACCCCAGCCTGCAAATATGAAAAATAAACATAACACATATTATGTATGTGATATATATATAGGATACATGTATAAACATAACACGATACATGTGATATATATGTAGTATACGTGTGTGTGTGTGTGTGTTCCTTTTTTTATTTTCTCATTTGCTACAGAGGACAGCCCAGTAATATTGTTTTTTAATTTGGTAACAGTTATGCTATATGAAATTAATCACCCTTGGTTCATGACATTCTCATCATGCCCGTCATCTTTGACCTTATTTATGTATTGAGTCACGTTTAATAATGTAATAAACAACCATCAACCAACCACCCAACTTCAAAACAACACTAAACATTACTCACATTAGTTGGTTCATGGCTCATTTTCCACAGAGGTCACAATCAAGATCTTCATCGACAAAGTGTCATTAATTTCACTCTGGAGCCTCCATTCTGTGGAACACAAGGCTGATATTAAAAAGGATGAAAAAAACTAGATTTTTTTAATGGCCATCAGGTGAGAAGCACAGTACTAATCATAATCTTTGGTTCATGACAGTCTCACCACTGGCCTAAGCATAGCTCTCCGCAAGTATTCATTTACTAATTTGTATTATTACAAATGAGTGTGTATTAATTCACCACTCTAATCAAAAACAAGAATCATGACTATCACAAACATATGTCCCTATGCATCTTACCCAAGAAAGAACCAACCCAGATATTCTTCCTAACGGATGCAGATGATGCAGACTTGGAGTGACAATCATATTTGATTCCTACTCACCCTTTTCAACGTTTTCACTTATTTTTTTAAATACAACAAACACAGATGAACCCACCACTGATCCAGAACAAAAATATTGATTAGTACATCCAAATACTTCTTATCCACTGAGGTAAAAGTCTTGTTTTATTTTATATAGTCCACAATTGTACACAAATGGATGAATCTTAATCTTTAGGTCATAAAACATTGTCTTTGTGGTCCATTCTTGACGTTCTTTCATTTTGTCACTTTTGTACTCATCTAATTCATTTTTAACTATGCAGCCACTACACTTGAAGTCACCATTTAGCCCAAGACCAATGACTATTCCGTATACCTGTTGATACACTTCCTACCCTCAGCCTCAACAGCCTAGAATCTGGCTTTTGTTTTGGAATAACCTCATAGAAGCAGAGACTAGAAAGGTGGTTACTAGGGGTCAGGAGTGAGAGGAATCTGGAGATCTTAGTGAAAGGATGCAAACTTTCAGTTAGGAGTAAGTTCTGGTGACCCAATGCAGAGTACGGTGACTATAGTTAACAATAATGTATTTCATGTTTGAAATTTGCTAAAAGAGTAGACCTTAAGTATTCTCATTGCACACACAGAAAAAGGGAACTACATGAGGTGATGGGTATGTTAATTCGCTTGATTATGGTAATCATTTCACAATATATATGTATATCAAAATGTCACACTGTACAACTTAAATACAATACAAATACATACAATATTGATTTATCAATTATATATTTATAAAGCTGGGGAGTGAAGAACACATTGCTATCATTGGTACATGCTTGGCTGTCTCTAGTTTTATTTACGCATTCATTCATTTTTAACTGTTCAATCAACACCCACGAAGCCGGCTTTTATTTGTCTGCACTCACCTTCTCTGGGAGAGAAACCCCAGTGTGCCCATTCTATGGAACATAAAGCCGGTTAAAAAAAGAAAATAGCCTACAAGGCCTTTTTTGTTTGTTAATATCAGGTTACCAGACCTGGATTAGTCATAATCCTTTGCCCAGAACACTTTCTCAGAATTGTTCCATTCGAGGCCTTTATTACCTTATTTATTCCTTGATTATTTTTAATAACAAAATTAATAGCCACGAACCACTCCGATCTCTTTTTTTAATGCCCCTCAATCGTGAAGAATTAATCACCATCCCTGGTTTACAACCCACTCCCGTCCTTGCTGCTGGCATGCCTCTCTCTTATTGTATTGATTGTTAAAACCACCCACGAGAATTACCACTGGTGGTCCCCACCTCCATCCCTCCCCCTCTCATGCCCCTGCCTCCCTCTACCTTAAACAATCACTCCCAAATCTCCTGGATACAATCCCTTTCCAGACATATATATATAAATTTACAACATATATGTAATATATGTATTCTTAAATATTTTCCATGGGTCAGTGGCTTGCAGGAGTTTACAGTGAAGGCTAAAGAGAAGGGTCAAGGGACAGTGTGAAATATACAAGCTTGAGTTCAGAGCACACCCACCGCTGGCGGATTGGTAAAAGCCCTCAAACCCAGATTGCTGAGCCATCTGCACCTGCGCACACACCACGAGCCAGTGAGCACATATGCTCACACCTCAGTACCCGCCTCCCAAATCCAGCCTCAATGCCAGACTAGCTGGGTGACATCAGCAAAGCAAACTAACGTCTCTGTGCCTGTTTCCCCGTCAGCAAGATAGCTGCAGCACTAGTCCCCAAGCAAAGTTATGTTATTATTTTCAAGCCAATGGCAACCAGGTTAAAAAAAAATACAAAAAAACCCTCCATCCCACCTCTGAGCCCCTCCCTCACCCAAATCTTGGCTCCCTCTGCAGCAGCGCCCGAGCTCTGGTGTTAGACAGACAGACAGACCAGGTTCCACCCCAGCAGGCACTCGTGAGCTGTGTAACTGCAGAGACGTGACCTGGCTTCTCTGTCTTGTGCCCCGACTTGTACGATTTGTAGAATGAGGAATGCAGCGCCCTCGTGGGTCCAACCGGAGGGTGACCTGAACTATGGCCCATCCCTCAAGTAGCCCGCCTTGCACACCTGCGCACACCCCGCCCTTTCCCCGTCCCATGATGCCCACCCCACTGGTCAAACAGTCCCCAGTTTGATCAAAGAAATGAATTAGCTCAATGCTCAGATCAAGCCAAGGGTTTGGGACTCAGGCAGGGAATTGTTCGGGCCTGTTCTTTTTTGGACATGGCATCAGAGCTTAAACAAATACCCTGAACAACAGAAATCCAAATAAGGGATGTGCTTCGGAAAATGAAAATTCATTTTGTGAAGTGGGACTGCCCTTGGGGAAGTCTATGCCGTGAGATTCTTGATGTTCAACTTGATTCCACGAAACCAAAAGAGGCTTCACTATGGGCCTTACCAAAGATACACAGCCAGTTTCCTTCTTACCCCTCCCCCCAGCCTGTCCTGGGCGTGTACCACCTGCCGCAACTGGCCTCAGAGCAACTCAGGGACCTGAAAATAATTCTATATATTATATAGAGTTATGGTGTAGGTGTATAATGTCATTTACATATCAATCTGTCCATTGGGGGACTTTCATGAGGGAGTCGTGGGAAGACCACCAGTGTGGGGACCTGCCCCTGCCTTCTTCATACTGTGGGGCCTTGGGGAAGGCCTGTCCCCTCCCTGAGCCTCAGGTGGTGATCATCCCACCAGCCTTTCCTCCCTCCCAAGTGGTGTGAAAATGAAAAGCATAACATTTTAAGTGCAAGTTCCCTCCAAGCAGCAGGGATCATTAATATTGTACCTCCTGTACCCAGCACGTAGTGTTCACAGCATGCCTCAGCATACATTATCTCGTTTGATTCTCACAACAGTCCTGTGAATTAGACATAATAATCATAATTAGCCAATATTTATTGAATGCATACTCTGTACCAAGCACCACACTGCCTGCTTTGCATACATTGACACTCCTCTGGGGTGGATACAATTCAATAGTATCTCATAAATTTTTCCCCCAAAATTTTTGAGCATGCACTTTGTACCGTTGCTGGGTCTAAGTGCCGGGGATACAGTAGTGAGCAAAATGGACAGGTCCCCATCCCATGAGAATTAACATCCCTGTGGGTGGAGATAGGAACAGAAAATCATCAGAAAAGGTAAGCCTAATGCATGGGATAAAAGATGGTGATAAGAACTAGGGAGGAAAATAAAGCAGGAAAGGGGGTAGGGAGTGACACGAAGGAGGAAGCCTCACGGAGATGATGATATTTGAGCAAAGCATTACTAGTCCTATTTTATACCTCTGGACACTGAGACTCAGAGAAGTTAGGTGACTTATAAGTGGTCACACAGCAAGGAGATGCTGAGCCGGGAGGCAAACCCGGGCAGTGTCGCTCCAGAGTTGGCCTTACCACTTCTTCCCGAAGCCTCGTTTTGTCAGCAATGTCCCACTGCCAGCCTGCAATGTGAGTGTGAGAATAAATCACATGGCCGGGGCTTGGGGGTGAGGTGCGAAGGTTTTTCTGACCTCCCACACAGGCAGCCCCAGAAGCAGAGGGTATCCCCAGGATGTACCATTGGACCTGGATGAATAAATAAACTGTCCATCTTGGAGATGCAGAGGCAACAGTTCTTACAGGACTGGCACAGAATCTGAAGTCAGGCAATGCTGGGATCACAGCTTAACCTCAACACAGCCCAGCAAGTCAGCACCAATGCTAAACCCATCTCCTCCCACCCGGCTGTTAGGGCATCTGATTGCACCCCGCCAGAGGCACCCCATGTGATGTGCAGCCACATGCCACCTACGCTCAAGTTACAGATGTGCTGCCCCAGGAATAGGAGGAGGCGTCCCAGTCCTCATGCCCCCCATGATAAGAGACTCAGAATTTTTCTAATTGGCCACCTCCAAAAGAGCAAGTCAAGAAACATTTCTAAAGTGACTATTTCTCCCCCAAAAACAGGTAGGGAAACAAGTTGAATGAAATCATATCTGAGAACTGGGGAACCTTGCCCACTACTGCTAGAAACCATGAAGTTTAATGAACTTCAACCTCAGAAACTTGGATTCAGAGGACTGTAATTATTTATCTTGCCTTTTACCTACTCAGCTTCTTCCCAGCTCCCATGCAACCCCTGTGTAAGCCCCTGTACTTCCTTCACAGGAGTCTCACCTCTCTTAGGGCTTCATCTTTCCTTAGATGGATCATGCCCATTTGATGCATAGAACTCTCACTTCTATCACTAGAACTTCTAGTTCTAAATTAGTATTTCTGTTTCTATTTCACTGATTCATTCTCCAAAGACAAGCACACAGGCCTCTCTGAGCACCTGTTCAGTTAACTGGTAAAATGTGGATAATGATTCTTACCTGCCAAAGATATCAAATGACACCTCAATAACAATACTTATAACAACTGTAATTTTCACTGCAAGTAAATATTTATTGAATGCTCAACATCTGGACAGCATTCTTTTTTTGTTTTTGTTTTTGTTTTTGTTTTTTGAGACAGGGTTTCCCTCTGTCACCCAGGCTAAAGTGCAGTGGCACAATCATGGCTCACTGCAGCCTTGACCTCCCAGGCCCAAGCAATCTTCCCATCTCAGTCTCCCGGGTAACTAGGAACACAGATGTGCACCACTACACCCAGATAATTTTTAAATATTTTGTAGAGATTGGGGTCTCCCTATGTTTCTCAGGCTGGTCTCGAACTCCTGGGCTCAATAGATCCTCCCACCTCAGCCTCCCAAAGTGCTGGGATTACAGGCATAAGCCACCATGCCCAGCCTGGAATGCTCTTTTAAGGAATTTATATGTTTGCCTCATTTAATCCTCAAGTACTCATTAGTAAGGTACTATCAGTATTAGTAAGGTACTATTGGTACAACTGAAGAAAATGCAGCACAGAAATTAAATACGTTGCCCAAACTCACAAAAGTAGTCAATGGCAAAGCTGAGATTGAAACCTTAGCACCTAGAATGTGTGAAGTAGGGCCTAGCCCATGAGCAGGTTCTCAAAACCTATCGCTAATATTAACCCAGGTCTGCAGCAAGGCTTACTGATTTGCCATTCAGCCCTACATCCAGTCCCCTCCCTCCTTGCCTTGCAATGGAGTCATTTTTACATCTGCTACCATTAGCATTCAGTCAGAATATGAGATGCCAGGAATCTAATTTGACTTGATTAATTGTACTGTAGGATGCCAGTGATATGTGTGGCCCTTGCCTGTGTGATCATTACAAATAGAATACACTAGAGATATTACTTGGGAAATAAGCTTGGATTTGACTGGATGAGAAGTTCAGCTCACTGACAGACCAAGAGAGTGAGTCCAACATGAGACAACCCCAAGGCAGATTTCTTCAGACATGGTCATAGAGAAAAGGAAATAAACAGGATGAGGGGATGAGTTTGGAAGGAAAGAAGACTAGAGTTCAAATCCTGGGTCTGCATTTCCTCTCTATATGATTTTGGGTAAGTCACTTACCACTCCTAAACTTCGGTTTCCTTTTCGCTTAATTGAGAATGGAAATTTCTATCATGGAGGGTGGCTGTGATGATTTAGAGGAGATAAAATTATGCCAAGTGCCAGTGAAGGGCTGAGTATGCGGTTGGGGCTTAGGGCTTAGTCATCCAGGAGAGCCAGTGGAAAGGCGGATGCCTGCTATGCCTCAGTGCTGCGTGAAAGCAGCAGAGATGGAGAGTTGCCACTGAGCAGCTTCAGCACCACAGCTGGGACTTGGTCCCTGTAAGCTGGCATCCCACCTGTTGTCCCAGAGCCACCTGAGCCAGTTCTGTTCAGAAGGCAGGAGCTTCACCAGCAAGCTCCATTCAGAGGGAACCTCTCTTCAAAGATCAAGTAAGCCTTTGATCTTGGTGAGAAATTGACTATTCTCTCTCATTCCTCTCTCCTTCTGCCACCTGTGCTTCAATTCACTCATCCATCTTACCAGCATTCATCAGGTAGCCAGCCATCTCTCCATCTATGCATGCATCTTGATGTAGGCATCCATCCATTCATCAGACCTGACATCCATCCTTCCACCTCTCCATTTTGCAGAGGAATCACACAGACCTGAGTTGGAATCCTGGGTCTTGCTTCCTAGCCGACCTTGGGCAAGTCACTAACCTCTCAAAGTCCTCTAATCTGTAAAATGAAGGGAAATCAGATGTCGCTGGGGTGAGGATTTAAAGAGAGCGTAGACATACCAGTGTCTGGCCTCAGCAAAGTCATTAAATGTTCATTCCCTCTGCTTCTGCAATCTGGTTGGGATTTATGCAACGAAAAAAACCACTGCATCTTTTGCATGACATGTTGAGAAGTGCTTTTTAGAAATTATCTGCGATGTTTTAGTGGTGTGCATCCTCCGGTGGCACCCAGGGCTGCGCAGTGGCCAAAGCGGTTTGGGGTGGTGGGCCCCCCTGGACTCACAGTAGAGAGTGCCATCTAGTGGATAGGCACCTGCCGGGGTGCCCTGTTGGTCCCAGGTCACAACAGCTGAGGTCAGGCAGCTAAATGGTGAGCCAGGAGGTCCAGGCGAACCCAGCCCCCAGACTGTAGGCTGCCCTTTTTGGGATGTGGTGCACGTGCTGTTTTAACCACTCAGGGAGCCTGGACTGCCAGGATCCTCTTGTTTTATGGACGATAGCCAGCTATGTTTTGCCTACCCCTGCCCAACTCCCCTTTAAAGGTTTCTGGGAAAAAGAATCATTCTCACAGCTACTGTTTGCTGAGTGTCTCTGACATATTAGACATGCGGCTGGGGGCTTCAGGGGTTAATGCTCTAACCCTCTCAATGACCCAAGGAGAGACCCAGAACTTGCCCCATTTTCAGTGAGAACACTGAGGTTTGCTGAGGTTGAGTTTCTCATGTAAAGGCCAGGCAGATATTCAACCCCTAAATTTGTAGCCATACTTACCTTCTAGAGCCCCAGATCCCCTTGAAAGAGCAGGAGATAGTTTGAACACTGACTTGACCAAGCCAACTGTAAAAGAAATTTGAGTCAATCAAGAATATTTTAATGCTACATAGATGGTGGATGATATTAAGGAAATGCTATTAATTTTTTAACTTGTGATAATGGTATTGTGGTTTTAGTTTTAAGAAAAAAAAGCTTCTTATTTAGAGATACAAACTAAAAAATGCTCAGAGGAAACAGGATGGTGTGTGAAATTTGCTTCGAAATAGTCCAGGGGTAGGGGTTGGAGTGTGGGAGTAGAAGCACAGTTTAGGGTTTAGATGAAACAAGAGGGGCCAGGGTTTGATGGCAACCGTTTCCGGGTGATGGCAATATGAAATTTGAGTAAACAGTAAAAATATGTACTATTTTCTCTACTTTTGTGTTGTTTGCAATTTCCCATAATAAAGGGATTTTTTAAATCAACAAGTGAAAATACAGTGCAGAAGATGAAGGGCTGGGGGTGAAGGGTGCCATTTAAAAGAACAGAGGGGCCTCGGGTATGAGAGAAATTTTTCGGAGTAGCAGGGAACTGATTCACAGGTGGCAAATGCCTCAAAGTGAAAAGGTAACCAGAGGGGCTGGATCCACGTTGAGTGGACGGAGGACGATGTACCACGGGGCAGAGTGTTGCGGAACGAGACACCCGCCAGCTGCCCAGAGACCCTCTTGCAACCCCCAGCGCTCCTCTCCCCGCTCTCCCTCGCAGTCCCTGCCTCCCCGAGCCCTCCAGCTCACTCCCTGACCCCCAGGCCCTTCCCTGGCTGGAAAAGGGCCTGAGGGTACCACTCTTCAAGGCAGAGCGGCCATCTGATGAGCCCTTCCCTGGGACTCTGGTCCCAATTTGGTTAATGGGACAACGCTGTCTCCCATTAGACACGCTTTGAAGGAAAACCCTGGAGTGATCGGCTCAGTCATGCTGGGAAGGATTCAGCTGTCTAGCTTTCAAACGCTTTTTTTTTTTGGCTTTTTTATTTCTTTTGGAAAGATAAGAGTTGATACTTTTACCCTAAAACTGTGTGCCAAGCCGCTCTGGCTATCCTCAGCCCCACTCTTCCCCGTATCTCTGTAGCCCTCCTTTCCGTCCTTCATAGGCTGCAAGCTGACTGGCGCCCGACCCCAGGTCCACACCCACCTCCCTCTACCCCCTGGTCCATCCACCACTCCTGGCCTCCTCCCCCACTCTTCTCTTTCTGGCCCCGCTGCAGAGTCTCGGGCCCCTAGGCTTCCTGGGCGCCTGGCCACCACGCAGCGCCTGGAAGTGCTCCCTCCCTCATCTCTCATTCTCCACTTTGGAAAGCCGGCCACCGGACAGGACAGCTCCCGGGACAGCTCCCGCAGCCTGCTGCATTGCAGCGCAGCCGTCTGTGAGGGAGGGGCGCAACCTGCAGCCCCCACCCCCGGCCCCGACC
Source organism: Pongo abelii (assembly GCF_028885655.2). Taxonomy (NCBI): domain Eukaryota; kingdom Metazoa; phylum Chordata; class Mammalia; order Primates; family Hominidae; genus Pongo; species Pongo abelii. Next base: position 105,330,723 of record NC_072000.2, on the reverse strand, counting down.
ACCCCCGCCCAGCAGCCCCCAGCCCCGGCACTGCATGGCTGGCTCCCCCGCCGCACCGCACGCATCTGTCGCAGTTAAAAGCGCCGCTGCCAGAGCAAAAGCGCCGGTCCCTCTTGACTGTCCCCCTCCTCACTTTTCGGGCTCAGAAATGTGGCCCAGGCAGCCCCCTTGTGGCACGTGGGGGCGCCACAGACTCTTGGCTGGTGTCTGAAGAATTCAGACTGTCTGATTCCACCGCACCGTGAGTTGGCACAAATCTTCGGTGGCCCAACTCCTACCCGATGCAGAACTCTGCTCAGCGGCCTCTCTGAGTGGGGGGCACCTCTCCCCTCCCCTCTCCCCGTCCACACCTCTCCCTTCTCCCTCCAGGAAGGAACCGAAGGAACTCTCCTGTTGAATATTGCTCTGACAAGCAGACAGGTGTCTAGCAACCGTGATTGTGGTGGTGGGGGAAGGCGGGGCCAGGAAGGTGGTGGGAATGGGGGCTTTTCTCAAAATGACGTTTGGTTTCCATCTCTTATATCACAGATGGGAAACCGAGGTGCGGGGAGGGCCATAGTCCCTGTCTGTGTCAGAGTCAAGGCTGGAGATCCTCCTCCAAGTCCAGCCTGGGGCATTTCCCTGAGGTGCCGGGGCGCCCTTAAGACATGCCCCCTCTCCCCCCTCCCACTTGTCCAGCCCCAACCCCTCCAGATCTGGTTCTCCCCGTCCGGAAGCCCTGGAGGGCCCCTGGATGTTCTCCGTCCTCTCTAACTCACTGTCCACACAAACAAGCCCAGCCCCCTCCGTCTCTATCTGCAATCTACTTGCAGACAGGCAGGGCCCTCTCCACATCAGGTTAATAATGCCATTTTCATAAGCCTCTGCCCATAGGTGCTACCACCTAATTTTGAATCTGCCCTTCAAACGGATTGGGCCACAGAGGAGCTGGGATCTCAAGCACCGCTGGGAGGTGCTTATAACTAATCAATCCGTCCCCTGCCCACCCACACCCCCCCCAGCACTCGGCACAGCTTCGTTGAGCAGCCTTCAGCAGCAGGGTGTGGTGGGGAGCCTCGGAGAGTCTGGGGTTCCATCCTGGCCCAGCCTCACACCAGCTCAGAGACGGTGAGTATAGGACTTTGCCTTTCTGTGCCTCAGTTTCCTCATCAATCTAATGGGGCTCATGAGACCAGTGTGCAGGGTTATTGCCCGGGTGAGTTCTTTGCAGACAGCCCAGTTCAGGACTTGGTTCCAAGATGGGGCTCCATAAATCTCCATGCCTGCACCCCCTCTAGATCACCTCAATTTCCAGTGACTTATTCCCTGTTTGTTTCCCCCACCAGACCGACTGAGCTTCGAGGACAGGAAGCCACCGGCATCACTTCATCCCCAGCCTCACGCTTGGGACTGGGCCCGGGAAAGGTAGGTGCACTGCGGTGGCTTGGAGAATGAGTGCATGGATGGATGTCTGTCCCATAGTCTATGGGATGCCTGGACCCTGCTGAGTTTCTCCTCCCCAGACCCCTGTCTAAGCTGGCCCTTCAAGGAAGCCGCCGGGAAAAACGTTCCTTTATGCCTTCATGCTTTACCCCTCGTGCTGTTATATACAATGCAAATTCTCGGTCTATTAAATGCAGATGTGGGCTCTGCATGTCATTTCTCCTGCCTGCTGCATCTACTGTGAGTTCCACAGGCCGGGGGCTGCCTCCGGCTGACTTGATTTGTGCGATTAAGCCAGCAGAGGGGACTCTGCCAGGAGAGGTTCCCGTTTGTATTGGGAGCAGGGTCTTGAAAGGCCAGGCTGTTTTCTCTCTTGTGACACTTGTTACATACCTCTCTCTCCCTCCCTGGGTCCCACCGTCTACTCCACAAGCATTTATGAAGTGTCTGATGTGTGCAAGCCTACACTTATCTCATTTAGTCCTCACTTCAAGCCAGTGACGGAGAAACTCTCATCTCTATTTCACAGGGGAAAAGCCGAGTCTGAAAAGTAAAGGGAATTGTCTTGCAGCTAGAGAGCAGGGAGTCAAACCAGTCTGCCTGGCTCGGGAGCCCCCAGCTCTGCCGTGGCTGCCTGCTGCTGCTGCTGCTGCTACTGCAGGGCTGACCAGGGCTGGCCGGGAGGCCAGCAACTCCTGCAGAAAAGGCAGGGGGCTGCATACAGAGCGTTCTCCCTGGCAACTGGAAAAGGGGCCATAGAAAACCCAAGAGAGCTTAGAAGCCGCTCAACAGATAGACATGGAGCAGCTGGCCCCAGGAGGGGAGCACCACGCCCTCCCCTGGGCTTTTAGCAGAACAGCAGGGCAAAGGGCTCTGTCCCAGGTCTAAAAGAGCAGAGACAGAGGTGTTAGGACAGGTGTAGAGCTGCCCAAACCTGTTCCCACCATTGGTGGGGGTATTGCCATTCAGCACAGAAAGGAGAGGACTGAAAAGAGAGGGAGCCCACAGCCTGCAGAGATCGGAGGGCAGAGGGGGCAAGGGGGCTGCTGCACAGCCGAGGAGGCAGATGCAAAAGGCAGGGGAGGGCTCAGCAAAGCAGCTCTGTGTGCGAGTCCTGAGCAGGCTGCTTGGGGAGAGAGGGAGCTCCCTGTTATAGGAGGCATCCAAGGGGAGAGAGGCAGGCCAGTGCTTGGCTGAGAAGGCTGCAGCATGGTTTCCTGCCCAGGCTGGCAGCCCACATGTTTAGGCCTTTGAGAAGCTCCCACAGCACCAACTCCCGAGCAGGCGAGCGGGCAAGTGAGCGAGGTGGCCAGAGGGGACCAGGCAGGGGTCAGTATGAGGCCATTTAGCCTCTCCCAAGTAGCTTGCCCTGGGCTAAATGGCAAAGGCACAGAGACGGTTGGCGGGGTGCCTCTGTCCCAATAAGGCAATGAGGGAGAGGAGCAGAGAATGGGGTTGAGTGCCCAGGGCTGGTGGGGGGAGGTGGGGACTGTCCTGCTGCCAACTCCCCTCTTGAGGGCCAGAACACCTAGAGTGGCCAAGCACCTGCCCTGGCTCCTGAGCCCACAGAGGCTGGCCTGTGTCCTCTCTGGGGCAACAGGCTGGCAGAGTTGAGTGGAAGGAGTGAGGAGGTCTGGCAGGTTGAGGGGCCCTTTTCTGGAGGCTGAGCAGCAACCACAGATGCAGCCAGCTGCCAGACTGTGACTTAGATGTTCTGTGGACTCATGAAAGCTCCTCACGCAGTGACAGGGCTGGGGGGCCTGCCTGCTGATGAATGCAGCCCACACTGGAGTTGGGAGCTGCCTCTCCTGGCCCATTCACAGGGGTTCAGTTCCCAGGGACTGTGGGTGGACAGAGCCTTTATCAGGGGACCTCTGCTAGACAAGCCTCTGTTCTGCAGTTTCTAAAGGAGTTTTCTCTCTTTTGTTCCCAGTGCAGGCACTCAGCATGTGTGTGTGCGCGCGTGTCTGTGCGTGTGCATGTGTGCATATGGGGGATGGCTGTGAGGCCAGCCAGGGCTCCTTGTCCGTGAAATGCCCAAGGTCCTCAGGGGCAGAGATACACCTCCATGGTGCAGAAAAATTTCGAGGGCAGAGTCATTCAAGGATGGAGCCCATCCTCACTGCCGCCTCATTGTCCTGCTCCTGACAACCCAATCTGTCAGCCCTGGGGTCGCCACAGCTGCTCCGACCCGCCGTGGGGGGGCAGCATCGTGTTGCAGGTGGAGCGCGCAGGCTGATTTGCCTTCCTGGCTAACAGACAGACAGACTGCCCTGGCAGCTCAGTTAGGCACTGTAAGCCCTTCGGGAAAAACTGTTTGTTTCTCGGAGCCTCTGTTTTTGTTGGTGCTGTTGTTTTAACCTGTTAAAAGGTTGATTTGAAGCTGCAGGTGTGAAAATGTTTGGGAGAGTGATATTTACATGTGTCATTTACATAAACGGGGGAGGGGGCGCAATGCAGGGTGCAGAACAAGAGGCACCCACATGGGAAATTCTGTGAACAGGGATTTCTGGTTCAGGATAGCTGGTGGTGCACAAAGGGTTCTGAAGGGCTTTGGTGTAGATGTGAAAATTCACCGACCCAAATCCCTATTTAGAGGCAGAGGCCACAGGGCAGCAAGCCCTTTAGCCCCCGCTATACTCCTTTTTGCTCTGGCTCCCTTGCCCCGTGCTTGAGGAAGTTAGGAAATGGGATTCTGGCATGAAGCGCAGGGTTAAATTGCAGAGACCTGGGCAGCTCTACATATGGCCGCAGAGAAATAGCCCCAGGGTCAGACATGTGCCCGACCAAGCTCACGCTCCCGAGTAAACAAATCAAAAATTTCGGAGAGTGGAGCCTTTGTTCACAGCGGCCGAGGAGGTTCCCTTTTGTGTAAAAGGCAACGTGCAAGTCATACTTCCACTAGGTAAGGCTGTACTAACACACAAAAAGCTCATTTAGCCTGAGCCCAGCCCAGGGAGAATTTTCTGTGAAATTTAGGAGAAGTCAGGTTTGGCCAGAAGTTTTTCCAGGAATTATGAACCTCTGGAGACTGTAACCACTGTTCCTTCCGAGCGACCCTTGCCAAAGTCTGTAAAATATGAGCCTCAAAAAATCTGCCTGTGGAGAAGTCTGACTTTTTATATGTTATTTACATAAAAACAAACTCTCACCAAACTTTTCGGGAAAGCCCGATTAAAAGTGGTAGGGCAGCCCCCTCCCCGGCTCCCAGGTGTTCAAGAAAGCATACCTTTCCCTGGGAAGATGTCTGGGAGGGGGGCGAGTGTCAGCTTTTATTGCCCCTCAAACTCTCTCTGGTGTTTGTGTTTTCCTCTGTTGGGTCTCCCTGCCCTGAAAGGGAGCGGCTGCCTGTCTCAGGGAGGGGGTTAAGCATTTCATGACGGGGTAAGATGGGGAGAGCTGCCGAGTTTTGCCGGGTACTGCGTGTTGGCTACTGTGCTGGATGATTTATTTGCGTTATTTCCTCATTGAGATCTCAATAGCCCTGTGTGAGAGAGATTATGAGTGCTTTTTTTTTTTTTTTAATATCAGGAAACCAAGGCACAGAAACACTTGGGGATTTGCCAAGGACACGCAGCTCAAGTCTGTTCTGTAGCTGGGTCTGTGCTCAGGGTGGCTGGCTTCCTGCAATGCCTCCTTCTCCCCTCCCCTGGGAGAGAAAAAAAGGGACCAAAAGCCCGAACACTGCCAGTGGCTCCTGTTACTCCTGACAAGCTCCCCAGGGGGATGCTGCCTTGGCCTCATAGACCCTCTCCCCCAAAGCCTGTGCTCTTTTTAGAATATGACTCCGTCCCAAAGGTCCCAGGGCTTGCTCTCAGCCCTGTCCTTCCCCAGAGCCCCTCATCATTACTCCAGTCATCACATGTCCTCCTCCTGTTCTGGGACCAGACCCGTTTACCTCTGGCAAGGAGAAGCCATAATGGCAATTAGCCATTTCCAAGCTGTAATCACACCCCAGACCTCATCCCCAGAACTCACAACACTGAGACGCTACTCCTGCGCTGTGGACCCCATGACCCTGGGTTCTGGGGCCCTGCACAAGGCAGGCATCAGGGGAACTTGGTATAGTGTAGGCTGGTGCAGTGGGGGGGTGCCAGCCTGAGCCCCAACCAGAAGGGTGTTTGCAGCTTTACAACACTGCAGACTTACCCAGCACCACAGGACAGATGACACGATCCTCTGACACTGCCCATCTGCCCATCAGTGCAAGAAAGAATTTGAGGTGGTTTTCACTGAGGCAAAGTCAGATCTAGGCAACATTGAGGGAGCCCAGGGCTCCTAGAAAGGGACAAAGGAAGGAGGGTGATTAACAGTTGGCCAGTTTAATCAATTCTAGAAAAATGCAAAACATTCCCTTTAACTGGGAAAAAATTGTCCATGAGGCATCCCACTTCCAGGGTCTGGGCTTCGGTGGGCTTCTGAACACAGTGTTTTGTGGAGCACATCTAACTTTGGGCTCCCCAACTGGCATATTTCAAGCCTGCTCTTTAAGGCCGGGGAGAAGCTGGCTGAAAAGGCATGACCGCACGAAGCGCAAGAAGCAGGGAGCCCGCTGAGAGGAACAGGTACCCCTGTGGGGGTGAGGTGCGCCTAGCAGGGAAACCCAGTGGGGAGGGGCTGAGGCTGGCGAGTTCCAAGACAGACCCTAAAGGGTCTTCCATGCCAGGATAAGGCCTTATTTTTTGGACCCTGTCCCGGAAGCTCCAGGAAGTCAGATGGAGGCTTTAAAGCAAGACAGTAACAAGGTCAAAATGCCATTTTAGAAAGATCACTCAATGAAAATAAACTTTTGCAAACAATTTAACCCACCACCCCATCTCTAAGAAGCTGGGGAAAAGGAACAGTCGAGGATGTGTTTACAGATTTAGCTGCAAGAATGCTCACTGCAGTGTCGTTGGTAACAGCAACAAAAAATGGAAACAGCTTAGATCTTTTTTATTGGGCATTAGTTGAGCAGAATCGTATTAATTAAAACCTCGATTTGTGACACGCTTCCTCACTGATCTGCATTAAGCACCATTTTTATGTATTCTTTTTTTAAAAATAATTTAATGAACACCTATGAATCTGTGACCCACCCTGACGGCTAGGACTGTGACCAAAGCTTCTCCTCCCCCAGAGCACTTTCAGCTGGGATTTTCAACAGTAGAAAAGAGTGTAATCAACAATGGTGCATACATACCGTGGAATATTAAACAGCTCTTAAAAGGAATGAAACAGCCAAGACCTATTGTCTTCTAATGGATCTCAGTATTTTGTGCAGAACTGGATTAATCATGATCTTTTGTTCATAAACACTGTCTCATCATTGGTCCAGAAAAGCCCCATTTTATTTTGCTAATTTATGCACTCATATATTCATTTATAATAATGTCATAAACACTCGTGAGCCCACTCCCCAAACCCAAATCTCAGCAATTACTTACACCTGCCGCCACCAATTCACCTCCCCCCCCACCAGGGTAAAGGACCTGAGGCTTTCATGCCAGCAGCAAGGTGGTTAAATAAACTCTGGTGTGTACAGCTCGCAGGATACTGAGGTGTCGTTATAAGGAATAGTGTTGATCTTTATTATCTCTAAGCAGACTCTTGAAGGAAGAAACACAAGCTGCTGCGAGAGGAAATGTACACTATGATACAGTTTATGTAAAAAATAAACAAAGTCATAGATTTTAGAGGTATATTTATCTACATATGCAAATGCACAGAAAAAAATATCTGCAACCAGACGCCTGAAACTGAGAAGAGCAGTTAATTTGCTGGGGGGTGGTGGGGAGGGATTGAGGGAGGCATTAAAGATGGCTTTATCTGCAGTGTTTGATTTTTACTAATGCGTGTATTAATTATCAATCCATTTCTTGCATAATTAGAATAAACATTTTGTGTGGGGGGGATTTAATTTGTTTGTTCGCTTGTGGGTTGTTTTTGTTTTTGTTTCTGTTTTTACAAATACAAAGCAAAGGGCATGTTTCCTGATGGATCGGGAGTGGGTACATGCCCAGAGCAAGTTCTGCAGACACAGGGGATTTATTTTATCGCAAATATATTTTTTTAAAAAATATTTATATGCTCTCACTGGAGCCCCAAGCCTCCAAGCAGCCTGTCAGTGACATGGGGCCGGCAGGTGTGTGCCCAGGGCTGTGATTTCACCACCCACAGCCCCAAATCCCTCCCAAGCTGTCCAGCACCCACAGGGGAGCGCTTTACTTTTTGGTCTTTAAGAGGACCTGAAAGCCAATGCCCTGGCCGGTGTTCTTGGAGATTAGCAGAGTGGAATGAGACCTCGGGGGAATGTGACATGAGATGGGGCCAGGCAGTGGGGACACGGACCTCTAGAGAGCTGCGGCCCGGCGGCTTGCGTTCGCAGCCGAGCAGGCTTGCTGGTAAGGAGCTGGGGCCTCACTGCACCCCCTGACAGCTTGATTCCTGTGCAAAACACACAACTGCCATGTTTCTTCCCGACTCTAACCCAGAGGGACTGTGGCTAAACGGCACTGGCATTTCTAACTGTCAGCTGCAGGAGAATGGGAAGCAACCTTTGCCCACCCTAGCCCACCCCCACATCCAGGGGAGGCACCCTGACTCCCGTCAGAAGCCCCTCTGTCCCCAGCTCCTGCTTGCACACTAAGCTTCAGGGCCCCCTGCAGCCGTCACAGGCTCTCAGAATCCTCAAACAGGCACAGGGTTACTCGTGTGACGAGGATGTGACAAGCATACTCCCATCTACATAGGAAGGCACCGAGGCTCTCAGACACCAAGAAGACAAAACTAAGCCCACTTTACACCCAGTCAGGTGGCACCCTCGTCCTGCTCAGTCTCCATCCGCACAGATCACTAATTGGTTAATTGGTTAAATGTCTCCCCTCTCACCAAGCTAATGCAGACAGAGGCCTTCGAGAACTTCTTTCCCCTCTGCCAGGCAGAGACCTATTTTCAACCATGACTTTGTGCGGAAGAAATCTGAGACAGGTTAAGCAGCCCTCGGCCTGCATGCCTCGCTCTTAATCGCCTTTCCTGCGATTAAGGCTCCACTATTTATTACATAGCATTTTATTTTGGACTGAGTTTGGTTCCTGTGAAAACCTTGAGGTGATTGTCATAGTTTTGCAATTTTTTTTTTTTTTTTTTGAGACGGAGTCTTGCTGTCACCCAGGCTGGAGTGCAATGGCGCAATCTCGGCTAACTGCAACTTCTGCCTCCCAGGTTCAAGCAATTCTCATGCCTCAGTCTCCTGAGTAGCTGGAACTGCAGACATGCGCCACCACGCCCAGCTAATTTTTTGTATTTTTGTAGAGACGGGGTTTCACCATGTTGGCCAGGCTGGTCTCAAACTCCTGACCTCAGGTGATCCACCCACCTCAGCCTCCAAAAGTGCTGGGATTATAAGCGTGAACCACCACACCCAGCAAATATGAAGTATTTTTATGGTAAATAAAAATGCAGTGCCCAGAATGAGGTTACCTGCATCCAACCTGCAGGCTGGGGTAGCCTCACTTGGAGACACTCCACTCCTCTCAAAGTCCGCATAAACCCAGCCAGTACCAATGAAAGATATGCCATTGCCTCAAGAAAATGCCCTCTGCAACCTCACGTCGCCCTTCCCCTCCACCCCGACCCTGCTCCCTACATCTTCCCTTTGGATTCCAAAAAATGAGAAAGGCTTGCAAAAGGGCCATTTGGGAGCAGATCCACCTAAAATAAGTGCTTTTTCTACATGTGTTGAGCATCTACTATGTGCCAAGCATTTTATGGTTTATTTCCTTTAAGGTACCAATCAAGGCAACTCTTGCAAGTTGCATCCCCATCCTATGTAAGACGGGGAGGATGATTTATAGCCACATGTCCACAGTCATCCATCTCCCCTAAGCAGACCCTGCCCTGTCTGACCCCCACAGTCATCCATCTCCCCTAAGCAGATCCTGCCCTCTCTGACCCCCAGGTAGACCTCTGAGCCCCATCCCAGATGTCCCCACACACATCTGTATATCATGGTGATAAACTTTAACACCGCCCTTGGTTTCACATAGCAGACAGACAAGAGTAAAAGGGTTAGTGGGTTTTTGGATAATATACTGTGTTAAGGTTATACGACCCTGACTCCTCTCAGACCCTGTCTCCCAAAAGGGGCTGTTGGGTGGGAGAGAGAAGAGCACACATACCTGTCAGGGCACCAAGCGAGTCTGGAAGGCTGGTCTTCTTCAAAGTCAGACTAACAGGGCCCCTCACCCCTCCAAGCCAGGTGCCATCTTGGGGGCAGCAGGGCTGGGCCATGCCCTGGCCTCAGAAACCCCTGGACCCACTGCCCACTGGGGGCAGTGAGCCTCAGCTGCAGAATGAAGGGCTTGAGTTAGTTCCATTCTAAAGAACCTACAAATTTGCAAATTGTCAAAATTTACACATTAGGACAAAGAATATCATTTTTCAGACCTTTTGATTTGGTCCTGGGCCAGGCATCTGCTCCCTTCCCAGGAGAAAGCAGCCATCTCCCCTTCACGCTACCTGGGAGGGCAAGAAGAGAAACTGCTCACTCAGTGGCATGGCCAAATGGCATCTTGCCTCTCTGAGCCCTTGCCCCAGGCCTCACCTGCTGCCAGCAGCCCTACTGTGTGCCGAGGGAAGATGGGACAAAGGAGTCACCAGTGCAGATTAATATGAAGGAGCAGAACAAAAACCCCATGGGGTCGCTGTGTATTGGGACCCAGGGTGGAAGGGATGAGCAGCCTGGGGCACAGCCACTTAGAATGGTGCGTGCAGGTGGCAGAGTCAGGAGGAAGGAGTTGCAGCTCAAGGTGCTAAATTAAGATTTACTCAGCGTCCAACAGAGGCCGGGGCCCAGACTCAAACACACGTTTCTTTCTTTTATTTTTTTTTCTTTTTTTTTTTTTGAGGCGGAGTTTCACTCTGTCCCCCAGGTTGGAGTGCAGTGGCATGATCTTGGCTCACTGCAGCCTTCATCTCTCAGATTCAAGTAATTCTCCTACCTCAGCCTCCCAAGTAGCTGGAATTACAGGCACATGCCACCACACCCAGCTAATTTTTGTATTTTTAGTAGAGACAAGGTTTCACCGTGTCAGCCAGGCTGGTCTCGAACTCCTGACCTCAAATGCTCTGCCTGCCTCGGCCACCCAACGAGCTGCATTACAGGTGTGAGCCACCCTGCCAAGCCAGACTCACATAAACTTTTCTGTCCACTTGCTAGAGAGCAAAATGGGTGTCCACCAAGGGCAGGAGGCTTCCAGGAGCTGAAGAGCAAGGCTGCAGGGCCATGGCCAGTGAGGACGCCAGCGAGGCTGATGCTCTGGCTGGACTTAGTCCTTGCCCAGTCCGGGTTATTAAAGTGAGCGTGGGCCCGGGTGGGTGGGTGGATGTATGCCCCAGGGCCTAGGATTCCTCTTTTGAAAAATGGGGATAATAAAAGCAAGGCCCTCACAGCTTCTTAGAAGGATTGAAAGAGTGAAAACCTGTAAAATGCTGAAAGCAGCGCTTGGCGCATAGTAAGCACTCGGGAAGCATCACGGAGTTCCCCAACGTAGCCACATGGAAAAAAAGAAGCTTACAACAGAAAGGCACGCAAGCAGAGCAGGCTGGAAGACTGTGTGTGTGCACTGTGGTTGCTACTACAGAAAATGTATGCATGTCAAAAAGACTGGACTTTCATAATTAAAAAAACAAATGTATTCAATAACTTTTTAGCAAGCAGTGAGGATCGAGTGGCACAGGACGAGAGGAGATCCACTTGAACGCTTGCAGCCAAGGTAAGATGTGGGACAGAGGTCCCATGTCGACCTCCCCCAGGGATCGGGTGGGCCGGCAGGGGAGGTGGGGCAGTGAATGGGATGGGCTGGCACTCAGGACAAGGGTTAAAGGGTTCATTCGTCTGTAAGAAAAAACCATGACATGGTGGTGGGTACTCAAGGCCTGTATTCAAATACTTGAGCAGCTATAATTAGCAGGTCCTGGGCCAGCTGTCCTGTCCCTCCTCAAACACCAAATAAGCTAGAATGAGTTGGGAATGACAGCAAGCACCTTTCGGGGAGATGGAGGCAGACACTGAGACCCCCACTCTTGTGGTCTGGATGCCCCTCAGGCCACGAGGCTGGCAGTATCAACACCATGGAATGAAGATGGCATCTCTGGCCCTGAAGGTCCCAACAGGTCCCCAAATGGCAACTGCCAACCCCACTCTGGGCATCTGCTCCTACCCAGGAGAAACCTGGCTTTAAACCCTGCCTCTGTCTCTCAGGGGCCTTGTGCCAGCACCTCACCCTCCGAATCCCAGTTTAACTCTGTAAGACGGCAGCACATCCCCCAACTTGTTAGGAGCAAAGTCAGTTTTAGGGGTGAGTGGCTAGAATCGCGCCTGACACAGAGCAGGTACTCAGAGACTCATTAGAATGTATTTAATAAATACATTCTAATCGTCCCTTTCTGGGTCACATTCTGTCTTCCGCACGTACCCCTCACCAACTCCAGTCATCAGCCTGCCCCTCCCGGGGAAGGTCCTATGCCCTGGGTCTGTGCACCGTTGTCGCTGATAATTATGGCTCCAGAGCAGCCACTTCACCCCTCTGGACTCTAGTTTACTCACTCTCCAAGCAGGGCATCGTCCCCTTGTGGGGTTAATGGGAAAATTAAAGTTGACACCATGCATGAAATGCTGTCCAAATCTTGACCATTACAATTACAGTGGGTGTTCTGGAAGTAATAATCGTAAGAATCCTAACGACAGTAGCTATCCCTTATTTGTCCATAACATTTACAGTTTATAAAGGGCTTCACGCGCCCATCTTCCCTGGGAAGGAGGTGCTCCTACTTTTCTAATCGTCCTTTTAGAAACTGAGGTTCTGCAAGGTTAGCCAGCCTCTCATCTGCCTCCTGCCCTCATTCTAGTTCCACCAGGCCCCAAGGTGGGGCCCTCCTTGTTTGCCTCAAAGTCTTCACCTTCCTACTCTAAGAACAGCTCCACTTCTAGGCCTGCAGCCACCTGGGCTTGTCCACGCAGCCCACTGGGTGAGAGTAGAGAACCCACCAGAAATGAGCAGGTTCCACTCTTACACCCCTCCCAGCCCAGGTTGGAAAATCAAGACAAGCCGTTAGAAGAGACCACATAATCTGTGCTTTCAACCATTGCTCAGATCTGGCAACCTCTGTTTAAATGAAATAATATGATGACCCCAATTTATAGGAGCAGCTGGTGAAACTAAGGCAGCAATGGGTGTCCCTGAGCTCCACCTGTTGGGTCAGCCACCTCCTCTCATCACTGTTTCCCAGGACCCCCCGCAGGCACCTGTCAGGAACCCCAGAGCTACAGGAGCACAGTGAGAAGACCACCATCCAAACCCTCCCTGCAGACATGGGGAAACTGAGGACCTGGGAGAGGAAACTCATGTTGACAGTCAGTGCCCGTCTAGGCTAGGAGGCTGCTGCAGGCCTGTCCCTGCTCAGTTGCCTTGAAAGGCAAGATCAGCCTCAGGAGCAGCTGATTGGCCCCGCTGATTTGGGCAAGACAAGAAGGACAAGCTTACCCGTGACCCCTCACACAGCCCCTCCCACAGGCGGCACACGCCCCTTCCCAGGGTTATTCTGGGCAGAGTGATCCAGCTGCCCCCTGGAGCTGCCAGTCAAGCATAGAGGGGGCAGGGACACAGCAGCAGGAGCGCTGCTGGGCCCAGGCACTCCCTGTCACCTCAGTGGCTTAGCAAGGTGAGGGGCTTGGGGTCCCTCTACAGAAGACCCCCACCCTGCTGGGTGGTTTGGGATTTAGACACGCCCTGGGGACAGCCTAGTTCTACTGTAACTCCCTGTTCCTCCTTCCAAAGACTCAGTTTCCCCATCACTACGATGAAGTCTGAGGCCCATGGGGCCTGGCATTCAAGGACCTCAGTCCAGACCATAGGGGAAGAGAGGGAATGTCTGAGACTGGGCTGCCCTGGGCCAAGATGCCAACGGCCTCCCACCCTGTAAGGCTCAAGTCGTCTTTAGCCACATGTCAGGGGTGTGCAAGATTGAAGGGTCCCGGTGGGAGGGACTCCAACATAAGCTATGCCAGGCCAGCAGCCCCTGCAGACTCTACAGTCCACTGGGATCCCCGGGACCCAACCCAAGCTCCTTATGAGGCCCTCAGGAAGCCCCCAGGAATCTCACCAGCCTCCTCACCCACTCTCACCAAGTGAGCCATCCTTGACACTTGTTCATACCAGGGAAACCAGGAAGGCTTCCAAGCCTTAAGCTGCCATGGACACATCTTAACCTTGACATGAGTTCAACAAAATAAATAATAATAATAATCAATAAATAACAACAAACCCTCCCAGGGTCTTTGCATGTCCACCCTCAGTGTGATGCTGCGCCTTCCATCACAGGAGGCCAGAGCAGGCCAGTCAGCAGAGGGAGCTGCTGGGGGTATTCATTTTGAGGCCACTTCACCCCTAAGACTCAGTAGCTATGTCCCTCAAACCCAAGGAGCTCTGAGTACCACCTACAAGGAGGCCAAGATGGACAGGGATCTTCACCTGACACCCATCCTGGCAGCTCAGAGAGCCAGGGGCCCCAGGTGTGACTGGGCTAGTTTCTGGAGGCCAGGAGAGGGGTCATAGCCAGCATTCCAGAGAACCCACCTCTCCCTTACTCCCTTCCATCCTCACAGCTTCCCTGCTCTTCACCAGCTTCACCTTCCTCCTCAGCCCCCCAGCCTCCCACCCTCCTCCCCTGTCCTCACCTCTCCCCTAATTCCTCCACCCCGGCCCCCCGCCCCAGGCTCAACTCTGCTCCTAAATATCCTCTCATCTCCTCTTCCAAGCTCTATTTTTAAAATCAGATTTCCTTTACTGTACAGGCGAGCTGACAGAGAGAGGTATTTGCTGAGGGATTTGTCCCCCCCATGGCCCCCCCACACCCAACCCTTCATAGACACACGTTGGCAGCCCTGACCCAATGGGCCACTGGCTCAGAGGCAAGCAAGGAGCTGACCCGACCGAGACTCTGGGCACTGAAGGTGGTGAGGCTGGGGCGTCTGTCTCTGAGTGTTGGGGGGAAGAGGGTCCCACTCGAAGACCTCAAAGGCAGTTCTGACCCCAAACCAGGTGCATTAAATTCTTTATTTTTTTTTTAAATAAGGCGGGAATTTTCAAATCAGTAGATATTTCTTAAAGAAACTGTCATGAGATTTGAGAACAACATGTATTGAGCCACATTTGAAGGACTGAGAATATGATTTCTGCAAAGCACAGAGAAGAGGCAGGGCCCAGGCTTTGGCAGCCCAGCTGGTAGGCAGGTGAAGCCAGATGGGAATCCCAGAGTGCCCATCTAAAGCCAGAATTTGGAGGCCCGACAGGCCCCAACAACGCCCAAAGCCCTCCCAGAGAGGCAGATGCTCAGCAAGTGTGGAGGGAACCCCCTCACCCTGCTTCCAAGGCCCCTCACTCACCTCCAGTGGGGTATTCATCTCCAGGACCTGAGTCTCATCTCCTTCCTGGTGATGACCTGCAAGGTGGGTCTGCCTCCATTTCCCTCCATCGGGGATCGAGCACCGTGCCTGGCCCAGAAAAAGAATCAGGACATGCTGCTGTATGAATTAATGAATTATGGGCAGAGGGACTTTGTTAAACAAAAAAAAGAAAAGAAACGTTTGGGGACAATAAAATCGAAATGCATGTGGAGGCTGGAGAATGGGAAATTCAGTCTTTTCAGAGAGAAGCATGAGGAACAGGAAATGGAAGCTGGAAACTGTAGGTGGTGAAAAGTTCTGGTTTCATGCAAAAAGAACGTCAGCTTTATAGTTTAAGTAGAGAAGAGCAATCCAAAGATTTTCAATGTAAGAAATAATTGGTCCAATTTTCATTTCATGCTCAGGCATTTAGATTTTATGTTGAGGACATGAAATTTGACAGGTTTGAAGCTGGGAGTGCCATGATTAAAAGTGGGTGCCTTGCTAAAATGGTGAGGCTTTTTGTAGTGATGAAAACACGTTGAGATTTTAAGCAAGAGTTTCATAATTTGAGTTTCCTGGGAAGAAATCTGGGCTTTGTTTTGAGGGATGACAGGATCAAAGTTTTATATCATGCTAAGGAGTTTGGATTTTTGCCAAAGGGTTTTAAGAAATGTGATGATGAGATTCTTGCTTGTGGGAGATAACTATGCAGAAAAACATGATAAAATATATTTTACGGGTAACGGCTTTGGGATTCACATTACAAGCAACAAGGAAACACTGGAAATTGTAAAAGAAAAGTAATGGCCACCAATTTAACAATCATGCACAAACATTTTGACTTTCTATCTTGGGGGAGTGCCAATTTCAACCTGCAGAGCTTGCCTAGGAGGTGTGATTAATGTTGACACCAAAGTTGAAAGATTTTAATCAGAGGAGTTAAATGATCAATATTACGAATATGAAAAGAAATTTGGAATTTATTTTGAGGCTCCAACATGATTAGACTTTTGCATACGCCTAGGAATTTGATTTAGCCAATAAAACTTTCTAACAGAGTGGCCTGGTGAGTTTTTTGCGTTTGATAAATAGTATGCAGTGAACTACAAAATAAAATTCACATTTTATGCTAAGAATTTTGACTTTTCTTCCATTTACAATTAAGAGACACTGTAAGATTTTAAAGAGGAGTTATAAGATCAAATTTCATATATTGTCCTAGGAAGTGTGAATTTTACTTTAAGGGATGACATGATCAAATTTTTATATCATGTTAATAACTTTGGATTTAAGCCAATAAAGGGCTTAAATAAAGCAGGAACAGGATGAGATTTGGGGTTTTTTAATAGATCATCCTGAGAGAAATTACATGGTAAAATGTTGCATTTTGTGTTAAGTAGTTGGGACTTTATGTTACAGGCAATGAAGAAACCTCGAGAAGTTTTAAGTTGAGAAGTTACATGCTCAAACAAGTGCATTTTGGCACAGCTAAAAGACAGGATCTCTATGATAAAGATGATATGATCAGATTTTGCTCACATGCTAAGGAGATGGGATTTTATGTGAGAGTTGAAGGCATTCAAGTGCTGTGTTTGGAAGGGGTGGGGGATGAGCTCATTGAGCTCATTGTTGAAATCTTATGCAGAGGCGTTCGGATGTCAGCCAGTAAAGCATTTTAAGGAGTAAATTGATGAGGGTTTTGTCTCCAGAGAAATTGGAAATGTAAACATATTTTAAGTTAAGGTATCTGGATTTGCTGAACCAGATAATGAATAAGCATCAGACCACTCCTGAGCAGAGGCATCCCCTGGGCACAAGGGCACCCAGGCGGGGTTCCATGCTGAGGAGACAGGTCATTTATAGACAGCGCATGTTTTTATAAAAAGAAGTTATATGATTAAATTTACATAGCATGCTAAGAAGTTTGGACACTATTTTGAGGGATGACAGGATTACATTTTTATGCCATGCTAAGGAATTTGGACTTCAGCCATTAAGAGTCTTTTTTTTTTTTTTTTTTTTTGAGAGGGAATCTCCCTCTGTTGCCTAGGCTGGAGTGCAGCGGTGCAATCTCGGCTCACTGCAACCTCCCAGGTTCAAGCGATTCTCCCGCCTCAGCCTCCAAGTAGCTAGGATTACAGGCATGAGCCACTACTCCTGGCTAATTTTTGTATTTTTAGTAAAGACAGGATTTCACCATGTTGGCCAGGCTGACCTAGAACCCTTGACCTCAAGTGATCCACCTGCCTTGGCCTCCCAAAGTGCTGGGATTATAGCTGTGAGCCACCGTGTCTGGCCCATTAAGAGATTTTTAAGGCAGTAACATCGCAGAAATTTTGTCTTGGGCAGAGTAGTCAGAGAAATTTCATAGTAAAATGTACTGTTCTATGCTAAAAATAATTAGACCTTATCTCATAGGTAATTAAGAGACAGAATAAAGCTTTAAGCAGAAGTTATAAGAGCAAATTCGTGTATCTTGCAAGGGAGTGTGACCTTTTTATTTTGAGGAATGACATGGTCAGAATTTTATATCATGCGAAGAGGTTTGGAATTAAGCCAATAAAGGGTTTTAGGAGTGACCTGATGAGATTTGGGGGTTCGTATTAATCAGTTGGCAAGTAAATTACATGGTGAAAATTTTTATTTTACGCTAAGTGGTTGAAACTTTACAGGCAATAAAAATGAATTTTTATATGTGTTAAATAGAGAAATTATGAGATGACCTTTATTCATCTTGCTAACAGTTTAAACTTTGATGTTAAGAAGTATTAAGATTTTTCTAACATGCCGAGGATATTAGATTTTGAGCTGAAGGCAGGAACATTGAAGGATTTAATCATTCACATGGTCGAATTTGTAAATATGTTAAGGAGTGTAGACTTTATATTAAGAGGGTGCATAATGTAGTTTTTAAATCATCTTGCTAAGAAATTTAAATTTTCACCAATAAAGAGTTTTAAGTGAGAGACATGCTGAGATTTTTATTCCTGATAGATAAGTCTGCAGATGAATTACTTAGGTAAATTTTGTATTTCAATTAGAATTTTATATTAGAGGTTTGGAATTTTACAGTAATAATGCATATCTCAGAGGACTTTTATGGAGAGGAAGTGAGTTAATTTATGCAATGTGCTGTGTAGATGATGATGATGATGATGATTCTTATAATTCTTATACCATGCTAATTTGTATACTGTGCTTTAAAAAAATGTGATCTCTACCTTGAGGAATGGCAAAATAAGAATTTTATATTATATTAAGGCCCTTACATTTTAGCCAGAGAATAGTTTTGGTGAGTTTACATGTCAGATATGTTTATGCTAGAAGGTTTGGATTTAATATTGCAGACAGTAAATAAACAGTGGAAGGCTTTAATCAGAGAGACTGCATGATCAAATTTAAGTGTCATGCTAACAAGGGTGTACTTAATTTTGAGAAACAGCAGATCTGAATTTTGTATCCTGTTGGAAAGCTTGGATTTTAGCCAATGAGTTTCATGTAAGGGGGAACGCATGTTTTTTTTTTTTTTACAGATGGGTCCAGTGGCTTAGAAGAAAACTGAGAAGTATCAAAAGGTGTTAAATTTATAAAGAGCAGTAACTTTACAGCTAATCTATCAGATAATCAAAGCTTAATTTGCTCTGCCCCAGCAGAGAAGAAATGTGCAAATAACCCCAACCAAGACATTCCCTTTCAATTCTGTCTCAGCCCACTTAAACCACCCAACACTAGATTTCCAAAAATCCACTCTGGGACCGTCAGATTCCAAAGATGTCACATGTTCCCCCCAACCCCCACACTCAATGTCCCAACTCTGCCAGATACATGTCTGTTGGGAGGGCTCAACCAGCAACAGAGAGAAAAAGATATTCGCTAGGATGAGGAGACCAGACCCACTGGAGTAAAGAAGGGGGCCTGGGAGGATAAGATTGGAGAGGCGTGCAGACATGCTTGCACTGGTGAAATTGAGGCCAGATGTGTGAAGTTCCAGAAGCCTCACAAAGAGGGCAGTCCTGGGAGAGTGGAGATTGTAGGAAGAGAAGGAGATTATTTGAAGATCTCCTCAACAGCTCAGAGCTCGGGAGAACATAGCATTGGAAGGAGACCAAATCGAGAAAGAGAAATTGGCCAAAAGTCTGAGTTGGAATCAAGTAACAAATATGCAATTATCCAGCACATAGTAGGTATGTTATAAACTTTATGGAAAAGAAAAATAAGAACCCAGACGTGTACACACCCCCTGAAATTTCTATTTTGAACATGGGGAAGGAAATAAGAGCTATTTTGGGCTGCTGACCCAACTGACGGGACAGTGGCCAAGTGCCCATTTTCTCCTCTTCCACTGCACTGGTGAAACAGTAGGCATCTTTGCTAGAGATTCCCGCTCCACAACCAAGGCGGCTGGGCTTGCTCCAGAGCCCTGAGCCTGCCAGGGGTGGCTTTGGATGGTGCTGAGATGTGACCTCTGTAATTCTCAGGTGACCAAAGCAGGAAAAGAGGATTGACCAGGTGCATGTGCCAGGGGGAAATGGAGCAGCCTGTGCACCCTGCCAGGTACCCGCCTGCCACGGTGGCTGCTCCCAGCCGGTCACTCCACAGAATTTATGGGCTGTGAATTTCTCACGTCTATGGAGGAAATGGACAGGACAGGCAGACTGAATAAGCCTGGGAGGCAGGTCAGGGGTTGACAGATCTTCCCTCCCTGGGGGCACCCCAAGTGACCAGCCAAGGAGGCTGGCTGGATACAAGAAGGCTTTCCCCCATTTCTCTCTGCTCTGATTAGTTGGGCATCTGATTTGTCCTTGAGACCCTGATACTGCCACTTCACAAGATCCTAAACTACTGCCTTTACCCCCCACTCCCCTTCCACCACCAGGTTCTGATCTCCACAGTCCCAGCTACTGACTGGACGCCATCACAACCTTACCAATCTTCAGAATACACTCCTTTCCATCCGACGAAATGATAGAACCCTCTGAAGACTCATTTGAGACGATGATGGAGCATAAGAATCCATCATCAAAACAAATGGAGTCCTCCGAGGGCTCATCCAACACCACCGAGGCGACATCGGGCAGTGGAGTGCGGGGAGAGGCAGGGCCCGCCAGCGGCCCAGCCCAGGAAAAGAAGGAGCCACCCAGTGGCCCACTCCAGGAAATGGAAGAGCTGCCCACTGATCTACTCCAAGACATGGAGGAGCCATCCAGTGGCCCACGTAAGGAAATAGAGGATCCACCCAATGACCTACTCCAAGACCTGGAGGAGTCATGCAACGGTTCACACCAGGCAAGGGGGGATCCACTCAGTGGAGCATCTGATAGGATGAAAGAAGCATCAGTCAACCCATCGGGAGCCCGAGAAGAGCAAGAGGCTCACACTGACCTGAAGGAATCGGGAAGGGAGGAGACTCCTCAAGAAGAGCAAAACCAGACCGAGCACTCAACCGCAGAACTTATGGCCATGGTGAGGTCCATCATCTCGCTGTACTTCCGAATGCAAGACCTCAAAGAGCAACAGAGAGTAGCAGAAGAGATCTTGATCAAAGGGATCAATGCAGGCCAACTGCCCGCCCCAAAGCACTTCTCTGGCGATCGCAGAGAATTCCACGAGTTCATCGTACTCTGCCAACTAACCTTACAGAGCTACCCAAGAATGTTCTATAACGACCGTCTGCGAGTTGGCTATGTCATCAATCACCTGTCCGGCTTGGCATTAGAATGGGCCAAAGCTCTACTGCAGGAAAACAGCCCCCTGATCGAAGACTTCCCAGCCTTCCTGGAGGCCATGTCAGAGGTGTTTGAGTACCGCCAGGCACTGCGTGTGGCAGAAGAGGCCATGTTCACCATCAGGCAGGGCGGCCGCTCTGCCACTGAGTACATCGATGAGTTCCAGAGCCTGGTACCCATCTTGGGCTGGCCAGATGAAGTCCTGCAGGCCCACCTGTGCCAGGGGCTCAACGAGGAGATCAGGCACTATCTATTCCGGGTCCCTCAGCCGGATTCCCTAGACAGTCTGATTGTGCTCATCCTGCAAATAGAAGAGAAACTGGCAGAGAGAAGAGCCATGCTCAGGCTGCCCCCCGAGGCCCGCCCCCGGAACCTGACCTGGATCGACTCACCTGCTCCAGAGAGGTGGATGGTCAGCAGCTGGCTGCCCAGCGAAGTCCATCCGGACATCAATCGCGCCCACCTCTTCCTGCTACTCATGGTGAGAGTGAACCCCTACCACAGCGTCGCGGTCCAGGCCCTGGTGGATTCGGGAGCTGACGGCAACTTCATGGATGAGAAGTTCGCCCAAGAGCACTACGTCGAGCTCTACGAGAAGCCGTACCCACAGCCGGTCCAATCCGTGGACGGCTCGCTGATTGGCAACGAGCCTGTCTGGCTCTACACGGAGCCCCTGGTGTGTATCCACCAGAACCACCAGGAGTCCATCGAATTTGACATCGTACCTTCACCGAACTTCTCCGTGGTCCTAGGCATCCGCTGGCTCCGAGTCCACGCCCCCGAAGTCGACTGGATCAAAGGCCGCTGCACCTTCCACTCTCCCTACTGCCTGAAGAACTGCTTCCGCCCGCCCCCGCCATGCATTGCACTAGAGAGGCACGGCATGAGCCTGCTACCCGGACTGCCACACCCATACTCAGACCTGGCCGACGTGTTTAACCCGAAGGAAGCAGATGATGAGACTTCCGACCAGCCAAGCTCAGACGGATCCGATGATCTTTCTGAATCAGAGCCCTCTGAGCTTCAGCAGGCTGGAGACAGTGATCACAGCGAGACCTTTTACGAGTGTCCCTCCACTGCGCCTTGGGAACCTGTGGGTGCCGGGATGCAAGAAAGAGCCAGGCTACAGGAGGAATACTGGGACCTGCAGGACATGCTGACCAACAGACAGGACTACATACAGATGATTCCGGAACTGTTTGACCAGTTACACGGAGCCGAGTGGTTCACAAAACTGGAGCTGCGTGGGACCATTGTGGAGGAAAGCGTGAACGGGCACCGCACCGAAGATGTGTGGAAAGCAGCGTTTGGTTTGGAGCTTGAAGAGATGAAGAGCTACCAGCCGTTCGCGCTCTCCCCAGACCCTATCATACCTCAGAACGTGATTCACTTCATCCTAAAGGACATGCTAGGGTTCTTTGTGCTTTCTTACGGCCAGGAAGTCCTGATCTACTCAATGAGCCAGGAGGAGCACCTCCACCACGTCCGCCAAGTCCTGGTCCGCTTCCGCCATCACAACGTCTACTGCTCCCTGGACAAGAGCCAGTTCCACCGCCAAACCGTGGAAGTCCTGGGCTTCGTCGTCACCCCCAAAGGGGTGAAACTGAACAAGAACGTCATGACCATCGTAACAGGGTACCCTACTCCTGGCTCCAGGCTATCTCTGCGAAACTTCATCGAATTCGTCTTCCCCTACCGCCACTTCGTGGAGCGCTTCAGCATCATCGCAGAGCCCCTGGTGCGGCAGCTGCTGAGCTCCTACCAGTTCTACTGGGGAGTCGAGGAGCAGGAGGCCTTCGAGTGCCTGAAGAGGGCTTTCCGCAAGGCGCCCCTCCTCCACCACCCCAAGCCCCAGAACCCATTCTACTTGGAAACCGGCATCACCAGCACGGCCCTGCACGCCTCCCTGATCCAAATCGACGACCAAACCGGCAAGAGAGCCTGCTGTGCTTTCTACTCCCGCAACATCTCCCCTATCGAGGTTGAGTACTCTCAAGTGGAGATGAAGATTCTTCCAATACGGGCTGCCTTCATGGTGTGGTGCCGCTACCTGGAGAACACCGAGGAGCCCATCATGATCCTTCTCAACACAGAGGATCTAGCCTCTCTGAATAATGACAGGCTCACCGTACTTCTCCCCGGGCATTGGGTCTTCTTCTTCTCCCACTTCAACTTTGACGTCATGGAGCTGCCAGAACAAGATGGTGGCCCAGCTCTGCCACCTGTGAGAAACCTCCGGTGGAGGAGAGCCTTCCAGAGGAACACTGCCGCCAGGCAAACCCTGCTGCTGGCCTCAAGGGGATTCCCCAGGGATCCATCGACGGAATCCGGGGAAGAAGAGAATGAAGAACAGGATGAGTCCAATGAACAGACCCTACGGCAAGAGCTGCTGGCCATGATACCCATCGACCAGATCCTCAACAGCTTCCTCGCCCACTTCAGCATGGCCCAGATCAGGGCCGTCATTCTGCATTTCTTCCGAGGCCTCCTGTACTGGAAGAACACCCTAGCCCTGGCAGCCATCCTCGTGCTACTGCGCGTGAGGCAGTGCCTCTCGCCGCGGCCGGCACCCGCCATGCAGGTGGCTCGGCCCCAGCCCCAGCGCTCCCTACGACTCATCCTGGATTCGTCCCTCATCGCGGGCAGCAGCATCACGACAGCCATCACCCAGCTGCTCACCCAGATGCCCGCTCTCGTAGGCGCAAACACCATCCCAGCCCAGGAGCTGGCTGAGCTGTTCCTGGGCCCTGGCCGCTGGCAGCGAAATGCTCTGCACCCCCAGGCCCACCGAGGCCTGCAGTTCACCCCTGGGTTCTGGCTGACGCTGTGTGAGTTCTTTGGTGTCAGAGTCACCCCCCAGGAGGGCCACCTCCCTGCCCTGCATCAGAACCGCTACCTGGAGCTGCACGTCGTTGGTGATGAGGATGTCGTCTTGCGAGAAGCCCTGCAAGACGACCTGCAACGTTACCGTCAGTGTGGCCTGCATGACGGCCTGCAAGACACCTCGCAGGACAAGCAGGACAACGACGTGCAGGAGGCCTCGCCCAGCCACACAGCAGCCACCCACCCACCCCGCCCACGCCACCTGATGGATCCCCAGGTCCTGGAATTCCTTGGTAGCCGCCTGCTCCACATCCGCAGTGCAGATGGCCAGCTGCACCTGCTCAGCCGGGAGCAGGCAGCCAGGGCCCTGAGCCGGTTCCTGACCCTGATCTACAGGCGGGCCCTGCCCATCCCCGCCTGGGAGAGCCAGCCCAGGGAGCAGGCAAGGCTGGAAGAGCTGCCTGACGAGGACGAAGAGGCTGACCTCGACTGAAGATGCCTCCCCGTCTCCAGCAAAGAGTCCCCTCTATTTCTCACCCCGACGCCTCCCGACGTCCCCTGGCCTCCCCGTGCCTCAGCCCGCTTCGCTTCCCTTCCTGCCACTCCTGACCCAAGAGGAACCCAACTGTGAAGGGCAACAACTTCTTCAACTCATCAACCAGCAATGCCACCTGTGCTAACAGACTATCCAGTCCTCAGAGAACCAGCGCCAGCCCTGGGCTATGAGTTCTCAGTTCTCCAGGTCCCAAGCCCATGCCCGGGAGTGACATCCATGAGGGAGAAAGCAGTGGCGAGCAGGAAGTGACCCCATGACGCGTGGTCAGATGAAGAAGCAGGCACAGCAGGCGCAGCCAAGCAAGCAGGTGCCAGGGCCCCCCACCCGGCCTGGCGACGGCCACCCTGTGCCGCCCTGGGACACTGACCTTGGGTGCTCCACTGACTTCTTCTACCTCCACTGCCGGTGCTCCTGCTCCCCTGAGCTCCCGCCCCCGCCCCCCAACCCCCACCCCCCAACCTCCCAACGTCTGATGATGTGGTGCCTCCCTCACCCCCATCCCGCCCTGCAAGCAAACCCACCCCCACCTCCACCACATCTGCTTCAGCTTTTCTGACCCCGCCTTCCTCTGGCCCTGAGCTCTGGACTCACCTGGACAAAGCCGCTCTTTGGGGCATCCGGACGTACCAGTGCCACTTACCAGACTTGCACAGCAAAGAGGGCCCCTTCATGCCTTGGGGCACCTTTCCCTCCCAACACCGAACACTGGACAGTGCAGGGGTGCAGGGGCCCCTCATACAGGGATGGAGTCCCAGAAGGCACACAGACACCCAGGGGACCATGCCGAGTCACAGTGAGGCTCTGGCCACACCACCGCTTTGCACGGGGAGTAGACCCTTCCCCACCCCCTGAACTTTCTCACCCCCCAATCTTTTTGCAGTCCTCAAATAAAGCAAAATAAAAGAATGTCTGACTTTGGGGTTTGTTCTAAAAGTGGAGGTGGTGGGAGGATAGGTGGGGGAGGGACACGCATGGGAGGAGGGAGGGAGTAGGTGGGGTGGAGGAGGAGGCAAGTGGACTGGGCAGGAAGGGTGGGGGCAGGAAACGCTCTGCCCTGAAACAGCCCCTGGGGGCCTGGCACATGCACAGCAGGCCTCCCCCAACCTTCCTGAAGGCTTTCCCAAGACTCTGGGCACTTCTTTCTGCCATGAGAAGGCACCCACCCCCATTGAGGCCACCAGGGACGTGCAACCCCCACAGGCTCATGTCAAAGAGAGGAGAGGACAGAAGAGGTGCCTCAGGGCAGTGGGAGGCGGGGGAGTGGGGGCTGCCTCTCCTAAGGGTTCCAGAAAAGGGAGCCCCGAAACCCAAATCCCACCTCTGACCTTGGCCTCCTCGCCATGTGAGAAACGAGGTGCGGTCTGAGCCCCACACTGCAGGATCCACAAGCCCTGGTCTCAAGCAGTCCTAACCCCCACCCCGAGAGGAAAAGGCCTGGGTCCCATTTCAGAGGGTCATGCTGTCCCCAAAGTGGCAAAATGGCTGTTGTGAGGGTGAGGGTGCACTGCCCTGGGTAGGGGGGCTGCCAGGGGTCCCACAGGGAGTTGGGGAGGTAGGGCAGGTGGCACTCACCCACTCTGAGTTCCCCCTCCACAGTCCAGGACACACTGACCCCTCTTCCTGGCCATGGGTCACACCTATCCAGGAGGGGCCTCCAACCTCCCAGAGCACCCCCGCCCCACTGCAACCCTCCACAGGTGAGAGCTCTGCAAGGACACAGACCTTGAACTTCATCTAGGAGGGCAGAAACACTGGAGCCCCGTGCACATGGCCCCCGTGCCAGGACACACCAGGTCCGTGCACACGGGCCCCCCGTGCCAGGACACACCAGCTCTGCCCTCTCTGCCCTGCTGAGGAACCTGCTCCTGAAGACACACTGTGAGACCACCCAACAGATCTCAGGCTCAAAGCTCAGGGGCCCCGCAGGGGCCTGACTAGCCTGAGTTGGAGCAGCCCCATCCCTTAGGAAAGCCATTTCCACCTGGCCCCAGAGTTCTCAGCTCCCACGTGGAAGAGACCCTACTCTGTCCTCGAGGGCAGGCACGGGAGCATGACAGCCTCCAGACAGTGTGGCTCAGCCTCCTGCTCCTACCCATCATGGACCAGGACCACTGGGCACACAGTGGGGAGCCCCTGCCCAAGGACACACCCCACGGGAGCCCAAGGCTGGCACTGCAAGCTCAGCCTCCTTCCTTCCCTATACTGCCCAGCCCCACACAGGGCTAACGATGCCCTCACAAGTCCCCAGGGGCGCCTGGCCTTCACCCACCATCCACCTGTCTGAAGAATCTACCCCTGATAGCAGCACCAGGAGATCATGGTCAGGATCCCCAGGTTCAAAGGCAGGGGCTACACCTCTGGGCTTCTCTCTCCCTCCACTGGCTGGCTGCAGGAAGGCCTCTCCCAGCCTCAGTTTCCTCATCTGTCACTCCAACCCACCAAGGCTGCTGTGAGGATTCAGAGTTAGGAATAAACTGCTGGGCGCACCTGGCAGTCAGAGCTCCCAGCCCCATCCACAGACTTCTTATGTCAATTTCCCAAGGTAAACTTGGGGAAATCAAGGCCCAGAACTGGCTGCAGAGGAGCTGAGGACAGAGCCAGGATGGAGGCCCCTTCCTGGTGGCTGATCTTTGTCCTCTCACCTGGGCCACTTCACCCACTCCGCCTCCAGTCACAAGGCCCAGCAATGACCCCCACAACAGCCAACACCACAGCAGCTCCAGGAGCTCAAGGGCACCATGTCTGTCTGTCCATTCACTCAGCACTCTGCCTCTGATGGCAGCCCAAGACAGGCTGCCATGGGTTAAGGCCAGGGGTTCAGCTGCAAGAGGTGCAGATCCCCTTTAGTGACCTGGCCCCAGAAGGCCCCAACTTTGACTTGCTGGGTGACCTCAGGTAGTGGCTGTCCATCTTCCAGCCTGTTTTCCCATCATCAAATGGGGGATGTAGTGAGAGGGAGGGTCGTTTCCAGAATAACCAGACCCAGTCTCCAAGGGCCACTGGTTCCTAAAACCCGCTCTGTTCCCACATGACATTCTTCTTGGGGCTCCCAAGTCCCTTGAAGTAAACTACCTTGGGATACAGTCTGCGGTCATAATGGAGGGTCCCTAGATCAGGTCTCCTGGAGGCCACCCCGAGGGGTCCCAGAGGCTGGATTTTAATGGCAAACCTCTGTCCCTGCTTGGTAAGGGCTCCCTGGGTAAATGTGGGGTGGATTGGCAGTCCCCGTGTCCCTGCAGCCAGGACCATCGAGGACCGCCATCCTTTCCTCCTGGCCATCAAAGGTGGAGGGGCAAGGCCGGGTGCAGTGGCTCACTCCTGTAATCCCAACACTTTGGGAGGCTGAGGCAGATGGATCACCTGAGATCAGGAGCTCGAGACCAGCCTGACCAACATGGAGAAACCCCGTCTCTACTAAATAACAAAAAATTAGCTGGGTGTGGTGGCGCATGCCTATAATCCCAGCTACTCGGGAGGCTGAGGCAGGAGAATAGTTTGAACCTGGGAGGCGGAGGTTGCGATGAGCTGAGATCACGCCACTGCACTCCAGCCTGTGCAACAAGAGTGAAACTCCGTCTCAAAAAAAAAAAAAAAAAGGTGGAGTGATGAACAGGACTACCTTGCAGGCTAAGGCCAAACAGAATTTACCAGCAATAATCACCCGTGACCTACGAATCCAGACACACACTAAGGTGAGCGTATTTATCCACAGTTCACACACACACATGCACACACACACACACACAGATTGACTAGGGGGCTCCCAGTGCTAGAGTGGCCACCGCCCCCCACACCAGCAGACAGCGATGACCTCGCCTCATTGGCTCTCCCACCCCATCCGGCCAGAGCAAGTTTAGTTTACAGAGAAGAGCAGCAGCCCCCAGGCCCAGAGGAGAACTGATAAAATGATACAATGGACTCTGGGGACTCCAGGGAAAGGGTGGGAGGGGGTGAGGGATAAAAGTACAAATTGGGTTCAGTGAGTACTGCTCAGGTGATGGGTGCACGAAAATCTCACAAATCACCGCTAAGGAACTTATTCATGTAACCAAACACCACCTGTTCCCTAAAACCTATGGAAATAAAAAATTTAAAAGAAAAATAATACAAACCTTTTTTTCTCCTGGGGAAAGAAAAAGGAAGGTTAATGTTAAATGTCATGCTGGGTTATGACTTCATGGCCACCACAAAAAAAGGTGAAAACTCCTCTGAACAGCAGACTGCCCAGCCTGGCGCATACACTGGCACACAGGCCCACGGGACCTGGCGGGCCACAACCAAATGCACCCATTTTCCACCTTCTCTGTCCACCCCCAGGTCACTGATGTCAGGGGATGGAGGGAGCCCTGAGCTCCACTCCTGCTGAGTCTTGTCCGTCAACCTCCCTTCCCGGCCCAGCCCACCCCCGTGAGATGCCCAATGTGCCAGCCTCCAGCCCTGGTGCACACAGGGCCAGTTTCTGGAACACTCAACAGCACATCACCCAGACAGCTGAGGGCTACTCACCGCTCAGGTCCGGACTCGCTCATCCCTCCTGCGGGCGGCCCCAGGTCCAGTTAGGGCTTTGGACTCAGGCCCCTGTGCCAGGAGCTTGACCAGCTCTTAACAATCTGCCCAGGGCAGAGACGTGAGGTCCCCTCCTGCCCTCCTGGCGACCCCAGTTGCTCCCAAAGTGAAAAAGAGAAAGACGACAAATAGAAGCCATCACCCCCACTCCCAAGCTCCACCCACCCGCCCAGAGCCCTGCTGCGGGGCCGACAAGACCCTCGTCACGCCCCAAGCCCATGAGCACTGACCTCAGACCCAAACACTAAGCCTCGTCCAGACCCCTGTCCATCTGTCTGAGATCAACAAAGACAAGCATACCCATCCTGACACCACAGAAGCTGAGGGGCAGACCAGGAAGTGAGGGGGTGCATGGGGGAAGGCGGGTGAGGAAGGGGAGACGGGAGGTGAGAGGGAACGGCAGGGGAGAGGGTGCTCCCTCCTGCAGGAAGGGAGGGGGTGCATTGGGGAGGAGGGGTGAGGAAGGGAAGATGGGAGGTGAGTGGGAAAGGCAGAGTTGAGGGTGCTCCCTCCTACAGGAAGAAGGGGTGCATGGAGAAGGAGGGGTGAGGAAGGGGAGATGAGAGGTGAGTGGGAAGGGCAGGGGAGAGGGTGCTCCCTCCTGCACCCTCCTGTCCTCTCTAATGGCCTCAGCTACCGCACTCGCTGCCCTGCTGCCCCAATGCTCATGCCTGGGCTGGCTGTCGTGGCTTGTTAATGGGGTTAATGATGCCAGTATCACAGGGCTTGGTGCGGGTCACCTCTGCCATGCACAGGACCTGAGTTAGTTGGAGAGGCAGAATACGGAGGTCCAAGAACCAGGGGCCACCGCCGTTCCCCCTGCTCATGTTGCCGTTGGGCACCCTCAGGTACCCAGCCTGGGCAGGGTGGGCACATGGGAAGAAGGGGACCCAGCTGACAGCTTCTGGGGACCCAGAGTTGGGAATCCTTGGGAAGAAGGGAAATGTCTCCAGAACAGGTTTAAGGAGAGAGTAAGAAGCCGCCTGTGAGGGGCCTCAGCCTCCTGGTCATGAAAGAGTCCTGGGTAGAGGCGGAGACCCCTCGAGGAGACCCTCCTCTTGGGGCACAGAAAGGGCCAGCCCTGCTCTGCCAAAGCCCCACCCCCTCCGCCCTGGGCACAAAGGGGCACCATCTCTCCAACGTCTGTCCATCCATCCTGTTGGGCCGTGTCCCTTAGGAGGGCTCTGTGTGGGAGCACAGCCCCAGTCCCTCAGTGGGAGAAGCCCCAGGGCTACCCAACTCCCCCTCCAGCCTATCTGCCCTTGGCTGTGGAGTCAGCCCAGGGGGTGTCCCACCAGGAGCATAGCTCCGTGCCAAGGAGGGGCCTCAGAAATAGCCCAGCCCCAGGCCCTCCCCTCCAGGAACTCAGAGAGCTGCAGAAGAGAGAGAGAGAAGAGCCCAAGGAGCATGCCGGGAAGAGGCTGGCAGGACAGCAGCAGACTTGAGGACGCGTCCCCGTGCAGCCAAGGGTGCAGAGGAGGGTCCGGGGGCTGCGCGTGGTTGAAGGGGATGAAGAAAGGCATCATATAGGAGCTGGATAACTGTGCATCAACTCCTGTATGAAGCCGTTCCCACCCCCCAACTACTGACTACGGGCCGCAACCCTCCTCCCGGAAGCGCAGTGCAAGCGCTCAGATGGCAGAGGGGACGCCTGCTGCTAGTGGTTAGAGCAGTGACAGCAAGGGACAGCCAGCCCAGGCAGTGCCACCCACTGCTGGGCACCTGCAGCACTGGGGTACCTGTCCACCCTGCCCAGCCTTGCCCTACCTGCCTCCTATGGCCAGGGCCTGGGCCTCCCTTGGCCCCATAGAGCCCCCAGGTGACTGTGGAGCCAGGCCAAGGGATGGAGGTTGGGGAGGTGAAGGGACAGGGAGGCCTGATTCTGGCCCAGGTCTGTGAGTGGACATCAGGGGCTTGACCTCACCCATCCACTGCTTTGACTCCCTGGTACTTCTCCAGCCTTGCCTTCTACGTCTGTGAAATGGGTTGCAACAGGCATCTCTGGGGACCCAGTGAGGACTCATGAAGTCCAGAGGCACTTCAAGAATTTCCCAGAGACAGAAAGTAGATTTTTGGTTGCTGAGGGCTGAGGGATGTGCATGTAGCGTGAAGGTGACAGCTGAAGGCTCTGGAGTTCTTTTGGGGGTGATGAAAATGATCTTAAAATGATTATGGTGATAGTTGCAGATACCTGTGAATAACTAAAACACACTTCGCTGTGAGCTTTAATGGGTGGATTGTGTGTATGTGGATTACATCTCAATAAACTTGTACCCCAAAACACCTTCCTTTGTTCTTTGACATCTTTCTCAACTACCATACTGCCTGCCTCATCCTACACTCCCCAGCCATCCACACCGCCAACACACATGCGCAGGGACACACAGCCAGGCACGTGGTAGGTGGTCAAAAAATATCTGTGAACAAATGACCTGATAATATAAAATTCTCTGAAAGAACCCATGGAGGGAAACCTTTAGGGAATGGGGTTAAAGATTAAGAAGTAGGGGTGGGGAGTGGGTATGGAGGTCGGAAAGAGGCTCAGAGTGACACATGAGTGCAAAAGGGGCTCTGATTGACAGACACATGGAGGGAAGAGGGGCTCCCTGTAACACATGGGTGGAGGAGGGAGTTGACGTGATACGTGGGTGGAGGAGGAGGTTGGTGTGACACATGGGTGGGGGAGAGGGTTGGTGTGACACATGGGTGGAGAAGGGGGTTTGGTGTGACACATGGGTGGAGGAGGGGGTTAGTGGGACACATGGGTGAAGGAGGGGGTTAGTGTGACCCATGGGTGGAGAGGGTTAGTGTGACACATGGGTGGGGGGGTTGGTGTGACACATGGGTGGAGGAGGGGGTTAGGGTGACACATGGGTGGAGGAAGGCATTGGTGTGACACATGGGTGGAGGTGGCGTTAGTGGGACCCATGGGTGGAGGAGGGGGTTGGTGTGACACATGGGTGAAGAAGGGGGTTAGTGGGACACATGGGTGGAGGAGGGGGGTTGGTGTGACACATGGGTGGAGGAGGGGGTTAGTGGGACACATGGGTGGAGGAGGGGGTTTGTGGGACACATGGGTGAAGGAGGGGGTTAGTGTGACCCATGGGTGGAGAGGGTTAGTGTGACACATGGGTGGGGGGGTTGGTGTGACACATGGGTGGAGGAGGGGGTTAGTGTGACACATGGGTGGAGGAAGGCATTGGTGTGACACATGGGTGGAGGTGGGCGTTAGTGGGACCCATGGGTGGAGGAGGGGGTTGGTGTGACACATGGGTGAAGAAGGGGGTTAGTGGGACACATGGGTGGAGGAGGGGGTTAGTGTGACACATGGGTGGAGGAGGGGGTTGGTGTGACACATGGGTGGAGGAGGGGGTTGGTGTGACACATGGGTGGAGGAGGGGGTTGGTGTGACACATGGGTGGAGGAGGGGGTTGGTGGGACACATGGGTGGAGGAGCGGGTTAGTGGGAACCATGGGTGGAGGAGGGGGTTAGTGTGACACATGGGTGGAGGAGGGGGTTAGTGTGACACAGGGGTGGAGGTGGTTGGTGTGACACATGGGTGGAGGAGGGGGTTAGTGTCACACATGGGTGGAGGAGGGGGTTAGTGGGACACATGGTTGGGGGAGGGGGTTGGTGTGACACATGGGTGGAGGTGGGAATTAGTGGGACCCATGGGTGGAGGAGGGGATTAGTGTGACACATGGGTGGAGGAGGGGGTTGGTGTGACACATGGGTGGAGGAGGGGGTTGGTGTGACACATGGGTGGAGGAGGGGGTTAATGGGACCCATGGGTGGAGGAGGGGGTTGGTGGGACACATGGGTGGAGGAGGGGGTTGGTGGGACACATGGGTGGAGGAGGGGGTTGGTGTGACACATGGGTGGAGGAGAGGGTTAATGGGACCCATGGGTGGAGGAGGGGATTAGTGTGACACATGGGTGGAGGAGGAGGTTGGTGTGACACATGGGTGGGGGAGGGGGTTGGTGTGACACATGGGTGGAGGTGGGGATTGGTGTGACACATGGGTGGAGGAAGGCATTGGTGTGACACATGGGTGGAGGTGGGCGTTAGTGGGACCCGTGGGTGGAGGGGGTTGGTGTGACACATGGGTGAAGAAGGAGGTTAGTGGGACACATGGGTGGAGGAGGGGGGTTGGTGTGACACATGGGTGGAGGAGGGGGTTAGTGGGACACATGGGTGGAGGAGGGGGTTTGTGGGACACATGGGTGGAGGAGGGGGTTGGTGTGACACATGGGTGGAGGAGAGGGTTAGTGTGACACATGGGTGGAGGAGGGGGTTGGTGTGACACATGGGTGGGGTAGGGAGTTGGTGTGACACATGGGTGGGGGAGGGGGTTGGTGTGACACATGGGTGGAGGAGCGGGTTAGTGGGAACCATGGGTGGAGGAGGGGGTTAGTGTGACACAAGGGTGGAGGAGGGGGTTGGTGTGACACATGGGGTAGAGGAGGGGGTTAGTGGGACACATGGGTGGAGGAGGGGGTTAGTGTGACACATGGATGGAGGGGGTTGGTGTGACACATGGGTGGAGGAGGGGGTTAGTGTCACACATGGGTGGAGGAGGGGTTGGTGTGACACATGGGTGGAGGGGGTTAGTGGGACACATGGGTGGAGGAGGGGGTTGGTGTGACACATGGGTGGAGGAGGGGGTTAGTGTGACACATGGGTGGAGGGGGTTGGTGTGACACATGCGTGGAGGAGGGGGGTTAGTGTCACACATGGGTGGAGGAGGGGGTTAGTGGGACACATGGGTGGGGGAGGGGGTTGGTGTGACACATGGGTGGAGGTGGGAATTAGTGGGACCCATGGGTGGAGGAGGGGATTAGTGTGACACATGGGTGGAGGAGGGGGTTGGTGTGACACATGGGTGGAGGAGGGGGTTGGTGTGACACATGGGTGGAGGAGGGGGTTGGTGTGACACATGGGTGGAGGAGGGGGTTAATGGGACCCATGGGTGGAGGAGGGGGTTTGTGGGACACATGGGTGGAGGAGGGGATTGGTGTGACACATGGGTGGAGGAGGGGGTTAGTGGGACCCATGGCTGGAGGAGGGGGTTTGTGGGACACATGGGTGGAGGAGGGGGTTGGTGTGACACATGGGTGGAGGAGAGGGTTAATGGGACCCATGGGTGGAGGAGGGGATTAGTGTGACACATGGGTGGAGGAGGGGGTTGGTGTGACACATCGGTGGAGGATGGGGTTAGTGGGACCCATGGGTGGACGAGGGGGTTGGTGTGACACATGGGTGGGGGAGGGAGTTAGTGGGGACCATGGGTGGAGGAGAGGGTTAGTGGGACCCATGGGTGGAGGAGGGGATTAGTGTGACACATGGGTGGAGGAGGGGGTTGGTGTGACACATGGGTGGAGGAGGGGGTTGGTGTGACACATGGTTGGAGGAGGGAGTTAGTGGGACCCATGGGTGGAGGAGGGGGTTTGTGGGACACATGGGTGGAGGAGGGGGTTGGTGTGACACATGGGTAGAGGAGGGGGTTTGTGGGACACATGGGTGGAGGAGGGGGTTGGTGTGACACATGGGTGGAGGAGGGGTTTGGTGTGACACATGGGTGGAGGAGGGGGTTTGTGGGACCCATGGGTGGAGGAGGGGGCTGGTGTGACACATGGGTGGGGGAAGAGCTCCATGTGACACATGGGTGGAGAGGGGATTGGTGTGACACATCAGTGTTGGTGTGATACATGCATGGAGGAGGGGGTTGGTATGACACATGGGTGTGGAGAGGGGCTCCATGTCACATAAGTAAGGGAGGAGCTCAGGGCAATGCATGGGTGGGGGGAAGATCTCTGGATGATGCATGGGAAGGGGGGGACTTCGAGTGACATGTGAGAGAAGCTCAGGTGACACATTAGTAGGGAAAAGGCTCCTCGTGACACATGAGTGAAGGAGAGGTGGAATGTGAAACAGAAAAGGGGCTCGGTGTGACACGTGTGTGGGAAGAGAGTCTCTGTGTGACATATGGGGGGAAGGGACTTGGAGTAACACAAGAAAGGGGACTTGGTGTGACACATGGGTGGGGGAGGCTCTCAAGGGACACATGGTTGGGAAGAGATGCCCAGTGAGACACAAGGGTGAAGGGAGTGGCTCCGTGTGACAACAGTCAGAAGGAGTCCCTGAGACACATCAGTGGAGGAGGAGCTCAGTACGACACGGGGGTGGGAGAGTGGCTCAGTGTTATACACGCATTGGGTGAGGGGCTCCATTCGACAAATGGGCAGGGGGTTCTGTGCGCCTTGTGAGTAGAGGAGAGCTTCATGTGACATAGGAGCAGGAAAGAACTCAGTGTAACACATGGATAAGGACAGGGGCTCCAGTTGACACATGAGTCAGGGAAGGGCTCTGAGTAACACATGTTGAAGAGAGACTCAGTGTGATACATGGATGGGGAGAGGCACTCTGTATCACTTATGAGTGTGGGGAGACTCCATGTGTGACACATGATTAGAGGAGGAACAACTTAGAGTGCAGCTGAATGGGTGGGGCTCCTAGTGACACACATGCAGAGGACAGGCTCAGAGTGACACCTAAGTGGTGGAAGGAGCTCAGTGTGCTACAAGAGTGGGAGAGGGGCGTCCTGTGACACATTAGTGGGGCTTGCTGTGACACCCTTAAGATAGAACGTTCAGTGTGATACAAGTAGATGAGAAATTATTTGTGTCACATGGGTGGAGGCTCCATGTGACATATGAGTGGAGGAGGTGTTGAAGATGACACAAGGATGGAGGATGAGGGGCTCCATGGGACACCTGGGAGGGAGGAGGAGCTGAGGATGACACATGGAAGGAGAAATGGCTCCATGGAACACGAGGTGGAAGGAGGTGCTGAGTATGACACATAGGAAGAGGACGGGCTCCATGGGACACTCTGGAGGAAGGAGGTGCTAAAAATGACACATGGGAAGAGGAGGGGCTCCATGGGACACACGGAAGGGAGAAGAAGCTGAGGATGACACATGGGAAGAGGTGGGGGCTCCATGGGACACACAGGAAGGAGGAGGAGCTGAGGATGACACATGGCAGGAGGAGGAGCTCCATGGGACACAAGGATGGAGAAGGTGCTCAATATGACACATGACACAAGAAGGGGGTTCCATGGGGCACACAGGTGAAGGAGTGTCTGAGGATGACACATGGGGGGAGGAGGAGCCCCATGGGACGCTCACAAGGGAGGAGGAGCTCTGAGGATGACACATAGGAGGAGGAGGAGCTCAGGATGAACCCCAGGTGGAGGAAGAGAGCTCCGTGGGACACATGGGTGGATGAGGTGCTGAAGAGGAACCCTGGGTGAAAGAGGGTTCCATGGGACAAAGCGGAGAAAGAAGGTTCTCAAGATGACTCAAGGGAGGCGATAGGACCTCTCTGTGACACATGATGTAGGAGTGACTCAGTGTGACACATGAGGGTGGAACTGTGTGACACGAGTAGAGATGGAACTCAGTGGGACACAGATTTTGTGTCACATGGATTGGGGATGGTTCAAGTGGTACATTGGGGAGGGACAAAAGGCTCCAAGTGACACTGAGTAGTCAGGGCTGGAAGTGACACACGGGGGGGTCTCATGTGACATATGACTCGAGGAGGAGCCTAGTGAGACACGTCTGTGAGGGGCGGGGTCAGAGTGATGGGGGAGGAGACGATCCTGGCGATGCATGTGTAAGAGGCTCCACGTGACACTTGAGGCTGGGACACTTTTCAGCCTTGTGAACATCTAATGAAGCAAGCCCCTCCCAGGTGAATGATGGGTGTCCTGATCTGAAGGTGGAGACCCAGTAGGCCTGCCTCATCTGGGTAGACCCAGAAGCATGTCTACACGCCACCAATTCTAATTCTGAACGAGATAAAACATGCAGGTAAACAATCCTAAACGTTTTTCAGAAGTTCATCCAGCAAAAGTAACATTTCCTTAGCAAACATGGGACATCTTTAAAGACCACAGAGGCCCCCGAATACTGAGTGTGCTCTAGTCCTTAAAGGGAGGTGGACCCTGAGGACCTCAGAGTCCATTGTTTTGTCCCTGGGAGTCCACATCCCTTCACCCCAGGGCATCACAGGGCCTTCCTAGACACCAGAGGGCCCCAGATTCTGGCTTTCCAACACCTAAAAACTTCCAAAATAGATATTTCACAACAAACACTTCACACACAAAAAAGAAAACATTAAAATCAACAGACAAAATAATTCCCATCTTCAATCACCATCACTTTAGAGCAAAACGTACATCGTTAACAATCCAATGACACCCACCAACGCGGGCAGCACAGAGGCTGACCAGCAGACTAGGTGGCAGAGTTCAGGTGCCAAAAGGCTCCTGGGGCGCAGGAATCTTGCCAAGGACTTGGGAGTGAGGACCTTGGGAGCAATCTAGGGACCCCTGAACTCCGGCAGCCATTACTGAGATGACCCATGGGGAATAGAGAGGGGACATGCAATCTCTCCCTCCAGGCTCCACACAGCAGGACCTCAGCTGAGCCCGCACCTCCACCCCCTGCCCACCACCCCAGCTGATCCCACCCCTCTGGAAACCAGCTCACCCTCCTCTGCACCCATGCCCACACCCACGCCCCCACCCGTAGCCCTGGCCCAGGCTCTCCTGCCATCCACCGGCTGGCGTGCGTCTCCCCGAGGCGTGCACTCACAAGGGCAACGTCCATCTACACGATGCCTGGCACAGGGCCTGGCACACAGTAGACCTTCACCGAATGTGCAAACGAATGAATGAAAGCCTACCATGTACAAAGCCCTGGAGGCCAGAATGAGCCCTGAAGCGAGGATGATGGAGGTGAGGCGGGTGATGGAGGCTGGGATGGCCAGAGATGAGATGCTGTGCCCAGGATGACAGAGGCCAGATGGAGGTGATGGGAGCCGTGATGATGGAGTCCATGGTAACAGACATGCATGAGATGCACCCCCCAAAGACGAGAGGGAGAGGAGGAAGCCAGGGCCCAAGAGCTGGGCCTGGAAACCTCTGAGGGTCAAGGTGAGACATGAAGCAGGAGCCTTTCCTGTCCAGACCAGCGTTCAGCTCGACGCCCCTGCCACCCACCCCACGCACTTGCATTAACAGAAAATCGACCCTGTGTGATGCTCAGAGAACAATCAATGAGCCCGAGAGCCCTTCCAGTGAGGAGTGGGACGTGCCCTGGAACAGGGGGCAGCAGACGTTTCTGCTTACAGACCCCATGAAGGGATTTTGGAAAGCCATGGATCTCCCCCTCCCATAGCCCATTTTTAAATGGGCCGTAAAAGTTAATAGGAAGTTTACAAAGTTGCAATGAGGTGGCCTCTGGCTTATACTATAGCATATAGATGTGACAAATGCTAGGTATGGAGCACTTGTCAAAACCTCAGAGGTGTGGAATCAGCTCATTTTGATTTGTCCACTCTGAACCTCACTGGCAAACCAATCGGGCAAAACAAGACTTTTTCAGAAAAAGCCTGATGTCATTTTGGGCACCCTTCAATTCAGATCAGTGCGTAAATATGCAGTGCAAAGGCAAACATTTCCCCTCTGGATTCGGAACCTCAGGTACATGCATCACCTGGATGCTGAGGAGGGTGGGGCACCGTGGGCACGACGAGAACTCACCTGGAGGCTGGGTGGAGGGTGCAGCATCTAGCCAGAGGGCATGGCGGGCACAGGCGTCGTCCAGGCCCAAGGCCCTGCCCAGAGCGTGATGCAGCAGCCGAGGCCTGGGAGGCCCCATCTGGTCCTGAGGTTCCCCAGCCAGCGCCACAGAGCAGCAGAAGCCCCATGCAGCGGCTGGGGGAGCTGAGGGGCTAGGCACAGGACCTAGCCTGCCCCTTGCTGAACCCATTGTCTGGGGAGCTGCCTTGGAAGCTGGAGACTAGGGGATGGGGGTGGGGGGGATGGCCAGAATCCCAGACAAGGGGTAGGGATTAAGGGGTGGGCTATGGGGATGGGTTCCACTCCAGGACACAGGAGGGAGAGCTGGTGAGAGGACGGTGTCTGCAGCTCATGGGGGCACGGTAGCCCCACCCTTGGCCTCAGCCCAGGTCTCACTCCAGCTGCTTTGCCAAGAAGAGGCAGTGGGTGAGTGGAGAAGGATGGAGGAGAGTAGGGGTTCGAGGGCCGAGACTCTCGCTCTTCTGTCCACTGAGGCAGACCTGGACTGGTGGGCAAAGCCACAGGGGGTATAGGCATGGGTGACTCCGGGAAGCAGGTCTGGGGGCAGGATGTGGATGTGGCATCGGCACCCAGGGTGCTCTAGGCTTAGGGACAGATCCACTCTGTCGGCCACTCCCAGTCGCTCTCCACCATCTGTCTCCCGCGTATGCACATACACACAAGCACAGAGCTGCACACGCGCCCACACACGTGCACACCAGGCATGCTCACACACTCACAGGCTCACACACCCACACACGTGCACACCAGGCATGCTCACACACTCACAGGCACACGCGCCCACACACGTGCACACCAGGCATGCTCACACACTCACAGGCACACGCGCCCACACACGTGCACACCAGGCATGCTCACACACTCACAGGCTCACGCGCCCACACACGTGCACACCAGGCATGCTCACACACTCACAGGCTCACGAAGGCACACACAGGCTCATGGAGGCACACACACCCACACACATGCACACAGCTACCCCCTC
Organism: Pongo abelii; assembly: GCF_028885655.2. Lineage (NCBI taxonomy): Eukaryota > Metazoa > Chordata > Mammalia > Primates > Hominidae > Pongo > Pongo abelii. Next base: position 105,291,542 of record NC_072000.2, on the reverse strand, counting down.
CCAGGCCAGGGGTCCCTGTGCTCTGAGCCCTCCCATAACAGGAGCCCAGCACATACATCTGAGCCTAACCCAGAGCTAATGGGCATAGGAGCCCATTCACCCCACACTAGAGGGTGCACACCTAGGGCTGGGGACTGTGCAGGAGCAGGGGTGAATGGAGGACACTAGCCCCACTGCCAGGAGTCCCAAGTTGCAGAAACCCTCCAGAGGCAGCACTTCTGCAGGAGCACCAGGCTGCGTGGAGGCTTTTGGCTAAGGCCTGGCCCTTAGGGGCTCACAGTCAATTCTAAATGAAAGGCAAGAGAGGCAAATCCCCACCTGGGTGACTAACCCCAGATCCCAGGAGGTCAGGTCTGGAGTTTACAGGGTCTTTCCTCCTAGCATATGGCCCTGTGATTCTGGGGGAGGAGGGCCACCAGCCATAGCATCTCAGGAAGAGGGCCTCCTGGTCCCAGGAAGGGAATCCCAGTCCCCCTGTAGACACTCGAGAATCCCTGGGACAGCCTCTACCTGCTCTGAGCCCAGGGTCTGTACCTCTGACATGGGGGTACTAACCAGCACCCAGGCCACAGACAGGCAACTCCAATCACTCCTTCCACCATCAGCCAACACCAGGCAAACATATAAAGTGCTTTGTAAAGTGCAGGTATATAGGTAATGTTTCAGAACACCCTACCAGCGCCCACCCCAGCCCACCCCCTTGCAAGCCCAGCCTTCAGTCCACCTCTGCTTGAAAAGCAGGGGCCCCGTGCATGCCCCATGGAGTGCTGCCTGCACCCAACCCTGCGCATCTGCCTTGCTGCTCATCTACCCCACAACAGCATCACCCCAGTGAGCCAGCCAGTGCATGCTCTATAAAAGCCAGCTGAGCTGAACTAAGCTGACACCAAAAACCCACCCTCCCAGGGAAATTTGGGGTCCGAGGCGCTCTGCCCAGAAGGCCCTGGCTGCTGATAGGCAGCTGTAGGTCTGTGGGCTGCCTGGGAAGCCACAGCTATCCCATGGGGCTCATCAATGTCTCCAGGGGTGGGGGCGGGGCTCCCCCTCCTTTGCTGATTAATCCAGTAACATCTGGATTGAATTTGGCAGGACTCTCTGGACCAGCTGGTCACTGTCCTGCACTCCCCTGCCCTGCCCACCCCATCCTCTCAACCCACCTCCACCCACCCAGGCCGTTCACGAGCCCAGCCTCTGCAGAGGGCATCATCTGCTGTGATTCGGACTGGCTTCACTGCCCTCGAGGGCCAGGTTGGATTTCCATTTCAGTCACACGAAATGCCGCGTGGCATTGTTGGGTATGGAGGCGGGGGTGGAGTCCGAAGTGTCTTCTGAGAAGTAGGGGGTCACAGTTAGAAGCACAACCTCCTGCTGGCTGGTGGGCACATGAAAACAGCTCTGCATTGAAGGGGAGCTTGAGGAAAAGCTTTCAGAGCCCCCGCCTGCCCCTGTCCCACAGCAGCTACCGGTGAGGATAAGAGGGGAAAATTACAGTCATCTGAAAGAAAATTGCAGCCCAAGGCATCTCCACTCCCTGATTCCTCTACAAGCTGAGCTGGGAGTGTCAGGGAAATTGGGAGCCCAGTTCAGCCCCTCTTGGGAAGGAAGAAAGCCATGATTTTCCTCTCCCCCGGTAATTGCCCACTTCCCTGCAATGGATCCACTTTGCCAAGTGGCCACCACTCAGGAAGCTCACCATACCTCAGGGACAGTCACCCGGAGCCCACAGCCTGGCTCAGGCTATGGCCCACGGAAGCCAGGTAGCAACACAGAAGCCTGGAGAACATCCCTCTGATGGGCAGAAGGACAAAGGGAGTGATGGAGAAACAGGCTCTGAGGGGTGAGTCTGAGACAAGCTGTGGCTGCCAGCAGGGGAGGGCCCACAGTCATCTCAAGGCTTGTCTTTGCCACAGGGCTCTGCCTGGCCATCTAGACCTTCTGTTCTGTCCTCATTTTCCCTAACGCAGCTCTACTTCTGAGTCTTGCTCCCTGAGGCCAACGACTTTATAGAGTAGGATTCACATTTTCTTCACAAGCCTCACAAGCTGGGCTCACCCATTTTGCATTTGGCTTCAGAATCTGTTGTGGAGACTTCTAGGAAATCAGCAATGAGTGATTCTAATTGTTTGTTCTTGGAAATTTCCTAAAATAACTTGGCCATATGAGGGTGGGGAGCGGGGAGGCAGTCCTCTAAGATGACATTTCTCCTTCATTCAATCCCAAGTCTCAAGTTCCAGTTACTCATCAAAGAAGTTCTTGTTTGCATAGTTCCAAGTTCTAATGAGTTTCTAGGAAATATCACCAGAATGATGTGGCATCATTAGGGCGTGTTTTTCAAGAATTCTTGTTAGCTGCTCCCTTCTCCTCCAGACTCCAGCTGAATGAAGTAAGTCATCTTCTAGGATCCATTCTCATAGCTGTGTCTGAATGGCAAAACTGGTGAGAACAGATTCTCTCCCATTCTGGATATTGCAGAGCTCACACATCCCAAATAGCATTCAGCACTCTCTCCTCCCCAAGTCTACATTTTTCGTCACTTGGATTCTATCTACCTGTAATGCTCTTATGGCTTCTGAGCAAGTCAGTATTTCTGGCCTATTTCTTTATTTGCCATCTCTCTCCAGCTTAATGGACAGTCTGGTGTCAGTGGAGCTCCTGGAGGGCAAGTGGTAGAGTCAAGGTGCTCAGGGCAGGGCTGCAGTCCCAAATGCAGCTTCACCTGAGACATTAGCATCCATAACCCCACGTATTTGGTGGCCTCCTTTGTCGTTCGTGCTGTCTTCACACCCATTGCGATAGCCTGGCCCTGTCCCAGTCCTAACCTAGATGAACTTCTGTTGCTAGAAGGAGGCAACCAGATCTGACTCGCCCCAAGGTTGCAGCTTTACACTGGGCTGGCAAGTGGGGGTTTAGCACCTTCCACTGGGAGAGGAGCTAAGCCGCAGAAACTAGCTTGGGTTACATTCCGGGGTCCAGCCAATTTGGCAGCCCTGTGGGTCAAGGCTGGTGTGTGTGGCCAGCCATGAGTCCAGCACAACTAAAGGCATAAAACAGCGCTTTGCTGCAGTGTTACATGCCCTCAGGCAGGATTCATCGAAGGCACCCCATCTGCAATCCATGATTTCTGCTGCCATGTTCTTCCTAATATGGTTCCTCCCACAAGGAGTCCCCTCTCCACATCTCTCCTTCTGCAACTGGGACCCATCTTTATGCCAGTGTCACTACTGAGAAATGTTGCAGGCCACCCTTGCACAGAAGAGTGTTGTCTGCCCTCTCCAGTCTCAAGTCAAACTTGGCCACACCTATCCCTGCCCAGGGAAGCCCACAGGCTTGAGGTTTTCTCACCAGTTCTGGACACCTGTGTTTCCTCAGAGGCTAGATCTGGGTTCCAGCTCTAGAACATCAAGGGGGTCCCTCTTTCTGGACATCTGGGCTTTGTCAGAGGTTGGAGCTGGGTCTTGGCTCTGGAACATAAAGGAAGTCCCCCTTTCTGAACATCTGAGCTTCATCAGAGGCTGGAGCTGGAGTTCTGGCTCTAGAATTTCAAGAAAGTCCTTCTTTCTGTACATTTGAGCTTCATTAGAGGCTAGGGCTAGAGTCTGGGTTCTAGAACATCAAGGAAACTCTTCTTTTTGGACATCTGAGCTTTGTCAGAGGTTGGAGCTGAGTCCCAGACCTAGAACATCAAGGAAGTCCCTCTTTCTGCACATCTGAGCTTCATCGAAAACTAGAGCTAAAGTCCTAGCTTTGGAACATCAAGGAGGTCCCTCAGCTCTGGAACATCAAGGAGCCCCCTCTTTCTGGAAATCTGGGCTTTGTCAGATGTTGGAGCTGGGTCGCAGCCCTAGAACATCAAAGAAGTCCCTCTTTCTGGACATCTGTGCTTCTTCGAAAGCTAGAGCTGAAGTCCTGGCTTTAGAACATCAAGGAGGTCCCTCTTCCTGTACACTTGATCTTTATCAAATGATAGAGTTGGAATCTTGGCTTTGGAACATCAAAGAGGTACTTCTTTCTGGACACTTGAGCTTCGTTAAGTGCTACAGCTGGGTCTTGGCTCTAGAACATCAAGGACGTCCCTCATTCTGAACATCCAAGCTTTATTGGAGGCTGGAGCTAGAGTCCTGGCTCTACAACATTAAGGCAGTCCCTCCTTCTGGACATCTGAGCTTCACTGGAGGCTGGAACTGGAGTCCTGGCTCTAGAACATCAAGGAGGTCCCTCTTTCTGGACCTCTGAGCTTCTTCAGACACCGGATCTGGAATCCTGGCTCTAGAACATCAAGAGGTCCCTCTTTCTGGACATCTCAGCATCATCGGATGCTGGATCTGGAGTCCTGGCTCTAGAACATCAAGGAGATCCCTCTTTCTGGACCTCTGAGCTTCTTCAGACGCTGGATCTGGAATCCTGGCTCTAGAACATCAAGAGGTCTCTCTTTTTGGACATCTCAGCATCATTGGATGCTGGATCTGGAGTCCTGGCTCTAGAACATCAATCAAGGAGGTCCCTCTTTCTGGATATCTGAGCATCAGACACTGGATCTGGAGTCCTGGCTCTAGAACATCAAGGAGGTCCCTCTTTCTGAATATCTGAGCATCAGATGCTGGATCTGGAGTCTTGGCTCTAGAACATCAAGCAGGTTCCTCTTTATAGACATCTGAGCATCACCTGATGCTGGATCTGGAGTCCTGGCTCTAGAACATCAAGGAGGTCCCTCTTTCTAGATATCTGAGCTTCATCAGAGGCTGGAACTGAGTCTTAGCTCTGGGACATCAAAAGTCAGTGGCTCATTCTGAATGCCCAAAGTTCAACAGAGACTGGAGCTGGAGTCTTGGCTCTGGAACATCAGTGGGTGGCTTGCTCTGGACACCTGAGCTTCATCAAAGGCTGACACTCTGCTCACCACACAGGACTGTCCTGGACTTTCAGCCTGGTCTTGGCTGAGCACAGACTGACTCATCTAGGTGGGGTGCACTCTGAAGGCCATCTCCTCCTCTTCTCACTGCTGACTCAGAGCCATCCATGTCACCATCTCCATCGGGCTGGGTCAGGTCTCCTTCGCCAAGTCATGGCCATGATCCCCAAGGCAGTTGTTTCTCTCAGCAAAGGGGCCATGCTCAGTCCTGTTCACTTACGGCTGGACTTGCCTGCAGTTCTCTTGAGGTACCTCCCTGTGAGGGAGAGGAGGAGGAGAAGCAGGAGGAGGAGGAGAAAGAAGGAGAAAAAAAAGAGAGAGGGGGAGGGGGAGGAGGGAGAAACAAATGAAGGGAAGGAAGGAGGAGGACAAAAAGGAAGAAGAGGGAGAAAGAGGAGGAGGAGGGAGAAGGAAAGGAAAAAGGAAGGAGGAAAAGGAAGAGGAAAAGAAGGCAGGAAAGGAAGGGGAAGAGGGAGAAGGAGGAGGGAGAAGGAGGAAGGAGGAAGAAGAAGAGGAAGGAAGAGGAGGAGGAAGAAGGAGGAGGAGGAGGAAGAAGAGAAGGTGGGAGGAAGAGGAGGAGGAAAAGGAGGGAGGAGGAGATGGAAGGAAAAGAGGGAGGAAGAGGAGGAAGAAGAAGAGAAGGAGGAGGAGAGGAAGGAGAAGAGGGAGGAGGTGACAGTGGCAGTGGCGGCCATGGCTGTGATGGTGGTGGTAGTGGCAGTGGCCGTGGCAGCCGTGGTAGCTGTGATGGCCGTGGTGGCTGTGGCAGCAAAAGCAGTCGGTCTCTCCTTCCCCATAGGGAACATGTCCTTATCATCTGCTGCAGCAAAGCCAGGTGTGCAGACTCAGGATCCATCTTGACTTGGGTCTAGTGCCCTTCGGCCCCTTGCCCCTCAGTGCCCCTGCTCAGCCCAGCCACAAGCTGCTCACAGAAAGCCACTCTGAGGGGTGCAAGGCTCACCTCCCCAGCTCAGCCAGCATTGCTGCCGTGGGCAGGGATGGGTCTGAGGCTCCACCTTTGCAGCCCTGCTCAGGAGCCTACACACAGAGCCTTGCTCAGGAGCCATTTTGAGGAATGAATTTAGCCACAGCCTGGCTGGGCCATCTTGGCCATCACTCAACATCAGTTCAAGCATGATGACCACTCAGCCCAGCCCTGGGGAATGTGAGAAGAGGAGGAGGAAGACTCAGAGCCCCAGGGGAGCTTCCTCTCTGGGGCTCCAGGAACTCACACAGTGAGCTCAACTCAGAACCCCTCTCCACCACCACCTCCTCCTGTACAGTCCCTTCTGGAAAGAAGCCTGGCATCCCACGATCAGTAGAAGGAGGGGACCGGACAGATGTTAGTTCATCCAAGCACGTGTCAACCTCCGGACCTCCAAGAGCCACCCTCCCCTTTGAGAGCCCAGTGGGCAGAGGGTAGGGTGCTGGCGGCTGTGTGGGGTTCAAGCCGGCTTCCCGCCCTCCCACCCATCACACTGCCCAGTGAGACAGGATACCCAACACTCACCCCTCCTTATATTAGTAGCACATCCATCACTGTTTTTGTTAAGACAGGAAACACATTTATTGAGAGCACAGTGGGGTGCGCCAAGCCCTGTGCTTTGGAACCGCATCACAGCGCCCCTCACAACAGCCCTGTGAGGTAGGTGAACGAGCCCACTTCCCACATGCAGACACTGAAGGCTCAACAGCTCCCCTAGGCCTCAGGGTTCCTGCGGGGTGGGCAGGGGTCCAGCCCTCGGGTCTGACCCCAGGTCAGCGGCGTCCATCAGTCAGAGGGCGGGTCTCTACTCAAGGGGAGGCCCCGGGTCCAGAGTCTCTGGGTCCAGCCTGTCCCGTGGGAATAGGTGCAGGGCGTCCCCGTGGCTGTGGAGGCTGAGAGAGACACAGTTGCAGATGAAGGCCACCTGCTCCCGGCCTCGCTGGCCGACAAGAGTTCACAGACAGACAGGCAGGCCCCAGGAGGGAGGGAGAGGAGAGCGAGTCCGTGCTCAGGGGCTCCTAGCAGCATGGAGGGTGAGGGGAGCACCCAGCCACCAGCTCGGCCTGTCTACCTAGTTCCCCTTAACTTCTGGTGTATTCTACCCTACCTTGGAGTCTGCCCACTTGCAGAAACTTCTGGAAGCATCACTCTATTCCTGACGCCCACCTACAACTGGCAACCTCTGGTTTCTCTCACCTTGATAACCCAGAACCCAGGACTCTCAGCCTTTCTAAATGCTATCCCCAGTTCTTCTGCCCAACCTATCCAGCTTTGGTGTTTTTCCTAAAACTTGGTCTCTTCCTCCTCCTGAGGGCTCTAAACATTTCCCCTCTGATCCTCTCCTGTCTGAACCTGCTGAGTGGATTTAAAAGCAAACCCTTCCCTCTGCCACTGTCTCCCCAGAGCGGGCTGGTGCTTCACCCTTTGTCCTCCACTCTGCCCAAGAGTCCCTGGGACCAGCGCAGACAGTTCCAGGGAGCACAGGGCCTCCGCAGCCAGCACCCAGCGGTCCGGGCCCACCAGGAGAGCCAGGATGAGAGCGCCTGTGTGCCAGTCACAAAGCATTTATTTCACACAAACAATCTCATTGAATCCCACAATAACCGTGCCAGGCAGGTGTGACGCTTTCCAGGTTACAAACAGCAAACTCGCCCAGGACACACAATCAGAAGGGGTTGGGGGGGCCTTGAACCCAGACCTTGAGTCTCACGAGCCAGCCTACGGCATGCAGCGAGAATTCTCAGGGGTCACAGCCATCTCCCGAGCAGACACTGTCATGAATTACCCCGTTTCTAACAGGTGGGAAAATCAAGGCTCAGGGTGATTCAAGTAACCTACCTGGTACCCATGTACTGTTCTTTGGGGGTGAGACAGATAAAAGGAATCAAGCTCTGGGGTCTGAAGCCCCCACCCCATCCCTCCACCCCCGGTTTTCTGGATGTCTAAGGCTGCATCCCAAACCTGGCAGGTGCCTCACAGGTCAATGCTGATTGTCACCAATGGTAGGGACAAAGACTTCTCAGGTAGAACAGCCTCCTCCCAAGGCAGGTGCTTCTGAAGCCTCCAGCCTCAGGGAGGGCATGGGGGGCGGAGGAGCAGGTCATCACTCCATTTGGAAATTGCCAAATGTATTCTACATTCCCAAAATCACCTGGGCCACAACACCAACAAAGACATGTTGGTCCAGATGAAGTTTTATCCTAGACATAAATATTTCCAAACTATTGTGTTTCCACTGGGGGGAAACCCACCAGTGACTGCCTGTCCCCCGACTGGCAGGAAGGGCAGTGAGGCCCCAGAACAGGTAGAGATCCTTCCCCAGTTCAGCGTTTTCTCTGAAGAGTCTTTGCCAAGAAACACACCCTTTCCTTTTAAACAAATGGTGCGTACACTAGCCAAACAGCCCACTCAGCTCTTTCCAGCCATTTAAACCCTGCCCTCCACAGGTGGCGAGCATCTATTACGTGCCTACTAGTGCAGAAGGCAGGGTGTAAAGGGCCAGGGCAGTGCCGGCCTCAGAGGAGGGGTTCAAGGGCAGCTTCATGGAAATCTCCCTGAGCCTGTCTCCCCACCCGCCCTCAGGAGACCAGAACCCAGCCCCACCCACCTCCAAGGGACACTAGGTGCCTGATAGAGCCCCTCAGCCTTAGGTCACACACAGGCCTGGCCTGAAGGGACCCTAAGGCCCACCCAGGAATCAACACCTAAACACAGACTCAGAATCTCCTGGGAGGGGCTCCCTACTGTGGAGCCCCTTGGGAGCAATAGGAGGGGCCCCCTCTGCTTCCAAGTTCTCAAGAACAGGGGATGGGCATGCGGCAGACACCAAAGGCCACAATGCAAGGGCTCCTCAGCAAAGCCCAGGGGAGGGGAGAATCAGGGGACCCGCGTGGGTGCTTCTGGGGGCAGGCATGGCAGGGGCCAAGGTGTGGCGCCCAGACCTCACAGTAAAGCTCAGGCTGAGAAAGAAGAGGCGGGTGGAAGAGAGCTGGAGCGGCAACAGGCCCAGCAGCCTGCCCACCAAGGCTGTGAAAGCTGGAGACAAAGAGTGGGAGCAAGGGAGGCTTGCATGGGGTGGGGGCTGTGAGTGGGGAGTGGGGAGCAGAAGGAACACCCAGCTCAAACCCCCACCAGCAGGAATGTGGGGATATGAGAGCCAAACACCGCACCCCCACATGCAAGAGACGAAGGCTGGAAAAGGAATACGGTGGTCTGGTGAAGAGACGCCTGATCTGAAAGGACCCCTGCCTGGGATGTCTGGAGACCCCTGCCAGCGCAGCGGCACCTCCTCTAACGCAGCTGAGTTCCCTGGAGGGCACAGCCTCCTTCCTCATCCCTGCACTCCTCTGCCAGAGCACTCCTGGGCTCTTGGCAGGGGTGGGGACGCACCAGGCTGCATTTGCTGGGGGCTGGCAGGGGTGAGCCGGACCAGGTAGGAGGCCTTATTTGGTGGACTCAAAAATGCACAGGTTGTTTGTGCAAGACTGGGAAGTCCTGGCTCTGATACCAGCTGTCCTGATTCTAAACAAGCTCATCTAGGAAATGGGCCCACACCCCAGTTAGAGAAGGGAAAGTGTACAAGACCCCCGAGCTTGGTGCCAGGCCCAGGGAAGGTGGCAAAGCCTACCTTCTGCACCTTCTACCAGGGACAGAAAAGGACCGTGAGGAAATTCAGAGCACAGGGTGGAAGGAGGGTTGGTACCCCAAGGATACCACCCAGAACCCCTTCCTCATCCTCTCTCTAGGTCACCCCACTCCTTCTCCCTAACAAACGAAACCAGGGGCATACATGAATGTTTGCAGAAACCCATCCAAGCAGACAGACCGTCCCCTCATGGCACCGACAGGTACAGCAAACCCCAAAGCACAACGGCCCTGCCAGCTACAACCTGCTGGGAAGAAGCAGCAGCCCACATTGGAATGGGGGGCAGGGCAACCTCTGAGGAAGGAAAAAGCCATCACTCATCAATCAAACAAATATTTACTCTGGGCCCACATCGCTAAGCACCTGCAGGCTGCTCCGCCAGTGGTTTGCACATGCCACTGACTGTGGGAAATGCAATCCCAGCGTAAGGTCAGGGCTGACTTTTTATTCACTTAGGACTAGTAAAGCCATCACTCATGCTTTCAAGACAAATCCCAACATATGCCCATTCCCAGGGAAAGCCAGCATCTGCACTGCACTGTCGCAGCGCACCCACCCTCGGCCCTCACAACAGCCCTGTGAGGTAGGCTTTCTGGTGACCTATGGCTTAGAGAAAAGGAGATTGAGGGTCAAACAGGCAAAGGGTTAATTAAGTGGCCCCCGGGTCTGCCAGATCCTAATGCTAGGCTCTTTCTAACATAAAACACAGATTGGCATCAGACAGCTCAAGTTCCATCAACATGACACCAAAACAAGGCTCCTGCTCTTCAAACATGGCATACAAATGTCCATAAGATACAATATGGCAGTTGTTAACAGGTCCATGAAGAGAAAAACAGTAATCTCTTAGTAAAGGTTATAAACATCAAGGCTTGTCATTGGTTACAATTTCATTAGCTATCCATCCATTCAACAGAAAAGAAAGGCAAGCGCTACCACTCACCAGGCACTGTGTTGGGCACCCAGCCTGCTGGCATTTGAGCCCAAATGTTGTCAGTTGAGGGAGGGGTGGGGGCGGGAACAATGCAGTATCTTTGATGGCTGGTGCCTAATATTTTGGGGAAAAGGACACCACCCAGAAGGGCCTTTTGAAGGCGGACACAAGTAGGTGCTGCCCACAGGCCAGGCACAGAGGCAGGAAGCACACAGCATTCAGAAAGCATAGCCAGGCATTTCCAGCCTCTCAGAGGCGAGCGTGAACGCGTCCCCCCGGGGGGTCCAGGGGCATTGTCCAAAGAGTCCCCCAAGCCCCTAGCATGATAGTTCCTGCCAAAATTCCTCCTGTCCCACCATATACCCCTCCAGGTTTAGAGATAAACGCTCTCCCACTCAGCTGCCTGAGTGAGGCTGTCTCCCTGGCCTTTTATCCTCACTCGCCTGGCACACCCCCGGGGACACGCACACCGCCCTTCCAGAATCACAGTTCAAAATCACGGTTACATTGCTCCTCACAACAGCCCTGCGAGGTAGGTGCCGCAGTCCTCCCCAGTAGGCAGACTCAACTCCAGCTCTCACAGTGACTTTATACCACATGAGTTTGTCCAGTTCCAGGGTCTTGGCTTTGCCTACTGTCCTTCCTCTCCAATGCAATGAATAACATTCAGAATTCCAGGTCAAACCCCCAAGACCTATGCCTCACCCCCGACCCAGGCAGCAGGAACTCAGGGAGTTCTCACCTGGTCTGGGACCTGCAGGACAGCTCGGAGCTGCGCCCAGAGTTTGCAAAATGCCACGTGCCTTGGACACCCAGGTTTGCCAATGGAGTGTTCTATGCAGACCCCCTCACGGGAGGTGATTCTTATCACCCACATGAGCAATCATCTTCCCCTAATTTTCACTAAACAGAGCTGGGCATTAACTCCTCTTGAAAGGGGCAGGAATGGCTCCAAGAACACCTCCAGGAAAGGCCAGAGTGTTCTAATGACTTGAAAGCCTGCCCACGGCCAGAAGCAGCCACTCATCTTGGAACCCCCCAGCTCTCATTTTGGCCTCTCGAGGATATGGGCTGTGATTTCTGAGCACCCGGGGAACACAGTTGGCTGATTCCTAATCAACCTAGTTGTACAGGGGACAAAGTCAGAGGGGCAATCAAACTCGCAACAGAACTCGAATCTACAAGCCTGAGCTGACTCAGGGATCTCGCCTTGTCACCGACACAAAAGTACGACCCTTTACCAAAATGTTCATTGTTTTCTTTCAAAAGGCAACGCGGCAGCGGGTTCTTGGGAGCCAGCTCTAGTATAGCACTGGCAAATTTTTTTTAAAATGTTTGTTGGCTGTGAGTGAATGAATGAAGGAATGAAGGGATGAATGGATGAGTTACAACCACTGCCATCCAGTGGAGGAAGCTGAAAGGCTGAACGCAAAGCTCATGGCAGGGACCATGCGCCAGGCAAGGTGAGGCCTGGGGAGAACCTCTCTGCTTATGGGTGGGAGGGCTTGGCCCCAGGCTGCTCTGCGACCCCGGTCATAGTCGTGGTGTGTGACACATAGAAAGCACCATGGGGAAGAAGCTGTGGGTGACAGTGGCAGATGAGATCCAGCTGGGACGTGCTCAGAGCAGTAACCCCGGAGGAGGCAGCTACAAGAAAAGGTGTTTGCTTCATAACCACAGCCCATGGCGCTACACAGCCCACCCAAAATGAAAGGGTTTGCTTTCAGGAGAAGAAAAGGCCAAAAGCACGGGTTCAAGATAAGTAGGCCGAATGCATGGATGGGTAGATGGAGCAATTCATGTTGAAAGTCATTGCCGGCCTCCCAAGCTTGGATACCAAGCTGAACATGTGGGTGAGGGATTCTGACACAGGCAAACAGTGCTCAGTGCTATAGTAGAGGGATGGGTGGGCAGAAGCAGCTCTGCTGAGAGCGGAGGATGCTCTGGAAAGAGGGGCGAGCCCTCCTTGGGTGACGTGCCCTCCCTAAATGGCTGTGACTGACCTGTGAGCCCTGATGCTTTGGGCAGAATATGCCCTTTATTCTGCTCCTTGGAATGTAATGGCCCCAGGTGAAGAAAAATGAAAGGAGATTCTCCCATCAGTCCTGATCCAAAATGTTCCATTCGTCAGTTAAACCCCAAAGACCACCACTGAGGCCACATGTGCAGGCCAGGGCTGAGGACATTTGTTGACACATCACAGGACGCTGGGAACCCAATTCCCCTAAGAGGTGGGAAAATGGAACCCCCAGGGCCTGGCTTCATGGGGATCTAATAGGAATGAGTGACTGCGCTGGTGGGAAGGCCACTAACTGATTGTACAGGGTGCTAGGATGTGGCTGTCTGGACCTTGGAGGTTCAAAGAGCTATTCCTGTCCCACAGGGGTTTTATCGAGGGCAAGATCGGAGTCCACGAGCACACCCAGGAGGTCCAGCCTGCAGTGTCTACACCTGCCAATGGAAGGTGTCCTTGTCCCCATCACCCACTTCCCAGGGAGAAGCAAATCCTCACATCAAACAGACCTGAAAGGCTACCTAGGCCAACCCCACACCATGAGAATCTCCTAAACACTACCTTCTCCGAGGGCTGCCTGGCTGCTTCCTTGAATGCCTCCAGTGAGCTAACGAGCGGCTCCCCACATCCCAAGGACACCTGGGACCAGTCTCTTCAGAAAGCCATGACCCAAGGGACTTGGACAAACAGTTCACAGAAGATAAAATACAATTTGTTAACAAACATAGGTCAAAGTGTTCGCCCATCATTAGTAATTAAAGCAATGCAAGTTAAAGTAATGCAAAAGTACTTTATAACAGAGACAAACTAGCCATCTCTTAATTAAGTGGTCATACATTGCTGAACATTGTAAAATGCTGTAAGCCTTCTGAAATTAATCAACATCCATACAAAGATCCATAGCCTTTCTTTCAAGAGACTTAACCAAAGGAAATTCATTCATTCATTCACCAATCCATGTATTTACCCATCCCTCCGCCCTCTTATCCATCAGCCAAACACTCACTCACTCGCTCCTTCCTCCATTCTTCCATCCACTCATTCATCATTTATTTATAGTCTACAACATGTTGGGCATCAGAGATACAAAGGCCAATTCAATAAGCTCCTTGCCCTTATGGGGCTCACAGTCTAGCAGGGGAAACTGATCTGTAATGAAGCAATGATAACTTCTGGGTGGAAGAACATAATTCTTAAGAATGAAAAAAAGGGTGTTTTAAGCAGTTAGTTGTGGCATTATTCATAATATTTTTAAAAGGTGGTTATACATAAGAATAACAGAATGGTTCTGTGAATGACACCATAGCCACTCAACAAGGCACAACGCAACCAGTGAGGTTATGAAGATGAATGGAACAAGCGAAAATGTTGATGACAGAATATTAAATAGAAGAGGCAGGATGCAAAAAAAAAAAAAAGTGTATGTGATGAATAATGGCAATTAGGTTTTTTTAAAGAAGGGATGCTCATTAAAAAATAGACACTTTTTTTTAAAAAAAAGTATGCCTGTAAGAAAGTAAAATGGGTGACATGTCAGAATGTTGAGTGGTAGATGCGTTTCCCACTGCTCTAGGTCAAGTGCCATCCACACCATTTACATTAGGAACATAACGGGACACAGCGGGATTTGTGGCCTGTCTGTCCAGGGTCCTGAGGCCAAGCTTCCCAAGGAGGGAGCTGGGAGTCACAAGAGGAGGCTGAGGAGAGCTGTAGCTCCTGGTGTCACCAGGAAAGGATTTGTGTGTGGGGTGCATGCAAATGACAATGTCAAGAGACAGAATTTATTCTCATTGTTTAAAGTTTAACGAACACATAAAGATAGGCCCTGACCAGACAGGAGCACTAGGATCCCAACTCAGACCTTGTGGGTCTGGTACAGAAAGAACCAGGTAGGGAGCACGTGAAGGACGTTTTATCTCTGGCTTTTGTGCCGTTAGGAACCCTATCCCAAATCTCAGCATCCCAGAACTAAAGACCCTTTGAATTCCAGATACAAAACTCTTAAGGGTCAAAACCCTAAGAGCCCTGATCCCCTCTCATGGCCTCCACATTTCCAAAAGGACACAGAGAATTCATCCAACCCAAACCCACCCAGCCTCCAGGGCACCAGTGGGTCTCCCCATAGCTGCTCTCATTGGCTCAGTTCAACCCACTGTGACCCGTCAGGACAGCCCCTAGATGCTGGGAGAAGGCTCTCCTAGCAGCCAAAGTCGCCTGTTCCTTCCCATTTCCTCTTGGTGCATGCGATGGGCCCTCCCTTCCCCGCCTTCTGCACACTTTAAGTCTTCCTGAGCCTCTGCTGACTTTTTGTAACCGCCGTACATGAGTTCTTTTGAAAGACCCTCCCGGTCTTCTTCTGCCCTGAGCCCCTCCCGCCCCATCCTCATCCAACAGTGACACAGCTTGTCAGGGAGAAGCTTCAGCAGGTGTCCCCAGGGATAATAAGTGCACCCCCAGACCTCAGTCCAGCCAAGGCATAGCCTGGAGCCCCAGATTCTGAAAGAGAAGAAGAGCAGACCCCTGAGGCCCCAGCACCACATCAGGCCCACGAGGCCCAGCTCATGTGGCCCTGACACGTGGTACTGGAGGCTCGGAAGGTGGCTCCTGACACATGAATTCCATGTCCTCCGCCTTCCAAATGCTGTTGCCATCCACTCAGCCGGAGCTAGAAGCGTGGGAACCACCCCCTTCTTCTTGCCTCCCTCCCTCCTTCATATCCTGTCTATAACCCCATAGCTTTGATTCTTGAGCACCCCACTTTGCCGCCATCAGCTCAGACCTCAAGCATCACACTAGAGTAACAGCCCCATCCATGCCTGCACCCACACCCCCATCCCACCCAGTGTCTACAGAGTCACTCTGAGCATGACACCTCCCACTCCAGACGGCCTGGCCCCACCCCACTCCCCCGCCTCCCACGTGCTCCCTGCCACGTGCTCCCTGCCACGTGCTCCTGAGTCCATCCAAGATGTGCTCCTACTGCTCGGGGCACTTGTTAAGAATCCAGTGTTTTTAAATGTCCCAAATAGGAATTGAGAGGTCAACAAGGGAGACTTTGGTCCTTGCTTTTACAGACAAACAGGCACACAACACAAAACTACACACATTTCCTCCACTACAGAGAAAGGAGACTCAACAGAACCGGGGAGGCCCTGGGGGAGGACTGTCAGCATGA
This sequence comes from Pongo abelii, assembly GCF_028885655.2. Lineage (NCBI taxonomy): Eukaryota > Metazoa > Chordata > Mammalia > Primates > Hominidae > Pongo > Pongo abelii. The sequence continues at coordinate 105,275,879 of NC_072000.2, read as the reverse complement.
GCAGCTCTCCAGATTTGCCCTGGCAGTCCCCCGGAGGGCAAGTCAGAGAAGAGACAACCTCAACACAGTGAAACGCAATCCCGCCAAGTTACAAAACACATCATGAAACAGCCGAGAAGACAGAGAGGCCTTGAACCAGGCTCTGGGGATGGCATGTCAAGGAAGCCAGGGTCCCCGGACCACTTCTGCAACCCCAGGGGTGCTGAGGTGCACCTGCTGCCCAGGGAAACCTGAGTTGAGAAGGGTGGGTGCCCTGCCGCATGGAAGACCAGGACAGAGGGTGGCCTGGGCACATTGCAGAGAGTTGCAAGAACAAGGTTTCTGGTGGCTTGCCCAGGGCTCCTGGGTCCCGGGGCTTCTGGGTCCCCCTTCTCAGGTGCGCCTGGCCACCTTCTGGCCTTTCCCTGCACCAACCCCTGGATGTGAGTAGGCGCCACACCCATGGTGGCACACAGCAGGCGGGGCCCATGCTCCACCCAGGGCCTATTGCTCCCTGACCCTCTGCTGCCCCCTGGTGGGCAAAACCTCCTGCGCAGGTGACCCATGTCACGGGAGTGGCCAAGCTACCCAATAGGCTTCACACCACTTGTTCATGCAACCTTCTGCGGGGCCCAGGGTCCAAGCCCTTCCTGCCTATCCAGGCCATAGATGGGGTACCATCAACAGAGACACGTAAGATCAACCCAAGTAGGCAGCTGGTGCCACTCCAGGTTTACAGATGGGGAAACTGAGAAGAGACAGATGCAGTGAAATGGCCCACACAGCCAAGATAGGGCAACAGCACCCCAAGACCAGGGTCTTCCTGAGCCAGCTCCTCCCTGCCAGGGCAAGTGCATGTGACAAGCACATGACATGCCAACAGCCACCCTCCCTGGGGACCACTTCATTCCACTGTCTAGAACACAGGACTGGAAAGAAGATTCCTTCTTCTCTTCTCTTTTTCCCTCCTTCCTTTCTTCCTACCCTCCTACCACCCTTTCTTCCAGTCATTCATTCATCCATTTAGATCTGAGTCCTTTGTTTATGGACTTCAGTAACATAGCTTGAAATTAATCATAACGTTTGTCCTAAAGGCCTCCATTCACAAGTCCTATTTATTGACCGTTACATTATTTTATTCTTTATTCATTTCTTTGTCATTTCTTCCCAAATTGCATCTTTCTTTCTTTCTCTCACTCTTCCTTACATTTCTCTGGTTCTTTCTTCTTCTTTTTTTTTTTTTTTTTTTTAAATCTAAGATAGTGTCTTGCTCTGTAGCCCAGGCTGGAGCGCAGTGGTGCAATCTCGGCTCACTACAACCTCCGCCTCCCGGGTTCAAGCAATTCTCCTCCCTCAGCGTCTCGAGTAGCTGGGATTACAGACAGGTGCCACCACGCCCATAATTTTTGTATTTTTTTAGTAGAGACGGAATTTCAGCATGTTGGCCAGGCTGATCTCAAACTGGCTGGTCTCAAACTCCTGGCCTCATGATCCGCCCGCCTTGGCCTCCCAAAGTGCTGGGATTACAGGCGTGAGCCACCATTCCCAGCCATTCTCTGGTTCTTATAAAGTCAGGTGGACAGAATCCCATGAATCAGGGCTCCCGGTCATCACCTTCATGCTGGTCCCTAAAGCACTACTGCTCCTACGTCAAGCACCATTTACTCTCTCATCCACTCACTCATTTGTCAGTCTTCCTTATTTTGGGTATTTGTTTTCCTTATTAATTGTTTTAATTAAAACTCCATGGGCAAAACAAACATCTTTGGCCCATGTACTTATTTGCAATCTTTCTTCCCCGCATTTAGTCACCTTTTACGTTTAAGTATTTATTCTTTTATTTATGAACCTCAATTGCATCTATTTTATTACAGTGGCAGAAGATACAGCCTTGTTTTGGAGCCAGGTATGTCTCTCTATTTTTCATTTATTCTTTGAAAGGTGTAATGTGTTTATCTATTTAAGGAGTACGTATGTAAACTAATTATAATCCCTGTTCAGACAACCTCCCTTAACTATCCATTTATCACTTTGGTTGTTTGTTTATTACCTTTCCTTTTTCCTTTTTCACTTCTTTTTATATTTTCTCCATTTTCCCTCCCCCTGGGAACCTGGGCCTGGATTATCTCATCCATCTTCAGGATTACTCACAGTCTTATGACTAATCCTAACAGATCCTACTCTTACAGATACACCCACGTATTCGTTCTTTTTTATTGGTTTTTCTTTATTTTCCCTTTTGCTTTCATTTAGTTTCATTTTTGCCTTTCCTTAGCTCTATCTTTGACTCCCTGACACTTCTCTTCTTGCCTCTTTCCACGCTTATGGACCTCAGGTGCCCAGAGTGAGATGAATGACAATCCCATGGGCAGTTCCTTCCTGGCTGTGCCAGGCATTTCCATTTCTAATTCAGTCGTTCATGTGTCCATTCATTCTTTCTGTCATCCTTTCATTTCAATACTTATTCTTTTATTTATGGACCTCAGGTGCCCAGAGTGAGATGAATGACAATCCCATGGGCAGTTCCTTCCTGGCTGTGCCAGGCATTTCCATTTCTAATTCAGTCGTTCATGTGTCCATTCATTCTTTCTGTCATCCTTTCATTTCAATACTTATTCTTTTATTTATGGACCTCAGGTGCCCAGAATTGGATTAACCATAATCTGCAGTTCCCGGAGCCTTCTGCACACTGGTCCATGTGGGGCTGTCTTTTGTTCGTTAATTCCTCCCCCTGGGGATTTGGTGCAGGATTTATTTAACTATCTCAGGAACCCAGTTTTGAATTAGTCCTAATTCTTGCTGCCTTCTCTCCTCTTTTTGTCCTTGCATGGTCCACTCTCCCACATATTTACGTCTTTATTTATTCATTCAGTATGTTTGTACTGCTTATATACATCCTGTCATACGTTTCCATATTCTCTCCTCTCTTGCTTTCTCTTTTCATTCTTTTGGGCCTTGAGTGCAGAGGATAGTGAAAATCATCCATTCTCATTCATTCAGCCAGTCACTCCTCTATTCAGGTATCTGTGCTTTTATTGATGAACCTCAATGTTTACTGTTTATTATATTTAATGGATAAAATTGTCTCATTATATTTCAGTGCTTGTCCAAGAAGTGCTTTTTCTTTCATACGCCTACTTCACTTTTCTTCTCCTTTCTTACACCTCTCCCTCTCTTGTTCTTCCAATTTTTCCATTCCTCACTCCTTTTCTTGCATCCTATGGAATGTGTGCATTTTTTCTTTCTTTCAGTCTTACACTTGTGGTCATTTTTAAAACAAACTTCAGAGCCACAGATTTGAATTAATGTGGATGGCTTGTGCTAAACCAGTCCCTTTCCATCAGCTTATTTGATCTACTTATGTATTATCTTTTTCACTTCCTTTTTTCCTATTTTCATTTTTTCCCATCCTATTGTTTCTTTCCTCCACTCCCTCTTTCTTTCTGTCATTCTTTTGGAGATCTGCACCCAGGATGAATGACCTTCATCCCTCTCTACAATGCCCTCCTCATCGGTCAATGCAAATCTTTTCTGTCGTTCATTCATTCATGCATTCACCATGCATCCATTCAGTCTTTCTTTCTATGTAAATACTTATTTTTACACTTCTCGATGGCAGGTGCACCTAACTGGATACATCATAATCTGCAACTAATGGGCCCTCTCTCTGTGGCCCCACTCCTCCCTTCCATGTGTATACTTTGAGCCGTTCCTTAGTTGAGTAGGTGATTGACCATACCAGCAGCACCGATGCCAATTAAGCGGTCTGCTTGGTTCACACAGCCTTTCATTCCTGTTCTAGCACGGCTCTGTCTTAAATCTGCATGCATGTATTTAGTCCTTAATATATTACCTCTCTTCCTTTCTTCCATTTTACATTTCTTCCTATTTTTTATTATTTCTCTCTCTCACTCTCTCACTCGTTCTCTCTTGCACTCTTTGTCTTCGGAGCTCAGTGCCACGGAGTGGCTTGGCTGTACGCATCATAAAGCCACCCGCAAACGCCCATCCTTGGTCGTGCGGTTCCATGTCTCACTCATTCCTTCATTCCTGCATTCATAGCATCCTTCCTTCCTGCTTGCTCTCTTTTTATTAGGCATTTATTCCTCTATTAGTGGAGTCGGGTGTCCTTATGAGAAGTCCTAGCCTAACTCTTCTCGTGGATCTACCCATTTATCCGTTTGATTGTTATTTCTTTTTACCGTTCCTTTCTCTCTTCTGTCATAGCTTTCCATACCTCCTGTCCTTCATTCTCATGCAGCTGGGGTGCCCAGGGGGGCCCCAACACCCTCATCAGGAGGACCCATGGGGCCACGTCTTCTCATTCACCTCATCCTTGTCTATTTAGATATTCACTGGCTTGTTCACTTAGATGTTCATTATTTAATGGACAGCCTGTGGTTTTCTAGAAGTGGACCAGCCATAGCCCTTAATTTGTGATGATCTTTTGCCACCATCGATCGCATTGCCTTCTTTTACATCTTTATTTACTACCCATTAATGTATTTCTGTACTTAACATTTGTTACATTTTTTCCTATTTCTTTATTTACCAATATTAACTTTCTCATATCCTTTCATCTAACAGACCTCAGTGCCCAGGACTGGATGACTCAAAACCCCTCACAGTATCTTGTCACCTGGCACTGCACTCCCACTGCTCATTCATCCATCCACACACGCAGGGTAGACTTTTTGGCCTTTTTTTCTTTCTTTTGTCATTTATTTATTTATATGCAGACTTCAAGTGCTCAGGCTTAGATAACTTTTGGTAAAAGTGCACTCTCATCTTTCGCCCACCGGGTCCTCTTTCTTTCTTTGCTATTCTTTGAACTCGTTCTCTGTGGTTTATTTTTCTATGCCAGGAGCATATATTATTTGTATCAGTCCTAATGCTTGGCTTACAGTAGCCTGACATGGTCCTCCTTATAGAGTTACTTGTTACTCATCCTCTAGTTTTTTTTTTTCTTTTTAACCTTTCTTTTATTTGTTGCTTCGGTTTTTTAAAAAAACCTTTCCCTTCTCCCTTTTGATCACTTGTTCCTTAACTTGCATCTTTTCATTTTGACTCAAAATCTATGTCTCATTCTGCACTTCGCTACTCACACAGCCATTCTTTTTTTCATTTAGGTTCTTTGTCATTGTCAAATGTCAGAGGCATATATTTGAATTACACATATCCCTTATTCCATAATCAACTGATATCGCTTTGTGTGTTGCCCTATTACTTAGTGATTCACCGGGTTTTTTCTATTTATATATTGATTGTCTAGGCATCAAAGTGGATGAACCATGGTCTTGTGTACACACACTCTCATCCTGGCTTGCTTACTTCTTTACCTATTTATTTGTTTATTCATTCTTTCTTGCTTCACTCATTCATTCATCTGGTCATTTATTATATAATGCAATAGACACCAGTGAAACAACCTCTCAACAACAACAACAACAAAACCCAGAACATTCACAGTATCTTTGGCATTCCTGCTTCTTCTCACTGAGTCACCCACCAAGGTACACACAGTCCACAGTCCAGAAACACACACAAATGGCGGATGCAGAGCAGAGACACAGTGAATGTTAAGTTTACTCCCAGATCCTTCTGGGGCTCGCGTCCTAGACATACTGGGAGCAGATCTGAGATGAGGGCCCACGTTCCCCAGGCCCCCTGGGCAAGGCAAGCGCCGCCCGTTCTGCCCCTCTGGACCGTGGTGAATGACCATCCCCATGAGAAACCTGTTTCAAGACCCCAGAATACATAGAGACACACACATGGTACATAGTCTCCTGGTGGGAAACGACGGACATGGAGTTCATTTTTAAATAGGTGGCTTTGTCTGTGGCAATATAAAAATATTTTGGCCTTTCAAGGCAAATACAAAAGAAACTACCCATTACCATGGCTGAGTGTCTCAGTCCCAAACAATAAAGAACTTGAAGAGGTTTAGCCGGAAACTTTGAAGACAGAAAATCTGCCCATTATGTTTTCCAGACATTTCGAGGGGGTGAGCGGAGGTCATTGGAGCTTGAAGCCCATTTGGAAGGCTGGTCCCTCGGCCTGCGTTTTCTCCTTGGCCCTTTGAAGGGCCCCCCAGCTCGCAGGGCACTTCCATCCTAGTCTGCCCTGCGGCACAAGAGCCAAAGGGAGACTCAGTGATGAAAGAGCCATTCATTTAGAAGAGTGAAAAAGAAGAAATTCTTTTGGGGTCCGACATTTGAAGCCCGCCTATAGAATTCTTTTACCACAGAGACAACCCAAGGAGGCTGGGGGCTCCTGTCTTAGAAAACAGGAGCCCCCAGGTCTGCACTTGGCTTGACTCTATGGGCACCCACCTCCCAGTGCACAGACCCCCCGGCCAGTGCCCGTCAGCCCCTCCACGAGGTCCGCCTGGCGGTGTGCTCCGGGCGGCTGGCCCCACCCTCAGCAGCAAGGCCACGTGTGTGTTCTTTACATTCCAGCCACTTACGATTTCGAGCTGGAGAGGGGCTGGGGTCGCACATTCGAGGTCCCTTCCCACGTAGGAATCCAGGTGATGGCTTCCGCTGTAAGAAGAAGGCACTAGGTCACAGAGTAGAACCTCACTCAGGCCGGCGAGGAGGAGGAGGAGGGCGGATGAGGACAACAGCTCTGGAGGGGGGCAGGGGTGGCCTGGAGCAGGGACTCCCCAACCTCCAGCAAGTGTGGAATTGGAGAAGCCATGCATTTCTCTCCTGACTCCGCTCACCCACCAGCTGCCTTTGGAGCAGAAGGGGCAGGTGTGGAGACATGGAACAGACTTGGTTGGTGCTGTTCACGGAGCTAAGTCGTGCTCTGTGGGACCCAAAGGCTTAGCACACTGCATAGATGAGAAACGGGGGTGGCCCAGGCCCTGAAGACAGGGCATGAACCTGTGCTCTGGCGGAAGCAAGGTGCCCAGGTTGGCGAGCAGGACGGCTGGCCCTGAAGGAGACCAGAGAAGCGGGGTGTGGCCGGGAGGGCAACCCACAGAGGGCTGCAGGGCTATTAACGGGCAGCGTTTCCCAAAACCATGGCACACACGTTGTGTGCCTGGACAGACAACTCCACTGTGGCAATTTTGTTCACAGTGCAGTAGGCACTGGGAAGCACCATGGCCAGGCACATCAAGTCTTCAGTGTCAAGATTTGCCTTACGTTTTAACTTGTTTTTTTGCTTTGTTTTGTTTTTTTCTTTTTTAATCGGGCAGCAGGCTGGACCAAACGTGGTTCAGAATACTCCCAAAATTTTAAGCTTTAAGAAAAGGTGACTTCAGCAATGTCAAACGCGTATCATGACACATTTGTCAAGACCCACAGGATGCGCGCCACAGAGAGTGAGCCCTAATGATGGGAACCAAGGCCTTTAGTTAATCATGTATCAGAGTCATTCCATCGATCGGAACAAACAGACCACACCACACGGAGGCAATGTGTGAATGACAGGGGAGATGGTGGGGACGGGGTCTGGGAACTCTCTGTACTTTCCCACCAATGTTTCGGTAAACTGAAAACTACACAGGAAAAAAAACCAGTTTATTCATTTACAAAATGTGTTGAATGAATGGCTTTTCAACTCTGTTCACAGAGTCTACTTAAGGTGAGGAGGCGTCAGAAAGGTAGCCTGTGACGGCTGAGGTCCCACCAACGCAGCAAGCTGGGTGATGGGGCAGCCAGGGGTTGGGCCAGGAGGAGGACAGGGCCAAGGTCTGTTTGAAAACACCCTCTCTAGGGACCGTTTCCTGGGTTAGGCACAAGTGGAGATAGGAAGCCGGGGGAGACCATGGGACACCCCCAGGAAGACACCCAGGAAACAGAAAGGCCATGAGAGAGATGCAGGGGCACCGGGACAGGCAGAAGCCACAGACCACAGGTCCCGGCCCCAGGGGGGGTGGCTCATGCCTGTCATCCCAGCGCTTTGGGAGGCCGAGGCGCGTGGATCACCTGAGGTCAGGAGTTCGAGACCAGCCTGACCAATATGGTGAAACCCCGTCTCTACTAAAAACTAGCTGGGCATGGTGGTACATGCCTATCGTCTCAGCTACTCGGAAGTCTGAGACAGGAGAATCGCTTGAACATGGGAGGCAGAGGTTACAGTGAGCCAAGATTGCGCCACTACCCTCCCAGCCTGGACAACAGAACAAGACTCTGTCTCAAAAAAAAAAAAAAAAAAAAAAAAAAGGTCCGGGGAGACACCTGACTCCAGCTGCCTGCCCCACTGCAGGTCTTCAGGGACTCCCAAGACTGCCTGTCCTCAGGCCTCTCAGGGATCTCTCCAACCCACCCCTGCCATCTGGGCCACCCCTGCTGCCTCTGCCTCTCTATTCCTAGTCATGTCTCCAGCCAGGATGTCCAAGACCCGGCCAGGGCACTGGGGACACTTCTTGCCTCCAAATCCTCCTAAAATCTCCTTCCCTGGCTTTGCCCTTCATAAACCCTGTCCTGCCATAACTGGTTAATTTGATAACCAAGAAACAACAAGTCTTAAAATAAGTGTTAGTGAAGCAATGATCAGTGCATGGGTGACTGAGGGGCTGATTTCGGTTACCTAAAGGCTGCCAGACCACCCATTATCTACCGACCACCACTCGAGACCGTTTCCCACCCTCCCTCCAAGACTGCGCATGGCTGGGGTGGCCTCTCACCATCGCCACGTCCTAAGGTGGCAAGAACTCAGGCCAAGAACACACAGCGCGACCAAAGGCACTGCCATTTCCCGCAGGAATCAGAGGCGGGTGCTTTGTTTTGCTGTTTTTGTTTTGTTCCTTTTTGTGTTTTTAATAGGAGCGGAGAAATCAGAAGCAGGAAGGAGCATCTGGGTTTTTTCCTGCTTCTGCTCCAGGGACCCCATGAACCCTCAGAGTCCCTGACCGTCCTTAATTAACTCTGTGTGCAGACCCCAGGCTGCTCTGCTACAGAGAAGCCCCAGCAAATTCGTGCCTTGGTTTAAAAGCTGCGTGTGCCAGCTCTGGGCTTGCTGTGATGTGTTAATAATGCAGTACTGGGCTAGAATCTTAACAAATGTCAGAAAAGCTGCAGAGATGAGTCACTGTCTGGAACCAAAGAGAAACACGAGGCCTCCTTATAGAGTCCAGAGGAGTAATTGTCACAAGCATTTGATGGAAGACCTCATAAGTGCGTGCAGTGAGCTCATGACCCACGCAGAAAGCGTTGGTGAACACTCCAAAAACATCTTCCACAGCTTAATGGGATTAGAAAACTCTAGCTCTGCATCTTAGGATTTTAAAAGTTACTCTTTTCTGGAGGCAAACAGCACCTAATTGATCTGGCATGTGTTTGGTATAAACAACTTATGGCTGTTTCAAACACAAAAGGACCTAAAAGGATGATTTTTATTAAAATGTTGATCTCAAGAAATAGAGCCTGTCGTTACACAAATAATCAGTCTTGCCTCAGATCTCGTACTTCCTACCTGTTGAGTAAATACCACCCCCTTACAACTTCCCCTGACAAATGCAAGCTCTTTGCAGAGCTAATTTCCTGTACCTTTGTGAGGCCGGGGCCCTGGACATTACAGACCCATTTATGAAAATAGGAGAGGTAATTGGGACATCTTTTGAAATCATGTCCCCTCTCTCTCGCAGGCCCCCATCAGCCCTCTAATTTTACTTGGTCAGGTTACAGAGGATGTTTACATACGCCTCTTCCTGGAATTTCACCTCTTTGCTTCAGGAGTGGGCAATTAGAGAGAATTAGGGCCTATTTGGTGCCTGTTTACCGTTAATGGATGGAGTGGCGGAGGCAGCCTTGGGAAAGCAGTCTGCCCGTCTAATTGAAGCTGGCAATTTTTCGATTCCTCATTTCAGCTCGCAGATATTGTAGCAACCAAGGTCACAAAACAAAAGCTGCAGCCCACCATGGTAATAACCAGGTGCAGGCCCGACCGGAGGTTTTGTGAGCTGTTCATTACTACACACTGCAGCACAAAGAGATAGCTGGAAATGTTTGCAAAGCTGAGTCTAAGACGGGCAGCCAGTGCAGGCGGGTGATGATCACTTTTCCAGAAGTTGTCATCCTGTTGGCTTTTTCAGGAAGTTCTCAGCTGACTGGGCCACGGTGCCAACAGAGGCGCTGGCGAGGGTCTCAGGACCCAAAAGTCACAAGGTGAACCACGGGGGTGGGGGAAACGAACATCTCCTGGTTCTGAAGCCACGAGTCCAGTCTCATTAAACAAGAGCCACTCTACAGACCAAAAAGGTGTTCCAGACCAGCCCAGCAGCCTGCCTGTTTGGAATAATGCCCCATAAAACACGATCCCTGCATCCCAGCTCATGGGGCAGCCCCTTGGAACCTTCTTCGGGCAAGAGCTCTGACCCACACTAATGACCAGTGACTGTGACCCCCTGACCACACAGGTCACACAGGAGCTGGCAACTGGCAGGGGCTTCACCTCCAGGGCCTGCTGCCAGCTCACCGTGCAACCTTGGGCAAGGCTGCGGGCCTCTGGGATCGCTGGTTTCACCACCTCTAAAGCAGAGGGGGCAGTGGACCAGTGACCCCCAAAGTCCCAACAACTCCAAAGACCCAGCAAACAAACGACAGATGACCTCCAGGGAGGCCTGAAGAAACCCCGAGCCACTCGGACAACCATGGGCCTGCACTCGCCCATTTCGCAGATGGGAAAACTGAGGCCTAGGGGGCTGGAGACAGGAGCCAAGGTCACACCCATAGTCAGGGCTGAGCACAGGCTGTAACCAGGTCTCTGGAAGACTGCTGACCTCTCTGAGGCTCGGAAGCCAGCAGCAGCAAAGTCAGTGACCAGCCAACACTGAGACCTGGGCCCCCCTCCTGTCATGACGGGTCTTTGTCCCTGGTGCCTCCGGAGTGGCCCTACCCTTACGGCAGTCTGGGGCAGTGGTGGTGCAAACAGCTTCGCTCTAATCCAAAGGGTCCCCTCTCTCGCAGCTGCCCACCTTCCCTGCGGGCCATCATGACCCCCTCCTCTCCTGGCTAACCGTGAAACAACAGCCCTGTGGATTTCTGAGCCCCCTACGGCCAACTTCCTGAGTAGGGAATCACTCTATGTCCACTGCCAGGAGGGCCCAGAGAAAGGGCTGGAGTGGCAGAAGGAGCAGCCCAGCTGTGAGCGCGAAGGCCAGCGCAGACATGCGGTCAGACTTTGGCCCCCAACTGTCCTCCTTCCCCAACTTTCCATCCTGGACCTCTCTCCCCGCAGCCCCGTTCTGTCTCTTTGGCTGTATTTCGGGCATCAAGCCCAGGTTGATCAAATTTTTGTTTACAGGCACAACCACTCTGATTCCCCTTTGCTAAGAAATTTTCAAAATCAAGCCCTAGGATCTCAAAGCGTGAACATCCCAGGGTCGCGCGAACCCGGTGGCTGGTTAAGTGCGTCATTGTGCAGCCTTGGAGCTCCTGACACACACACAAGGGCAAGGGGCCCCACGCAACCCCTGGGAGGGAACACACACACACTCCGTTTCAGGGGAAGGTAATTGACGTTTTCTTCTTTTCATCTGAAGAAAAGGCACCTTCCATTGAAAGGGCGCATTCACAGAACCTGGGAAAACTCATCTGCGCTCAGCCCTCCCAATTATCCCCAGGTGGCTGTTCCCCACGGGGGGCTCCCCCACATTCCTCTCGGCCTGAGCCTTTGTTTCCATCTGAAACGGCCCTGGGAGCTCCCAGGCTAAGAGTCTCCTCCTTAAGCCCCTGCCAAAGACCCTATTCACTGCTCAGAGTCGAGGCAAGCCGAAGGTGGTGGGCAGCCTTCCTTTCTCCCAGGGTAGGGGACTTAAGAACTCTCCATCTGGATTTATTTTTAAGCTCAAAGAAATTGGAGAGCAATTAAGAAAGTCATGGCTACACCCTTCACCACCATCCTCTCCCTTAATGAACTCCTCTCTCACACATAGTCCCTCATGTTGGGAGGCCCACGGCGGCCCCAGTGACCCAGCACCTGCTCTGTACATGGGCCGCCCACAATCGCCAAGGGCTCAGGGGTGACGGGAGCTGAGAGGACAGACAGAGATATGTCCCAAGTCCTCATCACAGTTTATCCTGAGTAAAGTGACCACAGTTTTCTATGGTGAAGATCGGGGCCCAGGCCCTGGCCTCAGGACCTGACTCAAACCCAGAAGGCCCTAGAATTCCAGACCTGTGGGCCTCTGAGGCACCGCAGAGCTCGTCTTGGCACAGATAAGGGGTCTCTCCATGTCTGCTGGATCCGGCTGGAGTTGGGACCCCTCTTCTGGCAGAGTGCCCTCCTGCTGCAGTGCCTGCAGGGCTCCTGGGAGGGGAGGTGGGAGGGGAGGGGCCGCACGCCCTCATCAGCCCAGAGGGCCCCCCACACTCCCACCTTTCCTGGCTCTGAAACACTGACCCAATCCATGCCAAGGAGGCAAGCCTGTTCTGCGGCTCCCCTTTCCTTAGACTCCCCCAAGAACCTGTGGGCAGCCCAGGTGTGGGACTGCCCTGTCTGAATGGGGCTCCATACGAGACCCTCTCCTACCCCAGATTCATCCTTCCCCTTTCCAGACCAGGAACTCCACACTTGAGAGGCCTCGTTTCGAAAGGTACACCTCTTTTCTAGACTTTTCCGTCTGCTCAAATCGGGGATGGGAGACGAAGCTAGACTTCCTTATTCCTCCTTTGGAAGAGGGGACAGGGCTCAGAGAAACAGCGGGGAGGGGAAACCAGTCCTTGGGACAATTCACAAATCATTAATTCCAGTCTCCTAAAAAGAAGCCACTTCCAGCGACCCAGGGCTTTTCTACTGCAGCTCACAGTGCTGGCTTACACATCATCCACTGCCCTTTAACCCTTTGGGACCTGAATCTGTCTCCCTCCACACCCCCTTCTGTAGAAAGCTCCCTGCCTCTTTGCAAGGAAAAATTCATTAGCAAGCTCATTAAAGATGGGTAGATTTTCCATTTCATTCTTTCTGGAAGTCAGATTGCTCATAAAAAACACACTTAAGTTATTTTATGTAAATGAATGAATAAGAAACATATGCATCCTGTTGCCCTTAAGTCTTGCCAGGTTTTGACATTATTTGGAGAAATGTACTCGGAAATTCATTTGGGGTTTGAATCACAACTCAGGAGGCATGAGGTCAGGGGCCCTGAAAGCAGCAGTGAGCAACTCGCAGGTGAGAGAATGTGGGGGCGAGTGAACGAATGCGGGGTCATTTTCTTCCTTTGCACAAGCTCAGGCCTGAGCTACCCTCTTGATTTCCTTTCCCAGCCACCCAGAGCGGGCAGGTGCGAGAGGAGAGCCAGTTTCCAGACCAGACCACCATCTTTACCCTGACACTTGCACCCACCCAGAAGAGTCCCACTAGAGGCAGCCCCCTAGGAATCACTTAGCACGATGACAAATGGCCAGAGACCCCTCACAGCCCTCCGCCGACGTGACAGGGTCCTCTGTGGCTCACTGCCTAGTCAGTCAGGGTCTCATCTCCACCCGCTATGGCTCAGGCATTGGCCAATCCATCAAAATAGAATTTTCCTGAAAATGATCATGTCTTTCAGCACTTACTAATGGCCTTTCGGCAGTTCCCGAGAAGATCACCAGCAAGGCCAACGTAGTAAGTCACGTTTCAACTTCTTTCATTGAGAACGTGGTATATTTTACCTATTTTCTACCTAATGACATACAAAACCCCAAATACATGTTTGCCTGAGACTGAAACACTCATGAGTACCTGAAATATAACTCAGTGCAAAGAGGGTTCCATTTCAACCCCTGAGAGCCAGGGGCTGCCAAAGCTTGGTCCTATCTGGGCCTCACCTGTGTGCCCCTGGCCTTCACTTTGACTTTGTCCCTGGGCTTAGTCCACCTTGGGAAAGTCCTGAGATGTCCGTGAGAAACCAGTCCAGGAGCTGAGGGCATGTGGCTCAGACCAGCTACTCGAATGTATTCTAGTAAGCTTGGGACAGGATCCCCCCAGGACCCCAGCAGCCTGCCCCTGTGCAAACCTCCCCTCCCAGGCCTCTTCTCCACATCACTGTGTTTGCAGGTGGCTCAGCAAATGCTAGCCTTGGAGTAAATGTCACAGGGCAGAGCCTTCCTGGGCCCCCTCCCTGGGTTTAGCCCTGGGCACACACTCCCCTCCCCGTCTCTCCAGGCTCTGGGGCTCTCCAGAGAGCAGAAACAAGCAGACAAAGGCAACAGCCCCAGGTTACAGCGCCTCTGCCCCCTCTGCCTACGCTGCCAGATTTTGTTTAAAAATAATATCCCCATCCCATTTCAATTGCAGGGCAGAAGGGCAGGGCTGCAGAAGAGCTGTCTCCAAATCCTCTGTTTGATTAAAGAGCATTACGGAGGCTGCGTTGGAAACCAGAGACACTCCGGGGGTGGGGGGTGGCGGGGGGCGGAGGCCTGCACAAGGGCTGATGCGTGCACATGGCTGAGGACTAGAGGCTGGGCCCCACCCAGCGTGCAGCTCTGTTCATCCACTTCCTTCTCAGAGACCCCATTCGTGGGTGTCCAGAGGGGAGTATCGGCATCTGGGCCAAGGACAGTGCTAGGGCCCCCTCAAGGCTCCATAAATGTCTGGGGGAATGAAGCCAGCCTCACCCCACGGTTCAGACCTTTCTCAGCGCCCACCCAGATTCTCTGGGAAGTCTAACTGCACTCATTCACCACAATGGCCACTCCAGGGGCGTCATATATGAGGGATGCCAGGATCCTGACACTGCCTCCCAGGGCGGCTGGCTCTAAAAACACCCCATCGCCCTGAGTGAGCCACAGGCTCAGTCCCTGGGACCCCAGAAAGGAAAGTGGCCTCAGCTGAGCCTCCTCTCTTCCTGCCAGCCCAGCCTTCACCCTGGCGTGGCCGTCCAACATGCAACCCTGAGCCCCCGCCCTCGACGACACCTTGCTTGGCTGCCGCGCAAGCCGCCTTGCTGCATGGGTGCTCCAGGGCACCCAAGTAGACCCTCTGGTCCTTAGTGCAAAGCCCAGCCTTAGGCACCCCAGAACAACCCCAAGCCCGAGCCCTGGACGGCTCCCGGCTGCATCTTGACTTAGTAAAACACAAATAAACAAATGATGAGTCCTCGAGTGAATTGCGTGGCTCCAATCCCCTGCTTTCTTCTTCTCTAGCATTGCTGATTTTATTTAAACAAACAAAAGCATTCCCATCTCATTGCAATTTCAGGGGTGAGGAAAGGAGGAAAGAGAAGAAGTTGCTCAAAAACCACTATTTGATTAAAGGACATTATCAAAGCCTCATGTGTGAGAAACCACGGTTCTCACAGGGAGTGACGCTACCATGGCTGGTGGAAAGAAACGTCTTCCTAGCCGAGGAGCAGGCAAGCATTCCCATTTCCTCCTCTCCGAATGGGTCCTTGGGCTGGGTGTGGGCAGGGCAAGTGCCCCCGGATCCCTTTTGGCAATGTGTTCAGCAAAGCCGTACTGAGGGCTCCTGTGTGCCTGGCCCGAGCCGCTCTCGGGAGTCTAGAGTGGAGGTGGACACTCCCCACTTACCGTCACCGGCCCACGGCATGCCGTCAGCCAGGGTGGACCCCCACACATGCTTGCTGGGTATAGCAAGGGTCTCCACTCCAGGCAGCTCTCCGGCCCCCAGACCCCTGGGGCTGATGTGAAGAGGATTCACCTTGGCAGGTTGCCTCCTCCCCAGATTAAATGTTGACACTCTTGTTGATCAGAGAGGAGAGACATCAGCTGACGCTAATAAAATCCTGGTGTCTCAAGAAAGTAAGAAACTCACCCCAAAACAGGAAGGAGACGAGAGGCCCTCCAGGAAGAAGACTCGGGTCCGGGATGGTGGGCCCCATCAGGGCCTCTTCCACAGCTTCCATCCGCAGTTCTTCAGCCGACCCAGCTGGGCCGCGGCCCACGTGCCTTGGGGAAGCACAGAGAGTTAGAATCATGGCAAGGCAAGCCCTCCGGAAAAGCCAAATACACCCAAGAAACACACGGGGCACGGCCTCACCTGCAGTTTGCTTTTTGGTGGAGTGGGGTGACTAGTGGGGGATGCCCAATGACAGGAAAAGGTGCAAAGCAGCAACGGGCTGGGTTAGGGGCAGCCCCAAACCCAGAACTGAGTGGGGAGCAAGGGACCGGGTGGGGCAGAGCCCAGGACTCTCAGGGCCACGGCGGAGGCAAAGGCAGGCGGGGGCAACACCCACCAGGGCACGATCACGAGGGGTCTCTGGGATGGGACAGGGGTCTGTCCATAGCCCTGAGGCCAGGCCCACAGGAGGCGGCATTGCAGGATGCTTGGCAGGAGATGGAGACACCAGCAGGGGCTTGTCGGGGGCACTGGGAACCTGCTGGAAACAGGCAGCTGGAGTGGGAGTGGCTCCTGGGGCAGGAGAGTGGTACTCAGACCGCAGGAGGGCCAGGTGACCACAGGTATGGGCTTGGCAGGGAGAACCAGCCTGCTAGGCAGAGGGCTGTGGAGCTGAGCCCTGGAGCCCAGGGATTGAGGCAGAGAAGGGCAGGTGGGTGAGGCCCACCTCAGGAGACAGAGCAAGCGGAGTGCCGGGTGGGTGAGGAAGCTGGCCACCAGGGAGAGCCAGCCAGCAGCCGGGAAGAAGCAGAGCCTGCAGATGCTCCCTGGAGGTTTCCCCTGCTGGTCCTCGGCATGGGACGTGGGCCCCAGCAGCTGCTGGAGAGTGAAGGAGCTGGACCAAGCCCCGGGGGAGGAAGGCATCATGGCAAGGGAAGGGTCGCAGTCACAACCACACCTCGAGAGGGAGACCTGTGGCCAAAGCCCGGGGGCACACACTACAGCTGTTCCCGTGCCCACTTCGGTCCTGACAGACGCAGGGCCAGGGGTCCAGAACAGCTCAGCGTCAGGAATGGGGCAGAGAAGGCAGAGAGGAAGAAGGGGCTGGCTCCGACCAGAGCAGAGCCCTGGGGATGGCTTGAATCCGCCCTCACACCCTCCGGCCTGACCTCTATAGAGCCGGAGTCCACTGCTCCAGCCCCTGGGGCAACCCCCCGGCCCGCCCTCCTGGGGACACAGAGGCCATCAAGGGACGGGCTATGGTGGCCGGTGCCCAGGCCAGAGCCAGGGCCGTGGGCGTGCTCAGTTAGGATCAACTGTTGGATGAC
The DNA here is from genome assembly GCF_028885655.2 of Pongo abelii. NCBI lineage: Eukaryota > Metazoa > Chordata > Mammalia > Primates > Hominidae > Pongo > Pongo abelii. Next base: position 105,258,840 of record NC_072000.2, on the reverse strand, counting down.
GGGATGGCCGCGCGGGTGAATGCAGGGACGCGACCAGCAAGGCCCCCGTTCAAATGGGGCAGGAGTCAGAAGCTGCTCACACACCTCTCAAAAATGAACTCCACCCTCCAGCCTTTGCACCTAGAACTCTTCGCATGGCCCACCTGGTGGCTCAGCTGTGGTGGTCGAGTCCTTTCATTCACTCACCTGGCGAAACCAACATCCCACATACTCTAACTGAGCCCCACTCTGTGCCAGGCTGGTGCTGGGACACCCTGAGGAGACATGGGGCTGGCCAAGGGCACCCCAGGAGGGCGAGCTCAGGAATTGGGGAGGGACAAAGAGAGGGAGGTATTGGAGAGAGGAAGACGAGGAAGAAGGCAACAGAAGCAGAAAAAGCAGGGACTCAAGGAGTCAGGTTAAAGGGCTGCCCCTACACTCAAGGGAGCAATGAGACCCCTCTGCCGGCACCTCAGGAAAGTCCAGAAACCCAAGCAGGATGGGGACGTGGGGAGTTAACTTTTAAAAGTTTGTGAGGGCTCCAGGAGCCTTGGGCACAAAACTCCAGAGAACCTGCCGGGGGCCAACTGATTTCCTCCACGCCCTCTCCAGGCTTTCCAATGTCCACAGGAGCTCCTACAGTACTAACAGTGGCTTTGGGACCTGTATGTTAATGGCTGCCATGTGTTTGAGGGTGAGGAGAGTGCCATGGATTCTTCATTAATATTGAAGAACATCTTCTCATTTAGAAACATCAGGCCTGCTCTATTTTTCTACTCTCCAACAGCTACATGGTGGGGAGGCCAGGTTTTCGTGTGATCTCAGCCTCAGGTCTATACCCGAGTCCACCCGTAGTCTCAACGCTCCCCTAGACAGAGTGGCCAACTACATCACCATCACTGGGAAAGTCTCGCCTGGGCAAAAGGGGATGAAAGATTGCCTCAGGCTTTTGCCCCAACCGGCCAATGGGAGATCTCTTCCACATTCTTTCTCGTGGGGTGCTGGGGTAGAGTTGGTTTTGCTAACTTGGAAACAGTATCCAATTCTAATTCACGAAGCCAGAGAACCTTTAGCCAACAGACTCACTAAGGGAGGAAGGTCCCATAAGGTTTCAACTAACAACATTTTCTTGCTCCAACTACCTCCCTTATCCCCTAGTTTTTTTTCCATTTGGCTGAAGGTCCGACTGGAGCCTAAAGTTTAATTGGAGTGATTTAATCATGATTGATCCGCCTTGGGGTGAGAAGTGTCCAGAGCTTGGGACAAATAAGGGCATGTTTCAGACTTGGGACACACCTGCTCTAAAGAATTATGGGCTCTAGGGAGCTCAAAGATCAGAACAAAAAGAGGAGGAGGGTTCAGGCAGGGTACAGGACATGTGGGTGAGGATATTAAGGGGCAAAAGAAGAATTATTATAGGGCCAGGGATGGTGGCTCACGCCCGTAATGCCAGCACTTTGGGAGGCTAAGGCAGGTGGATCACAAGGTCAGGAGTTCAAGACCAGCCTGACCAACATGGTGAAACCCCGTCTCTCCTAAAAATACAAAAATTAGCCGGCTGTGGTGGCGGGCGCCTGTAATCCCAGCTACTCAGGAGGCTGAGGTGGGAGAATTGGTGAACCCAAGAGGCAGAGGTTGCAGTGAGCCGAGATCACGCCACTGCACTCCAGCCTGGGCGACAGAGCGAGACTCCATTTCAAAAAAACAAAAAAAAGAACTACAAGTTCTGATTCCTGATTCCCAGATGTGAGTTTTAATCTCCTCTCCACTGATTGATCCTGACTAATCACTAGCCCCCTGTGCCCCAATTTCAACAGTATGCTGGAGTCAAATCTGAACCCCAAACTATGCCCTCTTATGGGGGGCCCTCTGGGATGCCAACATGCATTCACTTCTTCACCTGGCTAGGCATTCCATGAGTATTCACATTGTAGTCGCTCCCCTAGGGCTATGCCTAGGAGTTAGTACTTTCCTACCACTTGGTAATCTTGAGTGAGTTTTGGATGTCCTCAGTGGGTCCTGAGACGAGTCAGAGGAGAGCTAGAGTTGGGAACTGATCACCAGTGGCCCCCGCAGTCCTCAGCTCTTGGAGAAAGGGAATGAATGCTCTGGCCATTTGCATCTGTGCGAAGGATCGAACAAAGCCACTTTCTACAATGCAACCCTGTCCAAAGCCCCCCTTCCCAAAGCTGCCTGCAACTTTCAACCCCGCTGAATGGACTTCGCACTGGGACAGAGGCAAAGACTTAAATGAGGAGCAAAAGAAATGTCGGCTCCATCACCAAAATTAGAAGTGTGGCTTAAGAAGCCACATTGCCCCAGCCCGGTGGTGGCCAGTTCACCTCATTATGATAATCAGTGTGTTTTTCCTTCGCAGACAAAGAAGGCTCCTTATGCGACGAATATTGGAATCCAGCAGCTAACCTCATTAACGTCTGCAGCCTCTTCCTTCGACAAGGCCCTAGATTAGCCCTGTGTTCATTAAGAGAAAAGGGCGGAAAGTGGAATAAAACTGAAAAACACCGCCAGGGTAAGGGGGAGGGGAAGCCCTTTTCTGTTAGCCGTTCATTCACTGAAATACTTCGTATACCTTCAGGATTTAATCACCAGCAAAGGGGGCGGTAGGGAGGGGGCAGGGTTTACCAGGATGTGGGAGGTAAAGAGGTTAAACCCGATGGAAGGAGTTAAAAACCCAAAATAGGGTGATTTGATGTGAAAGCTTCCTGGGATTTGTCATTGGGATAATCAATTTAAAACCTTCTTCCCATTTGCTTTCTTTTAGCCCAACTAACATAAGGGGAAACCGTCTTTGGATGTGTTTTAGGTGGCTTTTAATATTTTCTAAGTCTCCCTTTCCTACTTTTTTTTTTTGTCTTTAATGCCTTTGTTTAGTTATTCTCTTCTCCCGTCTCTCCTGCACGCCCCTCCCTTTCCACTTCTTTCTCCTCTCTTTGGTCCTCCCCGTGGGAACCTAATGTATACGAAAATCTAGTGGTGCCTCCAGTTGTATTTTCCCATGAATGCTTTATTGACTTTGCTTCAAGCCCTTCAAATAGCATCTGGTGCTTACCTGTGAGACATCCCACCTGACCTGCCAGATAAACATGATTAACCCTATTTTGAAACTGAGATAAACCTGGCTTGGAAAAGTTGACCTACCCCAAGGTCTCAGCACTAAGTAATTTAACTAGGACTCGAACCCAGGCAGCGACTCCTGACTGCTTAAGATGGCATGGTAAGAGTTCCTAGGGGATGCTAAGAATGAGAGGAGAGGGGAGCAGGTGTCTCTGTGAAGGGGAGTGTAAACACACAGAAGTGAACCGGAGCCCCAGAGCCCTGTGAGAGAAGGCATGAAAATGTGTCCTTGTGTCCATGAGCCGAAAACATGACAAGGATTAAGCTACAGAAAAGTCTTTACCTTTGTGAGTGCCCTTCCACGGAGTAGAGCGAGTCAGGAAGCAGTGGGTTGAAGAGGAAATTGGAGGTGAGGAAGGAAGACAGCAAGTGTAGACAGGCCTTTCAAGAAGCTTGGCTGTGAAAGGAAAGACAGAGACTGTAGTGGCTAGAAAAGCTGACAGCAAGGACCTGGGAGGCTCCAGGCTGTGGGCAGAGCAAAGTCAGAAATGCAGAAGGAGGCTTTCTGGAGATGGCCGGGACTGAGACAGGTACAATTCTTCCTCTAGAACTCAGGGAACAGGGATTCAATGATCCAGTGGGGCCTAACCTGTAGAGCCTCTTGACAGCCTCTGTTTCCCTAGGAGTGACAGGGGCCGGCCCTGGCTCAGGACAGGGAGTTGTGAGGATCAAATGAATGGACAGTTGCAAAAAGTGACAGAAACATTCACTACTATTACTCACTGGGAGCAGGACTCTCGATTTTACAGCCCACTCGAATCTCACTGGGGCCTGGATTTTCACTGACCATAAATTATTCGTCCTGAACATTAAGGATGTAAAAACCACTGGTAAAAGCTCCTGCCAGTCTCTGGAAGACAAAAGGTCCCCTCCTAATAGCCTGGATTAACTCAAAGCAGGTCTCCGCCCACTTCATTTGTCACCGTCCAAGTCATCCTTGCACCTCCATTTGCCACATAATCCAATCAGCCCCTTTCAGAGGCTGGGCAGCTATTGTCTACACTGAGCTGGGCTTCTCTAAAGCAGCCCAAGTTGTTTTTGTCTTGTCCGGACAAAACTGGTTAGCTTAAAAGGGGACGAAAGAAAGTCCTGGTCAAATGAGGACCCCAATTAGGTTCCAAGAGACTGTTTTCATTATCTTTGTATCAGATACCTAGCCTGGTGCACTGGGCAGATTGTCGGTGCTCCAGAAAATGTTTGTTGAATTAATTCATTTTTATTTATTCTGGAATTTCTTAATTGAACACAAACACACACAGCACCTACTGAGTGCTGTTCTCACTAAGGGAGAATTGGGCTGGACATGTGAGCAAGGAGGGACAGCCTCGGGTGGTTAAGTAGCTCGCGCTTTCCACAGCAATTTACAAAGCACTTTCATAGTAGTTACAGCATTTGGTCTTCAAAAGCGCCCTGTGGGGTAGATACACGAGGGTGTGTGTGTGAGAGAGAGTGTGTGTGTGTGTGTGTGTGTGTGTGTGTGAGTGTTTTAATCTCCATTTAGACCATGAAAGAAACTGAAACTTACAGAAGTTAAGCGACTTGTTTAAGGTCACACCGTTATTAAAAGGTGAAGCCAGCACATGGTACCAGCACTGGGGCCACCCAGACCCCCAAGACCACCCCAGGCAGCTGGGATTTCAAACAGACTGTCCCATTGTCAAACATTTGGTTTGAAATAAAAGGACTCTTTAGTATAACTCTGAGCCAGAGGGGAAGAAGGGGTGAGGGTAGCTAGCGTGGCACCCTGGGTCCAACTCCAACCCCTTCTCTTGCCAGCAATGTGACCAAATACTTACACCTCCCAGCAAGTTTCTGTCTCTTTAATGTAAATCTAAGTCCTACCCCATGGGACAGAGAGTTCAGTCCTCACGTGTCCTCTCTCCCTTTCAGCTTTTTTAAATTACAAAAATCAATACTACCAAATGCATCCTCACCTGGAAATGAGGCTGCCTTGTTTACATACACATATTACATAAAAATCCCATGTTCGTATCACATAGAAAGTGCTCTGGAAATGACCACATGCATAATTCGTGTTCTTACTCAAGTCAGCCCGTCGATGGTCTCTGCAAAGCCCCTACCTGATGCAAGGAGAGCCCGTGGACAAGGGCTGCCTGGAGTGCTGTTGGAGAATAAATAAGACGAGTAAGACAAGCAAGAGGGGTGGGAAGGGACTGACCTGTCAAACCTTTTCAACAAACATTTGCTGATCACCTCCTCTATGCCAGATCCTGCCTGAGGCCTCTTTTATCTCATTTAATTCTCACAACAACCCTAGGAGGTTGCTCCCATTGACCCCATTCCCCAGAAAAGGATAGGAAGATCTCCAGAGAGGTGGGGCATGCCTTTGGTGATTCAGTAGCATGCTCATTCCAGAAGCCCACCCAGGGCCTTGGAGTTGCCAGCAGGATGCTGGTCAAGCCCTTGGCCCAGGTCCCCCTCCTGAGAATTTCCCAAAGGGATCCTTCCATTCAGGACATCATAAGGGTGATGACAGAGTCAGTCGACAAAGACTGACACCCCCTTGGGGAGGGAAACACTCCAGTTTGCTAGCAGGTGAACACAAGCGAAGACTTATAGGAAAGTACTCATAGAGTCAAAGCATGAGCATAGCAAAAGTCAGGGCTTAATGTCCAATGCCCCCTCACTAGGGCATTGGTTTAAGTCTTTAGGTAAGAGGGACAGCTGGCAGGTCAGTTCCGGTCCTCTTCATCCTTTGCCATCCTGGTCCTGGGGGTCTGTGAGTGGCTGCTTTGTATGTTGGTGGGATCCAGGAATCCGTGCTCCTAGTGCCCTCTGCAATTGATCAAAGGTTAGAGAACCTACTTAAAAGCCCAAGCCTAGATCATAATTACAGTTTAAGTTAATTAATTACAATTAAAGCTGATTAGTTAAAATTTAAAATTGTCTTTTAATTGCTAGTGGGTCTGGGGGTGGTGAAAGGATGGTGGTGGGGTTGGGAGATTCTGCCCGCCACGTTGGTTATGAAATGATAGCAGGAGGGTTGAAGTACCGTGAGGTGTAGATGGGCAGCAGGCCCCTTGGCAGCAGCTCGGCATGGAGAGGAGGTGGTCCTTGAAGACAAGGAGGTGGACGGATGATGTCATCCCTGAGGAGAGACCCTATGGCATGGGAGGGGGGCAGGTTAGAAACCATCTTCGTGACCTCTAACGGCCAGCACCGGAACAGCAGAAAGCGAAAGGGGGCAGGCAGAGGGAAAGGCAGGGAGGAGTGGCAAAGGGGAGGACTGAGGAAGGCAGTAGGGAGGGGCTGGGAGGGAAGAGGGAGGGGTATGGAGGGAGGAAGGAGGGGGGGCAGGGAGAGGGGAGGAGGGAAGGGGAGGGGAAAAGAGAGATGAGGAAAATGAGGGGGGAAGGGGGAGGAGGGAAGAGGAAAGATGAAAGAGGGAGGAGGGACAAGAAAAATAGGAAGGGGAGGAGGGACGAGGAAATGAGAAAGGGTGGAGGGAGAGGAGAAATGGGAGGGGGAGGAGAGGAGTGGGAGGGGGTAAGGATGATTTGACTGACAGGTCACAAGTGTTAGCTGTGTGCGTGTGCGCAACTCAAAACCCAAGGTAGCCGGGCAGGCACACACCGCTAGGGGGCGCGCGGCCCGCACCCGTAACCCAGGAGCGCAGCCACCTGCGGCGCCCCGGCCCGCGCCAGGCGGGCCTGGATGGACAGGGGGTGCTCAACAGGTCTCAGGCTAGGAAGGGCTCCACAGCCCACCCCAGGCCACCGCGCCAGGTCGCTACGCCCCCTCGACGCCTCTCCAGCCACCACCAGCCAGAACCCACCTGTGGCCGCGGCGCAGCGCCTCCTGCCCGCACCAGGGGCCTCCTGCGCCCCCAGCCACCGGGCCCCAGCCCCTGAGGAAGGTGGGCCACCCAGCGGACCCGCGCCAGGCCCCTCAGGAGCGCCGCTCCGCCTGCTACAGGGAAAAGCAGAAATCCCGACTCCCACCTTCGTCAATCCAATTAAATACACGTTCACTAAAGTCAGAAAGACCCAGTCCTCCAGACACCGCTGTCACGCATGTGGGTGGTCTTGGAACGAGAGACAGAACCTGTGACATCGCTGGAAAGTAACGCAAAGGGGGCCACCACGCCGCTCTCCGCTTCGCCCCCAGGCATCGACATCACGCCTCCAAAGTCTTGCCTCCCACCTTCGCCACAGCAACAATTTCTAGCCCCCGCGCAATGGCCCCTCGCTGACCTTGTCACAGCCTCTCTCTCCATCCTGTTCACATGAGCCACACCTTCCTAAGACCCCCGAAACCAAAAACCACTGGAAATCAACTAACGTGCCTCTGTGCGCCTCCACAACACCCGAAGCCACCGCGCAAAGGCCGACCCCGGCCTCTGCGGCCGCTCCGCAGTGAATCCGGGAGTCTCAAAACTGTTCCCTCTTGGGTAAATGAATTCAGGATCCTCCAGCAGATCCCGCGCCCGACCCCCTCCATCAGGAGAACAAAGGCCACCTCCCCTCCCCACCCCGCCCCCCAAAATTCCGCAGTGCCGCCAGCGCCCTCTCGCGGCCAGCCAGGAAACCTTCCAGAAACCTGCCACGTAGCCACCCGCCTGCGCCCCCACCAGGCCCGCCGGCCCAGGGTGGGAGGGGGCGGCCTGGGGGGGCTTGACTCGGACAAAGGAAATGGCAAAAGGCGATTTGACCAAAAGTCCAAGACTGCGACATGTCAGGATTTTCGAGCGACCACCACGCAACGCTCTGAAGACCCCCGCAGCACCCCATCCCCAGCTCCCAGCGTCCAGACCCCAGCAACACACCCCCTTTTCTGCATTTCTCTCCTCCCTCTTCGCAGACCCAAGGACACGGCCTTCTCTCCTCCCCAACCCACCCCCTGCATCTATTCTCCCAGTGCCCCCAATCCCACGACCCCCCTTCGGCAAGGACTAATCCTAGGGGGCTACTGGCAGGTTTGCACTTGGGCGCCATCTCTCTCCACTGTGAAAGTGGCTGATCAGGGCAGAACCAGATGTTATCGGGTAGAAATTTTACTCTACATTTTGCCTGGGGTCCACACTGCACTAAACCTGTGTATTTGGGTTCGGAAAACCTCGCGAAGAGGAACCTCCACTCCTCCCGCCCACGATCCACCAAAAACCTGGCCGACAGCTGGCGAGGCAAATATGCCCGGGAGACCCTTCTATTCGGGTGCTTCCTCCCCTAATTCATGGGGCATGCAGAAGGCATCGCCGCCATATCTCCCACTATTAACGCGATTCTGGAGGCGGCTTCCAATACAGGAAATCCGGGGTTCGCCCCCCAGTGAGTGCCGTATACCCGAATCCAAGGAGTTCCATCTGATTCCTCCCGCTCCTCTGAAGTCCCCACCACTCAGCCTACCCTCAAGGACTGGACCCTCCAGAGAGGAACCCTGACTTCCCCCCAGGGAAATGTGCCTCAAGATTTTCCTTCTGATAAATTTTGTTGCGGACGCTCGGGGACCAGGCGAAGTGGTCGCCTCCAGCAGCAGGACCCGGGATCAGGCTCTCGGCATGTCCAGGAGGACAGAACCCATCCCAGAAGCGGATGCCGTCTTCCTTTTGCACATCCTTTGCGGCAAGGATGCCAACAACTCACCAGGTGAGGGATCCTCTCGTGGGCGCCCCAGCTCTCCCGAGGAGCCGCAGCCAAGGCCAGCGAGCCAAGGCGCGCTCCCTCTCTGCTCTCCGCCGTCTGCGCTAGGGGCTGGCTGGGTGGGGTTTATATGGAGGCGCAGAAGGGGTGGTCTCTGACGTCAGCGCATTCTGCTGCAATGCGCTCATTTCTCTAAAAGTGATTGGCCGGAAAAATGAGCCCCCCAGATTCTATGACAAATTGCTCTAGCCGCACCCAGATTGCAGCAAAGAAGGGAGGAAAAAAATCTGCCGCAGTGCCCCTGGCCGCCATGACCAACACCCTGTGGTCGCGGGTGCTTTTTCCCTGCGTGAGCCCGGCTCGCCAGGCAGGGTGAATTCAGGCACAATGTGTGGGGGGAATCGCCCCGATGGCTGGCCGTCCTCAGGCGGCCGATGGCCAAGGTGGGGCTGTCGGGGCGCAGATCCCACACCTGGCGGTTTCGGAACATCCATCGGAGGATGCGGGCTTAGCGAAAAAAAAGTATGGTTTCTCTTATTGTTCAGGAAAATAAAATGCCTGAGCGACATAACTGGTTCCCAGATGTAAGCCAGAGGCTGTCACCCCCTCCCAGTCCACCAGTGCGTTTCTGACTGGCTCTCTTTGACATGGGAGACAGAGCTCCGCGTCTCCGAGTCAGAAAACCCTGGCTGTGAGTCCCGGGCTCTGCCGCTTACAACTCATGTTCGCGGAACCCGCTATGCCCCTTCCTCTTCCACTGGGTCCGTTTCCTCCACCTTAACGAGGGGTACCCCCACACACACACCAGGGTTGTAATAAGAATCCAGACAGGAGCCGTGCCCTCTAAGGAAAGTACTTTTAGAGGGCGGACTGTGTCCCATGTGGAGATGCCTGGGCTACCCCTCAAAGTTGGGGTGATCCCCACACACATGCCCTTTGAAAGAGCCCCACCGCCACCACCGCCCCGAAAAACAGGCAGCGACACATGTTGCGCCGAGCCCTGCCGCGGCCTCGGCTCCGGAGCTGGCACATGGGAGTTAATCCCTAACAGGTGGGAGCCCTCGGCAGCTCTGCCTGGCTCTGAGTGGCAGAGCGTGCAGGGCCGTCAATCAAATGTCCTCTCGCAAAGGTCAAAACGCTGTTGAAAGGGACCGAGGATCTATCTTAGGGTGACAGGTGGGTGGCAGCCGGGAGGACAAGGATGGAGTGCTCGGTGACAGAAAGCAGGTGAGGATGAGCAAGGGGCCCCAAAGAGGACAGCAGAGAGGCCCCACCGAGGGCATCAAGTCAGAATCGCTCCCTCGCACTTCTTTGGGGGGTTTAAGCGGCGTCAGAGGGAGCCCCCATGCCCAACGATCCCACGAGGTGATTGTAAGTCAGACGGGAGATTCCGGGGCTGAAAAGAAGGGAGAAAGGCTATTTCTACGTCCACAGCTAATGACTAGGGAGGTGAACATTGACCGTCAGTCAGGTCACTAGAGGCGCCGAGCCTTGGGACGGCGTGCAGGGGGCTCGTTTTTGCATAAACAGGCGCACTGTTGGGGAGACAGAGACGTGGGACGTTGGGGTCCTCATGGGGCGCTGCTTTAATATGTCAGGTAACACGAAGGAGAAAGAAAACACCCCCTTTACAGCCTGTGGAGCTTGCCAGGAGCCCCAGGGACTAGAGCCCCGGAAGCAGGCCTTGCACAGCAGAAACGCCCGCACCAGCCACAGACGTCAAGAACGCTTCAAAAAATCATGGCTCCGAGCACCCGCGTCAACAGGAGAACGTTTATTAGCCACAGTATTAATAGCTAGGAAACAGCCAGAGCTGGCCGGGGCCAATCAGCAACCAGGAGCCCCTGTCGTCAGGCCCCCACGGCCAATCAGACGCCGGCAGGCCCGGTTGCTAGCCTCTCGGGGGCAGAGGCGAGGGGCACGCATTGACAAGGGGCTCGCATTCACCCGCCGCGCGTGGGAACTGTGGTGGCCGCCAGAGAGCATCCGCAGCCACGCACCTGGGGGCCCGGGAGGCTGTCGTAGACACAGTGCCAGCCTGCGTCAGCCCTGCAGCCCCAAAAGGACATGAGTTGACGTTCTGGTGGGAGCCCCAGGCCTCGGTTGGAATGCTCCTGGAACCCCTAGAAGGAGAAACTTCCAGACACCTAATGTCTAGTCTCTCCTGTCGGGGCCTGGCGCCCCTGCGGGAAGTTGAGCCTCCCAGTGAGAAGCCAGCCTCTACCCTATTCTGGGCCCCCTGGCTCTTGAGCCTGCTCCTTCGAGGTTCACAGTAAACCCCACTCTCTTATTTCAGGGCCTTACTGACAGCCCAAGGAAAAAAACCGTGGAAATTATGGGTTTCCTACAAAGCACCACGGGTTTGAATCCCGGCTTTGCTCCCTCCGCGCTGGGAGGCTGAGGTCCAGGCCCTCCCTCTCTGTGGGCCCCTACTTCCTCATCTGGAAAAAGGAAAGACTTGGACAAGATGGTCCCTAAGGAGCCTTCCAGTCCTACTTTGCTTGATTTGAATGTATACATCAGGCGAGTCAAATGTCTTCCAGAACATTCTGCATGACAGTAATTAGTATCAGGTGTATCCTGCAGTCCATGTGGTTACTTCATCATGCTGCTTTTCTTTCCATTGTATTTTATTTTAAACAGAACTCCATGGCAACATGTTTACCCTTCTGGCTTCCTAAAAGAAAGAAAGAAAATGATGGGGCGGGGAGCGGGAATGTGAGGCAAAGAGAGAAAGAAAAGACTGCTGCAAACTAATCTCCACTGAACATGGTTTAACCACAATTTAAAAAAAAAAAAAAATCCATATGTTTAAATGTTTTTGTTGGCTTTTCTGGAGCTCAGAACCTAACTTTTTAAATATTTATTGGTCCAAAGCAATGGAAGAAATTCTTGAAGGAGCCAAACCTATGGTAACATTTGGATCTGAACTATTCCTCAATCTGAGCAATGCTATACATGCTTTCCTCACTCAAAAAGGCCATTCAAGGGCTCAGATTTGTATCTATAGGGGAAAACAGACAAGGAAATCCAGGTTTGAGAAATGGAGCACTTTCTCTCTGTGCATGCTGAAACCCAACTCTCCTGAAATCCTGGAGGCGAGCCAGTGTCCCAGACGCATGGCTTAGCTTGCTGCCTTTTTTTTTTTTTTTCACATAGATCTAACTCAAAGCACACATTTTTCTTCTTTTTTTAATTCATACTTGAGAACCCTCAAAAGCCATGTGAGCAGCCTCCTATCCACATGTACATACTTATGGGCAAGGGGACAAACCTCCTAAGAGCTGGCCAGGAAATGAAGACAAGGTCCTCCTATACCCATCTCCCAGGCATGGGTAAATGTACTCTCTTCTCAAAAAGCATACTCTGAACTTTTACAAACAGCAAACCCCAAGTGCCTCCCCCTCTAAGCCGACGTCCCAGTTTTCCACATACCCCTGAAATTTAGCATGCACCAGAGATCTCTTGAGTTCCTCTTCTGCACTCCCCCCAGGGGGCTGCAGGGATAGGGAGGCTGCTTCGGCTTCTTCCTGTATAAGCTGCCACTGCAGTCCCAATCCCTAGTTCTAGTGCCAGCCTCTGGCCATTCAAACCCCTGAACATCACTGAACCCCCTCCCATTCTGCCATAGACCTCAGCTCAAGTCAGAGAAGCAGTTGAGCATGTGGGCGGTCTTCCATGGGGCTGAGTTTTTCCTTCTTGTGGGACAAGGGGAAGCTTGTCATTGTCAAGTACAACTTCTGCCTCCCATAAGAGGTGAGGCTTGACCTCAAGTAGTCAAGGATTTGGAGGAAATGATCAAACACATCTGGCCTATCTTCTGGGATCTTGAAATTGACAGCAGCTCTTCTAGAAAACACACCAACCCCAGCTCCCAGTGCCGGGAACACTCTGCTCCCCTTAAAACTAGAGTTCTGGGCACAGCCCCAACCTTGCATGGAAGAGTTTGCCAAATTGTAGATACTAAAAGACAAATAAAGTTCAACCCCTTTCACAGAAGGCCAAGGATGAAGTTTAATTCCAGGTAGACTGCTGGGTTTCAAGGCACGCATCTGTGTATCTGAGTTAGCTAGACTTCCAGCCATTCCCCATTGACCAACAGTAACCCAAGAGCAAATGTTCAACAACAGAGTTGCCCTTTTTCCTCATCAGCCTCTGGAGGAGTGTGGTATGTGGACAGGCAGGGGACATTGCTCTTTGGGACTACTTTTTATAACTAGTGCCAAAGAAAAAGAGCTGGAGAGTAATGCCCCCAAATGGTACCATTAGTTGTGCTGGATGGATAGATTCTGAGTGATTTTTCTTCTTCCTTTCTCCTTTTATGAATTCCTTTACTGGCATGTATTCCTCTTATGGTGTGTGTGTGTGTGTGTGTGTGTGTGTGTGTGTGTGTGTGTTTTAATGCTGCAGTCCAAAGCCAGGCACAGTGGCATGTGCCTATAATCCTAGCTACTCAGAAGGCTGAAGCGGGGAGGATCACTTGAGCCTAGGAGTTCAAGGCCAGCCTGGGCAACATAATAAGACCCCAACTGTTAAAAAAAAATTCGTTTTAATGTAACAGTACAAGAAAAGCGACCATTTTAGCCTCCTCTTTATTGACCTCAATTAAAAAATCTTTTTCTGTTAAGTAAATAAAAATCAAGAGACCCAGGATTCATGTCCTGCATAGCATAAGGCCCAGTTCCTGGACAGAGGCATTCATGCATGGGTGGTAGCTGTGGGGTGGGCACAGAGGTGGGTGCCAGTGGCAGTCACCTAGCTGCGCCCAATCTTTGGAAGGACTCTCCTGAACCTGCCACAGAGGTGAACAAATTCCAAGCTCGTAAAAGCAAAAAAAGTGCACTTCAATGATTTCATTCCTACTGGAGGGACCTAGAGAAATCCATTTACGAGAAGACAAAGCAGGCCAAGAACGGGGTCTTGGTGAAGCAGACCACTGCCATAGGTTGGATTTTAGAAGTCACATCTTGACACTAGGAAAAGATAGCCACATTGCCCACCCCACCCCCACCCGGGGCCCCCTGGCTTTGGGTGTGGGCCAGCCCCAGATTCAAACAAGGGGTTTTCTTGGCCCCACTCCATGGAAATATTTCCTTCGGTGGAGCAAAGAACTGCTCCATTCAACTGCCTGCGGCTAGGGAGGGGGTGGCTTTCGCTGTGTTGACAGAGAACTGCAGAGGCCTGGGGAGGGGCCCCAGAGGAGAAACTGTGTTCCAGGTAGAACAGGACTGGAAAGTTTGCTCTTTTTTTCTCTTTTTTTTTTTTAACTAAAAGATTGCTGACAGTTGAAAAACTCCCACCCCACCCAAGAGGCTCCTAGAGGAGGCATTTGTACTAGGTTTCAACAAGGACTAGAAACTTCTTAAGTCTTAATGTCAAAGGGAAGGGGGCCGAGGCTGGGCGCACTTTCAATTTAAACATTGAGGGTCTGGATGGTTCCAGAGCACACAGTTGGCCTCCCTGAGCCAAGCCTGGTGATACCTCTGTCTCAGAGCTAACCCAGAAGCCACCAGCTCCTGGGGGAGCCAAGGGTGCGTAGGAGACGCACTGTGATTAGGGGCCTGTGCACATAGAGGCAGCGGTCAGGGGTTCCAGAGGGCACACAATCCTCCGTAGTTGAGCTTAAGTTTGCTGATGTCCATGTTGCAGCCCACGCCCAGAGGAGGGTACCAGCAAAGGTAGGAATCTCCTTGAACTTTCTTCAAAAAGCCCAAATCCATGTGACTCTTGCTTCGTAGAGCCGCTCAGAAGCTCATGAGGGCTCGGGGGAAAGTGGCAATCCCTGGGAGACAGGATGATGAGTTCCACCTACCACGGCAGTCTACCACCACTGCCACCGCTGCCTGCCACCGCTGCCTACCACTGCTGCCTGCCACCACTGCCTGCCACCACTGCTGCCACCACTGCCTACCACCACTGCCACTGCCACCTACCACCACTGCTGCCACCGCTGCCTGCCACCGCTATCACTGCTGCCTGCCACTACTGCCACCGCTGCCTGCCACCACTGCCACCACTGCCTGCCACCGCTGCCTACCACCGCTGCCTGCCACCACTGCCTGCCACCACTGCTGCCACCGCTGCCTGCCACCGACACCGCTGCCTGCCACCGCTGCCTGCCACCATTGCCTGCCACCACTGCTGCCACCACTGCCACCGCTGCCTGCTACCGCTGCCTACCACCGCTGCCTACCACCACTGCTGCCACCACTGCCACCGCTGCCTGCCACCACTGCCACCGCTGCCTGCCACCGCTGCCACCGCTGCCTGCCACCACTGCCTGCCACCACTGCCACCGCCACCTACCACCACTGCTGCCACCGCTGCCTGCCACCGCTATCACTGCTGCCTGCCACCACTGCCTTCCACCGCTGCCTACCACCACTGCCTGCCACCACTGCTGCCACCGCTGCCTGCCACCGACACCGCTGCCTGCCACCATTGCCTGCCACCACTGCTGCCACCACTGCCACCGCTGCCTGCCACCGCTGCCTGCCACCATTGCCTGCCACCCCTATCACCGCTGCCTGCCACCGCTATCACCACTGCCTACCACCGCTGCCTACCACAGCAGTCTACCACCCCTGCCTACCACCGCTGCCTACCATGGCACTCTACCACCCCTGCCTACTACTGCTGCTTACCACCGCTGCCTGCCACCGCTGTCTGCCACCACTGCCTGCCACTGCTGCCTGCCACCGCTGCCTGCCACCGCTGTCTGACGCTGAAAGGAAATAAGAATCAAACAGAGGGCAGCACATGGCAGCGTAGGGCGCGTGCCACTCCATGCAGTGGCCTGTGCTGCCTAGAGTCTACCGAGCCACACATCACGCACCTGGCGGGAGGGCTGACCACCCCATAAGCACAATGTCGCAAATGCTGATTGCAGCCTTTCTTTCAAACCACTGAGTGCAGCTCGCAGGGTGACCAGCAGTCTTGCCTGGTGATTGAAGGTTTGGGCCCCAAGATCAGACTGCAGGTGCTAGTCCACTTGCTACCTGTGTGGTCTTGGGTTGGTTGCTTAACCTCTCTGAACCTCATTGTCCTTATCTGTACAATGGGGACAAAATACCTTCTTCAATTGAGAAGATTAAATGGGAGAAAAATGTGTGCTGTACTCATGGCAGGCCCTAGCCATATGACATGGAGCGAGGATGAAGAGACCCTCTTGTCTTCCATGTAGTTTGCATTGATTTTGTAAGAAGAAAAATTTTATTTTTAAAACTTTTTGTAAAAGTTAATCTGGCTGGGCACAGTGGCTCATGCCTGTAATCCCAGCACTTTGGGAGGCTGACGCGGGCAGATCACTTGAGATTAGGAGTTCGAGACCAGCTTGGCCAATGTAGTGAAACCCCGTCTCTACTAAAAATACGAAAATTAGTCAGGCATGGTGGCAGGTGACTGTAGTCCCAGCTAATCGGGAGGCTGAGGCAGGAGAATCACTTGAATCCAGGAGGCAGAGGTTGCAGTGAGCAGAGATGGTGCCACTGCACTCCAGCCTGGGTGGCAGAGCGAGACTCCATCTCAAAAATAAATAAATAAATAAACAAATAAATAAATAAAGTTTGGCCAGGCACGGTGGCTCACGTCTGTAATCCCAGCACTTTAGGAGGCCAAAGCAGGCAGATCACCTGAGGTCAGGAGTTCCAAACCAGCCTGACCAACATGGAGAAACCCCGTCTCTAATAAAAATACAAAATTAGCCTGGCATGGTGGCACATGCCTGTAATCCCAGCTACTCTGGAGGCTGAGGCAAGAGAATTGCTTGAACCTGGGAGGCAGAGGTTGCAGTAAGCCAAGATCATGCCATTGCACTCCAGCCTGGGCAACAAGAGCGAAACTCCATCTCAAAAAAAAAAAAAAAATTTAAAATTAAAATAGTTAATCCAATTTTTCAGCTAGGTCCATGAGCAAAGGCCTGTGCCATGGGTGCCCTGCTGCCCTTCCCTTCCCACAGATGTGGAACAGTCTGGGACAGCCTTGAATGCTTCCTCTGAAATGCCTTACAAAACAGCTGTGCCCCTCTGAGGTTTAGGGGATGGGCTCTGCCAGTCCCCATAATCGGTCAGAGGGAAAAGAGAAACAAGCGTCCCCACTCCCAGCCTTTTGGCTGAGCCTCACTGGCCATCAGCAGCCCAGGCTGGCCACCCTAACACAGCCGCCTGGACCCTTGCCCTCCCTCCTCATGGCCAACAAGGGCTGTATAGGGTGCTGTCTTCCTACTTAAGACTTCATGTCTCAGAGTGTGGGATCTGAGATGTCATTTACAAGCTCAGTGGGAAAACAAATATTCCAGATAAAAATATTCCCAGGACACTTGGCCTGCCCCTGCTGTCTTTTGTGTGGTTCTCTTGTTCCTGGTTGGGGTGGTGACTCTGCAGCCTGGCATGGGACATTTGGCAGTGAGGGGGCCATGAGGCAAGGTGGGTGAGAACACAGGCTCCCAACTCAGACAGCCTGGCTTGAATTCTGATACCACCACTTGACTTTGGCTGGGATCCTTTCACCTCTCCGCACCTCAATTTCTCCACCTGTAAAATAGGGCTAATAGTACCTGCCCTCCAGCCGTGTTGAGAAGGTTAAATGAGACAGTAGGTGCTCAGTAACCCAAGTGGCATCCTCCCTCCTCCTGCAGACAGCCCCCGCTGCCCCAAGGAGAGCAGGCCTCACAATGCCACCCACTCCACAAGAATGCAGAGCTCAGAACCTTTACATCAGTCTCCTGTTTGCAGGAACGGCTCCAGGCCTGGCTGACAAGGGCTGTGAGCCTCTCCGGCCTCTACCACCAGCCCTTCCTGGGAATCCCAGGCTGGGGCAGTGTAAGATTCTCAGAGTAGCCGAGGCGCCCTCCACACCAGCCCCGGTGTGCACTTTCTACAGCCATCATGCCAACACGTCCTGCAGCCTTCACCCACCCAGACTTCATTTCCTCCCATTTGGGGTAACTTCACCATCCCAGGTCACTGGACAGGACCGAAGGTCACCAAAGGTCATCCCGGAACACCGCAGGTCACCTTGACTCTCAGTGTTTCACCCAGAAACTTGAGTCTACCCCCCATACCCGTCTACCGAGCCGCCGGGGCTTATGTTGTGCAAACGCTGCACCCTCTGAGACAGGGGCTCAAATGTTCAACATACCCTTTAGGTGTTTGCGGAAAGGATGAGCTCAAAGACGCCTGCCTCTAGGTAAACGGAGCTGCCCTCGCACATGTGATGATAAGGAAAAGCAAACGAAGGCTGCCTTTGAACGGCCTTTTTGCTCCACCAGCTCCCAACCTAAAGCTGCCTTTGCAGTCATGAACTGTGGGGGGATGGGGGCCTGGAGGTAGTGGGGGAAGGACAGTGGCCACTAGCACCCTGGCCCTTTGAGAAGGGTCCTTCCCACTTCGCCCTGCCAGGCCTCGGGTTCCCCCCCGCAAAAACAGGAAAGTTGATATTCATGCCACAGGCTTGATCTGAATACAGACTAAAACAGACTATTTTCTTTTTATTTACCTTTTTTTGGGACAATATCTCACTTTGTTGCCCAGGCTGGAGTACAGTGGTGCAATCATGGTTCATTGCAGCCTCAAACTCCTGGGCTCAAGCAATCTTCCTGCCTCGGCACCCCAAGTAGCTGGGACTACAGGCACCTGCCACTACATCAAGTTTTTTTGTTTGTTTGTTTGTTTTTTAAGAGACAGGGTCTCTCTATGTTGCCCAAGCTGGTCTGAAACTCTCAGATTCAAAAGATCTTCCTACCTCAACCTCCCAAAGTGCTGAGATTACAGGCATGAGCCACCGCGCCTGGCGACAGACTATTTTCTAAAAGCCTCCCACATTACCCAACTAAATAGGGACATTGAGGGTCAAGGTCCAGGGCTGGGGAGGTGGAACTCTGGAGTAGGGGGCACAGGGAACATAGGCAGGGAGGCCAGGCCAGGCACACTCAGAAGGGGCTGCTTCAAAATACACCAGCGGAGCATTTGCATCTCTAGCCTGAGTTCTGGCAACTTTAAAAGACAATTCCAGATTGTTTTACTTATCCATTCATTCATTCCATTCAAGAAGTACTTCCTGGGTGCCTAGGGCTGGCATTATTTTACATGCCAATGGCTAGGGATAAAATGACGAGTGATGGGACAAGCTCCCTGCCTCACTGAGCTCAGAGCCAACAAGGGAGCTGAGCTGCACACCTACTGTGTTCAGGGTCCACTCTGCATGCCTCTGCTTAGAACTTAGATAGCTAGCTTGCTCAGCCCAGGCCCTGAGAGTGAGTGAACGCTTTCCCTGGGAGGATGAAATGAGAAGTAAGACGTTGTCATTTAACCACAAGAGAGAGCCCGTGGAGGTTTGGGATGCCCAGGAAGAGCTGGCACTTCTCACTTCAGTGGGAGCATCGGGAATCTGGGCCCACATCCCCTCCCGAGAGTCTGGCCTTATGTACATTTCCCAGAAATTCTCACTGTTTATACTGAGGGGCCTCCCCGGAGCAGAAGTCATTCAAATCCTGTTTTCAGCTGTAAGTCACTTCCTGCCTAGCTTAGGGCACAGGCATCTCAGAGCATTGGATGTATGGCCACGTGGCCACCCCAGAGATCCAAGCAAAACTGTCTGGTTGCCCGGCCTGAGCTGTTCCTGAAAGGCTTGAGTGTGTAATCTCAGTCCTCTGCTTTGGAGTTACACAAAGGGCCCTCCCGTAAGCCCTGAACAGCAGGCATGGCTCAGGCCCAGACTTAGGGCTGGTTTCCACAGCCCACACTGGGGCATTAATTTGGAGAAATCTGAGTGGACCTAGGCTAAAGATCCCCACTGAGGAGGTCAGGAAGTGGCCAGGGGACCTTATATAAGCTGCCCTCTCCCACCAGGCTGGGCAGGAGGCTAGGGTGAGTGTGGCGGCAGGAGGTAGAGGGAGGAAGATGAGGGGAGAAGGTGAAGGGGCTAAGGCCACCAGCGCTCCCTGGTGAGACCTCTCCAACTCCCGTCTCGGTAACCGCTTCTCTGGCAGGGGTTTCCGCGGGCCTCCCGCGGGCCTCCCATCCTGACCGAAGGGGAAGAGCATGTCCACCTGGAATGGGAAGGCTCCCTCCTGCCCATCCCAGGGCCACAGGGTAAGAAGGCAGGCGCTAGCTCCATCTCCCACATCCCAATCATAGCATCTCAAATTATGCATGTAGCATCATGGGGCTTGTTTAGAACGTAAGGTAGTGCTTCCTGGAGGGAAAGGCTTGAAATAAGCAACCCCAAATGAACAAGGCAAAGATGTAACAAGGGCCTGGAACCTGGCGGCCATGCTGACTCTGCGTCTGCCATGTCCTCCCTGGTGAGTGATTGGGCCAGGAGAAATGGGGGTCCTAGGCCTATGGGTCAGACACCCCAATGAGAAACTATTTTGGCTCCAAGGAGCCCCTAGACACACAGCTCCATAAACCTGGGAGACGCAGGGCAGCCTGTGGTCACTCCCGGCTTCATCCCAAGTCCTTGTGTATTCTGTGAATTGGGAGCTTGAAAGCACAAGAACTGTGTGAGGGTATGTGTTTGACCAGAAGGCAGGAAGGAAGCAGCTTAGCCTACAACACTTCTGGGGCACCTCCTGGGCCACCCTCTGCTTTGCAGCTTAGATCTCTGGGGAAGGGGGTTGGGCATTCGGCGGAAATCATCACTCATTTGCATAATGAAGTCTATGCCGTGCCTAGGTCCCAAACCCGGGGGAAGGCAATGCACGGCAGAAATGGGGTTTGAATGATTTCTAGGAGCCCTTTGTGCCAAGTCGACATGGCCTCATCCCCACAGGCCACATTCCTGGCAGGCTGGGTCAGGGTCCCTGGGCCAGAGATCTGAGATCAGCCTGGCCAGCAAGCCCCCAAGTAAAAGTTTATGCTGAACAGAGCACAGAAGCTGAGCTGTGTTCCCTTCGATCAAGATTTTCACACTTGAACTCATGTTCCCTTTAAATAAAGTGGAAACTCCCCATCCCTCCCACTCTACACCAAGATTCAAATCCCCCCAGCAAGACCGTGTGCTGAGGCTGTGTTTGCTTTAGGCCCCCAGCTCAGGCAAGTTCAGTTTTGTGACTATCTAGCACCTCTCACCCCCATCCTACAGCCCGGGGTGGCTCAGGAGCCACCTGGTCCGAGGAATGGCTGGATTGGGAGGGACCACATCAAAATATTCCTGCGGGACTTCTGTTAGTTCCTTAAGATACCATTAGAAGGCCACCCCATCCCACGAAGCTTCTCTCATCAACTTTACACTATGTCTGCAGTCTAACTAGGTGTGTCTTCTCGGTTGGCATTCTGGCAATATGTACCCAGCATTTCAATGCACACGAGTCTCAGCCCAGACATTCACTCCTAGAAATTGTTCCTGCAGAAATACTTGCACAGTGCGAAGAGATGCAGAGTGACAAGGACATCCAGCACAGCGTTATCAGTCTGCAAACTGAGCACAGCATTTAGCATGCATTTAGTATGCGCCAGGCAGGGTTCGAAGAGCTTTTTATACTTATTAATAGCTCATTTAATCTTCACCCAAGAGGTAGGTACTTGACCATGTCTGCTTTACAGACGAGGAAACTGAGGCACAGATCTACCCAGCTAGAAGCAGGCCTGGCATCTGCGCCAGGAGTCATCTCCCTGATGAATTGGATTCACAATCCTTCCATCCCCTTTGCCCGCTGGGAGGGCAGGGACACTGGAAAGTTCAGGATGTTGAACTGAGTTCTTGGCCACACGGATAACAGAGAATCCCAAAGGAAGCTGGGTGTCATCTGCGCACAGCCTCCCGATTGGAAAGTTAACATTCTCCCTTCAGTTGTGAGAAGGCTCATAAGCCCCCCTACTCCCCCCACCCCACACACACACACACACGCTTGGCCCAGGAAAGGGGCGTCACCCTACCCTAGCTGCTCTCTGGTGTACGCGGCTCAATGCAGAAATCACAGTTCGAGTTGACTCTCCACAGAGGAGCTGGGTCTTGGGGCCTCTCAGTTTCCCTAACTCGGGAGAAAGGCTTGTGGCAGCTTCCATTCAAACTCTTCATCAAACACCCAGGAGGAGCATGCCATTCTGGACCCGCTGCCACAGGAATCATGGTGGGACACCACAAATCACAGCACAAAGATCATCAACATCAACCCCACAGTGAGGGCCACAGGGTGCCTGTGCACTACCAACCATGGGACCTCGAGGCCATGGGGCAGCAACAGTGAATCCTGCTGAGCCACAGCAGAGCAGACTGGCAGGCCCCGGTGCACCGGCAGTGGCCCACCGCTGGCTTGAAATCACTGATAGGGAACCTAAAGCATTCCTTGATCCTATTTGCAAAGCCACCAAGCAGCCCAGTCACACATCTGTGCATCCCCAAGTCCCCTTTTCATTTGCTCAAAGGGTACATGTGGCTGGCAAGAAGTGCTCCAGAGGCTTCAGGCAGTCTTGGAGTGGATTCTGCAGGTGCCAGGTCTCCTCAAGACCCAGAGATCCTAAAGCCCAGTCTCCAGTCCTCAGAGTCAGAGGATGGAGATGGACAGGCCTTCAGCCTCAGCCCTCCCCGAAAACAGAGTCATTTGCAAACTTGCAAGACTGGGAGGGGCTACCTGAAAACTCCAGTGCTCGAGAATCCTTCCCCTTCTTAAAGGAACAAATCAACTCCAACTGGGAATGGCCAGGGAGACTAATACCACCTTCCTTGGGGGAGTCTGCTTCCATCCACTGCCTGGGCTAAGCGTATTCCACTCCTTGCCCCAGGCTGGGTGGGAAAGCCCATGATAGGCTTGGAGCTCAGCAAAGTTGGTGTTGCCTCCTGGGACCTGGGAAGAGCCAGCTCTCCATTCAGTGGAGAGCAGGGCTCTTTAGGCTCCCCGTGCTACTAGCTCAGGACTCCTCTTAAAACTTATTTTTACCACCAAATCCTGCCCAACAGAGCTTCCATCCTCCGCTTTTACAGATGCCTCAAGCGAGGTTTACAGAGGCCCAGAGACTTGCCCCAGCTCTGTATGGGAGCACTGAGATAGTGCCAATCTGTGGCCATCCAGGTCATTCTCCTCCTTCCACAGCCCCAAGGGAAGTGACCGGCTTGAGAAGGAGACATTGAGAGGACAAGTAGGCCCAGCACTGGGGCCCTGCCATGCCGGGTCCTGTAGAGTCATCTCTCTCTTGCCATCACTGGCGATAGATCCAATGTCAAAGGTCAAAAGGAAAAGGCTCCCTCAGGGCTAACCACTCAGATACTTCCTTTTCTTGCTTCAAACAGAGGACAAGATCCACCCTTTTTGACACAAACAAGATGACAAAGAGCCCAGGGAAGATAGGGCAAGTCAAGGGCAGAGGAGAATTCTTCAAGCTATGACTTCTCCCCGAGAGAGACACCACTGTCCCAAAAACCTCCTCCCACTGAGACAGTTGCTTCAGGGGCCACAGAACCAAGGGGTCCTCTGCCCAGTGAGCTCGGGTCTTCCCAGCCTCTTCTGTCTCCTGACAGCCTTGCTGCTCTCCCCTTTGGAAAAGCAAGATCCACAGCTCTGTCCAACAGCGGGGAACAGGAATAACTCATTCTCCTCCTCAGACAACACACGGCTTGAGCCCCTGCACCTTTTGAACCAGGAAACAATCAATATCTGTCTCATGGCGATGGAGCTGCTCCAGACAAAAGTGTGCATGTGCATTATACGTGTGAGTGTGCGTGTGGCCATGGCGTGCTCTTGTGTGTTGAAATGAGAATGAGGCTGGGGCTGCAGTTTATGATAGCTCAGGGTTGCGCCTGCAGAAGTACCACACCCACCTAGGCCTCAATGATAGGACCCCCAGTCTCCACCACCTCTGCTCAAACAGCTCAGAGAGAGCAGAAGCGGACCCGGGAATGGGAGGTGCCGCCCTTCCCACTTCTGACTCCACCATCCCCCACCATTGGCCTCCAGCAGGGATTCCTTGGGCTGAGTTCTGGCTAATTCACTGTAACCAAGAGCTTTGGGGGAGGGTTGCCTAAGCATCAAGATTCCATTTCTCTTGAAATGTAGAGTTTCAGATGGGGGAGGTGCCGGACACAAGCCTGGAGCAATTTGGCAGCAGCTTTCCTCCAAACGGGCAAGCAGGAAGTTGCCTGAGGACCGTAGATAACCTGTGGTCTGAGAATCACCAAGACCCATGAAACCACAAACCATGGCGAATTGTGGTGAATCACAGTGAACTGCACTGCTGAGAACTGCATTTGGGCAAAAGAGGGCCAGGAAGCCCAGAGGGCAAGTCCATTGTGGCCACTTGCGGTACCACGGGATTACGGGTTCAGCGGACCGCGGGCAACTGGCGAACCACTCGCAATTGGCAAATCGCTGGCAATTAGCAAGCCGTGGGCAACTGTGAGCCTCGGGCAACTGTGAGCCATGGGCAGCTGGTGAGCCACAGGCAACTGGCGAGCCACGGGCAACTGGCGAGCCGCGGGCAACTGGTGAGCCGCGGGCAACTGGTGAACCGCGGGCAACTGGCAAGGCCCAGCCCAGTGAGCGAAGTCATTTCTCACAGATCCACAAACTCTTAGCAATTCCAGCCTGGGGTGTAAACAATGCCCTAGTTCCCAAGATGCCCAGCTGCCCACCCTCTACTTGGGGACGCAGAGGAGCTAGCAGTCTTGGGGTGAAGCTAAAGGTGTCAAATCTCCTCAGAGACCCCAAAATTCAATAACTCAGACTCAGACCTAAAACAGGTTTCATTCTCAGGGAAGATCAAGCCAGCTGCCAGGTGCATCTGCCGGCCTCCTCAGGTGACAGTCATTTACATAACAAGCAGCGCCACGTGGGGGTAGCCCCATCCCTGATGTTCAAGAGTGTTCAAGTTGGTTTTTTTCTTCTCTCTTTTCTTTCTTTTTTTTTCTTTATTTAGTCTTTTAAACTCTACCCTATCTTACTCTTCTTAAAAAACAGGGTGTCCAGGCCAAGGCACGGTGGCTCACGCCTGTAATCCCAGCACTTTGGGAGGCCTAGGTGGGCGGGTCACGAGGTCAAGAGATCGAGACCATCCTGGCTAACACAGTGAAACCCCGTCTCTACTAAAAATACAAAAAATTATCTGGGCATGTTGCCTGTAGTCCCAGCTACTCGGGAGGCTGAGGCAGGAGAATGGCGTGAACCCAGGAGGTGGAGCTTGCAGTGAGCCGAGATCGCACCACTGCACTCCAGCCTGGGCAACAGAGTGAGACTCCATTAAAAAAAAAAAAAGAAAACAGGGTGTCCCTAGGCAGGCTGTAAGGAACAGAATTTACAGAGTTCATCTTGGGGTGGCAGGGAGGATGGTTGTTGCTTTTCTTATCCTGCCTCATCCCACATGGGATGGCCTCAGAGTGGACACAAGACATTAAAGAGCTACCCGGGCAAAGTTCACCTGGTTCACCTGTCCGCCCCACACATGAAGAAAAGCTAGTGTAGTGTGGTCGCCCAAGCCCCAGCTGCGGATCAGGGATTTTGTGGTTCTGAAGGGGAATGGGTACCAAAACGCTTATACAATTCTTAGTGTTTTCAGTAACTATACCATTAAATTCATTCCATTTATTCAGTACAACAATGCTAGGAAATGGGTCTTCCGTTCTCCAGTTTTACAGAACACCAGACTGGCTGGCACCTCTCGCTCACTGAGCAGGTCAAGGTTGCAAAAACCATCAAGGGAAAGAACTGGGGTCACAGGTGGGCTTTCGACGGGAGAACTGGGTCTTTGGGATCCTCAGAATGGTTTCCCTAAGCCAGGATGAAGGTCTGGGGCAATTCCTACTGCAGAATTTCAGCAAATACTCGAAAGGGTGCAAAAAGTTACCCGGGATTAGTGGTTGGCATTATTTCACGCAGATACCCCGCAATGATAACCTGTGGGTCTGAGAATCTCAGAGACGCATTAAGTTGCAAACCAGGGTTAAGTGTGGTGATTCACAGGGAACGATGGTGCAGAGAAGGGCCAGGAAGCAGCTCAGATCCTTTGTGGCAAATTAAAGTGTATCAGTGAACCGCGGGCAAATGGCGAACCGTGGGCTACTGGCGAACCCAGTTCGGTGGTAGGACTATGTGCTCTCTTGTCCAAGGAGTAGTTAGCATCTTGGCATGAAGCTGCAGATGCCAAATCTCCTCAAATACCCCAAAACTCAATTCCTTGGTCCCCAGAGATGAAAAGAAGAGAGGACAGCAAGTCTCCCTCAGGGCGGAGGGGGCCCAGGAGGGCGCTTTGCTAGCCCCGAAGCGGAGGCTTCAGGCAGAGAAAGACATTTGCAAAACAGTAAGAGGAGTAGGAAGCCTCATCTGAAATTCTGTGGGCTTTTTAGTATTCCTTTTCTTAAAGGAACATCCTCAGCAGTCTTTAAAGAGCTGCTCAAAGGGTGAAATTTACCAAAGTCATCCCAGGGAAGGGTTGTTGTTGCTGTTCTAGTCCTCTCATCCCAGGTAGGAGAAGCACAGAGCGAACCCTGGACAGTTTGGTGTGGGTGAGGAAAGCCGTTCTGGTGACACCAGTCCCCTAGATCAGGGAACAGCCACACACCACTCCAAGGATCAGAGATGAATGAACGCCTGGCAATTCATGGTGAACTGAGGGCACAAACCACAGTCTGAGCCAGATGTGGTGGCTCACACCTGTGATCCTAGCTACTCAAAGGGCTGACACAGAAGGATCCATTGAGGCCAGGAGTTCAAGGCCAGCCTGAGTAACAGTATAAGACCCCGTCTCGGGGGAAAAAAAAAAAAAAAAGCAGCAGCAAAACACAGTCTGGCAGCAGTGGAGCAGGCAGAAAAGAACCCAGGGAATGTCATTGTACTCGCACAGTTATGGTGTTCCAGACCGTGGGCCACTGGCGAACCACACACCACTGGTGAACCACGCACCACCGGCGAACCACGCGCCACTGGCGAACCGTGGCAGGAGGAAAATAGCCTCTCACAGACCTGCAAAGTTTGTGATCCCCTATTTAGGATCTGGGGCATGAAATCCTCACTTCCTAGTCACCTAGTAGCCAGTAGCCCAATCCAGCTCCTGGGCTTGGCGCTGTTGGAGGTCTTGGGGACCCTGCAAATGTCAAATTACATCAAAAATGCGGAACTCGATTCTATAGTCCCTAGGGCCAAAAAAACAAAAGAGGAGTGCACTCTTCCCCAAGGAAGGAGTCCATTCTTATTCCATAGGGGTGCTTTGCCAGTTCCAGTGCTCAGGCCCCCAGCTGACAGAGCTATTTGCGAGACAGCGGGAGAGCAGAAGGTAATCCCTTGGGCTGTTGATCTTCTCCAACCCTGTGGGGCTTCTCTTCTTAAAGGAGCCAAGTATCTCCAGACAGGCTCTCAGTGGTGGTTTGGGATTGAAATTTACCAAGTTCTAAGTGGGAGCAAGTACTAAACATATTTATCTTGTTCTCGTCCGGGGCCTGAAGGGCAAAGCTCTTTGGGGTCATGGAGGAACATTTCCCTAAGCATGGGCAAAGTTTTCCAGCAATCCCAAACCCCATCCCCAGCCAGTAAGCAAATGAATGAAACACAATATAGCTGCTACAATGTTGGCGCCAGCACTGTGAGGGGCATGGGGACCCTCCTGCAGTGAGCTAATGCAGAGAGTCAAGGCACATGGCAACTCAAGGTCACTGGGTACCAAAGCCCCGCCAGGCATGGGAACCAGGAGACCACAACACCGTGAATAGTGGTGGGAAGCAAGCGTGCCAGTGACCCGTGGGCCGAGTGAGCCCGGCACTCCGCGGCATGATGCAGGGCAAACCGCAACACCGCAGGTTAGGTCCCTGCTCTCAATCTCAGCAGCCTTAGGGTGATCTTAAAGCCTGACTCCAAAGTCCCCAGGGTTGCACTTAAGAAGGCGTTGGGGCTGGGCAGGCCTCCCGTCATGATCACCTACCTTCTCAACTCCACCAACTTCGGACAATTTCAAGCTAGCATGACCAGGTTAGAGTGGTGGAAAATGAATTATTTGTTTCTCTTCGTCTTTTTTTTTTTTTTTTTTTTTCTGAGACGGAGTTTTGCTCTTGTTGCACAGGCTAAAGTGCAATAGCGCGATCTCAGCTCACTGCAACCTCTGCCTCCCGGGTTCAAGCGATTCTCCTGTCTCAGCCTCCCAAGTAGCTGGGATTATAGGCATGCACCACCACACCCAGCTGATTTTGTATTTTTAGTAGAGACGGGGTTTCTCCATGTTGGTCAGGCTGGTCTCGAATGCCCAGCCTCGGGTGATCTGCCCCCCTTGGCTTCCCAAAGTGCTGGGATTACAAGCATGAGCCACTACAGCCGATCTTCTCTTCTTTTATTATTATTTTTGTTATTTTTGAGACAGAGTCTCGCTCTGTCGCTCAGGCTGGAGTGCAGTGGCACCATCTCAGCTCACTGTGGCCTTCTCCTCCCAGGTTCGGGAGATTCTTTTGCCTCAGCCTCCCAAGTAGCTGGGATTACAAGTGCCCACCACCATGCCCAGCTAGTTTTTGTATTTTTTGGTAGAGACGGGGTTTCACCATTTAGCTAGGCTGGTCTCAAACTCCTGACCTCAGGTGATCCACCTGCCTTGGCCTCCTGAAGTGCTGGGATTACAGGCGTGAGCCACTGCGCCCAGACTAATTTTTGTATTTTTGCAGAAACAGGGTTCCACCATGTTGGCCAAGCTGGTCTTGAACTCTTGACCTCCAGGTGATCCACCCGCCTCAGCCTCCCAAAGTGCTGGGATTACAGGCATGAGCCACCGTGCCCAGCCAGTGCTTCTCTCCTTAAAGCAACAGCCAGGAGCCGCTCCTCAGACCAAAGACCACCACCCCCAGGGCAGTTTGCTTCCATTCGCTTCCTGCTAAGCCAGCACCACCCCTGCCCCAGGCTGGGAGAGGAGCTCAGAGGATTGGATAGCTCAGGCTGGGAGCTGGGCCGGCTCATCATTGTCTCCTGGGGGCTGGGGAGACGTCCACCCAACTCCACTGTGAGGAGGGCTCTTCAGGGACCTCCAGGCTGCCAGATCGCTGCCAACTCTTTAATTCGCTGAGATTTCAGGGGGGATTGACCTCACATTATTTCACTGCATCCTCACATGAATCCCTGGAGGTGTATTTTTGTTATTCTCCAATATTATAAGTGGCTAACTAGAAAAGCGGCCAGGTGCAGTGGCTCACACCTGTAATCCCAGCACTTTGGGAGGCCGAGGCAGGAGGATCACCCGAGGTCAGGAGTTTGAGACCAGCCCGGTCAACATGGTGAAACCCTGTCTCTACTAAAAATACAAAAAATAGGCGTGTGGTGGCACATGCCTATAATCCCAGCTACTCCAGAGGCTGAAGCAGGAGAATCACTTGAACCTGGGAGGCAAAAGTTGCAGTCAACCGAGATCATGCCACTGCACTCTAGCCTGGGTGACAGAGCGAGACTCAGTCTCAAAAAAGAAAAGAAAAGAAAAGTGAAGTCACTTGACTTTTTCCACTGGCAGCACTAAGGTTAGACCCCAATCCTGTGACAGTCCCAGGCCTCTGTGTGCTGCTGAAAAGGCAACTTTCGGGGTGCAAAATCCCCCATCACAGAACCGTGGAGACAGGGCTGGGGAGGGCAGCCATGAGGAGCTTCTCAACATTTGACGTGGAGGTTGGGGGCTCAGGGGCCACAAGCCCTTGCTGGAGAAAGGAGTTTGGGGGCAGGGGCTTGGCAGATCCAGAGCGCTTAAACATTCTAGTAAGAATTTGGCCCCGAAAGTTCTTGATGACTGAAAATTCCTCTCAAAGACTTAAGTGTGCCATTAGGATGCAGGCAGGGTCTCTCTGGAGGACTGGGAAGGGATTCTGACACGTGGAAGATACCAGGAGCCGGGATTTGATGAGTGACAAACTGAGGGGCCCAAACAGCTCCCTGCGGACGACGGAGGGAAAGGATCCTGGTGGCAGAAGTGCCGTCCTTTTTCGTACACAGCCGCAACGGTCCCCATAGCCACACTGACATTCCTTGGAGCCTCATCGCATTTAATTCTCCCAACAGCCCAATCAGGGAACTGTCATAATATTTTAACCTTTAAGACAATTACAGGAATAATTCTTGTTTCTTGTTTAAAAAAGAGAGAGAGAGAGAAGAAGAAAAGAGAAAACACAAAACAAAAACCAAAGAATGCAATGGTCTGTGGCTGTGCGAAGTGTGGTTTCTTAGCCCTTTTCTAAACTCCCTCCCCATTCTGCTTCCCTGGGGGAGCCCTGTCACACACAGTTGGGTTCCTGGCATTTCAGAAGACAGTGCTGGAGGAAAGGGCTTCTCCATAGAGCTCAATGTCACCCCTGGAGGGCCGGGAGACATGCTCAGTTTTAAGGTGCCCCTAGCTCTAACAGGCCTAGGGGTGTCCTTGTGGCCTGAGGCAAGGACCAGGGAGGATGCGGGCAGATTCACCTTTGTGTCTTGTGAAGCCATCCCTCCCTGACCAGGTAGATTACATACAGCATGGGGTAAAAGCTGAACCCCAAAAAGGATTGAGGGCCTTTGCTGACTTTGAGAGATGCATTTTCCTTTGAATGCAAGCTCACCTTGCCTGAAAACCTTCCCTTTTGAAATGCAAAGGGGTTAGATGAATACTTGATGAGCCCTCCTGGGTCCAGAACTGGATGGGATGTTTCCCCAGAGTGGCAGCCTCAGTCCCACAAAGTCCAGGGAGCAGGTTTGCTGGTTTCCCTTGAAGAGAGGAGGCGATGAAAGGCGGCTGTGTGATGCAGCGCGAAGATGCCGGTCCCGGGCACCTGCGCCCCAGCTCCGTTCTTTTTCATGGGTCATGTAGCATGGGCTGGAAGAGGCCTGGAAAAAAAAAATGAGACTTTGTTCACCCTCCTCCCTGGGCTTGCTTCTCACCTCCCACGGGATCTCCCCTTCACCACTCAACTTCATGTCTCTCCTCATCCCTAGGGCTCCACCATGGGTGGATGGTCCACGGACGCCAGCAAGACAGCCTCCACCTCAGGTCCAGGGGAGCGCCGGGCGGCCCCTGCCTTCCAAGGAGGACCAGGAAGCCATTTACCAGGGAGACCTGCAGAGCGCAGGGCCGAGCTCTGCCTCACAGCTTTGCTTGGGTCCCCGAGGCAAGGTTGGCAGCCATGCCAGGGCCAGCACCCAGGGGTCAGGGTGGGCATGGGCAGCAGGTGGTGGACACTGGAACACAATGCCTGACACCACCCGGTGGTGTGGCCCACAGACAGCGCTGGCCAGTGTCCTCAAGACTAGAAGGAGAAGGTAACAGAGGGAACGCTGGTTGGGGCTCTCTCTGTGCAGGGTGGGAGCAGCCCCTGAGGGAGGTGTCAAGGAGAAAGACCCTCAGAAGGAGAGTGCACCGAGGGGCAGCCCAGAGATGGCTGAGCAAGCATCTTGCTCAGAGATGGCTGTCCCACGCCCTGTGCAGGGGGACAGCTTGGGTCTAGCAGTGCGGGCCGCTGCGTGCACCTCCATTTTGTTTCCTGCCTGGGCCAGGGGCTTCCCCAGTCCTAGGTTAGCACAGCCAACCAAGAGGACAGGAGATGCGGAGCTAGCAAAAGTCAGGAAGCCAGGAAGCCACTTCCCAAGAAGCCACTTCCCCGGATGCCCTCCACGCTGTCCTCACACCCATAGAAAGACAGCTCGGCTGCGACATCCTCTTCCCACAGCCTCCCAGCCAGGGCCCTCCCTGCCAATCCTCCCCACAGGCCAGGCACAAGCTCTGGACGGAACCATCTCTCCTTTAGGCCTCACAATAGCGCTGCAATTTTATTTATTTTTAATTAATTAGTTATGTACTTAGTTACTTTTGTATAGAGATGGGGTTTTGCCATGTTGCCCAGGCTGGTCTCAAACTCCTACGCTCAAGCCGTCCTCCCACTTTGGCCTGTCAAAGTGCTGGGATTACAGGCGTGAGTCACCGCGCCAGCCTCTGCTATTTTAATTTCATTTTCTCATGTGCTTCGTCCTGGCTATCAGAGAGTTGGACCGCAGAGAATCGTGTGAGTAAAAAGTGAAGGTAGCTTCCTCCATGATCAGGACACTCCAGCTGGAACTACTGACAGTAACAGGTGCTTACTGGTCCACACCAGAGGGATGTGGGAGGGGAATGGGCTTCTGGGTCCAGCAAACTCTGCTGTTCTCTCATTTGCTGGCGGCTCCAGGGCATAGCCTTCCACCCTGTAGCCAGCCACGGGGCCGCCCCCCAGTTTCCCTTTCCCACGGAGACATTCTCTGCCAATAAGATTCTCTTGGGTAGGCTCTGTAAGAGCCTTCCAGAGCATTTTCAGGCACGAATGAATGTCAAAGTGATGTGGGTGGAGGATGGAGACTGTGTGTAGAGTTATCTGTTGGTACTTCTGGGCACTTCTGTGCCCCACAACACATGCCATCAGCCTCATCTCAACCTTCTCTTGCTCACCCTGTGGGCCCCACTGAGATTGCCCCGGAGTGGATGAAAGGGACCACAGCCCTCATTCTTCCATCTCCCGGCAAACCCACACTTAGCCAGCTATGTTCTCCCTCCAGCAGGGCAGGGCAATGCAGCAGCCAAGCCGAGGTTCTCAGTCCCGTCGTGTAATTACCGAGGGCAAGGAAGACTCCTCCAAGCCTAACTCTCCAGAAGGTGCTTTCTCACTGGAAACCTGGAGACCTGTTTAACTCCATCCCAGCGGTACCAAAAGGACGAGGGTTCGTAGCTGTATTTTTTAACTTGATGGAGGTAGACTTGGCATACAATAAACTGCTTATATTTAAACTGTACTAAGGGGTCCATTTTAGCTTAGGTATACAACTGTAACACCATCACCACAGTCAGGACAGGGAACAGATCATCATCCCCAGAAGCTGGCTCCCTTTCCTCAGTTGACCGCCCTGCCGCACTGTTTCCCAGCAACCCCTGGTGTGCTGTCACTATAGACTCCTTGGAATTTTCTGGGGTTTTATAAAAATGTACTCTTTTGAGCCTGGCTTCTCTCCCCGCACATTGATTATTTTGAGACGCATCTACATTGTTGCCTATATGAGTAGTTCATTCCTTTCCATTCCTGAGAACTCCCTTGTTGGAAAATGCCACCATCTGTTGATCTGTTTACCTGTTGATGGACATTAAGGCTGTTTCCAGTTTGGAGCTGTTACAAATAAAGGCGGGGTGACCCTTCGGGTCTCAATCTTTGCTTGGATATCTGCTTTCACATCTCATGGATAATCTTTAAGGGTGGAAGGACTATCGTGTATCGTTCTTTATTTTTAAAAAACTGCCAAATTATTTTCTAAAGTGTTGCACCATTTTACAACCCCCTCAGTGATATATTACAGTTTCAGTTCCTGCACGTCTTCACCCACACTTGATAGGGTCAATCTTTGAAATCTGTGACAGTTTAATAGCTGTGTGATGGGATCTTATCATGGTTTTAATTGACATTTTCCTATTAAATAATGATGTTGAACAGGTTTTTGTGTACTGATTTGCCATCCACAGATCTTCACTGGTGTAGCATATGCTCCAATCTTCTGCCTATTTTTTAAATCGAGGTGTTTGTTTTCTTTCTTTCTTTTTTATTTTTGACACAGGGTCTCACTTTGTCACCCAGGCTGGAGTGCAGTGGTATGATCATGGCTCACTGAAGGCTTGGCACAGTGGCTCATGCCTATAATCCCAGCACTTTGGGAGGCCAAGGTGGGCAGATCACATGAGGCCAGGAGTTCAAGACCAGCTTGGCCAACATGGCAAAACCCCAACTCTACTAAAAATACAAAAGTTAGCTGAGCGTGGTGATGCAAGTCTGTAATCTCAGCTACTCAGGAGGCTGAGGCACAAGATTCACTTAAGTGGAGATCGCGCAACCGCACTCCAGCCTGAGCGACAGAGCGAGACCCTGTCTCAAAGAAGAGAAAAAACAAAAACAAAAATATGGCTCACTGCATCCTCAACCTTCCGGGCTCAAACGATCTTCCTGCCTCTCCCTCCCGAGTAGCTGGAACTACAGGTGCACACCACCATGCCCAGTTAATTTTTGTATTTTTGGGAGACAGGGTTTCACCACGTTGCCCAGGCTGGTCTTGAACTCCTAGACTCAAGTGATCTGCCCACCTCAGCCTCCCAAAGTGCTGGGATTCAAGGTGTTAGCCACTGTGCCCAGCCTGTTAATTTTCTTATTATTAAGTTAAGAGTCTATATATTCTGGATGAAATTTCTTTTTCAAATACATACATTGCAAATATTTTCTGAGGTCTATGCCTTATCTTTTCATTCTCTTAAAAGTGTTGCAGGAAGAGAAGTTTTGATTTTAATGACATCGTATTTATCAATTTATTATTTTATGGTATCATCATTAATAATTATTATTTTTATTTATTTATTTATTTTTTTTTTTTTTTTTTGAGACGAAGTCTCACTCTGCCGCCCTGGCTGGAGTGCAGTGGCGCCATCTCGGCTCACTGCAAGCTCTGCCTCCCAGGTTCATGCCATTCTCCTGCCTCAGCCTCCCGAGTAGCTGGGACTACAGGCGCCGGCTACCACGCCCAGCTTTTTTGTATTTTTAGTAGAGATGGAGTTTCACCGTGTTAGCTAGGATGGTCTCAATCTCCTGACCTCGTGATCCACCTGCCTCAGCCTCCCAAAGTGCGGGGATTACAGGCATGAGCCACTGCGCCCAGCCCATCATTAAGAAATCTTAAACCAGTGTCACAAAGATTTTCTCCTGTACGTTCATATAGAAGTTTAACCGTCTTAGGTTTTACATTCGGGTCTATGATGTATTTTGAGGTAAGTTTTGTATTTGTTGTATGGTATGAA
The DNA here is from genome assembly GCF_028885655.2 of Pongo abelii. Classification (NCBI taxonomy): domain Eukaryota; kingdom Metazoa; phylum Chordata; class Mammalia; order Primates; family Hominidae; genus Pongo; species Pongo abelii. Next base: position 105,224,420 of record NC_072000.2, on the reverse strand, counting down.
TTGGAGTTTTGTTTTGGGGGTTTTTTTGTTGTGGTAGTTTTGTTTTGTTTTTTGAGACAGGGTTTTGCTTTGTCACCCAGGCTGGAGTGCATATTGGTATGATCTCGACTCACTGCAGCCTCAACCTCCTGGGCTCAAGTGATTTTCCCACCTCAGCCCCACAAGTAGCTGAAACTACAGGCACACATCATCCATCTGGCTAATTTTTTTGTATTTTTTGCCATTTTGCCCAGGCCGGTCTCAAGCTCCTGAGCTCAAAGTGATCTGCCCGCCTCAGCTTCCCAAAGTGCTAGGATTACAGGCATGAGCCACCACACCAGGCTGTGGTTTTTGTTTTTTTTTTTTGCATATGAATATCTAATTGTTCCAGTATCATTTGTTGAAAAGACTATCCATTCTTTTCTGAATTGCCTTTGCGTGTTTGTCAAAAATTAGGAGTCTTTATGCGTGTAGATCTATCTCTGTGTTCTCTGTCCTGTCCCATTGATCTGTCTCTCTTCTTACCAAGACCACACTTTAAAAAATTACCATAGCTTTATAATGAGCCTGGAAATCAGGCTGTATCAGCCTACCAATTTTATTCTTCTTCAGAATTGCTTTAAGTGGCATTATCCTAATAAATAATGAAAATTCTTTTTCAGAATTGCTTTGACTATTCTGGGTCTTTTTGAATTTCCATATGAATTCTAGAACCAACTTAGAATGAGTTTATAAATTTTTATTTTTAAAAGCCCTGCAGGGATTTCGATTGGAATTGTGTTGCTGTTAGAATAGTTTGAGGAGAAATGACATCTTACTAAGTCGTCCAGCCCATGAACAAAGTGTATCTCTCTATTTACATCTTTAATTTCTCTCAGCAATGTTTTGTAGTTTTTCTTGTACAGACCTTTCATATCTCCCATCAGATTTATCCCTAAATTTCATGTATTTTGATGTTATCGGCATTTTTTTGTTACAATTTCTGATTATTTGTTGCTAATATGTAGAAATGCAATTGATTTTTTTATATTGATCTTGTATCCTGTAATCTTGCTAAACTCATTTATTGATTCTAGGAGCTTTGTTGTAATAGATTCCATGAGATTTCCAACATAGATGATCTTGCCATCTGCAAATAAAGTTTTACTGCTTTCTTTTTAATCTGAGCACCTTTCATTTATTTCTTTGTCTTTTTTTCCTTTTGCCTGTTTTCTCATCTGTCTCGTTGGTGTCATTGCACCAGAACAATGTTGAACATAAGTGGTGAGAACACACATCCTTGTCTCGTTACTTTTCTCAAGGGGAGAGAATTCAATCTTTCACCACTAAGTCTAATGGAAGCTATAAGATTTTTGCACATTGAGGAAGTTCTCTTTTATTCCTAGTTGCAGAGGGTGTTTCTTAGAAATGAATGTTGAATTTCATGAAATGCATTTTCTATGTCGGTTAAGATGATCACATGGTTTTTCTTTTTTAATGCATCAACATGGTGAATTACATTGAAGGATATTCTTCTTTTTTCTTTTTTGAGACAAGATCTCACTCCATCACCCAGGCTGGAGTGCAGTGGCACAATCTCGGCTCACTGCAACCTCCGCCTCCTGCCTGGGCTCAAGCAATCCTTCCATCTCAGCCTCCCGAGTAGCTGGGAACACAGGCATGTACCTCCACACCCGGCTAATTTTTTCTATTTTTAGTAGAGACAGGGTCTCACTATGTTGCCCACGCTGGTCTTGAACTCCTGTGCTCAAGCAGTCCTCCCACCTCGGCCTCCCAAAGTGCTGCGATTACAGGAGTGAGCCACTGCACCTGGCCACATTGATGATGGATTTTCAAATGTTAAACCAACTCTATATTCTTAAAATACAATTACCACATTTGATAATAAATATTTTTCATGTTACATATTGTTTGATTCAATTTGTTAAAATTCGCTAAAGATTTTTGTGTCTATGTTAATAAGAGATATTGGTCTACAGTTTTCTTTTCTCATAATAACTTTATCTGGTTTTCATAAAACCAGGTTAATGCTAGTCTCTTAGAATAAGTTAGGATGCATTCCCTCCTCTTGAATCCTCTAAACAGTTTTTGTAGAATTGGAATTATTTCTTCCTTAAATGCTTGGTAGAATTTACTATCAAAGCCATCTGGGCCTGGAATTTTCTCTGTGGGAAAGTTTCTTTTTTAATTTAATTTTTATTTTTAGGGACAGACTCTTGCCCTCTTGCCCAGGCTGGAGTGTAGTGGCACAATCATAGTTCATTGCAGCCTCAACCTGTTGGGTTCAAGTGATTCCCCTGCCTCAGTTTACCAAGGAGCTAGGACCACCTGCATGTGCCACAATGCCAGGCTAATTTTTGTTTGTGTGTGTGTGTGTGTATAGGAGGAGTATTGCTGTGTTCTCCAGGCTGGTCTTGAACTCCTGGCCTCAAGCGATCCTCTCACCTGGGCCTCCCAAAATGTTTGGATTACAGGCGTGAGCCACTGTGCCAGGCCTTCTGGTGGAAAGTTTCTGACAACAATTTTTTTCATGTACATACAACTATTTAGGTGATCTGTGTCTACTTGAATGACTTTCATTGTGTGTGTGTGTTTTGTTTTTGTTTTTGTTTTTGAGACAGAGTTTCACTCTTGTTGTCCAGGCTGGAGTGCAATGGCACGATCTTGACTCACTGCAACCTCCGCCTCCCAGGTTCAAGTGACTCCTGCCTCAGCCTCCCGAGTAGCTGGGATTACAGGCATGTACCACCACACCCAGCTAATTTTGTAGTTTTAGTAGAGATGGAGTTTCTCCATGTTGGTCAGGCTGGTCTCGAACTCCCAACCTCAGGTGATCCACCCACCTCGGCCTCCTAAAGTGCTGGGATTACAGGTGTGAGCCACTGTGCCCGGCCTATAGTGTGTTTTTTTAAAAGGAATTTAAGAATTTCTGCCTTTGTACAACTTAAGAGACATCCCAGAAATTCTGCGTTTTTTGTTTGTTTTGTTTTGAGATGGAGTCTCTCTCTGTCACCTAGGCTGGAGTGCAATAGCACAATCTCGGCTCACTGCAACCTCTCCCTCCCGGGTTCAAGCGATTCTCCTGCCTCAGCCTCCCGAGTAGCTGGGATTACAGGCATGAGCTACCACGCCTGGCTAATTTTGTATTTTTAATAGAGATAGGGTTTCTTCATGTTGATCAGGCTGGTCTCGAACTCCTGACCTCAGGTGATCCGCCTGCCTCGGCCTCCCAAAGTGCCGGGATTACAGGCATGAGCCACGGTGACCGGCCTCTATGTTGTATTTTAACTTTCATTCAGTGCAAAATACTTTCTGCTTTCTCTTTTGATTCCTCTTTGACTCATGAGTTATTTAGAAATGTGTTATTTAGTTTCCAAGTGCTTGGGAATTTCCCAGACATCTGTCTGTTATTGATTTCTAATTTCATTCCACTGTGGTCAGAGAATATACTTTGTGTGACTTGTATCCTTTTAAATATACTGAGACTTATTTTATGACGCAGAATATGATCTATCTTTACAAATGTTCCACGTACGCTTGAACGGAATTTCTATTCTGCTGTTGTTGGGAGGAGTGTTCTATAAATGTCAGTCAGGTCAAGTTGGCTGATAGTGTTATTCAAGTGTGCTATATCCTTGTTCCATCAAGTTTCGAAAAAGGGATATTGAAATATCCAACTCTATTTGCAGACTTGGCAATTTCTCCTTGCAGCTCTCCCAGACTTTATTTCACGTATTTTGCAGCTCTGTTATTAGAAACAGAGCTATCTGGGGCCGGGCGCAGTGGCTCCTGCCTGTAATCCCAGCACTTCGGGAGGCTGAGGCGGGCAGATCACGAGGTCAGGAGATCAAGACCATCCTGGCTAACACGGTGAAACCCTGTCTCTACCAAAAATACAAAAAATTAGCCGGGCATGGTGGTGGGCGCCTGTGGTCCCAGCTACTCAGGAAGCTGAGGCAGGAGAATGGCGTGAACCCGGGAGGTGGAACTTGCAGTGAGCCGAGATGGCGTCACTGCACTCCAGCCTGGGTGACAGAGCGAGACTTGTCTCAAAAAAAAAAAAAAAAAAAAAAGAATAAAAGAAAGAAACAGAGCTCTTTAGGATTGCTGTGTCCTCTGGATTAATGACCTCTTTATCATTATAAAATGAACTTTTTTAGCACTGGTGATACTCTGCTCTGAAATCTACCAGTCTAATATTGATATAGCCACTCCAACTTTCTTTTGATGTGCAATATCATGGTGTATCTTTTTCCATCCTTTTACTTTTTTTTTTTTTTTTTTAAGATGGAGTCTTGCTCTGTTGCCCAAGCTGGAGTGCAATGGCATGTTCTCGGCTCACTGCAACCTCCGCCTCTTGGGTTCAAGCAATTCTCCTGCCTCAGCCTCCCAAGTAGCTGGGATTACAGGCTCATGCCACCGCGCCCAGCTAAAATTTTTGTATTTTTAGTAGAGACAGGGTTTCTCCATGTTGGCCAGGGTGGTCTGAAGTTCCTGACCTTAGGTGATCCACCCTCCTTGAGCTCCCAAAATGCTGGGATTACAGGCACGAGCCACTGCACCTGGCCTCATCCTTTTACTTTTAACCTATTTGTGTCTTTATCCCAGAGGGGCATTTGCTGTAGGCGGCATTGGGTCTTGCTTATCTGTGAATGGCAGCGTTTATCAATTTAATGTGGTTATCAACTTTAGTTAAGTTTAAGCCTATTGTCTTACTATTTGTGTTCTATCCCACCATTCTTTGTTTTCTTTCTCCTCTTTTTCTGCATTCTTAGGACTACTTTTTATTTTTTATTATACCAGTTTATCTTTTTGTGGGCTTATTAGCTAGAACTCTGTTTCATTATTCTTGCCATTGCTTTAACATTTACAGTCTACCTCCAAGTCATATACTGCTTCACCTGTAGTGTAAGAACCTTCCGTTTCTCCACTCCCAATCTCTATGCTACTGTTACACATTTTACTTATATATTGCGAACCCTGCGATGCACTGTCAACATTTTTAACTATCAATTATCTTTTAAGAAACTTAAAGAATAAAAAAAATTGGATATTTACCCATATAGTTACCATTTTTGGTGTTCTTTCTTTGTGTATATCTGTAGTTCTGATACCCTTTTGTTTATGCTTGACGGATTTCTTTCACATTTCTTGAGGTGTGGATCTGTCGGTGATGAACTCTTTCAGCTTTCGTTGGTCTGGGTTTATTTCACCTTTGTTTTTGCACTATATTTTCACTGGGGCTAGAATTCTAGGTTGACAGTTCTTTTCTTTCAGTGCTTCAAAGATTGCTGCCCCTCTATGTTCTTGTTTGTGTTGTTTCAAACAAGAAATCTGCCTTAATCCTTATCTTTGTTTCTCTGTACGTACCATGTCTTTTGTCTTCTGGCTGCATTTAAGACTTTTTTTTTTTTTTTCTTTACTACTGGTTTTGAGTCTTGGTCATTTTTTTTTCTTGTTCTTGTGCTTAGGGTTCATTGAGTTCCTTGGATCTGAGGGTTTATAGTTTTCATCAAATTTGGAAAAATTTTAGCCACTACTCTTTCAAATATTTTTTCTGTCCCCACCCCCCGCCGTCCCCCGCCGCCCCCACCGCTCTCTCTCCTCTGTTTCAGGCTCTGGAATTACCTCCGTATTAGGCTGCTTGAAATTGTCCCACAACTCTCGATGCCATGTTAACTTTTTTGGATTGTTCTCCCTCTCTGTATGTTTTATTTTGTGTAGTTTCTGCTGGTAAATCTTCAAGCTCACTAAGCTTTTCTTCTGCAGTGTGTACTCTGCCAATGGTCTCGCTCCGTGTAATTTTCACCTCACACATTTCATTTCTAGAAGTCCAATTCAGTTCTTTTGTAATATCTTCTGTGTCTCTGCTTAACTTTTTGAACATATGAGAGACAGTTCTTTTTCTTTCTTTCTTTCTTTCTTTTGAGATGGAGCTGACTCTGTCACCTAGGCTGGAGTGCAGTGGTGCAATCTTGGCTCACTGCAACCTCCACCTCCTGGATTCAAGCGATTCTCATGCCTCAGCCTCCGAAGGGATTACAGGCATGCGCCACCACACCCGGCCAGTTTTTTGCATTTTTAGTAGAGGTGGGGTTTCACCATGTTGGCCAGGCTGGTCTCGAACTCCTGACCTCAAGTGATCCACCCACCTCGGCCTCCCAAAGTGCTGAGATTACAGGCATGAGCCACCACGCCCAGCCTGGGAGACAGTTCTAATAACTACTTCAATGTCCTTTTCTGCTAATGCTCACATCTGTATAAGTTCTGGGTTGGTTTTGATTAATTCATTGGTCTCTTAATTGTGGGTTGTGTATTTTTTGCCCCTTTGAATGCCTGGTAAATTTGCAGATGTGAATTTTACCCTGCTTGTGTGCTGGATATATACATATTTCTAAAAATGTCCTTGAGCTTTCTTCTGGGATACAGTTAACCTACCTGGAAAGAGTTTGATCCTTTTGGATCTTGTTTTTAACCATCCATTAGGTCTGAAGCAGCATTTAATCTGGGATTAATTATTTCCCCCATGGAGGCACTCGCTTCTTGAGAAACCTCTCCAATGCCTGTGAGGATGAGCATTTCCAGGCTGCTTGGTGGAAACGGACACTAGTCCCTGCCCTACATGAACGTTGGGCACTGTTCTCCCTAATCTTTTTGGACAGTTTAAGATTTTTTTTCTTTCTTTCTTTCTTTTTCTTTTTTTTTTTTTTTTTTTTGAGATGGAGTCTTACTTACTCTGTTGCCCAGGTTGGAGTGCAGTGGCATGATCTTGGCTCCGTGCAACCTGTCTCCCAGGTTCAAGCAATTCTCCTGCTTCAGCCTCCCAAGTAGCTGGGATTACAGGCGCACGCCACCACGTCCAGCTAATTTTTGTATTTTTGTAGAGACGGGGTTTTGCCTTCTTGGCCAGGCTGGTCTTGAACTCCTGACCTCAGGTGATCCACCCGCCTCAGCCTCCCAAAATGCTGGGATTACAAGCGTGAACCACCACACCTGGCTAAGATTCTTTTCTTTATCTCTGGATTTGAGAGCCTCGTGTAGTTTCTTTCTGTGCATGAACTGATCAGGCCTCTGCTGGATCCTAGAGGGGGACCCCCCATCATTCCCCAGGGCTTCTCTCTGTGCAGCTCTTTCCTCCCCAGGGCTCTGTCCTGAGAGCAGTAACTGCTTCGATCTCCGGAGACGCTCAGCTCTGTCTCCTGAACTCAGGAAATCCTCAGGCTACTGCCTGCGTTTTCCATCCCTGAGCCACAGCCTCGCATCTCACCCAGGGAAGTAAGCTGGGGCAGTGGTAGGACACACTTGTGTTTTTCAGCTTTCCATAATGTCCAGTGTCCTGAGCCAGGTCCATCTGTTCCATCTAGTGTTGGTGGTTGCTTCTCACACACGTAGTTGTTCCCTGCGACTCCGTCCCGACCAGAAATGGGAATTCAGCAGCCACATTGCTGAGACATCTTCTCACATCCCCAGTGCCCACCCTGACCAGCACCCCTGCCCCCCACCTGCCAGCTTTAATTATCTGCATTCCGTTTAGCCTGACAAAAAGGATGGAACCTGCAAGTGGGGGGACCCCCATTGTTTGGCTGTAAAAACAGCCCCCTGACTTTCTCCAGAAAACCAAGAAACAGTCCAGGCATGGCATCTAAGGTGGTTTGGAGGGTCACAAGCACCCGAGTCCCAGCTCAGCAAAACTGCCAGGACTCCAGCAAATCGTGAGGGCATTCACCGCGGGGTGGATGTGAGAAGTGTGGGGATGGGACAGGACTAGGAAGACACTGAGTGTCAAGACTGCGGGGCAGACGCAGTCCCTGAAAAGAGGCTTTGCACAGCGCAGAAGGCAGCGGCTCTGAGGGCACAGACTCGTGGGGAGAATGACAGAGATGTGGAGGGTGGTTCTGCCTTGCAGGATGAAAGTTTCTACCAATTGCTCTTTTTCTTTAGGTAGAGAAAGGGGACTGGCTCTCGAGAGCGGCAGGGTGGGGCCGGGCTCCCTAGGCAAAATCTATTCCTGAATGTCCCTCGTCCTGTGGAGTGGCAGCGAGGCCTGAAACCCCCTGGCTTCACCCCACGGGACCAGGTCAGGACATCACAGCCAACCCAGGGCTGAGGCAGGGTAGGCTGGGCCTCACACAGCATGTACCCAGGCAGGGCCCCAGCCATGGCACCAGCAGGGTATCAGTTAATCTCCATAAGAGGCTGGCGAGGGTGGGTTCTTGGCCCCATTTTACAGATTAGGGGCCAGATTTCCCAAGCTGCTCAGCTGACAGATGGCGACAAACCGAAGGGCCAACCTGAAGCCGGTCTGTGCTCCAGCCGTGGGCCTCCACTTCACTGTCCTTGAGATCTCAAAACCCCTACTCCCAAAATTCCCAGGCTGGGTGGCCTCTTGGGACATCCTGGCCCCCAGCCCCTGACTTCTGGCCCGTTGCTGTGTGTCCACTCAGAGAGGGAGCATGGAAGACCTTTCCGTCTCCCTTCGGGCCTTATAAGTTAAACCCAGCTGCGCTCCCCTCATGCCATCTGTACCGGTTAATGATAGATTGAGAGGATGCTGGCCTGGCCATGGGTGAGGGTCTGTCCTAAATAGGACATGTCAAGTGCCCAGCAGGATAGCTCTGTGTCCTGGAGTAAGACAGGTGTGGATCTAAAATTGGAGGAGCGGAGGTGGCGTTGACTTTTTCCAACCTTGGTTCCCCCATCCCGCGCCTTCAGCGGGGAAGGACCTGACAGGTGGTCCCAGCCCCTGGGCCCATGTGCCTGGATTCCTGTGCTCACAGCAGAGGCCCTAAAATAGACCAGGACATTATACACCATGGCCACAGTGCCCTGCCTCTCCGTGAGGAGCGGCGGGGTTTCCGCCTGGAGTCACAGGGCCTAATCCCTGCGCTTCCCCAAGCCTGTGGTGGATCAGGGGAGCCTGGGTGCCGGGCGGGCCTGGCCCTGTGTTTCTGTTCAGCTGCCTGTTCCCTGTAGGTTTAAGGGCAAGTCACCTAAGTCCTCTGAGCCTCACGTTTCTTGTTCATTCCTGTTTTTCTCTGCCCTTCCCTCTTTAGGGCCTGGAGACATGCCTTTCTCCCAATTAAGTGCCTTAATTATTTGCCATCTTCCTCATTCCAAAAATCCCACAGACAGGACTTAATTCTTCCATCGACACAGAATACCCGGAATTCCGCTATGAGCAAATTCACAATATCCTCTGAAGCCTGCAATTTACTTCTGCCTAAAGCCAGCTGACGCACACAGGGCAGAGCCGCGGCTGCCTGCATTTCCTAGCGGAGTACATGATTCATCATTTTCAGACTTGGGGATCAGGGGGCCGGGCAGGGCCTTCATCTGGTGGGAGGCAGGGCCCACCTTCTGCTGATTGCAGACTGCGCAGTCAGTTGTGGCCGATTCTTACAGGAATCCTACAAGAGAGCTCGCTGTCCTTGTTTCACGGCTAAGGAGACAGAAACACAGAGCTAAGAAATAGCACACTCAAGTTCACACAACCAGTAATGACCAGATTTATTACAATTTCTCCCAGTTTTGTCTCAATCTGGAATCATGTTTGTCTCCTCTAGGGCTGTAGAAACTGCAAATGATGGTTTCTTATTCTCGGCCCTGAAGCTAACAATTGCTGAGATGTTGAACAGGAGCTTCCTGGCACTGCGTCCCATGTCCTGGGCTATTTTAGGTGTCAGAAATTCATGCACATTTAGCATGTGGCCAGGACCACTGGAGTATCCCTCCTGCCCTACCTGTGCTCCTCAGCCCACCCCAAGACCCTCTTCCATTCCCTGCTAGGCGGCAGATGGAGGAGGATAGGGTCTTCACCTGATAACTCCTACCCCTGAAGAAACTCTGGTGGCTTGAAGCCCAGGTCCTGTGGCCACTTTCTGACCTTCTGTCCATGCCTGTAACCTCTGGACCGCCCTGAAAGTTTTCTCTAAAGAGGTTGCCTCTGTTAGACCATAGAAGCTGGCCAACTAGCTGATCCCCTGTCTGGAAAGCCTGATGGCTGTAACCTGCCTTCCTGCAACAATTTGGACAAACATCATCAATCTGCAGTTTCTTAACAGGATCTCATTTGTCCTGGTTCTCAGGCAGGGGTGGTAGGAGCCGAGGGCAGGTCCTGGGCCTGCAGGACTGTGTGCGTATCAGCAGCGAGCAGCCTTGTGCAGACTGCATTGACGTGCGTCATCCTGAATGCTTTTAGCCACCCGTGGGAAGAGAATGCCAAGGGCCAGAGGAGACAGCTTGAGCCCACAGTCTTTGAATTCAGGTCTGTCTTTGTCTGAAATTCATAGCATATCTTTTTGGGAGGTTCAGAAATGTTCACCTTTCAAATCCTATGCCCAGGCTACCTCCCTAGCAGACAGTCAAGGGTGGCACCAACATGAAGTGCCATGTCCCAACCTATGTTCAGGCCCTGGTTTGGTTACAGGCATCTGAGCACTGCCAACAGGTGGTAGGACCACCCAAACGTCCCCCAGCCACAAGTGGAGCAGGCGCCACTGGGAGGAGGACAGAGCCAGTGCAGACTGGAATGTTTAAGTGCCTGGAGTCTGGTTTCAGCTTTGCCTTCCTGTGGGACCTATATTTATTGGTCTTTTTATTAATAACTGACCAGCACCAAGCTCAACAGCAACTCTGGTTTTTGCAGACTTCTTCCCATTCTTCAACCAGAAGCTTCAGGGGTGCGAGAGATCTTTAGGAGAAGTTTCTTGAGCCCCATGGTCTCCGGAGGTTTTCTTTCCATTTGGAATAAGTCTTTAAAGTCTGAACAATTCTCCTGGAGGGCTGCAGGCCTGGGAGTCAAAGCATTTCAGGGATTTGAGACCAAGCATGGAAGGGAAGGCCACTCAGTCTTTCCTGAGCTCACAGCCCCTTCATCCATCTGGGATGACGGCCTCCCCTGGGTGCAGGCCACTCAGGCTCCTGACACCACCCTGCAGAAGTCCTCAGTGGCCACAGCTTTCTGGAGCTATGCTCATCCTCACTACAGAACCATCTACATTCAAACCTGCCCTTAAATTTGAGGAGATGGCCTAATCCTGGATGTGCACCCCAAGCCCTACTTAAGAGGCCTCTGAATTCATCAGCTCCAGATATCCCTTGGACTTCAAAGCCATCCTCTGGATTCCAGGGGGCAGCCAAGAGGTTAGGGTGATGTAACATCTTGATGAGTTGGGAGGGGCGGCTGTCCCAGATCAAGTGATGCCTTCCAGGAACCAGGGACAGATTTTAGGCAGAGACCCACAGTACAGACATTCCCGGCCTTGCCCCGACCAGTGCTAGGTGACGATGGGGCTATGCCCTCCCTCCAGTGACCTGAGACATGCACGGAGCTCTGGACAGGAAGTCCTCCCCCAAACCCTCTCTCTTGCAGGCTGCTGGTCTCCCAGCACCGTCACGGGAGGGCAGCTCTGTGTGCGCAAACACGCGAACACCAAGGTGCTGCTTCATCTATGGGTTTTAAAGAGAATTTCAATTTGATTTATCTTCCAATACAGGGAACTTGGCAAGATCTGCTTGTTCCAGGATCGGGAGAGCCTCCGAGCAAGGTCTGGGTGGCCCTGCAGGGGGAGAGTCAGAGGACAGCGGGAGGTAGTCCGCTGGGGAGGCCTCTCCCCACAGATGGCAGGAAATGGGGACAGGCCGCCAGGCAGGATTGGCCCATGCCTTGAGGCTATAGGGGGGCCCCACCTCCAGACGTGCCTGGCCTGGGTTTCCTGGCCTTTGGTGCTGGAAGGCCACACAAAGATGGTATTCATGGTGAGGCCTTAAATTCTCTCCGGAATGAGGCAGGGTTTAAATAAATACATAAGAAGGTTGGATCCTGGGCCAGACTGAGCTTGCACGGGTCGGTGGGTGCTGGGAAGGCCGAGAGAGAGAGAGGGTGCCCCTCCCATGCACACCCAACTTTGTGCAAAATTAGTAAAAAATGTTTCTTCCATGTCAATTAATGGGAAACTCCCATGCACCCCCATTCAGTGAGAGTCGTGAAGGATTTGTGTTTGTGGATAGCTCTAGGGGCAGACCATTTACTGGGTGTTTTCCATAGGTCAGGCACAGACTGGATGTTACTCAAGACTATAAGGTGGGTAGTAGGTCCTGGGATTCAGCTGCTTATTCCTTTACAAAGAGTGACTGGGCTGAGGGCACTATTAAGTATTGGGGTTGCCGGGATGAGGGGACTCCGAGACACACTCTGCTCTCATTCAAGTCACAGTGGGGACAAACAATTAGAAAAGGAGATGCCAAGAGTCGGCCCCAGAGCCTAACTCATGCAGACGTTGAGGTGAGTGAAACAGGTTCTCAGCTCTGCTTTGCAGATGGGGAAACTGAGGCAGAGACTTGCATTAGGAAATGGAAGCTAAGTGCTGCGTCCTGGAGGAGGTGCATTCTTGGGGCTTGCGGGGCTGTGGGAGGGGTGCTGAACCCTCCGCTGTCATGCGGGGCGCTGCCTCGGGATCTTCACCCCGCTAAGCCAGCCCAAAACTGCATGAAAGGCTTTAGAATGACCTTTGACTTCTGAATGACGTAGTCCAGGGCCGGGGGCCCAGTGGCTCTTTGCTTGAAGCAGAGTCTGTAGTTTTAAAGGCTCTGAGAATGGCAAGAGAGCAAAGACGGTGGGCCCAGCCCGGCAGGCGGCTCGCCATACCAGCTCCCTCTCCTAGGGCCCGGGGGAAGCTTTGCGATGGGGTCTGGCAACGGAAGAATTGCAAACATTCTTCCTGTCTCCCTTGATGATTCTGGGTTCCAAAAGCCAGATGCTTCCAAAGAGAGAGGTTTTGGAAAAGCTAGGACACTCTGCAATCCTGCCACCCAGAAGGGCGTGCCTCAGGGACGGGGAAGAAATGTGGGGGAAAGTTTTGGTCTCTTCTTTCGGGAGAGTTAGCAGCTTTCCCCTTGGAAATGGGGTTTTGTTGATGAGCCCCCATCTCCCAAAACCTCAGGCACTTTACAGTTACCTCACTTGAAAGGGGTCTTTTAAGAAATGCATAAACCCCCTAGTGGGGTCAACTCCGCCCAATGGGTTGATAAATGAGAAGTCAGATGGGTCAGACAGGACCCTCTGACAGACAGATGGGTGGTCACAGCCACTCCAAGAATTATTACACCACGGAGCAGGGCTCCACTCCCCTCAAAGGGCCCCAAAGGGCCACGGAGAAGGACAGCGTGCCTCCCTCTGCATCTGATATTATGTTCAAAAAACGTGTGGGTTTTGCTTCCTGTGCCATTCTGCAGCCTCACTAGTTTTCGTATGATTTTTTTAAATCACATGCCATTATTGAGGGTGTAGATTGGTGTAACCTTTTAGATGCAACATTTCAAATGCCCTTTTGCTGAGTTCTGCTAAAATGGATGAGGTGTTTGGGGCTTTTTTCTTCCAGCACTATTTGTAATTATAAAAAATTGCAGTGACCTCTGTGTCCATCATTAGAAAAATGGCTGGATGAACCGTGGTGACACCCATTTAAGGAATACTATTCACTATCCTGCTGATAGACAGGGAGAAGTGGAACGGCGTGTATGGGCACGGGGAGGAGTGAGCGTCTCGCCAAAAGCAAAGGCAAGTTGAAGAACCCTGTGTGTGTGTGTGTGGGGGGGGGGGGGCGATTCCATCTGTTTAAAAAAATGTGCATATGTACATATTTATTTAAATGGCTGTATATGCCTAAACATATTTGGAAGAAGCCACAGCAACCAGTTAACAGTGATTATTTTGGTGGGGAGCATACATTCTTCTGTATTTGAATCTGTGTCACATAAAAAATAAAGATTTACAAGAAATTCCTTACGTTTGGATAAAATCATGGCTCTGGGGAAATGCACCCTATCCACCCTGCGGCTCCGGTCTCATGCCCAGGGCCACTGCCACTGGATGCTTGGAGGTCCCCCACCCCACATCCCCGGCATGCAGGACACAGACTCGGGGCTCAGCGGACCCTCTCTGGGCTGGCTGGGCACCAGGGAGGACATCACCCAGTGACAGCTTCTGGTTAGACTGGCCGAGCTCCTCCCTTCTTTGGAAGTGGGTGGACAGCAGGGCCAGATGCCTCCAAACGTCCCCCCAGAGGGATAATGGGCCCCATTGTCTGGGAAGAGGTGGATGCCTGCCCCTTCCTGTTTCCTCTCATCCCACAATCCAGAGCAGCGTCCAGTTGTGACGGAGACACGGAGTTGAAGGAGGGAACACTTTCTTTGGTCTCCTCCCACCTCCGTCTTAAGAAATTCATATTCAGCCACATCTAAATTTTGCCAGACAAGCGAGGGGAAGTTGTACCAACATACTCCCTGCACTGCACAATGGCCGAGACCAGCAGGGGATTCGAACCTTGGCACCATGGCGCCAGGACACAGGGCATCTTAGGCCCAGGTGGCTGAGAAGGGACCTGAGTTCTGAGTGACATCATCTTTGGGGACTTGGCACAGCCCTGTGCTCCAATGGACAGGACACGCCAGTGCTGGGATCATAAGGCTGGCAAATGTGCCAGATGCAAAGGCAAGAACAGGGAAGAACAAGGGAATGGCACGCCCAGGAGCGTCAGGGACTTGCCGTGCTCCAAGGAAGGCTCAGGAGGAGGTTGAGGAAGGTCCTGGGGCCATGCGTCCGGGGCTCAAGCCCTCACTGCTCAGTCACCACACCGTCTTCCTCCATCATGGCTGAGGCCCCCCACCCGCATGCTGATGGGGGGCCTGTTGGCTCATTTTAGTTTGCTCCACTTAGGAGAGCAAAAGATGACTGCCTCATTTTCTAGAGTAAAAAGACAAAGAACAGGCGAGAAACAAAATGGGCTCATCATGGTTGCCTGTGTGGCTGCTCAGCTGGGAAGAGACAAAGGCCAAGGCCGGAGACCCAGGCAATTGCAACAGTTAAAGGGGTACAGGGCACAGTGCCCAGGGACACGAAGCAGAGGGACAGCAAGGAGACTGGTGGGCAGCGTCACGAAGGAGGGAGCCCCAAGGATGCGGAGGGGCCAGAAGGGCCGCAGCGATCAAGGCTGCAGACTCTGCAGTGTGATGAGGACAGAGAGTGCCCCTTGGACTGGTCATGGGGAGTGAGGATGCCATGCCGTGGGATTCTGCAGGAGAGCAGAAGGCAGGGGGCGAAGTGCATTTGGTATGAAGTAGAGTTGGGGCAGTGGAGACCCACTTGAGAGACGAGGCTGGGAGGGGCAGCCCGAGTCACCCCAGGGTGCTTGCATGACAGCAGGGGAGAGTCTCAAGCGTGTCTGCAGACCAAGGAAGAGGAGCCGCCAGATGGACAGGGAATGGGGAGAGCAGAAACAAAGAGACAAGTGCTCTCCACACCCACCGGCAGATGTGCTGGGAGCCGGCAGGGCAGAAGGCATTGGGGTTTGCCATTTCCACGTGACAGTCCCCCCTGTGATATGACTCCAGGAGTGGGGTTGAGGAGGCATGGAGACAGAGGTTACTGAACTCAAGAAGACCAGGAAACAGTGAGGAGGCAGACAGAAAGAGACTCTGCAGTGTGACAATAAGGCTGGTATGCCCCATTGTGTAGTTGCACATTATACCACTCACAGCAAAGTCTGAATTGTGCCGTGCACAACACGTGCAACTGTACTTGCTGGCCCTTTCAGGAGCTGGATGTGCCATCCACGTGGTTGTGAATCCCGCAGCATGATGGCTGTGCATTGAGAGAGCAGGATTGTAAGCAAGGCCCCCGAATGCTGTTGTGTACACAGAAAGGTGGCTCCAGGGAATAAATAAGGAACGTCACGGCTGGTGGACAGGTCTGGGAAGGCCAGCTGCTCCAGCCAGAGACAAGCAAGGGAGGTGAGAACAAGGACAACCTCCCCAGAGGGAACCAAAAATCCCAGTGACAAAAGCAGTTTACACCCAGGGCCGAACACAGTTCTGGACACAACAGTGACAACCCCCATTTGACAGACAAGGACACTAAGGCTCCATGAGATTAAACACTTGCCCAAGGCTGCAGAAATAATCATAGTTGGAGGCAGAATTGGGATCCGGGCCTAGAACAGGATGGCCCGGTGGTCAGGGGCTAGCATCCTTCCAGATCACAGCCATTTGCACGTGTCCACACTCGGTGCCTGGCCCGCACGTAGCCCCTGGGCCTGGATGGGGCCTGCCTGAGATCTCCAGCGAGAATAGAGAAATCAAGTCAGCCTTAATTAAGTCACACACAGGGACTGGGGGTCCAGAGGGGCCACCACCTGCCTGCAGCCCTCATTGTGTGCAGTTAATCCTGTCCAGGTGTCTGCTGGCAGCCCCTGATCAATTAGTCACTGCGATTGAAGCTGAGTGTAATTAATTATTCAATTTTGAGCTGTTCCAGCTTAATGCATCTGAAATGACATCATGCAGCCTGGGCGTTCTGCAGGCGGGGGACAAAAGGCAAACAGGTCTGAACAAAGCCCCGGTGCACCTGACCCTCTCAGTCGGCACTAATCCTCGACCGCCCAGAGCGAACCCGCTCACCTCACGCCGTCACCATCAAAAAAACCCTCCCCAGCAGGTGCACAGCCTCATTCGTTGGGGCTGCCGGCTGGCCCGCTCTGGGAGCCTCGACCTCCGGGTCAATGGACCCTAATTCATGGGTTGCCACCCCAGCTCCCCTCCTCAATCACACTCTCTCAAGCCTGCTCTGCTGTCCCTCCCCAGGAGCCCGAAATCCTAGCCCTGGCGCAGCTTTTGGAGGAATGGTACAGGCCTTTCTACTGTGGTCACGGCTCTGCCCCAGCCCCAGGCATGGCGGATAGACTGGGGCTTCCTGTCGGGCCTTCTCTCCCGCACGGGGCCCTCACCTTGGGGTGCAGGCAGGGGCGCGAGCAGGCCAGAGGCCCACCTCCTTGAGTCTTTCAAGGGGAAGTAGTGGGAATAGAAGGTCCCTTAATCCACCTTGATCTGTGCTGCTGAACCCAGAGAGCTTCTGGGGGCTCTCCTTCCCCCACTCCTCCTGTCCTCCTCTGCTGTGGCCTGGGTCCACTCCCTCTCACCTCCCTAACTGGACCCCGGTTCAGGTGTCTGCCCAAAGTGACAACATTCTCTCCTGAAGCATCCATGGTTCCCTGTTACCTCGCGCCCATGCAAAGCCTCAGCCCTGGTGTAAGGCCCCAGTGGGGCCTCCACCCTGCCTTTCTCCTGAGCCTCTTTCTCCCCATTCCTGCCTCACACAGGCTCCATCCCCTCCATGTCAGTCCCTGGCCTTTGAGGCTTAGAATGGTCCTTCCAGGCCTCAGTGGCCCACATCTGTCAGCCCCACAAACCCCTATCCTGCCCCTCACTTTCCTTGGAAACCTGTCTGTCCCTCCCCTGGTGCCTGCAGCCCCCCTGGGTGCCCACAGCACTCAGAGCCCTGCCCTGATGCTCCCCTTATCTCAATGCATCTGAAACGAAGCGTGTGTTTGCATAACGGCTGCAGCTTGCGCAGGAGTGGGGGCAGCTGCCTGTCTCCCTCGGCTGTGTGTGGGGCACCCAGCACAGCGCTTAGTACATAATGGGCCCTCCAGCAATGTTTGTTGAATTCATGAAGGAAAAAATGATTAAATCAGCCAAATTGAACTCATTATCTCCCCCTTCCTCCACGCCCGAGAGGGAAACCCTGGACCCTGCATCTGGGATAATGGTGTCATTAGCAGCCTCAGCCCTCCCAGCTGCAACTGGGCCATTTCCACTGTCTCATCTCCTTGCTGCCCACAGCCAGCGAGTTACCAGGCCGGCTCAGAAAAAGACCCCCATTCCCGTGTCACCTCCCCACCCATCTCCCTGGCCTAGTCCAAGCCTCATTGTCTCTTACCAGGGCCTCACCCCGACAAGGGGACCCTGCCTCCAGCGTCATTCCTCCAGCGCACCCTCCAAGTAGGCCCCTAAATGGGCTTTCTGAAATGCAAACTTGGACATGAAACTTCTGGCTTTAAAATGCTCAGGTGACCCAGCAATTCCACTTCCAGGAATACACCCAAAAGGACTGAAAGCAGAGACTTGCACAGATATGTGCACACCCATGGTCACAGCAGCATCATTCACAATAGCCCAAACATGGAATCAAACCTCGTCCACCCACAAATGAAATGTGGGAAATCCATACAAGGGAGTGTCATTCAGCCTTAAAGAGGAAGAAAATGTTGACACGTGCTACTTCATGCTACTTCATGGATGAGCGGTTTTTTGTTGTTTGTTTGTTTGTTTGTTTGTTTCAGTTGGGGCCTCACTCTGTCACCCAGGCTGAAGTGCAGTGGCGTGATCAAGGCTCACTGCAGCCTCCACCTCCTAGGCTCAAGTGATCCTCCTGCCTCAGCCTCTGAGTAGCTGGGGCCACAGGCATGCACCACCACACCCGGCTAACTTTATGGATGAACCATGAGAACACCATGTATGTAGGGTGAAATAAGCCAGTCACAACAGGCCAAACACTACGATTCCACATATATGAGGGACCTGGAGCAGTCACATTCACAGAGACAGAAAGCTGAATGGTGCTTGCCAGGGGCTGGGGGAGGAGGGGTGTTCAATGGGGACAGAGTTTCTGTTTGGGATAATGAAAAGGTTTTAAAGATAAATGGTGGTGATGATTGGTACAACAATGTGAATATACTTAGTGCCACTGAACTGTACACTTACAAATGGTCAAAATGGCGGACTTTCTGTTATGTATATTTTACAACTATTTTTTAAAATCCTGAAAGAATGCTGGGTGCTGTGGCTCATGCCTGTAATCCCAGCACTTTGGGATGCAGAGGCGGGCGGATCACCTGAGGTCATGAGTTCAAGACCAGCCTGGCCAACATGGGGAAACCCCGTTTCTACTAAAAATACAAAAATTAGCCAGGCGTGACAGGAGCCCGTAATCCCAGCTACTCGGGTGGCTGAGACAGGAGAATTGCTTGAACCCAGGAGGTGGAGGTTGCAGTGAGCTGAGATCACGCCACTGCACTCCAGCCTGGGCGACAGAACAAGACTCTGTCTAAAAAATAAAAAAATAAATAAAATCCTAAAAGAAAAAAAGTTCAGTTGGCTCCAAACACCCTCAGCACTCCTCCGCAGCCCTCCTTGGAAGCCTTGTCCTGCAGGGGTTCCGCGTGCCACTGACCCCCTCCGCCCCCAGCCTCACACCCTCCCCTCTGGGTGCAGCCTCCCCCGTCATCAAGGTGCCTCGATTGGGCAGAGTTGCTGCCCAATTTGCACTCTGGTCCCCACCGATTCGTGCCTGCTCAGCACCTTTCCAGGGCTGGAACCTGTTCTGTCTTTTCCTACACAGGCCTGGAGACGCCTGGCAATAGGACAACACTCTGTAAATATCTGGTGAACTAATGAAGGAAGGAAGGAATGCTTGGCTCTTTGCTGGCCCCTGGCACCACAACTTCCACGTGGTCTTCCCTGTTTCTGTTACTTCCAGCCCCCCAGAATTTTCCATCTCTACCCCACTGAATCTCCCAAGGGGAGGGGGCAGGTGCAACCCCAGAGGGGAGACTAGACCCCCTGGAGGTCCTCTGAGCAGCCCCCAGGGCCTTGTGCTCTGGGCAGTGGGAGAACAGCCCACAGCTCTGGTAGTAAGTCCTGACGGGCAGCACTCCCAGGCCTGGGCCACACACGAACCAGCAGGTCCCTGATTCTTGGGATCTGTCATGTTATCAAGAACAGGACTCATGTGCTGGGCTGGTGGCACCCCGTGTTCCTGATCTCCCACTTGTTTGTTAGGCAGAGGGATAAAGACTTTGAGGTTGGATAGACTGAGCCTCAGTTTCGTCCTTTATAAAACCGGGTCCCCATTGACAACCCATACATCCGTCGGGGGAGACAGGAGAAATGCACCCTGGCATGGTCCCATGGCAGGTCACCATATGGAGTGAGTGACGAGTCTGAGGGCACCACATCCACTCCCCCATGACACGACTCCACTTATAGCAGGAATACTCACAAGCGGAGCCCAGCCGCGGGTCTGACTGGTTCCGCATCAGACATCAGAATGGGGGTCATCCTCGGGGTGGGGCGGCAGTGACGGAAGGAGCAGGAGGGAGCTGCCAGGTGCTGGGGTCCCCGGTGTCTGCATCGGGGTGCATGGCACAGGTGTGTTCATTTTCTGACAGTTCACCAGTCGGTGCCTTTATAATATGTGTGTTTTTCCATATGTCTATTATGCCTCAATAAAAGAAGAAAGAAAACAAGGAAAGAGAAGAGAAAACCCACTGAAACACACAGCAGCCCATCCGAAAGGGTCTGGCTGAGGATGAGGACAGGAGGCTGCTCCAAGGAGGAGTCGTGAGGAGCAGCAGGAGAAGGTGCTGGAAGGTGGTCGCGTGGCCTTCTGCAGAGTGGTGCCTTCTTGCTGGAAACGCCTCTGATGCAGTGAGTACTTTTTGAGCCCAGAATCTCTGACTTCCAAAGGAAAGCCTACGGAGGACTTGGGTGGGCTGCGGAGGGGCTGGCCACTGCTCCTTTGGAGAGGCAGCTTGGGAGGGAGGGTGACTGCCCTGGCAACAGTGCCCAGAGCAGCACAGTACAGGGAGTGACCCTGGCAACAGCGCCCAGAGGGGCACAGTGCAGGGAGCGAGCGCAGCCTGGAGCAGACCTCGGGTGGATGGTGCAAGGGGAACTTGAGGCCGGCAGAGGCAAAGGCCGGGGTAAAGAAGGCACGGTGCAAACTTACCAGATGGAAACCTCCTCTCCGCATCAAGACCTGCAGCTCCAGGCTCCGGGGGGGAGGGACGTTCTGGTGTGGTCCAGCCTCATTCCCTCCATGTGTGGTGTAATGAGGATGGGCTCCTTGCCTGAGACCCCTGAATATGGAAGCAGGGGTAGTGCATCCACCCTTCATGGGCAGACTCTGCTGCTCAGCATCTGGAGTGCCTGGTGCTGGGGGAGCTGCTCGAGGCAGCCCGTGGTGACGGGGCTGGGCTGGCAGGACACCCCACGCGGCCATGTCTAACAGCCGCTGCGGCCTAGCTGATTAGCACAGTAACCACCAGCCTCAGGAAGGAGGTGGACCTCAGAGTGCCAGGAATTAAGCCGAGACTTTGCAAGTTCATGCCTTTGCCTGCCCCAGCTAGCAACATGGACACCAAGGCAGAATCCGGTCTCATCCGACTTGGCTGAGCATCTGCTGACCAATGTGGGGTCATTAAAAAGCAAGAGACTCTCTCGGGTGGGTTCCTGCTCTGGCCATCCCAGGGGGGACCAGGACCCCATTTCCATCAGAAACAAGCTGGCAGTGAGCAGCGGAGCCACTGTGCTGGGCAGGGCCACACCCTCCCATGGCGGGGGGAACACCAAGCCCCGGGCTTTCTAAGAAAGGATTTTGGCCAATGCCTGTGGCAACAGCATGACCACATGGCTTGGCCACAACCAAGTGTGTCTGTGTGGATTCTCCAGGAATCGTCTCTCTCGGAGATTGTGGTAGGAGAGGGAGGGAGGAGCGGGAGGCCTGACTCCCTGTGTTCCGAGGGTAGCTGTGGACACTCACACGGGTTGAGAAGACAGGGCCAACCTTTTTATTTACTGCTTTTAATAATACAGAAACATGTGCAGCACATACACGGGCAGGGAGAAGGAAGAATGAGCCTCCAGGTACCTTTCACCAGATTCCGCAGTGACCTGAGTTTATGCCACTTGGAAACAACATTTCAAACCCATGGCCAGGGTCGAGAGCACCCACTGCCCTCACGCCCTGGGCTCAACTGAACAGAAGTTTTCTCCACGTCAGTCGGCTCTCCTAGAAACTTCCTCTGCACCCCAGGCCCGTGCCCTTGGAAAGCCCTCTGCTCAGATGAGACCCCCCATCCGCCCACACACCCATGCACACAGGGCTCTCTGGAAAGCCCCTCCAAGTCTTTTGAGATAGTCCTGAAACAGGTGGCTTGAGAGAGTGAGAGCTACTTTGGGCACCACGAGACGGCCACTCGCCACCTGACGCTGTCAGAGCCTGAGCACCCCGTGATAAATGTGCTGAACTCTGAAATAGGCTTCAAAGCTAGTGCCACATGCAATTCCAAATCCGGACTCCTGGGGCTATTGGATTTCATGATTTCTCTTGCAGCCTTGGTTACGGGTTAGCATGAATCTTCTCACCCCTTAATTATAGTTCTGGCATTCGAAAAGCACACCAACACCTCTCCCTCCTTTGGCGCCATCTCCTCATTCCTCCCCACTCCCAAACGCTCAGCGAGCCGGAGCTAATCCCTGGTGCCGTTTATGACTGCCCCTGTCCCTGTCCTCCAGGATCTGACCGCACACTCATTGGCTCATGCCTGCTGCCTGCCTTACAAGGCAATACTGCCCACCGAGAGATGCTACTTTGGGAAGAGTCAAGAGGACAGAGAGAATGTCAGGATCTTTTTTTTTATGTGCTGAGCAAGGCCATTCCAGGGGCCGCCGAGAGCAGGCGGTGATCTGTATCAGAGATGAACTTGAACATACGCTCTCTTCCAGTGGGGCGGGAGGTGGAAAAAGTAAGCCCATGGCTTCTTTGGCTCGAGTTGGATGGAGCAAATTAAAACATTTAGGAATTTTCCTCTCCCAACTGCAGGTCTGTTTTAGGTCTGATGTCTGTCAACCAAATTAAAATAGATGAAAACGGGCCCCAACTATGTCTCTGGGTGGAGAAGAGGCACAGCCTTCGTGATGGGGCAAGTGACTTCGCTCTGAGCTGCTTCCCTAATTGATTGCTTCTCCAGGGAGGAAAACAGACACGGAGTCCAATCCTCCCATTCTCCCCACGCCCTGTCCACACAGGGAACACAGCAGGACACTGTTGGGGTGACCCAAAGTGCTTTGGAAGCAAAGAAAAAAAAATTGAGGGGGAAATGCAAGCCTTCCAGGGCAGCGTGGTGGGTGCACGGAGCACCAGTGTTTTTAGGAACAGTGAGTTTCAGGTGGTCCTGGGGGCACAGCTCATGGAGAGGGCTGCTCCACTCTGGGCGGCAGGAATAGGGTAACCCCAACACGAGGGCCTCTGAAGTGTCAGCCCCGGGGTCACCGTTTGAACACTGCTGACCCCATGTCCACATTGCCCCTCCATAGGGATGAGGATCCTATAAAATGGCAAGGAGTCCTTCATGCTGCTGCCCTGCCAGCCTTCCCCGCAGAGCCCTTAGGAAAACTGAAATCCTGCAGGAAAGGGGATGAAGGGACAGGGACATTTCTGAGGTCAGGATGAGCCTTGTCTGCCTCAGGACCCCCAGCCTGCCTCCGGGTATGCCTGTCATACCTGATGGCTCGTCCGTCCTACCCCCACACAGGAATGAGCCAGCTCTGCACCGTCTCCAGGGGCCTCCTCCAGCCCACGATGGGGGGAGCCTTCTCATCTGGGACCCCAACCCCAGCACAACTCCTTGGCACAGAGGCTGGGCATGGGAGAGGCTGGCCAGCCTCATTTGGACCTAGTCTCTTTGTAAGAGGGGGAAAGTGGGAGCGCCCCAGTGAGAAGAAGAGCAGAAGCGGGGACAGAGGCAGGTGCAGGAGGGGCTGGGGCAGGCTCCAGGAAGCTCAGAACCTGAACCTGTGTGTGGGCAGGTAGGGGGGCACACACCAGGGCCAGAACTCCTGCGGCACTGACACCACCCCATGAAAATATTCTCAAATATAGCCTCCTCCCAGAGCCCACCAGAGGATCAGCGTTTTCCTCCTTTTTGCAGCAGAGAGCAAGGTACCTAAGCCAGGCCCCTGGCTAGGAAGCAGCCTGTCCCTAGGAACCCCTGCAGGCAAGGTCCTGTACCCCTCTCCCTCCTGCTTCTCGTTCCCCCAAGCCTGAGACCCTGAGGCTGTCTGGGTGTCCTTCCCCTAGCTGGTGGGATTGGCTCTCAGGGTGGGGCATGCTCAGCTCAAGAGGGATTGCCAAACAGCTCCTAAGAGCCCGGGCCTTCCTCTGCCAGTCGCCACTTTCCTTCCTCCCACCCATTCCCGCCATTCCTGCCCTGGGCCTCCAGCACGGACACTTCGCACAGGGGACATGAGCCGTCTGCCGCTCCTGTGAGGTCACTGGACAGATATGCTGGCATTCGCTGTCCCTGCACATGGTCGTAACCAGATCAGCACAGAGCCCCTCACCCTCCTCTTGCCGGGCCTGCTGCACCCTAAAATAGCCTTGATATATGTAAGGCATCTTCTGGAACAGACTGGCCCGGTCATTTAAACATTCCAGGCGTCTTGTTTATGCTTGGTAGTTATCAATAAGGCAGGCGGGACTCACAGCGCTCATTCCTGCGAGGGGCCCCCGGATCAACAGTGCACATGTCTCCCATGGCTGGGAGCTGATGTCAGTGCCTGCGTGGGCCTGAGCGTGACGGACTGCCTCCACCCAGGCTGACATCTGCCATTATAGCCTGGCAACAGGGCTGGCAGGAGCCCAGCTCCAGGGTCTTGACCTTGGCCATTTCCCCCTACAGAGAGGGAAACTGAGCCCAGAGAAGTGGCAGGAGCTGTACTGGCAGGTGGGACCCAGGTGCCCTCCCATCGTGCTCACCAGCCCTGCTGTGGGCACAGCAGAAGAGTGAGCAGGGAATCCAGGCTCCTCAAAGCCCAGGAGGTGGGAAGGAAGCTTCATCTGCAGTTCAGGTCTTTGGTTCTTGAGATTGGACTCTGAAGAGGAAAAAGAGGCTCTGAGCATAGGAAAGGTCCTTGGAAAGACTCCCACGCACGGGCCGTGAAGCCTGAGACAACCCTCTCCCCCCTCTCCCAGCCCCCAGTCCTAGACCTGTGCATGTTTGGGGCTGGATCATTCTTTGCCATGGTGACTGCCTGTGCACTGCAGATGCTTAGCAGTGTCCCTGGCCTCTGCTCACCAGATGTTGGTAGAACCATGTCCGCCCCAAGTTGTGACAATCAAAAATGTCTCCAGTTAAAGGAACTCAGCCTATCAAAGAGATAGCTGCACTCCCATGTTTATTACAGCAGATTCACAATGGCCAACATATGGATTCAACCTAAGTGTGCATCAGCAAATGAAGGATAAAGAAAATGTGGTATATACATGCAGTGGAATAATGTTCAGCCACAAAAAGAATGAAATCCTGTCCTTTGCAGCAACATGGATAGAACCAGAGGACATTAAGTGAAATAAACCAGGCAGAGAGAGACAAATACCGCATGTTCTCACTTCCATGTGGGAGCTGCGAAAGTGGGTCTCATGGGGGTAGAGAGGAGGCTGGGAATGAGGGTGGGAGATGAAAGGAGTTTAATTAATGGGCACAGAAATCCAATTCGATGGAAGGAATGAGTTCTAATGTTCAATAATAACACAGTAGGGTGACTATAGTTAACAGTAATTTACTGTATATTTCAAAATAACTAGAAGAGTTGAAATGTTCCCAACACAAAGAAATGATACATGTTTGAAGTGATGGAGGTCCTAAATATCCTGATTTGATCGTCACACATTGTATGCTTGTATCAAAATATCACAGGGGTTGGGCACGGTGGTTCACACTGGTAATCCCAGCACTTTGTGAGGCTGAGGCGGGAGGATGGCTTGAAGCAACTTGGGAAACATAGTGAGACCCTGTCTCTAAAAAAAACAAAGCCACCTGTACCCCATATACATGTACAATTATTATATGTACATTTTTCAATTAAGAAAATAAATAATTAATATGTAAAAATATGTCTCCAAGCATTGCCTACTGTCCCCTGGGGGCAAAAATCACCCCTGTCTGAGCACCCTGCTGTGGAGAAATGAAACCTCTCCTGGTACAGGCAAGGAGCCTGCAGGGCCCCGTTACTTTCCTCCTCACCCTCTCACTGCCAGCTGCGGACATGGAGCCTACACCTGCCACCCACCAGCCCACGCTGTGGCCACTGTTCAGCTGAAGTCACCAAGCCCCCTAGAACACCTCACAGGCACTGGGGAGAGCTCCCTGCCTCCCCCAGAGGCTGAGCCTTCCTTCCCCAATAGCTCCTGGGGCAGTGGGACACCGAGGCCAAGGCTGCCACAGCTCCCGGCCTTGGCACTGGGTCCTGTAGGGTATGACCAAGCTCACAGCAGAGAACATTTGGAGCAGAAAAGCAGAAGGCAGAGAAACAAAGTGGGGACAGTGTGCAATTGTCTGGGGCACAGGAGAAGATGCTGAAGCCGGCAGGGAGAAGGAAGGTGGAGAGGTAGCTAGGGCAGGACCCCATACCCAGCCAAGGGCCCAGACTGTCTCAGGAGGGCGAAGGGCTGCCTGGTTTTATTTTCACCTTGCAGGTGGAGCTCTGGGTCTGGGTCCTCCCTGTCTGCCCTACAGGTGGATCTGTCCATTTTTCCTGGGCCAGGCCTCCCAGCACACTACCCCTCTCAGAGAATCACCTGCTCCTTGGGCAGGGCCTGCCAGCACCCTCAGGCCAACGGAGAAAGATCAGGCCAGCTAGGGGCTGGGAGAGGCTCTGCGTGGTGTGGAGAGGATGCCAGCCCATGTGAGGAGGCACCAGAGGCCCCCAGTCACCTGCACCCTGCCCCTGCCCACCCTGGGAGTACCCTCCCTGTGGATGAGCTGCGCATGAAGGACCTGGGGCCTGAGGGGTCCTCATGGGCCCCAGGGGAAGCAGGTGGCCAGGAGAGATGCAAAGGTTTCCCAGACAGCACTTGGGACGACTCAGCAGCAGCCGCCTCCAAAAGTGGGGAGCAGGGCCAGAGGGCCGAGGGCAGTGCTGGGTCCAAGCCCAGCCGAGGCGGTCCCGGCGAGCTTCAGTGCGTACATGCTGCCATCGTGTGGAGCCCAGCCCGGGCGGCCCTCCAGCTGTGGGACACCCCCGGCCCCCCATGCTGAGAACCCTGCCTGGCCAGGGCATCTCTGCCCCCCTGCCCCAACCACAGGCCTAAGTGGGCCCAGATGGTGTTGGCAGAATGGACTGGCTGGGCTGCTGCCTCCAGGGGTCCCAGAGTTGGGGCTCAGCTTGCCAGGGATGGGAGGGTGGGTGGTTTGAACAGGCAAACCTAATCCCAGGGCCTTTCAAAGAGGACTGACAGTGTGGGAAGTGGGCAGCCAGGCCCAGAGCCCAGACACAGCCCAAGCCTCTGCTCTGTCTCTCTAGGCCCCATGGACCTAGAAGGATGCTCTCCTTGGCAGACTCTGTCAGCCAGCGTCTCACCTTCTCCTCCCTGGGGTGTCTTGTGTCACAGGGAGAGCAGAACCCTGCCTTAGCCCCAGACCTGCCACCCTGTCTGCACAACCGCTTCTCCTTGGCCTCTTCCCATCCCTTGCGCCCTGCTCAGGGCTGCCCCTCCCCTCTCACACCAGCCACAGCCCCTCTCTCAGCATCCACAGCCTCATCCAAAAGGACTGTAGTTGGATTGCTAAGGGACCTACGGGAAGCAGAGGCACACTCCAAGAGTCGAATACTAAAGGGACAGTTTAGGAAGGCGTGGATAGGGGAAGGCTTGGGCGGTTACAGGGCTTGGGTTCTGTCGGAAGGGCCAGCAAAGGGAACAGTTCTGGGCTGAGAGGGCCACAGGCATGTGGAGAGCCCCCCACCCCCCGCCACACACAGAAGCAGTGGCCTTCTGTGGAGGAACGGCCGCAGAGAGGGAATACATGGGTCAGCCTCCCAAGACACCTGCTCTCCCTCCCAGGGACACAGAGCTCCTCAAAGTGGGGTCTGAGCTGCTTTAGCACCTGGTGCCGGCGGTGTGTAAATCCGCAGGGAGAGGATGGGACAGGCTCCTCAAAGTGGGGTCTGAGCTGCTTTAGCACCTGGTGCCGGTGGCGTGTAAATCCATGGGACCGTCTGGGAACACACTTTGAGGCTCAGTGAACATTTCTCCCAGAGTGAGACTTTCTCCTAGAAGGGAGCAGCGTGTTGGTTTCTGCCTCAAGAGAAGCTCTTCATTTTGGAGAGGCACTGTGAAGAGCGCTGATCAAAGAGGAAAAGAGAAGATCGAGGCACAATCATAGATAAATGAGAGAATGACCCCTCTGTGCTTGGCCCTGCCCCACCCACTCTGTGCCCCGGAGGCTGGCCCGGGCACGAGGTCCTCTGGGCTCCTGGCATCCGTTCATTGGCTTTGGCCAAGAGAGGCTCCAAGTGAAGAGTGGGAGGACAGGGAGGCTGGGATTTCTTTCCTGCTCCCCTTCCTTGGGTGCCCTGGTCCTGCCAGTGGCTGGGTCCCTTCTGTCCCCACTGTCGTCCCAGCTCTCTCTGGACTCTAGGATCCCCCTGCCCCTTCAGGCCTTGGTGTGTGTGTGTGTGTGTGTGTGTGTGTGTGTGTGTGTGCATTACACCTTTCTGCTGTTGTTCATCTCCAGGTGTTACAACACCCTTGCAGGTTATCTTTCTTATTTTTATTTTTTAAGAGACAGGGTCTCTATGTTGCCCAGGCTGGAATCAAACTCCTGGGCTCAAGCAATCCTCCCACCTCAGCCTCTCAAGTAAGTAGGACTACAGTTGCACACCACCTCACTTGGCTGTTGTGGGTCATCTTACCACCCGCCCTCCCCGCAACACACACCTCGCCAATCATTCTACAGTCAAGTCCCTAACACTTGCTGTTTTCCATGAGGATTCTGGTCATCTCCAAACATGTGTACCAACACACACACACACACACACCTGTCCATCACCACAACATTTTCATTCTACGTCCCAAATGTTGGTTCGACCAATATTAAGAATCTGCACCCCAAAATATGCCACTCTGGCATGTTGACTATTTTGAGTTAAAGGGACCTGAAAAGCAAGAGGTGCTAGAAGATCCCTCTGATCTTCAGTTTCTTTCTCAAAAGCAGGAGATGAAATTCCCATGTGAAAGATGTCCTCCCCATACTGAAAGGAAACTGCCACTCTTATCTCCAAGGACAGGAAGCTGGGGCCAAGGGAACTCTGTGCAAACAAACCTCGTTAAACTAATCCTCATCCTCCCAGCCACTTCTCCACCCAGCCAGCCCCCAGCCTGGGCCCCCGGGCCTTGGCCCATTTTCAAGCGTCCTGCTCTTTGTCTCAGGCAGTGCCTACGTGTTCAAACTGTAACTGCGCCTCCGGGCCTTAGGAAGGCTCCCATGCCTGTGAGTCGTGTGGTCTGTCAATTGTGTGCATTTCTCCTGCTGATCTGTCTTGTATCACTTTACTTCTCACACCAAAAACCCTTGAAGGGGTGGAGGGGAATTTTTGCACCCTCCACCCCAACACTGCATTCAAATGCAGCAACTCCACAGGACTGGGCCTGGCCACTCTCAAGTCTAGCGGCTCCTCCCTGCCTCCCACCAAACCCCACCCACCCTGGCTGAGCAGCCGCTTCCCGCCACAGCCCAGGCCATGGGGCTCCCTCTTCTTACAATCCAACTCCTACCAGCTGTCAGTGCACCTATAAGAACCATCCATCAGAGCTTGTCACTCCTCTGCTTAAAACCCCAGGAATCAAATCTCAGGTCCGGACAGAGGCTGCCAAGACCCTGTGAGACCTGGCCCCAGGGACTCATCCTAATCTTGCTTTCCTTGCCTGTGCTTCTCAGTGGGCCCCAGGGCTGCCATGGTGACCTTGCTGGGCCATTGCCCAGTCCCCAGACCACTCCTCCCACCTTCCATGTCTGAAAACATAGGCCCTCTTTAGAGGCGCCTGTCCCAACCCCACATCCACTCTGAAGCCCCCTGTTCCTTTCTGTGGGAACTTCTAGAAGGTTCTTTCCTTCTTCCTGCTCTCAGCCAC
Source organism: Pongo abelii (assembly GCF_028885655.2). Taxonomy (NCBI): domain Eukaryota; kingdom Metazoa; phylum Chordata; class Mammalia; order Primates; family Hominidae; genus Pongo; species Pongo abelii. Next base: position 105,194,854 of record NC_072000.2, on the reverse strand, counting down.
CTCCATGGAGAGTCCCCATTTGCCCTCTCGTGGTTTTCCCATGGACCTGTGAAGCAAATATACCCCGTGGGGAGCTAAGAGGGTCTCTGAGGAACCTGGACCCCAATGTGAGGGTCCAGCCAGTGAAGGTCCTGGACCCCCACTCTGAAGCTACCTGGGATTAGCATATCCAAAGGCACCAAGGAGAATGGAAATTTCCTCCCCTCTGGAAAATCGGGTGGACTTCCAGAGAAAGTTCTCGGTGAGCTTTTAAAGTGGCTGATTGAGAATTCTATGAAATGTCTGCAGTGTCTCCTGGCAAGCCCAGTCGTGGGTGATTAAAATACAACAACCTCATAACCACCCCCAGAAGCCTTTGCACACCCATCCTTACAGGGAGGCTTAAGGAAATTAAAGGGCTGAAATGATTGTTTTTTCCCCAGCAAGAAAGATTGGGCCACTTAATTAAGAACTACCCTTAATCTTGGACAAACTAGGTCTAATTTCTTCAAATTATTCCACATTTCACCAATTTCATTTTTTCCCTTTTACTCAAGGGTGTCTGGGCAGGCATGCCCTGCACACTGCAAAAAGCCGGATGTGAGACTGTCTCATTTTCTTCTGCCACACACGGAACATCTCAGCACTGATTATTTTCAACAGGGAGGAAAGTGGGCCTGGAGAGTGGGTCTGGAGAGTGCTCAGGAGGCCTGTCCTCACGCTGGAGCTCACAACCAGAGCTTCATTAGCACCGATTGATCGTCAGCCGCCCGTCAACAGGAAGGAGGACGTGGCACCTCGCATGCCGGGCACAGTCCAGGCTGATGGGCGGAAAGCATTTGCAAGTCCCCGAAGGGGACGCACGTAAGCAGCTCGTTTGGAAATCTCACTTACATCTTGCCTCTGTTCTCTAAATGCTTGAAAGGAAGAAAGACAAGCAGTGGCTGAGCATCCACCGAGGGGCCCAGCATGGAAGCCGGGGCGTCACCCTGATCCTGTCACTGCTGCTCCATTTGACCATTAGGAGAACTGAGGGCCAGAGGGCTGATGCCCAGGAAGTGGTGGGGCTCCAAAGACTGTGTCCTGTTCTGCCACATATCTGCCCCAGAGAGATATCCGTCTTCAACTCAATTGTGTGTGCTTTGTGTCTCTACCATCCAGCGCCCCATAGGTGCAGGGTAAATGTTTGCAGAGTGAACTCTTAGGTGAAGGAGTGGGGGAAGAATGTTCAAGCTGGAAGAGTCTGCAGTGGCCATGGATGGCTTTGCATACTCAACCTTTGCCCCCTTGGTTCAGCAGGCAGCACTTCCATCCCAAACCTCCCCCGGACGAGTCCTTGGGGTATGAGTGGCAGAACCCTATCCCCAGCTGACCGGAGAACGCCCTGCCCCTGTGCCCACCATGGGAGAGGGTCAGAACCCAAGCCAAGCCAACCACTATGGATGCTAGGACTTGTGTTGTTATCCCTGGGACACAGACGCGAGTGTCTCTCATCAAACCTTGATGCTAGAAGGATGTGAGGCCAGAGCTGCTGGGACAGGGAGTGGAGAGGCTCTGCCTGGGAATGAAGCCAGGAAGAGCAAACAAGATGGGAGAGAAAAACTGGTGTGGCCATTCCTGTGCTCCTCTGCACAGGAGTCGGTCAATCGTCTTTCTTTTGTTTGTGTATTTATTTTGAGACAGGGTCTCACTCTGTCACCCAGGCTGGAGCACAGTGGTGTGATCTTGGCTCACTGCAACCTCCGCCTCCCAGGCTCAAGTGATCCTCCCGTCTCAGCCTCCCGAGTAGCTAGGACTACAGGTGCATGCCACCACACCCAGCTAATTTTTTATATTTTTAGGAGAGATGGGGTTTCACCATGTTGGCCAAGCTGGTTTCAAACTCCTGGGCTCAGGCGATGTGCCCACCTCTGCCTCCCGAAGTGCTGGGATTACAGGCATGAGCCACCATGCCCAGCCCTCCTTTTCTTTCTACTGAAGCCATTTGGGTTGGGTTCCTTTATCAGCTAGTGAGGGGGTCCTCGCCATTACAAACCGCCCTGAACAAGCAGGGCTGGTTTATTTAGGAAGAGATTCCCAGAAGCACTGAAGGGGTGTGGAGACCTGAGCCTGGTAAGGGAAGGAGCCAATATAGGGAGAGCTACAGAACAGTTTCCCCTGTGGGGAACTGGGGCTCAATCCCGCTGCAGACTCATGGGAGACAGCCTGGAATTGCCTCGGTTGTGTCCTGCCAGAAGAGCAAGGAGGGCTGCTCTGATGGCGTTAACTCCCTGCACGTCCAGCCCGCCACACTCTCCACCAGCCAGAAAACATGTCCAGCAGAGTCAAGAGCCTTCCGCTCAGTGTCCATGGAAGTGGTGAGAGCCCAGGGCATCTGGGCAGAACCAGCATCATTGGTCACCCTTTTCATTTTACAGGGGGAGGAACAAAGGCCCAGGACAGCAAAAGGACAGGCAGTCACACAGAGGATTAATGGCAGCCCCAGATTCCGGCCAGGCATCCTGGCTGACACCCCAGCACACAGCATTCTCCTTCTTGCCTGCATCTCTGCAAATTTGGTGACCGCTACTAAACTGCAGTCTCCTCTGAGCAGGGACTGGACTCCAACTACTTAGGACAGTCAGAAATATTTTGATGGGCACATGCTCTGTGCCATCCCTGTGCTGGGCTCTTGGACTCTGGCGAGTGAAAAACCTACCCCTGCCTTTGCAGGGCACCCAATGCCATGCTCTTAAAGACTCGAGGGCATCTTAAGTGAGGTGCCCAGTTTTGCAGGTGACCTTGGGGAGTCACCATCAGTAGCAATAAAAGGTCCCATAAGAACAGTACTTTTTAGCTTACAACACACTTTCCCATCTGTCACATTTAAAAAATCTCGCCAAAACTCATGGAGCCTGTATCCTCTGTAAAAGGAGACAAATGCACTATAGCCCCTAGCCACAGGGTGAAGGGACCATGTGCCTGGGCGCTCTTGGTAAATCGGAACATGTGTGCCTTGCAGGGAACCAACAGCCACGACCCGCTGCAGACCCCAGTGTGGAACTTCATTGAGGGTCCTTGGGGTTGCAAGCAACAGAAACACAACTCAGACTAGCTGCAGATAGAAAGAGAATGTAAGAATTGAGAATTGTAACATAAAGGGGCTCAAACACTGTTTCTCTTTTCTCCTCTTTTCTTCTCTCTCTTTCCATCCTTTCTCTGCCTCCTTTTTATCTCTGCTTCCCTCTTGGTTTACCTCACTTTCCGTCCTGCCCTAGATCATTCCTCTAGGAGCTCTGTGCTGATAATGTACCACCAGGTTCACAGCGCCAATGGAAAGGGTGTGTTTCCTCCCTACATCCATATGTCAACATATGGGCATGGATTGCTCCAGTTTAGGACACATGCCCACCCCTTGAGCCACCTCTGGCGGGGAGTGTTCTGTGATTGGCTAGACGAAGAGGAAGCAGAGGTCTGCGCTTGAGCCCTCCCAAGACCTCACCGAGTGGATCTCCAAAGCAAAGACGCTGGATTGTCCAAACAACACCCTGATGAGCGGATTTTCACCTCTTAGTACAGGGTCTGGCACATGAGAGGGTGCTCACGAGAGTTTGCTAATAAACAAATCAATGAATATAGAGTTTGATAAATGCAGTGTATACAGTGCTATTTTTAAAAAGAACATTCCTGTTTCTTTCCGCTTAGTTACACCTGGATGCGTAACTTTATGTGTGTTTTTGTGTGGCTTTGAGGCATCTTATTTTCCCAGCATTAAAACAAAGTTACCACCTTTACCACTGCAAATTTCATTCTTTCAGAACATGGCATACAAAGCCCATTAAAACTGATGACCAAAGCAGGGGATAGTGGTACGTGCCTGTAATCCCAATTAGGAGGCTGAGGTGGGAGGATCCCTTGAGCCCAGGAGTTCAAGACCAGCCTGGGCAATGTAGCAAAACCCCCGTCTCTAAAAAAATTTTGATTACCAAAATGGCAATCTCATGATGGTTTTTTCTAGGATTTCCTGGAAGTTACCCAAATGTATCTTAGGTCTCTATGCCAGATTCCAAGCTTGGGTTCTAACCCAATATCAGATGGACTGAGAAAGCTTCCATTGGTGTGCTAGATGCTGTGACACACTGCCCAGCTTCACGCTCACCACCCAGGATGGAGGTGCTCACTCCCAGATGCTAAGTGTGCAGTTGGCTTATAGCTTATAGCTCTCAGCTGAGTCTTATCTGGGGGTTGCCCTCATCCTAACAGACTTGCCTCACCCAAGGTCACACCCCCTTGCCAGGGCAGTCCACATATAATGACCAGTAGGTATGGGGGTCAAAAAACTCTGCACCCTTTCCCCCAGGGGGGCCAACTCTGGTGGGCCATCCTGTTCAGAGGCCCCGTGGGATTGACCAGGCCCTTGTGATGGCCCTGTAGCTCAGCTGCTTCTGCTCTATCCTCATTACTTTACCCCTGTCCCAGTAGGTTGGTCCAAAGGACACTGCCTGCAAATTTCATCTCGGAGACCAAATGCCAGGGAACCCAACCTGCAACAGATGGTACCAGGAGTGGTCCAAGTATCTCTGAAATGGGATTTTGGAGCTGGCTCAGTCACCAGATGGCTGGCAATGAGGACTCTATCACCAGCGATAGGGGAGCATTGATGGTCCCTGGCGTGGGGTGGAGGTGCAATTAAGACCAGCAGAAAGGAATGCACAGCTAACACAATGGGTCAAGTATCTGAGGAGAACGAGGGAAATACTCATCACAGGGCTGCAGAGTTGGATGGCTGTTGCTGGGGGCAACTGCAGCATCGGAGGAAGACAATCAAAGACTGAGGGTGGTTAATCACCAATTAAAGGCCAATTACGATAACCAGAGGTTCTCCTTAGTATCATATAAATTAGAGACTCTCATCTCCTGCAGCTGGAGGGCAGAAAAGTTGAGGATCTGACCTAGGACTTAATTCTAAGTATTACAGAGCTGGAAAAGAGGTTGGATTCCCAAAACCTAGGCAAATCTGACATAACCGGGTTAGGGCTGGGGCTAGAATCATCTGGAAGCTCACTCACTTAGATGCCTATTAACACCTGCGCTGGGGAGGCAAGTGGCTGGGAGCTGGAAGAGCCAGTGCTCCTTGGACATCTGTCTCTATGTGGGTGTCTCTGTGGGTCTGTCCAAGGAGGAAGCTTCAGAGCAGCTGGATTTTCTACATGGTGGCCCCGGGATCCAAACCAAGTGTCCCAAGAGAGGGAGCAAAAGTGAGTGCAGCCTTTTTGGCTGAACCATGCTCTATGAATGCAATGGTGAGGGCAAATCTTCCCACTGGGCAGAGCTTCAGGTGGGGCTCCCTGTGATCCACTTTGTATGAAAAGCATCCTGGCTCAAGGATGGCGCATATAGGATTCTTGACCAGTGAAGAATAGTTTGATTGACTTCTCAGAGACTAGAAAGAAAAGATTGGCAGATCAGGGAGGGGGAGGTCTGTGGAAGAGGCAGGTGGGAGTGCTTTGAGAAGGGGTATCATGTGGCCAGAGGAAGGTCTATTCATGTGAATGCCCGCTGAGCGCTCTACAAAGGAAGAGGCAATGCAGACCTTAGGAGACAGAATGACTTGGCCAGCTGATGTCAGCCAGCCTCTGTCATCGGCCACCCCGTGCTGTGACCATAGCCGTGGGCCTGACCACATGGCCTCTCATTGACGTAGGCTGCTACAGCCCCAGGAGCTCCTGAGGCTGAATATCCCACCTGCCAGCAGCAGAAACCAACAGTGAGCTCCCAGCAACAGCAGAGCCTTTGAGCTTCATCTGTATTTACAGCCTTTCCCTATGGCTTGCATTACCTGCTGAGCTCTGCCTCCTGTCAGATCAGTGATGGCATCAGATTCTCTTAGGAGCACAAACCCTATCGTGAGCTCCCAGAGCTCCCAGCAACAGCAGAGCCTACACTGCACCCTTCCACCCTGGAAAAGGCAGCCATTCATCATGACTAGAATTGACACATACCCACGGGACTAGTCAGTTCTCTAGAGAAACAGAACCAATAGGATGAGTATATACGGTTCCTCCTTGAACAGCACGGGGCTGAACTGCATGGGTCCACTTTTGGGTTTTGGGGGTTTTTGTTGTTGTTTTTAGAGACAGGGTCTCCCTCTATCACCCAGGCTGGAGTGCAGTGGCACCATCACAGCTCACAGCAGCCTCAAACTCCTGCACTCAAGCAATCCTCCCACATCAGTCTGCTGATTAGCTGGGACTACAGGTGCATGCCACCACACCTGGCTAATTATTATTATTATTATTATTATTATTATTATTATTTTGTAGAAATGAGATCTTGCTGTGTTGCCCAGGCTGGTCTCAAAATCCTGGCCTCAAGCAATCCTTTCACTTCGGACTCCCAAAGCGTTAGAATTCCAGGGTAAGCCACCACACCCAGCCCAAGGGTTCACTCCTATGAAGATTTTCTCCTGCCTCTGCCCTCTCTGAGACAGCAAGACCAATCCCACCTCTTTCTCCTCCTCCTCAGCCTACCCATCATGAAGATGATGAAAGTGAAGATCCTGATGACCACTTCCACTTAACAAATAGTAAATATATTTTCTCTTTCTTATGATTTTTCTTAATAACATTTTCTTTTCTCTAGCTTACTTTATTGTAAGAATACAGTATATAATACATATAACATACAAAGTATGTGATAATTGACTGTGTTATCAGGAAGGCTGCCTGTCAACAGTATGTTGTTTATTGGTAATTAAGTTTTGGGGGGAGTCAAAAGTTACAAGTGGATTTTCTACCACATGGAGGGGTGGGGTCGGTGTACCAAACCCCCCTGTTATTCAAGGGCCAACTGTATATATAGAGAGATTTAGTATATGGAATTGGCTCCTGTGCTCAGGAGGCTGACAGCCTGGAGTCCCAGGAGAGCTGACGGTGCAGATGGAGTCTGAAGGAAGCCTTCTGGAGCAGGGGTGAGAGCGGCGGGCAGGTGAGCAAGCCTTTCCCCATGGTTTGCATTAACTGCTGAGCTCCACATCCTGTCAGATCAGCGATGGCATCAGATTCTCTTAGGAGCACAAACCCTATTGTGAACTGCGCATCAGAGGGATCTAGGTTGAGTGCTGCTTATGAGAATCTAAAGCCTGATGATCTGTCACTGTCTCCCATCACCCCCAGATGGGACTGTCTAGCTGCAGGAAAACAAGCTCAGGGCTCCCACTGATTCTACATTATGGTGAGTTGTAGAATTAGTTCATTGTATATTACAATGTAATAATAATAAAAATAAAGTGCACAATAAATGTAATGAGATCGAACCATCCCAAAACCATCCCCCAACCCCAGTCCATGGAAAAATTGTCTTCCACGAAACTGGTCCCTGGTGCCAAAAAGTCTGGGGACCGCTGTTCTGGAGGATTCCCCTTGCTCAGGCTTGCCCTACTCAAGCCTTCACCTGATACGATGCCACTCACCACATTGCGGAGGGCAGTCTGCTGTACCCAAGGCCCCCGGCTGGAATGTTAACCTCTTCCAAGCTGACACATAAAATTCACCATCACATCCAGGAAGTGGTTTGCTTTTCCTGGCCACAAAGTCACAGACAGCTCCCACCTCACCCCCAACCCCGTCCCCCTACCCACCTCACCCCATCTAAAGATTTACAGTGCTTGATCCACCAACATGGACTCCCACATAAAATCACAGCAAAAGAGGTGTGACCATGTGCACATAACCACAGGATACACCATCAGTTGCAGACCCTGCCATCCAAATGCTGTGGACTGATAGGAAGCAGAATGGTTTGTTTTAGGCAAAGCTGAGATGCCAGTCTGAAGATGAGCCCATGTCCTCCAAGGTGCAAATTCCCTAAATGAATGGCCATGATATGGTGTTCTGCCCCTGGTAGATCAAAGAGAAATGTTACCTGTATACCTATATAGGTCCAGGAACCAAGGGGCAGAAGCAGGAATGGCCCTGCTTGTAATAATCCCTCCTACAACCTATTTGAAGAGTTTGTGATTCTTATTCCTGGAGCTCAAAGCCCTGTGATCAGGGAGGTCCTGGTTCTCAAAGGGGAAATTCTTCTGCCAGGGAACACAGAAATAGTCTCATTAAACTTGATTTTTACAGCTTCATTGCATCATAAAGTTCACCCATTTTAAGTATGCAAGTCAATGATTTTCAATAAATTTGCTGTGTTTTACAACCATCCTCGTAATCCAGATTTAGAACCTTTCCATCACCTCAGGAAGATCCCTCAGCCCCATTTACAGTTAATCTTCATTCAACCCCCAGCCCGAGGCAAATGCCTATGTACTTTCCGTCTCTCTCTATTTGCTCTTTCTGGACATTTCATACACATTGCATCATACAGTATGTGGTCTTTGGAGGTTCCTCCATGTTGTAGCCTGCATCAGCACTTCCTCCCTTTCTCTTGATGAAGAGTATTCCATTGGGTGGATAGACCACATTTCGTTTGTCAGTTCACCAGTTGACGGACATTTGAGTTATTTCTACCTTTTTTTTTTTTTTTTGGCTATTAGAAATTAAGCTACCATGAACATTTACATGCAAGTTTTGTGTGAACTTATGTTTTCATTTCTCTTGAGTAGCTATTTTGGAGAGGAACAGTTGGGTCGTTTAGTAAATTTATGTTTAACTTTTTTTTGCATAGATTCATGGGGTTTGAGTGCAGTTTTGGTCCATGGATATATTGCGCAGTGGTGAAGACTGGGCTTTTCATGTACACATCGCCCAAATATTGAACACCGTACCCAATAGGTAAATGTTTAACTTTTAAAGAAAAAGCCAAACCGCTTTCCCAAGTAGCTGTACTGTTTTATATTTCCTCCAGCCGTGTATGAGAAAGCCCATTTCCACACACTCTAACTAGCATTTATTATTGTCTGCCTATTTAATTATAGCCATTCTAGTGTGTATGAAGTGGTATCACATTGTGGCTCACATTTGCATTTCCCTCATGACTAATGATGTTGAGCATCTCTCCAAGCGCTTATTAGTCATTTGTTTAGCTTTTTGGTGAAATGTCTATTAAAATCCTTTCCCCATTTTTTAATTGGATGTTTGTCTTTTTGTTGAGTTATCTGTATGTTCTGGACACAAGTCCTTTATCAAATGTACGATTTACAAATATTTTTCAGTCTATGGCTTGTCTTTTCATTTTCCTAATGATGTCTTTTGAATTGCAAACATTTTATTATTTTGGTGAAGACTGATTTATCAATTTTTTACTTTATACAGTGTGCTTTTAATGTTGAATCTGAGAAAGCTTTGTTAACCCAAGGTTATAATGATTTTCTGCTGTGTGTTCCTCTAAATGTTTTATAGGCCTGGTGTGGTTGCTCACACCTGTAATCCCAGCACTTTGGTAAGCCGACGCAGGGGAATTACTTGAGCCCAGGAGTTCGAGACCAGCCTGGGCAACATAGTGAGATCCTGTCTCTACAAAAAATTAAAAAATGGCTGGGCACAGTGGCTCACGCCTGTAATCCCAACACTTTGGGAGGCCGAGGTGGGCAGATCACTTGAGGTCAGGAGTTCGAGACCAGCCTGACCAACATGGAGAAACCCTGTCTCTGCTAAAAATACAAAATTAGCCAGATGTGGTGGCGCATGCCTGTAATCCCAGCTACTCGGAAGGCTGAGGCGGGAGAATCACTTGAACCAGGGAAGCAGAGGTTGCAGTGAGCCGAGATCGTGCCATTGCACTCTAGCCTGGGCAACAAGAGCGAAACTCCATCTAAAAAAAAAAAAAATTAAAAAATTAGCTGGGCATGGTGGCACATACCTGTGGTCCCAGCTATTCAGGAGGCTGAGGTGGGAGGATCACTTCAGTCCAGGATGTTGAGGCTGCAGTGAGCCGTGTTCATGCCACTGTGCTCCAGCTTGGGTGACAGAGTGACAGCCTGTCACAAAAACATTAAAATTAAAAGGAAAGTTTTATAGTATAAGCACTTATATTTAGGCCTACAGTCGTTTTGGGTGATTTCTTTTGCGAATGGTAAGAAGTTTGCCTTTCTGCATGTGGATATTCAGCCATCCCAGCACCATTTGTTAAAAACCTATTGAAAGACATTGACACCTTTATCAAAACTCAATTGACCGTAAATGTAACAGCTTCTCACTGGACTCTCAGCTTTGTTTCATTTATCTACGCAGCATGCCCACTCTTACACCAGGTAATGCTGCCTCTGTTACCAAAGCTGTAAAATGCATTTTGGAAGTGGGAAATGAAAGCCCTCTTGTTTTGTTTTGTTTTTTAAATTGTTTTTGCTATTCTGGGTCTTTTCATTTCCATATAAATTTTAAAATCAGCTTGTCAATTTCTGTGAAAAAGCCTTCTGGGATTTTGATAGGGATTGTGTTGACTCTACAGATCAATTTGGGGAGAATTGCCATCTTAACAATATTGATTCTTCTAATCCATGAATATGAAACGTCTCCATTTATTTAGATATTCTTTCATTTACCTTGGCAATGTTTTATAGTTTTCGGTGTACAAATCTTACACTTCTCTTATTAAATTTATTCCTAAGTCTTTTATTCTTTGTGATGCTGTTGAATGGAGTCACTTTCTCAATTTCATTTCCAGATTGTTCATCGCTAATGTAAAGAAATGCAGTTGATTTTTGTATATTGATCTTGTGTCCTTGCTGAGTTTCTTTATTTATTGTCATAGTATTTTTGTGAATTCCTCAGGATTTTCTCCATACAAGATCATGTCATCTAAATAAAGACAGTTTCCTTTCCAATCTGGATGTCTTTATTTATTACATCTGACTGCACTGTCTAAAACCTCCAGCGCAACATTAAATAGAAGGCGCAAGAGTGAAAATCTTTGCCTTGCCACTCCTGTTAAGGAGAAAGCATTTAGTCTGTCACCATTAAGTCTGACGTTAGGTATAGGATTTTTATAGCCTCTCTTTATCAGGTTAATAAAGTTCCCATCTATTCCAGGTTTGCTGGGAGGGTTTTTTTTTTCTTTTTTAATTGTGAATACTCGCTGAATTTTGTCAAATGAGTTTTTCTCTGTCTATTGAGATGGTCTTGTGGATTTTGCTCCTTACTGTGTTAACACAGTGCATTACATGAATTGATTTTTGGATGTTAATCCAGCCTTTTATTTTTGAGACAAATTCCATTTGGTCATGATATGTAATCCTTTTTCTATAGTGGTGAATTCACTTTGATATTTCATTGAGGGTTTTTTTTCCTCTATATTCATGAGGGGATTTGTCTGTAATATTTTTTTTGGTGATGTCTTTGTCTAGCTTTGGGACCAGGGTAATACCAGCCTCAAAGAAGGACAAAAGTATCCCTTTGTCCTCTATCTTTAGGAAGAGTTTGTGGAATAGTGACATTAATTCTTCTTTTTTTAACTTCTTTTTTAATTTTTTGAGACAGAGTCTCTCTCTGTTGCCCAGGCTGGAGTGCAGTGGTGCCATCTTGGCTCACTGCAAGCTCCTCCTCCCGGGTTCAAGGAATCCTCCTGTCTCATCCTCCTGAGTAGCTGGGATTACAGGCATGCGCCACCACGCCCAGCTAATTTTTGTATTTTTAGTAGAGACGGGGTTTCACCATGTTGGTGAGGCTGGTCTCAAACTCCTGACCTCGTGATCTGCCTGCCTCGGCCTCCCAAAGTGCTGGGATTACAGGCGTGAGCCACCACGCCTGGCCTGACATTATTTCTTCTTTAAACATTTGGTAGAATTCATTAGTGAGGCTCTCTAGGCTCAGGCTTTCCTTTGTGGACAGACTTTTAAAAGTATCAATTTTTTGGCTTGTTCTAAGTGTATTCAGATTTTCTACTTCTTCTAGCGTGAATTTTGGGGGTTTGTGTTTTGCTAGAAGTTTATCCATTTACTTAATTGCCTAATTTGTTGGGGTAAAATTGTCCACAGTATTCCATTATAATTTTTTATGAATTCTATGGGGTCAGAGGTTATGTCTCTCTTTCATTACTGATTTTGGTTATCTGAGCAGTCTCTTGTTTTTCTTGATCACGTTAGCTAAAGGTTTTTTTTTTAATTTTGTTGACCTTTTCCAAAAAACAAACTTTTGGTTTCTTTGGTTTTCTCTGTGGTCTATCCCTTTTCTACAAATTTGATTTCCATTCTTATCTTTATTTCCTTCATTCTGCTTGCCTTGGATTTAGTGTGTTCTTTCTTATGTAGATTGGTAAGGTGAAAGGTTAGACTGCTGATTTGAGATCCTCCTTCTTTCCTAACATAGACTGTGTATTCTCTTTTAGGCACTCCGTTAGCCGAATCAAGAAATTTTGATATGTCATGTTTTTGTTCTCATTCACTTCAAAATACTTTGGATTTCCTAAATTTCTTTCTGTTGTTGTTTTCTCATTTAATTCTGTTGTGATTGAAGCACATACTTTTTATGATTTCATCTTTTTTAATTTGCTGAGACATGTTTTGTGACCTAGACTTTGGACCACCCTGGAGAATGTATCAGGCACCCTTGGAAAGAGTGGCTGTTCTGCCACTGCTGCTGGGTGGAGTGTTCTATAGAGATCGGTTTGGGGAAGTTGATTGATAGAGTGGTTCAAGGCTTCTATAACCTTACTAATTTTCTGTATACCTGCCCTATTAACAAAATACCTTAGGCTGGGTAATTTATAAACAATAGAAATTTGTTTCTCACAGTTTTGGAGGCTGGGAAGTCCAAGATTACGGAGCCACAGATTTGGTGTCTGTCAAGGGCCTGTTCCATAGGTGGCATCCTCTCCAGTGGGTGGGCTGGGGGGGTCCTCACATGGCCAAAGGGGCAGCCTCTTTTTCATAAGGTCACTAATCCCATTCCTAACAGCTCCACTCCCATGATTTAATCACCTCCTACAGGGCCCACCTCTTAATATCACATTGGCAATTAAGTTTTTTTTTTTTTTTTTTTGAGACAGAGTCTTGCTCTGTCACCCAGGCTGGACTGTAGTGGCGCAATCTTGGCTCACTGCAAACTCCACCTCCCAGGTTCGGGCTATTCTCCTGCCTCAGCCTCCCGAGTAGCTGGGACTACAGGCGCCCGCCACCGCGCCCAGCTAATTTTTTGTATTTTTAGTAGAGACGGGGTTTCACCGTGTTAGCCAGGATGGTCTCGATCTTCTGACCTTGTGATCCGCCCACCTCGGCCTCCCAAAGTGCTGGGATTACAGGTGTGAGCCACCACACCTGGCTAGGCAATTAAGTTTTAACATGAATTTTAGGGGGATGCATTCAGACCATAGCAAAGGAGTATTGAAATCTTCTACAAGTGGAAAGTTATCTATTTCTCTTTGTATTGATATCAGTTTTTGTTTCATGTATTTTGAAACTCTTATTAGGCACATCAAGGTTTAGGATTTTTATGTCCTCTTGACTGACTCTTTCATCATTACAAAACATCTCCTCCTTTTTTTTTTTTTTGGTAACTTCTTTTTGTCTTAAAGTTCTATTTTCCTGATATTAATATAGCCACTCATGGATCATGAGGTCAGGAGTTCAAGACCAGCCCGATCAACATGGTGAAACCCTGTCTCTACTGAAAATACAAAAATTAGCCAGGTGTGGTGGCACGCACGTAATCCCAGCTCCTCAGGAGGCTGAGGCAGGAGAATCGCTTGAACCCAGGAGGCGGAGGTTGCAGTGAGCCGAGATCACACCACTGCACTCCAGCCTGGGCGACAGAGCGAGACTCCACCTCAAAAAAATATATATACATTTATATATATATACACATATATATAGCCACCCCAGTTCTCTTACAGTTACTGTTTTCTTGGTATGTTTTTTCTATTCTTTTACTTTCAACCTATTTTCTGAATCTAATAAAGTGTCTTTTTTTTGTAAATAGTATATAGTTGGATTCTGTTTTTTTGTACAATCTGACAATCTCTATCTTTTGATTTGAGTGTTTATATTTGATGTAATTATTGATATGGTTTAATTTACATCTGACATTTTGCTATTTGTACAATGTGACAATCTGTCTTTGGATCTGAGTGTTTATATTTGATGTAATTATTGATATGGTTTAATTTACATCTGACATTTTGCTATTTGTTTTCTATATTGCTGATGTCTTTTGCTTCTCTCTTCCTGTTACTGCATTCTTTTGTGTTAAATAGATATTTCACAGTGTACCATTTTAATTCCTTATTTTCACTATATTGTAAATTGTATTTTCTTAAAAGTTATTCTGAACATTACAATATGCACTTTAAAATAATCTGTATGGGATTAAAACTAACTTTATTCCAATAAGATATAGAAACTTCTTTCCAATATATCTTCCTTCTTTTCTCATTTCTTTGTGCTAGTACTGTCATATAAAATGCATCTTGTTATATTATAAGCCTAACAACACAGTTTTATAATTATTGCTTTATTCAGTTATGTTTTACATCAATTAAGAGAATAAACAAGTAAAAAAACATATTTATGCTAACATTTATATTTACCTTCACAAGTGCTCTTTATTTCTTCATGGAGATTCAAGTTATCATATGATGTGATTTTCTTTAGCCTGAAGGACTTCCTTTAGCATTTTTTGTAAGGCAGGTCTGCTAGCAAAGAATCCTTCCAGTCTGTTTATCTTGGTATGTCCTTATTTTGCCTTCAGGTTTGAAGGATAATTTTGATGGATATAAATTCTTGATTGATTGGTTTCTTCTTTCAACACTTTGAATATCCTACTGCCTTCCAGCTTCCATTGTTTCTGAAGATAAATTAGCTGTAATCTGATTGTGGTTCTCTTATACATGATGAGTCATTTTACTGTTGTTCCCTTGAAGACTTTGTCTTTGATGACATATGTTATAGTCAGTCTTTGCCTACGGTGTGTCTAGGTATGGATTTCTTTGAGTTTATTCTATGCTATGGTCTGAAGGTTTGTGTCACAAAATTTATATGCTGAAATTTATATGCTGAAATCTTAACCCCAATGGTAGTAGGAGGTGGGCCTTTTGTAGATTAGGCTATGAGGGCAGAGCCTTTGTAAATGGGATCAGTGTCCTTATAAAATAGGCCCAAGAGAGCTTTTTCACCCCTTCTGCTGCGTGAGGACACAGTGAGAAGGCGCCATCTGTGAACCAGAAAGCCAACCCTCACAAGACACTGAATCTGCTGGCACCTTGATCTTAGACTTCCCAGTCTCTGGAACTGTAAGAAATAAATTTCTGTTGTATCTAAGCCACCTGGTTGATGGAATTTTGTCAAAGCAGTCCAAACAGACTAAGACATTCCACTTGGAGTTTGTTAAGCTTATTGTATTTACATACTAATATTTTTAAGCAAATCTGGGACATTTTCAGCTATTCTTTAAAAAAAAAAAAGGTTTTACCCCTTTCACTTGATGGTGTCCCACAGGTCTCTGAGAAGTGCTATTCATTTTATTCTCTTCTTTTTTCTTTCTGTTCTTTAGACTAAATGGTTTCTATTGCTTTGTCTTCAGGTTTGCTGAGTCCTTCTTCCTCTAGCTCACACCTGCTGTTGAGCACCTCTAGTAAATTTTCATTTCAGGTATTATACTTTTCAATTCCAAAGTTTCTATATAGTTCTCATTAATACTTTGTATCTTTTTGTTGACTTTCTCTATTGGTTAGACATTGTTGTCTCATACTTTATTTTATTTCTTTGTTTTCTGTTTGTTTGTTTTTTTTTTTTGAAATGGGGTTTTGCTATGTTGTCCAGCCTGGTCTCAAACTCCTGGCCTCAGGTGATCCTCCCACCTCAGCCTCCTGAGGAGCTGGGATTACAGGCATGTACCACCACACCCAGCTGCTTTAATGATTTAAACATAGATTCCTTTAGACCTTTGAACATGTTTATAGTCAATTATTTTAAGTCATTGTCTACCAGGTCCAATATCTGAGCTTGCTCAGAGATAGCTTGTATGCACTGCTTCTTTTCTGTGTATGACCACATTTTTCTGTTTATTTGTATGTTTCACCATGTTTTTGGAAACTGGAAGCTTTGGATAAATATTATAACAAATCTGAGTTCTGATTTGTCTCCCCCAGAGGCTATTGCTGCATTTATTTATGTGTTTAGTGACTTGCCTGGATAAATTATTTAGAGCCAGTCTCCCCTCCAGTGTGCAAACATGGAAATCTTATTTGTTTGTTTGCTTAATTCCTGCCTTCATTTTAAACCTTTTCTATAGATTAAGCATAATCTGGGTAAGCATCCTTAGTAGGCAGCCAATGATTGGTCAGAGGTTTTGCTTAAACACCTTCAGCCAGTAAGGTTTCTGCCCTTTGGTATGGTGAGGCACACACTCAGAGGGCAGGCAGTTTCCAAGTGTGCCCACCTTCACTTGCTGTTTGTGCAGGGCCTCATGATCAGCCAGGAACAAACAGATAACTGGGCCCTCTCCACGTTCTCCTGCACATTCCTACACCTTGGGCAAGGGCACAGCATTCCAGATTCTTAGAAATATGTCAGGTTTATCAAAGCCCCTATGGTTGTCTTATTTCCCAGCTTTTTCTTGTAAATTTTTGACTGGTTGCTGCTTTCCCAAGTCAGTATCACAGACTTGGGTAGCTGTGACATTAGCCTTCCTTGATTGTCTGCTGCAGAGATGGCCTTTGCTTTTGACAGTGTTTCTGGACATTGTGCTTTTCTGTGGAGCTCCAAATTAGATCAGCCCCCTCCAGCAGCAGCAAGATTTCTGGGTTTATGGTTGCCACACCACAGAGTTCAGACAGAGGGGGGTGGGAGCAGCCCCTTGTGGAAATGGCACAGACCCCGCCACTGTCAACAAAGGCTCAGCTGTTTTTATTAAATAAATGTCTTTCCATTTGTTATTTGCCTTTGGTTAATGTCCAGAGTTCCGAAATGGTTGTTTTTGGCAATTTTGTCCAATTTTTTCATTGTTCTTATAGGGACAGGATTTGCCGTGGTCCTCCTGCCACCTTTCTCCCCGTTTAACTTGAAGCTCCGCTGCTGCCAGTCACTTCAGCCTCCTCCTATCAAGAGACCGGTAGGCAAGGAAAGGGGTCACCATTCTGGCAGGAGAAATCAACCCTGATCATCAGAAAGAGATAGGATTTCTCGTACATTATGGAGCCAGGAAGGAACACATTTGGCACCCAGGTTATTTTCTGGGCATTTCTTGCCACGCTTTGGCCCAATTTGATCATAAGTGGGCAAGTGCCACAGTCATGACCAGAGCAGTGCATGGTGACCAAGGTTTCAGACCCCTCAGAAATGAGGGTCTGAGTCACTCAACCCTATGAGCCGCCTAGATCATTACAGGTACTACATTGGGATGAGAACAACCTGGAATGGGTGGTGGAGGTGGGAGACAATGAGCGTCAGTCACGGCCTAAAGGTCAGCTGCTATGGTCGGGGCAGTCGGTTCATCCCAGCAAAGCTCCTCTTGCGAGTTGTCCCCGGGAAAAGAGGCCCATAGAATCCCGGAGGAGTCGCTCTCAGGAATTATCATATGAAATAAGGGGAGTCAAGTGGCATGAGGTGTGGACTGTAGCCTGTGCTATTTGGGACTGAAGCATTAATTTCCCCAGCTGCTGGAATGGTTGGTGGCTGACAGCACTCAGCTGGGTCCACCTCTCCCTGGTGCCGTGCCTTTGGCTGAAGAAAGCCTCACTGCCCATGGTCAAAGGCCCTCTCCTGCGGCAATCCATATCCAATGATAGGTCAATATGGAGATACAAAGACTCCTCCCGAATCCCCACCCCAATGTGGGACAACTCTGAGAGGATGTCTAAAGCTCCATGAGGATTGTCTGAGACTTTGTTGCAACTGCAGAGCAATTAAACTCATCCCACCGCCCTTCTTGATTCCTTGACCCCCACCCTCCTCGGGAGGTGTTGATCATGAGAACATTTCTCAAAAAATCTCTTGTACATAAATTTCCACTCAGCATATACTTCCAGGGTAACCCAGCCTGCAACAATTGGTATCTCACTCTCTTGTTTCAATCATGCATAATTAAACCTAGGCAACACAGCGATAACTCATCTTTACAAAAAATTTAAAAATTAGTCAGGTGTGGTGGCACGCACTTGTTGTGCCAGCTACTTGGAGGTTGAGGCAAGAGGATCACTTGAGGCCAGGAGTTTGAGACCAGCCTGGGCAACGTAGTTAGACCTCTGCCTCTACAAAAAAAAAAAAAGAAAGAAAATTTAAAAATTAGCCAGGTATGGTGGTACACACCTGTAGCCCTAGCTACTCAGGAGGCTGAGACAAGATCACTTGACCAGAAGTTTGAGGCTGCAGTAAGTTATGATTGTGCCACTGCGCTCTAGCCTGGACAACAGAATGCAGCCCTGTCTCAAAAAAAAAAAAAACAAAAAACAAAAAAACAAAAAAAAACCATAATTAAGCCCAACAATTAACATGAATGAATCCTCCTCCTCTATTTTTCTGGCAGCAGACAGGGAGAAAAGGGTGGCACACACAAAAAAGTCTAATTGACAGATGCTAAAATTGAGGGCAACTGTTTTATGAATAGGTAATTAAACCTTTTTGTATGTCAATGTCTCATCATTGTACACCAATGATGAAAAGTGTTGCTTGCACAAGAACTGCCACCTCTGGAATTTTTATAATAACTTCTGACAATTATATAGAATTTACAAGGCCTAAGCTGGAAACAACTTCAAATGATGGCTTGAGTCTGATGTGTCTGCAGCACCCACATTGGGCACCGCTCCTAGAAGGGGCTGGGATACATTTCCTAAGTGAACGAAGGTGAAAACCCTTTCGCATGTGTCTTGTCGCACTGGTCTCCTCTAACACCCACTGCAATGGTGGGTTTGAGTCACATGGTAGTTGAGAGCCACGGCTTGGAAACTGTACGAGCCAGGACCCCATCAGCGGAGCCGAGCTGCTCAGACAGAGAGGGAGAGAAAGGGATCCATTGCGGGGATTTGACCTCACACAACTGTGGGGCCTGGCTAGGCAGTCTCTGTAAGTCTGTTGTCTTTGCATCCGAGGCTGGAGCTTGGAGAACAGAAGGCAGTGGGGAAGGCAAGAGGAATGTAAGGTGGGCAGATCAAGAGCGAGCCGGGGTCCATAGCAGAGCCGGCCCCACAAGGACAAGCACACCTGGCTCAGTTCTTTTTGCCTCTAAAATTGGTATGAGTAGCCCACAGGATCCCAGGGCTTTCATCGCAGAGCGAAACACACATGCCTGGCCCAGGAGCCCGGGAAGCAGAAGGTGGATCCGGGGGTGTGGCACAGCCATGGGCCCAGCCAGTCTCATGTCAATGAGGTGATCGGAATATCAGCAACCTCATAGGTGAGTTACACAACGGCTGTTCCTTCACCCTGCCCTCCCAGTCTCCCCAGAGTCAATACTGTCGCCCACTCTCACCAAAAATACACAGGAAAGGAAGTTCTGGGTAACATCACTCAGCCTCGCTAAGCTGATACATTATCCATACAGCAAAGTCCACCTCTTGTCAACTTGACACCCAGGCCCCATCTCCTCTCCAAAGTATGAATGAGACTCACAAAGTCATCCTTCTGGATTACACAACTATCTTACAGCTACACATTGCACAACAGCCCTGCCTATACTTACAAATACACTAACCTTTCCCCAGAAGAGGATAGAAAGTCTTTTATTCCCCTTTGGACAAGGTTGATTCTTCTAGCTCATTCACACTCCCTGTTTTAAATTCTGCAGCTTAGATACTGAGATACGAAGCTAACTACTGGTTCCACATCTTATGCTAGATGATGAGATAAGAAAAGAAAACAAAAAATACACATACATATAAACATATTCAAAATAAGGAAGAAAGACCCATAGTTATTACAGTCCTCATTTCTGCCACTGGTTACATCGTCCTAACAGGCATTGATAACTAACTCCTTCCAATGGCCATTTCATATTCCCTTTGGCTTTAGCGAGCATTCCAGCTACTCACGGTTCTTTTCTTTGTAGAGTGCCCCAAGCATTGATTCATGAAGACTTTGGGCCATTGGAGGTTCTGCCTGAATTGGGCTGGTAAAGATTTTCATTGGTTTTAATCACAGGGCAGGGGAGGAATAGAAAACACCCAAGGGTCTCCTGCAATTCACGAGTGCATTGGCAATCCAATCTCTCCTTGATCGGGATTGATCAGGATTGATCAGGATCAATCACCCCAGCCAGTACAGTGACCCCCCCTTCTTCACTTGTTGACTCAGCGGTATGAGGAGCTCAAACTGACCGGATGGCAGTTTCAACATCCAGCTTTGCTATAGTTTGCATAGGGTTTGTTTGGCTCCATCAAGTCTCTTCTTGAAATTTGACCCCAAGTGTTAGCTGTGGAGGCCTGGTGGGGGGTGTTTTGCTCAGGGGAGCAGATCCCTCATGAACAGGCTCTTAGTTTCCACGGGAACTGGTTGTTGAAAAGAGCCTGGCACCCTCCTTCTTTTTTATTTTTTATTTTATTTTTAATTCTTTCGAGAGAGTGTCTTGCTCTGTTGCCCAGGTTGGGGTGCAGTGGCGTGATCACGGCTCACCTCACTGCTGCTTCAATCTCCCCAGCTCAGGTGATCCTCCTGCCTCAGCCTCCCAAGTAGCTGGAACCACAGGCATGGACTCCCGTGCCTGGCTGATTTTTTTTTGTTTTTTGTAAAGCCTGGCCAGCACCATGATTCTGGTACGGTGCGCAGAATTATAAGCCAAATAAATCTCTTGCTTTATAAATTATCCAGTCTCTCATATTCCTCATGGGAATACTAAATAGACTGAGACAAGCTCAAGGGAGTCATTGCTGTGTCAATGGCGAAAGGACTTGGTAGGCCCACGGGTGTGCATTGTGGCAGGAGCATTGAGGGCAGAGAAGGCAAATTCCATCCAGAGTCAATATCTATTCCAGCGAGAACGAAGTGCTACCCCTTTCCATGGTGAAGTGGCCCAGTGCAGTCGTCTGCCTCTAGGTGGCTGGCCGGTCCCCGGGAAGTGGACCATGGCGGGATTCAGTGCCCGTCTCTGCTGGTGGCCCATCAGGCTCTCAGCAGTGGCTGTAGATGATTGGCTTTGTGCAATAGAAGCAGACGTGGCTGAGAGTGTGCAACCTCCACCCCTTCCTGCTTTGCTCAGGAGGCTGTATGACAAACCCAAGCATGGGCCGGAAAGGAGACTGTCTGCAGTCCCCAAAACAGGTCATCCCATCCACCTGGTTAGTAAAATCTTCCTCTGCTGAGATCACCCTTTGATAACTTTCGCTGAACTTTCACATGAGACACAAATATCTTCACACTCTGTGCTGATTTGGAGAGGTCTATCCACTTACCCACTTCCTCAGACCTTCTTCTCACCAGTTTCTCAATTGTATTCCAATTCCAATTCCTTAACCGCTTAGCCAAACCATTAGCCAGAGCCCACAAATCAATACAGACCTGTATCTCTGGCCAGCTCTCTTTTCCAACAAAATGAACAACCCAGATTCTGCGAATTGGTAGGATGTCCCCTCACCACAGGCCTTCAGGGCCATTTCAGAGCGGGGCAACCTGTTGCAACTGTCTGCGCTGGGGTAGTATCTGTGTGTCACACAGAACCATCTATAAACCAGGATGGAAATGCCTTCCTCAGTGACCTGATCATGGGGACCTCCCCTGAGGTCATCAATACAGATTGATAGAGAGAAGGTGGCACAGCTGAGAATAGGGGCTGCAGGCCTCAGAGTGTCAGAGTCACTTCTTCTTTTTTTTTTTTTTCCTTTTTTGAGACAAAGTCTCACTCCGTCACCCAAGCTGGAGTGCAGTGGCACTATCTCAGCTCACTGCAACCTCCTCCTCCCAGGTTCAAGTGATTCTCCTGCCTCAGCCTCCTGAGTAGCTGGGATTACAGGTGCCCACCACCATGCCCAGCTAATTTTTCTATTTTAAATAGAGATGGGGTTTCACCATGTTGCCCAGGCTGGTCTCATACTCCTGACCTCAGATGATCCACCTACCTCAGCCTCCCAAAGTGCTGGGATTACAGGAGTGAGCCACCATGCAGGGCCTTGAGTTGCTTCTCACTCAACTTGCTTTTGCCTAAAGCATTTGCTCCAGCCTGAGCCTATATGTTCATTTCCATGCGACACAGAAGCACCACTGTGCACGACCAACCTTTTGACTGTGTGGGTCTGACTGTACTTAGTCCACAGTGGGTGTCTCGGGTCACCTGGTAACTTGGCTGCCCATGGTCAAGAGCTCATTCTCAGCCGGACGCACTGGCTCATGTCTGTAATCCCAGCACTTTGGGAGGCCAAGATGGGGACATCACCTGAGGTCAGGAGTTCAAGACCAGCCTGGCCAAATGGTGAAACCTCATCTCTACTAAAAATACAAAAATTAGCCAGGCATGGTGTTGGGCACCTGTAATCCCAGCTACTTGGAAGGCTGAGGTAGGAGAATTGCTTGAATCGGAGAGTTGGAGGTTGCAGTGAGCTGAGATCACGCTACTGCACTCCAGCCTGGGAAACAGAGCAAGACTTTGTCTTAAAAAAAAAAAAAAAAAAAAAAAAGAGTTCAATCTCTACGGAAGCCCAAGAGCAAGTCAAAGGTGGTTTCTCAATCACACCCGAGGGGAGAGTGGTTCTCCACAGAGGAGGGCAGCACCTCACTCCAAAATGTGAACGGTCTGTGCTGTGATTCACCTGGGAGGGGGTGCCAAAAGCTCGGAACAACCCCCTAGGGAAGTGCCTCTGACACTGCAGACGCCACTGGATCTGCTGGGTCATATGGCCCAAGAGGCAGAGCCACTGGCACGGCAGCCTGGATCTGCTGTGCAGCCTTCTCTTGTTCTGGGTCTCTCTCAAAATTGGCAGATTTTCACATCACTCAGTAAATGAGTCAGAATAGCACGCCCCAGTGAAGCACAGTCATACCTCACTTAACCAAAGAGGTACGTTCTGAGAAACGCATCATTAGGCAATTGCGTTGTTGTGCAAACATCATAGAGTGTACTCACAGACACTTAAATGGCACAACCTACTGCACACTGGAGCGAGGTGGTACGGTCTGTTGCTCCTAGGCTACAGACCTGTACTGCATGTGGCTGTACTGACCACTACAGGCAATTGTAACAAAATGTAAGTATCTGTGTATCTAAACATAGAAAAGTACAGTAAAAATACAGTATAAAAAAATAAAAACTGGCCAGGCGGGGTGGCTCACGCCTGTAATCCCAGCACTCTGGGAGGCCAAGGTGGGTGGATCACCTGACGTCAGGAGTTTGAGACCAGCCTGGCCAACTTGGCGAAACCCCACCTCTATTAAAAATACAAAAATTAGCCAGGCCTGGTGGTACGTGCCTGTAATCCCAGCTACTCGGGAGGCTGAGACAGGAGAATCACTTGAACCCGGGAGGCAGAGGTTGCAGTGAGCCAAGATCACGCCACTGCATTCCAGCCTGGGCGACAACAGAGCGAGACTCTGTCTCTAAATAAATAAATGAATAAATAAATAAAATAAAATAAAAACTGGTCCACCTGTCTAGAGCACTTACCATGAGTGGCGCTTGCAGCACTGGAAGTTGCTGTGGGTGAGTGAATTCCTGCACACTACTGTAGACTTCATACAGACTGAGCACTTAGGCCACACTAAATTTATTTTAAAATGCTTTTTTCCTTCAATAATAAATCAGCCTTAGCTTACTGTAATTCTTTAACTTTGTAAACGATTTAGTCGTTTTTAACTTCTTGACTCTTTAGTACTAACACTTAGCTTGAAACACAAACATTGTACAGCTGTACAAAAATATTTCTTTCTTTATATCCTTATTTTATAAGCTTTTTTCTATTAAATTTTTTTCTTACTTTTAAAACTTTTTCCTTAAAAACTAAAACCCAAACACACACATAAGCCTAGGCCTACCCAGGGTCGGGATCATCAGTATCACTGCCTTCCACCTCCGCAGCTTTTCCCCCTAGAAGATCTTCAGGGGCAGTAACAGGCATGGAGCTGCCATCTCCTATGATTACAATGCCTTCTTCTGGATGCCTCCTGAAGGACCTGCCTGAGGATGTTTTGCTGTTCACTTTTTTGTTTGTTTTTTGTTTTGTTGTTGTTTTGTTGTTTTTTTTTTTTGAGATGGAATCTCGCTCTGTCGCCCAGACTTGAGTGCAATGGTGTGATCTCGGCTCACTGCAACCTCCACCTCCTGGGTTCAAATGATCCTCCTGCCTCAGCATCCCAAGTAGCTGGGACTACAGGTGTGCGCCACCATGCCTGGCTAATTTTTTGTATTTTTAGTAGAGACGGGGTTTCACCGTGTTAGCCACGCTGGTCTCGATCTCCTGACCTCATGATCCACCTGCCTTGGCCTCCCAAAGTGCTGGGATTACAGGCATGAGCCACCGTGCCTGGCCCCACTTTTTTTTTTATAAGTAAAAGTAGTACACTCTAAACAGTTAAAAGTATAATAGAGCTGGGTGTGGTGGCTCATGCCTGTAATTCCAACACTTTGGGAGGCCAAGTCGAGAGGATCATGAGGTCAGGAGTTCGTGACCAGCTTGGCCAACATGATGAAACCCCGTCTTTACTAAAAATACAAAAAATTAGCTGGGCACAGTGGCAGTCACCTGTAATCCCAGCTACTCGAGAGGCTGAGGCAGGAGAATCACTTGAACCTGGGAGGTGGAGGTTGCAGTGAGCCAAGATCGCACCACTGTACTCCAGCCTGGGTGACAGAGCAAGACTCTGTCTCGGGAAAAATAAATAAATAAAAATTGAAGTATAATAGAGTAAATGCATAAACTCATAACATGGTTATTTATTCTCATTATCAAGTATTTTGTACCGTCCATAGCTGCATGTGGTAGACTGATAGAACTAACGGTGCATTAGGTTTGTTTACACCAACATCACACAAGCATGCGAGTAATGCATTACACCACGACCTCATTACAACAACTATGATGTCACTAGGCAAGAGAATGTTTCAGCTCCGTTCTAATCTTACGGGACCACCTTCATATGCACAGTCTGTGACTGACAGAGACATCATCATGCGATGCATGGCTATGTATATGCCGCCTCCGAAATCCAGAGAGCTGCGCTGGAAGCTGTGTCTCTTTCGTGCCGATAGGAGATACCAGATGAAGCAACTTTCCTTTCACCTTGGAAAGAATCTTTCAAACATGCTCCAAAACTACTGGACTCCTAGAATTTTCCCCGAATTCTAGCTGGAAAGTCCCCGAATTTTTGTGAGATTTATTTCCCATCCTCTGGCATGCGAGTGTCTTACCAATGCGTCCTGCTAACCAGGTCCAGTCGGCAGAATAACTTCAAAGTAATGAAGCAGCGTGATGCTCTTGTAAAGGAAAGACAATCAAAGTTCCTGGGGAGTAGATTATGTCATAGAGTTGGAGAGATGGTTTGCCCCTCAGGTAGGATGGTGATGATGAGCTGCTGGCCTTACCAACAATACAATTGGGAAGCAAACTTATTTTGCTGCTCTTTACTAACAGGTATAGAGAAAAAGAGACACCCACCAACTCAACAGCTGCCTTCCCAGTGTCTGATGATGTGTTGATTTGCTCCAGCAACGGAACCACATCTGGAACAGCAGCTGCAAATTGGAATTGCCATCTGATTAAATTTATAATAATTGACTCTAATTTCTCTAAGATCCATCTGTTTTCTACTCAGGCCAAATAGGTGGGTTGGATGAAGATATTACAGGAATCACCACCCTTTCATTTTTCAAGTTCCTTAATGAGGGCACTAATCTCTGCCATCCCTCCAAGAATACAGTATTACTTCTGGTGTACTATTTTCATAGGTCGAGCAGTTCTAGTAGCTTCTTCCATTTGGCCTTTCCTATCATAATAGCTCCCACTCCATGGGTCAAAGAGTCAATGTGAAGATTCTGCCAGCTGTTGAGTGTGTCTATCCTAATTTTGAATTCTAGAGCTCAGGAGATAACCACAGGGTGGGTTTAGGGACCCGCCAGGTCCATGGTGAGAGAGATCGGAATAAAACTCCATTGGTCACTCCACCGATGACTTCCAAAAGCCCCTTTTCGGACCACAGTGATGCTTTAGGTCTTCAGAAATCAGTGTGTTAATTCAGAGCCAGTATCTAATAATCCCTGAAAAGTCTGATAAGATAAAAATAAAGTGCTGGCGGCACACAGTGGCTCACACCTGTAATCCCAGCACTTTGGGAGGCCGAGGCGGGCGGATCATGAGGTCAGGAGATGGAGACCATCCTGGCTAACACGGTGAAACCCCTTCTCTGCTAAAATACAAAACGTTAGCCGGGCGTGGTGGCGGGCGCCTGTAGTCCCAGCTACTCGGGAGGCTGAGGCAGGAGAACAGTGTGGACCCAGGAGGCGGAGCTTGCAGTGAGCCAAGATCACACCACTGCACTCCAGCCTGGGTGACAGAGCGAGACTCCGTCTCAAAAATAAATAAATAAAATAAAAACAAAGTGCTAACTGCAGTGCCTTAGCATTAAAAAAAAAAAAAAAAAAAAATACTGGGGCCAGGTGTGGTGGCTCGTGGTTGTAATCCCAGCACTTTGGTGAGGCCAAGGCAGGTGGATTGCTTGAGCCCGCGAGTTTGAGACCAGCTTGGACAAGATAGTGAAACCCTGTCTCTACAAAAAATACAAAAATTAACCACGTGTATTGGTGTGCACCTGTAGTCCCAGCTACTGGGGAGACTGAGTTGAGGAGGATCACCTGAGCCTGGGAAGTGGAGGTTGCAGTGAGCTGTGATGGTGCCACTGTACTCCAGCCTGGGTGACAGAGCCAGATCTCATCTCAAAAAAAAACAAAACAAAACTGGGTATTACTACGATTGATATTAATTGCAGCAAAGGGTCTTGATTCCATCCTTATCTTCAACTTGGCAAAGTGACATCTTAACTCCCCTAGGCAGGGGATGGGGGCGTTCAGGGTAGAGCGGGTTATTCCACAGTGAGTGGATGGATGGAAAAGGAGGTACTCACAGAAGCCCCACCCCGAAGTGGCCAAGGATGGACCTCATTCTCCTGGGATTCTTACTGGTGACCTGCAGGAAGTGATGCTGCCTGAGATGGTCTGTTTCCCTGAAGCTCCCAGTGAAGCACAGTTGCTAATTCTAAGAAAATTTGGAATAAGTTATGCTTAAAAATCAGAAGGCAGCGTCAGGTAGTGGAGAGAAAATTGGCATGTACCTTCTGGAGGTCTGGACACTGGGCTCAGCACTACCACTCTCTAGCCAGATGAGTGTGAACATGCGTTTCACTTCTCTGAGCCTCGATTTCATCATCGGTAACAGTAGAAGATGATATTATTCACCCTGTTGGTTATCGAATGAACTGCCTGAGATTATGCATTTGGAGTACTTGGCACAGACCCTGACACAGTTGTGTACTGTTGTTCTTAACGGCTCCACTTCTGCCCTATCACCCACCTTACACCAGGGTTTTGCAACCTGGGCGTTACTGACATTTGGGGCCAAATAATTCTTTGTTGCAGAGACGTCCTGTGCTTTGAAGGCTGGTTAGCAGCATCCCTGGCCTCTATCCTTTGGATGCCACCCAGTTTTTACAATGAAAAATGTCTCCAAGGATGGGCCTGGTGGCTCATGCCTGTAATCCCAGCACTCTGGGAGGCTGAGGCGGGCAGATCACTTGAGGTCAGGAGTTCGAGACCAGCCTGGCCAACACGGCGAAACCCCATCTCTACTAAAAAATACAAAAATTAGCCGGGCATGATGGCGTGTGCCTGTAATCCCAGCTACTTGAAAGACCGAGGCGGGAGAATCACTCGAACCCAGGAGGTGGAGGTTGCAGTGAGCTGAGATCGTGCCACTGCACTCCAGCCTGGGTGACAGAGCGAATCTCTGACTCTGTGTCATGGAGTTTTTGACTCTATGTCAAAAAAAAAAAAAAAAGAAAGAAAGAAAAAAGAAAAGAAAAATGTCTCCAGACATTGCCAAATGTCTCCTGGGGGGAAAAATTGTCCTCAGTTGGGAAGCTTAGGCTGGTCATTCTTTTGGTTTCAGTTTCCACATTTGTAAATAAGTAGTTGAAGCAGGGGATGGAGATGACTTCAAAAGCTATCACTCTTGCATTCCTTCATTTATTCCCTCATTCCTAGAAAACCAATATTAAGTATTAACTCTGTATCAGTCCTGAGACACACACTTTTTTTTTTAGTTCTCTGTTTTAATATCCGATGGTGCAAGTTGCCCCTTGGTTACTTTTTTTTCCTTGCTTGTTCTTGCTATCTTATTTGTTCAGATAAACTTCAGAATTCTATTGTCTAAGGACCTAATGCAAATAGATAGCATTAAACTTTTATAAATTAATGTTGGGGATAATTAACAACTTTATAATAGTAAGTTTTAATTACTCAAATCCTTATTTTTTAGCAATGAGTTGCTATTGGTATTTAGGTTTTTGTGTAGGTAGCATATGTGTCCTACTAACTAACTTCTCATATTGTTCCTTCAGGTCATTCTCTTGAGGTTTTTGGCAGACAATAATCATCATCATTTAATCTCCTTTCCATGTTTTGCTTTTTCTTGTCTTATTACACGAGCCAGAAGTCCTAGAGCAACAGGGATACTCATTGCTCTCCATGACTACTCCTTTGCAGGTGAGGAAGCAAACATGAAGATATTATGGGCCCAAGGGACAGAGGCAAAATGTAAAGCCAGTGCCCTTAACTGCTGTATAACCCATGGTTTTACTTTAGGTTTTACTGACTAATAGGATAGTAAACATTAGTTTAAGACAGATGTTCTTTCTGACATTAAGGAGAGATGTACTTTTTTCCTAGTTTGCTGGGATTTATTTTGATTTTATCAGATTCCCTCTGGCACCTATTGCATTGGTATCATATATTTTTTCCTATGACCTGTGCTGAAGTTGAAATTTGGTCAACTCCAGTGTTCGCATCTTTGTCATGGCCATGGTGCCCCAGTGACCACAGCCAAATACGCTTCCGGGTGCAGCTGAGCCACCGGCCAGTCTGAGTGAGCTGGGATCCTCATGTATCCTCCCCAGCTGTGAGTCGGGGCTGGGCCCTCTCCTTCCAGTGAACAGGATATGTGGGATTCACTGAGTGAGGGTCTTGGCTGGGTGACGTGGAGAGCCAAGGCTTTCTTATTCCTCAGCTGTGAGAGACAGTCACTGAAGAAAGAAAGTCACATGGCCTAAGACCCAAAGCCTATCACCTGCAGTGTGGATTCACAGGCACCCCCAGGCCCAGGGGCCCAGTTAGTTGAGCTCCAGCCTTAAGCTGCCCAGCTGTTAGCCTGTGTCAGGGTCCTGGACTGGGTCCTGACCACATAGGCTGCCCACAGAGCTCCCTCTCTATCTTATCCCCAGTCTCCACAACCCCTCCCCACTCCCTCCTTCTCAGCTCTCCTTCAGGAACCTTCCATGCACCTGCTCCAGGTGCTGCACAGGGCCTCTTCCTCTACGTGGAGTTCACTGGGGATTTTTCTGCTGCTGCTCCCTAGCCCAGAGCACTGTGCAAAGGCCCCTCACAGCAGTAATGCCTCAGGCCCCAAGCCCGCCCTCTGCCTCTGGACCATCCCAACCCCTGGACTTTTGTTGGCTGCTGGGCCTATAATCAGGGTTTCCTCTCCCAGGTCCAAGCCTGGCTCCAGGGTTGTCTAGTAGGGACTCTAGGTGACCATCACTGTCCCCTCCTTCTACGACCACTCCAGGCTCAACACAACTACTGCATTTCCTAATGTTAAATTAAACCTGCTTTCCTAGAAAATACTACACATGATCACACATTTAAAAAAGAAAAAAAACCTGGCTGCAGGCCAGGCATGGTGGCTCACACCTGTAATCTCAGCACTTTGGGAGGCTGAGGCAGGCGGATTACCTGAGGTCAGGAGTTCGAGACCAGCTTGGGCAACATGGCGAAACCCCATCTCTACTGGAAATACAAAAATTAGCTGGGCATGGTGGCGCCCAGCTGAGGCACAAGAATCGCTTGAACCCGGGAGGTGGAGTTTGCAGTGAGCCGATATCGCCCCACTGCACTCCAGTCTGGGTGACAAAGTGAGACTCTGTCTCAAAAAAAAAAACAAAAAACCCACAAACAAACAAACAAAAACTGTGGCTGATTTGCTGTGTTGTTATTTCATTGGAAATTTTGTTTCTCTATTCAGGGGTGAGGACAGTGACTTTTCTTTTCAAGTTTTGTGACCTTTGTCAGGTTTCAGCCTAGAGGTTCTCCTAGCTCTGGAAATGGAATTGGAAAGCCTTCGTCTTTTCTTTTTCTCTGCTGTGGAACAGTTCCTCTAGCCTGCGCCTTCCCCCTTCCCTCGAAGGGTCAAATGTGGCCTCCAAACCAGGTCAGCCTTGCCTGCCATGGGGTCTTCCCCCAGGGGATCACTCTGTTCCTGCTGGCTGCATTGAGGAATTTGGAGGATTAATATTTTCCTAGAAAACTCACCCCTTTCATCAACGTTTCTGCATTTATTAACTCGGGAGCCTTCAGTGTGGCCATGTCATTTCCCTAGAGGTCTCAGGACAGCGTCCGTGTCTGGCGTTTAGCCCCTGCCTGTCCGTCTTGTGTGCTCTGCCGCATTGAGGGCAGGAGGCAGGTGTGGAGTCGGGGCCCCGGGTGGGTGAGGGTAGGTGGGTGAGATCGAGGGCTATGGGGCTGACTGCCTAAGTGGCAACTCCAGATGGCACATTATGACTCAAATGGGCTGATTTTTCTGAAACAGGAGGTGGGCCAGGAAGCCCCCCGCTTTGAGAAATGCAGTTAGGATGAATTTCAATGTCCAGTGTTCATCCAGGAGAGGCCAAACCTTTCGGATCCCGGGATGAGACTTCGTCTTCATCAGTCCTCATTTTGGGGGCCAGGAAGTGTTTTGGGTCATACCTCCTGGTTCCTAATTCAGGGTTTTAGAGCCAGAGAGGACCTTGGGTGGGGAGACCAGAGGGACACCAAGGGACTGAGTGGGCCTGAGCCCCAGCTGTGAGGGCTGAGGGCGGAAGGAGATGGGGAGGAGGCAGAACCATGGCTGCTGTGGTGGCCGAGGGAGGAGACGGGTATCAGGGGATCCCAGGACCTGGGGTTGGAGAGCTGGAAGGGGTGGTAGCAGCCTGGCCAGGGAGAGTCTGAGAGAAGAAGGACGGGCCCTGGGGAAGGGGAGAGGGGACCCAAACCAAGAGCTGCCTCCCAGGCCACCAGGGCCAAGGAATAAGACCTGGGCTCCTCTGTCCTGGGTTCAGCTGGGCACTCTTGCTCTGGCATTCTGGGACTGGAATCCCGTGCTGAGCGCACTTGCGTGTGGCCGGGGCTGGGCCTGGGAGGGATGCGCAGGGCCTGCCTGAGGAGCCCAGGGAAGCCCGTCCACCTGCCATGGGAAGTGTTGAAAGGCTGCAAGTCCCCCTCACTAAGTAGCACATAGACTGTGTCCTAGCCCCTCTCTTGAGCGACTGCCCCTTCACTAAGCCCCGGAAGGCCCCACACCAGCGTGGGAGACTTGGACTCCTGAGTTCTGTGCTGGACCTCGGAACATGGGGGGAACTGGCCCTGAGCACGGTAACTCTCATGCTCCCACATGGAAACCCCTCCCTGTACCTGTCACCTTCATGTCCCAGCTCCATCCAGGCCACCCACAAAGAGCCACCTTGGGAAACAGACAGGGACAAGGCCCATGTGGGCCTTGGAGGTCATCTCAGGACCCTCTGGACAGGAAACTCCCAGGTTCCAAGAGTGTGGTCTAGAAGGGGTGTGCACAGGCCTGGGCGGGCTCACCCCTTAGCCCTGCGGCCTCCTGGCCACGTGAGAGGTACTGGGTGTTAGGCCAAAGCAGGGCCCTGGAAAGCATGAACCCCTGCCCGCCCTGCCCGGGGCCTGAGGCCCCTATGGGAGGGGACCAGTGTAGCCTGGCACACGCAAAATCAAAGACGCAGACACAAGTCTAGCCCTTGTTGTTTATTTTTCAATAAACAAGGTTTTTTTGCATGTCTGGACTGGTAGTAAACGGGAAAGCTAAAAAGAGCGCCAAGGACATTTTTTTTAACATTTTGGTGACAAAATTGATACTCCTCTTCCTCCTCTCCTAATTTGGGACCGAATTGCTGATCATGTCTTGGATCGCTGTCTTTGAGCTTTTCCGTTTGTTTCGTAAACTACACACTACACCAGACACACACAAGGTGTGGCTGGGCAGTCAAGGATCCCGACACTCTCAGCAGAATCTGGTGGCCATAGAACATGGAATGACCATTTCTGCATGACGTGAAGACCGTGGCGAGGCTGCTGACACTGCTCCTGTGGCACGGGGGGGGGGTAGTGCGAGTGGTTGGCACTGTGGAATTTGGGAGGGACGGCCTCATCGCGTGCTGGTAATAGATAATTTGTTGCGTGGGAAGGTGAGATGGTGGCTCTTCTCCAAGGGAGGCGTCTGCTCAGGACCCTCCACTCCCACGGCATGTGACCGGCACCGCGCTGGGCTCCCTGGGGACAGCTGTGTGTCCACCCCCCTCCAGACTGCCCCCTCATCCTGCCTGCCCTGCAGCTCCCGCACACTGCCTAGTGCTCCGCAGGTGCCTGGAAATGCTTCCTGATCAGATGAGTTGTGGACGGTGAACAAATGAATGGATGGGGAGTTGGTCAAGGATACCTCGACCGTGGGACGTCTTTTTCTTGTTATCAGGGGAACATGGCTATTCTCTATAGCATCAAGACCGAAAACATAGATAATTTGATCATCTCACCAATCTTAGAATTTTCTATTTGGGGAAACTGAGGAACAGAATCGTTAGCAGACTCAGTCCAGGTCTCACGCTGAGAGAGGCCAGGCGGGGTACCAGACGCCCGCCTGACACATGCCAACAATTCTTTTTTTTTGTCTTTTTAATTTTTTTTAATTCTTAAAACAAACTCAAAATGAGATGAGATGGTGACTTATGAATGACTTCGTGGGGGAGGAAGAGGGACTTGGGACGGTTGTCAGAGATTGGGGTGGAGGACCCAGGGGTTTGGGGTGAGGGAAGGGAGGAGAAGGGTGGGGGTGATAGGAAGGGAGGGCTGGGGGGGACAGGAGGGGAAGGGCGGGGGATCAGAGGGGAAGGATGATGGGGATCGGAAGGGAAGGGTGGTGGGATCGGAGGGGAAGGGTGGGGAGAACGGGAAGGGAAAGGTGGGGGTGATAGGAAAGGAGGGGTAGGCTAACAGGAGGGAAAGGATGGGGGGACGGGAGCTGGAGAAGGGGAAGGGGCTTGGCATTGATGATGGTGGTCGGGGGGGTGACAGGGTTTTAGGGGTGAGGCTGGGAGGGGCTGGGGACTCATGCTGTGGGACTCAGGGCTGACGGTAGGGAGGGGCCTGGTGGGGACAGAGGCGGGTAGGAGGGGCTCTGCAGAATGCAGATGATGCAGAGGAGGCGGTGAGGGTAGGGCGGGGCTTGGAATCAGGATGACAAAGGACCGGGAGTGAAGAGACCAATGGCTTGGTGGGGAGAGTGGGGTGTTGGGAGTTTGGGCAGGTGCTGGTCGGGCTTTGAGTCAGGATGAGGAGGCTTGGGTGGTGGCTGGAGGACGATGAGGTGATGAGGTCGATATTGTGTCATGACGATGGCGCAGGTGACCAATGGATGGGTGACTGTGAGTTGTGTGTGGGTGACTGATGTGAGTGACTGTAGATGACGAAGGTGATGATGACTTAGAAATAAACACCTGGAGCAAGGTAAACACGGCAGGCAATACTCAATAAAGCTAAGAGTATAGATTCTTATCCAAATAATCTAAGAAGCAAAATATTTCTATCTGGTACCCAAGGGCTGTTTAGCTGTCCAACCCCAAAAGCTGAAAAGCTAAACAGAGCTCTGTCCCATTTCTTTCTATTTTTGCAAAAAAGATAGATGCTCTTTGTTAAAAAAAAAAAAAAAAAAGTCAAATTCAAAATTCAGAAGCTGGCTAGGTCTTTTGAGATCTGAGGATTATTAACTCAGCAACACAAATGTAAACCCATGGCTGTGTGGGCCAGGTCTTGGACCACATTTGCCACAAAACTAGTAAGCGCCCCACAAGTGACAATTTCCACTAATCCCTGTGAAAACCTTGGTGAGGGCTGTGTTGCTGCTCAGATTCTGCCAGGGGCACTTGCGGCTCAAAGTACATTCAAGTCTCAAGGGATGTCTCTATAGGGTAGAGGCAGGTATAGTGTTGGGGTTCTGGGTGGGCAAGGAGGGGTGGGGGAGGGCTGGCTGCCTAAATGGCAACTCCAGATGGCACATTATGACTCAAAGGGGCTATGTTTTCCCAAAAGGGAAGTGGGCCAGGAGGCTCCCCACTTTGAGAAATGCAGTTAGGATAAATTTCAACATCAAGCGTTCATCCAGGATAGGCCAAAACCTTTCAGATCCCAGGATGAGATTTCGTCTTCATCAGATCCCAATTGTTGGGGTCAGGAAGTGTTTTGGTTCATACCCCCTCGTTCCTAATTCAGAGTTTTAGAGCCAGAGAGGACCGTGATGGTCGGTGTTCAAACCCCTCCCTCGAGAGGGGCGAGAAAGTGGGCCCAGGATTGGGATAGGGACTCGCCAAGGATCACACAGCGAGTTAGTGGCAGGGCTGGGACAGAGGCCCGGCCCCCCAGCAGCCAACCTGGGGCTCTCTCTGACTGACACACAGCCGCTGCACTCCGCTAAATCTCAAATCAATTGGAAAGATCTAAAGGTAGCGATGTTGAGCTGGATGTGAGTGCGAGTCGGATGTGGTGTGTGAGAATTAACGAACGAAAGCAATCGTAGCTCTTTGCACAGTGGGTGGTCATGTACAGCACTCGTAACGGTTTCACGAGGACCCTGTGGCCGAGACCCCCAGGGAGGGGCGTCGGCACTGAGCCCTGGTTCTGTTGCCTTGTTTTTTTTTGGTCTTTTTTGAAATTTCATTTAAGTTTAGAGTTTAGAATAACATACTTATTTCTCTTACTCATTTAAAGATGAAATTCTTATTATTATTCTGTATCATGCATTAAGAGAGAGAAAGAGGATTGTTTTAGCATTGCGTTTGTCACACAGCAGCACAAAGACAATATATGTAAGCGTAGCGTTCACCAGATTTGACACAAGAGATAGCGAACACCACAAAGATTAGGACAGACCGCGTATAGTAAGCTCTGCGGAACTCCAAGAATCTAGGGGGGGGCTGTGGGAATGCTGCTTAGATCTCCTCGTCGCCAGCCTCCTTGCTGAAGGTGGTCATGTCGATCTTCTCGGGGAAGATGATGTTGACGGCCAGGTCTTCCCCGCTGTTGTACTGAAGCAGCAGGTTCTTCTTCTTCCGCAGCATGTGGTTGTAGCGCAGGTTGGACACCCAGGTCTCGCACTTGTTGAGGAAGACGATACCCACAGTGCCCAGCACCACCAGGCTGGTGAGCACGCCCAGGATGGTGAAGCAGATGGCCTGGCCCTCGGTGAGGAGAGGGGTATTCTTGTTGAGCTCTTTCATAGACACCTTCAGGATGCGGTGCTCGGGCTGCTGCACCGGCAGCTCGTGCACCCCAGGGGTCAGGCGGTAGGCCAGCCCGTAGCCGCTGGGCAGACGGGTGACCTGCTGGGGGCTCAGCGCGCGCTTCTTGACACAGGTGAGACCTGTGAACTCGGGCTTGCACAGACACTCGTAGCTCACCTGGGTGTGCTGCAGGCAGGTGCCCCCATTCTGGCATGGGCTGCTGGCGCAGTTGGTCACCGGGCGGCTGCAGGTCTTGTCGATGAAGCCGGCTGGGCACCGGCAGCGGAAGTCGCCCCCGATGTCAGTGCAGACGCCGTCGTTCTCGCATGGGTTGGGGGTGCAGCTGTTGGCCACGATCTCGCAGAAATTGCCTGAGAAGCCGGGGGGGCACAGGCAGGAGGCATGGGAGGCCCGGCCCTCATCGTCCACGCAGGTGCCTCCGTGCTGGCAGGGGGAGCTGCAACACAATGGGGACACAGTAAATGGCCTCAGGGGCTGGGCTACAACAGCGCTGCAGGGCACGGGGCTCAGGGCAGAAGGTCCCTGGCCTGACTAAGGGGCAGGTGCTTAAAACACATCAGGTGAATGAGGGAGTGAGGGAGGGAACGCCAGCCAGGGAGGCACAGAGAGGCGCCCCGGGCCATGACCCCTGTCTGCAAGAAGCTCACCAGCAGCTCTGGGGGTGGGTGGGTGCCCACCTCACCCCCATCTCGATGCTAACCTGGGACACACCCGACCTCCCATGCCAGGATGCCCACGTCCTCTCCCACCTCTTACTGCACCTCTCCAACCAGAGAACTGTTGGTTAGTCACTAGCCAACTGGGGAAACTGAGGCTAGGAGAGGAAAAGTCAGTGACAGCCCAGGACTGGAGCAAGCCCCCTTCCCTTAGCTCCATCCCTGGGCTGCTGGGGCAGAAGAACCAAGTAAGGGGCGCCCCTCACTCTATCCCGGGACCCGCTGTCGTCCTTCATGGCTGTGTCCACTGTTGCTGCCAACCCTCATTATTAGCGGTGTGGATCCACAGGCTATTGTGCAGGAAGCGCTTGGGGACTCTCAAAGAGAAAGCAATACAAGGTCTGTCTATGCTGGCACAAGCCAGTGTCTGTGCCAGGCTGTTTAATAGTGGTCCATTCACCCAAGTGCAGCTTGCAAACCAAAGCTGTTTGCTCAAAGTGGAGTACAAGGAGCATTTAATGTAAGTGCTTTTAAACGAGCAAGCCCTTTGTCATCTGATAAATGCCAAAACTCCGGGGAAGAAGGGGCAAATAAACACAAGAAATCAGCATTGCTGCTTCAGGGTGTGGCTGCACGGGAGCTGGGCTCTGAAGGAATTTCAAGGGCCTTAGGCTCTATTTTGACACACTGGTTTAAGTTCATTAGTGAGAAAAGCAAAATATTGTAAAGGTCTCGCTCTGTTTTTCTCCTTCTTGCTAATAAGCAGAAATGGAGTTCAGTTTTCCCCAGCCCCCACTCTGACCCCGTCTGAAGAATGATCTTTGGAAGCCCCGTTAATGTCTGCTTACAGCTCTTACAGACTACTGGGGTCTCTGTGCCACCCTGCAATGTCCGGTCAAGATAAGCTTATTTGCATGTTAGCTTCTGTTTCTTCAGAGGAAAGGGACACCCCTGCCCCTCAACTACAGGCCCAGGACTGGGTTCAAGTTTGGATTCTTACATTCGGATCCTGCCTCTGTCAAGATCTCCCTTGGCTTCAGCCTAAGCCACATCCAACAGGGAGGAGGGATGGCTCAGGGCCGCCAAAGAGATAACGGGGGGACAGCGGCTGAGCGGCTGGGAAGCATTGTTCAGGGAGGTCCAAGTGAAGACAGTGGCCGCTCTGTCTGTTACGTCCGCTGCCCAGGAGTCCCAAAGCCCCCTTCCCCACTTAGGATAGCCGACAGCTGGCCCACCTCCTCTCGTGCTGGCAGAAGCCCAATCTCTTCACCTCTCAGCCTGGCAACTCCCTCCACAGACATCCCAGAAAATCCAATTGCAGAGCCCACCAGTTCCCCAAAACCACCCCCTGAGATACAGCAAGTGGGTTTCACAAACAGCCTCAGCCCCGCAGAGCTCCGATCTTTTATTACGTTGCCTTTAGAAAATTATGCAGCTCCGAGTGTCAGTTCATCATTCCGATCGACTGTCACTCACACGCATCGGGACTTGAGAACATCAGGGGAATATGAAATCGCCTTCAGGATCATTTGAAAAAATTATGGCAATGACACATTCCCCCGTAAATACCCCCATCCAGGGCGGTCCCCTACGGGGCTGCCAGGATGAGCGCTTACTTCATCTTTTGTCAGACGACAGGTCCAACAGGGTTAGGCTGAAAGGGTCTTTAGCGGCTGCATGAAAAGCAGCATGCATTAGATCACACATAGGAAGGATATTTACCCATTGATCACACAGGGCCCGTCCTTTTTCTGGCAGTCCTTTCCCGAGTACCCGGGGGCACAGGAGCATTCATAGAGGCCATCGTCCAGGCTCACGCAGGTCCCGTTGTTGGCACAGGGGGTCGAGGAGCAGGCCCGAACATCTGCAGGGTGACGGAGAAGACGAGAACTTAGCTTCCTCTCCATACAAGCATGATGCAGACCCCAGTGGGCTTTAAAATGGCTCTATGGCCACCAAGTGGGGTCTGGAGTAAGAGGGTGTAGGGATCCCCCTCAAAAAAACCCATGTGAGTAAGCTGAGGCTCAGGAAGCTGAAGGGGTTTCCTTGACTAAGGTCGCAGATCAGAAAGTCGTGGCCACTGATATTCAAGCCAGGATAGCTGTTCCCTTTGCCTGGCACCAGGTCACCCCATATCCAGCAACATGTCCGTGACATTCACTGGGGACATCATGCCCCTCCCTGCAACAGTGTGCCTAGCTGAGATTCCCTAAGGCCCGTCTCCACCAGACAAGACTGCACCTCCACCCTCTCCTGTTAGGGGAGGGGTCCTGGCCAGCTGGGGGATGAATACAGCCCAACCCTCAGAAAAACCACCAGCTCTTCATACTTTTCCATCAAAGAGGGGCAGTGGGGGGATGGAGATGTAACGACCCCCCTCAGTCAGGAATCAAGAAACCTGTTAACCCCCTCACTACCACGTGTCCCTGTGGTGTCTCTCTGCACTCGGGCTCTGAACTCAAGGGGTCCCTGGTAAAAACGCTGCATCTTTTAAAGCCAGGGAAATTAGAACTATTGAGCGCTCTCCTATCAGCACAGGCTTCCATGAGCACTGGTATATTCCCACCATCTTTTAACACCTTCCATCACGCACACTTCATTATTCAGGTTCAGCAAGCCAGGGACGAGCTGAACACAAGGGCCTGCGTCAGGGGCTCTCTGACGATGAAGACCCCAGCTCCCCAGTGGGGCCAGGAAGGGACCCCTGTCCTGCCCTGTATCCAGCCTGCCGCCATGGGGCAGCAGAGTTCAGCTCCTCCCCATTCTGGGCCTCAGTTTCCCTAGTTACAAAAAGAGGGTCTTTCCCTGGCCAATCTCTGATGGACTCCTCAGCTTTGATTTTCTATAATTTGAGCTGCTGCACCTGCCAAACAGAAAGCCAGGGCCAGTGAGAGACACAGCAAGCTAAGGCAGGCTGGTGGGGATGGGGGGGAATCCCCCGTGCTGAGGCCACACATGTGCATATTTTTTTCCCCCTCTCAGAGAGACCCACACCCTCGTGGAGGGGAGACTGCAATCAATCAAGGAGGAAGAGCCTGAACGCTGCGTTGATGGACTACCCTGTGGTGTTCCATGGAAGCCCGGCTTGGTGCAAGGACACATAAAGAGGATTTATCTTTACGGGACGGCACCAGCAAGGCATTAGCACGTGGCGCCTCCGCGTCAGGCTCCTTATTCTCTGCACCCGACTCTCCTGTCACTCAGAATCTTAAATTTAAGCTAAAAAGCTGGCGACCACCCCCAGCTTGTCCCTGCAGCTCTCCCTGCTACGCCAATCCTGGATCAGCCCTCCTGAGCCTCCAACCCCATGACAGGGGTGAATTAAGCTGCTCTGAGGGGAAGGCTGCTTGGGGGTCTCTGCTGGGACAGCAGCTGTGGCCACGACAGCCTCAAAGATGGGCAAAAAGGGAGAGGGAGGGCTATGTCTTCTCTGGGACCCTAGACTCTCTGGCCATCCCCAAGCTGGCTGCCTTTGTCAACTTGGTGGGGAGGGGACATACCAAGGGCCCATGAGAAGGGAGGCATTTGTCTGGAAAATTTCAGCAAGGGTGTACTGCATTCAGATACCAAAAAGATGGGCTCCAAGCTAAAAGCCTAACCCTGATCCCAAATGGTGGCTTTGCTGGAATCCCCCAGATCCCCAAAGGACTCAGAGCTGCTGCCGCTGCTTCTGTGAGGGGCAGCAGAGATGCTGGCCAGAGCATGAGTCAGCTGCGGGTAAACCTTGCACCGTACTGGGGGGGCTGGAATTAAGGACCAGAGACAATTCGGGGTGGGAGGGAGCTCAGCTTCAGAACCACGGCTGCCCTGGCTGTACAGGGCAGGGGCCATAACAAAACGCTCTTAGGTGTTCCTTAAGGAAGGATGTTAGA
The DNA here is from genome assembly GCF_028885655.2 of Pongo abelii. Lineage (NCBI taxonomy): Eukaryota > Metazoa > Chordata > Mammalia > Primates > Hominidae > Pongo > Pongo abelii. The sequence continues at coordinate 105,154,958 of NC_072000.2, read as the reverse complement.
TGCAATCGAAGATAAAAATTAACTCTCTTTCTGGGGCTGGGGGAAAGGGTTGTAGCTGGCTTTTCGCCCAACTTCTTTCATATCCCTTAGCAGACACTTGTGCTTCTCTGATTCTCAGTTTCCCTATCTGTACTGTCTTTACTAATGTTGGGGACTGAGGGACAGAGGCCCTGAGGGCAGGCTGCTACGCAGCTGGGAGTTTTTTTGTGGACTTCAGTTTGCTCGAACGTTAGGGCAGGTTTTGCCAAATGAAAATGGGCTTAGACGAACATTTCGCAGCCTGAAAATGCAGTGACAGCCAACTCTCAATTGCTTGGGGTAATGGAGGCAAAGATTGCATAAATTAATGAAATCAACAGATAACACCCATCTTCACTTTAACCCTTTCTCAGCTTTTCCCAACTGCAGCCTCCCCCTATACCTGACCCACTCAGTCCAGGCCCCCCAGCCGGTCTTCTTGGCCCTGGCTCAGCACCTGCCCCTCAACCACTGAGCAGTGCTAGCCACCTCCCACCCCATTTGTTTGTCTGCAGCCTCTTTACGGTCTTGCGTGTGCTTTTCTAGGGAGTCTTAGCTCCGAGATCCCCAGAGCCCTGTCCATCACTGGGCTTCCATGACCTGGACAGGCGGCCTGGGGTCTGTGGTCCCACCAGCCCAGCTGTATGTGTATTTTGTGACTCTTTATTCAACAGGCAGCTCCCTGGCCCCCACCCCATGTTCCCTCTAGGTGCTGGGTGCTGATGGCGCAGAGAAGAGCAAAATAAAGTCCCTATCTCTGAGGAGGCATTCGGTACCCGCAGGAAATTTATAAACAGATCTTTAGAATACAGGGCACGAGGTGTGCAGGAATGAGGAAGTGAGGAACACCAGCAACAGGAGACTGGGAGGAGGTGGTAGGGGCTAGGGCAGGCAGGTAAGGACGCAGGGCTGAGGTGAACAAAGGCAAGTGCCAACCTCTATCACAGAGTTCCCCGTCCCAGCCGTCGGTGCAAATGCACTGCCCGGGTTCTTCACAGAGTCCGTGAAGGCAGCCGGGAGAGGTCATGCACTGGTCACACAGGGGACCCTGCCAGCCAGGCTGGCACCTGCAAGGGGTGGGGGAGAAAGGTGGGGACATATGAAGAGGGCAGGGGTAGAGAGGCAGCTCAGGCTGCTTTCTGTGGAACCAAGGACCCTTGGGGGTCTTTGCGCAGTGGCAGCCAGTGGTCCTGGGAAGTAAACACCAGCCACCTGAATGGGAAAACTTAAAGAGAAAACATGCCAAGCTGAGGGGGCCGACTTGGAGGGGCCCCGAGATCCCGGGGGAGTGCTGCGTTTTGCCGCAGTGGCCTGCAGTGGTCCCACCTGCCACCCCACCTCTGAGAACGCAGACAGGAGCTGTGGCTGCCCCCCCCACCCCCGCCCTCATCTCCCCCGCTCGCCCCACCAGTTTTCTGCAGGGGCCCGGAAGCTGTTTGCCGCAGCGCAGTGGCCAAGCCCCCTATTTTTTCTGCGTGACTTCATGACTCCCCAGGCTTCTGCGTGGCCCCCACAAGCTGCCTCTGAGGAGCCACTCCATTACCTGCAAACATTGTCATCCTCGCAGAATCCATTTTGGGGGTTGCAGGCCGGGAAGCATTCAGCCCCTGAGGTACAAGAAAGGTTATACAATTCACCCCACCAGGCCCCAGGCCAAGGCAAAGGCTGTCTTTGCCCACACAGCCCACCACTGCCCTCGAAGGCACCAACAGCCCTCTTGGGTCCTACCAGCCTGGCACACAGTAGGCACTTCCTATCCGAGCATGGATGGGGCTCAGTGCACTCAGGAAAAACATCTCTGCCACGTTCCCAGCAATGAAATGACCACAGTACACTCTCCCTAGTTCTTAGGAGCAGGAGAAACACCTTCTCCCCCGACTCCCAAAAGCAAATACGACACCTCAAGTCCTCCTAACAGCGGGGACGGGGACCATGGAGGGAAATATGTTGAGCCCTGGGCATGCAGCCTGACCGTCACTTTTGCAACCTGAGCTGAAAAGGGGAGCAGATTTTGAGGTGTTTAGCTCCGGGAAAGCCCAGACAGGTTCACCTGGTGGGCTCCCCAGTAAGGCGTCTGCATTCTTTTTAAGGTTCATCCCTATTAAGCCGGGCACCCAGGGCAAATCTTCCCCTTTTCCCCTACCCCAGACTCTTCGCATTAAAAAAACGATGACGACACAGGGTTTTGCTTAGCGGGCTGAGGTTGCAACAACACTGCTTAGAGATTCTGACACTTTAATAGGCACCTACTGTGTGCATTTACTCAACCAGCTCCCCAGCTTTCTAGACAGCCCCCTCACAACCACTGGTGCAATGAGTGGGGGGGCGCTGCGGGAAGGGGGCAACTCTCTCGCTGTCAGAGACAGATGGCCGCTGCAGACAGAAGTGTCGCAGCCCCTCACCTACAGAAACGCGCCACGCAGGAAGGGCTCAGGCTGGGCTTCTCTGGGAATTGCGGGCTAAGACGGCAAAGTCGCCCCCCACCCTCGCTCCGAGACCTGTTCCAGAACGCTCACACAGGGACACCCCAAAGTTGCACCCCAGAGTATTTTCATAGAAGACTCCACAACAGCACCTCATTTTTCCGTATCTCCTTGCTCAGCGCACCGACACCCCTCTGGCGCCACTTCTGCAGGGCGGGAAGGGGCTGGGGGGTCTCACACATCCCCTACGCCCTGGGACCCCTGGGACGGGCCTTGGCATGCGAGCGTGGTGGGTAGGGCGAGACAGGCACAGCGCGGGGCTTAGGGCTAGGCGGGACGGGCGGAGTTGGGGCGCACGAGACGGGGCGTGCGGGGCACCGGGCGGCCGGCGGGGCTTCGCAGGCTTCCCCAGAGGGGGCGCGAGCCGGGCCGCCGGGGGACTCACCATAGGTGCTGTGGCCGAAAGCCAGCAGGAGCAAGAGGACGCGCAGGAGGGCTTCGGTCGCGGTCATCTCTGGGCGGCCGGGGTCGCGGTCCCGGGAGCGGTGCGGGCGCGGGTCCGGCTCCTGGCGCCGCACTGGGCTTCTGGTTGCGGACGCGAAAGGGGGCGCGGGCGCGCAGCGAGGGGAAAGCCAGGGCTGCACCGGGCTGCGCGCTGCGCTCTCCACCGCCGCTGCCGGGGAGCTGCCGCCGCCGCCGCGCGCGCCGCCCTTTTCTTACCGCCTCCCCCCCCGCGGCCCCCGCCCCCCGCCCCCGCCTCCGTGCGCACGGGGCCGGCGCCGGCCAGTCCCGGTGACCCCCTCCCCTCGCAGGGCCGCCCCCGACCACTGCAGCGTCCCGGAAGCCCGCTCGCGCACACGAGTGCACTCTTGGCTAGACGGGCACAGGTATCCCGCGAGCGTTTGGCACACGTTCCCTCACACAGTACAGCACGCGGCCGCCGCGCACATACAGGCCCGCCTAGGACAAGTCGCAGGAATCGAACCTGGGCCGCAGACCTCCCAGGAGAGCACAAATCCGCACGCAGGAACACCGAAACACTTATCGCTGACGTCCCGGGCACACGTGCAATGGTTAGATACCCAGGAAAACACAAAGGCGCACTATGAAGATGTGAACTAAACACATAATTACACACGCACACAGAAAAACCCCCAGGAAAACCCCGACGCCCCGTGTACCCCTGGCCATGAAGACGCAGAAAAATGCAGTTGCCCGGTGGCAACCCACACCCCGCAACGGAAACGCACACGGCAACTCAAACACACTGTAGCCCAGACGCCGTATAGACACAGTCTTGGGTGTCAGAGGGTCAAGCGGACCTGCGGTTACCCAACCATGGGCATCCTCCCCTATGTGCCGACCCCCTGCACACAGACGCTTACGCAGAGCCACCTGCACACCCAAACACGCAAACACACGTATAAACAGACGGACACCCGTGCCCGCATTCAGTCACATCCACCCCCGCACACACAGCATCTCAGTCAGGGCCTTAGCCGCGCTGAAACACAAATGCACCGACTCTTAACGCACACATGTGCGCACAGCCACGCACCTGATACCCACAAGCACACATACCCAGCTGACTCGTGGTCACACACACTGACAAAAACATATACGCAGTCCCCAACACACACACGATCGCATCTGTCTTTGTCCACAGTGGCATGCGTGGGCAGCCTCACCAATGTGCTCTCACATACACACAATAGCACTCCAGGCACTCGGCACCTATTCCAGACTCACTGGGAGACCTTCTCTGAGGGTTCACCCGCCGGAGAGGTGGAGGTAGAGGACACTGATTGCCAGAGACCCTCTTCCTCTGCAGAGCTCCCAGGGAGAGGGAGTGCTCCTCAGGCACCCCTCCTCCCCATTGCCCCCAGCCTAGGCTTAGAGCCCTGCTGGAGAGGAAAGCTCTGCACCCCTGCACCCAGTCTGGATGGGGGAGGCTCAGAAAGATAGGGAGGGAGAGGGGTAGGAGGGGATTAAAGATATTTCACCTCCTGGGGGAAGAGTCCCAGGCGTCCCAATCTTTGGGTGGGTCGTTTAGGATACTTAATTTGCATATATTAATTTGCATGCATATCCTAGATGCAGGGAGTGGGTGCCCACCCAGCTCGCGGCCTCCCCTTCCTGGCAGTGCCGCAGGGGGGTGTGATCTCGCCACTGTGAACCTGGAGGCTGGATGCTTTGACCTCCTGGCCCTCTAGTCCAGCCCTGGCAGGTCTGAGCACACATTTCCCATCCTAGCCATAGATGTGGGAAGGCAGGCCCAGGGGCATCCCCAGGCCCACCACCCCTAAGTCAGTGCTCCAGTAAGGCACTCGGGATGGGTACAGGGATGGACAGCGATCAGAGCTGCTCTGGGCTGGCTCCAAGGAGGCTGGAGGGAAACTCCCAGCCCCTGGTGGAAGGTGTCCCTTCCCTGATGTTACCTGCAGAATGCCCAGATAGGTAGGGGCTGCTGGGAATGGCTTTGGGGACAGGCTGTAGGGAGTAGTTGGGGTGCCCACTGTGTGCCTGCCACATGCCCTTGCATTCCTGTGACCGTACTCTCTTCCGTGGACTCTTTCCTCAAGTCAAGAAACCAACTTCAGTGATGGAAGGTCCTTTGCCCAAGGCCCTTGGCCTAGAACGAGAGTGTCTGGCTGACAGGCCCAACCCTGGAAGTGCCAATGTCCACTGCATGGTGATCACCAAGGTCTTCCTGACCAGGGTTCCTCTCTTCCCTCCCTTCGAGGCCCCTGACTTCAACCTCCAAAATTATCCCACCAGCAGGCCGACCTGGAAGAGCTGAGTTCTCAGCCACAAGCCAAGGAGGGGCAGAGGATCTCAGGGCTGGGTAGCCCTGGGGCGAGGGCCTCCCAGGCTCTTGCCAAAGTCCCGCAGAGAGGAGAATCCCTGGACTGCATGGAGCACTTAGGGGGCCCCAGTGTCCCCACCCCCAAGCACACCTAGACTCCTCCCTTCCCCATCCAGGTTCTTCCCCCTCCCCACCCCCGACCCCGGCCCCACCACAGCCCTCCCCAGTTTAGGAAAGGGAGGGAGGCCAGAGGAGGGTATTCTCGCCCAAGGGAGTCTGTCAAAATGTCACAGGCTTACGCTGAAAGGGCACTGCCTTGGCTTGGGGGGCACCTGCTCTCTAATCTTATCTCCATTTCATGCCCACCAAGGGCCCTGGGCCCTGGGCCAGTCTCTTCCATCTGTGAGCCTTGTTTCTTAGCCCATGAACAGGGATGTCCCACCTGTCTCTGAAAGGAACTCCGGTTTTTGTAAGCAGAAAAGCACTGTGCTGACAGGGCCTGGTCACAACCCCTTCCAGCCATTCCTCCAACAGCTGCACCCCAGAGCATTTACCCCCGCCAGCTAGAGGATCTCCAAGGGGGGCGCCCAGGCTCCACTGGACCCGAGTCCTCTTCAAGAGCCCCCTGCAGGGACACTTGAGGGACGGGAGGGGACTTTCCTGTCTCACAGGACCTACAAGCCAGGAAGATTTCTGTTGGCTTGCTCTAATCTTAATAAAGCGTTTGTAAATTCAGGAAGCCGGAGCTTTCTTTTCAGCAAGCAGACACTGAGAAAGGGTAGCTTAGGAGTGGTGGGGAGGGGAGGTTGGTGACTGTCACAGACTTTAAGTCTGCACAGAAGGCGCGAAAATGCCAATGTAGTCCCTTGGGGAGAAGCGGTACAGTCTGCTGTTTGCAAGCAGACCCTGGGGGCTGCGGATCGGCAGGCTGGAGGAGCTGGACGCCCCCTCCTCTATCTGCACATCCTTCCTCTCCTCCCTGCTCCTCTTCTCTCGAGAGCCATGCTGCGTGTACAGGCCCCCAGGATTACAGAGATGAGGCCAGCAGCCCGCAGATCCTCATAGCATGGAGTGGCAGGCGGTCTACACAGGTTGCAGGGACTGGACCTGCCAACTCTGGGGCCAGATTGAGATGCATGAGCTGGACTCCCTCCCTGTAGCCAAGCCGAAGGCTCTGCCTATGGCCCCACGCCCTGCAGGCCAGAGCCGAAAGCAAGGGGAACCTGTCAGGAGGTAGTGTTGCTGGGCTTTGCTGGGGCAGCAGAGGAGCTGGTGATGAGTGAAAGTTTTCCGAGGGAAGGAAAGAAGTATTGCCTCCAGCCATTTTTCCTCCCCGCTCCTCTGCTCTCCCCTCCTGTCTGCTCCCCCTCCTCCTTTTCTAAACACTAACTCCTCCTCCAGCCAGCCCCAGACCACTTCGCCCCTGATTAAAGGCAGAAACACTGATCAGGGCAGCTCAGCTGGGTGGAGCTAGAGGGGCCTCTGAGACTCACTAGTCCTGGGCACCAACAGGGGTGGGAGGGCAAAAGCAGGGGTGGCCGGCGAGGGGGCTTCACCCCACCTTCATGTTCTGCTCTGCACACCACCCCCACAGCCTCGGTGGGGATCTCCATGCCTTGAGGCTTTGCTTCTGCCTAGACTAGGTTGTTTTTGTTTTTTGTTTTTTTTTTTTGCCGGGGTGGGGGGATCTGAGCCCCCACTGATCCAGTCCTAGTGGGCATCCTACAGACAAGAGGTGCCTTTGTCCCCTGTCCCCACACCCAACGTTCTCCATCATCCCTCCAAGAGAGAAGGAGGGTGGGCTCCACCAGATCTGCCTGCTCTTCCTCCCCAAGGGACTGACCAAGGCAAGGACCAGTGCCCAGAGACTCGGGTGGCCTAGTTAGAGTCCTAGAACCAGAACATCCAGGAGACAGCTGGGCAGGAGGCTCCCCCGCCAAGAAGCCACCATCCCTGGGTTGAGGGCTTACAGGCAAGCAGGCATTGCCCTTTCTGCATCTCCCTCACTTCTCCCTTGGATTTAGACTCTAATTTAACCCTGTCTCATCAGAGCCTCCTCACAGCCTGGGCTAGGTGGGGACTGCCCAGAGTCCACTGGGCAGTGGATGAGCACACTGAGGGTGGGGGAGGGACCCCAAGAGAGGTGCATGGCTAACGAGTAGCAGAGCTGGGATTTGAACCCGGGTCTACTCAAAATCCCAGTGCAAGGATCTCTGCCCAGCCCAGCGGGGTGGTCAGAGTGCATGGAGCCTGGAGGAAAGTGGGCTCCCCCAGAAGCCTGCCCTCCCCTCTTTGGGTGGGAGGGGGAAGCTTCACAACCTAGGAGGCTGTGAGGGTTTCATGCAAACACCAAGGAGACACGCAGCTGCCACCTTTCGGAGTATTTTTCCAAACCTAAAGCTCATCTTTGGAGAAAAATTCTCTTTTCTTCTGCCGAGGAGAGGGGACCTGGGGGCAGAGGGTGGAGGGAAATGAAAGACATACCCTGGTACATTTTCCAGAACATGAAGCTTTGGTTTCAAGTTTAATCAGAGAAAAGGTCTTCAGTGTGAAGTGGCATCGTGCTCAGCCGAGCTGGGAGTACGGCTGCAGAGGGACACATGCTGAGCCTGGCCTTGTGCTCGGGGCCTGAAGAGGCGTATGACAGTTCCAGGCCCACTCCAGGGTTCTCCAGGGCGGCAGGGTGCTGTGGGTGGGGGCGCAGAGCCAGCCCGTATCCCCGAGTCCCCGAAACAGGCCTGCGTATGACTCCGCCAGGCCCCACAGCAAGCTTCTGGGAAGGAAAAATACCAGAGAGCTGGGGTGCAGAGGGGAATCGTTGGTTTGGGTCTATATTTAGAGTTGGCTTCTGTGGGGTCTCACCTCTCCCCCAGACAGAACCAATTTCTCGTCATTGCTGATAGGATTTAAAAACAGACTTCTCGTTTCTTGCCATTGGAATCAACAGGGATGTAAGTCCACAGTGTAATTGTCCGCATCATCAATCACATGATCCTCTTAAAGAGCACCACTGAGTCATGCTGTGCGTGGGGCGCTCCCGGGGGCTTGGAGGGGTTAATAACAACTCCCCACCCCCCACCCCAGAGCTTGTAGATAGACTCACTCCCACTCAGGAGGGAGGAAGTCAGGGGCCGGAGGAAAAAGGAGCCTTTTCATCACTCAGCTTGTCCACGCAGGCTTTGGCCAAAAATGCAGGAATTCTTCATTCATCAAAAATTGCCAGAAGTTAATTTTCCATAAAACAGAGGCTCACCTCTTTAAATGTAGCCTTTCATCTGCCTGGTATTGACTGAGCTCCTACTGGGTGCCGAGGCCCGGCGGGGTCCCTGGAGGAGGGGTGCAGTGATGGATTTGAAGGTGGTTTCTCATCTCAGAGAGTTCAAGTGCGGACCCAGTGCTTAGACACCCTCTGAGATGCAGGGTCGTGGATACTGGGACTGGCCACACACGGGAAGGGCGATCATGCATCTCTTAGAGGGTTAGTCCTCAGCTGCGTGTGCAGAGTACACAGAAGTTCTCCAGAAGGGTATGGGGAGGCCCTTCCAGGCAGAAAGAGCCGTACAGTCACAGATGTGTGAATGAGACATGAGTGTGTGTATGTGCGCACATGAGATGGCGAGAAAGCGTTGGCTGTTCTGTTAGTGAGGGCAAAGTTAGCATGGTGAAGAATGAGGCAGAATGTTGCAAAACTTTCAACATTTCGGACATAAATCTCTTAACTATTCTCAAACATTCTGCAGCCTCCTTTGCCCTGGCAAACAGTCCACGGAACAAGAAGCCCTCTTTTGTCATACCAGAGTCGACCTTCGCACATGTCATGCCCAGACTTGATGCTAAGTCTTGGGAATCAGGCTGGGCCACCCGACCCCTCCCGTCCAGTGGGGCACCAGCCCCCACCACCTACCTCCCCAGTAGGGCCCAGCTCGTGGAGACCTTCAGAGGCACAGGCAACACGCCCTGTGAGGACATATAAACAGGACACTTCCTTTAGCCACAGAAGAAATCGTTTTCTCAAGCCCGGATCCCCTGGGGAGAGCCCTCATCCCAGCCCCTGCTTAAGAGTTTGTGGGGTGACTGTAGCGGAATCATAACCTCACTGTGCGCTGCGCCTGTAAAAGGGAGGATGAGCGGCGCGGCACAGCCCTCCACACCTGTTGGCAGGCAGCTCTGTCAAGTTTAGGGATGTGAAAACACACAGCTCTCGAAGAATTTAAGATGTTCCCATACTATATTTATTCTCTTATTTATAAGAAAGCATTAGCATTTTCATTCAATTATATTTTTTTAAAAAAAGTTTTTGGTATCCTACTGTGTTCAAGGCGTTACGGATTTCCTGCGAAGGAAGACATTGCCCAGTCCCCAAGGAGGGGGCAGGCACAGGTGGGAGGTGAGAGGGACAGAGGTTTGTTCCTGTCTCACCTCCTTCTCCAAGGCCTTTCCCCCAATCCCATGCCTACCAAGTCCCCTGGCTCCCGCCCACTCACCCGCCCACCGAGGGTCCTGGCCCTCCCAGCCACGCTGGGCATCATCTCAGCCCTGAACACGTCTGCCTGCCTGGTGTTAATGGATTTTGCACGTGTGTCTGACCCCAGCAAGGCCAGATGCTTCTTGCTCAGCCAGGCACCCCGCAGCCAGAGGCCTGCGGCACTGCCCTCGAGGTGTTTATGGATTAAGTGAATTAATGAATAAATGAATGAGGCACAAAGTGTTCTCTGAAGGTTACCATGGGCCCCTCGGAAAGATCCTGTGTCCTAGCAACTGTCCACGGCCTGGTGGCCCTCCCCAACCACCCGTCCTCTTGCCACCTCTGATCTCTGGGTTCCAGGGGGTTACTGACCCCCTTGGACTTGCAAACAGGAGAGCCCTCAGGGTTGCAGCGATGCCTCCACCTGGTTCTTTCCCCACCAGAGCCCTCAGTTCCTTCACTAGGAATGTGGGGAGCAGCTGTGTCGAGACCATCTCCAGCACCCCCTGCTATACCACCTGCCCCTGCCCCTGCCCACCACCCGCAAGCACCTGGTTCCTCTGAGACGCTCTCCATGAGCCTGTTCCTATGGCAACACTGCACCTCCAGAGGCCCAACCTGGCTGTCTGCAGCCAGGATCCAGCTAGGGACGAAGCGCAGGGGATGCCCAGTGTGAGTGGAACCCCATTCCCCTCACCCCCTCGCCGCCTCACGCCACCCGGGGTTGCTTAGTACCCAAATTCAAGTTTGCTCTGTTTGTAATGAGCCTTAGTTTGATCCCTGCCCAGGTGTGTGTGTTTCTCCTCCCCCTCTAGCAGTGGGGGCTCTCCTCTCAGCCAGAGAGCTGGATGCTGGAGCGCAGAGAGGCTGAGCAATTCTCCATGGGTCACAGAGCAAGGAATTGGCAGAGCAAGACTAGAACGTTGGAGAGTGGTGCCCAGGCAGGAAGATTACAAAAGTCGACCATAAAATGTCCTTTGAGGAACCCTCAGGTTCCTTCATTTAAATGGGTCTCTCCAAGGTCTGGCCAAAAAGCCCACAGACTGAAAACAGAAGAAACTGCATCGCGAGAATAGAGGTCAAGTTGGAGCCCAGCGGCTGCTGTCACTTCACTGCTTCAGAGAATTTGAGGAAACAGCAGGACTGTCTCCTGGGCTGGTCACATCCTCTCCCCACCTTCATTTTCTCCTTCCTTCCTTCTCCCTGCACTGGATGCTGGTCTGCCAGTCCGCCTGCAGATGTGCACACTAAGGTCCAGCTCTCTCTACCTTCATCGCTCCAGAGCAGGGGGCCGGGGTTAGAGACCCACGGCCTCCCAGGTGTCCCCTCTGGAGGTCTCTCTGAAACCAGCGTCTCCCATTTGTCCCCCTCAAACCTCCTCCTGGGCCTCCACCACCCTGCAATCGGCCCAGCGAGTGAGGGCTTAGACTCCTGGCTCCTGTAGCTTTGCCCTTTCTCTGTGCAAACAGGCCCCAAGCCCCAGGGACTGTCGCTCCCCAGTTGCTCTCCAGTCCATCTCCATAGCCCCATTCTTTTCACCACCACCCTGGGCCAAGCCTCTCTCTCTAATGGCTGTATCAACCCTGGGCCTGCCTGTCTCCCCCATCCTCTCGGCTACAGGCCAGGGGTCAGAGGGAGGTTCTCTAGATGCACGACTATCCAGAGCAACCTGCTACTTAAACCCTTCACAGAAGGAAAAGAGAGAGAAAGGGGACAGGAAAGAAGGAAGGAAGGGGAGGGGAGAGGAAGGAAGAGCGGGGAAGGGTGGTTTCTCAAATTCACTTCAGCTCTCCCTGGGTTCCAAGCTCAGAATTAGGTGCACAGTAGGTTCTCATTAAGTATTTGTGGGATTGAATTGCACCGTCGTATCAAGGAATCGATAAGGAAGCATGTGGCCGGGATAGGGACATGGAGATCGGAAATGGTCTCTTAAAGCCTGGGGAGATGCTCTTCCTTGCAAAGATTTGCCCTCAGCCTTTAGACCCTGCTCCTTTTCAGTGGCTTTTTCCTGCCTCTCTCGGATGAGCCAATTATCTCTGATTGTGTTTTACCTAATTCTTCCCTCTCTCCATGAGTGCTGGGCAGCAGCCTTAGCTGTCCTTGGCCAGCAACAAGGTCCCAATTGATCCACACGTGCCACGGTGGAAACCCTGCTAGCACACCCTCCCCATAGTTTCTTTGGGTGGGGGGAGTTCTACTCACTAGAGAAGTATTTTCAGCATATTCAGTATTTTTTTCTGTGCAAGGCAGGGTAGCAGAAGAAGGAGTAAGTGTGGGTGAATGGGGGGAGTAGGTGGGTGGCAGGTGGGTTTGGGGAAATTGTTCAAACTCTCGGCTTATTTCCCTGTGGGACGACCACCTGGCCTGGAGGAGCTATGCAGGGGAGCTGAGAGCCTGGACGGGACACTCCTGCCCAGTCCTAGTTGCTTCATATGTGTTCGGGATCTGCTCCTGGTCCTGACAAGGACGCTGGTGACACTGGCAGGATGGGGAAGGGCTGGGAGACCTGCAGAGGGGTGCTCAGGCCAGCTGCTGTCTGGGTCTGGGGCTCGTAGCTGCAGCCCATTAGGCTTGCCTGAGGCCTTGCCACTGCCCTGGGCAGGAATGGTTTCCACAGTTTGTCATGGACCGCTCCTGGGGATCTGCACCCAGACTCTTCTCTCCCCTCTTGACAGCTTGAGTTAACAAGGAGACCAGGAACGGTGAGGCCTATGTGATTCAGACAGGGTCCCCGCAGGAAACAGATGGTGCACACAAGATGGTTAATTTGAAGAACGTTGAATGAAGGGCCTATTTACAGAGATGTGGGCAGGGTGTAAGGAAGCCGGAGGGGTAACAGCAGGCCCCGTTACCCCGTAGGCCTGCAGCTAGAGAGAAGAGTGCAATTACCTGAACCAGAAACCGTGAGAGTCAGGTGGAGAGGGTGGATGAGTGTGGCCTTTGGTTGGGGAGCCCCCAGTCTCTGTGCAGGGAACCTGACCTTGCTCTCCTCCCTCCCCTGATCTGTTGGGGATCCTGTGGCCCCACCTGGCTGGAGCCAGCTGATACAGACCATCTAGGCAGGCTGCCCCTGCACAGACAGGGGTGGAAGACAGAGGGTGGTTCTGCAAGGGACCCGAGGAAAAGCATATGAGCAACCCAGAGCTTCACTGAATCCAGTGGCCTCCTTCTCAGTAGGGGAAACTGAAGCTAGAGAAGCCTCTCCATGGCAGAGCTGGGATTTGAGCCCAGGCCTCAGGCTCCTGACCCTCACTGCTCTCGTGTGTATGGCAGTTTGAAGCAGTGCCGGGCCGTGGAAGAGATTCCAGCTTCCCCCCTCGGCACTGGTTGGCTTAGTGACATTCACACTGGGTGGGCAGCCAGAGTTAGCTGTGCTGATGAACTGCTCAGCCGGGAGGCTGCCAGTCTGGGGTGGGGGCTCCTTTCTCCTCCAGGACCTCTCTTAGGCAGGCCTGCCAGGACCCAGGGCTGCTGAGTGCCAGGTGTGGCCACAGCCACACGGCCTTCTGTGATGAGAAGAACCTTACTGGACCATGAAGGTGGGTAGCACCCCAGCCACTAGACAGCAGAGATCCACACTCAGTGGGGGGTGACATCTGCAAGAGCTAAAAGTGGGCAGAAGAACCACTATAGGCCCCATGTCAGGATTTGGGTAAAGTCCTGGGTGATTTTGGGCAAAGCCTTTCCCATCTCTGGGCCTCAGTTTCCCCACTTAATCTTCCTTGACTCTGACTTCTTACCCATGCCCAACATCTGGCTGCTGGGATGGGGCAGAGACATAGGCTTGTTGCTGTAATGGCCTTAGTGGGTGGGGTAGCCCAGGACCAGGTGGGAGAAAGACTGGGGGACAGTCTGCAGTCAGAAGACATTTAGGGTGAGACCACGATGGTGGTGATGGAAGGGTGACCAGGAAGACGGTGAGTCGAGAGACTGAGGGAATGAAACCCTGCAATGCAACGGCAATGGGACTGGGAAAGAAGAATGCACAAAGCAAACAGAAGAAGAATGCACAAGGGAGACAGAAGAAGCTGCCCAGAGACAGGTGGGTGCAGAGGTTGGGGGATCTCCTATCGGTCAACTGCCCCGTTGTCCTCTCTTGGTCCTGCATTTCCAGCCCGTCACTGCACTGGCTCCTTCCTCGATGCCCATAAACACTCTAAAAACCCTTGTCTTTACAGAAACAGAGAGGAATCCCAGACTCCAAGAAAGAAAGAGTGAGGGAGTGGCCATGGGTCCAAAATGCCCACAGGGACATCAGTTAAGATAAAGATTGAGATTAGTCACGGGGGTCTTAGCAGGATGTCCCCGGGGCAAGTGGGAGGAGGAGTCACAGGCAGAGTGACAGGCCAGGGAGTGAGCAGGAGGCCTGGGTTGGAGGCAGCAAGGAGAGGGGTCGTTCACCAGCAAAGGGCTTCAGGATGCAAAAGTGAGAGAGAGAGAGAGTGTGTGTGTGTGTGTATGATTGTGTGTATATGGGTGAGTGTGTCTGTGTATATGAGTGTGTGTGAGAGTGTGTATGAGTGCGAGTGTGTGAGTGTGAGTATGTGTGTGTGTCTTCATTTAAATATAGGAGCGACTCTAGGGTGTTTACAGTCTGAGAGGCTGCAGATGCTGAGCGAGGGCGTAATTGATTAATTGAATGACGAGAACACAGTCTCCATCCTCTGTGGTTCCTGGTCTGCTAGGGAGACGAGGATTTGAACCGACACCTCCACTAATCTGTATGCATAAAATTGAGTTAGCTGCACCCATGTGGGTGAGGTGGCCTGCAGCCGTCTGGGGCACAGCAGGTGCTCTGTGACTCTGCTTCCCCTTCCTGCACGTCAGCAAAGAGAAAGGCTCTGAGCAGCCCAGGCCGTAGGCAGCTTGACGACGCCACTGTCCTCATGGGAGGAGCACAGGCCTTAATTGTGCCTTTAAACTTTCAAAGTGATTTCACATTGATTTTATTTACTCCTCAGAACCCCAAATTCATCAGGCTCTGCCCTTAGGGGCCAGGGTAACACTCTGCGCTGTGCAGGGTGGCAGGAAGACTCCGAAGGCCCCAGCTTATGTCGGGTTCCCCTCTGTGCCCCAGCCATGCAGTAAGGGTCCAGGGAGTGTTTGTTGAGTCAGTATATGATGGATGGATGGACGTGGTGCTGTAGGAAAGCTGTCTCTCTCATTGTTGTACGTATGGGTAAACTGAGGCCCAGCAAAGGACTCTTACCCAGAGCTGTGCATGACAGCTGATCTTTGGAAGCCCTAATGCTTGTCGCAGTTCAGTTTTTGCCACTGTTCAAACACTGAGGCCCCCACAAGAGTCACAGCAGCCCTCCCCCTGGCTCCTTCTGAGAAAGGCAGTAGGGGCTGGTGGCTGTGGGCTCTGTGGCCCACCCTCCCTGTGGACCTGTTGACTCTAGAGTCTTCTTCGAGATCCGGGCAGAGCAGGTCTGCAGGGCTCATTTCCAGGCAGGGTACCGAAGGCTTCTCCCACAGGGCTCCCTGACTCTACCACCCTCCTCATGCCTGTAGCATGAAGGACGGCACCTCCCTGCCTCCAAGGCCTAGGCGACCTTTCTGTGACTCACCTGAAATGCCATCTCTCCTGTCCACCAATGGCGAGCCCACCCCATGCTGAGTGCCACCTCCTCCTGGAGGGCTTCCCTGAACACGCCTGCCAGGCAGAGCCATCCACCACGATCCTTGCTGCTGTCAGGCCCCAAGGGCTTCTGAGGCTGGTGGCTGGGTGATTGGGTGTGGCTAACCACACACACTTCCCAGGGACTGGAAGCTCCTAGAGGGGTGGAGTGGGGTGAAGAGGGGCCCCACCTCCACCCTGCCAGGCCTTTTCAACACCCAGGGATGTGAGACCTGGTCACGCGCTGGTGCTCAGCACAGGCTGAGCAGTGCTGGCACAGCTGCAAGGGGCCACCCTGTCTTCCTCCACATGGCTGACGGGTTGTCCGCCAGCTGGGCCACCGACAGGACGTGGGCAGGGATTCCCTGGGGAGGAGCCACCACGGCTTCCTCGTGGTTCAGGGCGCCTGTTTCGGCGGCTCCGATGGCCTGCATGTCCCCGTTGCCAGTATTTTTAACTTGGCCCAGCTTTTAATAAACCCTTCGTGTGTGGAGAGCAGTAAACAATGATTTGAAGACTTGACTAATTAAAACACCACTCTGAGGTTGCAGAGGGAAGCTGGCTCCATCCCGAGGGAGGGCCCTTCCCCCTAGGGCCACTAGCAGGCTGCAAGCCAAGCGCAGCAATGCATCTAGACCTGGAAACCAGGGAATCCATGACCCAGCATGGAGGAGCTGCAACAGGGACACCACACACACCTCCCCAGAGCCTGGCCCCATCCCAGACCCTGCCACCTCCTCCAGGAAGTCCCCCTCACAGATGTACAGCACTGTCCTCCTTGTGGTGCCTGGGAGCAGGCCAGGGTCCATTCCTGCTCACCCCCAGGGACAGCTGCTCAGCCTGGATCTCCACCTGTCTCTTGCTCGGTCCTCTCTCTCCTGCTCCCACATGCCCAGCTCCACTTTCTCTCTCTCCTGCCCCTGTGCCGAGGGCACTGCAGCCATTCATCCGGGGCCCTGGGAGGGGTCAGCAGGTTCTCCCTCTGCATCTCCCTCCGTCTCCCCATCAGTCCTGTCTTTTCTCCATGATCGTGTCCCCGCTTCGGAGCCCCAGCATGAACCTCTCCATCGGCTCCTCATCCAGGAGAAGGTCGTGAGGAAATCGCGCCCCAGGCTTGCCTTCTGCCCTCACTTCTCCGCAACCCCCCAGGCTCCATCCGGCCCCTCCTGGACCTGCACTCTTCCTCCTGCCTCTGCCCTGGGAGGGTCCCTGGAGGCGGCTGGGTGCTCCCGAGGATGAGTGCTCCTCTCCTCAGCAGGAGTCTGTGAGGGAGGAGCTGCAGAGTATTCCACAGGGCAAGCAGTAGATGCTTAATAAATATCAGAGAGACTCCACACACACACACACACACACACACACACACACACACACACAGAGGAGGGGAGGTGGGCAGACCTCCTTGGACAGGGTTGGGTTTTGCCAGAAACCAGAGGAGATGATTATTCTCTACACGTGACCTCAGAGATCCCCCAACCCTGAAAATACCTAATCCCTGTCCCACCGACCCCCATGCCAAGCCTCAGTCCAAGTCAGCAGTGGGAAACCCAGTACCCAGTCCTGCCCACGCCACGTGGCTGGTGCCTTTGATTGAAGGGGTGTCTTGAACTTCTCCCGACTGTGGTGAGCACATCTGTAAGATGGGGTTAAGGACTCTTGCCCTGAGAAGAACCCCCTCGGAGCTCTGGCATGGCCATGGTGAGCTGGGGCTGGAAGGAGAGCCTGGGAGCAGAGCAGCAACACCTCTGTTATCACCATTTGTCCCAGTCGTGGTTATTACAAGAATTAGGAATGTTCCCATTGGCCTTTAGGGTCACCAACCTCTCTCAAGGGCAGAGGTGCCTCCCTGCTGGGTGGCCCTGGAGACCCAGACCACCTGCTTAGGGGTGGCCAGGCGATGAGTGGCCAGTTGGACCACCTGTGGATATCCGGAGCCCCTCCCACCCCCCCACCCCCCCCACCCCCCACCCCCCCCCACCCCCAATTGTCATGAGGCCTGCATGGTTCTACCTGTGATAGGGAACACTGCCTCGAAGCGAGCCCTTGGCCACATTCCCAGGTTCCACCTCTGCCTGCCTCCTCCCCAGCCCTCCTGGCTTGTCAAGACAGAAGCTGGCAGGAGGGGTTTGCAAACATGAATCATGGCATTTATTCCTATGTTCTCTGGCCCCGACTTTGTAAAAACACCTGCAGGTGACTCTTCCTCCAGAAAAGGGAGGCCGCTGGTTTTTTCTTCCCCCAGCTTTGCCGGGAAAGAGGCAACACGGAGTGCTGGAGGGCGGACCGTGTCATCGAGACAGGCACATTTTTCGGGGCGTGTAGTTACCAATTAATTAGCAAGTCTGGAGACCACGACTGCGGAACAAATGACACGAGGGCCCCGGAGGGCCCAGATGCTGCTGCGTTCCTGCACGTTGCCTCTGTGGCCCTGAGGCAGGGGACGAAGTCTGGGGACAGCCCACCAGGAACCCATGGGCCAGCGGGGAGCAGACCTGTGGGACACCGAGATGCTCTGGCCCACTGCTGGGCACATCACTGCACCTCCCTCCCGCCCAGGCCTCTGTTTCCCCCTCTGGCTCTGGAGGTGATTATCACAAACCTAAAGGCGGCCTGGATCCTGGTGCCTGCTCCCCTCCCACAACCCAGTTCTAACACCTGGGTCACATATGCCCACTCCCTGTCTGCCCAAGCCAAGCATCCTGCAGTGAAGACCTCCGTCCCCTCTCCATGTGCTCTCTCAGTCTCAGAGCCCTCCTGCCTCTGGGGCTGATCAGTCCACAATTTCCCACTCCCCTCTAGGCCTCGAGGCCTCAGTTCCTATTGTTCCCTCTACCCGAGGAGCTTCCTCAACCCTGTCACTTGTCAAAACACAAGCCTGTCCTCCAGAGCGGTCTGGGTACCGAGAGGTCCAGGCCACCTCTTTCTCCTCAGGAAGGCAGAGGCCCCTTGGCACGTTCACAGGAAGAGCGGCAGCTCAAGGCCGGAACACGATTACCAAACCCGGGACTTCTCCCTGGGGCCCCAGCCGGCCTGGGACCTTGAGGACAGATTTCAGGCAGGCATGCCTTCCTTCAGTACTGCCCCTGGGGAGCGGGCTTCTTGCTGCTGGAGGAAGCTGGGATTTAGTGAAAGGAGGCTAATGTGGAAGAGCAGACAGACAGATGGCCTGTGGGCCCAGGGCACACTGCCTACGCCTCTCTGAGCTTTGGAGTGGTGCCTGTAGCATGGGAATCATATAGGACCAGTCTCCTAGGTCCACCGGGCCCTAGTAAGTGCCCGGTGGAAGCTGGCAGGCACAGGAGGAAGGACAGGACAGCACATCTGACCAAAAGCCCCAGGTCCAAGCACAGCTGCCCAGAGCCGGACAGAGCCCAGGCAGGTCCCAGGGGACCTCTCCCGCCGGCCGAGCTGCAGGAGTGCTAAGGCGAACCAGGCAGGGCCTGAGAGCCTTTGGAAGGCTTCCCAGTGGAGGTGAACTTTGGGATGGGCCTTGAAGGGTACACATGAGTTTGCCAAATGCAGGGGAGGGGGAGGCCTTCCCGGCAGTAGGACAAGCTTGAGCCAGGGAAGGCTAGGGCGCCAGTGTGCCTGGCTATTCTGGGAGACGAGTCCAAGGCTCAGCAGAGTGAGGGGAGCAGCTGTCCCTGAGGAGGCCGAAGGTCGACAGGGCTGCCCAGCTGGGGTCCTGAATGCCAGGCCACTGGGCAATGTCTTTGGGGAGCCTCAGACAGGCTCTGAGAAGACGAAAGACAAAGTCAGAGCTTTAAAAAGCTGCAGTGTGGTCACTCTGGTGGCCATGACGGAAGCAAGAACACAAGACAGTGACGACCACACAGAGGTCATGGCTAGGCCAAGTGGAGCAGCAAGGAAGCCAGAAATGGGGTGCTGGGGAGCTGGAGGAGAGGCAGGAGGAAGAAAGCCAGGAGGAGAAGCTGCAGGCCACTTCTCCCCGCCTCCCCAAAGCCTCACTCCCCTAGGCTCTCGCTGCCTAGCTCTCCATATAAAACAGGGAAAATTACGTTTGGAATATCTCCTACATTGATTGTGAGGTTAACAAAAAGGAGTTGCAGAACAGTGTGTGTAAAACGAACTCATGTATGTAAAGTGAAAAAGAACATATACGAGATCCCCTTTCCTATTGATCTGTTTGCACGTGCCTAGATGCTTCCGGGGATCACAGGAGAAACTGACTAGCGCTGGGCTTTGGGAGTGGCTGGGGAACCCCAATGGGAGGACTACCTGCTTTGCACTTCAAAAGAGAGGGCCATCTATTTTATAATTGAAACCGCTTTTAACATAAAAAGAAACTGGCCGGGGCGCAGTGGTTCACGCATGTAATCCCAGCACTTTGGGAGGGCGAGGCAGGCGGATCGCCTGAGGTCAGGAGTTTGAGACCAGCCTGGCCAACATGAGGAAACCCCGTCTCTACTAAAACTACAAAAATTATCCAGACATGGTGGCCGACACCTGTAATCCCAGCTACTTGGGATACTGAGGCAGGAGAATCGCTTGAACCCGGGAGGCAGAGGTTGCAGAGTTAAGACTGCACCACTGCACTCCAGCCTGGGTGAAAGAGAGAGACTCCATCTCAAAAATAGATAAATTAATTAATTAAAATAAAATAAAATATAAAATGAACTGAAACAGGCAAATGGTTAGAGAAGGCCTGCGTTTGTCTCAGGGGCAAGCACAGCCAGAGGAGATCGGGAAGGCTTCGCGGGGCTGGAAGTTTCCAGAAGGCTTGACTTTCCCCACCTGGTGGTCTACCCGGCCCGCAGTCCCAGCCCCGTGTGCCCCCACCCAGGGGCAGGCCTCCCTCCCTGCGCGGCCCCAGCTCCCGCTGTCCGTGGCGAGCCCGCCGCGCCCCCTGCCGGCGCGCGTTGGGGAGGAGGGGCGGGACGCAGAGGCTGCGGCTGGGCTCCCGGGCAGGCGCCGGGCTTTCTCCCTGGGTTGTGTATGTTTCTTAAAAGAATGATACGTGTGGCAAAAAAAGATAAGAGGGGAGCCATTATTAATGAGAACAGGTGAGGGGAGGATATTCATGATCGTTTCGAGCCTAATGAAGCCTGCTGAAGGCTCCCTCCGGAGTGATGGATTCCGCGGGGCAGGGGGGCTCCCATCACTCTTGTCCTCGGAGCCGCCTGTTCTCCCGGCTGCCTCCGCACAGCCCGCTCCGGAGGACAGGAGCGAGGCTGATAACAAATTTTGGGAACATAGAATTTCACACCTCATCGCACAGGCATTAAGACGACAATACAGCGGATGACTTCCTCCCGCTGGCCCGTCCCCTCAGCAAGGAAGGCCAGGCCAGGGGAGGCCTGGGGGCCCGCGGGGCCCCAAGGAGGAGGGTCGGGCTGGGGGGGCGCCCAGGGCTCGCAGAGCCCCTCAACTGTCCACAGGCCCGGCAAGTGGAGGCGGGAGCGGTGACAGGGACAACGGGGATCTCTGTCCCGCCCATCACAGGGATCGCAATTGCGTGGAGAGGGAAGGCCCCAGAGCCCACGGAGCCGCTCTCCCCGTCCAGGCCCCCGTGAGGCCCGCTGCAGCCTAGCTCCTGCTCCTGACGTCGGTTCCCAGCAAGTTCAGCCAGGTGGCTGGCTGTTCTCACCCCTCCGGGGAGCTGCACAGACAGCTGCGTTAGACAGAACGCAGGCCACAGGGCCAGGCAGTGAAACTTCCCATCACCCGAGGCTGAGCCGGCCAAACGGCTCCCCTGGCGTCATAACGGCCAAGGCCGGGCCACCCTGGCTGGAGGGCGCACGGGAGGGGCGCATCGTGACGTTTGGGAGTACAGAGCCAGGGAGAGGGGGCCGAGTCAGGGGCCGCCGCACAGTATGGGACGTGAGGAAGGAGGAGCCCACTGCCCGGCTCCCCCACCTCAGCGCCGGGTCTACCCTGCCCAGCTTCACCGTGTCTCAGCAAGGTGTGCCCCCCTTGGCCCAGCCCTCAGGTGACACACGGCCCGGACCTTTGACCTGCCCTGTGCAAATGTGAGCCTATTACCAGCACTGCCCTTGTTCCCAACATGTGGGGATTTGGGGCACCGAGGGGTCCTTTTCTGTCCCCAGAGCCATCTTGAGTAGAATGAGGAGAAGAGGCGTTTCCAGGCCCTCCTGGCCCAGTTGCTCGCTGGCCCTCAGCTGCCAGGAAGGCGGACATTTGAGAAGGAGCAGGGAGGGTGTGGCGCAGGAGAGGGGTGATGTCCCAGCCAAGGGCAACGGGAGCCACCCAGAGGCCTTGGCCGGTAACTGACGCCAGCCCTCACCTGGTGGGCCAGGTGAGGCCAACTCTGCCCCACCCACCTCCTGTCTATGCCCAGCAGGTCCACGGCGGTCAGAGGAAGCCCAGGGTGGTATCGCATTCGCTTCCCCTGGCTGCCCATCTGAACCCAAAGCCCCTTGAGGGCGGTGAGCAACGCCTGCTGGCTAAGGGGTGCCCCTGAGCAGGGGGTGAAGACATCCCGCCAAGCTGCTGGTTTTTCAAGTGGGATTTTAAGGCTGTGTAGAATTTTTAAAAATGAAAAGTAAATGGAGTTGTTTTTCTTTCTGAAAACAATAGATGCTCTTTAAAGAAAACGTAGGGGAGGCTGAAAAATCAAAATAATAAGTCATCCATAGTTCCTCTGCGTGGGAAACATTGACATGGAGGTATTTCCTTCCAGTCTTTTTTCTGTTCGTTTCCCTTCAGTTTTGTTTTACATGCCAGAGATCACGCTGTCTCTGTGATCTTGTTTCTTGTTGGTTCTTATACAGAAGACATTCCCTATGTTTATCTAAATTCAGAAGAGACAAGGTATAAATGGCTGCATAACAGTTCGTGGAGTGGTTGGTACCACAGCTGGCTGCTAATCTTTTACTTGGGATATTTAGGATTTAAAATTTTACTTTTGATTAGGAGAAGCAGGTCTGTCATGGTGTCATTGTTGTCTAACGATTTTCCCATATTTCAGGTTAATCCCTTTTCAACAGTTGTTTTTTTTTTTTTTTTTTTGAGACTCTCTCTGAACAGGTTTTTTTTGAGACTCACTCCGTCACCCAGGCTGGAGTGCAGTGGCACGATCTCAGCTCACTGCAAGCTCTGCCTCCCAGGTTCACACCATTCTCCTACCTCAGCCTCCTGAGTAGCTGGGACTACAGGCGCCCGCCACCACACCCAGCTAATTTTTTGTATTTTTAGTAGAGACGGGGTTTCACCGTGTTAGCCAGGATGGTCTCCATCTCCTGACCTTGTGATCTGCCCGCCTCAGCCTCCCAAAGTGCTGGGACTACAGGCATGAGCCACCGCACCTGGCCCTTCAACAGTTTTTTAAAAGTAGAATCTGTGTTTCTAAGATAGTAGAAATCTTATAACAGAAAAAAGGGATTTTGTTTGCTAACGTAAGTAATATGTATTTATTTTAGAAAACTTAGAGACAAGTATAAAGAGAAAAACACAAGTTGCCAATAAACTCATGGATATGAATATATTTATGATCCGGATGTGAGAGTGTATAAGAGTCAGTATCTGTGTGTGTGTGTGTGTCAGTGAGTGTGTATGAGGGTGTGTGTGAGTGTGTCAGTGTGTCTGTGTGTGTATGAGAGTGTGTGTGTCAGTGACTGTGTGTATGAGAGTGTGAGAGTGTGAGTATGTCATTGTGTCAGTGAGTGTGTGTATGAGGGTGTGAGTGTGTGTGTCAGTGACTGTGTCTGTATAAGGGTATGTGTGAAAGTGTGACTGTATGAGAGCTTGCATAGGTCATTGTGTGTGAGGGTGTGAATGTGTGTGTCAGTGTGTGAGGGTGTGAGAGTGTAGGTGTGTCAGTGAGTGTGTGAGGGTGTGAGAGTGTGTGTGTGAGGATGTGTGTGTGTCAGTGTGTGAGGGTGTGAGAGAGTGTGTGTCAGTGTGTGTATCAGTGTGTGCATACACGCACCTATGGAGACAGGAAACTGTCTCAAGCTTCATTCACCAACATTTCTTAAGTGCTCCCCGGGGCCCAGCTGCCCTCTGTGTGCCCACAAGTCGACCCTGCCCTCTTTCACTTCTGGCCCAGAAGCAGCTCTCCTTCCCCAAGCCTGACAGTGCCTCGTGGTTTGGAGGTGGGGGGACATGCCAATTGCAGCCGTGAGAGCTGCTGTTGCCCCCAAAGCTGGAGGTCACCTGGGCCCTGGTCCCTACTGACACTGTGTCTCCACACCCTGCTCCCCCAAGCCCCATCACCTTCACGGGCCCAGGAGGAGAGCATCCCCCTCAGTGCGTCCGTGGCTCAGGCCAGAAACCTTGGAGGCCTCCTGAGCACTCTCCTTCTCCCGCTGGACTTGCTGACTTTATCTTCAAAACGTGTTTGGAATCCCACCACTTCGCCTCTCCATGCCACCACCCTCGAGGCCCACAGCCGCTCTAGCCTGGATCATGGCAACCATCTCGCAGCTGGCCGCCCTGCTTCTCCTGTGCAGGGCAAGCCTTTCCAAGCCAGGCTACCTCACGCCTCACCATGGGGCCTTTGCCATGGAGCCTCCCTCTTCCTTATCCTGCCCCCGAGCCCCTGGCTGTTGCCTGATGCCCCTTCTCTCCTCGCTCACTCTCCGGTGCCTCCCTAGTAGCCACACTGGCCCTCTTGCTGCAGCCCCGAGCCCGGTGCACAGCCTGCTCAGTCCTCTGGCCCCCTTGCTGCTGCCCTGAGCCCGGTGCACAGCCTGCTCAGTCCTCTCCAGTGGCCCAGGGCTCACTCCTTCACCTCCTTCAGGTCTTGGTCAAATTCACCTTCTCAGCGAGGTCTTCTCCTGCCCTCCCGCCAGCCCATCCCTGTATCCCTATCCCCATTCCCACTTTCTTTTTCTTCAAGCACTTGTAGCTTATAAAATGATTTAGGGATTTATTTATTAATAGCACTTGACTGCTAATAAAGCCTCTGCACTAGTCGATGCCCATAACCCTCTATTAGCGGGCATGGCAGTGGGTTGTCCTCACTTCCCAGGAAGGAGGGAGGAATCCGGCTCGGACTGGGTGCCCGCCATGTGCCAGGTCCTCTCTTGGTCCCAATTTTGTTTGGTTTGGCTTTGTTTTAAAACAGTCTCGCTCTGTCACCTAGGCTGGAGTGGAGTACAGTGGCATGACCAAGGCTCACTGCAGCCTCAACTTCCTGGGCTTGAGTGACCCCCAAGCCTCAGACTCTGGAGGAGCTGGGACCACAGGCAAGCACCACCACGCCCACTAAGGTTTTCGTTTTTTGTAGAGATGGGGTCTCTCTTTGTTGTCCAGGCTGGTCCATTTTGTATAAAAAGAAAGACATTCTGTCACTGAGTCTGTTTCCCAGAGACTCTGTAGCTGGGGGCATTCCGGAAGGCCAGGGTAGCCACACCCCAATCAGCCCTGCAAATGCTATTTCAAAACCTCCTCCTTCCCTACCCTGGTAGAGATGCCAGGAACTGTGTGGGCATCTGAGAACCAGGGGCTGGCAGGAAACTGTTATGTACCTCCAGCTCCCTGAGGTCCCCACCTCGCCTTTTTAAACAGACTCGACCCAACCATGTGGCTTCACCCTGTGGTGAGGAAAGCCCTGCCACGGACATTGGCCCGGACCCCTGAAATCCATCCAGACCAAGCACCTCCATCACAACACCCAGCCAGCCCTCTGCATCTCCCAGTCCACTTCGGAATTTTTAGCTCCTCAGCCGGGTCAGTGCTCATGTGGGTTGGATTCACTCACTTGGACCAAGACTGGCTCTGCCTCTAGTTGGCACCACCTGCCCTCCAGCTGTCTCACATCTGGGCTCCAGTGTGGACATGTGCTCGCCACTCCTGCTCCCATTGTCCCTTGGACCAGCTCGGGTGGCTCAATACCCACCAGATGCCATCAGAAGAGGGTGACTGGAGGGGGCACCCACATGGGACAGGAGCCGCAATGTCAGGGCCCCCACTGGGATTCAGAGTGCCCACTCCACATCCTGTCCCTTCTCTCTGGTGAGGTCTGGCTCTGGAAAACTGTCGAAGGTTCTACTTCTCCTCTTGATGAGCCACACAGAATCCTTTCCACCCTTTGTCAACCCAGCACCAGACTCACACCCTCGATGTTGACAGTGGCTGCCACCTCCACCAGCAGCAGTGAACATTTATTGCACACTTGAACCTTGCGCCAGGCACTGTGCTATGGACTGTACCTGTATTACCATATTTTATCTCACAACCACCCCACCTTATAGACTCGTCCCCATTTGTCCAAAGGCAAAAGGCTCAGAGGGGTTAAGGACCTTGCCCAAGGGTACACAGGCCAGTCCAGTGGGGAACCCAGACTAAAACCCACAGCTGCAGGGGAGTTATTCCTGCATCCACACCTCCCTTTCAAGTCATGCCGCCGGGAGGGAGACAGCCAATTCTCACCACACACCCACCCGCCTAAGAGGTCAGGTGGCCTGTGGTCTTCAGGAGCTGGCGTCCACTCCTCCCCAGCCTTAGCGGCCTGTTCCTCCATCCTGGTCTGCCCTGTCCTCTTTGTGCAGTGGTGACACTGATAGAAATCAACCCAGAAGTAAGCAAACAGGATCCCCGAGTCCAGGAACCGAGCTGGGGAGGGCCGGGAGCTGGGCTGGGTCTGGAGATCCAGGATTCAGATCATGGGTACTGCTGCCTCAGTCTTGGCCTCTAAGCCCAGACTCCTCATCCATAAACTGGGCAGCGTACTGCCTTCTGTGCCCAGCTGTCGAGAGATGCAGGCAGGGAGGGTTCTGGGAAGGAGCATAGACTGTGCAGGCCCCACCCTTGACGGATACTCAAGAGTATTCAAGACCAGATCCCTTATTCAGGCACTACTGAAGTCCAGCCACGGTCAACACGGGCCGAAACGGACAGACAGACGGCCTTTATCAACCCCTCCCCGACACCTGGTCCTACTACTGACCAGCCCCAGGAGAGAAGACTGCAGATGGACAGGCTGAGACTGCAGGCCGTGTTCCAGGTAGACACGCACAGCTCCGAACGGCCGCCCCGTCTGGCCTCAACAGCAGCCCTCCTTGTTTGGGGCCTTGGCGGGTGCGGGGGGCTGTGTTGATCTTGGAGGGCTCACAGGCCCTCGCGGTGTTCCCAGAGAGGTGTTCTATGGTTGCTTTATGGAAATAATTTTATGGTCTGTGTAGGTGCTGGGCCACTCCCATCCTGCTGATATTTCCAGGCTAAAACTACCGTGGTCACACTCCATGGTGAGGAGTGCTGGGGCCCAGCAAACAGGACCAGTCTCGAGCAGAGCCTCAGGTGCCAGATACATGACTTTGTTTTTCTAAGACTCAGCTCCTCTAAGGACCATCCTGGGGGTGGCGAGAGCTGACTCTTGGTCCCCCGTCCTCACTCCCCACACTCCTCTTCCCGGCATTGGGCTAGCACAGCAGGCAGCTGCTGGGGGCAATCGGCACTCAGTGTTATCTCAGAGACCCAGGGTACCTGTGCCGTCCTCACCCACCCATGGCACTCCTTCCACCTCAGCACAGGAGCTCACAAGCCTATTTTGAAACTAAACCATCAAGAATTAACTTCTAAACAGTATGGAGGCTCCTCAAAAAGTTAAACACCAAATTGCCGTATGATTCAGCAATTCCACTGCTGAGTATGCACTCAGAAGAACTGGAAGCAGGGTCTCCAGTGGATACTTGTACACCTTTCACAACATAGAAATTCATTACAGCATAATTCATGAAAACCAAAAGGTGGAAACCACCCAAATGTCCATCAATGGATGAATGGGTTAACAAAATGTGGCGTGTGCACACAGTGAAGTATTACTCAGCCTGGGAAAGGAAGGACGTTCTGACACATGCTGCAGATGGATGAACCTCAGAGACCTTATGCTCAGTGACATGAGCCAGACACAAAAGGACAAATACCGTATGAGTACATGAGGTTCCCAGAGTAGTCAAACTCGTAGACAGAAAGTAGAAGTGGTAGTTGCCAGGGGCTGGAGAAAGGGGAGATGAGGGAGCTATTGTTTAATGGGCACATAGTTGCTGTTTAGGATGATGAAAACATTCTGGAAATAGATAATAGTGGTTTTACAACAATGTCAGTGTACTTAGTGCCGCTATAAAATGGTTACAATCATCAATTTTATGTTATATAAAGTTTACAATTTTTTAAATCACCAAAAAAAAAGAGAAAAAAATTAACTTCTTTGTTTACTCTTTTCTGCTTTATCTTCCTGTGTCCAAAGCATGAAGGTAGATGTTCCCAGGAACCTGGTGCTCAATCGAGGTGATTTTTATCCCCCTCCAGGGGACATTTAGCAATGCCTGGGGGCATTTCTGGTCGTCTCAATTGGAATTGAGAAAGGGCCGCTGGAGCCCAGTGGGTAGAGACCAGAGGTGCTGCTAAACACCCCACGATGCACAGGACAGGCCCCCACAAAGAATCCTCCGGCCCCGAAGGCCAAGATCAGAAGCCCTGCCCCAGGAGAAGGACCCCAGATGACTAAAAGCAAAGCATTCATGCTTCAGAATTACCAGGAGCAGCTCCTTCTCTGTGTCTTGGTGAAGAAACAAAATACTTTCTAAGGGGGAAAAAAAAAAGTCTTATTCCTGCACTAGCTGGCATCCTGTGGCCGGACTCCAGGGGCAAGAGGTGCGCAATGTTCTTTTGGGTGCCTCTGATGACCCCTGCCCAGTAGACTGTGAGCTCTGTGGGTCAGTACCTGTCTGTCCTCATTACACCCCCTCCCCAAAATGCACCTCCACAGTGCCAGCCACAGCGAATGGCCTGCATAGGACCGCCAAGGCCAGCCCTGTTAATCCTGCGCACTGAATCCCACTTTCAGGGAGTACAGTTGGGCCCCCTCCCCCCAGCCCAAAGGCCACCAAAGGCATGGAGGAGAGAAACAGGATTTAAAGCCAGCTAACGAGTCTTCCTCTCTTCCTCCTCCCCAGGCCCTTCCCACTCTGTCCTTTTCAGATTAGATACCTACGTGATTGAGACGTTCCTGGCAAAAGCAATTCGTTTAAAGCAATCTGTTAGTACTTTGTGGACTCACTTAACTGAAGGGTCTGGGGAAGTATCAGGATGTCAGGCATGGCTGGATCCAGGAGCAGATGGATCTTATCTGGGTTCCCTCTTTACCTAACCACCTTTTCTTTCTGCTCAGTCCTGCTCTCCCTTGGGCCCTGGCCTCATTCCTTCTTGAAGCAGATGACCATCTCTACGATGTCATGAAAGATGGGACAGCCCCTTCCCGCTCACGTTGTCTCCATAGCTCATAATCCCCTAGCGCATGGCAGCTCATCTCTCTGTTCCAGCTCATAGCAATTCCCAAAACGGACTCTGACCACCACCCATCCACCCCACCCCCAGCTCCACGTCACGTCCCACCTTGTGGATGAGGTGGGGTACTGTGGTCGGCTGGACTGTGTGCCCAAACAAGACAGCAAGAGCTTCTCAAAGGGGAAAATGCCAGAAAACAAAATCAGAACATACGCCTCCTACCTCCCAGCCAGACTCAGGCCAGCCCAGCAGAGATAGGGGCTCAGCCTGGTGTTTGCTGTCCCTTCTCAAGTTGTTCTTACTCAACAGTGCTTTCACCTGCCCCGGACAGAGCCCTAGCCCACGCTCTGCTTCTATCTCATGCTACAATGACCCCCTCTTCCCGCTGGCCACTAGGAAGCTCAGTGCCCCTCCCTGTGGCCTGCCCACAGGGTCTGCACAGCTTCATGCTGGCCTCTGTGTGCCTCACCAGCTCCCTTCCCCCTGCCCAGTTTGCCCTCATCCCAGCCTCCCTCTAAGTTGACTTGCTATGTGGGTGTCACTAGATAAGCCACTTTAAAGCTATTCTGGAGCAGAGTGAAGGAAGAATAACATCAAGGCCTTCAACAGTGACATTGTGTGACAGCTGGATTTTTCTTCAATTTTTAAGGTATTAACACAGAAGGAAATCTGCGCGGTTCTGGGGCTTCAGGATTGACAGCCTGCAAGGGGATCCTGCGGTGTATAGGCAGAGGGCATTGACCTACCAGCCCCTGATGGGGCCAAGGATGGATCTGAAGAACAAGCTTGGTCCAGAGCACTGCTCAGAACTATGACTCACAAGCCACAAAGGCCATCTTCAGATCTGGGTGAAAGTGGAATGAATGAATGAATGATTGGATGAATGAATGAGACCTGAGGTTTCCCATTTCCAACCAGCACGGAGCCTCATGGCCTGGCTTTCACTAGGAGCGCGGATCCTCCTGGGGCTGCAAACTGGTAACCACAGAGCCCTTCTTGCCCTCCCGCAGCCCCCATCCACCTGCCTCGCTGTGGCGGAATGGGCAAGCCCTGCTCCCACTCCCCACCAGGACCTTGCCTGGGCTCAAATCCTAGTCCTTCCATCCACCAACGGTGTCACCTTGGGCAAACTTCCGTCAGCTGCCATTACAAATTTCCACATCTTGGTGGCTAAAAACAACAGAAATTTATTCTCTCACTGTTCCGGAGGCCACAAGTCCACAGCTCAGGTGTGGGCAGGGCCGTGCTCTCTCCAGAGGCTCTAGGGGAGGGTCCTCTCAGGCCTCTTGCAGCTTCTGGTCCTCCAGGTACTCGTTGGCTTGTGGCAGCCTCCTTCCAACCCCTGTCTCTGTCTCCACACAACCTGCGTCCCTCCTCTGTGTGTCTAAGGACACCTGCAAGGGACTAAATATCCAAAGGGACAGTGGCCATACCACTGAGGTTTGCTGTCCCTTTTCAAGTAGTTCTTACCCAACAGTGCTCTTGCCTGCTCCCGGACAGACCTCAAGCCCACCCTCTGCTTCTATCTCGCTCTGCCATGACCCCTTCTTCCCACTGGCCACCAGGAAGCTTAGTGCCCCTCCCACAGGGGTCTCTTCTGAAAACAGAACGCTGACCCACACCTGCAGCAACCCGCCAGGAAACTGACCCCACATCCACCATAAACAGTGGAAGAAGCCAGCCTGCAGTGAGCCAGGCTTGCAGGAGGCCCGATAGCCATCTCTAGTGACAATGCAGGAAGCTAAACCGTGGCTTCTGTGACAATTGGCCCCAAATGGCCAGGACTGGACTCCTAACTGACAGCTTCCTATTTTTGTCCCACTTCTGACTAATGGCCAACCAGAGAAAGCCAAATATGCACCCTAACCCATCCCAGGTGATGCCTCGATGCTAGGTAGGCACCTCTGGCTCCCCCACACCAACAGAGCACACCCAAAGCAGCTCCAGCTTTCCCTGCAAAGCTTCTCCGCTCATCTTCCCACCTTTGAGTCTCTGCCCAACACAAGTAGTGGTAGCTGAGTCCAGTCTGCAGAAAGCTCTGGATAAATGACCTCTGCTTCTCTCGTTTGAGCGGCCCTTGTTTATTTCCACACTTGTCACTGTATTTAGGGCCCTCCCAGATAATCCGGGATGATCTCAGCTTGAGATCCTTCACTTAATTTCATCTGCAAAAACCCTCTTTCCAAATAAGGTCACAGTCTCAGATTCTGGGAATTAGGAGGTGGACGTGGCTTTTTGGGGGCCACCATTCACCCACTACAGCAGGTACTTCAACACTTTTGGCCTCAGATCATAGGAGGACCTGCCCTACCTGGCTGCCCGGATGGTAAGTGAATATGTGCTTAGAAAGCCCTGGATCAGAACCTGGCAGGAGACACAGTGCACAGGTATCCATTACTGTTCATAGAGCGGGGAGGGGAGGCCCCGCAGTGAAGATATGAAAAAAACAAATCAGCAGAGCGCAAGGTTTCTTTTTGGTGATGGAAACGTTCTAAAATTAGATTGTGGTAATGGTTGTACAATTCTGCAAATTCACTAAACACTATTGAATTAGATACTTAAAAGGAGTGATCTTTATGATGTATAAACTCCATCTCTGTAAAAGCTGTTGAAAAAAACAAATTTAACTAGCAGGGACGGAAAAGGTTTTCTGGGAGACCCTGGCCCTCTGCAGCCCAGGAGAAGAGAGAAACACTGCCAGGGGCCGCGGGGCCATGCGGTGGGCAGCCCAGAGCTGCGGGGTGAGCTGGAGCCACACCCATGAAGACTCATGGTGGGGAGGGAGGTTGTGAAATGCTGTCTTTCTAAGGGTTGAGGCCTAGGAGCTCCTGGGCTGTTGGGACCGGATGATGTGCGTGTGGCCAGGCGTTGAGGGGTGAAGCCCCCAGTGCCCAGTGCTCCAGTGGCCGGTAGGGCTTCAGCTGGGACCCAGCCTTCGGTCCTCTCCCCAGGACTGTAAGGCTCACATGGCTCCTGAAAAATAAGCTTGTCATCTTCTGATCCAGTGTCTTTAGGACTTGGGATTCCCCATTAAAGCCCCTGGCTTCCACGAAGCCCCTCAATTCCAGCCTCACCCGCCCCCTCCCAGCCCTGCCCCCCAGCAGCTGTGTGACCTTGGATGAGTTGTGTAACCCATGCTGGGGTGATGGCAAAGGCTCTCCTACCACCCTTCCCCACCCCTCCAGCAACCTGTTCTCCCAATAGGCAGCACCTGCAGCATTCCTCAGAGACCACTCCCTGCTGTGCCCACCCAGGAAGGAGCTGAAGACCCTGGGAAGTTAAGTCCCCTGCAGCCCCTGTCTAAGGCGTGTGGATCCCCCAGGTGAGCCATGCCCCTGAGCCCAGGTGTGTCTGGGACAGCCCTGCCTGGTTTCCTCCTGGTCCCTAGCGGGCCCCGGAAGCCCTTCTTCAATCATCAGCTTGCACACAAACCCCAGGCTAAGGGTCTGTTGTGGGAACCCATTGGAGACACCCTCTCATAGGGCTACTGGGAGGATTAGATAGGTTACTACATTTTTTATTTTGAGGCGGAGTGTTGCTCTGTCGCCCAGGCTGGAGTGCAGTGGCACCATCTCAGCTCACAGCAACCTCCGCCTCCCGGATTCAAGCAATTCTCCTGCCTCAGCCTCCCGAGTAGCTCGGATTACAGGTGCCCACCACCACGCCCAGCTACTTTTTGTATTTTAATAGAGATGGGGTTTCACCATGTTGGCCAGGCTGGTCTCAAACTCCTGACCTCAAGTGATCCGCCTGCCTCTACCTCCCAAAGTGCTGGGATTACAGTCGTGAGCCACTGTGCATGGCCCAGGTTACTACATTTAAGAGAGTAGTGCTGCAGGCATTACCCCACCCTGTCCACAAGACACATGCAAATAACATGGGGCACTGACAAGACTGGATTTAGGAAGTCCACAACTTCCCCGGTTTACCTTCCAGTGTCCACTAAGTCCAACACTCTCCCTGTCTCCATGGTTACTGCAACACCCAAACTCTCCAGCTCCACAAGGCTTTGGCAGGCCACTGAACCAGACAAGAAGACTCTGAGCCGCCGCTGCAAGAAACCAGCCCCTGGCAGCAATATTTACATGCTGGTCATGCATGTTCCAAAGGAGCAGCACCAGAGGGTTTTGCTACTGAGTGGAGAGCGCGCCTGGCTCGGATCAATCCTGTGGAAAGCACAGTCTGTGCACAATCACACGGGCAGATCAAAGACCAGCTGCCTTCCCACAATCTCGGGGGAAGATGGTGCAGCCAGGGAACTTGCCTCAAGCCTTCAATAGCAGATAAGGCTGAATGTGTCAGTGAGAAGAACAGAGCTAAGAGTACCTCCATTCAACTCCTCACCAACCAGTTCGGTGGTGACGTCGGTTGGCTCCTTTATGTTGGATTAACAGGGAGGCTGGAGATTTGGATTCTTTTTTTTTTTTTTTAGGTCTTTGGATGTCATGTTTATGGCTGTGATTTTGAAGACATGTTTATCTGATGATAAAATAACTAGGAAAGGAATTTTCAACAGAGTGAGATTTTTGTAAAAGAATATGGATGAGATAGGTCCATAAAAGATGAGACCCTCTCCCTGGCCTGGCTCCTGCTGAATCTGTCAGCAGCCACAGTGCGGTGCTCCGAGACACCTCACCCCAGAGTGCTTACCCCCGTTAGGAAGGGTGAGCAGGTGATCGGTTTTGTCGACAGCATTTAGAACCCTCATCTTTTAGAGAAACCCAGATGAAAACAGGGAGGGGTGTTGAAAGTGGCTGTGCTCTCCAGATGTAAGCGGGGGCGGCTAGCAGGGGCCGGAAGGGCCCCCGGCTTTCTAACTCATGGTCAAATGGCTATTTTTGTTCAGAGAGGGTCCAGGGGAAAAAAACGTCTTAGAACAAAGGACAAAATATGGATAAGATGAACAAATTCACTTTTTATCTTAAATGAAGAGTGACTTACAAAGCCGGTTGACTTGGAGGCCACTTTCTCAAGGCCAAATACTCTCATTCAACAATTTCAGAGGAACCCCTCCTCCCTGACCCACACAGCCATTTTTTTTTAATTTGGTTTAGAGAATATCGGGGGATGGAAGAGGGGAGGTGTAGACAGGGACACCATTTTGGCCTTAGAGGCTCTTGGCTAGAATAGAAAAATCAAGGCAATCGGAACAATTAAGTCCTTGAAGTTTTTCTGGTCACCTTCTGGGCAGATCTGGCCGTCCCAACATGCCATCGCTGGCGGCGTTCATGTTATTTATCCCCAGTTCATTCTGCAGAGGCTTTAGGGGGGCTTAGGAAGTGACACCGGCGCAGACAGATAAATTAGAAGTGGGCGAGAAAGATGAGAGGAAGGAAAACAAAGTCAGAGACAGGAGGGCTCCGGGCGGCAGGAGGTCGGTGCCCCGCCAAGCGAGCGGGAGAGCACTGAGCCTCCCAGACAGAACAGAGGAGACCCAGCCTGTTTTCCTTGCATGAGCTCAGCCTGCAAGCTCCTCATCCCCGGAGGCCCCTCAGGGACCACTGTCTGACCACATCATGCTGCCTCTTGTGGAGCCCCATCTAAATGTCTTCCTGCTAGCCAGGCGGCTACACCAGGGAGAACAGGAGCTGGGTCTGTGTCACCCCTGATTCCCCAGGGCCTGAGTGTTTGATTAGTACTTGATGAATAAATGAATGAATGAATCAGCAGATGAGCAAATGAATGAACATAGTCAGCTAAGAGAATTCACTTCTCCCCATCACCGGGCCAACGGACAAGCTGGGAGAAGAAATCCATCTGTTTCTGCCCTGGCACAGCTGGCCCAGAGCCTGGCTGTGGTCACTCTCCGTCTTGTCAGAGGCATGTGGTGACGGTTTCAGCTTGTCTGTTCACTCGTCAATGCCACAAGCATTTGCAGGTCACCTACTCCCACAGTTTGAATCCCTGCTCTGCTATGTGTCCTTGGCCAGGCTACTAAACCTGTCTGTGCCTTCATTCCCCTACCTGTAAAATAGGAATAATAGCAGTGCCTTCCTCTGAGGGACCCTGGGAGGGCTTGGGAGTTTACATCGGTGCAAATGTGCTGGATCTACGCCGGACACATAGTGAGTGCAGGCTGGAGCTGACCACTGCTAGCGTTTCTACAACCCAGGCCCAACTGGGGGATGCAAAGGTGAGTGGACAGGATCCTCCCTGCAGTAGCGCCTACAGCCAGTCCCAAACCAGGCCCAGTCCTTAGCCCCCATGGCAGGCCTATCTCTGCAAGCCCACTCAGATGTCCCTGGCCCCTCCACCAAGGAGCAGCCCTAGTCATGCTCCGTCAAGAAGGCGCGAGTGTAATGCAGCACTGGCCGCAGCCGCTGTTGCTGTGTAGGCATGGTTGCTGCTGCCTTCTGACCACCGTGTGTTCTGGTCCCGGGGAAGGCCACCTGCCTCCCACCCGTGTGCCTTTGCCCAGGCAATTTCCCCTGCCTGGGTCTCCCTTTCCTTGGCCATCTTAGCAGCTGTCTGCAAAGCGGACCCAAGGAAGCCCACTTCCCAGCCCCATCCCTCCTTCAGAGCTGGCCAGGCTCAGGCAGCCAGGAGCTCAGGGCTGAGGCAGAGTGTGAGACCCTGAGAGTCGGGTGGGGGGAAGGGGTCTCTGGAGGAGCCTCCAGAAGGGGCAGAGGAAGAAAAGAAGGAGATGGGGAGGAGGGAGAGGAAGGAGAGAGAAGAAGGAGAGGGCTCAGAGGAGGAGGATGAGACAGAAGGAGGGGAGAACAGGCAGAGGCAGTCAGCTCCGAGGAGTGGGCGGAAGGGCACCTCCCAAGGGCCGCCCCCGCTCTGTGTGCCCTGGGTAAATGTTTGTTAAGTGGATCGAACTGAACTGTATCAACAGAGAACACAGGGCACACAGCCTGGAAGCTTCCGAGAGGCCCGGGGCTGTGCGGCTCATCTTCAAGGGGTTCGTCACATGCATAAGTGGCACCTCTTTACTCCAGCATGAGGGCTGGCCACTGCCCTGCCCAGCCTCACCCTCCCTTGGGGGCCTGCTGTGCCCCACAAGCTGCAGGGCTGAGTCCTCGCCTCACCATCCGGTGCTTGGGAGGGGTGGGTACACAAGAGGGGTGGACGGGGCGTGGAGACTCAGGAGCTGCAGAGAAGGGGGCTGGGGGAGAGGGGAGCAGGGGGTGGCCGGGGAGGCACCAGGAACCCCAGGTTTCCACTCGGGTCATGGGGTAGGGACCAATGCTGGAGGAGCCAGGTACGGGTGGTCGAGAGAGTAGGAGATTTTAATTGTGAATTGAGGTTTCCAGAGGGACAGGCAGTTGGAAGAGGAATTATTGAATGGAATATTCCAGAAGGGAAACATAGGGGAGAGGCTGACATGTTCCGGCCATGGAGAGGGAGGGAGGAAGGTCTTTTCAGAGATGAAGTGACCTCGAGAGATATCACTGTCGCTGCAGACTCAGGCGGGGGCAGGTGGGGGTTGAGCCTGTATCCACACCGTCCATAACAAGGGCAGAGCCAGGCAGGGGCAGGCTCCAGCTTGTCCACTGGGAGAGGACGCCGCCTCCGTGAAAGAGCCGCAGCGGAAGTCTCTGAAGTGGCAGAGGGTGGGCAGCCCTCTCACAGAGAGCTATGTGTCATTCGATCAGTGATTCACTCATTTACTCATTCAGCACGCACTTCCTGAGTGCCCAGCGTGTGCCCAGCAAGGCCTTGGGCACTCAGCAACGACCGCACAGACCTCACCCACCCCAGCCTCACTTTCTGCCGGTGGAGACAGACCTCGAACAAGGCGAGCGAGCCAGTATTAGAGGAATGTGCTCAGGGGAAGGTGCAGTTTCAGGCCCAGGGAGCAGACCCGGAGAAGAACGCCCAGGCGCCAGCAAGCGCAAGGGCCCTGGGGCAGGAGTGTGGCCAGCGTGTTTGCAGAGTAGATGGGAAGTGCGTGTGACTGTGGTGGAGTGAGAGGCGGCAAGTGGTAGGAAATGAGCCCAGGGAGGCACAGGGACCGGAGGGCGCCAGGGCTTCAGAGGTTTTGGCAGGGACTCATGTTTGGCCGGGTGACCCGGGAGCCTTTGGCGGGCTGTGGACAGAGGAGGGATTGGTGCAGCTCATGCCTGTGCTGGATTCCTCCAGCCGCTAGGTCAAGATGAATGGGAAGGCACAGCACCCATGGAAGCAGGGGGCCAGGCAGGAGCTGCCCCGGCCATCCACGGAGGCCATTTGGCATGGCTGGAACCTGCTAGTCTCAGAGGGCAGGTCTCACAGGCCTTCTTCACAGGTTGGCTGTGGGGTGCTGGGGAAGGAGAGGAGTCAAAGAGGACCCCCACTTCGGCTGCAGAAGATGGGGCTGGCTGTAGGAAAGCAGGCCGCCGGGAGGATGGGGGACTCCACCTGGGGCAGGGGTGTGTTGAGGATGCCCATTAGACATCCCAGTGAAGGTATGGAGAGGATTTTTGGATGGCAGGGTTCAGGGTTCAAGGCAGAGGTCCTGGCTGCCAACATAAATTCAGGACTCATCAGAGCATGAGTGGAATTTACAGCCGTGGACAGAATGAGATCACCAAGAGTGATCCCAGACGCTTGTCACTGTCTCTTCTCAGTTAATGGAGGCTTCTTGGGGGCAGGACCACTTTTTGCTTTCTCTACACTCTTGGCCCCAGCCCGGCGCCGGGCAGGGACTGAGGAGGCCCCTGGCCCCAGCTAGCGTGATGAATGACTGGCTCTGGAGACTAGTGGGTCAGAAAGTAATTGGGTCTCAGCTCGCTACGGAACATCACAGCCAGACACCTCGCCTCGCACCCTCTCATACCTCCCCTTCCAGGCCATTTACCTCCCCATTGGACCCAAACCACCTTTATCACCAGAACTGACACTAAGGAAGGGAGCCACGTGAGGTGCGTGATTATGGAATTCAAGGAATTGATTGTTTCTTCTGGTGCAGTTGTCTAAGTTAATAAATTTTAAGCAGATCTATGTTTGAAAGGAGGCACTTGACTCCATCCCTATGGTGACAATATTTCCCAAACCCAGGGCCAAAGACTCCACCTGACACGCGGGCTGATGGATGGCCGAGGGACGTGGCAGAGTATTTGCAGCCGGGGCTGTCTGGCCTCGCCGCTCATTTATTCCTCCCCCATGCCAGGCAGGATATTAAGAACTTGCAGGCTTCTGTTATCTCCAAGCATGTCCGCACTTGTAATGGGTTGACTTCAGTAAACCTATTTGGGAGGATATTATCTCTGGCTTGTATTACGGTGATGGGAAGGAGGGGGGCTCTAGGAAACGAATATGCTACTTTGACTAGGTTTTTCAATTTTCTGCCCATCATCTGCTGCCAGAAAGAAACAGCTTCCCATGGAAGGTGAGGTCGCTGCCGAGGAGGTCGGTGCAGCGAGGCGGGTAAGCCCGCCCGGGCTGGGCGCCAGTCTCAGCGCTGCCACTTCATAATCATCACAGTGAGCTCTAATGGAGCACTTAAAAGGTGCCAGGCCTCGTGCCAAGCGTCTTCTATGAGCC
The DNA here is from genome assembly GCF_028885655.2 of Pongo abelii. NCBI lineage: Eukaryota > Metazoa > Chordata > Mammalia > Primates > Hominidae > Pongo > Pongo abelii. The sequence goes on along the minus strand of NC_072000.2, from coordinate 105,116,949 downwards.
ACCTCATCAAGACCTCCCGAATTCCCTGGGAAACAGGCACCATCGTTATCACAACTTTGCAGATGAAGCAGCTGGGTCTCAGAGACGCAGAGCCACTTGCCCAGAGAAACACAGCAAGTAAAAAAACAGAGGCATCACAGCAAAACTTTATCCAGCACTCCCTCTGTGCCCGTCCCAGGTCCCCAGTGTGTACTAATCCATTTATTCATTACATCCATCTTTAAAGCGGGCTACTGCGAGCACTGCAGAGTAAGAACCACGTATGATGATTCCCATGTGCAGGTGAGGAAACTGAGGCACGGGATGTGCAACTAGCTTTCCCAAAGCCATGTAGCCAACAAGCCATCGCACTCAGCAGCCTGAGGGCTCGGGGTGCAGGGAATTCATGCTGAGGCCTCCACCACCTCCATCCCCTCCCTTCCTGAGGTCAGCTGGGCAAAGGCACAGGGGATGCTGCAGAGGTCACTCTCCCTTGAGGCTCCAACATACTCCCTTACCCTCAGCAGCTGCCCAAGAGGAGACTTGGGGGCAACACTTTGCTGCAGGATCGTGGACACTGTTCACCCAGCCCCAGGGTGTCCTCTGTCTGTGCTACAGATGGACAATACACCTAGAGAGTGTGTCAGATGGTGATAAGAGCTCAGGAGAAAACCAAAGCTAGGGAGGGGAGGGGGCCAGTCCATGCGGTGTGGACAATTTAAAGCAGGGACCGGCCAAGTGCGGTGGCTCACACTTGTAATCCCAGGACTTTGGGAGGCCGAGGCAGGAGGATCAGTTGAGCTCAGGAGTTCGAGACCAGCCTGGGCAATATCACAAGAACCTGTCTCTAGAAAAAATTGAAAACTTAGCCAGGCATGGTGGTGCACGTCTCTAGTCCCAGCTACCTGGGAGTCTGAGATAGGAGGATTGCTTGAGCCCAGGAGGTCAAGGCTGCAGTGAGCCAAGATGGTTCCACTGCACTCCAGCCTGAGCGATAGAGCGAGACCCTGTCTCAAAAAAGAAAGAAAGAAAGTAGGCGGTCAAGGGAGGTCAGGCCCTAGAGGAGATGAATTGTTAAATTCAGGGTCTCGGGAGCTCCCTTTAGGATTCTCCTTCCCTCATCCGCTCCCCCGTCAACACCAGAGCTAGGGTCCACCTCCGAGGTGCATCCTTTGTCCCCACACAGCTCAGGCCACCTTTCACTCTCAGACTCCCACCTGCAGCACCTCCTGGAGGGCTCCCTCCCTTCGTGACGGATGCTCAGACCCGATTTCCCACTTCCCAGCTTGAGACTCTTCCAGAGCAACTCGCCTCCTGTAGGACACAGATAAAAGTCATCCCCTGGGCCAGGCGCGGTGGCTCATGTCTGTAATCCCAGCACTTTGGGAGGCCAAGCTGGGCAGATCACCTGAGGTTGGGAGTTCAAGACCAGCCTAACCAATACAGAGAAACCCCGTCTCCACTAAAAATATAAAATTAGCCGGGCATGGTGGCGCATGCCTCTAATCGCAGCTACTAAGGAGGCTGAGGCAGGAGAATCACTCGAACCCCGGAAGGCGGAGGTTGCGGTGAGCCGAGATCGTGCCATTGCACTCCAGCGTGGGCAACAACAATGAAACGCCATCCGAAAAAAAAAAGAGAAGAAAGAAGGAAAGAAAGAAAGAACAAAGAAGGAAAGAAAGAAAGAAGAAAGAAGGAAGGAAAGAAAGAAAGAAAGAAGAAAGGAAGGCAGGGAGGAAAGAAGTCATCCCCTCAAGCTTGAGGCTCTGCTCTATCTCAGTGTGGGGAACTAAGCTGTGAAGGTTGAGGGTGGCGACCAGCCCGGCGAGGGGGTGATCCCACCTTCTGTACCAGCAGCTATGTGACCTCAGATGAATGATTTAACCTCTCTGCTCCTCTGGGCTACCTGTCTGTAAAAGGGGAAGATAATCCTTCCCCTCGTGTACCTCTCTCTGTGAAGCCCACCACCCCGTGTGGGAGGAGGTCCTCATCCTGGTTCAGCAGGGCTTGGGTCCCCATTCCACCAAATGTGTGTGTTGTGCGGTGGGTGCGCCCTGCTGTCCGGTGAGGTTCAATCATTTGCCAAGGGCATGCGACCTGTGAGCACTAAGCAAGCCAAGCCTGGGAGTCTCAGTTTTCCCGCAATCCCCCAACCACTTCCCCAGGTGAGCAAACCAAAGGCATAAACTGAGGCAGAGCCACCTTCCTGGCAGAAGGAAACGTCTAGAACAAGGAATAAAATCTCCATCACGCAGTTTTTAAAATTCACTGAACCTTCTTGCAGCAAAAGCAGCTTACTTTCAAATTAGTCAGCCAGTGTGTGAGTCATTCCCTTGCAAACTCTTGTGCAGAGAATACTAATGTGGGCCGCCCTGTGGATGGGTCCCTGCAGAGGCGCTCACCAGGGACCCTCGCCTAGGGCCACAAGCACCTCCTCCCTCCAGGGACGCCATCCTCACCCCACAAACACAGGGGCTCAGGCCTTGGGTCCCCCTCGCCTTCTCTGCCTACCCACCATCCAGCCTCTGCCTGCCTCCAGCAACAGGCCAATTAATCCCCCCAACCCGGAGCAGCCAGGGCCACAGCAGCCCACGCTGGCCCACGCTGACAGGAGAGAAGCGACCCAAGCTGAGGCCTTGCTGCAGACGCCCAAGGCCACAGGTCTGCTTTTCACCAGGAAGTGGAGGGCTGGTGAAGGTCGGTGTGTTACGGTAAGGGGAGTGGATGGGGCACCCGGGGGGCTGTACCTCCTCCCCCACCCAAGTCCTGCAGAGGCAACTGGAAGCCCATGCATGCCCGCAGGCTCTCATCCACAACCATTTGCTAACCTCACTGAAGCTCCCGCCACACTCCAATTAGACTGGGCTGGGGGTGGGGGGCCAGGAAGGGAGAGTTAGCCCCAAAGTGGAGGAGAAGTTCTGGGAGGGAGGTAGTGAGGGAGGGCTTCCTGGAGGAGAGGAGGAGTAAGCAGAGCTTCGGGAGGAGGGAGGTAGCCAGGAAGCAGAGGGTGAGGTGGGGACGATGGGGCCATCCCAGCACAGGGAACAGGCATGCCAAGGCCGGAGTGAGGGGCCGCATACACAGCTGCCACATGGCTGGAGGGAGGCAGGCCTGGTGGAGAGGCTGGAATTGGGGACCAAGGACTGTATCCCGAGGCCAGCAGACCCCAGCTGTGAGCAGGGCAGTGGTATGGTCAGGGTGGAAGTCCAGACGGCTTGCCTTGGTTCAGAGTGAACGTGAGATGAGGACCGGAGCTTGGTCGCCGAGGGACCTGGGGCACAGTAGGGCCCCTGTGGGTAGGATGTGACCTCAACTGGGATCGTGGCTGAGGGATAGAGAGATGATGACGGTGGCTGAGGACATGCCGGGGGCCAAGTTGATGGTGCTGTGTGAACCAGAGAAAGAGGGGCACATCTCCAGGGGTCCTGCTGGCCCTAGGCCTGGAGAGGGTCCCATGGAGCCAGGGATGTGGCACCTGGGGAGGTCCTGGAGCTAGCCACAGCGACAGCCCGGGAGCTGGCCACATCGAGGCTACAGGAAGGCCACCGGAAACACTTTCCACCTGCCTGGCGCTGGCCTGAAAGAGAGAGAGCCACTTCAACATTCCCTGCATTTGACAACGGACAGATCCTAACTGACCACGGGCCCCCGCCTCGCCCTCCCTGCACACAGTCCTCAAATACGCATCTGCACCTGCCACCTCCCGGCCTCTCCACCCACCCACTCTGCATGGGCTCCCATCATGGGGGCAACATGAGTCCTCTGAGGCCACGCTAGCAGCGGGCCGAGGGTACCACAGGAATCCCAGGCCTGGTCTGGGCCGCTAGGGTTTCTGCCATTGTCACCAAGGCAGGCCTTTACCTGGACTCTCTGAAGATACCGGGAGAGCCCCGTAAAACAGAGATGCTCTCTCCTGCCCCGCTCCCTTGCATCCTGGGCAGCCTAACCAGTAGCGGCCCACACAGAGGTCATTTCTCCCCTGTGGCAAATCTGTCTCTCCAGAAATTAAAAACATCCCAAATGTCAGATCCAGCAGGAAGGCCCCAGGATGGAGCATTTGTTTGAGATCCCCTTTGCTCTGGGGCTTCAGAACAATGAGGTGGAGGGGCTGAGGTGGAGGGGCTGAGGTGGAGGGGGCTGAGGTGGAGGGGGCTGAGGTGGAGGGGCTGAGGTGGAGAGGGGGCTGAGGTGGAGAGGGGGCTGAGGTGGAGGGGCTGAGGTGGAGGGGGCTGAGGTGGAGAGGCTGAGGTGGAGAGGGGGCTGAGGTGGAGGGGGCTGAGGTGGAGAGGGGGCTGAGGTGGAGAGGGGGCTGAGGTGGAGAGGGGCTGAGGTGGAGAGGGGGCTGAGGTGGAGAGGGGCTGAGGTGGAGGGGCTGAGGTGGAGGGGGCTGAGGTGGAGGGGGCTGAGGTGGAGGGGCTGAGGTGGAGAGGGGGCTGAGGTGGAGAGGGGGCTGAGGTGGAGAGGGGCTGAGGTGGAGGGGCTGAGGTGGAGGGGGCTGAGGTGGAGGGGGCTGAGGTGGAGGGGGCTGAGGTGGAGGGGGCTGAGGTGGAGGGGCTGAGGTGGAGAGGGGGCTGAGGTGGAGGGGCTGAGGTGGAGGGGGCTGAGGTGGAGAGGGCTGAGATGGAGGGGGCTGAGGTGGAGGGGCTGAGGTGGAGGGGGCTGAGGTGGAGGGGCTGAGGTGGAGGGGGCTGAGGTGGAGAGGGCTGAGGTGGAGGGGCTGAGGTGGAGGGGCTGAGGTGGAGGGGGCTGAGGTGGAGGGGCTGAGGTGGAGGGGGCTGAGGTGGAGAGGGCTGAGATGGAGGGGCTGAGGTGGAGGGGCTCAGGTGGAGGGGGCTGAGGTGGAGGGGCTGAGGTGGAGGGGGCTGAGGTGGAGGGGCTGAGGTGGAGGGGCTGAGGTGGAGGGGGCTGAGGTGGAGGGGCTGAGGTGGAGAGGGGGCTGAGGTGGAGGGGCTGAGGTGGAGGGGGCTGAGGTGGAGGGGGCTGAGGTGGAGAGGGGGCTGAGGTGGAGGGGCTGAGGTGGAGGGGGCTGAGGTGGAGGGGGCTGAGGTGGAGAGGGGGCTGAGGTGGAGGGGCTGAGGTGGAGGGGGCTGAGGTGGAGGGGGCTGAGGTGGAGAGGGGGCTGAGGAGGAGGGGTAGCAGGGTTTGGTTCCCTCGAGGCCCTGGGAGGGCGCAAAAAGTAACAGAGGACACCTGGCCGAGTAGGAAATGTGAGCCAACCTGGCAAGTCTGAGCACAGATTGGGTCCAGCTTTCTTGTTATTGTTGTTGTTGTTTTATCTTTAAAAAAAGGATGAGAGCCTTAAGCATTAAAGCCCATTCTGATAAAAGTGGGGAAGCACCCGTCTGACCCCACGCCCCACCCAGCCGCCCCCAGTTCTGTTGCGGCAGCCTGAGGCACGGCCGGATTTGATCTCTGCCTGCTCCTCTGTCTTGTTTCATTAGCTGACTCTGTGTTTGACGGTTTTATTGTTTTTGAGTTTTTTGTTTTTTTTTTCAAACAGAGTCTCGCTCTGCTACCCAGGCTGGAGTGCAGTGGTGCGATCATAGCTCACTGAAACCTTGAACTCCTGGGCTCAAGTGATCCTCCCACCTCAGCCTCCAGAGTAGCTGGGACTACAGGTCCACCATGCCCAGCTAATTTTTTTTTTTTTTTTTTTTTTTTTGCTAGTGACGGTCTCTTACTCTGTTGCCCAGACTGACCTTGAGCTCCCAGGCTCAAGCAATCCTGCCTCGGCCTCCCAAAGTTCTGGGATTCCAGGTGTGAGCCACCATGCCCAGCCTGTTGGAGGTTTTTTAAGCATGCACAAATACACACACACACACACACACACACACACACACAGAGGTCTCACCCCTGAAGCTTCCACTTCCAAGTGATGAAACTGACAGATTTTAGCTACCATGAGAGTAACCAGGTAAAATTCCCTAGAGGAAACTTCCGGGGACAGGGTCAACATGAGTGGCATTTTCACCAGGGGGCTTGGGTGCCATACTGGTCTGATTTTCCCTTCTCTCTGGAAGGGTTCCTGTTGCCCCCTCTCTGGTGCCTATTACGGGTTTAGCTGTCCTGGTGTTACCCAGGGCAGAGGCCACCTCCGATTTTCAGGGTCAAACTCACACCGCGTGGAACACCTTCAGGAAAATGATTTTTCCCTTCTTTGGAGGTGGTTTTCTTAGAGGCACATCTCCAGGAGGAGGAGGACTGCTTAACAAGGGGCATCTGGCCTTTGATAACTCTTCCTACGTGCTTTCCTATTCATTTCCAAAGAGGCTATATCATTTTCAAGTCCTCTAATGCATTGGTGACAATTTCATCACAGCACTGGGGTGTCATTATGTGCAAAATGATCTGATATCTCAGTACTGGTACTTCCCCAGAAAACAGAGAGCCGAGGTCTGTTTTGTTTCTTCCCTTCATCTCTGGAACCACCTTTTCATGGTTATTTTTATTCAATTACGCTACATAAACGTGCTTATTTCTGATTCCTGCCCTAAAACATGGCACTTTCATGCAGTTCAACCCAAAACTAAAGATGTAAGTGGCAGGCGACAACAGGCTATTGAGAGAGCAAAGACCAAACGGCCATTTCTCCTTCCCTCTGGCAAGAAATCCTGAGATGACTTTTCAACATGACATTCAATTTTAGGAAATTAATTCCATCCTCCGACCTGCTTGTTCTTCTAAGGCCGGTGTCAGCCAAACAGCAAGACAGTCAGGTCTCTGAAGCGTCTGATATTGCAGGGGCCAAAGGGGCTGCACGACTCTGGTGCATCCCATAATTGTCTGCTTTTGTCCTGCTGGGCAGACGTCAGGGAGTCTTACCTGGCTTTCTAGCTTGGAGCATGTCCCCAGAATCTTTATCTTCTGCAGCCTCTTCCCCAGCTCAGACATGGCTAGCCCCTTCCCTGGAGCTCTGGGCTGGAGGCCAGGAGCCCTGGGCTTTCTTCCCTTAAGAGGGGGCTCTGACCAACAAGCGTGAGGGTGAGGAAGGAAGGAAGAGGAGAGTGACATGCAGGTTTCTGATGAGATCTTTCGTAATAGCTTGACAGCAAAGCACAGTTATTGTGAACCAGACTGATTTAATGAACTCTTAATGAAATACAAATCTTGATTTTTTTTTTTTTGAGATGGAGTTTCACTCTTGTTGCCCAGGTTGGAGTACAATGGCACGATCTTGGCTCGCTGCAACCTCCACCTCCCAGGTTCAAGCGATTCTTCTGCCTCCTGAGTAGCTGGAATTACAGGCATGCACCACCACTCCTGGCTAATTTTGTATTTTTAGTAGGGTTGAGGTTTCACCATGTTGGTCAGGCTGGTCTCGAACTCCCGACCTCAGGTGATCCGCCCGCCTCGGCCTCCCAAAGTGCTGGGATTACAGGTGTGAGCCACTGAACCCAGCCTAAATCTTGATTTTTTAATTGTAGTAAAAGAATCTTTACCATCTTCACCATTTTTAAGTGTACAGTTCAGTGGTATTAAGTACATGTCCACTGGTGTGCAATCGTCACCACTATCTGTCTCCAGAACTCGTTTCATCCTGTGAAACTGAAACCTCAAAAGATAAAATATTAACTCCCTATTCCCCTTCCCCTAGCCCTGGCAGCCTCCATCCTATTTTCTGTCTCTATGATTTTGACTCCTTCACATAAAGGGAATCATATTTAACTTTTTGTGACAGGCTTATTTCACCCAATATAATGTCCTCAAGGTTCACCCACGTTGTAGCCTGGGCCAGAATTTCCTTCCTTTTCAGGGCTGAATAGTATTCCATCGTGTGGACTGACCACATTTTATTTCTCCATCCACCCTTCAGTGGCCACTCGGCTGCGTCCACCTTCTGGCTACTGTGTGTGATGCTGCTATGATCATGTGTGCACAGATAGGAAGCGTATCTTCAGAGTGTGTGTGGAGTTGGGAGGGTCCAGCTTCTCTTCAATCCTTGGCAGAGGTTTCCAGAGTAGAAACGGAGGTGCCGTGGGCAATGTGGGCAGAGTTAGGAGGAGGTGGTCTCTGGCTCTCCCTGTTCCCTCCCTCTGGTCCTGGAAGCCTCTCTTTGAGGCCAGCTGAAGGAAGACCCTTGCAAAGGGAGAGACTGGCCTCTGTGTCCAGCTGGAAGATCCTGGCAGCGTCAACATGCTCCAGGTCCATAAGGCCCCTCCCTCCCATAGTCGGGCAGCAGAAGACCCTTTCATCAGGATTCAGGGGGCGCGGGCCTCCAGGCTCACTTTCACGTAGCCACAGCCCCACTTACAGATGGAAAACCAAAGCCGTGGTCCTCCTGGAGGCTGGCCCGCCCCTGCCAGCTCCTCTGTGGTTCCCAGCCCCTCCAGCACGTTGAGCAGAGACAGCTGCCAAGAGACTCGGGTAACAGATGATTCCTCAGACCTGGGCACTTTTCATGTGATTGAATGCACACTTACAGAAGGGCTAGCTCTGAGTCTGCCAAGGGGCGGGCCCATACTTCGACTCCCCGAGGCTCGTCCAGGCTGAGTGCTAAGTCTCCATCAGAAGCTATGAGACTCCGGCCACCTACTTCGGGGACAGAAAAACCTGCCTGTGGGGACCTTTGGCGTCCAGTCCTCTCTACAACCCGGAGCACGCGGCACGTTCCCATTGGCGCTTTGGCAGTGCAGATGAGCAAGCCGGGGCCCAGACAGCTTGCACCGTGATGAGCAGGGCATGGGGACTGAACTCAGCTCCGGGGGGCAGCAGCATCCCCTCCACAACCCCAGCTGCCTCCCCAGGAGTCCCTCAAAGTCCTGCAGAGCCCCCGGAGCCCCCACAGACAATCCCTGGCAGGGGATGGAGTGAACCTTCCCCCCTTGGAGTTCTCCTGTGAGCATCAGGGTTACGGGGCAGAAGGCAGTTCCCCGCCCGCCTTCCCCTCAGCTCAGCCTGTCCTCCCCATCTTCTCATAGCTGCTCACACCCAATGCCACTGCCCCCCGCCGGCTTCTACCCCCACTCCCAAGGATGCCAAGGACCCAGGTTACCAGGCTGATGACACCCCTCCCTGCTCCTGTCGTGGCCACCCCAGGCAGCCGACTGGTCCCTCCTGCTGAAACAGCTCTTCCTGTGGCTTTGGGACCCGAGTCCCCCTCCTCTTTGGAGACCCGTTACCAGACTTTCTCCAAAGGCCTGGCTCTTGCCCTTGCCTCCGAAAGCTGCCACTCTGAGGGCCAGTCCTGGCTCCATGCCCTCCCCTCCTGCCATGCTACTGGTGGCCTCATCCTCCTAGCACTGAAGACCCCATGTGCCCAAGGGCTCTTACGTGCCCAAATCCCAGCTCATACCCAGAGGCCCACCCCAGAATCACAAACCCAACGTCCCTCTCTCCTGAAAGCATCAGCCTCCATGTATGTGTCCCCCATCTCCCACCTTCTTGAAAATTCTGCCACAACCCATGCACTCCTTCAGCCCACTGCCCCACCCGTACCCCCTCGCTTCTGCTCCAGGCACTCTCCACATCAGCCCCTCCAGTCCCCAGAGGGCTGCTCAGGGATGTGTTTGCATCATGGACCCTTCTGCCTGGAGCCTGCTGTTTCCTGCAGCCAGGGTGCCCCCTGGCTACCCTGCTCCACGTTTGGACGAGAAGCCAGATGCGGACTCCGTGTTGCTCCCTCTCAGGTCCCAGTCAGAGCCTGTGATATCACTGTCCAATCACATGCCGCCGTGTCCCCCCGGGGGCCCTCTGGGATACGGAAGTGTCAGTTATCTCTGTGTCCCTAATGGTGGGACAGGAAGGGCATTCAGGCCCATGCAAATGCCTGCACTCAGCAGCAGGAGTGCAGAGACAGTTCACTGGCAGCAGGAGGGTGTGGGGCTGCTGGGGCACGGTAGCTGGGGCTGAGGGCCTCTTCCGGTCCCTCGAGGGAGGAGCATAGCCTTTATCCAGGGGGCCACAAGGGCATGGTCACGTCTGAAGCCTTAGGAAAGGTCTGAGTAGAGGCAGGAAGCGGCCTCTGGCCGAGATCGCCTTTGCCTGGCCTCAAGGCCATCTGCTTTCCCACAAGACTCTTGGCCATGGTTGTTCAGGCCACTGTGAGTTTTTTTATGAGGCTGGAGGTTTGTAAAACTTATTAGATGGTGGAAACTTGCGGGCTGCCGGCCAGCCCTCTGTGGTGGTGGCGGAACCCTGCCCGCAGGACACCCACGTGGCCTCTGACAATGGGGGGAGGAGGAGGGAAGGGGACCCCAGTTCAGGGGTGGTCATCCTCAGCTTCCCATAGCCAGGCGTTCTCAGCAGGTACTGGAGGGAGGGGCTGTCGCCTCGCACCCACCGGTCCTCAGGACACTCGAACCAGGGTTGTAACCACTTGGGAGCCTCTGGGCTGGAGATCAGGCTGGTGGCAGTGCAGGAAGGGAGGGCCATCCCCAAACAGCGTGGCCTTTACCACAAAGGAGCCACCCTGGGTTGTCTCCTGAACACGGGTTCAAATCCCTGGTCTGCTGCCACCTAGCCATGTGGTTTGGGACAAAAGCAGTAGAATTCCTGGTGAATACCCACTGGTCCCAGGCTCTGAGCTGAGCTCTCACGTGAACCAAGTTAGTTGTCAACAGCCTGGAAGGGGACCACCATTATCATCTCCTCTCTAAGTCACATTCCCCTCTGCAAGAGAAGAAGAGTGTGGCGCCCACTTTCTCGTGTCACAAGAGAGACACTCGTCAGCACCTGGTGCACATTAGCCGCCCTGTGGACACAAGCTCTTTCCTTTGGACACAAGCTCTTTCCTTTCCCACCACAAGGCCCTCCTGGAGCTGGCCGCCCCTCTCTGCCTTGCTGGGGAGTTCCCTCAGCAGGAAGGAATGTGCAGGCCCAGCAATCTCTGGGAACACCCGGAGTCTGCAGAACGTGCTGGACGCGGTCAGCTGCATGAGACCTTGGCCCCCAGGCCTCTGGACGCACTGGATTCCCTGGAACAGTTAGCAGGACACAGGGCAAAGGCCTTTCTTCTTCTGTCGGTAATCAAGACCATCTGAGGACCCACGGGGCGCTCACGTTCTACCTTCCCTGGCTTGGCTGAGGGTTGAGAGGGCCTCGGGAAGGGTGGAGGGAGGAGGGAGAATGGATATAGGCCCGTCTTTCGGCCTAGATGGAGGAACCGTGTGCTGGCTGGGCAGGCTGCTGGCAGAGGTCAGGAAGTGTGGCTGTCCCCTGAGCCCTGCCATCCATGAACTGTGTAACTTTGAGCCAGGTCTTGTCCCTCTGGGCCTGTTTCCCCAAGCTGGATGTGTCGTCCCCCTGCTTCATTCACAATTACCACCCCAAGGACCAACACCACCCTGCAAGACTCAATGGGGTGATGGATCAATCAGAAAAAAAAACAACAAAAAAAACACAGATCGCCTAGGGCTTAATTAACAGGAGCATGGTATTCATAGCTGGGGAGGTGAGAGTCGGCACCTAGCATGGTATTCATAGCTGGGGAGGTGAGAGACCATACCTAGGCACTAACACTCAGTCCTGGGAGAAAATGACAACTGACGCCTGTTCAGGAGAGGGCACTGAGGTGGGTCTTGCAAGGAACAGATAGGAGAAGCCCTGAGACTTGGTTTGGAGGAAAGAGGCCCAGAAGGTCATGATTGCCACCTCCAGATGCGCTGTGGCCCAGGAGCAGTACTAGAAAGCCCTTTCCTAGCTATGAGACCTCCTCCACAAAGGAATGGACGTTCAATGAGGTAGTGAGCTCTCTAGTCCCGGAGGTAAGCAAGTTGCTGGGTGGCATCTGGGACCTTGTGGATGCCCCAGCAGCCTGGCTGGGCTTACCCTGAGAGGCTAAAGGGAGTGGTTGGGCCCTTCGGCCCCGTGGTTCATGAAGCCTGTAGTGTTCCTCTTGGGGAAGGGGCCACTGATGTTTCCCAGCCATGGAAGTGCCTGGTAGACCTCACAGATGCTTTGATGGTCCAAACAGGTGCCTCTGAATGCCACATCCTTGGGCTCCAGGCTGAGAATGCAGGGGAGGGGACTTCTTGCCCCCTATCCAGGCCTCAGATCCCTCCTGGCTTTCCTGCTCCAGCCCAGCAGCTCACCAGACCCAGCGTCACCAACATAGGGTGGCTCTTAAGACCTTGCCCGCCACCTCCCCACAGCATTCCTGCCTCCACCCTCCTCCAGATGCTGTGCTTTGCTGGCACAGGGCCCATTGTCCATGCTCCCTCTACCCACCCCCTTCCCGAGGAGCCTGAGCTCTCCCAGCACCCTTCGAACCACCCCTGGGTCTCTCAGCGTGAGCCTTGCCCAGCCGCTCTTTCCTGGCCTGGGGGTACGGGTTTGCCCAGCTGTGGCTGCCACCTCCAGGACCCCATGGATGGGCAGGAGGATCCATCCACCCAGAAGGCTGCATCTCCCTCCTCAGGGCCACACAAGGAAGTGGGGGCAGAGCAGACCTGGGCCCCTCTGGCTGGGGCCCTGGGCCCCCAGCTCAGCATCCCCTGCTCCGCTGGCCCCCACCCCTGCCCAGCTGCCGGGGGCCTAATCCAGGCCTGTGGGAAGAGGCCCTGGGTGGAGGCGGACGTGATAAGGAAGCCGCTGGGATGCCTGGATGCTGCAGATGTGGCTCTGGGCTCCTGCCTCAGGCGGATTTGACAAACTTGCTAAACTGCAATTCTCCATGGCTTAGGGGAGCTGGGCCCGGGCCAGCGCATGCATTATCCTCAGCAGCTGCAGGCTGTGGTGAGCCAAGGGGCGGAGGCCTGGCCAGGCAGAAGCTCCGAGGCCAGCCAGGCCTCCTAACCCTCCACCCTGGGACCCAGCAAGTTTGGGGGGGCCATTCCCAGAGGTGCCGAAAGGGACTCACAGATGCCAGTACCATGAAGGCCCAACTAACAAAGGATTTCCAACCAGAAAATATATTTCCCAGGATTCTGTAGACCAGAGTGGGGTGAAAGACAGCTTTGTGCTAGAGGCACGTGGCCAATGAGTGGGTACTGGAAGTTGGACCCTGCTCTCTCCACTGGGGGTTGCACCCGCCGTGCTCTGGGCTGGGCCGCTTACAGGCACTTCCTCCAGGCTAGGCATGACCTTGACATTGCCTGGAGTTTCCGGTTCTGGGGGAAGGAAGGGGCCTCTCAAACGGCCAGGCCAGGCAGGAGCACAGGCTTGGGCTTCTGTGTCAGGGAGGTGGGAGCTGTGCCGCTGCGCTCCCCGGGGCACCCACCACCAGCAGCATGCCCGGGGGAAGGAGTATGGGCTTCACAACTTCCAAGGCCTCCAGGGCAGGTTCCAGGTGGACACCACAGCTGTCAGCCTGGGTTGCCCCCTGGCGTGAGGCCCACAGGTTCTATGGATGTCATCAGACTGGCAGAGTTAGTGCTCCTCAAGAAATGGAGGCTGTCACCTCACCCAGTGGGGCAGCAAGAGCTTCAGGAAGCCACCACGTGGATAACGGTGGGCGCAGAGCAGGCTTGAGGAGGGAGGCTGGGCCGGGTCTTCACCCCAGAGTCTGTTTTGACACCGGAGCCTCGAGCGGAATTCTGTACTCTAGACAATAAATTTCCACACACATAAGCAGAGAGCAGCGTTTCTGCTTCTGGCTGCCTCGTCTCCTAGAATAGCTGTCTTTTTTTTTTTTTTTTTTAGATGGAGTTTCACTCTTGTTGCCCAGGCTGGAGTGCAGTGGCGCGATCTTGGCTCACCTCAACCTCCACCTCCTGGGTTCAAACGATGCTCCTGCCTCAGCCTCCCGAGTAGCTGGAATTACAGGCGCCTGCCACCACGCCCAGCTAATTTTGTATTTTTAGTGGAGACAGGGTTTCTCCATGTTAGTCAGGCTGGTCTCGAACTCCCGACCTCAGGTGATCCGCCCGCCTCGGCCTCCCAAAGTGCTGGGATTACAGGCATGAGCCACCGCACCCAGCCAAATAGCTGTCTTTTAATTACATGGAAAGATCACCAGGAAAAAAGGGAAGAAAAAAAACCAGAGTCACTAGAAACTCATCTCCATGCCTAGAACCTCACAACAAAGTAGGTGAGAGGCCAGGCAGGTCCAGGCGGGCGCTCCAGCCAGGCAGGAGCTTGAGGGGCAGGGGTGTGGGGGCCACAGTCACGGTCCCTCCACCCACAGGGTGAGTTGATAGATTGTGGAGACTGTGAGCACCTTCCTTCCATATGGCTGAGCACGCAGGCCCTGGGCTTGGCACTGGGAACAGCAAGCCAGCAGCTCCAGCACCCTTTAAAGTCCAGGGGAGGGGGGCACATTTGAACCCATTAATCACACAAATTTTGCATCGCAGTGTGAGATGCAGGTGAGTGCTGCAGGCCTGGAGTAGGGGAGTGTCTCCGTCAGAGAAACCATGGAAGGCTTCCCAGAGGAAGCAGCGCTGGAGCTTTGAGGAAAAGTGGGGAGTAACCAGGGAGCCTCTTCAGAGTCCAAGTAACTCTTCAGAATGACCCGGGCGCAAAAGACTACACCCAAAGAAAAGCTGGCTGCGTTCCCAGCCAGCTGAACTGCGGGCTGCCTGCCTCCTCCTCATCTGCGCTCCTGCCTCCCCACCTTTGTTTAGGCCATTCCCCCACCCAGAATGCCTTTCCAGGACAGAGCTTCACCAACCTTAGTTCTGACGTTCTAAGCCACAGAGAACTACAGCTGGAAGAACCACAGAGAGGCCTCCTCCAGGGACACCACCTGAGACTCAGCACTTTGTAGCTGCCTCTTCATCTCAGGCCAGTGTGAGCCGGGGTGAGGGCTCCAGCCCCCTTGGAGCACCCAGCATCAACCCCGTGTGCCAGACAAGCTCCGGAAGTGTGTTGGAAGGCAGGGTCGATATTGCCGGCTTTGGGGGGATGAGTCGATAACGATTGAAAGTGAGCAAAATATTCTCCTTTCTCTCCCTGTAAGGGGAATTTGAAAATCGGATTTACTGGTCAAATTAACAAAATGTGCATTCTCAGTTCAGCCCCACCCCTGGGACTAGTCACTTACTTAAAAATACATATTAAAAATACAGTGAATCATCTCCACTATGTAAAAACAACAATGCAAAGCAAGTGTGCATGCACGTAGCCATGGGGCAAAACCCATAACAAAAACCCCCATCCTGGTCATCAGCCTGCGGCAGGGCCTTATGGGGGTCTCAATTTCCTTCTTTGTGTTCATATATTTCCCACCTATTTCACAGTGAACTGATTCCTTTTAAGGTAAAGAGAAAAGATAGCATTTTAAAATAAAAGAATAAAGTATCAGTATTATTAATTGCAGTTTTAATGGTAAGAAGTACCCCGGCCCATTTCTCCATCCCCACTTTGAAAGTGACAGGGTCTCAGGCAGCCCTGTTTCCAGGCAGACGTTTCTGCACATGGCCGCACACACGCAGGCAGGACATTTGGTCTCCTGCTCTGTTCACTTAACATTGAAGATAAGCATCTCTCCCCACCAAGACTTCATAATTACGGTGGTTAGGGGCTGCAGCATCTTCCTCCCAGCAGCCTGGATTCTTGCTTTAAATTCGGTGGGGAGAGTGGCAGCCTGCAGAGCTATTAGGGGGGAGTGATTGATGGTTCACTTGGAGCAAGGCTAGCTCAGCTGCACACCCCCGGGAGAGCGTGTTGGCCTTATTAATCTTGTGTACCTGTCTGGCCTGGGAAACGACTGTGTCATGTGCCCCCAGAAAAAGCCCTGAGCTGGCCTTCTGGCTGCCTGTGCAGCCCCCCAAACCCAGTGGGAAGCATCTCAGAGCCCAGCCAGGGTCCCAGCCGGAGGACCGCAGGTTGCTTGCTGTCACACTCATTTTGCTCCCTGGCGTTCGAAGTCCTCTCAGGGTTGACCTGTCGCACGTCTCAAGCTGGGTCCCTTGTTTCCGCAGCGGGCACTGTGGAGTGTCCTCACTGCATCTCCTCATGTCAGGACCCTCCAGAAGTCCCTGTACACACACAGCCATAGTCAGTATCTGTCTGCTTAACCTCTCATCCATTCCTCTACCCCTTGCCCTACTAACCAAATGGCAGGCTGTGCCTTATGCAAGAGCCCTCCAGGCCCCAGACCAGACCTCCCCAAAGGGGAGAATTCAGGAGGAAAATGGGCAGGCAGGCAAGAGTTTCCTCTTCTTTCCCCTAAATCTTACTTCTCCTCCCATATTTTTTTTCATCTCAGAAAATGGCACCAGCATTCACGCAGTGGCCCCGCTGGGTCACCCTCCTGTAACAGCCCCCGGGGCAGCCACGGTCAGGCCAGCATGAGGCTACAGCTCTGCCACTTCTCAGCAATTCCTAACCCCCCACTCCTTCTCCACTGGGATGGGACCAGCAGCCTCCCAGCTCCCCTGCCTGCCTATGGCAACTTGGCTCTAATCCCCACCTCTCTGCACTACTCAGAAGCACAGTAAAATGCCAATCTGAACACACTTAAAAATAAATCACACTGCCCTTAGGACAAACTCCAAGCCCCTTACTACATCTGCATGCCTACCCTCTGGCCCCTTTCCCCCTCAGTCTCCATTGCAGAGATGGACTCCCTCGCGCCTCCTGCTCGGAAGGAAGGAAAATGAGTAGAAATAAATGCGGGGCTGGAGATGGCTTGACTGGCTCGTAAGAACCCGCAGTTAAATTTTCAAGAGATCTTGTGAGCTGTTTTTTAAACATTTGGCAGCTTGAACCAGGCACGGTGGGAGTATTTACACCAGGGAAATTGGCAAACACCACAAACCAGGGCTTTAGTTCAGCACTAACTCAACTCCTAGTTCTTCCCTCACCAGCCCCAAATTCAGCGAGGAATTGTGGACTCACAGAACTGGAAAGGGTCTTGAATCAGCCCTTCTCATGAGAATCCCATTTCACTCATTCATGCACACCATTCAGTCATTCAACAAACACCATCTGACCATCTCCCCAAGTCGGGCTCTGTGCCAGGCCCTGGGCTGGCCTCAAGAGCTCACACTCCAAAGCACGTGCTGCTCGTGTATATGACGATGTGGTAAAGTGCTTTAACCAAGGGATGGCCAAGGTTGGGTGGGGGCCTGGAGGAGGTTGTTTCCTGAGGACATAAAGGAGACCCCGCACTGTTTTTAACATGACTCAAGTGATTTAAACTTTCAGAATTTGTTCAGATTGCTTCTGTGGGCCAGCACATGAGCTTATCAATTAGGAATGGTATTGGAGGCAAGTTACAGCAAACTCAATCCATGTCGGCTTAAACACACGAGGCTTTTTTTTTTTCTCACTTAGAGAGAAACCTGGAGGTGGACAGTTGCTGGTGTTGGTTCCACAGCTTCACTAAGCCCTGGGGACCCTGGGCTCGCTCTTCTCCCTCCCATCTCTCGCTGCCTGCCGGTGTCGGTCACAGGATGTTAGTGGGCTCCCACCCCCGTATCTGCGGGTCGAGGGCGGATCGAGGGCGGCCAGGGTAGCAGGAGCCCTCTGTCTCCTGTTACCAGGGGCTTTGGCTCGTGCTTTCACTGTCTGCTGGGTGCCCCTGGAGAGAAGCTGAGCTGCTTCCTCCTCTGAGTCCCTGAGCCCAGCCCCCAACCCCCGGTCAGGTACAGAGCAGCATGTTTGCCTGAGCTAAGCAAACAACGAGACGCTATTGTCAGAGGGCTGGCAGGGCAGCCGGCTCGTGGCCGCGTCTCCGCCTGAGGAGTGAGATAATGCTGCCGTCCTCGTCTGTAATCAGCTACCTAATGAGCTACATCGTCTGGCTGTCCAAGCTGCTACCTAGCAGCTGGCTGGGAGCCTGCGGAAGCCCCATTAACCTTTTCAGTTCCTGCAAAGAGCACACTTACCAAAGGATGAGGGATCTTGGGTCCAGATGGGCCAGCCCAGGACCAAGGCAGGAGCCTGAGAATCCATCACCCCGAGAGCCAGGACAGCACCATCCCCAAGTCTCATGAGCTTGCCTGGAGAGAGGGGCTGATGAGAGTAGACACCTAGAGTATCCAGCAGGTCTTAATTGTCATCATCGGGATCCCCTCTCATGAATTTCATCAGAATGGGGCTGGTCGGGGGTGCCTGAAGCCTTTTGAGATCTCCAGGAAACCAAGCTTGACTCTGCCCATGTGGGAACAAAATCAGCTGAGAGAAACACACAAGCACGTGCCGTGCAGGTGCCCAGACGCAGACCCAGAGACAAGGATTCCAGCAAGGGCACATGGTTTATTTGGGAGGTGATTGCAGGACTGCAGGGAACGGGGAACAAGGCAGGGAGGAAGGGGCCAGCCCAGGGAGCTTCATCAAGCTGTCACTGCTTCCACAATGGCGCTCCATCCCAGGGCCTCTGGACCCGGGGAGGACAGAACTTGGAGCATCTTCCTAAGGGCTCACTGCTGGCTGAGGGCTGTTCCCAAGAGGACAGGATCTAATTCTCTGGCACTTTGACCTGCTCTGTACACAAAAGCGCCTCGGGGAGGCATTGTGTGTGATGCCAATGGGATGTCAGACCAGAGGGCAGGGAGGGGAAAGAGCGACGGCACAGGCAGGGCCCCCAGCTGCTCTAGGGAGCCCCTCTGCTGCTGTCTGCTCTGCTCAGCACCTGGGATGCCAGGATGAGACTCTCTGCCTCCATGCTCACTGGAGGGTGGTTTTCTGACATGGCCTTTCTTTCCCTGCTCAGTCTTGCTCAGAAGCTTCTGCAGGGGTCACCCAGGCCCATGCAGGACCTTGGCCACAGGACCTCTGGGGAACATTGCTTTAGCTTTCTGAGCTCTGTGGCACAAGAGGGCAGGAGGTGCTTGGAGTGGTCTCGAGTGAGGGGGCCTGTGGTATCTATTGCACCCACCTCAGGGCCTTTGCACACACTGTTCCCTCTACTTGAATGCTTTTCCCAGTCTTTATGTATCTGAGTTTCTCCTCGTCTTTCGGGTTCTGCTTGGATTTCAGCTTCTCAGAGAGGCTGTCACGGCCCTCTCTCTCATGCGGCCTCTCTCTGTTACCATCTAGCACATCATCTGATTGCATTTTCTCCAGAATGATCTTGCTTGTTTCCATGTTTATTCTCCATCTCCTCTCCTAGACAGAAAGGTCTAGGAGAGTCACATCTTTACCTCCCTTGTTCATCAAGGTGTGCCCAGTACCTATACCCATGCTCGGCACACAGTGGGGCCTCAGGAAGTATTTGCTGGTGAGTTATTGATGAACCCATCTCTGGGGTTGCTGTGGATTTCTCATGGCAGTGTGCACGAAGGGCCTAGCAAAATGCCCAGCGCCTAGTAGGTGCTCAATAAAATGCCAGCTCGGAAAAGGGTGAGATTAGCATCATTTTCTTGCCTAGCCTCTCCATTTTCTGAATAAGGTGACTGCAGCCCAGAGAGGGTCGGGAACTTGAAGAAGGTCACACAGCACATCCCTGCAGAAGAGGAATCAAGAACCCCGGTGTATTCCATGACAGCCCCCTCCATTTCTACTTTACCTGTGGTAGCTCAGGCCCCTAGAGAGTCAGCTTCCAGGTTTTGAAATAATAGAGGGAAAAGTTATAGCTCTTCTATTCCTCAAGAAAAATTAATTCCACTGCCAGGCATTTGTCCCCCACGCTTCAGAATCTGGGGATCAAATCATGGCCCTGCCTTTGCTGCCGCCGTGCTTCAATGTTTCAGAGGTGGATTATCAGGTAAAATATTGCCATCCCAGTGGCTCTGGGCACAGCAGCGCTCCAAGTAATCTCCCTCGACACAATACAAATGGGATACAACGTCACCCATCCCAGTTTTAAATGAGAAAGTTGGAAAAACAAAATGCAGAGGTAGGAAGCAGTTCTGATTACAAGGAGCTGAAAGTAATTGCCTTCCGGCAGAAAGCCGGGTGCACCTCCGCCGACGTGGGGGGGCCGCCTGCCCACCCCCCATCCATCATCTCATCGTGCAGACTTTGAATATTAAGTAAAGTTTTATTTATGGTTCTTCTTGCGGGCTTACGACTCTCAAGCGAGGCAGGGATAATAACAAACCCTCTCACACAAAAGTTAGGCTATAAAAAAATAATTAAGGAAAATTTTCCCCGCAGTACAGGCAGCTGAGAAGCTTAGTCCTTCTGCAAACAGACTCTGCCATGGCCTTCATAATGAAAGCAAATTGCCTCTGCGCTGGAAGTGGCAGGCGCCTGGGGAGTGGGAACTCAAGCCGGCTTCTCCCCTTCTAGCTGCCCCGATGGAGATGGGCCCTGGGGGAGGTCACAGCGCCGGCATCCCTGAAAAGAGGCCCACCCTTGGTCTACCCCCGGATGAGCGAGCCCCAAGAATGCCAGGAAGCAGCAGAGGTTTTTTTTGTTGTTTTGTTTTGTTTTGTTTTGTTTTGTTTTGTTTTGTTTGCAGAAAGTGAAAGGTGCACTTGTAGCAGGCGGCAATAGAACGACAGGCTGTTTGTCAGGGAATGTCAGCCTGTTCAGCTGGCCCCAATTTACCAGGTAGGGAAACTGAGTCTGGGTGGATAAGAGGGATCAGGTTGATTCTGAATAGCCCAAGAGCAAGTTCAGGATGCCAGGCATGGGGTGGGCCCCCAGAGAGGCAGATTTTGGCCAGAGACCAAAGGCTCGTGTTTTATCACTGCCAAGCTGGCCAAAGGTTTGCCACCATCCCTGGAAGAGCCACGTTCTGGGTTCCAGGTGGGTGGCCCTTACCACCACGACCGTCACCACTTCCAGGCCTCTGCTCTGTGCCAGGCACCACGCTGAGTGTTTTGTCCATGTAATTATGACCCATCCTCACAATAACCCTGTAGACTCCTCACTGTCCCCATGCTGCAGATGGGGAAACTGAGGCTTCAGGGTTGCTCTGCATGTGCAGAGAGGCAAGGAACTTCTTGTTCTCTGAGCAAGGAGTAGTGGCTTAGACAGGCAGCCAGGGGCCATTTCTCTAAGTGGAGACACATTGCTGAACAGAAGCCTGGTGCGTTTTTGCCCCACTTTTCCCCTTTTCTTGTCTTAGTCTTCTGTCATCAGCCAGGAGCCCCGTGTGGACATTCACTTTAGCAACTTCATTTACTCAGTGGTATGCAGCACATATTTCTGTGTTTGGAGCACATGAATTCAAGCAATAAATATTTACCAATGGACAGCTCTGTGCCTGGCAGGAGGGACGCTGCAGGAACAAGATAGACTCAGCACGCCCTGAGAACAGACTGGGGGCGGGCATGGCACAGTGTCCCCGTCAGGCAGACAGCGTGTGCGAAGATCCTGAGGTGGAAGGAGTATTTTCCCCCAATTGTTTTTCTGTCACTGTATGTCAGCCAGCATTGAACATTTGTTTCTGCAAGAGTGTCTGTGTGCGTGTGTTGGAGCGGGGCGGGGGTGGGGCAGTTTGCATGTTCACGTATTCAACTGATACTGGTATCAGCACTGTGCTCAGTAGGAGGACGCAGGAGTAAGAGCTAAGTGCTCTCAGCCCTATGGAATCATAGCTCTTATCAGGCTTAAAAGTGCTCAAGGAGCCTCCTAAGAAGAGCCCCAACTCCCAGAGTTCCAGGGCTGTGGGCCGTGCCTTCCTCCTCACCTCAACATGCAGCTTCCTCGTCTGGAAAGCTCTCCTTGCTGATTGTCAAAATCTTCTTCACTCCTGGGAACCCAATGCCAGGGTCACCTCCTCTGGGAAGCCTTCCCTCAGTCCCCCTAGCTGGAGCTGTGCCAAGGCAAGGAGGAGTGCGTCAGAGGGTCCCAGGCTCACCCTCCTGTGTGAAGGCCCCAACACCGGCCCAGCACCAGCACCTGGCAGGCCTCCATTAACTGTTTTGAGGGATGGGCCCTATGTGGGAATGAAGACCCCGGGAAGACACAGCCCCCCAGTGACCTCCTGCTAGAAGGACACGCCTTCATGTCAGAGTCTGCAGCCAGGCTGAACCTCCTTAGAGGAAGTCATTAAAACAGACGGGGGCACAGAGGCCTCAGCCCAGTCTGTGCAGCCAGTTCACCAGACTGAATTGCCAGGAACTGGGTGCCAAGGAGATGCCTGCGCAGAAGGACAAGTAGGCTGAGGCTGGAGGTCCCGTGATCAGTAACCAAGCAAAGCACTGGTCACAGCCAGACCCCCAATCAAAGTCCCTCCTCATGGGGCCACTCCATCCCCCTGAGGCAGAGAGGCAGGTGGGCAAGAACCCAAACCTAGGAACCCCAGACACAGGGGAACTTGGGGGATGGGGCATCCTGAGACCCAGCCTAGACAAATGGAGCAGAGCACAGAGAACTGGGCATCACTTTTGCCCAGCTCAGCTCTGCTGGGCCCAGCCTCTGCTGTGCCAGGGGAAGGCCTCATCATGCCTGGGTGCAGGGCGGGGTTTCCAAGGCGTTCTAGCCCAGGGAAGGTTGCCTCCATGGCTGTGCACCAGGAAGCCTGCCTGCCTCCCCGACATGCGCTGACTGGACTCTGCCCCCAGTGGCTCTGGACACAGCCCATTCCTCTCAGGGCATGGCCTGGGCCTGTGTGTACATGGGGGAAAGTGTGAGTGTGTGCGCAGGTGTGTGTGAGGGTAGATGATGTGAGTACATGTGCACGTGTGTGCACGTGTGAGGCTGCTGGATGGTCTGTAGCTTACAGATCAGCTATAGCAGGGTCTCTTGAAGAGCCAGCAGTTGACCCCTCTCCCTTCCTCAGCCTGATTCCAGAAGCTTCCTTCATGCCCACCCCTCGCTGCTGCCCCCGTCCATCTTGGTCTGCCTCCTCTTTGTCTTCTGTGCGCATCTCCCCCTGCACTGGACAGGGCTCTTGGCACTCCTTGCCTCTCAGACTCCATCCAGGAGGCCAGAGACCACTGCCCCTTCTCACGCCTCCAACCCCAGCCAGCCGCAGAGTTAACATTGGGGCGAGCCACCAGGCCAGGCCCACTGTGCATGCCTGGTGTCCCAGGTGTGGTCACAACTGGCCGGGTGGTCAGGGCAGGCTGCATGGAGTACAGGAAGATCTGGCCACGGCTGCTCTGGGTCCTGAGGCCAAGCGGCCCCCTCCGTGAGAGCCCAGCTGCCTGGCACTGCCACAGGGACCGTTTTTTTGAGATGAGACCAGGCATCAGCGTTTAGGGGACAAGAGAGGGCTAATACCCATGTCCACCCAGCCAGGGAACATTTGATCCACTGGCGAGAAGCGAGGGGCTGCTTCCGGCCTCCCGGGCGCCGCTGCTCTCCATCTGTGTGCGTGGCTAATGAATGCTCCTCAGGAGGCCTGGAGAATTCGCTTCCCGGGGCCCAGTTGCCTCCTGGAACGTGAGTGGGTGACCGAGGACATTTCGGGCAGGGTGCCCGGCCACCCCTTCTTAATAACCATATGGACATCCATGTCCTGCCCGGACCCTCTGCTGCCCAGGGAGACTCCCGGCCCTGCATGTGGGCCAGGCTCCTGCCTCGCCCTCTCCAGCCTCGGTCTCCCTTCTACGCTGAAAGGCTGAGTCTGGTGATTTCAAACCTTCTTGCTATAAAGCATAGTTCTGCAAACATGCTCTCATACACGTGCCCCAAATGCACAAAACAGATCAAAATGGCCCAGGAGGGCTGGGGCCACATAGGCAACCAGGGCAATGCAGGGCCCAGGGTGGATGCTGAGGGCCAGCATTCCTGCACTAAGCCTTGGTGGGTCACTGCATCTCTCTGAGCCTCAGTTTCCTCATCTGAGAAATGGGGATGATGTTATCCTCCTGGAAGAGGTGAAGTTCAGTGTCTTGCAGGCCGGGCTTTGTCCTTTGCCTCCCCAAGCTCACGTTCCCCATCTGTAAAATGAAGAGACTCAAACCCCACTTGCCTCCCAGAAGGCCATGTGCTATTCAGACCCGTGATGGTGGCTACAGTCACACGGGCAGCGGGAGAGAGGGGGCCAAGAGCCTGGGAGAGGTAGGGCCAGAGGAGTGAAGGCTGAGGGCTGGGGGACTACCACGGGTGCTCCACTGAGGCGTCAGCTCTCTGCAGCCCCTCTCCAAGAAGCCTGAGGTAGGCTTGGGAGGCATGAGGGCGACCTCAGCACTTTTCACCAGCCCCACCCACCTCACAACCCCCTGGACGCCTGGAGATGCAGGCCAAGACTGTCTGAGCTACTGGCATAGTCTGTACTTATCCCCCTGAATTCTTCCCTGTGTCTCACATCTCCAAAGCCAGAATGATGAGGGGGTCCACTCTGACCCTGAGCTCTTTTTCTTCTTTGTCAATAACATAAGGAGGGCACCAGCCTGTCTGACCCTAGAATCTATCACTCTGCAATGCCTGCCTGGATGGCTGCTGACCTTCACCCAGAAAGCCAAGGCTGTTGAGATAACAGTACCAACTCAAAGAGAAAGGAAAGCACGGGATCGCTGTAGCAAGGGGCCAGGCAGCATTCTAGTCCTTGGATGGGGATCCATGGGGGAGGCGTCCCTGGGCACAGCACATTCCTTCCCTGTGCAATGGAAATCCCTGCCCCCAGGTGAACACAGTGGGAAGGGCTGGAGAGTGGACAACAGGGACTCAGCCAGGCTGGCTCTGACCCACTCAGTCCTCCCTCACCTGCTCTGTCTGTCTGGATCCCACTGAGTGCTCAAGTCACTAAAGCACTACTGTTTACAGTCATTTGCTAAATGGATGGTCCACACCTGGGCAGTTTGTCCCAAACCCTGAGGCAGGGTTCATCCTGCTGTTCCTGAACGAGAACTTCCAAGGCTAGGCTGGGGGAATAGAATTTTCTAAAGTTTTCCAGGTGATTTTTCCACAGTCAATGAGAAGACCTGGATAAGGGTCCATGAGTCTACACGCTACCAAAAGCGCCTGGGAAAGCGCAAGGGGGAAAGCCCAGGTGTTAGGTTCAGAAGGCGCTGGGGAAGCCTGGCTGCCCCGAGAACGTCCCCTCTGAGAGATCTTAGGTGAGTCACCTCTCTGGGACTTCAAGAGCCAGCCCAGTAGCACCCTCCTCTGGGATGGAACCATTGGTCTTTCTCCCACCTTCCCTCTGTTTTTGCCCCGACACTGCCACCAAGGCACTCAGCACAGTGAGTGTTGCTTCTCATGGAGTGTGAGCCACCGACTGCCACCACCACCAGCTCATGCCTCTTCTGTGCCAGATGAGTCAACTGCCTTAAGTAATTCTCACAGCAACCACCTGCCATTCTGCCCACTTTCCTGGTCAGTAAACAGTGCCTCACACAGAGTTGCAACCTGGCTGAGTTGCAGCTCAGCTCCACAGACTCAGAAGCAAGTCAGCTTTTGATCACGGAACCTCCTGGAAGGCAGAGTCCCCGGACTTCGCCCTCCCACCCTCCCTCTCTTCCTCTTGCAAACAGTTGTTCAAGGTCTGCTGTGTGCCAGGCATTGTCCCGGATGCCAGGGCTGTGAAGACACATCAGATCGGCCTGCCAGGGGAGACAGATGCTGGGGCAAATGCTCCCAGGGCAGGGTGGCAGGAGCTGGAACCAAAGGGAATTCAGGATGCCATTTAAACTACAGGGTTACAAGGAGGAAAAGGATGTCTCTTTGGGGGTGGGGTATGCAGAGACGCCACAGAAAAGGCAGAAAGTCTTTGTTTTCCTGGGGCCCCCAGCACACAGCAGGAATGGCTAAAAGCCTAGAGGACACAGCAGAGCTTCCGGCCTGTTTCTTGCTCGTCTCAGTCGTTGAAACTCCTCAATTTCATGATTGTACCAGCCCGCATCTGTTTATGCGCTCATCGGAATCTGCACTGACAATATATTTGTTTAATTTCCAGCAAGAAGGGGAAGATTTGTCAGGGTCAGGGATACGTCTTGCATAAAACATTCTGATTAAACTCTGTTGGCCAGAGAATTACTTTCCCGTCATACTTAGAGAAATCTAGTTGTTTCCTAATTGGAGTCGCTGCCTCACCAGCGCGTTCACCATTTACAGTTCACTCTCTGCCAGATGTTGCTTGATGTAAATTCCTCCCCAGAAGGGGGCCCCAGGTGTCTTGGGAGAGGTGCTAACTGGCACAGGCCACGGGAGGCCTCTGCGTGCTGAGCTGGAGGAGAGCCAGTGTCCTAACGGGAGGCCGGGAAGAGAACGTCCTTGTCTACAGGGGCCGAGGGGGGTGGTTATTAAAAAACATGGGACCAGGGCCAGGTGCAGTGGCTCATGCCTGTAACCCCAGCACTTTGGGAGGCCGAGGCTGGTGGATTACAAGGTCAGGAGTTCAAGACCAGCCTGGCCAGTATGGTGAAACCCCATCTCTACTAAAAACACACAAAAATTAGCCAGGCGTAGTGGCACACGCCTGTAATCCCAGCTACTCAGGAGGCTGAGGCAGGAGAATCACTTGAACCCGGGAGGTGGAGGTTGCAGTGAGCCAAGATCAAGCCACTGCACTCCAGCCTGGGTGACAGAGCAAGACTCTGTCTCAAAAAAACTAAAACAAAAAAACCGTGGGACCAGCAGAGTGTCTCAGCGTCATCAGCTGTCTGATAGGTGAGAGCCCACTTGGAGCCCAGCGGTGCAGCCAGAGATGGGGAGGGCTATTGTGCTAGCCTGCTGAGGGCTGAGTCGGTCCTTGGCCTTGACAGAAGGGGCCGGCAGAGGGGCACTGCAGGAAGCCAGCAAGCAGGAGGCCTCACTCAGCCTTGGATGGGGCAAAGAGATCCCCAAGCAGGCGCAGTAAGGAGCTGTCTGCCTCCCGAGAGGGTTTTGGGTGAGGACAGACTTTGAGTGTGTCTTGAGGAGAGTGGGGGGGAAGCAGGAGGAAGAATAGGTAGCCACCACTTACTCTACGTCTATTGTGTGCCAATTCTTCATATATTTAGCAGTCCTGCTAAGTAGTGGTTATTACGCCTATTTTTCAGATGTGGAAGCTGAGGCTCGCAGAAGTATAGTGGCTCATCTGGAGTCACAGCCAGAAAACAGAGGCACAGGGATGTGAACACAGGACCCAGGATCAGTATACCCGGAGCCTGGCCCACTGCACACAGTAAAAACCACAGGAGGGCAGAGGAGGGGGAGGTCACCACAACCCTTGGTGTGCGCCCACCCACAGGAATACAGAGGTCTCTTTTCACTGTGCAGGCATGGCTCACCATCAGTCAGTATACAGGAGACACAGACCCTCCCACAGTCCCCCTTCCATGTTCACAGCAGACATTGCTAATCAATCACAGCATGCCTCCAAGCACCAACACCAACAATCAGGGTTGGTAGACTGGACGGACCAATTAGCCATCCTGGGCTAGTTCTTTGATTTTAGTGGCTGAACTGTTCAATACAGCAGCCACATATCGTTACGGGGTGCCTAAAATGGAACTCACATCTAAAGTGCATTTAAGTACAAACAGCATGTTGGATTTCGAGACATAGTCTAACAAAAAAAAAAGTAAAGTATCTAATAAATGTCGTGTTGATTACATGCCAAGATGATACTATTTTGGATATACCGAGTTAAAGAAAATATAACACTAATTTCACTTTTCTTGTGTACTTTTTAGAAATGTGGCTTACGTTCGGTTTCCGTTGGACAGCGCTGGTCTCGAGTTCAAGCTGTGCCAACAGCGCCCCTGGTGGCCAAAGTGGGTAAATTCATCTCACCAAGGGCCTGTTTTTCTACTGGAGACCCAGCGCAGGTTACTCCACGGTTCTGCACCTGTTTCTTCATCTGTGAAAGGGGACAATAATAGTTCCTATCTCATA
Organism: Pongo abelii; assembly: GCF_028885655.2. Taxonomy (NCBI): domain Eukaryota; kingdom Metazoa; phylum Chordata; class Mammalia; order Primates; family Hominidae; genus Pongo; species Pongo abelii. Next base: position 105,089,484 of record NC_072000.2, on the reverse strand, counting down.
GATTGCAATTGAGGAATAGATGAGTTAAAATATGGAAAGTATGTGAAGCAGCACCTGGCACCGTAATAAACCCTGAGTGACTGTTGGCTATGTTTTTATTATAGCATCTTGTTGACTGGGAGGTAGATTGCAGGCCCTTTTCTCTCCTGGGCCTCCCGATCTTGGCCCCGCTCCAGAGCAGCCTCCACTCCCCAGGAGAGATAGGAGCTGACGTCCATCAGGAAGAGCACAGCTTCCTGCCGTGTACACCGGAAGAGGCCCCACCAGGCCAAAGCCATGAAGCCATCACTGGAGCCACTTCCCGTGTCTCACTAATAAGCTTCCCCCTCACCCCTCACTGGGGTTCTGGTTCCTACCTGGGCTCTTGAACCCTGAGCCCAGTTCAAATCTCTGGAGTTCTCAAAGCCCCCGACACTCTTGCTGTTCCCTGACTCTCCCCATAGCACAGTTGCTGACACTGATCCTTCCAGGAAGCTGCTTAACTCAGTCCCATTTCCCAACAAGCTCTGAGAGTCATTAAAAATAATAATAGCTGTGCCTTTGCAGATATAAAGCAAGAATGGCTAGTTGTGGCATTTCTGCAAAGCTTAAAAAACACAGAAAAATTATTTTTAAAAAAGGAGGGGGGAAAGGCTTTTGTAATTCCACCACCAAGAGTCAGCCACTAGTTATTATCTTCCTAGCTCCCTTTCTAGAGCAGTGCTGTCCAATAAAAATGTAAAGTGAGGCCGGGTGCAGTGGCTTACACCTGTAATCCCAGCACTTTGGGAGGCCGAGGTGGGAAGATCACCTGAGGTCAAGAGTTCGAGACCAGCCTGGCCAACATGGTAAAACCCTGTCTCTACTAAAAATACAAAAATTAGCCAGGTGTGGTGGCATGTGCCTATAATCCCAGCGACTCAGGAGGCTGAGGCAGAAGAATCGCTTGAACCTTGGAGGTGGAGGTTGCAGTGAGCTGAGATCACGCCACTGCACTCCATCCAGCCTGGGCCAAAAAAAAAAAATGTAAAGTGAGTCACATAAGTAATTTCACAATTTCTAGCAACATGTTTTGAAAAGTAAATTTCACCTGGCTCTTAACCAGGTGAAATTAATTTTAACAATATATTTTATTTAACCCAATGTATTCAAAATATTGTCATCTCAATGTGTAATCGATATAGAAATATTCATGAGATCATTTACATTCTCCTTTTGTACTAAGTCTCTGAAGTCCCGTATGCTGCTTGCACTCACAGGGCCTTTCGATTTGGTCGAACTGCATTTCAAGTGTTCAGTACCCATGCGGCTCATGGCTGCTATATCAGACAGTGCAGGTCTAGGGTGCTTTTTAAAGCAAATGGACAAGTGTTGAGTGTGACAATGTTGGACTGTCAAGGCCTGTAGAGTTTGGGACCCTGCTGGTCCACACTTGCCCCTGAGCCGTGCAATAATGAAATCCCTTCCTTCCTCAGGGCCAGCTGCTCCATGCACACCATATAGAATCTATACACTCTTTCCTAAGAGCTCCATGCATTATTAGGTGGGGAATCACTGGACGTCAGGAAAAGAAAGGGCAAGATAGCTCCATGGTGCCCTGGGTCGACGATGGAGAAGCATGCCTCTGAGAGCCCTCCAAGGTTAAGAAACAGGGAGTCCCCAGCACCCCTCAATCATCCTCATTCACATTGCTACTGCCCCGTTTTCCACACTTCAGTTTCCTCGGATTTCGTACTCCAGGCAGAAGCTCCAAGACGCCTAGTACTTCAGGTTTGACATCCTGCCAGCTTGGGCTCCAAGCAATGGGCTCCCCGTACATTGCGAACCGCGTGTCTCCCAAGATGAAAGACTGTAAAAAAAAGATAAAAATAGTTCCCGGGAAAGGGACTGCTTCAGCTGGCCCAGTTTGTAGAGTCCCTGTTTCATCTCTGATGTGAATAATTCATCTCTTCTAAAGTGCTGCTGTTAAGTTAGGAGCATCATTATTGCATTTTTTTTGATGAGGCACTTCTTAAAAAATCATAAACACCCAGCACATTAAGAGGAGAGCCTGAAGTACGTCATTTAGAGCCATTTGCTCAGGCAGAAAGCAGCGCTCGTGATCCGTGCCGTCAGCTTGTTCCCTAAGCTGACATATCAAAGCTGCCTTTGGTTTCCTCCTTTGCTTAGACTAGGGAGTATGACCTTGCTTCTTTTGAAGAGTTTGCAGAGGTGGCCCTGGAGAAGGAAACAGTCCGGCCTGGGGCAGGCGGCCGGAAGGCTGGCCCTCGCTCTCTTTGGGCCTCTTCTCAATTACCTTGTGAAGACAAGCACAAGTAAACAACTCTGGAGTGAGGCCAGCTCAGTGTACGTTCTTGAAGAAGCCGAAGGGCATCTGGTGAGGCTCTGGGGATGTGAATAATCATATGAGTAACAGTGACTCATGCCATCGTTAATTGATCACTTACTACATGCCAGGCCGCCCACACTAAGAGCTCTAGATGCATTATCTCATTTCATCCATGCAACGCTATGAAGAGGGACACTCCTATTATACCCATTTCACAGATGAGGGCACTGAGGCACGGAGGGCAGGGCTGTCTGCTCCTGTCCTTCTCCACCTCTCTCAGTGGGGAGGGACACTCCCCTCCAATTGCTGATAGTCCCTGGAATCCCAGCTGAGCCCAGAGCAGGTCTGCAAAGAGGTCACTGAGCTCCGTGATAGCAGGGTCAAGGTCACCCGGAAACCAGCCATCTCCTACAGAGCCAGGCTGCCCTCCCCTTGCACACAGGCTCCCTGGGCTCAAGTTCCGCCAACAGACTTGGAGCAGGAGGGCTGCGGGCTGCCCTTTGTACGCACATGGGTCTCCAAACCAGCCTTTTTACAAAATGTATTTTAGTTGTGGGATCCTTTATTCCCGTGAATTCTTATCCAGAAGCCCAAAATGTAGAATAGATTTTCAGGGAGTTTCCCTGGTTGAAGGGAGGCATGGGGGACCCAGAGACCCCTAGAACAGCCCCCTCAGCACCCTGGACCTGGGTGAACCAATGCTCTGAGTGACTTCTTCATTTGACGAGATGGGTCAACTGAGTCCCGGGGAGGGCAGCCACAGGGCTAACATTTACTGCGCACTTGCCGCGAGCCTCACTGTGCAGAAGCTCTCTCACGGTGTTTCGTTCTCTCCGGTTACCCCGAAGCCTCAGGCTCCCCTAGTTCACCAAGCCCAGGTTTCTGGGAGTGAACCTGGTCCCGCTGCCTGCTCCGCACCTTGGACATCTTTGTCTCAGGTCTCGAGGGACAGGATTGAGGTGGCCCTGTCCCTTCTGTCCCCTCCATCCCCAATGACAACTGATGGGTTCCAGGTTTTCTGTTTCCTTTTAGCAGGAAAATGGAGCCCAGAGATTTGGTCTGGCTTCCCACGTGACAAGTCCACACTGCTGCTTGGCCGGTGTAGGTGTGGGCTGACCAGGTGCCTCCTGGCCTCTGGGGCCTCCTTTCTGGCACAGTAGAGCCGGGGTGGAGGGCGGCCCCACAGGGCTTGGCAGAGCCAGAGGTGAAGTGGCCGGCATGGCAGCTATCCACAGCTGGGCCCAGGCCTGCCCCAGTGGTAGACACAGGGGCTCAGCTCAGGCCCCATAAGGAGGGAACTAGAAACAATTTTCCTCACCTCGCACAAATCCCAACCCAAATTCCCATCCACCAGCTTAGAGGGAGCGGAGGCCTGAGCTCATCTTCTCACGTGGAGCTCGGGCATGGTGCTGGTGCCTGAAGGCCCCGGAATCCCTGTCTGGGCCTCTGAGCCCTGTCTTCAGAAGGCGGCGAGCCACCCTTCCAGCCTTGGGCCTGCTGACATGGGACCCAGTGTCTGTTTGTCCAAGTTCAAGGATTATGAAATGTGGGTTATTGCCCTGCTCTGCTGATACTGGCTCTGTGGGGCCTCTATCCTAACCCCCTGATCACAGAAGCCCCAAGCTTTCTGGAGATGCTTGGCCTCATTTTATTCTCCCAAGAAGCCCCTGCGGTGGGCAAGGCAAGTCTTTTAGCCCCATCTCCCTAGCGGGAGAACTGAGGAGTCACGACAGTGCCCTGGCCCCAGCTAGCAGAAGTCTGGCAAGCTCCAGGGATTTCGAATCCTCTTGGGAATTCTCGTAGGAGCCAGCCCCCTTTTTGCCAAGTGACTCCCTCCCACACCCATCAAACTTCACTCCCCATGGGTTTGGGGTTGGCTTCAAGCAGGTCACTCTGCAACTGGACTGGGACAGCCCTGAGTGGTAAAGCGGGGCTCTGTGGCATATCCCCCGGCAAGGAGACCCCTGGCCACACCCACTGTCCAGGGATGCTGCCCCCAGCCGGACCCTCAGCCTCCTAGCCCTGGACCGAGACAGGGCGGGCTCAGGCCACACATGTGACATCCCGTATATGTCCTGGGCTGGCACAACTGCTGGGTTGGCCAGCACTGGGCTAGGTCTGACCCCAAGACGGAATAAACAGAGAAAAATCCATGACAACTGGACTTAGCTCAGGGTGGGCCCTGCCCTGACGTCCTCTCATCCCGCAGAGCTGCCCACACACTCAGGGGCATGGAGGAGCCACAGGCTGGCCAGGGGCCCAGCACCCTGAAGGACACAGAGAGGCAGGGAAGTCACCTGGGCTGGAGGGGAGGGGTCAAGGCAGCCCTCCCAGGGACGAGGCCCTTCGGCTGCAGCTGCAGAGAGGGAGGGAGGAGGAGGAGCAGGTCTGCCCTCTGCTCTGACACCAGGGGCCTTCTGGGGCTCCCCCAATGCTCCTCTCCCCACGCTCCTCCTCCCCTCCATGGCCTAGCCACCTCCCCTTTGCCCTCCTGGCTGCAGCCTCTGCTCCTCTCCCCATCCCACTTACCTGAGCCAGCGCCACCTGGCCACATCCTGTATCTGCCCTCACTGCCACTCCCCAGTAGCCCCCTACTGTCCACAGGGACAGTCCCACTCCTCCCCACTGGGAACAGAGCCCAGCACGATGTGGCCCCTCAGGCTGTCCAGCTCCAGGACTCCTGTCCTGGCCGCACCCTGCACCCTGGCCCCAGATGCTTGGGGGTGTTCCCTGCACCTCCAAGCTTTAGTCACAGGTGCATCCTCCTGCTGGAAGGTTCTCCCTCCCCTCCCCACCTACTGTTCACGCCCCAAGACTTGTCTTGATGGCCCGTCTCTGGGGCCTCTCCCCATTCCCTGGCTTATCCACAATGAACCCCCCTGGCTTGTCCAGACCCCACCCTCACCTGGACCACAGCTTGTCACAGTTGGCCTGCATGCCAGACAGTGGCTCCTCGGGGCAATGACAGCATCTTTCTTTTCTTGAGCTTCTCTGAGGCCAGCCCAAGACACACTTCAACCCATGTTTGTTGAATGAATAAATGACCTACAATGGGGCCTTACCCTTTCACACCCAGGGCAAAGGCATTTGCTCCCTCCAGGTTTACTTTGCCTGAACCACCACGCTTGCTGTCCTCTGCTTCACCCCCGCCTCCCACTGCCCACACCGGGTGTCCACCTTAAAGGGAACCCCAAAGCCAATGAGGGAGGCATGAAACCCTGACTTCCGACTCCTCCCCACCTGAGCTCCTCCCACGGGAACCTCCTGATGGGGCAGAAGGTTCAGGCTCACCTGAGCTGGGACCTACCTATGTTCCTAAGGGTGTGGCCTTTCCGGCAGTTGGCTCCAAGTCACCTTGGAGAGACATTAGCATCCAGGCTCCTCTGACCCTTGAACGGGAGTTGCTTTTTGCACCTCCTGGCAGGGAGCCCCCAGTGTCCTCGTCTTCCGGTGTCACCTACTTCACAGCACGTCTCCCAAAATGCTTCAGAACAGTTTCCATTTTTCCACGAAAGAAATGACCCGTTTCCCGGGCTCCTTTCTCCTCCGTGCCTTTGTGGCAGAGAGCGCTGCCTTTGTGGTAAAATAATTTCGGGCGCTTGCCTCGCTCTCATGCAGAACTGTTCAAGGCTCTTTCCTCCGACTGACTTTCATATCGCAAAACTCCATTAAGCTTTCATCTGCCTGGGGGAGCCGTGCCTTGAGGAACCCGGGAAGGGAAGGAGTGCTCCGGACAGTGCGCAGGGGATATGTAAATGGGTGCAGAACTCAGAGCCTGCCTCTGCCCCCCAGTCCCCCCACCCGTCTCCAGGCGAGAACCGCCCTGCCTTGCGCTCCCCCGCGTGTTCTGGGAAGGGCGCCGTGAGGCAGGCAGGGCAGAGCCACCCAGAAATCCTCATCTGGATTGTTTGTTCATTCCGGTGGCAAAGAAGCTCACTCCCAGGAAACCGGGTGTATTCGAGGAAGCTGCTTCGGTGGAAAGAGCACTGGGGCAGGAGTCCAGGCTTGGGTTCGAGTGACAGTGGATGCTAATTCCTCAGGATTTCCACACTTCCTGGCAGGGACGGCCTGGCTGCGTTGCCATCTCTAATATTTGCCTGATATAAAATGGGCCGCTTGCGGGGATTCCACACCTGTCTGAATATCCACCGCCACAGGATTTTGTATTCCTTCTCTCTAAGAGGAACCCCCTAACTGTGTATGCTGAGATGCCACCAGGCTGGACGCCCCCATCAGAGCTGCCACATCTCCCTGCCGTGTGGCCCTGGGTGAGCCACCGTCTCTGTGTGCCTCAGTTTCCCAACTGTGTTTCCTCAGTGTTGTGAGGACTGAGTTCCACTGCAAACCACTCTCACATGTGCCGATGGAGTGTTATGGTTTCCAAATACATGCACCCCTCATAGGCTCTAATTCCCACCAAAAAAAGAAAAAAAAAAAGCACTGAGGTTTTCACCAGTGAGCCAGCTGATAGCAGCCAAACCGGAGCTGGGCTCAGGGTAACCAGCCTCCAACCATTTCAAAGCGGCCTTCGGACCTAACTTTCCATTTCCCCTGGGCAGCTGCTCTCCTCCAAGACTCCAGCTGGGGAAGAGAACAGCCCCATCTTCTTTCTCCACCTCCAAGCTGAGGGGCACTCAGCCGTGAGCTGGCTGTTCACAAATCACTCACTCTTCATTCTCACAGCAACCCTCACCAAAGCCCCATGTCACAGATGAGGAAACTGAGGCTCCACAGCGGGAAGCCGCTTTCCCAAGGCCCCATCTGTCTCCCGGTGAGCTCCTTCCCAAAGACATGGCACATGCTCTGTCTGTGCAAGCCCTGAAGCCACCCCCTGTTTTACCTGACTGGAGGCTGTCCTGCAGCAGGACACAGAGGGCTGGGCTGGGCTGCCTGGTTCCGGTTCTGTGCTTCTGTCTCCTCTTTGCCCAGTGCTGCCAGTTGACATCCAGCTGCCCAGGGAAACTGCAGCCCCAGCAAGGTGGGCCGCCCTGGGCCACCCCCTGAACTTCCAGAGCCATCGGCTCTGCCCATCTATGCCCATCTGTCTCACCTGTAACCCTAATGGCAGCCTCTGTTCAGGACCACCAGCACGAGCCAGGCCTCCCCACACCTCACAGTGCCACCTCTCCAAACACATCCCTGCCATCTGGAGCCCAGGGGACAGTCGGAAGCCTGCTGGGGGAGGAGGTCAGGAGATGGAGGCGAGAGGGGAGAGCACCAAAGTGAGGAGGGGCTCCAGAAGCTAGGCTGAGGGCAGACCCTGCTGCCCCCCAAAAAGTCACCATCTAGTGGGGTCATTATTTTTCAATCAGGGAGGCTTTGTACATGTATTTCTTTAAAATGAGGAGGGAAGGACGTCTGCAGGTGCGTTTCCTGTGTTGGAGTCACCAGCAGCTCACGCCTCATTGCTCCCATCTCCTCCAGCTGTAATTAAGCCAGAGACACCAGGCACTGCTGCCTGCCCAGCTCCAGTCCCAGCACAATAATCAGCCCTCAGTTAAATGAGGAGGATAAATACAGGCAGACCCGGACTCCAAGGACAACAGCCCCCGGTTACCGTCCTCCGCAGACCCAGACCACCACCCAGCTGCCTTGGTCGCTGCGCGGTCAGAGGATGGACAGAACATGCAGGGCCTCCTTGGTGGGAAGCCACGGACAGGTGGGGCCCCCCACGCAGGGCCTCAGTTTTCTCGTCTGTAATATGGGGGAGCAGACAAGTCCCCCACGTTACCCTCTGCAGGCCTCACTGTGGTCCTCTCGAGTCAGACCTGCAGAGGCAGGCCCGGGAATCTGCGCTTCCCGAGATGCCCTAGGCAGCCCCTCCGTGGAACCACGTGTGCCAAGGCCTGGGAGGAGGGCAGGTGGCCAGAGGATCCTGGGGTCCCTCTCCCAGCCCAACCCCACCCCCAGGCCCTGTGGCTGCTCCCCCTCTGCAAAGGCACCAGGAGGGAGGTCAGGCCCTGGCGGAGCCAGCGACGCAGGTCAGTGCCCCGGGCAAGTGGGTGCTGCGGTGGCCTCGGGCCACAAGGGGGCAGAGGCGCCCAGCGAGGCCGCAGCCTTCGCTCAGGTGAGCCGGGTCCGCTGCACTGCGCGCCGGGGTCCTGCGCCCACGCTCTTCGCTGCAGAGGAGACCCCGGGGGGCAGGGTCGGGCGGGGGCCTCTCCGTGTGGCCTGGGTGGTCCTCGGGTCTTCAGCCCCTGCCCCCGCCTCTTCTGGAAAGCTCCTCACAACGCTGCCCGGCTCTGCTGCCTCCCAGCCCCGACACAGGAATCCCATCTCACTCCAGCGCCCGCCCTCCCCTTCCACGGTGCAGGCGGCTTCATCCCTGCCGAGTCTAATTCCACCCTCATTCGCCCCATTTCACAGGAGGAGTAAACTGAGGCCGAGAGAGGGCAGAGGCTGGAGCCAAGGCCCTCCCTTCTGGAGCAGCAATCCTAGAATTGGGAAACTTTGCCTTTTGTTGTGGTAAGAAATGCTGTTGAGAATTTCTTAATTCCCCTTTGGAAAAGACAGGTTGTGCTGTGTGCAGAAATCGTTATTCAAAAATTACAGACTCTGGTTGTTTCTATGGAAACATTTTTCACCTTATGCAAATGAAGCAAGAGGCATGAAAACAACGCCTTCCCTTTCTGCCCCCCCCCTTCTTTCTTTTTGGAACCTTGAAAAGCTGCTGCTGAAAGTTTCGTCCTCTGTAGGGGTGCTGAAGGCGGCCTCTGACACTGTGGGGAGAGTTTGCTTCATTAACTCGGGGACCTTTGTGACCCTGGGCCGAGCCGAGACTCAGGGTTCCCCGGCCAATTACTCTGAGACCCAGCTCCATTTACTCCCACTCTGATCATTACAGAGTGATGGGTGGCAAATGTCACTCCAGAATGCCTCCCCTGCCCCCTTGAAGGGGAACCCCTGCTTCCCACCACGATTCCTTCAGGAAGCCCCACAGCAGGAGAGAAACCCCCCACCCCCCCAGAGCACCCATTGTTTACCCAGCCTGGACTGGCATTCTGTTGAGGAGCCAACCTCTGCACCCACTCCTGCACTCATCTCTGCCTCCACGGGGGCTCCCAGAGCCAAGGGACAGGAATGTTGGGCGTATCTTTCCTCTGGTTTTGATTCAAGCCCCCACATTGGTGCCTTCCAACTATGTGGCCTTGGACAAGTCTCTTTGCCTCTCTGAGCCTCGTTTTGTCCCCTGTCGCCCCCACCCTGCTTAGTTGGAGGTGACAGCACCCACCTTGCAAGGTTGCAGGGAGGGCGACATGGAACGACCATCTTTGCTACTTAGCGCACAGTAGAGATTAAATGTGTATGAATTCCCCAAGTTGCTCCTAGAGGAGCGGGGAGCCAGGGTGAGAAGAGGCTCGCTGGTGTGTGTGCTACCTGGTATGTGGCCGCCCCCCGGGAAATTTGCTTGAAGCCACCCGAGAACTCCATCCCCAGCTGTTTGTGGCCGGGGCGGCCACCAGGAGGCAGTGTCTCCCAGCAGCCACAGTGCCGAATTTGTAGCCCAGAGACCTGGGTTCAAGCTCCGACTCAGGTGCTGTCACTGGGTGATCTTGGAGACTATTTCCCCTCCCCAAGCCTCCATTTTCTCATCCACAGGGAGCCACATCATCTCCTGCACGCCCCACAGGCTGCGTGGGGACCACAGCTAAAGGCTGTGGGAAGTGGGCAGACATACCCTGACTGATACAATATTGGTACCAAGAGTGGTTCCAGGTGATGGATGGGATTTGGGGATTGGTTTGGTCATGCCTTTGGGCTTGAACACAGAGCTGAGCTCCTTGCCAATGGGAAATGGGATGTTAGTGACCCCTATATGCAGCAGCATTGCCATTAATCAACTATCACCTGCTGTTGATTGCGATGAAGTGGCTCCTAAGGAACCCACGTGGCTCCTGAACTTGACCATTACGGCAGTAACGATGACTATAAAGATTTTGGTGAGGTGTGGATTCTTTCGAGTGTACGCAGCTCTTACAAAGAGAAAATGAAAAGCTTGGATCCGTTAGCCTTCAGCTCAAGTCACAGTCTGAGAACCAGCGAGCTTCGATGACAACTGTAAAAGAGGCTCTTATTTCATTTAGCTGCAGGGCTGATGCTGATGAAAATCAGACACAAGCTTTAATTGTGCAGGCTGCTGAGGTATAACAATTGAATTCATGCGCTCAACAAGTTTCTCATGTGAAAGTTAGAGCCCTGATTAGTGAAGAATCAGATCTCAAAACTTGGAATGAAAACATCTGATTGGATCCAAATGAGACTGTCAATCTTGAGTCCCCAAGTCACACAGAGCCTCCTTTGCAAGTGGAGGCAGCTACCCATCTCATGTCAGAAGAGACTGGCTCTCCTCTGCTTAAAAACCATGGGATAAACTCACCCAGGGCAGATGCCCTGGAAGGAGTTGCCCATTCATCTCGAGATCCATCACAGCCACCCTGTTGCCACTAGACCCACAGCTGGGCTCCAATCCCAGCATGCTGCAGGGGCAAGTACACACTTTACCACCAAAAGAATTACAAGACTTTGCTTATATATGTGGGCAGAAACCTGGGTACCACGTGCAGAGTGCATTCTAAGGGTGTTAGATCACGGAGGGAGAAATATTAATACAACATTAGACCAGGCCAAATGTTTTGGCATAGCTGCACTTACTAGAAAATCTGAATCCAATGTGCTAGTTTGTATAACTATGCATTAATCATCTATTGCCATGTATCAGATTACCACAAACTTCAAGGCTTACAACAGCACACACTTTTAATCTCACAGCTTCTATGGGGTAGGAACCTGGGCATGGCTGAAGTGGCTCCTCTGGGCCAGGATTCTCACAGGGCAGCAATCCAGGTGTCAGCCAGAGCTGCAGTCTCATCAGAAGGGTTCCCTGGGAAACCATCCACTTCCAGGCACACAAGGTTGTTGCAGGAGTCAGTTCCCTGCAGGCTGTTGGGCTGAAGGCCTCAGTTACTAGGTGGCCCTGGCTGAAGGCTGCCCTCATGGACCTCTTCAGCATGGTCACTTACTTTATCAAAGCCTGCATGCTAAGAAGGCAACTGAGAGCCTGCTACCACCTTACAGAAGCTAATCACAGTAGTGACTGCCCATCAGCTTGGTCATATTCTGTTGGTTCGAAGCATGTCACAAGCCCACCTATACTCAAAGGAAGGGAGTTACGTAAAGGAATGACGTAAAGGAATGAACAGCAGGAGACAGGGATCATTGGAAGTTTTCCTGCCACCAGCAGAAGGTGGATCTAACAGATTATTTGGTTGGTTCTTGACTAAAGCTTGGACTCACCTGTGGCCTGCAGGTAATGAGGTTGAGATGGCAGAGCTTCCCTGGCATGAGGTGGAGGAGGGAACCCAAAGGCTTAGAGGATAGGAAGGCTAGGCTGGATCTATCAAGTGAAACCTGCACACCCATCCCTCTACTATGTTCTGCAAGAGGGCCCAGGAGACACTTTCTTCACTGAGGAATTGAAAAATACAGTGGTGAGTGGCACGCCCGCATCCCTGAAAATCTCTGTGGTTGCAGTCCTTTTTAGGCCAGGTATGACAGCAGGGGATGCTGCCACCAAGCTGCATGCCCTGATTTCAGTGGGAATGATGAGATTGCAGAGTGGCAGAAGCCAAGTGGCATCATCACTTCACTGCCAAAGACAAAGTGGGTACATCTAGCATCACGGACAGCAGGGACGCACAAGCAATCAACATGCCTTGGCCCACACAGATCTTTGGTGATGGCTAATTCATCATGGTGTCCCCGGGAGTGAAAGAGATGGGCAGCTTGCTACAGCCTTGGTTTAAACAGGAAACACAATCGGGAGAGCACAAGGCCTGGTAGCCTCAAGTCTGACTTGAGTTGTTGCGATGAAGAATCATGGCCTCTTACCCGACTTCCAGATCTCAGCAAATTCACAGACCCTGAGCGACTTGGTTGAATGGGAGGCCAGCATGGCTGTGCACACTGTCAACCTTCCTCCAAGCCATTTCCAGGGGGACCTGTGGCCTTTTACTCAGGGAGTGTGCAACAGGGGAAGGAAATGCCTAGATGGTTTGAGGATTGCTAGACAGTGGTTCTGAACTAATACTAATTCCTGAGGGCCCAAAATTCCACCATGCCCCAGCAATCTAAAAGGAGGTGAAGAGTGGGAAGATGATAGATGGAGTCTTAACTCAGGTCTGGTTCACAGTGGGCCCAGTTGGTCTATGGACCCCACCCCCACCAGTGGTTATCTGTCCAGCTCTTAAAGGTATAATTGGAGGAGACATACTTAGCAACTGTCAGCATCCCCACATTGGCTCTGTGACCCATGGGTGAGGGCCATTATCGCAAGAAGGACTTAGTGGAAATCCCTGAAACTTGCACTCCCATCCAAGTGAGTGAACCAGAAGCTATACTGTATCCCAGGGGAATTTGAGAGATTAATGTCACTTACAAGAAGCAGAGGTGTTCATATCTACCACACTCCACGGAGGTTCCCAGTTTGTACTGTTCAGAAGTCAGGTGGAACCCTACCACCAACAGACACAGCAATGGTTTCTCTGAATTGGAAGATGAGGCTATCACCTGGCTGTTTTGGACTCCTTAAACCACTGAATCAACACAAAAAGAAAAGAAAAGAAATGAATCTATTCGCTGGAGTGATTGATCCTGATTAGCAAGGGGAAACTGGGCTGCTGCTACACAATGAGGACAGGGAGGAACATATCTGAAACTCAGAGGATTCTCCAGGGCACCTCTCTTAGTTCTCCTGTGACCAATAGTAATGGTGTCTTAGCCTGTTTGCTGTAACAAAATACCACAAATTGAATGGCTTATAAACAACAGAAATTGATTTCTCACAGTTGTGGAGCCTGGAAAGTCCAAGATTAAAGCACCAGCAGATTCAGTGTCTGGTGAGGGCCTGCTTCCTCATAGACAGCACCTTCTCGTTGTGTTGTCACATGGTGGGAGGGGTAAAGAGCACTCTGGGTTTTTTTCTAATAAAGGCACTAATCACAGTCATGAGGGCTCTGCCCTCATCATCTAATCTCCTGTTTTAGTCCATTTTGTGTTGCTGTAACAGACTATCACAGACTGGGTAATTTATTATAAACAGAAATGTATTTGGCTCAAGGTTCTAAAGGCTGAGAAGTCCAACAGCATAGTGCCAGCATCTGGTGGTGGCCTTCGTGCTGTGTCATCCCATGGTGGAACGCAGAAGAGAAAGGGCAAGTGTGAGGGAGGAAGGGGATCCAAACTCACTTTTATAACACACCCACTCTCATGATAGCTAACTCACTCCCACAATAATGACATTAATCCATTCATGAAGGCAGAGTCCTCATGACCTAATCACCTTTTATCAGACCCTGTCTCCCAACATTGTTGTATTGGGTATTAAGTTCCCAAAACACAAACTTTGGGGGACACATTTAAACCACAGCATCTCCCAAAGGTCTCATCACCTAACACCGCCACCATGGGGGCTAAGATTTCACCATATGAATTTTGGAGGGACATAAACATTCACTTCATAGCATTTTTCTCCTGGCCTCCCAAATTTAATGTGCTTCTTGCATGCAAAATGCGTTCATTCCATCCCAATTGCCCAAAACATCTTAACTTGTTCCAGCATCAACTCAAAAGTCTAAAGTTCAAAGTCTCATGTAAATATCATCTGTATCAGATATGGATGACACCCAAGTTATGATTCATTCTGAGGCAAATTGCTCTCCAGCTGGGAGCCTGTGATATCAAACATGTTATGTGCTTCCTAAATACAATGGTAGAACAGGCATAGGATAGACATTCCCATTCCCAAACGGAAAAATAGGAAAGAAGGAAGGAGTGACGGGTCCCAGCCAAGACCAAAAACCTTAAGGCTCAGAAATAATCTGCTTTGGCTTGGTGATCTGCCCTCCAGGCTCACTGGGGTGGGGATCCTGCCTGTTGGACACACAGTGGTGGTGGCCCTGCCCCCATATGGCTGTGCTGGGCACACCCCATACTACAGCTCTCACAGGTTGGGATTTCATGCCTGGGCACTCCCAGGTTAGAATCACATTCCAATGGCTCTGCTCTTCTGCGTTTGTGGAGATGGTCCCACCCCCTGGCTGTGGTGGGTATTATTCTAGTAGGGGCTGTCTATGATGGTCTTGTCCCTGCAGTGTTTCTCTCTCTGGGCCCTGAGGCCCTTTGGGGCATCCTTTGAAATCTACAGGGAGGCAGCCAAGCCTCTACAGCTTTGCTGGGCACAGTGTATGCCACACTAGGGCCTGCAGAAGCCACAGCTGGGGTGGATAAGGAGCTCAGCAATGGAGTGCATGGAGGGAAATGGAAGCTGCAATACAGTATGGCAGTGGCGGTGGCCCCTCCTTTGATATCATTCTGCCCTCTAGGCCCTAGTACTCTGGGCCTGTGAGGGAAAGGACAGATCTCAATTCTTCCATCATTTTGGACAACAGGTTCTGTCTTCTGTTCAGATCAAGCTTGTCCAGCCGGGCCTCATGTGGCCCAGGACAGCTTTGAAGCCCCACACAAATTCATAAACTCTCCTAAGACATTATGAGATTTTTTTTTTTTTTTGTAATTTTTTTTAGTACATCAGCAATGGTTAGTGTTAGTGCATTTTATGTGTGGCCTGAAACAGTTCTTCTTCCAGTGTGGCCCAGGGAAACCAAAAGATTGGACACCCCTGGTTTAGACGGTTGACTAATCTCTCCTGTTGCCTTCATGAATAGATCCTGGCTTCTGTTGAGATAGCCAATCCATACTTATCTCCTTTTTTTTTTCTGAGATGGAGTTTCTCTCCTGTCACCAAGGCTGGGGTGCAATGGTACAATCTTGGCTCACTGCAACCTCCGGCTCCTGGGTTCAAGCGATTCTTCTGCCTCAGCCTCCTGAGTAGCTGGGACTACAGGCATGTGCCACTATGTCTGGCTAATTTTTGTATTTTTAGTAGAGACAGGATTTTGCCATGTTGGCTGGGCTGGTCTCAAACCCCTGACCTCAGGTGATCCACCTGCCTTGGCCTCCCAAAGTGCTGGGATTACAGGTGTGAGCCACCATGCCTGGCCCATACTTACCTATTTATCAGTCATTTAGCCACATCCTTGTTCTCTCTCCAATACGTTTTGTCATTTTTTCCAATATGGATAGGCTGAAAATTTTCCAAATGTTTAAGTTCTGCTTCTCTTTTGATTGACAATTCTGTCTTTGAATCATTTCTGTTTTCTCACGTTTTACTATAAGCAGTCAACAGAAACCAGGCTACACCTTCAACACTTTGCTTAGAAATTTCCTCTATCAAATATCCAGTTTCATTGCTCACAAGCTCTACCTTCCGCAAAACACTACAACATGAACACAATTCAGCCAAGTTCTTTGTACTTTGTAACAAGGGTGGCCTTTCCTTCCTTGTCCAATGATACATTTCTCCTTCTGTCTGAATTCATCAGAATGGCCTGTACCATCCATATTTCTACCAACCTTCTGTTAATGACTGCTTAGGTATTCTCTAAGAAGCTGGAGGCTTTTTCTGCAGCTCTGCTCCTCCCCATCTGGGCCCTCACTAGAATTCCCCTTATGGTCCACTCACAGCCATGCAGGCTTCTCCTAGAATGCACCTCAAAACTCTTGGCAGTCTGTACCCATTACCCAGTTTCAAAGCCACTTCCACATTTTTAGGTATGTGTTACAGCAGCCCCTCTACTTCTCCATAACAATTTTCTGTCTTAGTCCATCTTGGCTGCTATAACAAAATACCATAAGCTAAGTGTCTTATAAACAACAGAAATGTATTTCCCATTGCTCTAGAGGCTGGTAAGTACAAGATCAAGGGGCTGGCAGATTGGGTGTTTGGTAAAGTCTGACTCCTCATAGACAACATCTTCTTGCTGTATCCTCACGTGGTGGGAGTGGGAAACTAGCTCTCTGGATTTCATTTGTAAGGGCACTAATACCCGTGAGGAGCGCTCAGCTCTCAAAGGCCCCACCTCCTAATACCATCACCTAGGGGTTTCGGATTTTAATGTATGGATTTTGCAAACA
This sequence comes from Pongo abelii, assembly GCF_028885655.2. Lineage (NCBI taxonomy): Eukaryota > Metazoa > Chordata > Mammalia > Primates > Hominidae > Pongo > Pongo abelii. The sequence goes on along the minus strand of NC_072000.2, from coordinate 105,073,145 downwards.
TTCAGATCCTAGAAAATGGTTAATGGAAAAGTACAGCAACCAAAAACGTGCATGGTGACAGAGGACTCAGCCTTCACGAAGGGAGACTAGGCTCACTCCACTAGTTAGAGGCCAGCTGAGGTGCTGGCTAAGGACAGGGGAAGTGTAGAATGGGTAGTTGAAGAAGGAAGCCATTGATATCAATTCTAACCTCACAATTACCTTACAGAAATGAGTCCCATAGTAGCTATTTTCTACTTGTTTGTTTTATGTACATACTTATCTGTATAGGCTAATCATTTTTTTTGAAACAGGGCCTCATTTTGTTGCCCAGGCTGGAGTGCAGTGGCGTGATTACCATTCACTACAGCCTCAACCTCCCAGGCTCAAGTGATCCTCCCACCTCAGCCTCCCAAGTAGCTGGGAACACAGGCAAGTACCACCACGCCTGGCTAATTTTTTGAATTTTATGTAGAGGTGGGGCCTTCTTATGTTGCCCAGGCTGGGCTCGAACTCCTGGGCTCAAGTGATCCACCTGGTCCAGCCTCCCAAAGTGCTGGGATTACAGGCATGAGCCACCACACCCAGCCTAGACTAATTATTTTCTTCCCCCTCCTTTCCATTTTTATTTTATATCCAAACTGTTGGAAGTTAACTTCACAGTTTAGTGTGTAGGTAATAAAATATTTAGTGGAAATGCAAATGAATTTGAGGAGTAATTCACATAGTCAGTGACAGAAACACTGGCTGCTGGACTGCACATCTCCTCCTGTCAGAGAGAGGGCAGAAACTGTCATGTGAAAGATCTGTAGCTGCATCTTGTTAGGTGGAGATATAAAGTTGTTTTACTGCTGTACAGGAGTCCAAATGTGTGTAGTACACATGGAAGGTGAGTAGCCAAAGGGGTGGACCGTGCCAGTTATCAATTTGTTGTCTCCCAGCTCCGAATCTGCCCTGCATTGGCTGTTGTATTAAAAAGTGAGCTGGTGCCTTTGTGATTTTCTTTGCCTGCCGACACCACGTTAAGCTTTGTCAGCAGAGGGCGCTGGAGAGACAGGCCAGGAGGCAAGGATTTTCCCTCCTGGTACTGGGCGGTGGCTGGGCAGGCTCCTGCCGTGTGGGCGGCCTCTCCAGCAGTGTGGTGAACGCAGTTGGCAGCTTCCCTCTGCTCTCTCTAGGGTGGGTTTGTAGCAGATATCTCCTCATGAACAGCCTCCCCAGCACCCTAAAGGGTGGATTTCCAGCAAGCTCTGTTGGTGCAGCCCACAGCCACATCCACTAAGCCACAGCTGTGCCCTCCCCACTGAGCCCTGGTTGGGGGAGGGTCTTCCTTGGCTGCTGTATCTCAGAGCTGGGGTAGCAACTGCTCCTTATACCTGCAACCGCTAGGTTCTTTCAAGTTCCCTTCACTCCTTACTACCCAGTCCCTCATTACTGCAGATCCCTGTTATAATCCATAATCTATCAACTTGCCTTGATCAGATTACTGTGTGGATTCTGTCTCCCGTCTGGAGCCTGGCTGCTACACTGAGCTGAAAACCAGGAAGTAAGGGCATGGCTTAGAATGATTTCAACTGCAATAAGTTCTCCTTAAGAGGTCACTATGTGCCAGTCACCGCACCCTGAGATACAGCCATCAAAGGGGCATGGTCTCTGTCCTGGCAAGTTTACAACCAAGGGGGATAGATAGACACTAGGCAAAGTGTCACAGGCAAAGATGTGGCTGCACTAGAAAATGTCCTATAGTGTTAAGAGCTGTGAAGCAAAGTTAAAAGGGCAATTCAACGCAGTGGCCATGGCTGGGAATGGGCAGCAACTCTGGGGGGTGTTCAGGGAAGGCCTCTGTGTGGAGGTGACGTTTGAGCTGAGACTGAAGAAACACAAGGAAAAACTGGGGCGGAGGGATCATTCCTGGTGCAGAAATAGCGATTGCAAAGGCCCCGAGGTGAGCATTGATCTGGCATTTTTGTGCAACAGAAAGAAGACCAGGAGTTCCAGGAAAATGGGAGGAGGAAGTGGTAGAGAATAGGTCTGAGATAAGACAACGGACAGAGGATGGGGGCCTTGCATCGGATGTTATTTGAAGTCAGTGGAAAGTCCCTGGAGGGGTTTAATCCAAATATGCATAAAGAACATTTTTTAAAATGTGAAGGTTCCCTTTAGTAGGATGGGGGAAAGTGGGAGACGTTGCGCCCCATTAGTGCTGTATTGCAGCGTGTTACTGTGGCTATTGCTGTTATGGTGAACACCTTGTGCATGTTTTGTTCCCACAGTCATTAGCTTTACAGCTCCCTCCTCCAGGCAGTCTTCTCAGACCTTCGCTGGCCAAGCTCATCACCTCCTCTTTGCTCTGCAGTTCCACCCCAAGCCTCTTGTGCTCTCCCTGGCTGCTCTCACTCATTCACAGTGTAGACATCTGTCTCCTGGTCAGTCCCCTGCCCCTTCCTGTCTCTGCCACTGGGATACCACCCACTCAGTGAGGACAGCATCGACCAGCCCACTGAGGTCAAGCAGACTAAATGAGGCCATGCACAGTGGCTCACGCCTGTAATCACAGCACTTTGGGAAGCAGAGGCGGGTGGATCACTTGAGGTCAGGAGTTCGAGATCAGATTGGCCAACATGGTAAAACCCCATCTCTACTAAAAATACAAAAATTAGCCAGGCATGGTGGTGTGCACCTGTAATCCCAGCTACTCGGGAAGCTGAGGCAGGAGAATCGCTTGAACCTGGGAGGCAGATGTTGCAGTGAGCCAAGATGGTGCCATTGCAGCCTGGGAGACAGAGAGAGACTCCATCTCAAAAAAAAAAAACAGACTAAATGAATACAGCTGACACCATACCTCTTACCAGGAATGTTCAACCAAAACAGCAGAAATAAGACCCTGTGAGACAGGTAGGGTGGCAAGTGCTCCTGTCCCCATTGTACAGAGTAACAAGACCAAGGTCGAGAGGTGCTCAGGGTCACACAGCACATGGGTGGTGCCAACTCCAGGGTCAGTGCCACAGCACTTGGCCTCTCTGCACCTCCTGTGTAGGAGCAAGGCACACAGCTCTCTTGCTGGTGCAGCTGGGGAAACCGAGGCCAAGTCCCAGACCACCCAGCTAGGGGGAATGTGTGCCTCTCACACTCAGGTTGGTGTGACCGAGAGTGACCAGGCACCAGGCTGGATTGCCAGGGCGGGGGAGGGCAGGTCAGGCTGTCTCTGGCCAAGAGGGACGCAAGGGCTAGAAAATCATTACAGGTGGATGAATTATTCACAACACCGTCAACCTCCTCAGGCCCCGACTGCGCTGAACAGCCCAGCGCGTCTTATTACGCATGTGTGATGGCCTCTTTCTCTGTCTCAGAAGAAAGTGATTCAACACCATTAAATATTAATTTGGGGCGGCAGACACAGTGGCCACTCACATACTGGCCTTTCAACACTGCCCCAGCAGTCATAGATGACGCCAACCCAGGAACCAGAGATGTGGCCAGCAGGGCCCAAGAGGGCACACCTTTCCTCCAGCCCAAATCACAAGGCCCCCACGCGACAGCCTCAAACCTCAGTCCATAACCTCAGGTGCACCGGAAATGCTACTTACTTTGTTTTCCTAAAATGGAGTTTCATGTTGGTTTTGCACACTGTTCTCAATCTTGGTTTGGGGTCCCTGTCTCTACCCCTGGTGCCTCCCGGGGCTAAGGATCAGAGGAGCCCTGGGGTCTGTACTAGTTTCCCGCAGCTGCCTTAACAAAGTGCCGCAGACTGAGGGGCTCAAGCAACAGAAATCTATTCTCTTGGGGTTCTGGAGGTTAGAAGTCTGAGATTGAGGTGTTACCAGGGTCACGCTTCTCTGGAGGCACTAGGGGAGGATGCTGTCTGGCATCCAAGTCTGGTAACTGTACTCTCTGAAGTCTGGGAACTGCTGGTAACCTTTAGCTATGGACAGATCATCCCCATTTCTGCCTCTGTCTTCATATGTCTTCTCCTCCCCAGGTGTGCCTCTGTGGCCTCTCCTCTTCTTCTTCTTTTTTTTTTTTTTTTTTTGAGATGGACTCTTGCTCTTGCTCTGTCACCCAGGCTGGAGTGCAGTGGCGCAATCTCAGCTCACTGTGACCTCCGCCTCCCGGGTTCAAGTGATTCTCTTGCCTCAGCCTCCCGAGTAGCTGGGATTACAGGTGCCCCAGAATGCCTGGCTAATTTTTGTATTTTTAGTAGAGATGGGGTTTCACCATGTTGGCCAGGCTGGTCTTGAACTCCTGACCTCAGGTGATCCTCCCTCCTCGGCCTCCCAGAGTGCTGGGATTACAGGTGTGAGCCACCGCACCAGGCCTCTCTCCTCTTATAAGAACACCAGTCCTTGGATTAGGGCCCACCTTATTCTGATATGACCTCATCTAACTGAATGACATCTGCAATGCCCCTGTTTCCCCCAGGCCTGTCTCTCCATGTCCCAGGTCCCCTGGATTGGAGTTACCTACTCATGTGCCTGCGCCTGGGGTTCAGCTCCCTGGAGTGGGGCCCAGCTCTCTATCACCAGCTTCAGCCCAGGTAGGCGCTCCAACAGTGTAAGCTGTTGTCAAGATCAGTTTGCTTCCTAGCCCTTCCTCCACTGTCCTGGGCCCCCCACACCATCCTCATGCCCCTCAACCTTGAGCCAGCCCCTGCCCCTTCATTCCTCCCACTCTGGTCCTCATTCATCCTGAGCCCAGGCCCATGACCTCAATGCCCCCTGGCTTCTACATAATGACACCTTCCACACCCTCATCTCCTCTCTCCTCCCCAGTCTCCTTCTCGCCTGGTCTGGGCTGGTGACTTGGTGAGGAGGATACAGGGATGAATCTGGAGCTGTCCAGAGGCCAGTGGAAGCAGCTGATCTGTAAAGAGACAGCATAGGGCGCTGCGAGGCCGAGGGAGCCTGAGGAGTACAGCGTGGGGTGGTCAGAGAAGGCCTCCCCGAGGCTTCATATGAGGGCTGGACATAGCCAGGAACAAGGGGGGTGTCCAGGAGCAATGGCTGGAGACAGAACTACCAATAGTCAGATGTGTCTGTCTGCAGCACTGAGGGCCTTGAAGGCAGGCTGGGGAGGGAGCAGGGCGGTCCGGGGGAGCCCCCATGCCCAGCAGGCAGGGCCTGGCCAGATCTGCACTACATCCAAATAGAGGCAGCGCTGTCAGGCCGCTGAGATGCAGCGGGGACTGGAGGCAGAGGACGCCGGTGGAGGGGGAGAGCTGAGGCCCAGCAAGTCGCAGTGACCTGGAGGGGGCAAAGCCACACCTGAGTGTAGGGGCCAGGTGGGAGGTGGGATCCCAGCCCACCTACTGAGCCTCACTGCCTCACTGAGCCATGGAGTGGGGCCACTGACGGGGCGTGGCCACCTGGGCTTAGCCTCAGAGTCAAACTGGCCAGAAGCCAAGGTCAGCAGCCATACATCTCTGGCATGGAATCCTGTGCAGATCACTAACGCCTCATGCCTCAGTTTTCTTATCTGTAAAATGGGGATAAAGAAGCAGTTTGAATGATGCCTGGTGCCTGTTAAGTTCTTAACAAGTGTTACCAACTTCCCTTACTGCTTGTTATTAATTACCTTATTAAATCCTACCAGCAACCCGTGGGAGTTAGCCCTCATTATCCCCATCTACAGTTGAGGAGACTGACTAGCAGCGGGAGTGAGCTGCCCAGAGTCCCTGGGAGTGCTGAGCATTTCCTGCATGCCAGCCACAGGACTATGTCCTCTCCGCCCAGGCTTCCAGAGCAGGACAAGGACTGTGTCCTCTCTGCCCAGGCTTCCAGAGCAGGACAAGGACTGTGTCCTCTCCACCCAGGCTTCCAGAGCAGGACAAGGACTGTGTCCTCTCCACCCAGGCTTCCAGAGCAGGACAAGGATTCCAGTCCCCACGAACCAGACTAGAAACAGAGGCTTGAGACAGCCCAGACTGCCAGGAGGCGGTGGCAGGGCAGACACTTCAACCCAGATCCCCCGACGGCAGAGCCTACGCTCTTAACACCCGGCCTGCCAGAGCCCACCACATCCTGACTCCAGAGGCTTCCTCAGCAGGGTCCGTGGCTTGTTTTCTTTCATATGCATGATTCATGTTCTGAAGACATCATATTGCAGGATCAGCACATTCTCCGGGGCCAGCCCAGGACTGACTGAACATCCCCCACGAGGGATTTCTATTTCCGTCATCCCCACTTCCCCGGGAAGCGGCCAGGACCCTCAGAGGAGGGATCAGGGAGACCTGGGGAGCCTGCAGTGGCAGCTGCGATGGCCTCCCGCAGGCCGGGATCCACTTAACCCAGAGCGTTGGCTTGGTGGCCTGGAGCCTGTGCAAGGCAGGGCGCGGTCTCCCACCACCGGGGCGTCCCCCGGCGATTTTAACCACAGTGCAGGCGCAAGCCACAGTCTGTTTGTATCTACATCTTTGTTGAACACTCATTCCTTTATGCAACAAAAGTTTGTCAAGGCCCTATGTGGGGCAGGCATCCCTCCACACACTGGGACACAGAAGTGAACAGACAGACCCAGGACCGGTGGATGAGACAGAAATAAGCAAGTCATTGCCCCATTCGTTAATTCATGATGTGCGAAGCCAGCCGGGAGATGTGGGGCACAAGTAGCCCACAGCAGGGGGGCTCTAGAAGGCTCCCTGGAGGCAGAAACAGCTAGAAAGAGGGTGACCAATGAGAGGAGGAGATGGCCGGGCAGCGGAGGGGGCTCTGCAGGGCAGAGGGGGCAGCCCTGATGTTTTTTCCTCTCTGGATGTCGGCCCGCGCCCTGACAGTGCCCGTCACCAGGTGTGCTCACCCTGACGTTCACAAGTTGGTTGAGGGGCTCCTCCGTGTCAGGCTCTGCATGGGCTCGGGGACATGCAGGTAGAAGCCATGACCTGCCTTCCGAGACTGCCCCCAACGCATTCTCCCTCCCACTCCCTTTCTCCAAGTGCCCCCTCTGCCATATGGCTCAGCCTTGAGGATTCTTGCTCTGGTGGGGGGTGGGTACCACTGAGAAACGAGGGCATCGTTGGGGTTGGGAGATGGAGCCTCTGACCTAGAAGCCTCCAGAGTGTTCTGGAAACTTGGAAGCCCTGGGAAGTCCCCATGGAGCTACTCAGGTGGGGTCTACAGGATGGCAGAGGGAGGCATCTCGGGCAAACCATACACGTTAGGCCTCACAGCCGGCAGCAGATCCTCACCACCCCACCACTAGCCTGGGCAGCGCATCCTCTACCCTGAAGCCAGTGAGGTATAAAAAGCCAGCTCCCACTACGTCATGACCATGCTTAAAAGTCTTCATGGATCCCCACTGCTCCCAGCAAAGAGGCCAACTCCCAAAATTCCTGGGCCCTTCTCCTGTCCCAACCTCACATGCTTCACCCTCCCTGGAGGGCTCATTTCTACCTCGTCTGTCTTAGACTCCTCTGCATCCCCCAAAGGCCCTCTCAATATGCCCTCCTCTGGGAAGCCCTCCCTGACTTCCTTCCCAGCAAACCACAATCTCTTGTGCTCAGGTCTGCTCCAGCCCAGAGCTCAGGGAACAGGACCTGTCTCACTCCACATCATCATCTTCCCCTTGGACATTCAGTTTCTCAGGGGCAGGGTCCGTTGCTGCCCTGTCTCTCCTAGCACTGCTGCCCCTGTCCTCTGGCGTTGCTGCCCCTGTCCCCTGGCATTGCTGCCCCTGTCTCCCCTGGTGTTGCTGCCCCTGTCCCCTGTCCCCTGTCCCCTGGCGTTGCTGCCCCTGTCTCCCCTGGCGTTGCTGCCCCGTCTCCCCTGGTGTTGCTGCCCCTGTCTCCCCTGGCGTTGCTGCCCCTGTCTCCCTTGGCGTCCTCTCATCCGTTCATCCATACTTAGCGCATTTCTGTGAGCCAGGCCCAGGTCAGGCAGGAGCCTTGCCCTGTGAGAGGCATTCCAGGGAAGGTGCCAGGCCCCCTGTTGTGCCAGATGCTAGAGGTGAGCTTTGAGCGTCCTTGGAATGACCTTGTGGTGAAGGTACGGCTGCACTCCCTGAACAGGTGGGGAAGCCGGGCTTGGAGAGGGGCGATACCCGGCCCACCATTTAGGACTGTAATTCAAGCCTGCCTCACTCCAAACTCTGAGCTGGGCTGACACCCAGAAGCCCAGTGGGAGAGACAATTGTCAGGGAAGGGGCATCTTCCTGAGATCTAAGGCCTTCAGGGGGCAAGTCAGACAAGAGCAGGGCCCTGCCTCAAGGGGCTGGAGACAAACAGCGACCAAGGCTGAGGCCCAGCAGGCAGTGGGGGCTGTGTGCCCAGGACTGGGGTCAGGCCCAGGGGAACAGGGGACAGCAGGGACACCCTGCCTTCAGTCAGGCCTGGCTGGGAGGAGGGCTGAGTCGGGGGGTGGGGCCAGCCCGGGGACCTCAGCGGGCCCTGACAGCAGGCACCACGCCCCTAAACACAGCAGGCCACGCGCCCTGTAGGCCTGGGCCTCTCCTGAACCCATAGGGCCCCCTGAGCGGAGGAGTCTTGGGCAATCGGGAATTCCCCACAGGTGAACCAGGCAGAAGGCTCCTGGTACAAACACACACCATTCCCCAACAGGAGCACCCACACCCTCGGATGAAACCTGGAGAGCGAAGGGGCAGGCCAGGCCTTCTGCTGGGACAAGACAGGGCTGTTGGTACCCGGGGCTCCAGGGCACTGAGGGGCATCGACGCCAAGGCCGCATCCACCCAGCCCATGGGGTGGGAAGGCACAGGCTGGGAGCCCCCAGTGTGGGCTTGGGGGCTGGCTCTGCTCTCCAAGATGGGACCCAAGTCCATCCCCTCAGCCCTCTGAGCCTGGGTGTCTTTCTCTCTAAATGAGCCAGCCCTGTAGCCCTGTGTCCTCACACCTCCCGCCTCTGCACACGTTTCGGATATGAGGACTGGTTCAGCCACTAATAGCTGACACAGACCTGGCACATAGTGAGTGAGTGAGGGAATGACAGTAATAACGCCAGTCTGCAGGGAAGTTGTGAAAACTAAGTGAGAGGGCCCACGAAAGGCCTCATGTGTCAGGCATCACACACAGCTGGTGCAGAGTTGAGGCCTGCCCCTCTCTGTTCCGTTCTCTAGAACTCAGCTTGGTGTCCAAAGCCAGGAGCTTGGGGCCAGTCCTCGAAGCCCAAGCTCAGAATTCTGGGACGTATGTGAGGTGCCACTCCTCCCTGCCACCCCCCCATCCAGCCACCTCCAAAGATCCAGCTCCTAAGCATACGCCAGGCAACATTGCCAGGAAATCTGCCCTGGCCCCGGGCTCATCAGTGCTGCCCTCTACAGACACACGGCAGCGTGAGACGAGGGAAGCTGCTGGGGCTTGGAAGTTAGGGGCAGCGAGGAAGCTGTGCTTTGTGGAAACCCCAGGACGCCTCCCAGCTCCTTGGACCAGCCCCTGAGCCCTGCCACTGGCCACGCCCCACACCTCCCTCGTATGTCCAGAGAGGAGTTTGCCAGGACATCCTTGTCCTGCACTGTCAGGCAAACCTTCCCCCTAATCCAGGGCTATGGTTGGTCCCCTCTGGGCCCAGAGCCCATGTAGACCCTGCCACGTTACACAGAGACACCCAAAGATAGGTGCTCTCAGAAGGGGAAGGGGGGAGTCAAGTTCACTGACTGCCCAGCAGCTGGCACTGAATGCTCACACCACCACCATGAGGTAGGAGGTTCTTACCCTCATTCTATGGACGAGGAGACGGAGGCTTTGAGGTGGTGTCATGGCTGAGACATGGTAGTGATTATGCCTGTGAGTTTCCAAGTTGAGTGCACCTCATTTAAAGCTCACCCTCAGCCTCAGATTTCTCACCTGTAGCTTGGCGATAAAGACACCTTCCCCTTGGATGACAGTGACGATTGATTGAGATAATCTTTCCCCCAATCCATCAGCATTGACTGAGCACCTACTGTGAGCCAGGGGCTATCGCAGGAGCTTGGGATGCATCCGTGAGCAAAACAAAAGAAAAGAAGTGTCTGTCCTCGTGGAATTTACATTTGAGTCAGGGGAGGCAGAAAATAAACAACCAATTCAAAAGCAATAGGATGCCAGGTGGTGGCAAATGTTTTAAAGAAAATACATCTGCCAAAAGGGGGACACAGAGGGGGCAGCATTGCTAATGTACATCCTTTTACGCGTTGTCAGCAAAGGCCTCTCTGAGAAAGTGGAATTTAGGCAGAGTCGGAAGGAAGAGAAGCAGTGAGCCACGTGGTGTCTAAGTAAAGGGCATTGAGCAGAGGGCATAGCCAGTGCAAAGGCCCTGAGGCAGGGGCCCAAGCGCACGTGGGAGGAGCGCAGAGGCCCGGGCAGTGGAGCAGGGCAGGGGAAGGAGCAGGGAGTGGGATTGGAGGTGCAGCGGGGCCCACAGGCCGCGTGAGGACCTGACCAGGGCCCTGTGCAGCCTCTGAGCAGATGTACTTTTATCAGCCTCCTCTGGCAAAGGCCAAAGCGAGAAGACGGGAGCGCAGCACACCACCGCAGTGGTCCACAGGGCAGAGGACCATGCCGGGACAGGGCAGGCATCACGGAGGCCGGGAGAAGCAGTCATCTTCTGGATAGCTTAGAACTGCACTGTCCAATACGGGAGCCACTAGCCCCAGGTGGCTCTTTTAATTTAAATTAATTAAAATTAAATGAGAAAGCAACGTGAGTTCCTCAGTCACACTAGCCATATTCTGAGCGCTTGGTGGCCATGCTAGGGACACAGACAGAAAACACGCCCTACCGGCCACTGTAGGATCCACAGAGCCAACGGGGCCACTTCCTGCCTGGATGTGAGTGGGAAGGAGGGGAGCCAAGGGCTACCCCGGGTCACTGCGGCCCCCAGCGCACAGGGAAAGCTTGAGGAGCTAGCTATTGTTGTTAGTTTTACTTGTATGCATTCATTCCCATACAATTCATTCCTGAATGACGGAGCAGATAGGCTTGGTCACGGGATTGGGGAGCTTGGTGCAGTTTGTCAACCCCCATTCCCCTTCTCTCCAGGCTCAAAAGAGTCCTAGAAGACTCTCAAGGAAACACGCAGGAGGGGAGGCCAGCAGCATCCATCCCCCACCCACAGCCCTCTCCGAAGACAGAAGGTTATCCCTGCAGCCACCACCCCCTGAGCCTGGAGCAGGCACCCTGGGTTGGGGGCAGGCACTGTGCCCCTTCTGGCCCCAGCGTTGGGCAAGTCATCTTCCCTCTCTGGTCCTCAGTTTCCCCACTGTGGAATGATGGGCTTGCCTCATTCTGGTTCCAGGGCTCATGACCAGGAGAAAGCCCCATCTTAGGGGATGCAGTGTGTGTGTGTGTGTGTGTGTGTGTGTGTGTGTGTGTTGAGGGGTGTCTTTGGGCACACGGTGTCAAGAGCAGAGATGATGAGCGGATGATTTCACTGGAGAATCCACCCAGCTCTGGCTGAGTCGTCCGCACCTTCAGAAGCCACGAGGCCAATTGTAGCCTTTCATCATGGTGATCGGCAAAGTACAGCCCCTGTCACTCAGGCAGGCGCCTGCAGAACAGCAGCTCCCACTCTTTGAAATAAATGACTCTCCCATGTCTCCTGACTCTCCCCCAAATAACCTGCTCGAGCTTCCCAGCCAGCACCTGACAAAAGGGGACAGAGGGTGGTTTCTGTGGAAGGCTCACTGCAGATACCTCCAGGTTGGGCCGGGGTGTTTGTGTGATCAGGGCAGGGCAGTAACCCCAGAGCCTGCTGCCCTACAGAGGAGCTACTAATTGCAACATGAATTTCCAGAGCCTCTCCGTCTGTGTTAGGGGAGGTGATGTCTGGCCCACCCCTGGTGGCTGCTGGCACATTTGGATAACAGTCCACACTTTAGGAAGAGCTGGCACCTCTCCCCCAGTGACCCCAAACAGATCCGCTGGCCTCGTTTGATAGCAGCAAGATGGTTTGGGACCAGAGAATGGACAGCCCATGCCAGAGAATGAACAGCCAGCCCCAGGTGCCTTTCAGCCCCTGCAGAGACCCAGGGAGGATGTCTCTGTTTCCAAGACAATGAGCATCAAGAGGCCGAGGCCACCAGCTTCTTTTCTGCTTCTTCCCAGGGCCATCTGTTGACCCAACCCTGGACCTTAATATAGGCTTGACCCCGAAAGTTCAAAACAGGAGTCTAGAGAGATCACAGACGGCGACCAGGCGAGAAGCATTTTCTGATGTACTCAGATGTCAACCAAACGCACGGGATTTTTTTTTTTATTATGCTTTAAGTTTTAGGGTACATGTGCACAATGTGCAGGTTAGTTACATATGTATACGTGTGCCATGCTGGTGTGCTGCACCCATTAACTCATCATTTACATTAGGTATATCTCCTAAAGCTATCCCTCCCCCCTTACCCCACGCCACAACAGTCCCCAGAGTGTGATGTTCCCCTTCCTGTGTCCATGTGTTCTCATTGTTCAATTCCCACCTATGAGTGAGAATATGCGGTGTTTGGTTTTTTGTTCTTGTGATAGTTTACTGAGAATGATGATTTCCAATTTCATCCATGTCCCTACAAAGGACATGAACTCATCATTTTTTATGGCTGCCTAGTATTCCATGGTGTATATGACGCAAGGGATTTTGAAGGTGTCTGTGTCCCTTGCTGACCCTCAGTCAGCAGCGGGGAGAGGATGCGCCCCAGGTTATAACCATATTCATGCAGAATGTTGGGGTTCGGCCAACATTGAAAAGGGAAGAATGGGAGTTTATTTTCCAATTCACGGGGAAAAGATGAAGTCAGAGTTTCTTCATTGCAATTCCCGCTTCCCCCAGGAACCGCTCCTTGACCTCCAACACCTGCTGCTACTGGTGGGCCTTGGACGAGCCCAGGGAAACAGAGGCCAGCCCAGTTCACTTGCTAGGGAAGCCTGGGGTCCCCTGTGAAGAGTGCTTGTCCCCGAGCTGCCCTCAGAGGGGACCATTGCTTTGCTGCTGGCCGCCCTGTCTCTGACATATGGAGGCCCCAGCATCCTCTCTGTAGGCTGGAGCTCTGAACGGCAGAGGCAGGATGGAAAGAAGCATATCACTAGTTCACAGAGGGCTCCTGGGGGGCTTGCAGCCCATGGCCGGCTCACCTGTTTGGCTCTGGTGCTGTAATCTGCACTCCTGAGCACCAGCTTCCAGAAAGCCTCTGCCAGGCTCAGAGCAGCCACTTGGCTGCTGAGATGCCAGCCCTGCACAAGAGTTGGCCTGCCCAGGTAGCTCTTGCAACAACGCTTTGACTTGGCCACGTCCAGCTGTGGGGACCAGCTAATGAAGAGCAGCTGCCGGTGGGCAGGCAGGAACAAAGCACTGTCCCCAGGTGAAATCAGAACACGGCTCATCAAGAACGCGGTTCACCTCGCTTAGCTTGCTAATCTAAACTTATGCCCTCACTGTCTGATAAATAAATCCTCTGCAGCCTGCCCTGCCTGTAGGATGAGGGCAAGAACACAAGCGTTGAAGTCACAAAGTCCTGGGTTTGAAGCTGAACTCTACTTCATAGCTACAAAGCCTGAGGGAGCCAATTACCCTGTCTGGGCCCTGCTTCCTCATCTATTAAACGAGGATAGTGACGTCCCCTGTACCGGATTATTAGGGAGTTCAATTACATATGGCAAGAAAAGATCCTAGCCCCAAATGGGCACTCAGAAAGTACCCCAAAAAGCATAGACATATATGACATAGACAATAAAATGCACCCATGTGCTCATCACCGGATTCTAGACTTATAATTACAGTTTGTCTTTAGGTCATCAAAACTTTTGGCCAATTTAGTTTAAAAATCCACCTTGCTGAGTTAACGCTTGCACTGTGGAGCCTCAGCGTGGTGGACTCACCTCAAAGCTGGCAAGGAGGTGGGGGCTGCCTCCTCCTGGGAGCAGGGAAGCACACACACGCAGCCGGGGAGGCGCCTGCCCAGAGTGGTCCCCCACACTGGAGTGGGTGTCGCATGACCCTCTCTACGGAGATGAGCAATGAGGGATGGGGTGGGAGGGCACCAGGAGACGCATCAGCATCCACAGGTTTGCCCTGCCCAGGAGTCAATATGGGTTGTGAAAGGAAGAGGTGGTTTTTGGTCTCAAATGCTGATCAAGTTGTGTATCTACTTGAATAGTGTGCCCTGCAAAACTCACGTCCTCTGGAACCTCCGACTGAGCTCTCATTTGGATGTAGGGTCCTTACAGATGCGGTTCGTTGAGGTCCTGCTGGACTGGAATGGGCTTTCATTCTGATGACGGGCATCCTTATAAGACAAGGAGGGGGCACAGAGAGACACACACTGGGAAGAAGCGCATGTGACAATGCAGAGAAAGATTGGAGCCATGCAGTCACGTGCCAGGGAAGGCCACGAGCCTCTGGAAGCTAAAGAGGCAGGGAGGGTCCTACGCAGCCTCCGAGGGAGCGTGGCCCTGCTGGCACCTTGATTCTGCACTTCTAGCCTCCAGAACAGCCACAGACTAAATGCGTGTTCCTTTAAGCCTCCCTTTTTATGGCAGCCCCAGGAAACTAAAACAGGTTGGGAGGGAGGTGTTGAGCTGTATGGAGAAAACGCAAGGGTGAGAGTCGGAAAGACCTGCCTTCCCATACCGACTCCCCAAAACCTCCCTCAGCAGCCCAGGTTCCCTTCTGTGACCCTCCGTGGACTCATCTGTGAAATAGAGCTGTTGAAATGGTCCAAATAGGTAATGAATGAGTATTCAGTTTTTGGAAGAGTTAGTTCTCAAATGTGTTTATCAAATCTACGTTTTCCCCCGTTTTCCAACTGAATTTCTCTTTTTGTGTCTTCTATCTTTTGAGTTCTGTATGTAGTTCGTTTATTTCCTTTATGCTTTTTTGTTTTTGGGGTTTTTTTTATTATTATACTTTAAGTTCTAGGGTGCATGTGTACAACGTTCAGGTTTGTTACATATGTATACATGTGCCATGTCGGTGGCTGCACCCATTAACTCGTCATTTACATTAGGTATATCTCCTAATGCTGTCCCTCCCGTCTCCCCCCACCCCATGACAGGCCCCGGTGTGTGATGTTCCCCACCTTGTGTTCAAGTGTTCTCATTGTTCAATTCCCACCTATGAGTGAGAACATGTGGTGTTTGGTTTTCTGTCCTTGTGATAGTTTGCTCAGAATGATGGCTTCCAGCTTCATCCATGTCCCTACAAAGGACATGAACTCATCCTTTTTTATGGCTGCATAGTATTCCATGGTGTATATGTGCCAAATTTTCCTTTTTTTTTTTTTTTCCTAAGAAGCTTCTCCATTTTCTTATTTATTTATTTTTATTTTATTTTTTTTTCTTTTATTATTATTATTATTATAATTATACTTTAGGTTTTATGGTACATGTGCGCAATGTGCAGGTAAGTTACATATGTTTACATGTGCCATGCTGGTGCACTGCACCCATCAACTCGTCATCTAGCATTAGGTATATCTCCCAATGCTATCCCTCTCCCCTCCCCCCACCCACAACAGTCCCCAGAGTGTGATGTTCCCCTTCCTGTGTCCATGTGTTCTCATTGTTCAATTCCCACCTATGAGTGAGAATATGCGGTGTTTGGTTTTTTGTTCTTGCGATAGTTTACTGAGAATGATGATTTCCAATTTCATCCATGTCCCTACAAAGGACGTGAACTCATCATTTTTTATGGCTGCATAGTATTCCATGGTGTATATGTGCCACATTTTCTTAATCCAGTCTATCATTGTTGGACATTTGGGTTGGTTCCAAGTCTTTGCTATTGTGAATAATGCTGCAATAAACATACGTGTGCATGTGTCTTTATAGCAGCATGATTTATAGTCCTTTGGGTATATACCCAGTAATGGGATGGCTGGGTCAAATGGAATTTCTAGTTCTAGATCCCTGAGGAATCGCCACACTGACTTCCACAAGGGTTGAACTAGTTTACAGTCCCACCAACAGTGTAAAAGTGTTCCTATTTCTCCACATCCTCTCCAGCACCTGTTGTTTCCTGACTTTTTAATGATTGCCATTCTAACTGGTGTGAGATGGTATCTCATTGTGGTTTTGATTTGCATTTCTCTGATGGCCAGTGATGGTGAGCATTTTTTCATGTGTTTTTTGGCTGCATAAATGTCTTCTTTTGAGAAGTGTCTGTTCATGTCCTTCGCCCACTTTTTGATGGGGTTGTTTGTTTTTTTCTTGTAAATTTGTTGGAGTTCATTGTAGATTCTGGATATTAGCCCTTTGTCAGATGAGTAGGTTGTGAAAATTTTCTCCCATTTTGTAGGTTGCCTGTTCACTCTGATGGTAGTTTCTTTTGCTGTGCAGAAGCTCTTTAGTTTAATTAGATCCCATTTGTCAATTTTGGCTTTTGTTGCCATTGCTTTTGGTGTTTTAGACATGAAGTCCTTGCCCATGCCTATGTCCTGAATGGTAATGCCTAGGTTTTCTTCTAGGGTTTTTATGGTTTTAGGTCTAACATTTAAGTCTTTAATCCATCTTGAATTGATTTTTGTATAAGGTGTAAGGAAGGGATCCAGTTTCAGCTTTCTACATATGGCTAGCCAGTTTTCCCAGCACCATTTATTAAATAGGGAATCCTTTCCCCATTTCTTGTTTTTGTCAGGTTTGTCAAAGATCAGATACTTTAGATATGTGGCATTATTTCTGACGGTACACCTCTATGCAAATAAACTAGAAAATCTAGAAGAAATGGATAAATTCCTCAACACATACACCCTCCCAAGACTAAACCAGGAAGAAGTTGAATCTCTGAATAGACCAATAACAGAAGCTGAAATTGTGGCAATAATCAATAGCTTACCAACCAAAAAAAGTCCAGGTCCAGATGGATTCACAGCCGAATTCTACCAGAGGTACAAGGAGGAGCTGGTACCATTCCTTCTGAAACTATTCCAATCAATAGAAAAAGAGGGAATCCTCCCTAACTCATTTTATGAGGCCAGCATCATCCTGATACCAAAGCCTGGCAGAGACACAACAAAAAAAGAGAATTTTAGACCAATATCCTTGATGAACATTGATGCAAAAATCCTCAATAAAATACTGGCAAACAGAATCCAGCAGCACATCAAAAAGCTTATCCACCATGATCAAGTGGGCTTCATCCCTGGGATGCAAGGCTGGTTCAATATACGCAAATCAATAAATGTAATCCAGCATATAAACAGAACGAAAGACAAAAACCACATGATTATCTCAATAGATGCAGAAAAGGCCTTTGACAAAATTCAACAACCCTTCATGCTAAAAACTCTCAATAAATTAGGAATTGATGGGACGTATCTCAAAATAATAAGAGCTATTTATGACAAACCCACAGCCAATATCATACTGAATGGGCAAAAACTGGAAGCATTCCCTTTGAAAACTGGCACAAGACAGGGATGCCCTCTCTCACCACTTCTATTCAACATAGTGTTGGAAGTTCTGGCCAGGGCAATTAGGCAGGAGAAGGAAATCAAGGGTATTCAATTAGGAAAAGAGGAAGTCAAATTGTCCCTGTTTGCAGATGACATGATAGTATATCTAGAAAACCCCATCGTCTCAGCCCAAAATCTCCTTAAGCTGATAAGCAACTTCAGCAAAGTCTCAGGATACAAAATCAATGTGCAAAAATCACAAGCATTCTTATACATCAATAACAGACAAACAGAGAGCCAAATCATGAGTGAACTCCCATTCACAATTGCTTCAAAGAGAATAAAATACCTAGGAATCCAACTTACAAGGGATGTGAAAGACCTCTTCAAGGAGAACTACAAACCACTGCTCAAGGAAATAAAAGAGGATACAAACAAATGGAAGAACATTCCATGCTCATGAGTAGGAAGAATCAATATCATGAAAATGGCCATCCTTCCCAAGGTAATTTACAGATTCAATGCCATCCCCATCAAGCTACCAATGACTTTCTTCACAGAATTGGAAAAAACTACTTTAAAGTTCATATGGAACCAAAAAAGAGCCCTCATCGCCAAGTCAATCCTAAGCCAAAAGAACAAAGCTGGAGGCATCACACTACCTGACTTCAAACTATACTACAAGGCTACAGTAACCAAAACAGCATGGTACTGGTACCAAAACAGAGATATAGATCAATGGAACAGAACAGTGCCAAATTTTCTTAATCCAATCTATCATTGTTGGACATTTGGGTTGGTTACAAGTCTTTGCTATTGTGAATAGTGCCACAATAAACGTACGTGTGCATGTGTCCTTATAGCAGCATGATTTATAGTCCTTCGGGTATATACCCAGTAAGGGATGGCTGGGTCAAATGGTATTTCTAGTTCTAGATCCTTGAGGAATCGCCACACTGTCCTCCACAATGGTTGAACTAGTTTCCAGTCCCACCAACAGTGTAAAAGTGTTCCTATTTCCTCCACATCCTCTCCAGCACCTGTTGTTTCCTGACTTTTTAATGATTGCCATTCCAACTGGCATGAGATGGCATCTCACTGTGGTTTTGATTTGCATTTCTCTGATGGCAAGTGATGATGAGCATTTTTTCATGTGTCTGTTGGCTGCATAAATGTCTTCTTTTGAGAAGTGTGTTCATATTCTTTGCCCACTTTTTGATGGGGTTGTTTGATTTTTTTCTTGTAAATTTGTTTAAGTTCTTTGTAGATCCTGGTGTTTTTGGTTTTTTTGAGACAGAGTCTCACTCTGTCATCCAGGCTGGAGTGCAGTGGAGCCATCTCAGCTCACTGCAACCTCTGCCTCCCAGGTTCAAGCAATTCTCCTGCTTCAGCCTCCCAAGTAGCTGGGATTACAGGCGCCCGCCAGCATGCCCATCTAATTTTTGTATTTTAGTAGAGACAGGGTTTCCCCATGTTGCCCAGGCTGGTCTCAAACTCCTGAGCTCAAGCAATCCGCCCACCTCGGCCTCCCAAAGTGCAAGGATTACAGGCGTGAGCCAACATGCCCAGCCTTTTTTACTTTATTTTATTTTATTTTATCAGGGTCTTTCTCTGTCACCTAGGCTGGAGTGCAGTGGTGCAATTATGACTCACTGCAGCCTCTAACTCCTGGGCTCAAAGCAATTCTCCTGCCTCAGCCTCCCGAGTAGCTGGGACTCCTGGTGCACACCACCATGCCCAGGTAATTTTTAAATTTCTTTATAGAGACAGTGTCTCACTACGTTGCCAAGGCTGATCTTGAACTCCTGGCCTCAAGTGGTCCTCCCACCTTGGCCTCCCAAAGCACTCGTGATTACACGCGTGAGCCATTGCACCCAGCAGTTGAAAATATTTGGTGTTACAAATTTGCCGGTGGTAATACTGCTTTGTTTATACCCTGTAAGTATTATTCTCAAGATCATTATTTTTTAAGTATTCTGCAGCTGAAATGCTCACATCTTCTTTGACTCAAGATGTATGTAGTGCAGTGTTAGAGTTTTTTCATTGTCTTTGGTTTTGTTATTTCTATTGTTGTGTTGTGGGTGGACAATGAGGCCCTGGCAACATCTGCATGTTGATATTAATTGAGGTCTACTCTGTGGCCTCATACGTGGTCAATGATCATAAATACCCCATCAGGACAGAAAAGGAAGGATAAGCTCCTGTTACAGGGTGCAGACTTTGAGAGGTATCCAAGTTCATAGCGCCGTCTCAGTAGGGCCTGGGGGAGAATTCCAGACTCCTGGGGTCCTCTGAAAGCCGCGCCTGGAAGGTCCTGGTCTTCCGGGTTGCATTTCCTCACCTATGATCAGGCCTTCTGGTGGCCACCTCCGTTTTCTTTGTCTTCGGCTACTTTTCCATTTTGCCCCAGTTCAGTGCTTCTCAAAGTGAGGGCCATAGACCCCTGAACTGGAATCACCTGGGGTGCCTGCCCAGCAACAGCCTTCGGAATTTGGGTCTCAGAGGGTGGGACCTAGGGGGTCTGCATATTTCACAAGTGTCTGTTCTGGGGACCCGCTCCAGGTGCTCACAAGGCTCTGGGTAAATCCGATGTTTGCTGCGTTGGCAGTGCATTGGGTGTGGCTAAAGCACCAAGGCCCAGCTCTTTTAGGGCTCAAGGGCAGAGGCCACAACAAGCCAGGAGCTCCCAGGATGTGGCCGAAGGTCTTGGGAGAGCTGTCGAACCTGCCTGTCAGGTCACATGCCCCACACCCTCAGTGATATGTGGGGAGGGGGAACTGTGATGCTGGGTGGGAGATGCTGACCCTGGGGAAGAGCGTGCAGTGAGGGCTGGGGAAGGGGTGTCCTGGTGTCTGTCCAAGTCCTGGTGTCTGATATGACCCTTTCGTCGAGCAGGAGGCATCCGTTGCCTGCTATTGGGAGTAGAAGTCTGGGTACCCCTGCATCCTGGTCTCCGAGTCGCCAAGGAAAACATGCAGTGAGGCATTGGCTGGAACAAGGCTTTATTCACATAGAGAAGGGACAGGGCAGGATCAGCTGCAGCAGTGGGCACTGGTCCCTGCGGCCAGCGCATCCCTCCCGGCAGCTGAGGCAGGGCCATTGGCCAGCAGTCATCTCTCTTGTGTGGCAGCAGGAGAGCCCTGCTCTGCTCCCCGCAGTGGGGGGTTGGCCAGATGCCATATGACGCACAGGTTTAAGCAGGGCAGAGGAAGGCACGGAGCCTGAATCAGGGAAAAGTCTTCCCACACACAGCAACAAGCCCCACTTAGGCTGTGAGGGCCCCTTTATCTTGGGGAAGGAAGAGTTCCAGGCCCAACGCCCATTCTTGTGCTGCCGAGAGGGGGTGGAAAGGTGCATGAGACTGCCTGTCCCTACACCTTTGGCTGCAGATGTGGCAGCAGGTGCCTCAGGGCCCGGCCGGTGGGAGGGTTGCTATTCATCTTTGCAGTTACTATCAGACCCTAGAGGGCCGTGACTGCAGACACCCACCGCCTCCACGTGGCTGGCCAAACCCTGCAGAACATCTGTGGGTCCTTGGGGCTGTGGGACCACAGGACCCTGGAGCGGACCCAGCCAGTCGGTGTCCCAGCAGATCCCTTCCATCCTGTGTACCCCGTCCCCAGCCTCAGCGAGCTTCTGCTTCAGTGGCCTCCCCCAGGGGTTCTGCTTCAGCTCCTGAAGCTGTGTTGGCTATAGTCCCAGAGAGCCGGATGGCCGGGCAATTGCAGCCTCCCGGGGCAGCACTTTGCCACCAACTGGCCAGTGCAGGAGCGTGAAAGCTCCGGCCAGGGTCAGGGCGGGCTGGGGTGCACCTTATGCCCCAGGGCTCCCTGTGGAATCAGGCTGGAGCTGTCCTCGAGGGATGTCCTGCCATCACTCTTCGCTTGGCCTGCTCTCCTTCCCTGTCCTGCTTCCTGCTCCCTCACCAGTTTCTCCACGGAGCACGCCCTTCATACAGCACTCACCCATGGGGCTCAATTCAGGGTTTCCTGGAGAACCTGTCCTAAAAGGCATGAGACATGAGCTTCTGGATGAAGACCCAACCTCCGTCCAAAGGAGACACCAGGAGGGGCACCGAAGGGGGTAAAGGGGCCAGAAACTGGCGGGCGTCAGGGACTTGGCCTCTGAGGACAGGCTCCAAGCTCGAGTGGCCCTCTGGCCAGTGGGGACAATGGGAGATGGGGTAGGGAGAGTAACCCAGGGGCTTTTCCTTGATTGTGTGGTCTGGGACCCAACCTCTGTGCAGGAGCCATGGCCTCTTCTGCTGAGTGTCACTGGCTGACCTGCTTGACGGTGGTCACCTTCACCTTGCTCTTCCTTCCAGGCTGGATAAAGAGAAAGATGTGAGCGTTCCCCCTCTGCCTTCACAGGGCCTCAATTCTGAAAGATCCAGGGAGATTTTTAGCACCTCTTCCAAGGCCAGTAGATGCTGACAGCCAGCCAAGCAACCTCTTCTCTGTGGCTCCATCCTCAAATCAAGAATGCAGCGAGTGGGCCACCGTGGAGAACTCCAGCAGCATCCTGGGAGATGAGAGGCGGTGGGCCTTGGACTTTGCTTCTTGTCTTTTTACACACCTGCTGTGTGACTCCGAGCAGGTTTCCCAGCCTCTCTGAGCCTCAGCTCCTCATCCATACAATGGAGTAACAATGCCTATCACGTACATTTTTCCACGTGTGTCTTTTGTGTCCTTCTTGGGGGACATCTGGGAGCCAATCCGAGCCAAAATTCAAAGTCAGGCAGGACAAAGCATTGGCAATGGGGCTGCTATGAACTGAACAACTGTGTCCCCCCAAATTCATATGTTGAAGCCCTAATCCTGAATGTGATAGGATTTGGAGATGGGGTCTTTGGGTAGTCATTAGGATTAGATGAAATCATGAGGGTGAAGCTTTTATAGGAGGATCAGTGCCCTCAGAAAAAGAGATCAGAAAGCATTCTCTATCTCCCCCCACCCACCCCACCACCCTGTGTGTGTGTGTGGGGGGGGTGCATGTGTGTGGGTGTGTGGGTGTCCACCATTTGAAAATACAGCAAGGGGGCATACCCTAAAGGCAGCCTCACCAGGAACCAAATCTGCCAGCACCTTGGTCTTGGACTTCTCAACCTCCAAAACTGTGAGAAATAAATACCTATTGTTTCAGTCACCCAGTCGATGGTATTTGATTATAGCAGCTCAAGCAGACCAAGACAGAAATGGATACCATGAAGCAGGGTGCTGCTGTAATAAATACCTAAAAACATGAAAGCAACTTTGGAACTGGATAATGGGTAGAGACTGGAAGAGCTTTGAGAGGCTAGAAAAAGCTACTATTGCCGTGAAAGGACTGTTAAAGGTGACTCTGGTGAGAACTCAAAGAGAAGAAGAGGCAGGGTGCGGTGGCTCACGCCTGTAATCCCAGCACTCTCAGAGGCTGAGGTGGGCAGATCACCTGGGGTCAGGAGTTCAAGACCAGTCTGGCCAACATGGTGAAACCCCGTCTCTACCAAAAATACAAAAATTAGCTGGGTGTGGTGGTGCCCGCCTATAATCCCAGCTACTCGGGAGGCTGAGGCATGAGAATCTCTTGAACCCAGGAGGCAGAGGTTGCAGTGAGCCAAAATCACACCACTGCACTACAGCCTGAGTGACAGAGCAAGACTCCATCTCAAAGAGAAAAAAGAAAAAAGAAAAGAAAAAGGAGGAGAGCTGTAGAGAAAATGCCTATCTTCTTAGAGAATACATAATTAAGCATGTACAGGATGTAGGTAAAAATATGAAATTTAAGGGAGATTCTGCATGAGGTCTTGGACAGGAATGTGGAAGAAATTATCTAACAGTGGAGAAAAGATGACCCTTGTTACAAAGCGGCAAAGAATTTGGCAGAATTGTGTTCACGGCCTATTGCTTTGTGGAAGGCAGAACTTGTGAATGATGAAATTGCCATGAGCAATGAATTGGATATTTACATGAGGGGCTCTCTAAGCTAAGTGTGAAAGGAGTGGCTTCATTCCTCCTCATTGCTTCTAGTAAAATATAAGAAGACGGAAATGAAGGAAGAGGAGTTAAGCAGAAAGGAAGCAGAACTTAAATATTTGGGAAATTCTCAGGCTATTCATAGTGCAAAAAATGAAAAGGTATATTTGGAAGAGAAAACTAAGTGTGTGGCTGACTGACCATTTGATAAGGAGATTAGTGCAAGTATGAACCACAGACTTTATCAGCCATCCAGCAGAAACACTACCAGTTTGAACTGAAGGAGACAGAGACTGGATGGAATGAAGAAATGCTGTGGGACTTCTTGGCTTTTATAGGACAGGATGATAAAGCTATTTGGTGGCAAACTTGCACCATTCTTCAAGAAAATGGAAGAATGGCCCTGAAGGCCATTCAGAGATCATCAGAGCCAGTATTTCCATCTCAACAGGTCAGGCAGCCCCCAACCAAAGCTGTGGGCATCACCCCACTGAGCTATGGATTTGAAACTGCCACTCCAGTGGGCCTGGAGGGCAGAGCATCTAACCAGACAGGATGATTCTCGAGCTTTAAAGTCTAATGGAATTTGCTGTGCTAGGTTTTGCATTTACTTGGGTTTTGCATTTACTCCTTCCTTCTTTCCTGTCTCTCCTTTTTGGAATGGGAATATCTATCCTATCCCTGTCTCACCATTGCATTTTGGAAGCACACAATTTGTCTAGTTTTATAGTGTTACAGCTGGAAGGGAATTTTGCCTCAGGGTAGACTGTACCTCAAGTCTCCCCCATATGTGATTTAGGTGCTATTCAGGTAAGACTTTGAATGAGAGACTATAGAGTTGATCCTGGAAAAAGTTAAGACTTCTGGAGCTGTGGGATGGAACAAATGTATTTGTATGTGAGAAGGACAAGAATTTGGGGGGCCAAGGGTGGGATGCTATGGACTGAATGTTTGTGTCCCCCCAAAGTTCATATTTTGAAGTTCTAATCTCCAGTGTGATGGTATTTGGAGACAGGGTCTGTCTCAGTCAACTTGTGCTTCTGTAACAAAATACCAGAGACTGGTAATTGATAAAAATTAGATTTTATTTTCTCATGGCTCTGGAGGCTGGGAAATCCAAGATTAAGGTGCTGGCAGGTTCAGTGTCTGGCAAGGGCTGCTCTCTGCTTCCAAGATGGAGCCTTGTGGCTGCATCTCTGGAGGGGAGGAAGGCTGTGTCCTCACAGGGCAGAAGGGATGGAAGGGCAAAAGAGTGCTCCTTTCAACCTCGAGACATTTTTATAAGGGTGCCAATCCCATCCATGAGGGCAGACCCCTCATGGCTTAATCACCTCCCAAAGGCCACATATCGTAATACTGTTGCATTGGGAATTGAGTTTCAACATGAATTTTGGAGGGGACACCATCATTCGAACCATAACCACCTTTGGGAGGAATTAGGTCATAAGGGTGGAGCCCTCACAAATGGGATTAGTGCCCTTAGAAGAAGAGTCAGGAGAGAGAGGATACAAGGAGAAGATGGCCGCTGTGGCAGCCCATACTGAGACAAGAGGTGATTAGGGTCAAATGAAGTCATGAAGGTGGGGCCCCATGATGGGATTAGTGTCCTTAGATGACGAGACCACAGACCAGAGAAACTCTCTCCTCCCTCCCTCTCTCCCTCTCTCTCTGTCTCTCTCTGTCTCTCATTCTCTCTCTCTCTCTCTCCCTATATATATATATATATATATATATATATATATATATATGTATTTGATAGCATATATATATATATGCTATTTGAGGATACAGCAAGAAGGCAGTGGTCATCTGCAAGACAGTCCTTGCCAGGAGCCAAATCAGCCAGCAACTTGATCTTAGACTTCCAGCCTCCAGAGCCAGGAGGAACAAATCTCTGTTATGTCCCCCAGCCTATGGCATTTTGTTATGACAGCCCAGACCGACTAAGACAAGGGTCAACTTCAGGTTTCAAGAAAGAGGAATTCAGAATCAGCCAAAATGAGTGCATACAATGGACACACATGCCGGTCAAGTGTGGGTTCAAAGCCGCACCTCTTGAGCCTGAATCGCTTCTCCATCACTCACTCACTCACTCACTTACTCACTGCTGCATAGCCCTGGGCAAGCTGTCAAGCCCCTCTGTGCCTCTGTTGCCGTGTTAGAGAAATGGAAATGACAATGGTACCAACCCCCCGGGATTGCACTTCAGGGCCTTTAGCACCTGGCACATCCTCAGCTCTCCCACGTGGCCGTCAATATGACTGTCACCACCACCACCATCCTAGCCTTGGAGCCTCTGTAGTTCACCATGATTATGTCATCGGGGTTCCTAGATGTGGAGTGTCACAGACTTGGGAGCAGACACAAGTGCTGTGTCCTGGGATCCCAGAAGAGGGAGCAGAATGTGTCAACGGGTGAAGCTAAGAGACCTAGCAGGCAAAGAATCAAAGGGATCTTTCTTAGATTCAGACAACCGATTGCTTACATCACAAAAGCAGGACAGCCAGTGGCACCGGGTCTCCCTGAAGCAGGGCAACACAAAAACAAAAGGGGCCGGGTGACTGCCACGTGGATGCCATACAGCCCATTGCTAAGGAGCCTGTTTCCTGTGCAGGGAAGCAGTTTTGTAGCCTGTCGCTCTACCCCGCGGGGCAAGGCAGGAGGCCTCATGCTTCGTTGGAAATCGGGAGGGGATGGGACCCAGGCTCCTGCCCGCCAGCCTGGAAGAAGGGAGGAGGAAGAGAAAAGGCCGTGGAGCAGCTCCTCACAAGCCCTGGTGCTCTTCTGGCTTTCTGCCAAGGCTCAGACCAGGTGGGTTGTGTGTATGTGGCCGACATGGAGAAGTACAGGTTGCCAGAGCACCATGGTGGAGCCATTCCCCTACAGCTGTGAGGAAGTCAACCTCAAGGAGGAGATGACCTACGCAGTCCTTGAAAATGAGTTAGATTTGAGGAGGGCAAGACTCAGGAACAGCAAGCCAGGTGGAGGCTACAGCTGGAGCAAAAGCACGGAGGCTGGAAGCAAGGGGTTTCCTGGGATCCTTGGGTGGTCAAGTTTGGTTGCTCCAGCAGGTTTGTATGTAAGCAGGTTTTGGGGATGCAGAACTTAACTGGACAGTGGGGGCTCACAGTTGGCTGGGAGAGGCTGAGCCAGAAATGCAGGCACCCAACACCCAGAAGCTGGGACTGAGCAGAAGGGGTACGGAAGGAATGAGCCACAGCAGTCTTGGAAGGCATATCAGGAAGGGCTTCCTGGAAGAGGCAGCTGCTGTGGCCCACCAGGACACCTCCCCACAGTGATGTAGAAAAGGCAGACACAAACTTGGCATGAAAAACACGTGGGTGCCTTTATTTTCTATAATTTCAAATAGTCTGTCTTTGAGGTCCCCCTTTTCCTGGGAACTTATATGCTGTCATAGCCTCAGGGTCATGATGGGGTGAGCTACAGCTGGTCCCCATCGTGGTCCATTTATGCTTGATGTGGGGGATCAGGGAAGCAGGGCTGCTCTCCTTGTTGGCTCCACGGTTAAATGAACCCAAGATGCATTGAGTTTTCTTTCATTAAATCACCCCTGAAAGACCAAAACTTTTCACTGCCCTGAACTCCAACCCTCCCCAGTGGTCTCGAGAAGGCCTTTGGCCAAAAGCAATACAACCAGCCAGACCTGCAATCGAACACCCCCCACCTGGGAGGGGGGCATCACAGCCTCCGCCCCATGGCTGCCCTAGGAGCCAGGTGCTCCTGCCGACCTGGCATCAATAGACACACCACAGCGGCACAGAGGATCCCCCCACACACACAACACCTGGTGGCAGATAATCAATCTGTTTGCCCCTTCTCACCAGCTCTGGAAGGCAAGTGATCATTTATTCAGTGGGCTGATTTTTCTTGATCAGTGTGAAGGCAAAGTTTAAAATATGCATGAATCCCCCAAACAGAAACCTGGGCCCCAACACTTAGATGTGGTACAGCTGGTGGTGGGAGGTCGGGCAGGGAAGGGGACAGTGAGGTCTGCGGGTCACAGATGGATGCATTAGGGTTCAGTTGTGAACAACCTCCAGTGAGCTTGCTCCGTGCCAGGAGCCCCACCCACATTCTGCATTTGATCTGCACCCTTGAGGACTCGTTCTTATCTCCCTTTTCAGCCGGGAGATAAGACATGCGGGTGATGGGTCCTGAAGATGAGGCTGACCATCCCTTCCTCACGGCACTGTTTCAAGGGTCCTGGTGCTACTCTTGGGAGCATGGGGCAGAATCTGTAGTTGCTGAGTATAAAGGGAGCTATCATAGAGACATCAGACACAGCGTTCAGCTAGGAGCTGCCTTCAGTGGCCAGTTAATGGGGATCCAGAGATAAGCGTCACAGGGAGACGACCCTCGACACAGTGGTCTCTCACCTCACGAGCAGTCTACAGGCCAGAAGGCAGGGCTGGTGGGCCGGCAGCAGGAGGCCTCCTTGTTCATCGACGGGGCATGATCTCTGTCCCTGAAGTGACCTCATGCTCCCAGGATGACTCCAGCTGCCACTTCCTCCTTCCAGCAGGAGGAGGGGGAAACAGGAAGGGCAAGTTGGTGCCTGCCAGCTGGACCGGTCCCTTTCAGGAGCTGTTCTGGGACTTCCTCTCACATCCTGTCGGCCCCACCTTCGGGAAGGGGAGACCCACACAGGACCTGCTCGAGCTGGACAGCCCAGCCAGGGAGGGAGCAGGAGGAGGCTCATTCTGGGTCCACGATGATGGCCCCCCTCTGGGTCAGCCTCTTCCTCTCCTCCCTTCTCCCTTGAAGTTTGGCTTCTGCTTTGTGCCTTGGGCCTCCTTGGACATCACTCCCTCTCCGCCTCTCTCTGCACATTGGCCCTCTCGGAGGCACAGTCCTAGGCCAGGTTCCTTCTCTCTGCTTTGCTGCCCCAGGGATTGGTCCCACTCATCTTTGCACGCCACACCCTGGCACGTGGATTGGCTGCCCTCCGGGGGTGTGTCTACCTTGGACCAATCAGCTGGGGCTGTGGGGAGTATGGTCACACGGCCTTCTTAGGGCCGCCCCTAGTCGGGGCTGGGGGTGTGGCCGACATAATGGGACAGACTCCCAACCCGGTGCTAGTGGGTACCAAGAAACCCTTGCGGACTGAGAGGGTGAAGGGAGGTCATGCTGAGGTATATGCCCCAGTGTAGTACCATGTGCCACCGGGCTGCGGTATCTTGGGCAAGTCACTCTGCCCCTCCACACCTTCATTTCTTGCTCTGTAAAACGAGCTCATAACCGTCTCCATCTCATAAGGTTGAAGTAAAAGATTGAATGAGGTTGATGTGATTATTACGCATTGCATGCCTGTATCAAAACATCTCATGTACCCCATAAATATTACACCTACTATGAACCCAAAAAATTACAAGTTAAAAAAGGAGATTAGACCGGGTGCGGTGGCTCATGCCTATAATCTCAGCACTTTGGGAGGCCAAGGCAGGTGGATCACCTGAGGTCGGGAGTTCAAATTAACATGCCTGTAATCCCAACTACTTGGGAGGCTGAGGCAGGAGAATCGCTTGAACCCAGGAGGTGGAGGTTGCAGCAAGCCAAGATCGCGCCACTGCACTCCAGCGTCGGCAACAAGAGCGAAACTCCATCACACACACACACACACACACACACACACACAGATAAGATTCAATGAGGAAATTCAAGCAATTATGCCTGAGCATAGGAAAGTCTTGGCAAATGCTGGCTCCTTATCATTCTTATTACAAACGACAGCAACATTATTTATTATTATGTTTGGAAAGACTGGCCTGATGCCTTTCACCTCTTCAGCAGCCTCCAAGGACCCTCTCAGTTCTTGGGTCCTGAGCCTTTTTGCAGCCTCCTCAGGGCTCTGCCGAATAAAGGATATGAAGGCTGGGTACAGGGGGGTGGAGGCTGGCTGGAGGGAGGATGATGAAAGCTGTGATTATCGCCTGCCCGACGCAGGCTCAGCAGAAGAGAAAGCACTTGCCCGGCACACCTAGCAATTATCCACGGTGACGATGGCAGTGGCGCTAGATGCTGTCGGGGGGTGGGGAAGGGGCTAGGGGGATTCTTCCCTCTTTGGAGAGAGCAGTGGGGGAGGGAGTCTTTTTGGAAGGTACCTGGGCCAGTCTTCTCCCTGCCCAAACCCTTCTAGATCCCTACAGTTCTTAGAATAAAGATCAAATGCTCCTGCCGGCCTCCAAAGCCCTGTGTAGACAGACTATCCCTTGCCACCTTCAGGTCTCCACCACACTCCTCTGCATTCTCTATGCTCCAGACACCCTGGCTCTCTGCCAAGCTCTTTTTCAACTCATGGTATTTGCAAGGGTTGTTCCCCCACCTGGAAAGCTGTTCCCTCTGTCCCTTGCTTGGCTAACTCCTACTGTGGGTTCCTCCTTAAATGTCACTACCTAAGTCACCTTAAATGGGCCTTCTCTGACATCCCGTCCAAATGACATCCTCTAGGGCTTCCTACTGCATAGCCCATGGCTCCTCAAAGCCTGCGATTAGGTCCACACTCAGGAACACCTGCGGAGTGGTAATGCGCTTTGGAAGCACCCAGTTTTCTCGGGGAGGCAGGCAAGAGCTGAAGGGTCAGGGGCTAGTGGGACTTCTCCTGGCCAAGGCGCTGCACCATTACTGCTCTATAGATCTGACTTCCAGCTGCCAGCCTCCTGTCAACCAAAGGGTGAAGTTTTCCTAACGAGGATCCTTTTTATGCACTCAGGCTGGAGCTCATGTCAGAGCTAATTAATTTTAGGTTCCACATGAACGCAACAGCTGAAAATTAGCACTTGCAGAAAGCCAGTCCCAGCCATTCCCCTAAATTGCAGGGGGGCCTGGAAGCCAGAGGTGCTGACAGCTCCTGGCAGGAGAGCACCAACCTTAGCTGCTTCCTCTCCACCCCTCCCAGGCAAGGCCTCCCTGGACCAGCCTTTCCCTCAGGGCTCAGGGACACAGCGGGGGTGCACAGGAGAGAGGCCACAGGCACCCCCAGCCTCCAGCCAGGGCCCCTTGGGCTCACGGCCCTTGAAGGGTCCCTGGAGATGTGCTGTCTTTGGTGATCTCTGCCCTCAGCTTGCTGCAGCTCTGCTCCTGAACTAGCAGCAGGGCTCCCTGGCAGCAGGGAGCTCCCTGGCAGCAGGGCCCAGGTCACTCCTATCTCTAGTTATCCAGCAGCTTCCAAATTAGTCTCATGTCATAAGTCGCCCCTGCCTCTTGGAGTGTAGGGGAAATTGCTGCAAATGTTGGGCAAAGCCTGGATCCCTGACTTCCCCTCCCAGTCAGGTGACCTGTGAGCCTGTCACCAGGGTTCTGAGTATCCCTGTCAAATGCGGGTGATGCCACCCACTCCCAGGGCTGTGAGGCTCAGGCGAGATCATCATGGCAACTGTGACGGTGATGGCAGTGTTCACTCATTGTCAGTGGCATTGCATGAACCTGACACGCCTTGTGCTCTTCTGACGGCCACACAAATCCAGACAACACTGGAGAAATCTTTCCTTTGAGCAAACTGAGCCTGTACCTCAGAGCCAGACTGGGTTTTGCATCGAAGGCTTGCAAAGTGCCCCAGCTTCAGGTCTCACGGAGCTGGGAGCAAATCCCAGCTTCAGCTTCCCTTCCTGACTCCAACGCTTCAAATGACCTGTCTATAAAATAAGGCAAATATAGGTCCCAAGTCCCTTCTCCAGAAGCCTCAAGGCCAGATGTCTACTAGAAATTCAAGTTGTGTGGCTCTCACACAGGTCACACGGCACTTATACCATCTATTATATAACAACCCCCAGGGGCCAGGATAGCACCTCCTAATCAACCATCCACATCTCCCAGTGTGATGTGTGCATATTCACTCCAAGGGATCAATAAAGATCACAAATAGCCTTGTGTCAAATCCCATCTGGCTGTGCTGCCAAGCTTAGGAAAACGTTCTCAATGTTTCGAGCACGGTGCATTTGGAAGTGAGGATAAGGGCTGCGGTGAGGCTTAAAGGCGCTCATGTGCTTAGCAGCGAGCCTGGCTGGCAGAAACTGCTCCTGTTACCACCATTAATTTTCTGGGTGCAATGACAAACAAGGCAGCATTTGCCAGAAAATGTCAGCTCCTGCTGTGACCGACCCCCATCACCCTCCCCTGGTAGCAGAATCTTGGGAGGCTCTATTGGCACCCAGTGTCCAATCACCCTTAGAAGTCAGACGGTGACCCTATCCTTTTTGGACTCACAGAACCTTCTCACAAAGAGGATTTGAGCCAAAACATTATAACGCTTCCCCCAGTCTCCTTCCAGGAAGACTAGCGGTGACCTGACTTCTTCATTTTTCTCACCCCTCCCCGCAGGGCAGAGAAAACCCCATCAGAGCCACAGTTCTGATCCTACTTCCCCAGAAAGCTCTGGGCAGCCAGCCGCAGCTGCTCACAGGAAGAGACCCTCCTCGGCAGTGGCAGCTCCCTCCCCATGCCAGGACCCTGGCTGCCGCTGCCTACGATGGGGGTGGGCAGGAGGCAGCCTCCTCTTTCAGAAGGGCAGAGACGCCCACTGAGAACTGAGCATCATTTAAAAAGGAGCAACCCATTAAAAAGATCCTAAGAAGGACCCACGCGTTTGATCAGTGCCCCACTCAGGGCCCTGGAGCCTGCTATCATCCTTCAGAGAAGTGAGGGTGGGATCTGCTTCTGCATGAAGGCCTCATTCAAGCCACTCCAGCAGAGAACCCTCCAGAGACTGGCCTCCGATTCCGAGCATGTGCCGAGCTGGCAGGCACAAGCAGGCACACAGATTAAAACTCCCTATGGTTTGCACAACTGCGCTCTTGTCTTAGCTTTCGAACAGTGTTATTTTAGGAAGGTTCCCAAACAAGCAAGGCTTTCTAAAAGCCGGCCCTCCTTAAGGCATTCTTTGTTTTTAGCTCAAACTCTACCGGTTCTGGTTCCATCCCAGAGACCAAAGTCCTTAAGGCTCCTCTCTTCCTCATAAGAAGGATATGTTGGATGTTCATTTAGGAAGTTCGACAGCCGGAAGGAAGCCGGGTGCCCCCAGGAGTTCCTGCCCAGGAAGCCCTGCCCAGGCCAGCCTGCCAGGTCTCCCGCAAAACGCAGCTTCTAACCCAGGCTGCCTCCCTCCCACGCACACCGAGGGGAACCAGCATCTGTCACTCCAGTTTCTCTAGAGGTTAGGGATCTCCCCAGTTGCTTTGACCAATAGGAGACAAGAGTTTGGGATCATTTCTTCTCCCTCCCACCGCCCATACACATGCTCCACATAAGAATTTTCAGGCAGCCTCTGAAGTCATCCCAGGAGACAGAACAAAGGCTGTGCTTCTCCTGCGCTCTCTCCCCCACTCCCCTTTTCCCTCACTCCAACTTTCCAGGGTGACACCCTAACACAGATCTGCCGGGAAGCAGCTACCCGGTGAGCTCTGAGCTGAGGCAGGAAGTCTCCGATCTCTCTCTCTCTAGCTCTCTCTTTCTCTCAACTACTCAAGGATAACCTATAAGAGGGGACAGACATCAACTGCTCTTTCTCAAAATCCTGCTCACCAAGGTGACAGCCAATATATCTAGCACTCCGTTCTGCATGGACATCTGCCAATCAGAGAGTCGCTGTGACATAAGGGACAGTCCACAAGTCCACCCTCACTTCTGACACCAGCTGCGGGTTTGGAGGTTCCCAAGACCACGCTTCATTTTCAAAATTTGATGGAAGGACTCACAGAACTCACTGAAAGCTGCTATGCTCACAGTGAGCTTATGAAAGGGGCAGATTAGACTCTGCCGAGGGAGGAGGTACATGGGGCAGAGTTCAGAAAAGTTCCAGACATGGGGCTTCCCGTTGTCTTCTCCCTTTGGGGTCATGGACAGTGTTACTTCCTGTGACATGGGGTTTTGTCAACTAGGAAAGCTCACCCAAGCTTTGGCATTCAGCTCAGGATCTTCTCTGGGGCCTCTACCGTCAATCATCTACCTGGGAGACCCCAGTCAAAAGCCCCCCCAGACGTCCAGCTGATACCGTGTTACCGTGTGACTCAAACTGCCCACCTCAAATCACCTTGTTAGACTTGCTGGTCTGGCCCAAAGCCTGCAGGGAGAAGACATTCTTTGGCAGGACATTCCAAGGACATAGAGGTCACCTCCCAGGAGTTGAAAGCAAAGACCTGAACTCTTTTTGGGCGAGGCAAAATTCTTTTCTACAACCAACCAATCAACCAACTGGCACAGCCACATCCATGTATGCTGCTGGCCATCATTCCGTGGGTCTGTGGAAGCTTCCAGAAGTTGTCAGGGGCAGCAGCTACATCCACAGGTGCTGTCCAGGGTCCCCCAACATTGTGCACCCCATCTTTCTTCTGCAGCCCTGTCCACTCTGGTCGGCTCTTCAATCCTGTGTCCTCCCGTATGTCTGGCCCAGCCTCCACGTGGAGTGACTGCATTGTGGACCGGCCGGCACAATCGCAGGAAATTTCTTTGGGGATGTGGTGTCCAACACCCTAGGGCAGACAGGCGACCTCCTGGGCCGTCTTGATTCAGAGAGCAGCTTCCACGTGGAAATCCCAGGCCACAATATCTCAGTATTGTATTTGTATTTTTAGTAGAGACAGGGTTTCACTATGTTGCCCAGGCTGGTCTCAAACTCCTGAGCAGCAATGTAGCCATGTGACTGCTGCTTATTCCCCAAAAAGACCAACAGAACCGTTGCTCCTAGGCAAGGCAGAGCTGACTACCTCCTGCCAGCTACTGCTTAAGGATCTAGGTCAGGTCCCAGGAGAGGAGGGCAGGGCTAACACACGGCTTGGGGGCCTAGGCTGGAGGAGTTCAAAGCAGGCCTTTCAATATGGAGACTGGCAAAGGTTTTTTGTTTTGTTTTTTCTCTTAGAATTTTTAAAAATTGGCCGGGCCCAGTGGCTCATGCCTGTAATCCCAGCACTTTGGAAGGCCAAGGCGGCGGATCACCTGAGGTCAGGAGTTTAAGAACAGCCTGGCCAACAATGGTGATACCCTGTCTCTACTGAAAATACAAAAATTAGCCGGGTATGGTGGTGGGCGCCTGTAATCCAAGCTACTCAGGAGGTTGAGGCAGAAGAATTGTTTGAACCCGGGAGGCAGAGGTTGCAGTGAGCCAAGATCGCACCACGGCACTCCAGCCTGGGTGCCAGATTGAGACTCCATCTCAAAAAAATAAAAATAAAAATAAAGAATTTTTTTAAATTGTGGTAAAATATATGTAACATAAAAGATACCATTTTAACCACTTTTAAGTGTACAGTTCAGTGACATTAAGTACGTTCACATTGAGGCCAGGTGCAGTGGCTCATGCCTGTAATCCCAGCCTTTGGGAGACCAAGGCGGGTGGATCATGAGGTCAAGAGATCAAGACCATCCTGGCCAACATGGTGAAACCCCGTCTCTACTAAAAATACAAAAATTAGCTGTGTGTGGTGGCATGTGCCCATAGTCCCAGCTACTCGGGAGGCTGAGGCAGGAGAATCGCTTGAACCTGGGAGGTGGAGGTTGCAGTGAGCCGAGATTGCGCCACTGCACTCCAGCCTGCTGAAAGAGCGAGACTCCGTCTCAAAAAAAACAAAACAAAACAAAAAAGTACATTCACATTGTGCAAACATCATCACCCTCAACTTTTTCAGTTTCCTCAAGCTGAAGGACCTCTGTCTCTGTAAAGCAATGCCCCCTCTACCCTCTCCCTCCAGCCCCTGGAAATCACTATTCTACTTTCTGTCTCAATGCATTTGACCACTTTGGGTACCTCCTACAAGTGGGATCATACAGGACTTGTTCTTATGTTACTGGCTCGGTTCACTTAGCACAATGTCCTCAAGGTTTGTCCACCCTGTGGCCTGTGTTGGAATCCCCTTCCTTTTCAAGGCTGAATAATATTCCACTGTATGGATGGACCACATTTTGTTTACCCACCCGTCCCTCAACAGACACTCATTTGTTTCTGCCTCTTAGCTATTGTGAATAATGCTGCTGTGAACCCAGATGTACCAATATCTGTTGGTGCATGCCTGCTTTCACTTATTTTGTGTATATATACCCGGAAGTGGAATTGCTGGACCAAATGGTAATTCTGTTTCATTTTTTGACACAGGTTTTGATATACAACAGCTTAAGATGGGTAGACTCAGCGCCAAGGGTGAGTCTTAAAGTGGGTCCCATTTGATAGTGAGCAGTTACCCCACTGAGGGACCCACTGACCTGAGAGGCTGGTCCCCGTGGGCACTCACTGTCCTGTGAAGGGGGCAGTTTGAGCAACCCACTGCAGAGATAATTTGATTTAAAAAAATTTTTTTTTAGACAGAATCTCGCTCTGTCGCCAGGCTGGAGTGATCTCGGCTCACTGCAACCTCCACCTTCCAGGTTCAAGCGATTCTCGTGCTTCAGCCTCCCAAGTAGCTGGGACCATGGGCGCCAACACCACGCCCAGCTTATTTTTGTATTTTAGTAGAAACGGGGTTGCGTCATGTTGACCAGGCTGGTCTCAAACTCCTGACCTCAAGCAATCCACCTGCCTCGGCCTGCCAAAGTGCTGGGATTACAGGCATGAGCCACTGCACCTGGCTGATAACTTGATTTTTATACATCACCCTGCGGCTTTTGGTATTCATGTTGTTGTGTCTTGCCCACCCCTCAAGTGTGGGTGGCACCATGACTTGCTTATAAAGGACAGGCTAGAGACTGAGGCAGGAGGATCTCTTCAAGACAGGAGTTCAAGACAAGCCTGGGTAACATAAAGAAATCCCATCTCTACAAAAAATACAAAAATTAGCTGGGCATGGTGATACACACCTGTAGTCCCCATTACTCGGGAGGCTGAAGCCAGGGGATTGCTTGAGGCCAGGTGTTCTAGGTCCCAGTGAGCTGTGATCATGCCACTGCACTCCAGCCTGGACAACAGAGCAAAACCCTGTCTCAAAAAGGATAGGCCAGGCACAGTGGCTCATGCCTATAATCCCAGCACTTTGGGAGGCTGAAGGGGTTGGATTGCCTGAGCTCAGGAGTTTGAGACCTGCCTGGGCAACATAGTGAAACCCCGTCTCTACTAAAAATACGAAAAAATTAGCCAGGCATGGTGGCGCCCACCTGTGGTCCCATCTGCTTGGGAGGCTGAGGTGGGAGGATTGCTTGAGTCTGGGAGGCGGAGGTTGCAGTGAGCCAAAATCATGCCGCTGAACTCCAGCTGGGTGACAGAGCCTGACCCCATCTCAATCAATCAATCAATCAATCAATCAATCATTTTGAAAATGATAGACTACAGCAAAAACAGTGTCCAGAGCAAACAAGGAAGCAAGTCGCTGACTTCCAGTCTCATCTTCCTGTACCAGAATCTCCTAGAACAAAGGGCTACAGCATGTTGATGAGTGGTCTTAGTTCTGAGTCCTGAGAGTTAAGCTACCTGGATGCAGGTGGAGTCGGCTCCTGTTCCCCTCCTTCCAAGGCAAAGTGATGGCAGCCCCTGTTCTGCCCCAGACCTGCTCCTGCCCATGGCCTGTACTGGGGCATCGGAAGCTTCTGCAGTCAAATGCTCTACCGCAGAGCTATCTCCCAATCCAAAGCTTCCAGGTGGAACCAGGGGCTGATCTGACTCAGGGCCCCCGCCACAGTGAACGGGGTGGTGGGGGTGGGGGGACCTTGGAGTCTGCAGCCTCAGGGTCACTTCGGGCTCCACCCCTTACTACTGAGGACCACAGATTGTACTTTCCAACTGGCTGTGACAGCTTTTCCTGTCCATGTGCTCCTCTAGAGCCACACTGTCCAATACGGCAGCTGCCAGCCACATGTGGCTATGTAAAGTCAAATTAATTTAATAAAATGTACAATTCCATTCTCAGTGGCACTCGCCACATCTCAAGGACTCAGCAGGCACGTGTGGTTGGTGGCTACTGTGTTGGATGCCTCCCCTAACCGCGGTCTTCTTGTCCAAATACAGTGGCAGGAGAGACACCCCCATGCCCGGACATATTATTGCTTTGTTTGTCGATTTTTTTTTTTTTTTTTTGAGATGGAGTTTCACTCTTATTGCCCAGGCTGGAGTACAATGGCGTGATCTTGGCTCACTGCAACCTCCGCCTCCCAGGTTCAAGTGATTCTCGTGCCTCAGCCTCCCAAGTAGCTGGGATTATGGCGCCCGCCACCATGCCTGGCTAATTTTTGTATTTTTAGTAGAGATGGGGTTTCACCATGTTGCCCAGGCTGGTCTTGAACTCCTGACCTCAGGTGATCCACCTGCCTCAGCCTCCCAAAGTGCTGGGATTACAGGCGTGAGCCACCATGCCCTGCCTTGTTTGTTGATTTACTGTCTGTCTTCCACTAGAACGTGAGCTCTGTGAGGGCAGGGGCTTTTTGTTCACTGTTGTGTTCCCAGCCCTCATAGCAAAGCCTGGCACATAGTAGGTGTGCAAAAAAATCATTGTTGAATGAATGATTGAATCCACAGGATGCACGAATGAGGACAGGAGCATCTGGAGGCTTCTGGGGGGAGTGGGAAGGGGTTGCCCAGCCCTGTGTCTCAACCTCAGAGCACCTTAGACTCCTGGAAGCCCCAGAGAAGGACCGGGCCTCGGAGAAGCCCCGGCCGCAGTGCTGGTTTGGCACAAAGACCCGGGAGGGCAAGGGCTTTGGGCAGTTCCTCTAAGATGCTGACTCTTTCAGACACATTTTTGTTTTAAGAGAGAGATGAGGTCTTTCTGTGTTGTCCAGGTTGGTCTCAAACCCCCCGAGTTCAAGCAATCTTCCTGCCCTGGCCTTCCAAAGTGCTGGGATTACAGGCACGAGCCACCATACCTGGTCAAGACACTTCTTGAGACATCCACCAGCCTGTGGCTGGAGGGAAACCGAGGCAGGGTCTTCCGGAAGCATGCACCTTAGAGGGCCTAGCCACCTCTGGGGGACCCCTGGGGTTAGCACCTGCCTCACTCTCCACGGCAACATTGAGGCTCACCCCATGGTCTGATTAATGTCTCCCCAAAACCAGATCATATTTCCTCTCCAGAGGGGACTGACCTCAGGATCTTTGTAAAATGAGCTGGGGTAGCGGTATCCTTAAAGTCACTTTCAATCTTTATAGCAAGGAAACAAGGAAATTCTATTCGTTTACAAACAGAACAATATACTCAATTTCTTTCTTTCTTTCTTTCTTTTTTTTTTTAGACAGAGTCTTGCTCTGTCGCCCAGGCTGGAGTGCAGTGGCGCGATCTCGGCTCACTGCAAGCTCCACCTCCCAGGTTCAGCCATTCTCCTGCCTCAGCCTCCTGAGTAGCTGGGACTACAGGCGCCCGCCACCACGCCTGGCTAATTTTTTGTATTTTTAGTAGAGACGGGGTTTCACCGTGTTAGCCAAGAAGGTCTCGATCTCCTGACTTCATGATCTGCCCACCTCGGCCTCCCAAAGTGCTGGGATTACAGGCGTGAGCCACTGCGCCCGGCTCCCCAAAACAGATGCTTTGACTGTAACTGGCAGTGAAAGCAGGGGCTCCACACTGGCCCTCCCGTGCCAGAAGAACCCTGCCTACCCCAGGCGGGCCAGGTAGAAAAGAGCGGGCCCTCCCCAAGGTTTTTGTGTCTCCTCCTTGAGGTGCACCCGCCCAGCAGAACTTAGAAACCCTGACACACGCCCCCTTATCACCCCCCACGGCAGCTGGCAGCGACGATTCAGGCTCAACCATATGTTTACAGCTTGAACAACGGTGATTTCTCACCAATAAGGCACTGGGCCACACCCAGGAGGGACAGCCCGGCAGAGAGGGCTGGGAGAGGGAGGCTGGTTCGAGGATGGACGCAGCGGGTAGCTGAGGGTCACCACCCTGCACAATAGGACACTGCACCGCGGTGTCAGGAACCGGGGCTCCCCGCCGCTGAGGGGGCCATGCACAGTCTGAGGGGTCTGGAAAGTCCACCTGGGATCCAGGATTGTGAGGAGGGGCTTTGAGACATGGCAGGGGCTGGCGCTGTTTGTCATCTGACAGGGTGACCCCAGTTCAACGGCACCCACCTCCACCAGGCCCTTGCTCCCCTCAGCACCCCCTCCTCAGCCACTAACCGTGGCCCCTGCATTGCTCTACCCACCCCTGCCTGCTCCATCCCTGCACCTGGCTCCCTGGGCCCTGCTTTGGGGTGGGTTCACCCCATAGCCAAGGAGGTGGTTGCTTCCTTGGCCTGGCTCCAGGAGGCCCATTTTCTGCCCAGCTGGTCACCCCAGAATGCCTGTCACCCAAGTCCATGAGGCCCTGGCTATCTGGTAACCCCATTACCAGCTTCTGGGCACACAGGAGGGGTGGTCCACAGGGCTGAGGGTACTAACTGCGTCCAAGGGCCCAGCCTCCGGGGAGAACGCACATGTCAACCACTAATCACCATCAAGGGCATGAGGACTGCGGAGAGCAGCATGGACTGAATTGTGGGGCAGAGAAGGTACAAACGTGCCCAGGGCTCTAGGGAGGCTCCAAGGATATGCTCTGTGATGCCCAGAGCCCCAGAGGCCCAAAGGCCACCCCGAGCGCCCCATGCTCCTCTGCCAGCCGGTGCTGCAGTGAAGACTATGGCAGTGACCATACCAGGCTGTCCTCTGATGGGGCCTGCGTCTGGCCTTGGTTTAGAATCAGATGGGGGATCCATGAGCCTGCCCAGTCCCCAGGGGCAAGGTCTTGGGAAGGCATGGATACTGCGGGTCAGAAAACAGGGCACAGCAGGGGAGCCTTTCCAAGGTGGCAGGGCTGGGACAGCAGGTCCTGGCAGAGGAGGGACCTGGTGGGAAGGC
Organism: Pongo abelii; assembly: GCF_028885655.2. NCBI lineage: Eukaryota > Metazoa > Chordata > Mammalia > Primates > Hominidae > Pongo > Pongo abelii. Next base: position 105,033,149 of record NC_072000.2, on the reverse strand, counting down.
TGAGGGCGCATGGCTGTTGGCGATGCACCTTTGGAGGACCCCAGCACCACCACCTCTGCCCCCACCCGTGCCCTCCCCCAGCCCTGGGGCAGGAGCAGAGAGCAGGGTTGCTTGGGTTCGGAGGCCATCAAACCACTCCAAGGGGCCCCAGGAGCCTCCCAGCCTGCGACCTGCCGCTGCCCCAGCCCCAGCTCACCCACTCTACTCAGGCTTCTCTCTCCCTCGTCCCCTCCATGCCTTCTGTCCCTGCTGCCTGGCCAGGACCCCCTCCAGATTGTGGCTCCAAGGTGACCTTCCTAAGTGGCAGGCCTGGTCCTGGACCCCATCCCAAAGCCGTCACTGGGCCCTTTCCACTACTGCACATGGGGCCTGCTTTCTTCCCCCAGGAGCCCCATGTCCACCCACTCTGCAGCCTCCTCACCCTGCATAGCCCCAGCCCCCCACATCATACAGGCGTCAGCTGGCCCAAGCCCTCCCCGCCACCCTCACCCCTCCACACCTTTGCAAGCGCAGGTCCTTCTGCCTGGCAAGCCTTCCCTGCCGCTCCATCCCTCAAACGCTCAGATGTCAGGAGCCCTTCTCATCTTCCACTCATCTGCCCCGCTGAACGTGGGTGCTGGGGGGCTATTTCTCCACCTGATCACACCCCCACTTCACGCTTGTTTCTATAATTGCCCCCCACATGCCAGACTGCGGGTCCTTCAGGGCCGGGACCCCCACCCCGACTCCATCAAGCCCTGCGCGTGTTCTCAGTCCCCACGGCAGGGGCTGGAACTGAGTAGCTGCTCAGTAAATACTAAATGAAGGAATTAATGAATGAAGCCCTAATGAAAGCTAAAAATGGACCTGCCCCTCCTGGGACCTGACCCACTTTTCAGCCTTCACCAGCTGCTCGGGGAAGCAACATTGATTCTCTGACACGCAAAGCCAGCGTGTCAATGAGCCTCTGATTGCACCCACCCTGCACAGCACAGAGCCACCCAGCAGGACCAGCGAGGACATGGGAGGGAGGGCCCACCTCTCAGAGGGTCTGAGCGCTGGGCTGAGGGAGGTCCCCTGGCTCTGGGGTCAGTCTTCCCATCCTGGGCGTTGGGACTCTCATATCCTTGCCTGAGTTTCTGATCTTGCTGAGCCTCGGTTTCCTCAAATGTAAAGGGGGGTCCCACTGCTAGTGAGGCTGAGCCAGACCAGGGGTCAGCACACTTTTTCAGGGACAGATCATAAATATTTGAGGCTCTGTGGGCCAAGCCGCCTCTGTCACCTCAACTCTGCCGCTGGGATGTCAGAGCAGCCACAGACGGGACAGGAACCAGTGAGCTTGGCTGGGCTCCAGGAGCACTCAATTTGTGGACACTGGGTCTTGAATTTCATATAATTTTACATATATTATATATAATTTTATATAATTTTCATATAATTTTACATGAAATATTCTTCTTTTTTTCCAACCATTTAAAAATGTAGAAACCATTCTTAGTTTGCAGGATGGACAAAAACAGACAGTGGCCGGGATTTGGCCCCACTGAATTAGATTACAGAAGATACCCTAAACGCAAGCCTTCCCTTCATTCCCAGCATTATTGTGTTTCTGGCTGTCCCAATCTTCCACTTGGAGATTTGATATTAAAATAATTATTTTGTTTAGTCATTTACTCAACATGCAGTATTTGTTAAGTAGCTAATACATTTCAAGCAGTCAGGGGCATCTATAGATGGAGCTGGTTGCTGCAATGGTAGTGAGCTCCCCATCTCTAGGGGCATGCAAGCAGAGTGGAATGACTGGGGTAGGAAAGTTGTAGGCAGTATTTAGGCATCAGGTAGGGAGTGTAAGGAAGTGTCCATCAAACACCAGATCAGGTATTGTGTGCTGGCCTATGCCCTCAACTAGACCTGGAGGGCCGGGCCCTCTCTTCCTCCCCTTGCCCCGCCCACAGATCCTGAGCCAGTACAGGGAAAACTCACACAGAAGTTAAATAAAAAGTCGATGCCCAATGTGCCTGGTAGCACATGGTACCTGAACACAGGAGGGTCAGGCCCCAAATGTTGCTGTCTTAGTTTGAAGTCCCAAAGCCAACCCTGAGACGAGCATTTGGATACCAGTGGCTTATGTGGGAGGTGATTCCAGGAAGCATGTGCAAAAGTGGGGAAGTGAGGCAGGGTGGGGGTTGTTAGTGAGCAGGTTGACTCCGTGGCGACCGGGGCTTAGCCTGCTGGGAACCCTCCAAGTGGTGGTGCAGAATGCACCTCGGAGTTGTCCCACTGCAGGGCAAAAAGGCTAGGGTATTTGTCCACCACTCCCGCCCCTTATGAGTTGAGGGTTTGCTCCAGGGCTGTTACCTCTGGCACTTCCAGCCTGCCCAGTGCCTGCAGGCCAAAGTGCAGGACCATGGCCAGAGAAGCCCTTAGCAGGACAATGTAGGTGCTTGCATTAGAAGCCCACAAGCCCCAGTACCCTCCAGGGTGGGCAGGGGACACAGCTCAGGAAACGCTAAGGATCTAGTTCATGCTGGCTTTTAGCTCCGGACTTGCACAAAGCCCCTGCTGTGAATGGAAAACCAGACCTGGGCACCAACCTCGATTCTGTCCCTTTGAGTTGTGGGGCCGTGGCTGCGTGGCTGTGTGGTGACGTGGCTGCACCCTTCAGAGCTTTAGCCTCCTTGCTGATAAGATGAAGTCCGAGTGCTGCTCTCTCAGGGCTGTCATGAGGATTAAATGGGACTGTACCCATAAGGGCAGCAGATAGATCCTGTATGTCACAGGTGCTCAATAAATGACAGTGTATTGCCTGTGCTGCCAGGGCTAGGTGACTCTAGTGGACATTCATTGGTCACCTCTCCTTTCTCTGGCCAACTGAGACTTGACTCTCCACAACTGACTCTAACTCCACTCTAAGCGTGGCCACAATTGGCTTAAGTCAATCAGCACCTCCCACCCCTGGGTACAGGGATTGGTTAGGAACGGGCATGTGACCTACTTTTAGCCAATAAAAGAGGCAATTTCAGGACTGTCTGGTGTTACTAAAATTGATCCTTTCTTCCCCAGAATGGAGTGGTGAGGAGACCTAAGGGTGTGAGCTTGCAGTCTGGGCAGACATTTTACTCCCAAGAGGGGAGTGTCTGGGCATGCTGGGGGCACCATTTGGATCCCAAGGATGAAGAGAGACAGAATACAGCTGGGTCTGTGTTGACAGTCCTTTGAGCTGCTGGATCAAGCCTTACCTGAAGCTTCTGAACTCTTCATTTACATAAGCCAATATATTTCCTTTATGTTGAAGCCACCAGGAGTTGTATTCTTTGTTCTTTGCAACCTAAAGAGTCCTGACAAATAGGGCATCTCTCTGGTTGCCTGAGACCCAAGAGCGGGAATGTAAAATATGAGATTCACTGAATGGACAGGAAGAACAAGCGCTTTCCAGTCTGGAGCCAGTGGGTGGGCGGAGAGGAGGCTGAGAAGCTCAGCTGGCTTCCTGCTTCTTGCTGCAGCAAAGTCACTCTTGGCTCAGCTACTGTGACACCCTGAGGACACCACAGAGGCGCCTTGAATGACCAAGTGGTCAGCTAGGCAGGCAGTGGCCTTCAGTTATAACCACAGGCCCCAGAGGCAAGGTGAGGGCAGCAAAAAGTTGGGCGTTATCCACACACATGGGCCCACTCCGTCAGCATCCGTTTGACAAGCACGCCCACAGAGGACACGCAGGGGCTCTCGCCTTCCCTCTGGATAATTTCAGTGTGAAGAAAACCTCCGGCAACGCAGCCCACGATGATCACTTTGCAAAGCCTGGAGACCTTGGGAGTCGCTCTTCACCGGGGAGCTGCGGCGGGGGAGAAAGGCGTGTGGGAGGAAGGTGGAGGCTGGGCGGCCTGGGGCTTGTGGAGCTTAGAAATCTCCAACTTTGCCTAACACAGTTAACACGTTCGTGCCTCCAGAGACATTGGCAAGGAGGATGGGGGTGAGAACCGTTGGGTTTTCCTTTCTGTAACAACAGTGAAATAGCCATCCTGCATTCAGCACCTAACTGGTACATTACCCGGCACTCCTGACAGGTTGGAGCAGGCGGTTCAGGACAGAGAAGGTTTACACGGGACACCAGAGCCCAACTTTCAGGGTGGCGGGCTGCTCAGCGCGTGGGTGGCCTGGTGGCCACAAGGCCCCAGATAAGCCCAAACAGAGACCAAGTAAATGGCCAGAGCCAGCAGCAAGGCGTCTTGAATGCCTGGTGCTCAGAGCCAGTGACCAGCCTGCCCCAGAGGCAGGAAGGGGCAGCACTTATTGAATAAAGCACCAGAGCATCTTATGTTCTTTCAGTAACCCCAAGTCCTCCATAACGGGACCATTTTACAAAAGGCTAAACCTGAGGCTGGAAGACAGGGTGGTTCATCCAAGTCATTCAGACTTTCTGAGACCCAGAGCAGGACAAACTCAGCTCTCCTTTTCCCCCTCGGATATGCACCCACCCTCCTCACACCTGCCCACTCACACTCTGGGCCACCCGCCCCCTGCCCTGCAGACCCCATCCCTCCGCACCCCCAGCCCCCAGCCCCCAGCCCCTCTGCTCTGAGCTGGCTCAAAGTCACCCTTTGCTGAGTCCCCTCATGGACCCAGCACCCAGGAGGGGTGGGAACTCCCCGGGCTCTGACAATGGCAAAGGGACAAGCAGCAAGGCCCGAGGAAGACTCAGGACACTGGTTGGAATGGGGGCTCCTACTGGGCAGAGGTGAGTTGAGGCCTCCTAACACTGCTCATGTGTTGGGCCTGATGGCTGCTCTTTGGGGCCCTGCTGGAGACATCCCTTGAAGCCCAAACAGTAAGACAGAACCCCTAGTTACACTGGATTTCTTGATGGCACCCCCCTTCCCCAACACCCACAGAGCCAGGGGGCTGCAAAGCTGCTTGCGGGAGAGAAGCAAAGAGAGTGAACCTTCCCCTTGATTCCCTCCTCCCTGTGGAGACCAGGACCTCTCCATCTCTCAGCCCATAGCAGCTTCCACAGCCTCACCCGGAGCTGCTAGCAGGCCACAGGCCCTGCATGGTGCAGGGAAAAGAGAAGTGTCTAGGGCACCCAGGTGGCCCTCGGAGCCGCCATCTGCTCCTCTGCTCCAAGCACGAGGGCTGCAGGGAGGAGCGTGAGCTGGCAACGCTGGCAAGGACAGGGACGGGGAGGACACTGGGCTGAGCCATCCTGAAACCAGAGCAGGGGACACTCCGCCGCGCCACGCGGCACCCACAGGCCTGCAGACCGGGCACGGGGGTGGGGGGAGGGCGGCTCTGCGTTTCGTTTTATTTCATTTCGGAACAGTCCGCTGAACAAAGCGCGCACAGCTGTGCGCCCGCCACACAGAAAGGACAATCACTAGCATTCTGTCCTGATTGTTTCAACTCTTTCCCTTTTTTGGAGCAAAATATAGAAACACTACAAATAATATTGAAGTCTCTGTGCCCTGGGGTGAGGTGGGGACCATCTGGGACCCATATTCTCTTGCCACCGCCACCCCCACTTCAAGGAAGGAAAACAAGTCCTTCTGGGGCACATAGTGTGTCCACAGCCTGTCCCGGGAGCCCCCTCCGTGAGCCCTTTGCTCCTCCTGATGACGCAGGAAGGTGGTGACTCTCATCCCCACATCACAGCGATGAGGAGGGCCTGCTTTCTAACGAAGGCATGCAGGTGGGATATCTCAGCACCTCGGTGGCTTCATCGGGGACTGGGTCCTTCCCTAATCTGCTCTCCCAGCCTTGGTGGCTAGGCCTCCATCCCACATGTCCCAAGGTGGCCCTTGGTCCCAGACCTCGCCCGCACATGTTAACATACCCTCAGGGAGCAGTGACAGTGACTGTCCTGTGAGTCTCTTTGATGGGGGAAGGTCCCCAGCGCATTTTCCTCCCATCTCCTCAGGCCTGCCCCAGCCACCTCCACACCCATCCTGAACCGTTGCTGGCAAGACCAATGGCACCATGATTGGTTTGGTGGCCATGTGCAAGAAACAAGGTGATCAGAGCAAATCAGGGTTCTCTTAGCCAGATGGAAGGATGGGCAAGGGGGTGAGGGGAAGGGTATCAGGTGGCAACACCCCATATGTTGGCCACCCTTGCCAAGGGGCAGCAGCCTGTGGGAGGCAGGAGTGAGAGGGAAGTCACATCGTCCACGCCAAAGTCATACCCTTGCACTGCACGCCCCCCACCACCAGGACTCCCTGCACTGCCTCTACTACCCACCAAACTGCCAAACCACCCCCATGGCTCCACCCCTGCACCAGTCACACCAGTGCCCCCACCCACGACTGCATCCCACAGGGCTACAGACTGCATTCCACAGGGCTACAGACCACACTGTCCCCACCACTGCTCCTTGCAAGGTGTGTGGGCCCAGCAGGGCTGGACAAAGGCTGGAGATGGTATTTGAGGAGCAAGGGCAGGATAGAGAGGCAGGACTGGGAACAAAGGCCACTTGTGGGCCAGCATCACGGGTTAGAGGAAGGGTGCCAAGACCTCAGCCAGGGAGATTGGCCAGGGGAGGGGCCGCCACTCAGAGAGGAGGAAGCCAGAACAAGAGGTGGGAAGCAACAGGGAGGAAGAAAGCCGGGCACAGCAGGGGTGGAAGGGGTCCTGGAGAGCAGTGGCAGCTGCCGCCTGCTGGCATCGAGTCCTGGCTGAGCAGGGGAAGGGGTCATCACAGAAACTAAGCCAGCTTTGTCACTCCCTGCTGTGGGTTGTCATCATCTGGGCACTCTCTGGCTGGACACTGGGGAGAGAAATTAGGATGTTTTGGGATGGGGGCTTCTGCGTCCATTAGAATTAGGTTTGGCTGCAAAACAGGAGGCATAGAATAGCACAGGATTCAACACACAAGGATTTATTTTCTCCAGTAAAATAACTTGGGAGATCAGCCATCCAGGGCTGGGGTTGCAAATCATCAAGGACCCTGATCCTTCCACCCGTCTGTCTTTTCCCACATCTTCAGCATATAATTTCCATCCCTCAAAAAACCTCCTGGTCTAAGAAAGATCCTGGAACTCCAGGTATTACATCTTCATTCCAGATAGCAGGAAGGAGAAAAGGGGGAAATGCCAAAGAAGGCTTGGCCTGCTTGTCTGTTCCCTTCTAAGAAGTCAAGCTAAGAACTTCCATTGCCAGGCAAATTGAGTAACAGGGATCAGATTTACCCTCCAACCTTACACTACACACACACACACACACACACACATATGCATGCATGCACACACACACACGCACACATACACACCCCCAACCTTACACTACACACACACATGCAAACACACATGCACACACACACCCAACCTTACACTACACACCCACACACACACACACAAAATTACGGTTTTCAGACACTGGATGAAAGGTAGCTCAGAGGAATGAGCTCAAAGCAAACATAAGCAAGTCAAGTGAACCCTCTGACTGCCCCTGGAGAGAATTTCCAGGCTGTATTCCCAGGAAGGAAAATCCAAAGCGAGCCCAACAATCTCTCTGAGTTGGAACACAGAGCTCAGGGAACAAAAGACACCTACAATTCACAGTGTAGAACACTAGAGGTGAGAATACTGCACAGACAGAAAAAGTTTTAGAGATCTGCAGAGGTTTTCTACTCCAGTCTTTAGCTAAGGACTGATCAGTGCATGAGCTTGAGGAAACTGCCAAGACTGAGGAAAGGGCAATCAGAAAAGAAGAGGCAGAACAACCTTATTGAGGAATGAAAATAGTTTATCTTCCCACTAGCCAGAGTAGAAAGACCTCCTATTGATAGAACATAGAGTCTTCAAATGGGTGTTGCCTCAGTCGTGGGGTCAAATTAGCTCTAGACTAAATGTTGACCTGGATCTGCCTCCAAAGCTTAAAGTAAGCCTTGAATGGACCAAACTGTCTCTGAGCAACTTAACTGTGTCTTAGAACAAGGCCAAAACACATTTAAAGGAAAAGGAAACCTCCAGCACCTAACAAAGTAAAATTACGATGTCTGGCATCCAATCAAAAATTACCGGGCATACGAAGAAGGAAGAAAACATGGCCCATAAGAAGAAGAAAAATAAATCAATAGAAACAAATCTAGAAATGATCTGATGTTAGAATGAGTAAAATAGGTGGTAAAATAGTTATATGTTCGAGAAGGTAGCAGAAATCATAAGTATGAAAAAGAAACAAATGGGCCAGGCATCGTGGCTCACACCTTTAATCCCAGCACTTTGGGAGGCTGAGGCGGGTGGATCACCTGAGGTCAGGAGTTCAAGACCAACCTGACCAAGACGATGAAACCCTCTCTCTACTAAAAATGCAAAAATTAACTGGGCAGGGTGGTGCATGCTTGTAATCCCAGCTACTTGGGTGGCTGAGGCATGAGAATTGCTTGAACCCAGGAGGCGGAAGTTGCAGTGAGCCGAGATCGCACCACTGCACTCCAGCCTGGGTGACGGAGTGAGACTCCATCTCAAAATTAAAAAAAAAAAAGAAAAGAAAAATAAACAAGTAGAATATATTTTAAAAGGCCTAAATTGAGCTTTTAAGAGTTAAAAAATAAAATGTGTAAGATAAAAAATACACTAGATTAGACAAGATTAACAGCAGATTAAATGGGATTAACAGAAGATTAAACACTGCAAAAGGAAAGACTGGTGAATATAAAGGCAGGGCAATTGAAATTATGCAAAATGTAACAGTGGAAAATTGCTGGGGAAAAAAATGAACAAAGGATAATTGAGTTGTGGGACAACATCAAGTGGCCTAACACAAGTGTAACTGAGTCCTAGGGAGCGGGGAGAAAGAAAGGACACAGAAAAAAAAAAATTGAAGACTTCATATCCAAATTTTCTTCCAAATTTGATGAAAATGATAAATCTACAGATCCAAGAGTCCCAGTGAACCCTAAGCAGAAAAAAAGAAACAGGAAGAAAACTACACCAAGCTACATAATAACCAAATGCTGAAAACTCACAAAAGCAGAGTAAAGAAACACATTATGTAGAGAAACAAAGAAAAGAATGACAACAGGCTTCATGTTGGAAATAACCCAAGCCAAAAGAAAATGGTACAACATCTTTATTGACAGGAAAAAAAAAGTCAACCTAAAACGTAACACTCAATGAAAACATCTTTCAAACATGGAGGTGAAATAGAGGCTTTTTCAGACCTTTTAAATCAGAGGGAATTGATCACCAGCAGTCCAGATTGAAATGTTAAAGGGATACCTTCAAGTAGAAGGAAAATTATACCAGAAGGAATCTGAATCTACCCCAAAGAATGAAGAACACCAAAAATGGCTATCATGTAGAAAAATATAAAAGGCTTTCTTGGGCAGATCACGAGGTTAGGAGTTCAAGACCAGCCTGGCCAACATAATGAAACCCAGTCTCTACTAAAAATACAAAAAATTAGCCAGGAATGGTGGCAGGCACCAGTAATCCCAGCTACTCTGGAGGCTGAGGCAGGAGAATCGCTTGAACCCAGGAGGTAGAGGTTGCAGTGAGCCAAGATCGCACCATTGCACTCCAGCCTAGGCGACAGTGCCAGACTCTGTCTCAAAAAAAAAAAAAAAAAAAAAAAAAAATCTCTTTACAAGATATGTAACTTTCTAAAGCAAAAATAATAACAATGTATTTTGGGACTTATATGTAGAAATAAAAAGTATAACAAAATAACCCAAAATCTAGGGTAGGGGAAAGCAGAAGTGTATTGTGATGAGGTTCTTATATTAACTCATGAAATAATCTAATATTATTTGAAGGGAGAGTGTGATAAGTTAAATACATATACCACCAAATTGAGTTAAATATATACACCTAAGTTAAATATGTATACCTAAAGTAATCACCAAACAACAATAACAGCACACATATACACATAAAACAAAGAAGTATAGCTGATGAGCCAAAACAAGGGTAAAATGTAATCATAAATATTACTCTATCCAAAAAGAAGGAAGGAAAAGAGAAAAGGGGAACTAAAAACAGGCAGGCCAAATAGAAAATAAGTATTAAGACAATCGAATTAAACTGAACAAAGTTAATAATCAAAATGTAAATTGTGCAAATTCACCAATTATAAGGCAGAGATTGTCAAACAGAAGAAAAAGCAAGACCCAATTATACAGTGCCTACAAGAAACTCACTATACTGTCATGAAACCCATTACACATAAGTATAAAGGCACAGACAGACAAACAGTAAAAAACATAGAAAAAGATGAACTATGTTAAAACTAACTAAAAGAAACCTGGAGTGTCTATGATCAGACTAGTATCAGGCAAAATAGATTTAAGAGAAAAGAATATCACCAGGAATAAAGTGGGTTTTATAATGATAAAGAGGTCAATTATTCAAGGGTTCATAATAATCTTAATGTGTGATACAAAAACCAATAGAACTGCAAAGAGAAATTAACAAATACACAATTGTAGTTGGAGAGTTCAACACTACTTTCCCAATAATTGACAGAAGCAGACAGGAAATCAGTAAGTATGTAGAAGATCTGAATAACACTAACAATGAACTTGACATTTATACAACACACCACCCAACAACGGCAGAATACACACGCTTCTTAAGAGAACACAAAACAGTTGTCAAAAGAAAATATGTTTTGGGCAATCAACAAGTCTCAGTCAATTTTTAAAGAACTGAAATCCTACCAAATATATTTTCTGACCACAATGGAATTAAATTAGAAATCAATAACAGAAATATGCCAAGAAAATCACCAAACCTTTGGACACTAAACAACAAACTCCTAAGTAATCCATGAGTTAAAGAAGAAATCACAATGGAAATTGGTAAATGTTTTAAGTTGAACACAGTGAAAACATGGCATATAAAAATGCAGCTAAAGCAATGGTTCGAGGGAAGTTATAGCATGAAATGCTTATGTTATAAAGAAGAAAGTCTCAAATCAATAACCTCAGGCTTTACCTTACGGAACAAGAAAAAAAGAAGAGAAAAATCCAAATTAAGCAGAAGAAAGGGAATGATAAAGATAAGAACAGAAATTAGTGAAATGAAAACATTAAAGCACTAGAAAAATCAATGAAAACAAAAGTTGCTTTTTTAAGAAATCAATAGAATGACTAAACCTCTGGTCAGATTGATCAGGAGAAAAAGAGAGAAAACACATATTACTAATGTCGAGGATGAGAGGCATCATTATGGATCCCACAGACATGAAAAGGATAACAAGTGAATATTCTGAACAACTTTTTGCCATCAAATTGAACGACCTAGGTGAACTGGAAAATTCTCTGAAGCATGCAAACCCCTGAGGCTCTCTCAAGAATTAATAGGTCTCTGAATAGCCACACATTTGTTAAAGAAATTGCATTTGTAGTTTAAATACCTTTCACAAAGAAAATTCCAGACCCAGATGGCTTTTCTGGAAAATGCCACCAAAGCACTTAAGGAAGATATTGTATCCATTCTACAGAAACTCTTCCCAAATATGGAAGTGAAGAGAATTTTTCAACTCATTTTTTGAGGCTGCCATTACCCTGATACCAAAACTGGAAAACATCACAGAAGAAAGCTACAGACCAATATTTCTCATGAACATGGACACAATAATTCTTAACAAAATATTTGCAAGTTGAATCCAACAAAATATAAACAGAATGACATTATGTCAAAATGGGGTTTGTCCCAGCAATTCAAATGTTGGTTTAACAGTTGAAAATCATCATTATAATTCAGCATCTTAACAGGCTAAAAAGAAAAACACATACGATCATCTTGGTAGATGCAAAAAAACCATTTTTTATAAACTCCAACTTCCATTTCTAATAAAGACTCAGTAGACTAGGAACATACAGAAACTTTCTCAGCTGGGCACGGTGGTTCACACCTGTAATCCCAACACTTTGGGAGGCCAAGGTGAGTGGTCTCGACTCGAGACCAGCCTGGGCAACATAGCAAGCCCCCCATCACAATATTTTTTTTAACTTGGGCTTTTCTGAGGCCAGGCATGGTGGTATGCACCCATAGTCCCAGCTACTCAGGAGGCTGAGGTGGGAGAATCACCTGAGCCCCGGAGGTTGAGGCTGCAGTGATCTGAGATTGCACCACTGCACTGCAGCCTGGGCCTTGGAGTAAGACCCTGTCACAAAAAAAAAAGAAAAAGAAAAAGAAAAAAAGAAAAGGAAAGGAAAAAGGAAAGAAAAAAGAAATGTTCTCGACCTGATAAAGGGCATCTGAGAGAAGTTTAACAGCTTAGTAGAACATTACACTTCATCGTAACAGACCCAGAGCTTGCTTTCTAAGATAGGGAATAAGACAAGGATGTCTGTTCTCACGCTGTTGTTCAATATTGCACTGGAGGTCCCAGACATGCAGTAAGGCAAGAAAACAAAACAAAACAAGATGAAAGTCATTCAGATTGTAACCCAAGAAGCACAGCTGTCCTCACACGAAGATGACATGGTCATCTGTGTGAAGATGTCTAAGGAATTTGCAAAAAATCTACTGGTACTAATACATTAGGACTCACAAGATTGCCAGATACAGGGTCCATTGATTTCTGTATACTAGTAACAAGTAACTGGTGAGGAAAGATGTCTTAACACAATAAACACGAACTACGAAAGAAAAATCAATGAAGTGGACTTTAACAAAATTAAGACCTTTTTTTTTCTCTTTGAAAGTCACTTTTAAGAAAATTAAAAGGCAAGTAAAAGGCTGGGAGAAAATATTTATAAAACACGTCAACTGAAATTAAGGCTGCTGAGGCAGAAATAATTTGATCAAGGTTTGTTGGAATCCAAATGTAAGGCTCAACACAGGAAGACTCACCAACAAAGTTGGGCATATTCCAAAGTCTGTTACTAGCTGGAATGCTTTTATAAGAAATGTAGCAGCAGGAAGAAGGGCTCCTCATATTGGAGATGCTCTTTTTTGGTTTTTTTTTTTTTGAGACAGAGTCTCACTCTGTTGCTCAGGCTGGACTGCAGTGTCAGGATCTCAGCTCATTGCAACCTTCGCCTCCCAGGCTCAAGGGATCCTCCCACCTCAGCCTTCTGAGTAGCTGTGACTATAGGCGTGCGCCATCACACTTAGCTAATTTTTGTTTTTTTTTTTTTTTTTTTTTAGAGACAGGGTTTCACCATATTGTTCAGACTGGTCTTGAACTCCTGGGCTCAAGCGATCTGCCTGCCTTGGCTTCCCAAAGTGCTGGGATTACAGATGTGAGCCGTCGTGCCTGGCTGGAGTTGTCCTTTTCCATTGGTGAGTATATTAATACAGAGGTTACAATCATTGGCTACAGATGACAACATATAGGCTAACATGTTCTACGTGCAAGACAATCAATCAGTAAAACTTCATGATTCAGAAATAAATCAGCACAACTTCATGATTTAGAAACAAATCAGTGTCCTTATTAGTGCCAGTGGGTTACGTATTAATTGGTACATCAGCAGTTGGAAGGACTCACGTTAAAATTCTTTACTCAGGAACAGAGTGTAAGCTGTGAATTGTAAGACTTTCCCTGGCAGTCAATTTGGAAGCCTGCCACATGTGACCTATAGGTTATCAAACATTTATCTGACAAATAACTTATATCCAGAATAGATGAAGAGCACTTACAACTGGATAACAGTAACACAAACAATCCAATTAAGAAATGGGCAGACTGGGTGTGGTGGCTCAGGCCTGTAATCCCAGCAATTTGGGAGGCCGAGGTGGGTGGATCACCTGAGGTCAGGAGTTTGAGACCAGCCTTACCAACATGGTGAACCCCATCTCTAATAAAAATACAAAAATTAGACGGGCGTGGTGGTGGGCGCCTATAATCTCAGCTACACAGGAGGCTGAGGCAGGGAGTATTGCTTGAACCCGGGAGGCGGAAGTTGCAGTGAGCCGAGATCGCACCACTGTACTCCAGCCTGGGTGACAGACTTTCACCTTGTTTTGTTTTGTTTTCTTGCCTTACTGCATATCTGGGACTTCCAGTGCAATGTTGAAAAGCAGCAGTGAGAACAGACATCCTTGCCTTATTCCCTATCTTAGAAAGCAAGCTCTGGGTCCGTTACTATGAAGTGTAATGTTCTACTAAGCTGTTAAACTTCTCTTAGATGCCCTTTATCAGGTCAAGAACATTTCTTTTTTCTTTCCTTTCTTTTTTTTTGTCTCTGTCTAAGAAAAAAAAAAAGGAAGAAACGGGCAAAAGATTTGAACAGACAGTTCACTAAAGTAGGTTTTTAGCATCATCTGTAATTAAGAAAATTAGAATTAAAAATACAGCAAGCTGTCACTACACACCTATTAGAACAGCTAAAATTAACAAGATGCACCATACCAAGTGTCAGCAAAGATGTGGAGTAACTGAATCTCTCATACTCTGCTGGTGGAATATAAAATGGTGCGATCACTTTGCAAACAGTCTGGCAGTTTCTTAGCAAGTTAGACCCACCATCTCCCGTACAACTCAACCATTCCACTCTGAGGTATTTACCCAAGAGAAATTAAAGCACTATGTTTTAACACAAAGACTTGTACACAAATGTTCAGAGAATCTGTTTATAACAACCCAAAACTGGAAAATCCCTGATATCCATTAGTAGAAGAATGGTTGAACAAATTATAGCATATTCATTTGGTAGAGTATTACTCAACAATAAAAAGGAATGAGCTATTGATACACAGAGCAACATGGGTGAAACTCAAAAATCATTATTCGGAGTGGAAGGAGGCAGATCACCCCCCAACCCCCCGCCAAAAAACAAGTACATACTGTAGGATGCCACTCATATAAAATCCAGAAAAATGCAGACTAATCTCTAATGACAGAAGGCAGATCAGTGATTACCTAGGAACAGGGATGGAAGGAGGGATGGTTTACCAAAAGACACCAGGAAACGTTTGCATTTGATGGAAATATCTGTTATCTTGATGGTGGTGTCGGCTTCAAGAGTGTGCACATGTCAAAACTTATCCAATGATGCGCTTTAACTATGAGCAGTTTACTGTAAGTCAATTATGCCTCAATAAAGCTGTAAAAAAAACAACAAAAAGAACCTCTTTCAACGACCTTCTTCCACAGGATCCTGGCTGTGCCTGGTGCAAGGGAGGCTGGGAAAGGCACCCTCTGGCTGGCCGCATTCCTCCACTAGGTGTACAGGGGTTCCATTGGGGAGGAAGGAGCCCAAATGGATGGGGAGGCACCTGACACTCCCCAGGCTCTGAGATCAGAGGGACAATGGGGCCCTGTCCGGCCTCTGCCTTCCTGTTGTGACAGCAGATCCCAGTTCAAACCCTAGCCCCTGACTGCCATGGAGCACACTTACCCTGTGCTCCCACACCTCAGTTCCCCACCTGTAAGGCGGGGTTGAGACCCCAGGGGAGCTGGACCCACGGTGATGCATAAAGGGCTCTGGGGGCCACGTGAAGCTGCTCCATGAACTTTTCCTTCCTGCTCCTCACTTTCCATGTGTGGAGCCCAGAGGGAACACACCGGCCTGGTTTGGGGGTCACCAGCACAAAGCCCAGAGCAAGGTGATCATGGGATGGGGGGCTGCTGGGAAGAGCCCTGTCACCTGAGAAGGCC
The DNA here is from genome assembly GCF_028885655.2 of Pongo abelii. Classification (NCBI taxonomy): domain Eukaryota; kingdom Metazoa; phylum Chordata; class Mammalia; order Primates; family Hominidae; genus Pongo; species Pongo abelii. The sequence goes on along the minus strand of NC_072000.2, from coordinate 105,017,624 downwards.
AGAGGTGGCCGGAGATGTTGGTGGAAGAAGACTCGGTCCACAGGCCTGGGCCAGGATGGCTCCTTCCTTCTGCCCCCCAATCCTGGCTGGAGCGGGATGTCCCTCTCCACACTGTGCCTTTGAGGCTGGCCGCGGCCACTGTTCCATGAGCTGAGCAGCCCCTAGATCCCTTGCAGGCACTAGAAGCGGCTGGAACACAGAGGAAAGGCGGAAATAATTTTCCTGCCCAGTGGAGTGAGGCAAGTTGGTGGCCGCCTCTGTGGCCCCATTTCCAACAAGGGCAGCCTGGGACATCCCGCAGCCACAGCCCTCCCGCCACCTCACGTCCCTTTACGAGGAGCTCAGTGCCTGGCACAGAGGGTGCCCCAGCATCAGAGTCTCCCAGTTATTTGCCCCCAGGACCAAAACTGCAAGTGCCTCCTGGACAAGCCTCTTGTTTGCCACCTCATCCCCTGCTCACAGGGAAGATTTTCTGAATAGTCATGTGAGAAGTGGATCGGGGCTGGGGGTGCATTTCCAGTCCACAGAAGAAGAGACAAGGAAACTGAGCTCAGAGAGGAGAATGTCTTGCCCGGGGCAGTCGTGGGCAGGCAGGACCAGGCCCGAGGTTTCCTGGGGCCCAGGCAGGAGGCCTGACCAGTGGCCGTGTGGACATCTGGGGGACGTAAGGGTCACCCATGCCTTGACTGGCACTGTCTTGTGTGGGAGCCAGAAGAGCAGCAGATGCGGGCATACCCTCGAGGGGCTACTGGGAGGCTGGGAGGAGCGCATGTGGGGCCATTAAAGGATGGAGTAGCGAAGACAGGTGCGTCTTCTGGGCCAAGAAATGGTGTCCTGGACAGAGGTGGGGTTGCACAGACAGAGCCCCTCCCCCCACCATTCCAGGGGCCCTGGATCACATGAGTCTCTTTTTTTCTTCCTTTTTTTAAGAGACAGGGTCTTGCTCTGTCACCCAGCCTGGAGTGCATAAGAGACAGGGTCTTTCTCTGTCACCCAGCCTGGAGCGCTGCGTGCAATCACAATTCTCTGAAGCCTTGACCTCCCAGGCTCAAGTGATCCTCCCACCTCAGCCTCCTCAGTAGCTGGGCCCACAGGCACCCGCTACCATGCCAGGCTAATTTTTTAATTTTTACTTGTTGTAGAGATGGCGTCTCCCTATGTTGCTCAGGCTGGTCTCGAACGCCTGAGTTCAAGTGATCCTCCCACCTCGGCTACCCAAAGTGCTAGGATCACAGGCCTGAGGCACCGGACCTGATGGAGCCTCTTTTTTTTTATGGGAATGTTGCCTCCTGTTTTGAGCAGGGACAAGGGGAAAGGAGGCTGAGTGTGTGTGCCTGTGGGTGGTCGGGGTGGAGGGCAGCCTGCAAGGGGAGTGAGGGGGCAGGAGACCCTCAGCATCTGCCAAGAGGATGAGTCACATCAGCGACACCAGTGAGCCCATGGAAGGCCTTGAGTGCCTGGATGGGATGCGGCAGGCAGGCAGATGAGAACCATGGCAGGTTCTTGAGCAGAGGAGAGGCAGAGTGAGAGGATACTGGAACAGATACAAGGCAGGTTTCAGAGACAGGGGCAGGCAGGAGACTACGGGAACTCCCCAGAAGGAGGAGGGAGCTTCTTGGCTGGGAATGGGGGATGTGGGGGCCCGCCGGGCTCTGGGCACCCTCGGCTTCCATCTTTCAGGCCAGTATCCCAACTCCACACTGCCTCAGTCTCCACCTCCAATCCATACCACTCAGGGCAGTGTCAGGCGAGCACAGCAGGATTTGGTGCCTAGCCTCCAGGCAGCCTGGCTCGTGGCCATCCCTGACTTCAGGCACTGCTTCTTGCCATGTTCCTGCCACCTAAGGCTCTTAGAGGTCTGGACTCCAACTCGCTGCCCTAGAGTCCAGGCCCCTGCAGGACGCTCCTCCTTCCACCGGCTTGGCAAGCCTCCCCCAGGCCTGGAGTCCTGCCCAGAGGCACTGGCCACACTGCCGCTGTCCGGATGCCACATACACCTGTGGGGCAGAGTACAGGGGCAGATGTGTTCTCCTTGTGGTCCTACTGCATTAACCACAGAGGAGTTGATCAGTGCCGGCCTCTGGCTCCATGCTCTGGTATGGCCAGCCCGTGCGCCAAGGCTCTTGGGGAACCTTCTTCAGCCCTGCCTGCTGACTCCCCCTCACACTGGGGTTCAGCCCTCTGGTGTTCCCATGGTCACTCCGTCCCTCCCTCATTCATTCATTCATTCATTCAGCTTATCTCTGCCTGCACCTACAGTGGTCTCAGCTTTGGGCGACAAGCCTCTGCAGGTTTGGGGAGGCACCTGGAACTAGGGCCAGTCCTGCCTGGAGGGCCCATGGTGGGGCAGAGAAGGACATCCCTGGGCAGGGACAGTCACTGAGGTCAGAACCAAGCTCAAGGGCACACAGAGAAACACACCAACTAGGGATTGGGGAGGGCTTCCTGGAGGAGGGGGTGCCTGAATGGAGACCAAAAGGCCTAGGTGCGATGCAGGAGATGAAAGGACAAGGCTGCTTCAGGCTGAGGAACAGCATGTGCCAATGTCCCCTGTGGGTCCTTTGCTGTAGCTGTCCCTTGCAAGCTTGGTGAAGACCCTGCCGAGGAAGGGGTCCATGTTCTGCCTCCTGGCCAGGGCTGTTGGGATTGAACAGCACCCGGGGTGGGGCCCCAGTCCGGGCCTCTGGAGGAGCTGATGTGTGCCCTGGAGAAGGGACTAGGAGAAATGGCTGGGAGAAGACGGGAGGGCGCTGGTGGTTTCCAACCCCCTGAAACACTGTCCTGCCTCGGCAGAGGAGGTTAGCCCTGCCCCTGTGGGGCCACAATTGTAGCTCAGAACTTTCTGGGCCTCTGTTAAACTATAGAGACTTCTTGAGGGAATTTCTCATCACCTGAGGGGTGCAAGGAGGGGCTAGATGCCTCCTTTAGCCTGATGTGTGGATTTGACTATGAGCCTTGCTGGGCGTCAGCAGTGGGGTAGGTGGGAGGGGGCTAGCTGGGAGCAACATGGGAAAGCTTCCAAGAAGAAGCAACTTTGGGAGCTGAGATGAGGAGGTTTCCACATGGACACTCCACAAAAGGGCATCTCAGGATAAGGGAAGTCCCTGTGCAAAGACCCAGAAACAGAAGGTCAGGACAGGGATGATGTAGCCGGAGCTCAGCCTGGCTGGGGAGGGCACCACAGTGGTAGCAGGGCCGAGCATGGCCCAGGACCTAGCAGGTGGGCCCCTGAAGGAGCCCAGGCCCCCAGGTGGCCTTGGTGAACACCTGCTGACTGTCTGCAGCAGCATCACACACCCAGTGGCAGTTTCTGTCTCAGTGAGGCCAGCTCGGTGCCATCCCCTGCTCTGTGTCCCCTCCCCTTGCCCAGGCCCAAGCATGGGAGGCCCAGGATGGTGCCCTCCATACCCAGGCCCTGTGCATAAAGAGCCAAGCCCAGTCACACTGAGATGAGATGGGATTTTGCTTTGATAAATATTTGTTTGAAAATGGTTTCCCCATTTACAGTTTTGAAGCCCAAGCCACAGCGCCCAAACCACCTCCACCTGCTGGAAAGGCCTGACACGGGCAGAGGCCCAGGGAGGCCACTGCTGCTTCCCATGGAGACAGAGTAGGGCAGGCAGTGGGGTGGAGGCCAAGGGACTCACAGCACCGCCCCAGGAGGAGCAGTGGCCCAGACCCCTGGGCCTGGGGCCTGCCTCGGACAGAGCACCTATGAGGCTCCCAGCTGCCCCTGTCCGCTTCCTATGGTCCCAGGACCCCCTCATAGTTGGTCGATTTATTTTAGAAAATGCTCCCAGGACAAACGGGTGAAGGGACAGGGCAGCAGGGTATGGTTAGGGTTAGGGTTAGGGTTGGGGTTGGGGTTGGCGTTAGGGTTAGGGCTGGGGTTAAGATTAGGGTTAGGATTTGGTTTGGGATTAGGGTTAGGGTTAGGTTGGGATTAGGCTTAGGTTTGGGGTTGGGATTACGGTTAGGATTTGGGCTAGTGCCGGGGGTGTTGTTGGCAGTGTTTAGTGTTAGGGTTAGGGCTGGGTTGGGGTTTGGTTTAGTGTTCCTTTTGGGATTTGGTTTTGGGTTGGCATTTGGGTTAACTTTAGCATGTGGTGTGGGTTGAGGTTATTGTTTTCCGGCAGGACAGTGTTGGGGTTAAGGTCGGGTTTAGGGTTCCTGTTACTGTTACTGTTCAGGCTAGCATTGGGGTAGGGTTAAAGTTTGCTTTGGTTTTGGGTCCCATTAGAGTTAGGCTTAGCATTTGATATAAGTTGGAATTTGGATTAATATTGCAGTTAGGGTCATTGTTAGATACACACTTGGGCCAATTCAGGGCCTTCTCACCACCTGTGGAGGGCAGCTGTAGCCCGATTCCGCAGGGGACCCCAGAGTTTCAGTTGGAGCACCTGTTGTTTGTGGGAGGGTGGGAAGACACCTCTCACCTTCCCAGAGTCTCTAGGGCTTATAGTCAGAATCCTTGCTCAATCTGTTCTTGTGGGTGGGGATTGGAAGATTAGGCAGGGAACTGGTCAGCATGGCTAGCTGATGCTGGAGCCCCTGTATGTGGCAGTCTGCGGGTGCCTCACTGTCAATGACTTCCCTGACATGCTGTCCTTTCTTTTATACTCAGCCACCAGGGCCAGAAGCCTGGCATCACACCAGGCTATTCCTATCCCCCCCCCGCCTCCATCAATCCATCCATTCTTTGGCACATTTAACCATGAGCCCCAGTGTGATGCCACTGCCTGCCCTGCTCCCCAACCACAGTAGAGGACCACGCATCCCGGGGGGAGACTGACGTCCACATCAACAGACAGATCAGATAGCTCTGGAACGCAGTAAGAGACATGCAAAAAACAAAATAGGGCAATGGGATTGAGCCATGGGGATGGTGATGTCAGACAGAGTGGTCCATAGAGGTCTGAATGAGGGCAGGGGCCTGAGGAGAGGGTCCTCCACAGCCCCAGGGCATCACCTCCAAGTCCTGCCCCTTTCATCCCTTCTTCCCAACCCGGCTGAAACCTTGCCTCCTCCAGGAAGCCTACCTGATGCCCCAGGTTCTGCTGCACTGACTGTAGTTTCCCCATCTGCAAAAAGGGGCTAGTACCACTTCCCCTACAGGGGCATTACAGGGATGCTCCCAGACCCACAACCAACACCTGCTTTCTCTCCGCCTTCCTAGCATAAGGGGGCTGGAGTGGGAAGGATAGAAGAGAGGGCAGGGAGGGTGGGGACGGGAGGTGCGTGCAGCATGGGGGAGGGGCTCTCCTGGGGCCTTCCCAGGCAGGCCTGAGCTGAAGCCTGCAAGCTGCTGGAGCTGAAGCAGGAGCCGCCCCCACCCCACCCGCCCCTCCCCCGCCTCCCCAGCCATCTGTGGCGTTGGCAGCAGCAGTGCCAGGGCGGGCGGTGAACATTCTGGCACCATCTGAGCAGGACCAGCCTCTGGGGAAGGGCCGCAGCCCAGGAGGAGGCAATGTGGGCAGAGCCCTGCCTGTACCCCAGGTTCCACATCCCCCAATGGTGTTTGTCCCCTTGGGGACGGGGAGGGGGAACGGACACTGGAGCTGGCAGGCTGGGCCCCCACTACCTCTCACAGGATGCCTCCACTGCTGTGTGCTGCCTGAATGGTGTCAGAACCTGAGAGGCCAGACTGGAGGTCAGGGAGCCTGTCCCTACTCCTGCTGGGGAAATCAAGGCCCCCTGAGCAAAGAGGCTGGTCCCGTGGTGCACACCAGTGACTGGGTTTGGACGAAGTCTGTCCACGCTTCGAAGGACTGGGAGAGCCCCGCCCTGAGCTGCCGCCTCTCGTTTTGTCTTGACTGTGGTGGGGTGTACTTGGAGGCGCCTCCCTCTGTCCATTGGTTACCCAATCATGTCCCTGGGACCTGAGAGGGAGCAGAGACAGGACTTTGCTTGACACTAAATGGCTCCAGTCAGCTGCTGGTTCTTTTTCTTGTCTCCTTTTTTCTGGGTTTCCCCTCTTGCCTTGCTATCAGTGCCTTTTCTCAGCACTGACACTGCCTGAATGTAGCAACCTACTCCCCAGATTAAATGAGAGAGCATAGAAACTGCAAAGCATACAACATACAGCATATAAGGATGGTGGTGATGGTAGCTCAACAGTGGGAACTCAATGTCCCCAAACTGTATACTTTAAAAGTGGTTAAAATGGTAAATTTTATGTTTTCCATGTTTTCCACAATTAAAAAACAAAAATATACAAGGTACTCATTGGCAGCATCTTCTAATCTGCCATGTACTTGGAAATGATATAAGCATGTGTGAACCATGAGCCCATAGGTTCCCAGGGAGGATATGAGCGAAGCACACAGGCTTTGCCAGCTCTGTTTCCGCCATGCAGGACCCTCCCTGGCTGCCAGCGCTCCTCCCCGGGTTCCCACGCTGGCTGCTGCTGGGCTGGCTGGGATGGAAGACCCTCATGTAGCTGGCACCCTCAGGGCTGCCCCTTGCCCGCTCTGGGAGGACAGAGAAGGGTTCACGCTGCACCTTTACCAGGGTGGGACTGGGCCAGCCTGGGCTCTACCCGGGCAGGTCGGTGGGATGCTTCAGACTGGAGGGATAGGCAGGGGGCAACACTGGTCCTCCTGAAGCCACCTTCCCTTCCTGAGAGCTCCTTGGGGAGAAGGCAGGCCCTGGAAGCCACCGACTGGGGGCTGGGGCAGAGCAAGGGCAGGGAAACGGGCAGCTTGGCCAGGAGGCACCCTTGGGAGCCAGGGTTTTCTCATCTGTAAACTGTGACTCTGCGAGGGCAGGAGCTTGTAGCCCCCGGGGCCTACAGCAGGGCTAGCTGGTACACAGTAGGTGTCTAATAAATGTTGAGGGATTGAATGGACGGACCGATGAAAAGGTTGGGCAGGTCGTTACTGACAGCCTCTGGGTTTCAAGGGCCCATTCACTCTGTCACTCACCTTCGCGCCCGTGCATTAGTTCTCTCATTTATTCATTCCCCCCGCCCCGCATGCTCTACCGCACTCATTCATTCACGCGCTCAGCCATTCAAGCTCGCGCGGGTTCATTCATTCCCTGACCCTCTGCCATTCCTCGCCTGGCCCCAGCGCACGCCGCACCCCCGCGCCCCTGCCCGGCCCTGCGCCCAACACTTGCGCCCCGGCCGGGCGCTGCGGGGAGGACGCGCGGGCTCAGCCGCGGCTGCGCGGGGCCGGGGCTGGCGGGGAGCCGGGCTGGGGGCGGGGGGCGGGCGCTCCCTGCGGGAAGCCGGGCGGGGTGGGGGAGCCCCGGCCGCGCCGGCTCCCGGCGCGCTCGGCCTCGGAGGGGAGGGGGCGGCGGTAGCGGCGGCGGCGGTGGGACCCGAACGCGGCGGCGGCGGTGAGCGGCGAGGCTGCCCTGGGGCAATGTGGACTGGCGGTCGCCGGCCGGGCCGGCTGCGCCGGGCGGTGAGTACCTGCGAGCCGGGAGGGCAGGGCGTGGGCGCGGAGGCGGGGCAGGCGCCACCCACGCCTGGGGCGGTCCCCGCTCAGCGCGGGAGGTGGCCGGCCCCCCGCCCTGCTCCCCTCCGCGCTGCGCCCCCGCCGTGGAGGCTTCACTGGCCCGGGAGGAGCCGGGCCGGGTCTCCTGGGAACTGGGCACTCTCCGGTGGGGCGGGGATGCCCGGCCTCCGCGCGCCGCCGGGAGCGCCAGGGTCCGATCGCGGGGTCCTTGCGCCCTGACACGCGCGCGCCTGCGGCGGGAGGAAAGGAGGGACGGGTGACCCAGGGCGCGGCCGGAGGACTGGGGACCCGCCGCTGTCCCGGGCGGGTGGCGAGGGTGGGGGCAGGCCTCGACCCGCCTGCGTCTGGGGGCAGGGCCAGCCCCTGCTCGGGAGGCTGGAGAAAGGCCCTGGAGCCGGAAGGAGGCTGGACCCGGGGCCGCCTCATTGAGCGTTTGCAGCGCGTGGGCGCGCACGAGCCTCGGACATCACCATCCCATTCAGTACCTCGCGGCAGGTACTATCCTCCTGCCCCTTTACAGGCGAGGAAACTGAGGCTCAGGGAGGCCAGGGCCTCGCCCAGAGCGGCTCAGCCGGCGCGCTCACCCTCCCTGAGCCCCAGCACGTTGGATGGGAATTTCTGCCCCAGCGTTTCCGCTTCCTGCTTGGTTTAGAGGTGTTTCCTTCCTCGTCTGTGCCCCACCCCATCCCCAATGTGGTTTCCTCAGGGCAGGAACAGCGTGGGCGACGCGCTGGAGTCTCCTGAGCCGGCAGAATGGGAGCAGAGTGGGCACCCGGGAGTGGGGCCGGATGGATAGGGAGCACTGCACGTGCAAAGTCCGCATGGCCAAGGTCGGCCGCCAGTGCAGACTCGGGGTCCAGGCCTGGGGGTATGGATGGGGCGGAGTCTCCACAGCCAGGCTCCGTCTGAAGCCCCAGTGCTCTGGCTTTCTGGAGGCCATGGACAGGTTCTTTTCCTTCTCTGGGCCCTAGTTCTCTGCCTGCCAAGAGCAGCAGAGACCCCCACTACTCCCAGGGCCAGGCTCCCACGAGGACTGTGGGCAAAAGCCCCTAACAAACTGCCGTGTGCAGCCCTGCCAGGCTGGGCTTGGTCTTGCCAGCAGGGGCAACTGCCCGTTGGGGGTGGCTCTGCCTGGCATCTGTGACACGCAGGGCGGGGAGACGGCAGCGAGGGCCCCAGCAGCATCCTGCAAACCCTTAATTTTCCCGACTCTCACTATAATCAGGGCGGCTTGGAAAAGCAAGCACCGTGGCAGATGCGGCTCTGCCCGGGCTCAGCACGCGGGCTCTGGGCAATGGGCGGCTGCACTGCCGCCAAGGGCCCTCCCCAGCTTTTGTCTCATATTTATAGATTCCTGGGCTCCGCGTTCCGTTTGTCGTCAAAACCTGAAGCTGTTCGCACCTGGGAGCTGAGTGGGGAGGGGATGGCCACCTAGAACCTCAGCCTAGAGGATGAATTTTCCATGGGCTAGGGTGGAGTGGGGGGACACCTGTCAGAGCCCAGGGCCGGGGAGAGGAAATGAGCCCTAAGCAATCTGGATGATCTTCCATCCACTCTCCCAAGACTTGGGCGCAGGGTCTGGCCCACATAGCTGCCATTTATGGAACGCCTGCTATGTACTGGGCCCTGGATCAGCATTTCCACGCATCATCTCCACGGCAACACTTTGAAGGAGCTTCCCTACTCCTGCAGGCACTCCTGATGTTGAAGAGTGGATGGATGGATGGATGGATGGATGGATGGATGGATGGAAGGATGGATGGATGGATGGATGGGAGGGAGGGAGGGAGGGAGGGATGTATAGGAGGGAGGGAGAGAGGGATGAATGGATGGGAGGGAGGGAGGGAGGGATGGATGGATGGATGGATGGATGGATGGATGGATGGATGGATGGGAGGGAGGGAGGGAGGGAGGGAGGGATGTATAGGAGGGAGGGAGGGAGAGAGGGATGAATGGATGGGAGGGATGGATGGATGGATGGATGGATGGATGGATGGGATTGACTGAAGCCCATGAGTCCATGGCTATTGGACACAGTCCACAAATCATTACCCAGGGTCTGAAGAGGTGGGGCCCAAGGGCTGAGTAGCTGCTGAACAAATGAAGGGGTCAAGGCGTGTTACAGGAGCCTGGCCCAAGGCCTGAAGGTGATGGGGAGAGTGTAGAGTGTTCAAGTCTCAAGACTTAGAGAGGCTGTGTCCTGCTGGAGTGTGGAAGCCATGGCGGTGGGGAGGTGTGGCTCCTCCCCCTAAGGGAGGTAAGGATCCCTGGGACAGATCGGTGGGTGACCCTAGGACTCGCCGTGTTGGTCTAGAATCACCCCGCAGGGTTCTCTTCTGGCTCCCCCTCCTGCCGCAGAGCTGGTCGCTAGCCTTAGTGGAGAGGCCTGGACGGAGGTCTGCAGCCCTGGGTTCTGGTTCCTCCTCTGCTGCTGACTCACTGTCTCCTCTCTAGGGCTCCGTATCAGAAGCTTAACACCCATTACAGTCAGGGGAGTGACTTCTGTGGCCTGAGAGCAGGCATCAGATTGTAGCCTGTGGTGGGAGAAGCTGGCCAGAGGTGTCTCTATTGCTCTAATCATTATAGGAATGAATGAATGAATGATGAATGACTAAGTGTGTGAATTCTACACTCACCTAACATGCTATCCCTAAGCACCCACTCTACACTGCTCATTGGGGTCACTTAGGTGAGTCTGACACAGGCCTTGCCCTCCACGAGTCCACAGTTTGCTGGGAGACATGGACCTTGGCCAGTACAGCAGGAGTTAGGAGCTGCTGGGGCTCTTCTCTCCCCTCTAGCCAGGAAGGGAACTCAAAAGTGGCCCTTGCCTCAACAGGCCATGAGTCTGGAGGACAGTACAGCAGCCTCTGTGGTCTGCCTGGGGTGGGGATCAGCCAGGGCTCAGCTCTGAGCCAAGCAGGGGAATTGCAGTCATTGGTTCAATCAGCAAGCCCTGAGCCCAAGTCAGGGATGGAGATGGGTCAGGCCTGGGCTTTGCCTGGGGAAGCCAGACATGGAAACCTGGTCATCCCACAGTAGGTGTGTGCTGGGATTAAGAGGTGCATGAGGTGGAGAAGCAATGCAGGCATGCTGAAGGGGACGCATGGGTGGATGATACTGTATGGAAGGGAAGCACTAGCAGGATAGAGCAGTGCATGGATGGGTAGAAACCTAGAGGGATAGGCTGGGTGCAGTGGCTCACGCCTGTAATCCCAGCACTTTGGGAGGCTGAGGTGAGTGGACCACCTGAGGTCAGGAGTTCAAGACCAGCCTGACCAATATGGTGAAATCCCGTCTCTACTAAAAATACAAAAAGAATTAGCTGGGTGTGGTGGTGTGCACCTGTAGTTCCAGCCATTTTGGAAGCTGAGACAGGAGAATTGCTTGAACCCAGGAGGCAGAGGTGAGGTTGCAGTGAGCCAAGATCATGCCACTACACTCCAGCCCCTGGGCAACAGAGTGAGACTCCTTCAAAAAAAAAAGGGGGGAAGAAAAAGAAAGAAGAAAGAGAGAGAGAGAGAGGAAGGAAGGAAGGAAGGAAAGAAAGAAAAAGAAGAAAGAAAGAAAGAGAGAAAGAAAGAAAAAGAAAGAAAGAAAGAAAGGAAGGAAGGAAGGAAGGAAGGAAAGAAAGAAAGAGGGATAGATGGAAGGGAGGAGAGGTTGATGGATGTAAGTAGCAAGATAGGGATAGATGGGTGGACAGATGGAAAAGCTGATATGGATACAGGACTGGATTGATAGAACAAAATATCAATGGGTGATACATGGGTGGAGGGAGGGAGACTTCTGATACACAAGGCAAGATTGGTAGATGAATGGATGGGAGGATCTTTGGATGGATGGATGAAGGGATGGATACATAAATGGATACAGGTAGTGCCTGGATGCTGGGATGGGTGGATGAATACTTGAATACATGTCCATGAATGATGGATAGAGGAATGAATGGACACCGGAAGAGTGAGTGCATGGACAGGTGATGAGTGTATATTGACGGATGTGTGGATAGAGGCCTGAGAAGGCAGCAGCTCAGTGCACAAATGGATACAAAGCAATGGATGCATGGATACCAGACACAAGTAACAGAGGAATGGACAGACACATGGAGGGATGGGCAGGCGGACAGATGGAGACGGCAGTGAGAGGACCAGTGGACAGATGAGTGCCCATCAGCGGGTGATGGACACAGACATAGAGGGATGTGTTGGTGCGTGGATGGCACCTGTAAATGGGTGAGCTGTCACAGGGGTGGATGGTGAAGGATGGTTGGTTGAATGGGTGAAGCTTCAGGTCACTCATGCCTTGATTTCCCAGATGCCAGTGTTTTGCTCACAGACCCCCATGTCCCTCTGCTTCAGAGACATATACTACACAGGCGCAGGGTCAGGAGGGGGCTGATCAGACACGGAGACTTAACCCCACCTTGACTATTTTGTGGGAGAAAAGCCGACCCAAACTAACAGCTATTCGGCCTTTCCAGGCCCTCGTTGCCCTGGAAGACCCACTCACGAAATGAGGAAGCAGCAGTGAGGCCTCTTCTAAAGGTCAGTGGCCAGCCAGGCTTCCTACAGGGGTGTCCTTGCCCAGGGATCTCCCTGGAAGACCTGGACAGCTGTGTACATGTCCTATCTGAGGAAGGAGAGCTCGGGCAGAATTCATGTGCTGACAGCACAACCTGTGTTGGGTGCTGGGGACTCAAAAAACATCAAGACCATGGCTGCCCTTGGAGATTCTCAGGCCAGCGTGGAAAATCCAGGGACAGCGGGGCAGGTGATTAGGAGCACAAGTGTGCAGATTCCCAGAGCCTCAGTGTCCTCAACTGCAAAAGGGGGATAATAATAGAAACTTCTGACCTGGTGCAGTGGCTCACGCCTGTAATCCCAGCACTTTGGGAGGCTGAGGCGGGCCGATCACGAGGTCAGATCAAGACCATCCTGGCCAACATGGAGAAACCCCGTCTCTACTAAAAATACAAAAATTAGCTGGGCGTGGTGGTGCGTGCCTGTAATCCCAGCTACTTGGGAGGCTGAGGCAGGAGAATCGCTTAAACCAGGGAGTCAGAGGTTGCAGTGAGCCGAGATCGCGCCACTGCACTCTAGCCTGGCAGCAGAGTGAGACCTGTTTCAAAAACAAAAAAGAAAAAAGAAAGAAAGGAAAAAAAATAAACTTCTGTGCTGAGACGAGGGGAAGGTTGGTAAAGGTGACCACAGCCCTGCTGGCCTCTGCTGCAGCCCCGGCGCATGCCCGCGCCATTGGGGTTTACCCGAGACCCCTCAGAGCCCAGTTTCCTCCTCCGTGAAGCGGGGTAGCTGTTCCTAGCTTTCAGGCCTGCTGTAAGAATGAAGCGAGGTGATGTTTGGCACTGTTAGCAGAAGCCCGGCGTGCCTGCCCACTCGGCAGGGTCCTCCCAACATCCTGTGGCCTGGTCTTCCTGCTCCAGTCCCAGCAGGCAGTGGGCAGCCTCATGCCCCTTCTCTCGGAGCTGGCAGGGGCCAGCTTTCCAACCACAAGGGCAGTGTGTGCCAGGCAGCAGGAGAGGGGCTTGGGCATCTGGAGAGGAAGCGGATGTGAGTGCCTGACCTTTGGGGTTCTGTCCTGGGCCTGCCATGCCCAAGCCATGTGACCTCCGACAGGTCACTGCACCTTTCTGAGACCCTGCTTCTTTTAGCAGAAAATAGAGCCTTTGGCTGTCCTGCTGCACAGAGGCGGGTGGGGATTTGGGGTGATGACGCATGCCCAGCACAGAACTTGGCACGCAGGAGGGGCTTGGGAAGCAGGACTGAATCAGATGAGTCAAGAGTCAGGGGCTGCGGTGCCAGGAGCCGGAAGCCCCTCCAGGAGAGGTTGTCCAGGCTGCTGGTAGGTGATCAGGCCCAGGCCGTGAGCCCACGGCAGCCGGCAGCATCCTCAGAGCCTCAGGCCCAGGCGCCTGAGAGCCAGCAGGTTGTTATGACAACGGAAACTTGCCTGATGCAGCCTGAAACTCTGGAAGCAGCTCAGAGGACTGGTTGGCCAGAGCCCCCAGAACACTCCTGCAACCATGCAAGCTAGTGAAATGGCCACATCAGAGCCCCAGTGCTAATGAGTCCTGAAGTCCCTTGCTCACACCACTTCCCAGCACTGCCATGGGCTGAGTTCTGCCCCATGCCCACCTGACAGATGAGGAGGGGATGTGGCTTGCCCGCGGGCCTGTTGGAGTGCGGAGAAGGGATTTGAACTTGGATCTGCCAGCCTCCAAGTCTCTTTCCCACTGGTGATAGGGCAGGGGCTGAACGGCTGCTGCTGGGGAAGGGCTGTCCAGGTGTAGAGGGGCGACTGTCGGGGACCATGGAGTGGCAGGAGGACACTGTGGCCTCCCAAGAGCCTGAGATCCCTCCCCTATATTCTCATCCTGTTTCCAGTCAGAGTAGGCCCACACCAGGCTGGGGATGTTTGTGAACTGACAGCCTGAACCTGCTATGCCATTCATTCAGTCAGTCATTCAAGAACTACGTATTGAACACCTGCTATGTGCCAGGCCCTATGCAAAGAGCTGGGATACAGTGGAACTTACATTCTACGGGGGGACACACACACAGATAATAAATAATTGCAAACATTAATTACAGTTGGGGGCCAGGGCCATAAGGGGCTGCCGCAGGGGTACTTGATCTAATCTGAGGGACAGAGGGGGACAGGCTGTGAAACTGGGACTCTGAAGGTCAGCTGGGAATTAGATGATGGGAAGGAGGGGAAGGGAGAGAGTGAGAGTGTTTCTGGCAGAGGGAAAGCAAGTACAAAGGCCCTGAGGTCAGATAGAGCTTAGCACATCCAGAACCTGAGAGACGTTCCTTGGCACGGGGGAGCACGGGGCGGGAGGGTAGCAGAGAGAGAGAGAAAACACCAGCAATTGTCAGGGCCTTGCAGTGTATATGAAGGTGTGACGTTGTCTAGTCACCTGGCTTGTGATTTTATTTATTTTTATTTATTTATGTATTTATTTTTTAGATAGAGTCTTGCCCTGTCACCCAGGCTGGAGTGCAGTGGTATGATCTCAGCTCACTGCAACCTCTGCCTCCCGGGTTCAAGTGATTCTTCTGCTTCAGCCTCCCAAGTAGCTGGGACTACAGGCGGGTGCCACCACACCCAGCTAATTTTTGTATTTTTAGTAGAGATGGGGTTTCATCATGTTGGTTAGGCTAGTCTCAAACTCCTGACCTCAGGTGATCTGCCTGCCTCGGCCTCCCAAAGTGCTGGGATTACAGGCATGAGCCACTGTGCCCAGCCTGGTCTGTGATTTTAAAAGGTCATACTTGCCGTGTTTGTGGGATGGGCCGGGCTGGATCCGCATCGACTCAGGAGCCGCAGGAAGGGACGATCACAGGTGTCCAAGTGAGGCCATGGTGAGGCCATGCACTGAGTTTTGCAGACTCAGTCAGGGGTGCCTTGGGCATTCAGAGAGGTGTCCAGCTGAGCTCAGAAAAGCAGGGGTCCCCAGCACCTGATGGAGGCATCCAGACAGAGCCCAGATGTATAGCTATGAGCATATCACACAGGGCCTCAACCTCTCTCCAAGCAACACCAGAGGCCAGGCCAGGGATGGTGGTAATGCCCGCCAGGCCAAGGGCCTGGGCTGCCACCCCTGGAGAGCCTTCCTTCACTCTAGCACCCCAAAGCCGCATCCTAGGAAGGATCTCTGTGTGGGGTGCAGTGGGCAGGCGTGTCTCCCTTCACACAAAGGATGGAGGGTCCAGGTCTGGCTCTAACCCTTCTCTAAGTTTATCTCCCTGACCCCACTCCCACCTAACTACACCCCAGGCCTCCATGTGCCAAAGGCTCTTGCTCATAGCGTTAACAACTACTTTTTCTCACCCTAACCCTGTATATCATTGGAGAATTGCACATAGCTGCTACCAACAGAGATGAAATAACCATAGCTTAAAGACAAGGGGTTATTTTTCTTTCAAGTTAAAGAAGTACCAGAAGCAGGCCAGGCACAGTGGCTCACGCCTGTAATCCCAGCACTTTGGGAGGCCAAGGCAGGCGGATCACCTGAGGTCAGGAGTTCGAGACTAGCCTGACCAACATGGTGAAACTCTGTGTCTACTAAAAATACAAAAATTAGCCGGGCATGGTAGCAGGCGCCTGTAGTCTCAGCTACTTTGGAAGCTGAGGCAGGGGAATTGCTTGAATCTGGGAGGCAGAAGTTGCAGTGAGCCGAGATCACGTCATTGTAATCCAGCCTGGGCAACAAGAGTGAAACTCCATCTCAAAGAAAAAAGTACCAGAGGCAGATGATGCAGGGCTGGTGTGATGATGATTCAGTGGTCATGAGAGATCCGGATTCCTTTTGTCTTTCTGCTCCTCCATCTTTTATATATGGCTTCTGCCACAAGTTTGTCTCATGGTGCAAAATGGCTGCCACAGCTCCAGCCATCACTTCCATGTTCTAGAGAAGAAGCAGGAGGTTGGGGAATGGGAAAAGGACACAGGCTGGCTGTCTGATCTTTTTTGCAGAGCTCTGCCAGCAGTCACACCCAACTTCTGTTTATAGTTCATTGGCTATCTCCTGGCCTGGCTGCATAGGAGCCCGGGAAAGGTGGTCTTTTAGCCGACTACCCTGTATCCCAAAAGAAAATGAAGGCTCTGTAATAAGGATGTACGGGAGGACTGTGGGCTGCCCGCAGCCTCTGCCACCCCCTCCCATTTGCTGGTTTGCTGCAGTTCCAGTTTGCCCTGCTTCGGGCCCAGTGCTCACGCCGTCATGGTGGCCATCATGGCCATCTGTCCACTGCCTGTCCTCTGTGCCCCTGCACCGCACCTGGCAGAGGAGATGTGAGAGTAGGAGAGGGGGAGTCCCAGCCCAGGGCCCTGTGCACCATGGGAGCTCACTCAGGGCGGGCTGCCTCCCCAGGCAGAGCCCAGGACACGACCTTCTCCTCTCTAGCACTTTCTAAGCCCTGAAGCTCAGCTCTCATTTAGTGAGAATCGATTTGGGGGTGGGAGGCCAAGAGGCCCTGCCACTGGATCAATGGGCAGGCGGTCATCTGGCTGGTGGCCCTGGCCTGTGAGGACAGGAGGCACAGCCCCCAAGAGGGCACAGGGATCCCGGCCCCATGGGAGGAGAGGAGTTGGTTACGGCACTCTTGGAGCTCGGACCTTGGACTGACGAAGGAGGATGCTCTCAGGGGCCAGCTCCCAGGCACGGGGCTCTAACCCTACCTGTCCCAGGCAGGACGGCTACAGCTCCCTCCTGGAGCCCGGGACAGAAGCCCCCATCAAGGAAGCGCAAAGACAGGACCTTCGAAGTCACATGCCAAGCCCCAGCCAAGGTCGGAACCCCAAGGGCAAAGCATCTTGCCACAGTTGGGCAGCTCGGTCCAGCCAGGAAATGGCCCGGGTGTCGCCAGCCCGGCCATCCTCCCCAGAGTCCCTGAACACAGGCAGCCGGGCTGTCACAGGCTCCCTTGCACGCCTGGGCCGCCGGAGGGAGGCCCGACTGCCCTTCTCCAGGTTCCTGGATGAGGTCACTGTGCGGGTTCTGGACCCTGGGACCCTGGAGGCCTTCAGGGTGCCCAGAGGCCGCAGCCCAGAGCCCTCTGCAGCGGATCGAGGCCAAGGCCTAGCCCAGGAGGCCCTTGCAAGAGCTGCAGCCCCAGGGAAGAAGGACCCAGCCCTGAGCTCCCAGCTTTCTTCGGAGGCGGCCGCTGAAGCTGCAAGCAGAGTGGGGCCAGGCCAGGCCGTGGGAACTAGTGGGCCTTGCTTGGGCAGTGGCAAGCTCGGAGGCCAGGCTGCCTCCCCTTGGAGGCCTCCAGGTCGGGTGAGTCTCAACCCCAGAGGTCTCTTCCCTCCCCATGTGCCGCTTCCCCACAGGTCCTGGCTGACCTGCTCCGAGTTCCCTCCCCACACCCCTTTTATAATATCTGTAACGGGAAAGACCTTAATTGCCAAAAGAATGAATCTCTAAGGTGAAATTTCTGGCTTTGGGGCAGGCAGACTATTTCTGTACGGAAGGCACATGCGTGAATAGTAATGATAACAGCAATAATAATCCCCTCCCTACTGTGGCGGAGCCTTGGTGGTTTACCTCGGGCTTTCCCGTGATTATCCTTTTACATTTTTGAACCTGAGACAACCCCACATGAGGCAGGCTGTCCCATAGGCCTGTCAGGCGGGGAGGTGAGCTTTCATAGCTGCCCCCATTATATGGAGTTGGAAACTGAGGTTGTGAGGGGCTGCCACTTGCCCCGGGTGACACAGGGAGTCCGGGCTTGGGCTGTAGAGCTCTTTCCTCGTACTCCATCCACACATGCACTCTGGCCTCACTCAGACAGATGGACGGGTGGATGGGCGAAAGATGTGGTGAGATTTCCTTGGCTGTCCTGGGGATGGAGCTGTGCAGAGTGTCGGGCAGATGAGACCTCATCCAGGGGCTGGCACCCCCACCTTGGTGCTGACCTTCCATGCCCTGTACCATCTGTGTCCCCTGGGCCGGGGAGGGTCCTCCTGGGCTGCCCGGATGTTGCTTGTGCCCCAGTTCCACCTTCTCCCAACACAGGATGGAGGCGGAGGCCGTGGGCTGGGTTTGTGGGATATCAACCTGTAGCCGCCCAGGAAGGCTTTCCTGCTGGGAGGGGGTCTGTCCTGAGGACAAATCCCGGGTGAGCACGGTGGCTGATACTCACCGAGCATTGACTAGTGTTCTCAGCTTCTGACCCCCAGCTTGGATGCAACCCCAGGAGGTCGGCGCCATCATTATGTCTCCAGTGCACAGAGGAGGAGGGAGGTGGAGGAGCCGGGTTGGGCCCAGGCACTTTGCCCTCCACCTCTGCCACCTGTGTGCTGCTGGCCCTCAGGTGGCCTGCTCTGTCCAGGGTTAGCCAGGGACAGGCCGGTGGGTGGGAAGTTCTGGTGATTTGAAGCCCTGCCAGCCCTTTCCCTGTAGGTCTGCACGGCCAGCTGGGGCCAGGCAGCTCTGGGTGGAAGTGTATCTCGAGGGTCAGTGGCCTTCTGTGTGACTCTGGACAGGTCACCCATCCCCATCGTGCCTCAGTTTCCCCAGCAGTGAAAAGTCAGTCATGACCACAGGCACCTAATAAGCATTGTGTCCCCGCCTGCTCCTCCGGGGGTGGTGAGCTGGGAGCCCCGCTTCTTTGGTGCTCTTGGCTCCGCTTACCGCGCAGACCATCCTCTGGGGACTGCTGGGCCCCAGGGGAGTCCTGGTGCCACCCAGGCCCTGGAGGATTCCATCCCAAGGCTTCTTGCACATATCTCTCGGGGCCTCAGGGCCTGTTGGGGCCCAACAGTGTGTTCAGGGGGCGAGGCTGCACCCTGGGGCCTGGCCAGGGTGGCCCCACCCAGGAGCCCAGCTTGACTCCTTGAAGCGGGAGGTGGCATCACCCCCAGCAGGAGGGGCTGGACCATACCTGGCCTTGGAGGCCCCGGTCTCCAGGCCTAACTCCTGCTGCACCCCACTTTCCCCCACCAGCCCCCCAGGATCGTATCTCATGATGGGCGCCAACTCTGAGCCCCCCAGCTCCAGCCTCAGATCAAATACAGCAAGCCTGTGAAAGTGATCCTAGGGTCAGGCTCATTCTATAAACCAGGCACTGAGGCCCAGAAAGCTGAGTCCAGCAGAGTCCTGGTTGGGCTGTGCCCTGGCTCAAGTCATACTCCCCCCAGTGTCTCCATGGGGACATTAGAGATAACTGGGGAAGGACCCTGGCACAAGGTAGGGATTCAGCCGCCGGGATGATAGTGGTGATAAAGATAGTGATGCCAGCCCTTCACAGGGGCTTGTCTGTTGATTTGAGCACCCACTGTGTGCCTCGTACCTTCCTGGCCTGGACAAGCCTGTGTCCCCAGAATGCTTTCTGGAGGGGTAGCTCTGGGGAAGCAAGGCAGATCCCTGGCTTCCAGTCACCAACCTGCAAACCGTTTCTTGAGAGACAATGCCTGGGGCTCCACCATGAACCACTTCTGGGAGGAAGCTGCTGCCCCAGGAGGGCCCTGGGTTTCAGTCCTGTCCTGTGCAGTCCTGCCTGGCTGAGTGGCCATGGGTGAGTCTCTGGTCCTCCTCTTCGTTGGTCAGCAAACAAGAGGCTATTGTAGAAGGTCTCTAGGACCTCCGATTATCACAGACTTGGGACTGAGCCTCATTTATACTAGTGTGAATGACTCGATCCAATGTTTATCGAGAACAAAAGTCAAGAAGGAGCAGGAAGCACAGGGCAAGGGGCATGGTCCTGGGTGGGGTCATGACAACACCCCCAATGCAAGTCCCCAAGGCTGCAGTTGGATCCTCTCTGAGAGGCTTTCTGGCTGAGTGACCTTGAATAAGTCACTCTGCCCTCCCGGCCTCAGCCTCCCGATAATAGGGAAAGCTCAGATGTGGATGGCCCCCTTCCTGAATGGGGGACCCCCAAGGTGCCTGGAGAGGGGGCAGCTGCTTCCCAGCCCCGCTGACTGTTGCCATGTGGGAATGTGGGCCGACGTTGCCAGATCTTCCAAAATTTTCAGTAGAAGCCAAAAATACGGATTTTAAAATGTAAACTCCCAATTTTTAAATGTTGGCTCAAATGTTTAAAAAAAAAAAAAAAAAACCTTTGTGCAGGCCAAATACAACATGCTGGTGGGCCAGATTTAGCTCCGGGAGGCCAGTTCGCAGTCACCAGCCTAGCCTGGTGGCACTGGGGCACAGCTGGGAAAAGGGAGGCCCTGTATGAAGTCACACAGAGCCTAGACAAGACCCAGGGCTCAGGTCACAGGTGGGACAGGGTCTCCTCTGCAGCCAAGGCCAGGTGCCCGGATTCCCCAGGGGAAAGATATTCTTGGCCCCATCTGGGGACAGCCCCAAGCCAGGGCCTGGGTTCAGATCCTCAACTTGCTGGGTAACCCTGGGCAAGCACTCTTCCCTCTCCCATTGATCAGATAAGGCCAGGAAAGCCCACGGCTCCTTTGGGACTGCAGCGGAGGCTCTGGGGAACCCCACCATGCGCCCAGCACCGGCGAGGCCCTTGGGGATGCCTGGGGTTCACGAGACCCAGGCGGCTCTCCGTCCTTGTCCTACCTGTGGGTCAGCCCGTGACACTGATGATCCCGCTCTCCTCCTTGAGACAGCCCCCGAAGGACCACCTCCACCCTTAATGCAGACTCTTCTCCCACCTCCCACCCACCCTTCCCCAGTCTCCTTGGCTGGTCCTGCTCACCTCCTGACCCCCAACAGTGGCAGAGTCCCTGGCTCCGTCCCAGCCCCTGTCCCCTTCCACCGCTGCTGCCCTGGCGGCCTCCCCAGTGCTGCGGCTGTGTCACCTCTGATCTGACCATTTCCAGGTTCACATCTCCTGGAGCCTCCCCTGAACTCCAAGCCCATTTCGCAGCCCTTGGTGTCTCCCCTGGGATGGCCAAGGGGCACCACCAGCCCTGAATTCCCCATGTTCCCCCGCCTGCCTCCAGCTGCTCGGGTCACAACGCATCTGTCACCTCAGGGGTTCTCTTCCTTCCATGTCTCTGCTTCTAGACTGCCTGGGAATCTGAGAATCCCTCCCACCTCCAGCCCAGGCCCCGTGGGCCTGGCTGGATGCCCTGGGGTCCTGCACTTGCCCCTCTCCACACAGCATTGTGAAGGAGACGCCTCCATTCATCCCTCCAGGGGCTCCCATCCACCTCATGGCAGAAGCCAAGGTCCTGATGAGGGCGCAGAGGCCCCGTACCCCAGCTGCTCCTTTCCACTGGTGACTAGGATGCTTCCCAAACTCACCAGGCACAGCCACAGGGCTGCTCCTCCAGCGACCTTCCAGGACTCACCCTCCCCTCCTCTGGCGGCCCCCTCGGGACTCACCCGCCCCTCCTCCGGAAGCCCCTCCCCCTGGACTCACCCGCCCCCTCCTCCGGAAGCCCCTCCCCCTGGACTCACCCGCCCCCTCCTCCGGAAGCCCCTCCCCCCAGACTCACCCGCCCCCTCCTCCGGTGGCCCCTCGGGATTCATCTGCTACTGGGCTCAGCTCACTTCATCCGGGCCTCTGTGTTCATCACTGCACCCCTTTCCTGCCCCACCCTGCCTCCATCCTTCTCTGTACACCTATCCCCGTCGGACATACGGGGTGGGAGGGGTGGTGTACTGATTCCTTTCTTGGGGTCTGTCTCCCTGCGTGACAATATCAGCACAGTGAGGGCAGAGAATTTCATCCAGTCTGACCGGTGCTGAATCCCCCAGAACAGGGATCTGCACACAGTCAATGTTTGCCAAACGAATGTCACAAGGCAGGTACCATGTAAAACATCTTAGAAAGCTGTCCGCCCCAAGTGATCAGTTAGAAGGCTGGCTCTCCAGAACAGCCACACCCCGTCCCCAGGACGGTCCCTTACACACAGCCGCCTTGTCGCTCCCAGTGAAGGATTTTCCATCTTTCCTTCCTAGATGAGTAACTGAGAGTCAGAGCGGTTGAGAGCCCTGCCTAAGGTCCCACAGCTGCGGAGGAGGCCCCATCCCCCCAGGGCTCACCTCCACCCTCCACACGTTAGGCTCATTTCCTCCCCTCAAGGAGGGGTAAGGGCAACAAGATTGGGGGAAACTGAGGAAGCTAGAGCCCAGCGTGGGTGTAAGGAGTCCTGGGGGGCCAAGCACTGGGGTTGGGGTTGGAGAGGCCAGCCCCATGCCCTGAGGGAAGGTGGGGCTGGCCTGAGTCAGAGGCAGAGCTGGGACAGGAACCCAGGCCTCTGTCCTTGGCATGGTCCTCATCACCTGGCAGGCCCCCTGCAGAGGTGGGCTCACTCTCCTCGTCATGGTGTCAGAAATCAGCCGGATTTAGGGGGCAGTGGGCAGCCGTGCAATGGGGCCAGATGGTCCGGCAGAGGATTTATGTGCTCCATTATGGGGGCCACAGCAGGACTGACCCACATCTGCAGAGGGGTTTCCCAGGGCAGAACTCTGCGAGGATACGATGCCTGGTACCAAGGGGCTCCGTGCCTTCCCGCGCAGGGGAAGGCTTGAAGAAGGGACGCGGATGGTGTTAGAATGACGAGGACACACTGCATTCGTTCAGGCCAACACCACCTGCTCACCGCAGGGCTTCCACGCCAGGCCCTGGACACAGGGAGATGCAGTGGCAGAATGGAGGAGCTCTACTGTTGGGGCGTCACCAATGCTTTAGATGGGTAGTCAGGGAAGGGAGGCCCCGGCCGTGCAGAGTCAGGGCAGAACATTCCAGATGCAAGGAACTAGTGCAAAGACCCTAAGACAGGGATGGGCCAGGTGAGCCTGGAGCCGGCAAGGCAGCCACTGTAGCCAGCGTGTGCCTGGCGAGGGGAGGCTGCTGGGCATGGGGGTCGGCTGGTTAGGCAGGGCCAGGTCAGTATTTACCAACCCCTCATGGAGGCCTGACAGGTGGCACAGAGTCACTCCCTCCACCTTGTCTGGGGAGGCCCTACTGTGTGCCAGTCTCTGTGCCCGGGTGCCACAGGGAAGATGGCAAGGGCCCTGGCCCCAAATCCCCAGGCTCCTGCCTATAAACTGCAAGTGCACAGCTGATGAGACCCACCCAGCAAAGCTGCTGTGACACTTCAATGGAACTGATTTCTGTGACCGGGTCCAAAGCCACCCTGGGGACAGAGCAGGGGAGGAAAGGGTGGACGGGCATGTTTCTGACCCAGGCGACCCTCCCGACGCTGGTAAGAAAAGGAAGTAGGAGGTGGGAGGGAGGCAGCTGGGAGCTCCACAGGGCTCAGCCCATGCAGGGATGGGCACATCATCAGGACCCAGATGGCCACAGGTGGGAGTGAGGAGAGAGCAGGGTCCAGTGGCCAACAGGCAGGGCTCCTGTGAGGGGTCAGGAGATAAAGGTGGCTGCTGGGCTGGACCACCAGAAAGAGGTAGGGACTTAAGGCAGACGGTGGGAAGAGGTGTGTTGGAGGAAGAGGCAGTGGGTGTGAGTGGGGCTGGACAGCGCCCAGAGGCGGGGAGGGACTGTGCCCTGAGGACTGTCCCCCAAGAGCACCCAGTGTGCACCCTGTGTTCCCAGCCTCCCTGAGGGAGATCCTGCCGCCTCACTTCACAGTGGGAACCCTGGAGCACCCCACAGACTCCTCATCCTCATGGCCCCCACCCACTGGCCCAAGACCCAGGCAGCACCGCGGTTCTCCAGCCCATCAGGCAGGCCTCGGCTAACCTCAGGGGACTTGAGCAAGCCACTTCATGTGCTGCCCTCCGTTTCCTCACCCATAGCAAGGGCCTCACAAAAATCACTGAGTCCTGTGGTCAATGAATGGCTGAATCAAAACTTGCACCCGGGGTGCGGGTCCCATGCAGGAGCCTCATGGGAGACTGTCCCCGAGGGCACAGCACATCGGCCAGGGAAGCTTCCTTGCTATCTCCTCCCTAGCCACCCATAAAGATGCCTGGGTCACTCCTGCATGGAGAGCGTCAGGCACAACCCGTCTTTTAGTCCCCCCACCCCTGCTAGGTGCTGTGCTGGTCCAGGGACACAGAGCTGGGACACAGAGTCCTGTCCCATCTGGTGTGGGGGTGAACTCAGTGACTCCACTGAGTTCCCACAGAGGGCCGCATGGAGGACACAGCCTCCAAGGGGGAGGGCAGTGGCTGCCCCGAAGGCAATGGGTCAGAGGAGGATTTGAGCTACAGTAGCATCAAAGCCAGGCTTCGGGATCTAGAATAGGCTTGAAGGGCAGAGGCTGCCTGTTCCCTGCCTGTCTCTTGCCCTGCCCAGCCCCCACCGCTCCACCAGGGCAGCTCAGCAACCTCCCCGGCCTTTCCCTCCAGTTCCCTTCTGGGGGTGGGGGGAATTCCCATCCAAGCCTTTTAGAAGGGCTGAAACATTCAATGTAAATAATTAATGCTAGATTTTTAAAATTAAATTTTAATACATTCTTATTAGTTTTAGACAAACTCCCTGGCAGGTCATTCGCCGTGAGTGATTGAGGTTGGCAACCAGAGACAGCCTTTGGGTGGGAAAGGCTCCTGAGCAGTGGGGTCCAGGCGCAGCTGGGCCCCTTCAGCTGCGGGATCTCCAGCAAGCCTCTTCTCTCTTGGAGCTTTGCTCCGGCATAGGCGGTCCGGGGCTTTCGTGGTAGAGCTGTGGTGAGGAGCCGTGGGAAGCGCTATGATGTGTAAGGGGCGGTGGACGTTATTGTTACGACTAGCGTGGCCATTCTGCTGAGGGTGGCCTCCCAGGACCGGAGGGGGCAGAGGGGGTTTTCCTCATTAGCCCCTGGAGAGCAGAGCTTGCTTCCTCTGCTGTCCCCTCTCTCTGCTGGAGAACTCAGCCCAGAGCTAGTGAATGAGTGGGTGTCTGTGGATGGAGAAACACTTGGATTTCTTGGGTTTGGTTTGATCCTGGTTCAGGTCTGACCCTCTGAGTGGACGGCTCCTCCCACGCTGCGCTGGTTTAGCGCAGGCCAAGCCTGCTGGGTGCTGGGGGTGTCCTGGTGAGAACACAGGGCTCCTGCCCGCGAGCTCACAGCCAGGAGGGGAAAGGGCCAGGAAAGACAGGCTCCAGTGCCGTGGGATCCAGGCATGCACTGGCCGTGTTTATTGAGCGCCTGCTGTATGCTGGGACCTAGCATGAGAAGCGCTGTCATGGGGACCCGGAAAGGTGGGCCTGGGGAAGAGAGCGGTGTGGGGGTCGCGCTGGCTGGCGGCAAAGTCTTCCCGGCAAACTCCTTGTCTTGCAGGAGGAGGGTTTATGGAGGGGTCCAGGCTGGTGGTCTTGGACAACTTTTAGAGCGTCTGGGGAGGGGAACCGCCATCCGGGCGCCTTAGGGATCCCTTCCCCTGAAATTCCTTCCCCCACCCCAGCCGCTCCGCAGCCCGCGGGTGCGGAAGGGCAGTGGAGCGCCTCGTCCAGCTGCCTCCCCCTTTCCCCCAGCTTTCAGGTGAGGAAACTGAGGCCGGGAGAGCGCCGGAAGGCCGGCCCGAGCACCCGGGAAGTTGGTGGCCGAGCCTGGCCGAGGCCCCGGGGCCGGGCCTTCTAGCTTGGCGCTGCGGCCGGGCTGCGCCCTAGCCCGGCGGGGCGGTGGGGGAGGCGGCGTGGGGCCCGGACCCGAGCGGAGCGCGCTCCCGGCGGACGCGGCGGCGGCGCCCGGTGCGAGGGGCCGGGATGGGCAGTCATCAGTCTTCCCAGGTCTGTCGCGTGGCCCCTGAGCTGGGACCCCCGTCCCCCTTGAGTGCCAGTCACGGCACAGAAAGACGGGGAAAGCCCCGGGGAGCGGCCTCTCCCGGGTGATGGAGAGCCCGCCCGGCGCCCCCAGCTCCACGCAGGAAGTGCGATCCCGCCCGGGCCGCTTGCGGTCCCCGTCGCTCGCCCGCGCCCACAAGGTTAACGGCGGCGGGTGGGTCCCCCTGCCCGGCGCGCGGAGGGGCTGCCCGGCTGAGCGGGGCTGGGCAGGGAGGGTCTCCAAGCCGCGCGCGGGTGGGTCTGCGCAAGCAGGCAGGGAGCCCCGCCGGCGAGCCGGGCGCTCACGGGTTAATCCCTGGGGCCCGGGAGGGGCAAGCCAGGCCCAGAACCCCAGAATCTGAGGGCAGTGGGTCCCTGATTGAGAAGTCGAGGCTCCAAATGCCATCGCCCTCGGATTGTGTGAGTGTCAGGTTTTGCAATCCTGCACGGCCCCGAATTCCCCAACATTCTCCGACTCGGAGGTTCTGCGATGCCAGGGCTCGGCTTCCTCCGGGAGGGAGCGCGGGGCAGGAAGGGTTAACGGGTGGGGTGGGGGGAGCAGCGGGGCCGCGGCCGCCGGAGAGTTAACGGGGACAGGCCGAGTCCCCCTTCTCCGGGCAAGGCCGAGATCGCCCCTGGCCGGGCCATCCCGGGCCGGCCCCTTCTTCGCCCCGGGGGGCGTAACTCGGTGCAGGAAGCGCGGCGGCCCGGGCAGGCTCACCTGTTACTCGGCCGCGGCCCGGCGCGCCCACTGAGTCACGGGGGCCGCGGCCGGGACTGGGGGCTGGGGACGCGCGGCGCCGGGCTTCCCACGGACGGGGCCCCGCGGGATTGCCCGGCCGTGCCCGTTGGCCCGGCTCTGCCCGGCGCGGCCGCGGAGCGCACGCCTCCTGCCTGCTGACCCTCTCCTTTGGTTTCTCGCAGGCCTCTGCCGCAGACATGGAG
Organism: Pongo abelii; assembly: GCF_028885655.2. Classification (NCBI taxonomy): domain Eukaryota; kingdom Metazoa; phylum Chordata; class Mammalia; order Primates; family Hominidae; genus Pongo; species Pongo abelii. Next base: position 104,991,064 of record NC_072000.2, on the reverse strand, counting down.
AAACTCAGGTGAGTGGAGCGTCTCCCGTGCCGCGGCTCGCGGGGGCCGGGTCGGGGGTGAGGGCGCTGGGGAAGGCGGGGGAAGGGGGCTCCACCCGAGCGCACCCCCTGGGCCCGCGGGCGGCCTCGGCGGGGCTGCGGGCCAGGTGCGTGTGTGTGGTGCGTGTGTGCGCGCCGCGAGGCGCTGGGGAGCCCCGCGCGGGGGCTCCTCCGCCGGCCCGGGCCGCTGCGGCGGGAGCTGGGGCTAGCGCCACTGAGGGCCGGGCTGCCCTCTACCCGGGGCCGCCCGGTCCTGTGCGGTCCTCAGCGCCCCTCTGCTCCCTGCCCTGGACTCTCGCTGGTCTCCGGGGACCCTCCGGGTTCCGTTCGTGCCGTTCCGCACTGCCCCGGCGCTGGCTCGCCCCCCACCCCACCCCCCACCACACACCCCCCCCACCCCCACCCCCCGGGCTGCCAGTTGCCTGGCTCTGAGCTTTTAAGTGTCCGCCTCTGGGGGGCGGGGGTGGGGGATGGAGTCCTCGCGGCTGGACCAGGCAGCCGCGTCTTGGAGCCATTTTGGGGGAATCCCGCGACAGCTTCTGGGGAGTGTCCCCCGCGGCCTCCCTCCGGGTGCTAAACTTTAAGCCTTGGTAGACTTCACGGGGCCGCCTGCGCGGCAGGCCTGGGATCAGCCCGTTTGAATATTTTTCAGTTTCTCCACGACTTCCCCTGGCACCCTGACCCCTACTTTGGGAACACCCCTCCCGTATTTTCCTTCCGGAGCCTGAGCCGAGGCGTTGTGTGGGCGGCAGGCCCAGCTCTGGCTGCTGGGTTTCAGCATTGTCTCCCCTGGCCTATAGGGTCTCCGTCCTCGCCACTTCCTCCCGAGGCCAGACTTGGCATCCTGGGGAGGAGGCCGGGTAGAGGAGCACCGCTCCCCCAAGGAGCAGAGCCCCAGCAGAGCCCAGGCTGGGCCCAGGTCTAGGGCAGAGGGGCCCTGGGCCCTGCCAGCTGATCCTTAGTGCCGTGGGTGAGTGGCTTGGAAATACCCAGGTGGGAGCCTGGGAACAGGTGGGCTCACACAGAGATCCAGGGTGGACTCTTAGAGCAGGGCCATCTCCTGGGCCATGGAGCTGATGTGCAGCCCCCACTGTGGGTCCCACAGGGACAGGACCAACATGTCTTGTGCTGGGAGGAGGGGTCCAGTCTCCGAGGTGGTTCAATCTCAGACCCCAAATACCTGATGCCCGTCAGCCAGGCCCACCTTGTCGTGGCCAAGGTCCAGGTGGGGGCGGTGAGGCCCAAAGAGCGACAGCCCTGGCTGTGGTCACACAGATGACCTCAGGCCCAAACCCAGGCTCTGGCCCAGGCCAGGGCCCTTCCCTGGCACCCCACATCGGCTGTCATTTCACCACCTGGGTTGTACCGCCTGTGGGGGAGGAAACACTGCTTAACTCAGCTGAGACTTGAGGCAAAACTTAGCATTCATGGGGTGCCCTGAGGCCAGCCTGGGGGTTCCCCGCGGTGGTTCTCTTTCTCTTTCCCTCCTTCCCTGTGCCTGGCCAAGGCTCTCCGGCACCTACTCCTGTGTGCCAGGCACCGAGGACAGAGGCATGACCCCGCCCGGCTGGGTGCACAGGTAGGCAGGTGTGCCAGGTGGGCGGATCTGCTGCCTGAGCTGCTGATGGCGTCAGCGTTGCTGTCCCAGGCTGGCTGAGGCTTCCCTGGGCTAAGCCAGAAAGGCTGGAGGCAGCAGCCAGGGCCTGGGCTGCTGGGCTGCATCGGGCCATGTGGCCTTTCTGGAGTTGCCAGGGGTGGTGTCGGGCAAGGACTCCTAGAACTGGGGAGGGGTCCTGCCCTCCTCTCCCTCTCACCCAATTAGTGTTCTCAGAGTTGCCTGAAGGGCTTTTCCAGAATCTTCCCTTCTGGCCAGTGTCGGGGCTGCCCCAGTGGGTTTCCGTCCTGCATTTGGTGCCTGGGATTCAGAACCAAAAGCCCAGGGGAGTGGAAGGGAAGTTGGTCAGCATGGCTTCCTGCACGGAAGGGCACAGGGTTTGGGGTCCCACAGACCCCGTCACTGGCAAAGTCCTGGCCCTGCTTGGGCCTCAGTTTTCTCATCTGTAAAGTGGGTGTCCTAACCACAACCAGGTTGCAGGGATGTTGGGTGCCATGAGCCCCTGTGGTGGAAGCATCTCTCCTGGGACCTGGCCCAGAGCAGGCCCAGGTAGAGGGTCTCTGGGGAACGTCAGACCACACGGTGGTCATAGTGAAGGGGTCCTGGGGTGTCCAGAGGGATGACCCTATGGTCGGTCCTGCCTCCTGGCCCCTGGAGTGTGGGGTCTGCACATCACAGGCTGGGTCTGTGGGTCTGGATTGAGCTCTGAGAGTGCTGGTCCTGGCCCCCTCCTCTCCCAGACCCCACATGGCCTGGAGCCAGGACTGACTCATGGGACAGTCCTGTAAATATTTGCTGAAGAGCAAAAGGACCATGTCACCTGGTGGCACTGTGGCCCTCAATGGCTCCCTTTGGTGGGCAGGTGTACATTGAGGGGTCTCTCTTCCCTGCTCCCTCCCGCTGGCTGCCCCCCCATGCTGTCGCCCTGCTTCCGAGTTCCCCACAAACTGCCACCTTCATGCCCCTGCCTTTGCCCACACAGTCCCTGCTGTAGAGAATGCCCTTCCCCACCTTCTTGTCCACATGACAAACTGTGTCTTCCCTGTCGCCTTTTCCCTGGGGTTTTCATGACGCTCTTGCCCCTCCCTCCCAAGTGGACTCCGGTCCCCTCGGGGTACCAGCTCTGTGAAAAGACCCACGTTGGCCCTCCAGTGCCAGGGACAGAGGCCCACAACAGATCCTCCTAGGCCAGCGGACAGAGTACAGAAGGGGTTTGCCCAGAATGCTTTGGGGTCCCAGGTTGTGAACCCTGGCCTGGGGTATTGGGAAGAGCTTCCGGGAAGCAGGGACACTTGAGCGGAAGCATGAAGAATGAGTAGGAGTTTCCAAGGACAGACAGGCCACCCTCCAAGAGGTGCAAAGGCCTGGGGGCTACCTGGAGCAGATGTGTTTAAGGAAGACAGGTAAGGGGTGGGGAGTGGAGATCAGTGGGGCTCCCACTGACATCTGGGGTGTCTTCTGTCCTCCCCAGGGCCCCAGATGGGCACCCCAGAGAACAGAGCCTGGGTCTGGCCCCTGGTGTTCTGACAGCCCCAGTGCCTGGCAGAGGCTGGCGCACAGTAGGGCTCGCACAGGCCCGGGGGGCGGGGGGCGGTGCACACAGTAGATATGCAGCCACACCATTTGATGGCCTGGCCACCTTGGCTCTTGTCCTTTGACCCTTGCTCAGCCACGCTCAGCTATCGTCTTTGACTGCTTGGAAAAACTATTCTTGTGACTCTCAAATATTTATAGATATTACCAAGTCCCGGCTGGCTCTCTGTGTGCTCAGAGCCGCTGTGCCTCTAATCCCTCAAATTAATCCCCTCCTCTCCCTCCAAACAGGGTCCCTCCTGCCTGCCTCCTGCAGCGTGCTGCTGGGCAGCCCCTTTTTCTATTTGAGCTTCGGTTCCCTCCTCTGTCAAACAGAGAAGTGGGTCAGTCGCCTCTCATGGCTCCTGGGGTGCCCAGAGCTACTCCTGTTTGGTGTCCACGTTTTCCCCCCAAAATAGAATTTTTCAAAGTCGTGAACTATGATAGGCCTGCAGAGACATTAAGAAATATCCGCACAGTTCAGCGGTTAAGTTTAGAACCACCACCTGGCAACCATCACCTGTGTCAAGGAGTTCAACATGGCCAGCCCCCGAGATCCCCTAAGACCCTTACCCCCACAGACAGCCCCATCCCGTTCCCGGCCAGCCCCCCCCCCGAGATCCCCCGAGACCCTTCCCCACAGACAGCCCCATCCCGCTCCCGGCCAGCCCCTGAGATCCCCCGAGACCCTTCCCCACAGACAGCCCCATCCCGCTCCCGGCCAGCCCCCCGAGATCCCCCGAGACCCTTCCCCACAGACAGCCCCATCCTACTGCGAGCGGTCACCGGGACGCCGACACTGTGCTCAGTGGTTCCTTGCTGTCCTCGTGGTTCTGCCACCTGAGAGGGCATCCCCAGCAGAGATGGTTGTATGTTGCCTGCTTTGGGACCTCATACCTGGATTCCTTCAGCCTGTGTTTTGGGGGTGGCTTTTTTTCACCAAAACTATTCTGTTTGTGAGGGTCCCTTGTGGTGGTAGGTGGAGCTACCAGTTGCTATTGTCATGGTGGCGTCCCTGAGATCTGTTTGTTCCCTGGCAGACTGCCGGGCAGTGTGCAGCCTGGGCCACCTTAGGAAACTCCTGTGCGGGTGTCTGGGAATGTGGGCTGCGATTCTGGGTGTGCACCCAAAGGGTGCGCATAGGGTCAGCTCTGGAAGATCGGAACAGACTCTCGAAACCCCTTCTCCCCATCACTGTCCCTCCAGCGTTGTTGGGGTGGGCATAGCGCAGATTACACTGCCCAGGGTTTCCTCACCGGTGAAGGCCGTGCGCACTTTCTACCAAGGTGTCTGTGTTTTTCTCATTGATTTGCGGGAGCTCTTCACATTGTCAGTTACACATGCAGCAGACACACCTCCTGGCGGATGCTGCGTCTCGCTGTTCACACGGTCCTTCGATGAACAAAAGTTCTTAATCTTAATTTTGTTGAATGTCTCAGGTTTTTTCACTTTCTGATTAAAGCATTTGTGTCTTGTTTAAGGAACCCTCCTGAAGAATTGAGGCTATTGGCTTTTCATCCACTTGAACTTGGGTTTGCATGTGGTTAGAGGTCAAGGTTGAGCTCCTTTTTGGTTTTGGTTTTGCACAAGGACACCCAGGTGTTCGGGCCACACTCTCTCCTTCACTCCTATGACCGGTGCTTGTGGTCCTGTCCGTGTCGGACACTTGTCTGGGCTGAGACACTCTGCGGAAGTGCCAGGCTGATGTCCCAGGGATGGAGACAGATGGAGAGCAGGTGGCCTCGAAGGTCCCGGCCCTGTCCCGCCCTGCCCTCCACGCCTCCCCCCGAGGGGCACCCTCTCCCACCCAAGTCTCCCGCGTGGGCCCCGCGAGCCGGCCCTGCGGCTCTCATTGTTCACTGATCATGGATTCCACACGCATTCACTGAGCACCAGAGGCTGCTGTCGGCACCGAGGACGCCGCAGTGACTGCACAGGCGAATCTTCTAGTTGGTGGGAACAGAAAACTTTTTAAATTAAATAAATATCATGGTGACAAGTGCTGCGGGGACAAAAAGAAAGGAAGGCAGTGAGTGGGGGGCAGGGAGCAGGTGACCTGTACAGCGTGGCTCAGGGAAGGCCCTGAGAGGGTGCCACCGGGTCAAGGCACCAGGAGGTCCAGGCAGAGGGAGCAGCAGGTGTACCGGTGGCCTACAGGAAACAGCAAGGGCTGGTGGCCATGGAGGAGGGCAGAGGTGCTGCGTTCTGGATGTGTTGGAGGCTCGAGCGACAGGGTCTGCTGATGGGTGTGACATGGGGTGTGGGGGAAAAGGGGGTGTCAAAGGCAACTCCAGGGAACTGGGCACGAGCAACTGAAAGGAAGGACTTTCTTCCCCTGAGGTGGGGACAGCTGTGGGGGAGGAGCGGGTTTGGGGGCACACAGGCTTGAGGTGTCCCCTTTTATTTAGCAAACCCCTGCTGCACACCTGGTTTGGTCAGGCCCCTGTCCTAGACAGCATCCAGGTTGGGTTCTCTGGGCATGCAGTAGCTGCTCATTGAGGGTGGGGAACTGATTGCATTGTGGTCTGGGCCCCGACAACTCAGGAAGAGATGTCCTGGGGGTGGGGCTGGCCACCTGGCGGCACCCACCTTCAGGATGGCTGTTGAATTTCCTTGTCCCTTTCCCCCAGGCCCCCTGCTCTCCATCTCTTGTCTCCTCCAACCCACCCACTACCCCAGCAGGCCACACCCCTCCCTGAGTGTGATCCTTCAAGGCTCTGTACCCCACTTCTAAACTTGATCCTACTAGAGGAAGTCTCATGGACTAATTCTCACTAAGGTGTGAATGACTGCCTCACTTTGATTTCTCCCTTTGCAGCTAGGGGCTCAGGGGTTGAGGAACCAAGACACTGAGAGCTGGGGTATGAGTCTGGGAGTCACTCCTATTCTGGAGCAGCTCTGATAGTATCAACTTGGGGGGTTGGGGTTACAGGTGGGGCCAGGGTGCCTTTGTCCCCACAGCCCAGTTGAGTTCCCACTCCTCTGCAAGGCCTCCCTGATGGGGTATGTGGTTAAGAAGGTAGGCGCACCTAGGTTTCAATCCCAAGTCTGTCATCACTTACTGGCTGTGTGGCCTTCGGCAAATTTTTTTTTTTTTTTTTTTTTTGACAGTCTTGCTCTGTCCGCCAGGCTGGAGTGCAGTCCAGGGCTCAAGCAATCCTCCCACCTCAGCCTCCCAAATAGCCTGGGCTACAGACAGTCATGTGCCACCACACCGGACTAATTTTCTATTTTTGGTAGAGACGAGGTGTCACCATGTCGCCCAGGCTGGTCTCGAACTCCTAGGCTCAAGTGATCCTCCTGCCTCGGCCTCCCAAAGTGCTGGGATTACAGACATGAGCCACCACACCTGGCCTTGGGCAGATTTCGGAAGCTTTCTGACTCTCAGTGCCACATCTGTAAATGGGGGTAGTAATAGCACCTACCTGAGAAGGGGGCTCAGGGGATTCAGTGCACGCTGGGGTCATGCACTTGGCTTGTGGGCCGGGCCTTGCTGTTGTGGCCTGCCCTTCTCGACGGGCTCTGCCCTGCTTGGGCCTTGCTGCCCATCCCTTGGGCGGTGACATCATTCCCGTGAAGGAGAGGGCCCGGCAGCGAGGGGCCCTCTGAGGGTCTCTGAGCTGGGGGCGGGGCCAGCTCTTCTGCACCCTAGGCTGTCTGCACTTTTCCCCGGGGGCCGTCGATGGTTGGGGCAGCGGCTGGGTGTTTCAAAGGAGGCGATGCCACGTGCCTGTTTCTCAGGGCTCCATGTCAGGCCCGCATGGGGCTCCCCCTCCCCACCCCCAACTACCACAGGCAGAAAATCCTTCTGAGGGCTGGAGGCCTCTGGGCCTGAGCTCTGCCCTGGGGACTGCCTGTCTCTTAAAGGTCCCCCCTGTGTCTGCAAAGCAACCTGAGAGAGGCCTCATGTTCCATCCCCTGATGGACCCACCGAGGCTCTGGGGCTAGTGTCAAGGGCAGCCGAGGTGTCTGACCTGAGCAGCAGCAGGACAGGGTTGCAGGACATGAGGGGGAAGCAGGAGACGGGGCAGGGGATGCTTATCAGGTGAATGCAGCAGGGCCTGGGACCAGGTCTTCTGGGCTTCTCAGCCCTACTTCCTCTGCCCCTCGTGGCCACTAGCACGGGTGATGGTCGGGGGTCTGCCAGGAAGTGGCCAGTGCCATGTCTCTGTGTCCTGGGGGTCTGGCCGGACCGGGGAAGCGGCCACTGCTGGGTTTGTGTGTCCTGGGGGTCTGGCGGGAGTGTAAGGGGCCAGTGGTGCCATTGGGAATGGCCGTCCCAGGGAGGGGAGGCTGCTGCCCTGGCCACACACCACCCCAGGCTGCTGAGGTTGGACACCCCACAGGCCCCAGCCATGTGTCTGGGGGATCCCCGGTGAGGGCCAGAGGAGGCACATGGCTGGGCTTCCCTGGGCAGGGCTTTGCCTAGCAAGAGAGAAGGAAAAGAGAGGCAGGGGCAGGTGGTGCTGCTGGGGACACAGGAGGACCCAAGACACAGAGCTGGGCCCGAATCACCCTTCATCTGGAGCAGCTCTGAGGGTGTCAGCTCAGAGTGCGGTGGGGCCGCCAGGATGATCCCTGGATCTCAGGAGCATCTGGGGGCTGGCTGGGGCTTCTGCCCCCATTCTTCCTTGAGGAAACTGAGGCTCTGAGAGCTTGAGTGCCAAGCTCAGTGGCCCCAGTGGCCTGTGGCAGAGCAGAGACTGCTGAGGTTGGGGCCTGCTCAGCCACCCACCCTCTGCTGCCCACACCATTCGGCAGGGTAAATAGTCCACATGACCCTCTCAGCCCCCTGGGGCTGGTGCAGGGATTGGGGGATCCTAGACGCTGCCAAAGGGAGGCTTAGGGAGCCCTGGGCCTGGCTTCAGGAGGGAGGGCAGATGCCACCAGTGACCCCAGCTCTCTCCTCGGCCCCGGCACCTCCCTCCAAACCTTGCTGCTGCTGACAACCCTCCCCGTAGCTGCAGGCTTTTCTTGGAGACTGGGTCTTGCCTCTTGAGTGAGTGTCTGTGTGCACACCTATGCAGAGGTGAAGGTGGAGTAGGACCAGCCAGGGACCAAGAGCATCCCAGAGAGACCCAGGGCGTGGAGGGGCCCAGGTCCTGCAGTCCAGAATTACTGATAAGTGTCCGCCGCTCTGATCAGCTCTGTGATCCCTGGAATTCCAGAAAACAGGCCTCCTGCTGATCCAATTAATAAGTTTGCCCATGTCTGTTTGCAGTGGTGAGCAGGCTGGTGGGGTGGTCAAATTAGCAAAGCCAGCATGGGTTCCTTGGTGGCCAGTAATGAAGCCAGTAATCGAAGTGCTAAATCGCGACCTCTTCTCTCCTGGGCACCAGGGCAGGTGACAGGCGCTGAAAGGTTAATTTGGGAGTCCCACGAGGAGCTCGTTCCTGGCTATGGGGCCAGCCCATGGCCATCTGTCTGCCAGTCCTGCCCCTGCACACTGACTGCGTGTGGAAGGGTGAGGCAGGGGTTCCAGGGCCAAGGTGCGCACAGCCCCACCCTCTTGCCAACCCCATCTTCTCCAGAGGGAGAGAGGAGGGAGTAGTGATCAGTGGTGACAGGCTGGTGCTGGGAAAGAGGAGCCCAGGCAGGGGTGCCAAGGAGCCTCCTGGGCCCACCGTGCAGCTCCCCTTGGCTCTTGGAGACAGCCCCACTGAGGCTCCCTGCTCTAGCACTGCTCTCCCACCAGAGGGACGGCCCCAAGCCCAAGCCAACTTCCCGAGCTCCTTGGTTTGAGCATCTCTGGAGCCCTCAGGAAGAGGATCAGATACTTCAGCACATGCTCAGGGCCTTCTGCCAGCTGACCCCAGGCCCACCCCTTGTCTGCACCCCCCACCATCCCCCAGGCCCCAGGCTCCGGCCACACCAATCTCCAGGACGCACCCTGGCCCCACCGGCATGCTCCCAGCTGTATGTCCTGCCCACAATGGCCCACCTCCCCACAGATGGGTCTGACATTGGTTTCAAGGAGGTCTCGGGCTGACAGCAGATGAGACTGCCACGCGGCTGTGCGGCAGTCACTTGAAAGGAATGGGCCTGGTGTGGTGGGTGGTCCTAGAAGGCGAGGCTGCTGGTATACCCTGGAAGGATGGGGAGAGGAAGAGAGGAGTCAAGGATGCATCAAGGCACAGGAGAGGACTTGTCTTGCTGCAGGGTGTGGGGGGAGGCTGTGGATTTGTGGGGGCGATGGGAGCTCAGCTGCGCCCTGCAGCTCTGTGCTGCCCATGAGACAAAGGTGAGGTGGTGGAGTTGGGGAGCAGCCAATGTGGGGGCCTCAGCAGAGAGATGGTATTTGCTGGCTGGGGTTGCCACTGGTGAGTGCACACAGGGAAGGAGATGCCGGAGGCCAGATCCCTGGGACGCGCTGGTGGCAGGAGGCCAGGAGATGAGGAGCACCCCACAGAGGAGCCTGAGAAGGGGCAGCCGGACAGCCCAGTGAGGGTGGGAGGTGCAGGAGCAGGGAGAGGCGGCATGTCCCTGGCTGCTGAGGGCTCAGGTCAGGTGAAGGCTGAGACAGGACCAGTTCGGTGACATGGAGGGGACAAGATCCTGGTGGGCATTGGTCCCGTCCCGGCAGGCTAGGAGTAAGGAGGCAGAGGCAGCAAGGTCAGACACTTCCATTGATCAGGGAACAGGGACTGTACCTGGAGGGTGAAGAGAGGGTTGTTCTCAATATGGGAAGAGCAACCACGAGTTTGCCGGGAAGTGAGGGAGAAACGGATGGTTCAGCAGCGAGGGAGACTAGCTGGAGCCCCACCTGCAGCTGGGGGAGGCCGGTGGCCACAGTCCAGCCCAGCTGAGGGCTGCGTGGCTGGTCTGTAAGTAACGGCGGGCAGCACTGGGTGTCGGGGCAGATGCTGGTAGGTGGGGCACGTGGAGGTGACATCTGGGAAAGTACCCTTTGGATGGTTTCACTTCTCAGCAGAAAGGGAAGAAAAGGAAGAGAGGTCATCAGCCTGAGTGGGGATGGGGAGGAGGTGTTGGGAGTTGGGAGGCAGGAGGGGAAGGCGTGAAGTCACTTTCCAGGAAAGTCGAGGGGAATGGCACAGGCACGCCTAGGATCCCTGAGTCAGTCTGTGGATGAACAGAGAGCGAGGCCATCCACCCGCCGCTGTCTCCTGCCATCCATGTGGGTGCAGGAGCCCAGTGGATGGAGAGATTGTACCCTTAGTACAATGAGGAGAGTGATGGGGAGGAGGCCATAATGCCGTCATTGGCTGCCAAGTGAGGGCAAGGCCAGTGAGGGGCTGTGAGAATCCCCGGTGGCAGTGATAAGAGTGAGGGGCATCCTCGGGCCTGAGCTGGAAAGACAGTGGGTGTCAGAAGTGGGACTGCATGGGGTCCCCATGGGTGGAGCACAGCGGGCATCACAGAGGGTCTGGGAGCTGGGCCTGTCTCCCCTCCCACCTCTAGCAGGGCAGCCCCCGCCATGATGGTCATCTCTCAGCAAGCATGGCTTGTGTGCGTCTGCCCACTAGGCTCAGAGCCAGGGTCTCACATTCCCTGCCGCGATCCCTCCTTCCAGTCCTGGGCTCCGGAGGCCAATGCGCTCCCTGACCATCTCCTCTCTGTAGGTTCTGTGGCTGGAAGAGGCCAGCAGAGCCCGCGCTGGGACTGGGGGCCTGGGTTTGGCCTGCCCTGACTCGGGTGTGGTGCTTTCAGCCATGCAGCTACCCAGGGCCTGGGCTCTTCCTCTAAAATCCAGGTTGCATGGAGATCAGTGGGGACCGCAGTGGACTGTGACCTGCAGAGAGGGGACATGGAGGGATGCCCAGGGACATAGCCTGCTGCCCCGGGCGGCTCTGCCCCACCCACCCTCCTCAGACACCCAGCTGTCCCCTCACTAGGGGACAGAGTCCCCAGGCCTTCGCCCTGCAGGCCTTTCCTGAAATCGCAGCTGGGAGCTCAGAGCTGGCTGCACTCTCCTCAGGCACCTCCAGTCCTGCAGCAGGCACTGGGTCCCTGACAGGGAGGAGACAGACCCTGTGCCCTGATGAGGAGGAGACAGCCCTCGTGCCCTTGCACTGTAGGGCTGGGGTGAGGACGGAGAAGAGGGCTCCTGACCCAGGGGGGAAGTCAGGGAGCCCTTCCTGGAGGGGGTGAACAGAGTGAACCAAAGTTCAGGGAAGGGCATGCTCTGAGCAAGGGGGCAGCCTGTGCCAAGGTCCAGGAGTGGCTGCAGCCGCCCCATCTCCCTGCCTGGGTTGGCCTGCTTTGCCCTGGCCCTGGGCACGCGCTGGGTCTGCCCACCCTCCGAGGGCTCCCCAGGACATGGTGTACCAGCTCCCAGCACGTGGTTCTGCAGAGAGAGGGGGGCAGCGGGGCAGGGCTGCGGCTGCCTGATAAGATGAGGTGAGATGAAACATTTCCTGCTGCATCCTGACTCCAGTCTCCAGGCAGGAGGGAGCAGTAGCGCAGCCAGCCAGGTCATCCCGGAGTCGAGGATCCAAAGGGAGAGGTGTGGCCAGTGAAGGAGGGAGCAGGGGAGGGCGGGGAAGCAAGACAGGAGGCCTTGAGCCCAAGTCCACACCGGGGGTCAGGGTGGCCCCAGTTGAGCTGGTGATGACCGAAGCTCACTCCTCTCAAGGCCACCCCTCCTGGCTGAGGGACCTAGCTCAGCACCGTGACAGTCCCCTCCCTTACTGCAGACACATAGGCCTACACACCACGTACACACACACGCACATGCATGCACGTGTCTTTCCCCCAGGGGCAGTTGCACAACAGCCAGCGGCCATGGTGATGACATTCAGAGTCCTCTCTGTGCAGGAGGAGTACCGGTATCACTGCAGGGGTCAGCCACGGGATTGCCCAGGCCTAGGCGGGCACGGCTAAGCCCAGAGCAGTGCCAGCAGTGACGGGCTGTCCTGTTGGACTCCGGGGCCACCGTGGTCGACCCTCTAGCCACACAGGGAGGCAGAGGGCAGCTCGTCATAGTTGTCTCGCTGTGCGGGAGACGTGCACCAGGATGGCTAAAGCGCTACAATTTACATTAAAATCTGGCATCTCAATGTGAGGCTGGCCTGGAATGGAACCCCAGCTGGGCTCTGTTCCTTGAGTGCTGTGAACCTCAGTTTCCTCATCTGGAAAATGGGGTGGGGCACACACCTCCCTTTTGGGGGTCTGAGGACTAAATGAATGGGTGCACATGGTGGGCAGGGGCTGGAGTGCCCCCCACCTTCTGTTGGGAGTGGTCTGCTGTCGGCTTCCAGGCCACACAAAGGACAGAGTCAGCACAGCAGGAGCAAGTTGGAGGGGACAGAGAGGCTCTTCTGAGCCATGAGGAACGAGGGTGGCTGCGGGGGCAGGGACCACAGGCCACCGGCACAGGACACGCTCCGCCAGGCGAGGGTATTCTGCCCACCCAGCCCGGGTTCCCACAGGGCTTGTTGCTGCTCCTTTGTTGGAAGGCTTGGGGCACAAGGCCTTCTGCAGGGAGACCCCAGATGGCCCTGGTGGGGGACAGAAGCAGCTCTGCGAGGACTCAGCCCTGGGCCCGTCCAAGGCATCCCAAGGGTCCGATGTGGGCTTCCTCCAGGGGCCAACTGGAGGTTCTGCTGGGAAAGACCAGACGAGGTCGGAGCAGCTTTGGGGACAAAGACCTTCTCCCAGGGCTGATATCAACTCACTGGAGGCTGAGAGGGTGAGTGCGTGACCCCCGTGCTCAGCCTGGTCCTGCTCTAGGCACTGAGGGGTGCAAAGGCAGGCTCTCAGGGGCATGTGCACAGCCCGAAGGCCAGAGTGCCTGGCAGGAAGGTGGGGGGTGCCAGGAATGGTGAGGCTGGGGCTGTGGTGGGTCCCTGGGGACAGGAATTTGGGGTGAGGAACTGGCCTTTTAGTCTTGGTACAGAGAGGAGTTGGGGGAGCTCTGAACCACAGCAGAACATAGTCTGGCTGGGTCTAGAAATGAGCCATCTGGGGGGAACTACAGTTTGGGGGGCCAGGGTGGGAATACGAGACCTGGCACTGCAACACTCAAGGACAGGGCTGGTGGGGAGTGGGCTGGTGGGGAGTGAGGGGCAGCAATTGACCTCGTCCAGGGCAGGGTGGGGTGAGCTGGGGTTTCAGGCCCCCTCAGGTGCTACGTGGAGAGGAGTTAACCTGGAGCAGGAGGGAGGAGTGAGATCCTGGCAGAGGGGACACGGGGACAAAGTCACAGAGATGAGAGCCTGGCTGCCTACAGCCTGGAAGGGAGGAGGAGCAATTTAGTGTTGCGGGAGCATGACACTGTGGGGCCAGGCTGAGAACCACAACCGAAGAGGGAAGACAGAGGCTATGCCCAGGGCGTGGCGGGATCCCACAACACGCCAGGGGCACAGGGCGGGAGCGGCTCTCGGGCCCTCGGCTGACCGTACAACAGTGACAGCCGCAGCCCGGCCCCACCCCATTGTCATGACGTCAAGTGGGAGGATGGGAGCCAGGCCTCCCCCGCAGCCTCCGGGAACCTGCTCGGCGCCCTCTGAGCTCTGGGCTCCCGTGTCCTCAGCACACCACGGAGCTAGAAAGGGTTTCCTCCTGACACCAGGGGCCCTGGAGCTCATGTGACCGTCCTCCCCCAGCCCGGCAGGGCCCCACGGGCTTCAGGGGAGCAGGAGGGGCATGGGCCCGGTGGCCTCACGTGATGGAGGAAGGACAGCAGGATGACAGAGGCAGGGCCCTGGGGCTCCAGCCCTGACCCTAAGTGGATGCTTACCTGCTCCACTGAAGTCACCTTGTCTGAACTCCATCAGCTGCACCAAGACTTGCAGGGCAGTGGGGAGCCAGGGAGCATCCCACCTGTTTGGAAGCGCCCTCTGGCTGTCTTGTGGAGTGGCCTTGCTGGAGGCAGGGCCAGCAGAGAGCCCAGCAGAGAAGGGAAGCAGTATCCCAGCAGGAGGGTTGTCCAGCACAGGCAGTCCAAGGTGAGGGGAGGCACCTGGAGAGGAAGAGAGGGACCTTCAGCAGGGGGAGCCGAGAAAGGCTTCCTGGAAGAGGTGGCATCTGAGCAAAGCCTCACAAGAGAGGAGAGGACCTGGGGACACACAGAAGGGAGACAAGGACATGTCCAGGGGAGAGGACAGCATGGATAAAGGTCTGGATGGGTGTGGGGGCAGCCACATTTGGGGGAAATCTGAAGGCCTGTAGGGGACAGTTGTCCCTCTTAGCAGGGGTGAGAAGAGGCATCAGGCCTGGCTGGCTTGAGGCAAAATATCCTGTCATTTTTCCTGAGGGCCAGGAGTGTGGTGTTGGGGTGTGGCCAGACCTGGCTGTCACCATCTTCCTCCCCTCTTTCTGCCCTGGAATGGGGTGGGGGCAGTCACAGGGTCCCACAGGTGGCCACAGGCTTTTCTGCATCTGTAGGATGGCGGCAATTGTGGCATCCCTCTCAGGGCTGAGAGGCAGAGGGAGGGGCATCTCACCAGTGAGAACGAGACACAGGTGCACCTTGTGGTCCGTGCCTGGTGCATCCTGAGCATCCCGTTCTCCTTCCCCACCCATCAAGGACCTGCAGCTGGTTGTGCAGCCCCTTCAAGCCCTCCCCTGGGGGAGGAAGACAGGCGTCTGTTGACAGTGCCACGCCCAGGGTCCAAGTCCTGAGAGGAGGTGTGCCCTGGAGGCGCAGACCGAACCTGCCCAGTCTCCTGTAGGGCTCCAGGCCTCCTGGGGTCATCTCATCCTGAGACACACAGGGCCCAGGTGGCAGCTGCTCCCCACGTGACTACACCCATGTCCACAAAGGTTGCCAAGGAGCACCAAGGCAAGGTCTCTTGGCAGGTCAGCCTCGGTGGCCCAGGCCAACCCACAGTCCATCTGTCTGCCCAGCAGTCACCAGGTCCTTCTGCTGGTAGGAGCAGGAACGTGGTTCCGTGCACCCAGCTGGAAGTGACACTGAGACAGGTCGTCCCTAGGGACCGCGTGATCTACTGGCTCCCACTGGGGCCATCGCTGGCTCTGCTGACAGCCGGGCCAGGAAACCAGTGGGAGGCGGCTCATTCCCCCTTCCGCGGTCCCACAGGTCATGGCTCCCCTGCTCTCAAAACACTTTGGCAGGCCTCTCAGCAGGGCAGCCCTCCTGTGCCAGGCTCTCAGCCACATGCCCCCGCCCACCTTTCCTTCGAAGGGGACCCCAAGGAAGGGGAGGGCGGCAGCCCCGGCAGGGCCCAACAGCCCTGGTTCTTGCCTGGTCCTCACCGAGGCTTACTTTGTGATCTTGGGCCTGTTGCTTAACTTCTCTGGGTCCCAGTTTTCTCATCTCTAGGATGGGATGCCCCCCACGCCACAGGCTGAGAATGAGAATTTCCATCCAAGTGTTCTTACCTGGCTCAGAACCAGAGCGGGTCACCAGTGATGCTTAGTAAATGTCCTGTGAGAGACCAGAGTCGGAGCCTGGGTCAAGTTACAACCATGCCCGCCATTCACTGCGCCTGCAGGCAAGCCCCACGCCTTCCCTGGGCCTCAGTTTCCCCTGGGTCCTAGCCTTTCTACTCTGAGCGCCTTCATTCTTCAGTAATCCCACCTACCATAAGGCCCCCTGCAGATGGGGCCTGTTGGGGTGGGGTCTCCTTGGCAAGGGCTGGGAGGAGGACGCTCATGGGAATCACTGGCCTTGGTCGGGCCATGGAGGGCGGGCAGTTGTTTCTGGCAGCCTCGAGCGAACGCACTCATCCCATCCGTTTTCTGTTCGCTCAGCAGCACTGGGGTCATTTGCTGAGGGTGGACCTGGGACCGGAATTCCAAAGTCCAGTCCAGCCAGAGGCCAAGCCCACCGCCCCGACACACTTCCCCTTCCCCACCATGCGCTGGGGCATCAGACCCCCACCCACTTCTGCAGAGCGGCTCAGGAATCCGGTGATCAATGTGCGGCTCATGGCCAGTGCCAAGAGCTTTTCCTGACCTCTGCTGCCCCCTCAGCCTGACCCATGGGTGCTAATGGTGACTTTTGGGGTGGGGTTACCAAAATTTGATCTTTAGCAATTTTTTTCTCGGATTTTTCATCCTCACTGTAGAAAATATGACAAATTCAGAAAAGTATAAAAGAAAAATGTTAAATTATCCAGCATTTCACCACCCAGGTATAACTACATTAACATTTCTTTGCTTGCATTTTTGTCCGTGGCTGTCCGTATGCAGTTATTTTTTCAATGGGATTATACAGCTCTTTTTCTGAGCGCGCCCATTTGCCTGAATCTTGAAGCACTCTTTGAAAGCCTGATTTCTGGGGCAGCATCAGAGCCTTATTGATGGAACCAGCCCCTCTAGGCAGAGGTTGGATCTCCCGCTTTGGCGCAGGGTGAGCAGGGCTGCCCAGGCGTCTCTGTGAGCCCTGCAGCTGATCCCCAGAGAGAACCCAGGAGGGGGACAACCAAGCGGGCGCTGGTCTGGGCGCTGTGTCCTCCAGCAGGCCAGCACCCTAGCAGGGCCGGGGCAGGCCCATGTCCTTCCTCACACCCATCCGTCCAGCCCACACAGGCCACAGGCAGGGGCAGGGGAGCAGGGGCGCCAGGGCAGGGTGAAGTGGACCCCGGATCCCTAACATCTGCCAGGTCCCACAGCCTACAGAACACTCCATACATCAGCCATCAGGGCCTCCTCCTGACCCGCCAGGAACCCAGCCCTGCAACAGGCAGGCACCCAACAGATGCAGAGCTAGTAGGGAGGGGGAGCTTGCACCCATCACTTCCCTCTGAGACTGAGACAATGGACCAGACCCCACCTGTGTCCTGTCCTGTGAGGCAGGGCTGGGGGTAGACCTGCCGCTCTGCAGGGAACAACTGACTTCAGGGGCTGCTGCTGCGCCCCCCCTGCCCAGTGATGGGACAGGATGCTCAAAAGAGGCACCGAGCGAGTGACCAGTGACCCTGCCATGGTGGGACTCGGTGCCACCACTGAGCTGGGCCCCTTCAGAGTGAGGAGTGAGGGCTGGCAGGTGCAAGGCTGGGCCCCCTTCTCTGGTACCCACATCCCCAACCCCTGCTACTTTGCAGATGACAAGTTTTCCTGGCAGGGGGTGGGGACCAACTCCCCATCTCTCTCGGTCTCAGCCAAGGGGCTGTGGCTGTGCCCCAGTGGTGAGCCATGCATGGCCCCTAGCCCTGCCCACCCCGACCTGTTCTGAGCAGCTCTGTCCTCTTTGCCCACAGGCTGCGCAGCCCCTGGGTGCCCTTGTGCCTCGGGCAGCCCCGAGTACTGCAGGGCCGGCTGGCCAGGTCCTCGCCCTCGATCTGGGACAGGTAACATACCTGTTGTCTCCCTTGGCTCCCTGGTGTCTCTGCGTCTGTCCCCAGACATCTGTCCCCTGTCTGTGTCCAACTCCCCAAGACAGATGCAGAGGCCCAGAAGGTGAAGGTGAAGGCATGGGCCGGCAGCACAGCCTCACAGCCCTCAGCCCAGCAGCCCAGCCAAGGGCTCCTTCCTTGGGCTTGGACCCCCTGCAAGTGGTCAGAAGGGGCTCTTGGTGGAAGGCAGAAGGGAGATCCCTCAAGGCCCCACCATGTGCCAGGGGAGCTGGGCACTCACCCCAGTCCAGGGAATTCCCACAGGCAAGGAGGGAGCCAAGAAGCACATGCGCACGCGCACACACACATGCACGCGCACTGCCGGTTAGCCCCAGATCCTGGTGTAACTCACCAGGCAGCAAGCCCAGCAGGGCCCCCCAGGCCCCCAGACCTGGAAGGGTGGCCCCAGCCTGGAGGGCGTGGCCCTGGCTGCTCTGGGCACCACACCCCTCCCTGTGTGTCTGCTAAGGAGCTGTTTCCAGACGCTGGGGACTCCCTGACCCATCTCAGCCCTTGCCAGGACACCTTTTCACCCAGGGCAGGGGGCAGAGGCCTCTGAGCCACAGGCCTCCAGCAGTTTCCCCCAGATTCCCAGTGGCCTGGTGGCCCCACCCCACACAGTGCCACCTCTGACATTGTCCACTGTGTGGAGGGTGCTACTATGTAGAATGTGGACCAGCAACAGCCCTGCCCCCGTGTCTGGGTGCACCATCCCATTCTGCAGATGTGGAGACTGAGGCTGCTGTGGCAGGGCTCGGGTTATTGCCTGGTGTGGGGGACACTGGACAGGGAAGGAGGTACTATCTGGGTGACTGCAGACCCTAGGTACACAGCCTGGACTAGGCAGAGGGGACACGTTCAGAGGCGTGAGAAGCTGAACCCCCAGGACTTAGTGACAGGGCTGTGAGGTGTAAAGAGGGGTCACCATGCCCACCCCCGGGTGGGGAACGTGGAGGGCAGTGAGGGTGTGGTGGATGTGGCTGCACTGGACGGGTTGGGTGTGGAGATGCCTGAGGGCCATAGATGGGTGGCTGGATGTGGTGAGGGTATGGAGCCTGATAGACACCCCGCTGGAGTCAGACAGAAACCTGGGAGGGGTCCTTGTGCAGCTGGCTTGGAGGGGATTTGGTCTGAGCATGCAGGGCACGGGTGCAGGTGCAAACCGGGGCCCCAGGGAACAGCCCAGGCGAGGTCGGGAGGGGCCTGTGATGTGACCGCCGGACCAGCAGAGGTGGGGAAAGACGTGGCAGGAACCCTGGGGCGGCCAAGTGCGGGGCATCAGCTATGCCTGGGGACGGGGTGCGTGTCCATGGCCCAGTGCCTGCAGCAAGCGGACACTGAGGCAGAGAGGGGTGCGAGAGTCAGGGGCTGGGGGCACTGCTAGCCCAAAGATTGGTTGGGTGTAGCAGGTGGTTGGGTGTGAGGGACTTGGGGAGGGGGAGCAGTATTTAAGGGCTGGTGGAACAGGGAGGTGACTGCTGTATCTGGAAGGCCATCCAAAGGCCAGGGGTAAACTGAGGCTCTGTGAAACTGCCTGACTTGTGAGATGTCTGCCCCGAGCCCACCCCACAGCCCCTTCGTCCTCCCTTCCTATACCTGCCCCGTGGAGAATCCCTGCCTAGCTCATTGTCTGCCTCCCCTCTGGACCGCAGGCTCCCGGGGCAGGGGCAGGGTTTGTCTTACTCCCGGCTGTGAGGTCTCAGACAGGTTGCTGGCTCTGAGAGGTGAGGGTAGGGACCTCAGGGTGACCAGGAGGGGCAGGGCTGGGTGAGGGGGCACAGTGAGCTGGGGGTGCAGATCTCAGAATAGCAAGGACCTAAGGCTGGTCAGTGAGGCCTGGGGTGAGGCTGGAGAAGGGGTGAGGACTCGGGGCTGAGGTGGCCACGTGGGTGGATGGACGACGCCCTCACCTCTTCCCGAGGGCTGTGGGTACACCAGGAGCCCCTACAGGGAACAGTCGACTTCAGGGGCTGCTGCGCAGCCCATTGTGCCTGCCCTAGGAGCCCACAATGGCATAGGAGTCCCCGGGAAGCTCACCACCTCCCTGGGGAGGACAGGTCTGTGCTGGGAAGCAGCCTGGGACCTGTAGCTATGGAGTGCTAGAAGTGGGGTGGCCACGGAAGGCTGCCTGGAGGAGGTGGAAGGAGGCCTGAGCACTGTCCCGGAGAGCGCTCCCGGAGGCAGACCCACGTGGGCAGCTGTGGCACTTTGCCTCAGGGCTTCCCTCTTTGCTTGTTACTCTACATCCTCTTGTGGGGACTGACTCTTGGGAATACCCGCCCTGCCCTTCTCTGAGGTTCTCAAAAACGTAAGCGACGCTTTATTTTTATTTGTTTTTAAAAATATAGCCCTGGGCAGGAATCCAAGAGTGCTTCCTGGAGGCTTGCTGGGTGTGTGCCCGCGGTGCCACATGCGGTTTACTCACGGGGCCCAGACAGAAGATGCCTCTGCTCGGGGCTGGGGGACAGTGGTGGCCCCAGGGGAACTGGGAGCCTGCTGCCTGCCCTCTACTCCCCTCACTTGGGTTTGGGTCGGGAATATCACAAGAACACGGGCTCTTGCCCAAGGTCCCACAGCACATCTGGGCAGAGTCAGGGTTCCAGGCCCTCTCCCACACCTCAAGTTTCCTGCATGACACCTGGGACTTCTGCCTGTCCCGCCCCTATCTCACAGCAACACAATCCAAAAGATGGTCCCAGATAGCCCCTGGGCTGTGCACCCATTGCAAGGAAAGAACTGCTGGCTGCGACCCCGATCTGATCCAGCCAACAGGAAGGTAGCCCCTGCCTTGGGGAGCTCCGAGCCATCCCTGTTGGAGGCCCCCACACTATCCTCTTGCCTTTGCACAGCTTTAGTTCAGGTGAATTGTTGGCAGGCGGCTCAGAAGAGTGGGTCGTGGTGGGTCTCTGTTTCCTGAGCATGTGGGGCTCTCCATCCTGGGGTCCTACCCTCCAGGAGACCCCATTCTGGGGTAAGAAAATAGAGCCTTAAGAACTGTCTGGGCTTCTGGAAGGCTTCCTGGAGGAAAGGGAACTTGAGCAGGCCGGGACCTTGCCAGGTTTCCCGTGCTGCATGCAGCCATGGTGGCAGACACTGCCTGGGCATGGGCCATTGCCACCAAACCTCTCTCTGGCCCAGAGAAGTGACCCAGGGTCCCGGGGCCACACAGCCGTTTTGGGGAAAACAGGTCTGGTCTTGGGCGTGGCACTGCTGACTCTGGGCCTCAGCGATCCCAACCTAGCACTGTGGAGGAGCAGGAGTGAGGGCCCCAGTCACCTGTGCCACCCAGGGCCAGCTCTGTGATAGACAGCCTGGGTGCTGATGGGCGCTCTTTGTACCTGGGTCCTTTAAACCGCCCCCAACACACTGGCCAGGTTCTGGGGTCAAAGACTCCTCCAGCCACCACCAGGGATTTACCTGTGAGAGGGGCACTGGTGGAGTCTGAGGAACCGCCCAGGCCAGACTAGCTCAGGGTCAGAGTCCCTGACTCTGGGGCGCCGTGGTCTTCAGTGACGCCCGGGAGGCTGCGTGTGTGTGAGTGTGTGTGTGTGTGTGTGTGTGTGCGCGCGCGCGCGCGCGCAGGTACTCGCGTGTTAGTGCGGCACGCCCCGGCTGGCCTGCGGGCCTCAGTTTCCCACGCTCAGCGCCGCGGCCCGGCCCGCCGCCGCCATGTCGTTGCAGCGCGCTGCAGGAGCAGAAGGGCGAGCTGCGCAAGCGGCTGTCCTACACCACACACAAGCTCGAGAAGCTCGAGACCGAGTTCGACTCCACGCGCCACTACCTGGAGATCGAGCTGCGGCGCGCGCAGGAGGAGCTGGAGAAGGTCACGGAGAAGCTGCGCAGGTGAGGGGCGGGGCGAGGGCCGGTCCGGGGCGGGACTGGGCGGGGCGAGGGCCGGGGCGGGGCAGGGCCCGAGGCCCGGGAAGCCGCACGCGGTGCTCCCCTCTTACCCTGGCTGTTGACCCCACTCAGATGGGGAGTCCAGAGGTTCTGGTAGGGGAAGCTCTTCCTCCAAAGTCACACTGTGGAGCAGCTGAGCCAGGATTTGAACCCGGCAGATCTCCAGACCCAGACTGGTCCACCCGGGGCCCAGCCATGGTCCCCTGGGTCCTGATGGGAAAAGCTGTGTCTATCCCGGAGATGAACCAGTTTAGGGACCATTCCCTTGAGCGCGTACGGGCTAATGAAGTGTCGATCCAGGTGTGCCGGACTCCCTCAAACACCAAACTTTTCTAAAAGCAGTTTTCTTGTGCACATTTAAAATGGATGTTTTTCTGAAATGTAATATGTACTTTCCCATCTTCTTAAACAGAAAATGCAAGAAGCATGCAACCTTTGCTGTTCGCTTGATTTGTTTTAGATATTTGTAGAGAATAGGCTGGTGTTGCCCCCAGGGAGGACTTGCCATAGGGAGAGGGTTTGTCCCTCTCCGAACAGCCCCACCTCCTGGGTGTTTTGAATGTCACCCTCCATTCATGTGGAAACCAAGCTTCGGCAGTGCAGTCAGACCTCAGTTAAAATCTGGGCCCTGCCAGTTACTGCTTTAAGCAATTAAAGTTTCACCTCAGTTTCCCTATTGGCAAGACAGGGGCCATAACACGATACACAGGTTGTCTGAGGCTGGACACCATCCCCACGCCCCTTCCCACCAGCAATGGAATCTCCAAGCACCTGATTCCCACCTGACACTCAGCTCCACTCCTTCCCAGCAGAACCAAGTCTTGTTCACTGTGATGTCTCCAGCCTCACCCCAGGGCCCATCACATAGTGTTAAGTTTCTTCCCTGCTCATTTGCATTTGAACTGTCAACCCCATAACAGGTTTGTAAGAATTGTGGGTCAAATGTGAGTAAACTGGCTCCACGTGCGGATGGGACAGAGTCTCTTGTGAATAACAAGCCTTCCCATCTTCAGGGGGTCCCGGGATGGAGGGGGAAATACAGTCCTGGGCCCTGGCCTAGGAAAGGCTTCTACAAAAGTTTGCTTTAATGGGATGTTTTCTGCTGTGTGCAGAGGGGCACACATTCCACCAGGGTGAAGCTGGTGGGGTGAGCTCAGGAGGTCCAAATTCAGCCCCACCCTGCTCAGCAGGCTGTGCGGCCATAAGGGTCGTGGGAGGGACAGGCCTGGCATGGCAATGACCCCATTGCCTCCTGCGCCAGGATTCAGAGCAACTACATGGCACTGCAGAGGATCAACCAGGAGCTGGAGGACAAGCTGTACCGCATGGTGAGGCCACCACGCAGCACCCACTCCCCCACCCCCCACCTCCTTCCCTGGGGGAGCCACCCAGCTGACACCCCTAGGCCACTTAGGAACTGGGACACAGGTCTTGCTGGTCCCACCCCTTTCTCCACGGAACATGTGCAGCGGGGTGGGTGCTCTCAGGCTAAGGAAGTACTTGGGTCCAGGG
This sequence comes from Pongo abelii, assembly GCF_028885655.2. Classification (NCBI taxonomy): domain Eukaryota; kingdom Metazoa; phylum Chordata; class Mammalia; order Primates; family Hominidae; genus Pongo; species Pongo abelii. The sequence continues at coordinate 104,968,166 of NC_072000.2, read as the reverse complement.
CTGCCCTGTGCTGCCTGAGCGGCGAGTGCGAGCACTCCAGCTTGAGGGTGTGTAAGAGGGGCTATGGACCGAGGACATAAACTGGGAACAGGCCCCCCAGCTCAGCCTGCCGGTCCAAGGACCTGGGCCCAGGAGGGAGGATAGAGAGGCCCGAATTCAGGCCCTGGGTGAGCCAGAGGCAGGTTTGAGCCCCAGCTCCGCCTCTCATGGGGACCCCTCTGTGGGGACCCTCACACCACCTGCAGATGACCTCAGTGGGGTCGCCATTTTCTCTGTGAACACACTGCTGGGACATGTCCAAGAGGGGCAGGGTGTGGGTTTCTGATGCCACTCCCTCACTAGGATGAAGAAGTTTCCTTTCTGCCTGCGTGCCTGGACACAGGCCCTTTCCTTTCTGAGCCTCAGTTTCCCAATCTGTCCAGTGAGGTGGGCTGGGCTCTATGCCAGGCACAAGTCATCTGTCCTCCATCCCCACTCCCAGCTCCTGAGGCAGGACACTGTCACCTCTGTGTTGCACATGAGAAACTGAGGCTCAGAGGCAGTGATGTCCCCAAGGCTGTGTGGCTTGACAGTGTTGGACCCAGGAATTGAACGAGGGTCTGTCTGTGCTCATAAACCCCACACCCTTGGCCCTCTAAGTGTTTGTCATTCATGGCTACAAGGGACAAAACAGGGGGTGCAATCGAGCAACTGGGTTGGCCCGCCAGGAGCCAACCACGGGCCTCCTCCCCCCACTGTCCCACCCCCAGGGCCAGCACTATGAGGAGGAGAAGCGTGCGCTGAGCCACGAGATTGTTGCCCTCAACAGCCACCTTCTAGAAGCCAAGGTGACCATCGACAAGCTGTCGGAGGACAACGTGAGTGCCGCGCACACTTGGCCCATGGAAGGCTGCTGGTGGGCCCAGGCGAGGGCTTCCCAGGATGCACTGGGAGGCACATTCTGACTCTGAAGGGTCCTGAGCTCAGCTGCTTCGGCCCCAGCCTCAAGGGGCTGGTGCAGGGTACAGGTGGATGGACAGGCCGGTCAGGGCTTTGAGAAGGACCTGGTGCAATTGGGGAAGGATGGGGCTGTCTCACTGAGGACGCCAAGGGTGTCCTTAAACAGACCCTCTGCTGTAAGGACTTGAGCTAGGGGATGCGGGGCCATATTATCCCATTCAAGGCAAGGCTTCCTGACCCCAAGGCGGGGTCATGGCCACTCAGGACTCCTGCCCTTGGCCAGTCCCAGTGTCGCATCACAGCCGTGTGGCTGCCCATGGGGCCTAATTTCAGGGACCCTGTGAGATGGGCCCACTTGCCCTCCACAGACCCCGGACAGCTGCCTCTGCATTCACGAATTAGCTTCTACTCCTTGCCAGACCCTACTAGGCTCCAAGATTATGGTGTGAACAACACAGGCAAAAAAAAAAAAAAAAAAAACACCTCTGCCCACGTGGAGTTCACATCTGAGTGGGGCAAACTCTGGGGTATGTTAGAAGTGTGAAATGCTGTAGAGAAACAGAAAGCGAAGAACGGTACCAGGGAGTCGCCACCTGTAGGGCCTGCAGATTTCAAGAGGGTGCTTCTGGAAGGGGCTGCTGGGCCAGGACCTGAGGGAGTGAAGGAGCCAGCCACGCAGACATCCGTGGGAAAAGCATTGCTTCCAGGCAGAAGCAACCGTGGTGTGCAGCTGTATCTGGTTAACTTGGAGGATCCCAAAGGGGCCAAAGAGTGCCCAGGGGGAGGGGGAGCCAGGGTCTGAGGTCAGAAAGACCATAGGAGACAATGTTGTAGAGGCTCCTCTCAGAAACCTGGGCTTTATTCTGAGTGCAGTGGGGAGCCATGGAGGGTTCTTAAAACAGAGGAGCAACGTGATTGCACGTGTAGCTTCCCAGGGCTCACGTGGCTGCCATGCTGGGAACAGGCTGTAGGGACGAGGACAGGAGCAGGAAGATCAGGAGGAGGCCAGGGCCATAGTCCAAAAGATGATGGTGGCTCAGGTGATGGTGGAACTGGGCAGAGGGCTGGGATTCTGGTTGTGTTTTGAAAATAGAATCAACAGGACTAACCAAGATTTAGGATGTGGGTTGTTAGAAGAAGAGCTGAGTCCAACCCAGCTACAGGATTCAGAGCCCAAACAAAAGGAGCTGCCTGCCATTTCCTGGCTGGGGACAGCTGGGGAGGGACAGGAGCTGGGTGGGAGATACACAGGAGCCCTTGGAGCGGAGATGTCACCAGGGCAGCAGGAGGCCCGGGTCTGGAGTTGAGTGTGAAGGCCGGCATGCCGGCGGAGACTGCCGAGGCAGCATGCAGATGAGAAGCAGGGAGGCCCCAGGACGGAGGAGGGACCAGCAAGGATGCCTGGGAGGGAGTGGCCAGTAGGCTGGGGGACACCAGGCGAGTATGGTGGCCTGACAGCCACTTGAGAAGGGGGCTGCAGTCAATGCCCTGGCCGGCTGGCTTGCCAGCTGCTGAGAGACCAGGTCAGAGGGCCAAGGAGAGGCACTGGGATTTGGGGAACTGGAGGTCGCTGGTGGAGTGGAGCAGTGGTTCCAGACACAGGCCACCCTTCTAAGGAGTGTGGCTCTAACAGGAGGACAGGAGGACATGGGCTCGGGACAGCAGGTGCTACTTAACGTGACAAGGCCAGGCCCCTTACGTAAGTGGACACTAGTCCTGGGGGCCTCTCTGCAGGGTTGGAGCACATGAGGAAACTAAGGCATGGCCAGCTTGAGTGGTTTCCCAGGTGACCCAGGTGGTGTCTCGCAGACGGAGCCAGAACTCAACCTCGGGACTCCTACTCCAGCAGCCCCGGGCCCTGGGCAGCCAGAGTGCTTGCCTCCACCTGTTCGCTCTGCCAGAGTGTCCCGTGAGCATTTCCTCCCCGAGCCAGCAGCTGCGGCTGCTCAGGAAAGGCTCCCAGCTGTCCCAGAGCTGGCCACCTCAGACATGGACAGCCCAGGGGCTTGGGTACTCAGCCAGGTGCCCCAGGGGCTATGGGCATGGCACCGGCTTCCCAGTGGTAGCCGCTCCTGGCTGTGGCTGGTGGGGCTCTGTGGCAGACCTGGGCTGGCTGGGCAGTGCCTGCAGCCCTCTGGTGCCAGGGGCAACCGGGTGACTGGGGTCACACAAGGGGTCAGTTCTCAGGTCTCAGGCAGCCGTGCTGTTCTGTTCCTAGGAGGCCCAGGGGGGCACTGAGAGGGGCTTGGCGACTCCGACTCCCTCTACCGTGTAGGCCAAGTTGGGGGCACCAGCCTTCAGTGAGGGAGGCTCCAGGGCCGTGGTGGGGGGACAGAAAGGTGCCTGTGTCAGAGACAGCCTTGCCTGGACAGCAGGATGCCTGGTGCTGGTTGGGTTGGGACTGTGGCCAGCCCTCGCCAGGAGCAGCCATGGGGCAGCTCAGGTGGGTCACAGGGCCTCCGGGCCACCCCAGGGCTAGCTGTCAGAGCCCTCGCAGTGGGGACCCCGGAGAGGCAGGAACGCAAGCCCCAAACACAGGCACATGCAACAGAGATTTTCAGTGGCGAAGCCACACCCCTTGAGTCCTACTGTTTGCATCTGTTTTCAGCTCAGGAGGCTGAGCCAGCACCCGCCTGGGCCTGGGGTCACACACCTGCCCCGTCCCTGCCCAGCCCTGCAGCCACACTGTTTCCAAGCCACAGTCTGGGAAGAGGGTTGTGAGCAGCAAGTCTGAAGTGCGGGGTGGAAGGTGCTGGGGGTTCATCCTGCCTCCCATTCCTGCCTGGCACTCCCACCCAGTCATCTTTGGAAGGACGCCGGGAGCCCGAGGGACAGGGACAGGGAGACCAGGCCTGCTCTACGAGCCTGAGGGGCCCCTGGGAGCTCAGGGCCATTGGGGCTCCTTCTTTGACCACTGCCCCCCACCTTGTGGGAGGTTCCCCTCTTGGCAGGGCCCCGAGGGCACCAGCTAGGGCAGCGGCAGGGCCCTCCATGCTCCAGCAGCCCCAGGTCAGAACGAGGCTCTCATTTTGTAGGCAAGAGTGTGGAGCCCAGAGAGGGCCGGAGCCAGCAGTGGGTCCCTGTTCTGCTGAGCACACAGCAGGCCCTGTGCACACCACTGCCCCCGCTGGCCACTCGGCGCTGGTCAGGGCGGCAGGGCCTTGGCTGGGGTGAGTGGCGCCGAACGCCTTCTCTTGTCTTTTAGGAGCTCTATAGGAAGGACTGCAATCTAGCGGCCCAGCTGCTGCAGTGCAGCCAGACCTACGGCAGGGTCCACAAGGTGTCTGAGGTAACGTGGCCCCGCAGCCAGGCCCTCCCCGCCCCGGGACCACCGGGCTCCTTTTGTGCCAGTGCCACCCCAAAGCCATTTCCCATCTTTGAGGAGGAAGATGCCGGCTGAGCCTGAGCCTCCTCTGTCCCCCTCGCTCCTGTGGGGTCATGACATTGGAGGGGCCGCCAAAGGCACCCCCACCTCACACAGCCGGGCAGCCCCTGGCCCTCACCAGAGTCCCTTTGGCCCACCCCGGCTGCCGGTTGCCCTCTGTTTCCTTTGGGGGGCTGCTCCAGGTCCTTGCTTCCACTGAGCGCTGACACGGCAGAGTGACCTTTGTGGAGCTTCGCAGGAGCCTGTGGCTGGGCACGATGACTGACAGTGCCTATTTCAGAAAGAAAGCATCAGGAAAGAGGGTGTGGCTGAGGCCACATGGCAGACAGGTAGCAGAGCTAGGACCCAGAACCAGGCCTGTCTGATGCCAAGGGCAGATGGGCCAGCGGCCCACCCCTGCCCGCCTATGGTCACCGCACCCTGCGCGCCCCGCTCCCCGACCCTCCCCTCACGTGCAATCTCCCAGCCAGGCCCGTGTTCCTTTCCCCTGGTCCTGGGCCATGCCTGAGAAACTCACAAAATAGATCAAACAGTAGCGGGACACCCCCACATGGCACCAGGCACTCTCAGCCCTGGCCCTCAATCTTTGTTGCATCTGAGTCTGTCTTCTTCAGGAGCGCTCCAGCAGCATGACTGGGGGGCTGGGGAGTGGGTCATGCCCCCAGTAGAACCCATAAAACCCACGGGCCTGGGAGAGCAAGTCAACCCCTTGCTGGGCACAAAATGGGTGGGGTGGAGGGGGTGGGGGTGGAGCCTTGAGTGAGGCCTGAATCAGACCTGGGTTCCGGCTTCTCCAGGCGACTGCAGCTTCTGGGCTTTCCTGGGCCCAATCAGAGTGGGGTGGGGAGAGGTGACCCAGGATCCCCAGGCAGTCACAGCACCCACACCCCTGGGAGCTTGTTCAGTACAGCGTCCTGGATCCAGGCTCCCCCTGGTGTGATTTGAGAAGCCGGGAGGGCCCCGCTCGTCTGTCTGCCTGTCTGTCATGGCTAACATCAGTCCTCAGCTTCAGGGCCAGGGCTAGGCCGCCATGCTAACAGTGACCCTGTACCCGCCGTCCCCCTCCTCGCACCCGTTCCAGCTGCCCTCCGACTTCCAGGAGCGCGTGAGCCTGCACATGGAGAAGCACGGCTGCAGCCTGCCATCCCCACTCTGCCACCCGGCCTACGCTGACAGCGTCCCCACCTGCGTCATTGCCAAGGTGCTGGAGAAGCCGGACCCCGCCAGCCTGTCCTCCCGCCTGTCCGATGCCTCGGCCCGCGACCTGGCCTTCTGCGACGGGGTGGAGAAACCAGGCCCGCGGACCCCCTACAAGGGAGACATCTACTGCAGTGACACAGCCCTCTACTGCCCGGAGGAGCGGCGGCGAGACCGGCGGCCTAGCGTGGACGCGCCCGTGACCGACGTGGGCTTCCTGCGGGCCCAGAACTCCACTGACAGCGCGGCCGAGGAAGAGGAGGAGGCCGAGGCGGCGGCCTTCCCGGCGGGCTTCCAGCACGAGGCCTTCCCCAGCTACGCGGGCTCACTGCCCACGTCCAGCTCCTACTCCAGCTTCAGCGCCACGTCGGAGGAGAAGGAGCACGCGCAGGCCAGCACGCTGACCGCGTCGCAGCAGGCCATCTACCTGAACAGCCGCGACGAGCTCTTCGACCGCAAGCCACCCGCCACCACCTACGAGGGCAGCCCGCGCTTTGCCAAGGCCACGGCCGCCGTGGCGGCCCCGCTGGAGGCCGAAGTGGCCCCAGGCTTCGGGCGGACCATGTCACCGTACCCGGCCGAGACCTTCCGCTTCCCGGCCTCTCCGGGTCCCCAGCAGGCCCTGATGCCCCCAAACCTGTGGAGCCTGCGGGCCAAGCCGGGGACCGCCCGGCTCCCCGGGGAGGACATGAGGGGCCAGTGGCGTCCCCTGAGCGTGGAGGACATCGGCGCCTACTCCTACCCGGTGAGCGCCGCCGGCCGCGCCTCACCCTGCAGCTTCTCTGAACGCTACTACGGCGGGGCCGGGGGCAGCCCGGGCAAGAAGGCCGACGGCCGCGCCAGCCCGCTCTACGCCAGCTACAAGGCCGACAGCTTCTCCGAGGGGGACGACCTCTCCCAGGGCCACCTGGCAGAGCCCTGCTTCCTGCGGGCGGGCGGCGACCTGAGCCTCAGCCCCGGCCGCTCGGCTGACCCACTGCCCGGCTACGCACCCAGCGAGGGGGGGGACGGGGACAGGCTCGGGGTGCAGCTGTGTGGGGCCGCCAGCAGCCCTGAGCCCGAGCAGGGTTCCAGGGACTCCTTGGAGCCAAGCTCCATGGAGGCCTCCCCGGAAATGCATCCTGCTCCCCGCCTCAGCCCCCAGCAGGCCTTTCCGCGGACTGGTGGCTCGGGGCTGAGCCGCAAGGACAGCCTCACCAAGGCCCAGCTCTACGGAACCTTGCTCAACTGAGTGCCTGCGTGCAGGCCTGGCCGTGGGCCCCTCCCCGCCAGCCCACGTGCCCCAGAGGGGCCGGCCTCACCTCTCCCCAGCCCCCGCTGTTCCCCCGCCCCTGCCAACAACGAGGAGTCTGTTCCTCCCCGCACCTCCTCTCCTCCCCAACCCTGTAGGCCTGAGAGGAGGATCCCCCACACCACGGTGTCCACCCAGCCCCGCCCCGTGGAACTCCACTTAGAACGTTTTTCACACGTCCTTCCCCCATGTGAGAGGAGCATCCCCCCTTTTATAAAGCGAAACTATTTTTATAGAGAAAAAGGGTCTTTCTTAACGCACTTGGCCTCCAGCTCCCTGGACGGCTGCCTTGGCGTTTTCAACACAAAGCTCCTTTATTTTTTGGGTGAGGGTGCGTGGGGCCTGCCCCTTGGAAGGGAAGGGAAGGACGGTGTCCTGTGGAGACCAGACTCTGCAAGTGGGGAGACCACCCCCGCAAGCCAGTGACAAGGGAACCCTGAAGTTGTGTCCACGAAGAGGGAGCTGAAACAAATTCGGGGCTATGAAGTATTTTAAAAATCCATTTTTCGCAGTGTGGCCACCACACCGCCCTGAGCCCTCCCACGGCCCATAGTCCCGGGTGGGCCGGGATGATGCCCCAGTGCGGCCGGTGCTCATCTCCGCCCCCGGGTCCGCCCCCTGACACCGTCTTACTCTACCTCAGACATGATGAGGCCCTCCATTCCTGGTTTCTGTAGCTTGCATTCCTGTTGTCTCTGATGCATGCCCTGTCAGTTAGTACTGTATTTTGCATTCATTAATAAAAGACACCGGTGGAAAGAATCTGGGTTGGGCTGTTTCTCCTCCTCCTGCCTTTTGGTCTCGGGAACCTGGGGTCCCTGGTGTCCCTCCCCAGCCTTGCTCTCTGCAGCCAAGTTGGGCCCCTTAACCCCACTTCACACCCCATCCCCATAACACCCCGTCCCCACCCGGGCATCCAATGTTCCTATCTAGGGTGTGGATTCTCCTGCTTTTCCCAACCCACTGGATACAACAGCTCTTTCATCTCATGCTCCTGCGCACTGCCCCACCGATTTCCTGGCCCCTAATCCTCGTGTCTCAGACTTGGCTTCTGCTCCTTGAGATGTACTGGGGCTGCGGTGGAATGTCGGCAGGTGGCCTTTTCCCTGGGCACAGGGGATGCTGCCGCTCTGCCCGTCTTCCTGCTGGTATTGGGAACTGGCTGTCAGTCCGGGAGCCGCTCCATTGGTTAGAAAAAAAAATTGCTTTCTTTTGCCCGGCTCTTTAAGATTTTCTCTTTGACTTTGGCTTTCTGCGGTTTCTCTGAGGTGTGTCTGGGTGTGGAGTTCCTTCTTAGGAATCCTTCTGAGGATCCTCAGGGAGTCACATCTGTGGATTGGTGGACTTCACCAGTTCTGAAAAATTCTCAACTATTATTTTTTTAAAAACATTTCTCTGCCCATTCTCTCTGTTTTCTCCCTCCGGGTTTGTTTCCCAGACCTGTGCTACCTCAGGCCTGCAGTGGCCCTGTCACCCCCCACCATGCCCTGTGCCACTCCAGGCCTGCAACGGTCCCTATCACCCCTCTCCATACCCTGTGCCACCCCAGGCCTGCAGCGGGCCCTGCCGCCCCTCCCCACACCCTCCGTGGTTGCTGCGCTCTCCCCACTACACTGCGCATCATCTGTCTTCCAACTCACTAATTCTCTCCTGTGTCTATTCAGCCGCCACACACAGCCGCTGAGCTTTTCGTTTCAGTTATTCATGTTTTTCATTTCTGGAGGTTCCACTTGGTTGTTTTACAAATCCACAGTGCCACTTTCTTAGCTTCCCATTCCCTGGAGATATTTTCCAGCTCGTCTCTTATTTCTATCAACACAGTGGGCACAACCATTTCACAAGCTGGTCTGGGACTGGACCGTGTGGTCTGTGCAGGCCTCCTCGTGGTTCCCGCTCCGGCGGCCCTGTTTCTCTGGACGCCTGCTCATCTTGGACACACGCTCATCCCTGCCCTTGAAGAGGTGCATGTGTGGGTTCAAGGCTGAGGATGGAGGCCCCTCCCCAAGAGGGCCTTTATAGCTGTCTCTGTAGGTGCCTGGGGGCATGTGCCAGTGAGGAGCACCTCACCCAGGTTCGTGTCTGAAGGTTCCCTGGCACGTCTGGCTTTGTGTGTAGCTCTAGCGTGGCTCTGCCTATGGTCAGACCACTCCAAGGAGAGTGGGCATCAGCCGTGGCTCCCTGCATCCCTGCCCTTCCCCTTCCTCTGCAGAAGAAGCCAGAGCCAGCCAGGCTGTGTCTTCTCCAGCCATAGCTGCCACCCCAGGAAGCAGCCTCCCTGAGCCGGAGGAAGCTTGGAGAGGTTTGGGATTCTGTTCTCCTCTCTGGGGCCTGTGGGCAGAACAGGGGCTACAGCCCTCACTGAGCTGGGGGCAGCCAAGAGGATGGGAGAGAGAAATAACTGGCACCCGGTGGGCAGAGGCATTCCCAGAGGGGAACCCAAGCTTCAGCCACCCCAGTGTCAGCTGTGAGATTTCTGTCACCCAGACGTGGGAAAGCTGAGGCCAGAAAGAGGGGTGCCCTGGCTCTCCCACCTCTAGGTGACAAAGGCCCCGCCCAGGTCTCACTCCTGGGGGCTACCGAACCAGACATACCTGCCCTAGGCGGCAGCCTTGGCCCAGATCTGGGGGGCCAGACCCAGGGTGTTGGCCCCCACATTGCCACCTCAGAGCCTGCGGCCCCCGAGATGGCCTCCACACCTCACAGGGCTCTCCTGCCTGGACTGCAACGCCTGCCACAGCCGGGCCTCCAAGGTGTCCTGTTCCCGGAGCAGCCAGGACCATTAGGTCCTTGCCTAGGACTGGGTAGGGACGGTGACTTTGGCTGCAGAGCCAGGCAGCCTTCGAGCGCAGGAGAGAAGAGGAAGGAGAGGGTCCACATGGCTCGCAGCGGCAGGGTCAGGCTGACACCCCCGGGGTGGGGGCCTGCCTGCTGTACACCGCAGTCAGGACACTGCTCCTTGTGGTGCTGAGGCTGGGGGACCTTGGTTCACTATCCCCAATTCTCATGGCTCAAAGCTGGCTCAGCAGGGCCCTGAGACTTAGGAGCACCTGTGGCTCTGACCGGTGGCTCTTCTCTCACAGGATCCCTTGGGCTGGGTCTCAGTGCCCCCCTCCTTTCCCTGGTGCTGTTGTCAGCTGGCAGCCTCATGCTGGCCTCAGGGACCTGGCCCTGCCCACAAGGAACTCAGAGGTGGGGGAGGAAGGCAGATAGTGTAACATTCAGCTCAGGGCTTCCAGAACACAGGGCCTGTAGGCATCTCAGAGGGGAGGGCCCTCACTGCTCCAGGAGGACGAATGAAAGGGGTCAGAGGAGAGGATCACTCTGGGTATTGAAGGATGAATAGGAGTTCAACAGGTATTTTAGGCAAATGGAACAGAGCCATGAAAAGGCACAGATCTGTGACAGCTGGAGGGTTCCAGAAACTGTTCAGTGCTCCTGTGGGGCTCTCAAGGGGCTGAGCTCTGGAGCTGGCAGTTTCCCTCTGGATCTGCCCTTCGATGTTCTGCACTTGGACTGTCCCCACAGCTGAACGGGAAGTCCTGGACAGTCCCCATCTACCCAGGCAGCTGGCCTTGGCACAGGGTTCCCTGCTCCACCCCTGCCCTCTCCCTGCACTGAGATCCTGCCTTGCCTTCAGGGAGGCCCTGTCTGCACATCCACCACCTGCCCACACATCCATGTGTGTTTCTCCTCAGCTCTCAGCAGGGCAGCGCAGGGTTGGGCTCTGCCACCAGTTGACAGTGTCACATTGGGCAAGACCCAGGCCCCCTGGCCAGCTTCCCTTGCTGGAGCCTGAGGACATTCATCAGTGCAATTTCCAGGGACACTCTAGGCAGCTGGGTCTCCCACTGTACAGAGAGCCAAAGTGAGGTGGAGGTGGCGCCCATGGGAGGCCATTTGGGAAGGGATCCCAGGTGCAAAAAGAGCTCAGGCTTGGGGTCAGAGGGCCTTGGGCACAGCTCCCTGCCCTCAGGGCAGCAGTTTCCTCTGCTGGACAGTGGGGATCATGGACACCCTGTCAGGAGCTGCGAGCACCAGCTGCACTCAGAAAAAAGTCATGGCCACGCCCGGCACACAGCAGTGCAGCCAGCACACACAGCCTGCACGGCATCTGGAGGTGAAGCCGTTTTTCTCCACGATGGCTTCGGATCTGGCATCTCAGATTTTCTAGGAGAGGATGAAGGTGAACACTCAGCCCCAGGAAGGTGGGTGGAGGGAAGAGACCATACTCCTTTTTCATTCCTGCTCCAAGTTTTCTAAATTTAGCTTTCTTATTTTAAAACTGCAAACGGTGAACTCCCTGACACCTTGCCAAGGATCAAAGTCAGTCTTTAAGAATGTTCTTTGGAAGAAAGTGTTTGGAAAAAGAAATAGATAAAAGCATGGTGCACACCTGCCATTCTTCCCAATAAAATGACCTAAAAAGGGAAGGGGCTGGCAGCCAGCTGGCTCCCACAGGGGCCTGTGTTGAGAAATCAAACCCACAGAGGGTGGAGCTAAGTAACCGCCACAGTGGGTTTTCTGCGGAGCCCTGGGTGCCCCCCTCCACCGCCCTAGAAGGGTCAGAGCTTTGGGTTGGTTCAAGGCCACCAACTTGGAAAATAAATGGACTTCAGGTGCACAGAAGTGGATGGCGTTTGTCCCAAGTGAAGTTGGGTGACAATCTGCAAAGTCCTTTCCTTTGCCTCGTCTCTCCTCATCCCCACAGGCCCACTTTACAGATGAGAAAACAAGGCTTAGAGAAGCAAGGCCCCTGCAAAGGCCTCGGACCAGCAGGAAATGGCCCTGGGACATGAGCTGGTCTCCTGGCTCCAAGTCCCACAGGTGGCAGGCTGTGATGTGTGCCCAGCACAGGAGCAGGGCCAGGAGCCCAGGTAGACAGGAAGCCTTTCAACAGCTATATCCCAGCCCTCGGAAGCCTGACACAGTGTCATCTGTGACTGATGCTCATGTTAAATCAGTGGTAACACAAACATATCACGGTAGGGAACAATCAGCAAACGCTGCGATGAAATTCTCCATCACAAAATCACCATCAGGAAGGTGGAAAACCACTGGGGTTTGTACTGGGTCAGGAAGCAGAGCATCTGGACTCCAAGGTCTGGGGCTGGCAGTGAGGTGTGGGGATGGGAAAGGCAAATGAGAAACGACCTGAGAAGCCCAGGCCTCCCTCCACCCCTGCAGCTTTCCCTCCCCCGTGTGTCTGGGTTCATTCGCACAGCATCCATTCATTCCACAAACATGTGCTGAGGCCTGCTCAGGCCTGGAGCTGGGGAGACACACCCTCATGAAAATACTTGTAGGAGGGGCCTGCACTTGGGGAGGAGATTACTTTCCATGCTACAAATCACAGTTCCCACCACACCTGCCCAAGGAGCCTGGGTGTGGAGCATGCGTGTGACAGAAGTCAGCCAATCTGAGTCCTTCCCTGGACTTGTCCAGTGGGAATGAATGAGGGCGGCAGCCCCAGCTGGTGGCTTCTGCCGTGAGATTGAACCTGGAAAAGGCCAATGCCCAGAGAGTGACAGGGACAGCAAGGGTAGGAACAAGGCCCACCAGCCCATGGCCCACTGAGGCGAGGTCTGAGAAGGGAGCCACATTTGCACTCTGCCCTAAACTGACTCAGCTCCTGCGTCAAGTGGTCAGCTTGACACTAAGTCCCAGCACCCCTTCCTGAGTGCCTATGACACACAGGCCCTACCGGGAGACACAGACCCAGCCTCATGATCCCCACGAGATGGGCATTATGTGTTCTCGTTTCACAGAAGGAGAAACTGAGGCATTGGGAGCTAGGCAGCTTGCCCAAAGTCACACAGCAATGAAGGACACAGACAGGCCCACGTCCTGTCACCGGGCCACGCCTGCAGTCATTTGTGGAAGGCCCACTCTGTGCCGGGGCCAGGCAACCAGCAGGGAGCAGGAACCCCAGCCCGGGGCATGTGCTCCACCACAAATGCAGGTGTGGGGCATCAGTGGGGTCGGGGGCTCTGTGGGGAAAGGGGGCTGAGGGTGAGAGGAGCTTCCACGAAGACACTATCCAAGCAAGCCCTGAGGGAAGGAGGCTGGGGGAGGGGATGGTGGGCACAAAGGCCCTGAGGCACCATCAGCCTGCTGGGTGGGGGTGATGGGGTGGACCCCAGAGGTCATAGGAGCTCCCCTGTCAGAGCAGGAGGAGAAAGGGCAAAGGCCAGAGGCGTGACAAGAGGGAGGCCCCAGCAGCCACATGGGGCAGAGGGTGGGGACGGCCCATCTCCCACGCCAGCCTCAGCACCACCACCCCCAACCGCCTTGCTCAGGCCAGTGGCAATCTTCACTTTCCACAGTGACCAAGCTCGCCGGGCACGGGGTGCAACTCTTTTCACCAAAACAGCCATTCTTGAGCCTAAAAGAAATACACAGAAGGTGCTCCCATTGTGGGTCATGAGGACCCTGCCCCGACATGGGCCAGGGGATCCCACTCACCCTGTCCTCAGGGCACAGTAGGGGGACACTGGGGCCGTGCACTCAGCACCCTCAATGCTCAACTCCAGCTTCCCCACCCACAGACAGGCACACAGTAGGTGCTGTAGACCGGATGCCTGCCATGTGTCAGGCTCTGCGGTGACTGTGGGGCAGGAAGGCTCAGCCCTCAGAAGCCCCACCTCGGGGCCTTTGCACAGCTCCTCCCTCTGTCTGGGATACCCCTCCCGCAGAGCCCAGGGATCCCAAGGACCCCCTGGACACACTGACACACAGGTCTTCACCCACCAGCCCCAGGCCAGCTCCAGCCCCCTCCCAGGACACCCCCACAGACTTGACCTTCTCTGACCCTAGCTGTGAGCCTACAGGCTGGCTCTTCTAATGCCTGGCTTTACAGATGCGGAGATGAACCTGGGAAGAGGAGTGGTGCCTTGCCTCGCCTCAGCTACGGTGACAGTGGAGCAGGGACAGAATAGTGGGGAAGGGGAGCCAAGTGCCCACCTCCTCCTGCGTCCCCCACTGCTTTGGCCCATGGGCGGCCTCCTCACATTCTCTGTCCTTCTCCACTGACTCCCCTGCCAGGGACACTGTCTTCACCAAGTTGAGGTCTGCCTCCTCCAGGAAGCCTTCCAAGGTACCGGTGGGCCCCACCCTCACCTGTCAGCAGATCCCTGGGCTCCTGGAGTAGCCCCTCAGTTACAATTCTGGTGGGGGTTCCATCTAATCAGCCTGTGCAGGCACCTGAGGAGCCAGTCCTCCTCCCAGCCCAGTTCCTCCAGGCTCCTCAAGGGTCCCTCACTTCTCCACGCGGCTCCCTCACCAGGCGGGCACACCTGCATGGGCAGCACGCACAATGGCGGGGCAAGAGGCTGCCCAAGGGGCCCAGGGCTTGGGCCAACCAGGGGCCCAGCTGGCCACAGTCCTGGGGAGTGCAAGCGGCTGGGGCCTGTGAGGCTGGTGGGGCGCTGAGCTCCAACAGAATCCCTGAGGGCAGATCAAAGACCCAGACCACCCCCACTTTAGGACTCCCTTGCTGGGACCCGCAGAGTGGGGCTGACCCCATCTCAAGCTCGCACAGTTCTCTCAGTCTCCAGAGGTCCAGCAGGCCTGGGAGGAGGGAGGCAAGAAGAAGCTGCTAATGCACACTTGTTGCTGAAATCACTTAACAAACAGCAAAACACACATTTATTGGGCATCGCCGGCTGCCCGCCAGGCGCTTTCACTAGTGTAGTCCTCACACTCCTGAGCCAAACAGACTTTTCTCCCCACTTTACAGATGAGGAAACTGAGGCTCAGAGGGTGGTACCCAGGACCCACAGCCAACCTCTGTGCTCATTCCTCTCATCTACCCTTGAGGAAGAAGGGAGTCCCAGAGCCCAGCTGGCATCGGGAAGGTTCAGTGACAAAAAGCTCAGTGCCAGATCTTCATGTCCCCTCCCCAGGAGCAGGTGGCGAGGACGGAGGGCAGCACAGGGTGGTAGGTGGTGCCGACACAGGCCTGTGTGTGCCCCTGCAGTGTGCATGCTCGGCTGGCTGTGCGGAAGCTGTACATCAGGACCTGGCCATCGGCGCTGCCCGTCACCAGCAAGTCACCGCCTGGAGAGCACTCGCAGCCCACTGAGTAGCCCTCCACCTGCAGAGAGGGACACAGCGGGTGAGCAGGCCGCACCTGTCAAGCCGGGGTGAGTACGCCCATTCTACAGAGGAGCAGGCTGAAGCCCCGAGCTGACGGAGCAGAGCTGGGCTTCGCACCCTGTGCCCCTGAGGCCAAAGCCCAAGTCCCGCCCATGAGGCTGTAGAGCCCTGATGCGGGCCCACATCCCAAGGCCAGTTCAGCAGATCCAGCAGGACCAGCTCCAGCCCAGCTGAGGGGTCTGGCCTCAGTGACAGTCACTAAGCCCCCGGCCCCTTCCACCCCAGCAAGGCTGGCCTCAGTGCGGAAAGGGAAGGATGCAGAAATGATACCCATGACCATTCTGTCCTGTTCCCGCCCCCACTTCTGAGACCTGTCTGTGTGAGCCAACTACTGCTTCCTGCCCAGTACCTGGGGCCTGGGGTGAGGACCAGATGTGGCTCAGGGACTTGAAGAGACAGCCAGCCACATGGCATGTGCTCACCCAGGAAACAGAAAGCAGGATCCGCCCAGACAGAGGCTCCATGCACCCCAGGGCCCATATCCAGGACTGCCAGGAGGCTTGGGGCTGGGGCTCAGCATTCGCCTGGGGTACAAGGACAGAAGTACCTTGTGCCCTTCATAGCGCCGCCGTCTGCTCATCCGGTAGGGCCACACAGTGGAGAAAAGGGCCAGGTAGTTGCCATTGGTCTGTGCCAGGAACACGGGCTCTCTCGGGTGCAAGGCGAGGCTGGGGCAGGTGAACCTCTCCTGAGAACAGCAGAGCCACAAATGGGTCAGAGAAGACACCCCCCACCCGGCACTCTGCTCTGGGGCCTGGGGCCTGCTCCCAGACCCTGGCTGGGTGTCTCCATCGGTTTCCTATCACTGCTGTGACAAATCACCACAAGCTTGGTGGCTCAAGACACACACATTTCACATCACACATTCCTGCGAGTTGGAAGTCTGAAAAAGGCCTCGCTGGGCTGAACTCAAGATGTTGGCGGAGCTGCACTTCTTTCTGGAGGCTGGAGGGGAATCCAGTTTCCTCCACGTTTCCCAGCTTCTACAACCTGCCTGTGTCCCTGTGGCAGGCAGGAAAATGCCCACCAAAATATACCCATGTTCTAATTCCTGAAACCTGTAGAATGTTACCTTACAGGGTCAAAACCAAGGGTCTCTGCAGACACAACTAAGGATTCTGAGATAAGGAGATGATCCTATATTACACTAAATGCAGTCACGTGCAGCCTTATAGAAAGCAAGCCAAGGCTGGGTGTGGTGGCTCACGCCTGTATCCCAGCACTTTGGGATGCTGAGGCGGGCGGATCTCTTGAGCCCAGGAGTTCGAGACCAGCCTGGGCAACATGGCAAAACCCCATCCCTACAAAAAAAAAAAAAAAGAAACAAAGAAACAAAGGGAAGGCGCAGAGATGTGACAGACAGTGAAGGTGGTATGAAGACGCTACTTGGAGGGCTGGAGAGATGCAGCTGTAAGTCAGGAATGCCGGCTGTCACCAAAAGCCAGAAGAGGGCAGGAAGGATTCTCCCCTTGACACTCCAGAGGGAGCACACCCTGCCAACACCTTGATTTCAGCCCAATCATACTTAATATAGATTACGAACTTCGGGCCTCCAGAACTGTAAGGGAACAAGTTTGTGTTCTTCCAGCCACCAAATTTGTGTAATTTATCACACAAGGATAGAAAAGGAATCTACATGCCCATCTGTCCACCTCCACAGTGAGCCCTCAGGGACAGCCCAGCCCAGCCCAGGGACCCACACAGCCAAAATGCACAGTAAGTGAGGAGGTAAGTGGCCAAATGAGAAAAGAAATGCAGGCACAAACCTCAAAACACAGGGGGCGCGAGATCTCACTGATTCATTGACAGGCAGCACCCCTAAAAACTACCCCCTCAAGCTGGCTTTACATTGTTCTAACTATTGTCCCTAGGCCACACTCTCTAAGTGAGCCCAAACTCAGAGGGCAAAGTGGGGAGCAGCAGGAAGCACAGCTGCAGGCTGATGTGCCCATCAGAGGCACAGAGGCTGCCATGGCCAGATAACGAGCTCCCGGTGTGATGGTGCCAGGCTGAGCACCTGCTCCCTCCGCACAGACAGTGTGGAGTGTAACTACAGTTCAGGCACAAGGCACCTTCATCTGCCTCACTTCCCCTGGGCTCCTGGAGGCAGGACACCCTCAGAGGCCAGATGTGCCCCTCCAGCTCCCTGCAAGGGCCTGTCCTGCCCAGTGGGTTGCCCTGGGACACCCTGCAGTGGAGGTCTAGAAACAGGTTTGCTCAGAGTCACTTAGAACCCACTGAGAACAAGGAAAAGGCAGGGAGGAAAAGAAGGTGTACGCAGGATAGATATTTCATGTACACCCACATATATCATATACACATGACATATAGTTTTAAATTCAGAGAATAGTCTTGGGTTAGTTGAAATCTCAAAAGATGATGATGATGATGGCGGTGGTAGTGGTGACAATGATGACGGTAGCGGTGGTGGTGGTGGTGATGATAATGATATAATAGAGATGGCGGTGGTGATGATGGTGATGGTGGTGGTGATAGAGATGGCGTGGTGGTAAGGATGAGAGTAGTATGGTGACAGTGACGATGATGGTGGTGCTGGAGATAAAGAGGACGGTGGTGGAGGTGGCAGTGATGACAATGATGGTAATGGTGGTGAGTATACAGATGGTGATGCTGATGCTGATGGTGGCAGTGCTAGTGATAATAGTGGTGGTGGTGATGGTGCTGGTGCGGTGGTGACAATGATGGTGATGAGTACAAAGATGGTGATGGTGATGCTGATGGCAGTGGTGCTGGTGATCATGGCGGTGGTGCTGGTGATGACAGGAGTGGTAGTAGTGACAGTGATGACTGTGGTGGTGGTGGGTATAGAGATAATGATGCTGATGGTGCTGGTGTGATGATGACAATGATGGTGATGGTGATGAGTATAGAGATGATGATGGTGATGGTGATGCTGATGCTGATGGCGGTGGTGGTGGTGGTGATGATGGTGATGATGGTGGTAATGACAGCAGTGGTGGTAGTGACAATGACGACAGTGGTGGTGGTGGGTATAGAGATAGTGATGCTGATGGTGCTGGTGCTGGTGCTGGTGATGATGGTGGTGATGACAGGAGTGGTAGTAGTGACAATGGTGATAGTGGTGGTGGTGGGTATACAGATAGTGATGCTGATGGTGCTAATGGTGGTGGTGGTGGCAATGGTGGTGGTGATGACAGTAGTGGTGGTAGTGACAATGATGACAGCGGTGGTGGTAGGTATATAGTGATGCTGACGGTGCTGGTGCTGGTGCTGGTGATGGTGGTGGTGGGTATAGAGATAGTGATGCTGATGGTGGTGGTGCTGGTGATAATGGTGGTGGTGGTGCTGGTGATAATGGTGGTGGTGGTGCTGGTGATAATGGCGGTGGTGCTGGTGATGATGGTGGTGATGACAGTAGTGGTGGTAGTGACAATGATGACAGTGGTGGTGGTGGGTATAGAGATAGTGATGCTGATGGTGCTGGTGATAATGGTGGTGGTGATAATGGTGATGATGACAGTAGTGGTGGTAGTGACAATGACGACAGTGGAGGTGGTGGGTATAAAGATAGTAATGCTGATGGTGCTGGTGATAATGGTGGTGGTGATAATGGTGATGATGACAGTAGTGGTGGTAGTGACAATGATGACAGTGGAGGTGGTGGGTATAAAGATAGTGATGCTGATGGTGGTACTGGTGATGGTGGCGGTGATGACACTGGTGGTGGTAGTGATGCTGATGGTGCTGGTGCTGGTGATAATGGTGGTGGTAGTGGTGATGATGGTGGTGATGACAGCAGTGGTGGTAGTGACAATGACAACAGTGGTTGTGGTGGGTATAGAGACAGTGATGCTGATGGTGGTACTGATGGCGATGATGATGGTGGCAGTGATGACACTGGTGGTGATAGTGATGTTGATGGTGGTGGTGGTAATGACAGTTAAAGCACAGAAGCACTCCCTGTACCTGACACTGTGCTATACCCTTTACAAGCATTCTCTGTCTCTCTTAATTCTCAAAACTATTTTCTAATGAAGAAAGTGAGAATCAAACAGGCTAAATAGCAGGCCCAAGGCTCTCCGCCTTGTAAGGTCCTAGTGAATCCAGAACCTTAATGCAAGTGTTCTAACTGTGGGGCCCCTGCTCTGAACTCCTGGGCTACATCAACTGCCAATGCCACTGAGGGTCAGAAACCCCTTCTGAGTAGCTGGCTGTGGTGGCAGTGGGAGGGTGGGGTTTCTCAGGTTGCACTGCCACGTTCCCCACTGATCTGGACTGAACTGCCCCCCAGACCCTTACCCTGTGAGGTGGCTGTGCTGGCACAAGAAGAGCAGAAGGAGGTTGCATCTGGAAGCCCACAGCAAGCTCTCCATGTGTGCGGCAGGCCGAGACCTGACTACCCCCATCCTGGAGATTTCAGTCCAGCGAGCCTCCTCCCACAGAAGGGACTTGGGACCTCAGACAGACCAGAACTACATGGATACGCTCTGTGGCTGAAACTGACAGCAATGCCAAATGGGATTTCTTACGTGAAAAATCTGGTTGGAGATTTTGGCAGAGGTCCGGAAATCCCAGGCAATAATGGTGCGGTCAGCCGAGTCCCGGGTGGAAGCATCTGTGCTGCTCAGGAACTCGGAGCCTTCCCGGAGGAATAGGATGTCCAAGGTCTGCTGGATGGTCGCCTTGTAGCTTCTCATCACCTGCAAGAGTGGACACCAGTCATGCTGGCAGGCCTGGGAGCACGGACAGGCGCCTACGCAGGGAAGGCCAAGGACCCAGGGGGCAGGCAGGTTTAGTGAAGTTTATGCTGGGCCACACACACCCAGGCTGAGCAGCACCCCCAAGCCATATATGGAATCATGGACCCTCCTGCCCCACGCCCAGTCCAGTGTCTGTCAACTTCTCAGCCCCCCTGCTCTATTGCCACATGGGTCCAGAGAGGCATTCCTATCACCCCTTGAGAGCAGCAGGATCCCAGGGAAAGCGCTAAGGGAAGGGCCCTTGACTCGCCAAGGGCACCTCGAGAGCATGCTGACATCCATCAACACTGGGGTCATGCTTTGAGTGGGTCTTGCTTCTGAAGACGTCACATAATTCATAGCTTGCAAAGTCCCAGATTGTTGTCCCAGAGGAGCCACAGTAATGCAGGAGCAAGTGTGCTTGGGGACAGACCATAAAGCCAGAATCACAGGACATATTTTAGCTTTAACGACACTTTGTATTGTTTTAGCATCATCACCGATACTTCACAGTCTCCTGTCTCATAAACTGACTTTATTAAGTATTGAGCAGTTGTTTTGCTTTCTTAGAGGATTTTATCACATTCAGCTTCTGCTCTCAAGTATCCAGCTCTGGTGGGGGGATGGAGAAGGGTCCCAGTACCAGGACTAGCAAGTAGCTCCACTTAACAAACTCACAGAGGACAGGACTTTAATTACAATATGGAAATAACATGCTGGGCACCCACTCGCAGCCATGGAAGCGCAGCAAGGTCTCAAGTTGGTCGCAGGGGCCAGCCGGTCCCTTTACCAGTTCCTGGGGCGCCACCATGTGGCTGCAGCATAAACCGTTCAGTCCCTGGGCCCCGCCAGCTCAAAATGAGCCATCTTGACTTTTTAATTGGAATTCATACCTTTCAAATTTTGCAGACATATTTTCTGTCATCCTCCTTAAAATGTATACGTCAAATTCACATTAAATGTGTCACTCCATAATTTCAGTTTAGGTTAGAGGAGGAGGAGGTTGAGACCCATTCTCTGGATGAGGTTCACTGAGGCCCAGGAAGAGGTAGGGATTTGCTCAAGGTCACATGGCCAGGGCATGGTGGAGCCTCTTCCGACCCCCACGGCTTCCCTGGGACCCACAGTTCATTCTCCTGCTGGCCAATTCCTGCCTCTGTAATTCCTGGGGGAGGGTGGGCAACAGATGTCCGTTCTTCTCTGAGCCTCTTCCAAAGCAACTCTCAACTAGGGAGATTTCAGAGTGGGCCCCCTGAAGCCTAAAGAATGATCCAGGGGTGGAAAAAACAGTCTTCTGAATGCAGAACAGGGAGACAAGCTGCCCCTCACGGCACGGCTGCCTGCCTTCCTCCACGCACTGGATTCTGCATGCCCGTGCCTGCTCTATCCTCCCACGTGGCCTTGATATCACAGCCCCCATCAGCCTCAACACTTCGATCCCTAAGAGGCTGACCCAGGGAAAAGATGAGGAAGATGACGGCCCTCCCTGCCACTCCCTGAGTGCCCGTTAGGTGCCGACCCCTGGCTGGGGGGGTTCACATAAGTTATCTCATGACAAGAGCCCCATAGGTAGCTTCTCTCGGTGGACATGAAGTCTCAGAGACAGGCAACTTGCCCAGGAGCCAAGAACTACCTGCGTGCCCCTGCCAACACACCACCTGCCTCCCAAGACAAACTTTTTGAGGAGAACCAAAACAGTTGTTCCATACATTTTCTGAGAATGGATGGAAATGGCCCAATTCATTAGGGTGTCATAAAAGTGAATGGCTGGGAAACAAGCCATGTTATGGGCAATCCCTGCCAATAATGTGGCTGCAAGTGGAAGGTTGGCCTTTGAAGTGATCGCCGCTGAACATGATTCACTCGCCTTCACAACTGCTCATGCCCCAGGAAAGAGCAAAGGAGCCATTTGTGTGTCTAGCTGGTGGGTTTTATGGCAACCTTAATTACACCAACAGCTGGCATGGGACGGTACTACCCGAGCCTAATGAGCTGGATCCAAAAGGGAGCCTCACTCAGACTCTTCTGGCAACTGCGGGCCCCTGGTAGAGAAGCAGGGACATGGTCTTGGGGAGAACAGAAGATCGATCATGACACATGCAGGGGTTATGTCCCTACAATCTGCCCACCACTCGGCCCACCAGCAAACCTGGGGGACGCTGGGCTGCTGCCGACTCATCCAGAGCAGCCTTGGGTTCCTGCCACTTCCAGAGTGCACGGGGTTGGGGGTGGTCACTGAGCTCCAATCTTGGCCCACTACAGATTTACTATGTGCCTGGGGAAGGTTCGTTCCCTTCCTGGGTCTAGTTTTTGAGTCATCAACACGAGGGCCCCAACCACACCTCTGAGCCTCTAAGTACTCCTGGTCCTCAGAAAGGACTGGCAGATGCACCCAGCTATCCCTCACCCCATGCTGCCAGTCCTCTGCATCCAGACCTGAAGGACAGGAGGTGGGGAGGCACTGCTCTGGGCTCACACGCAACCCTGTGCTCCCTTAGCTGCCCACCTCAGCCACCTGCCTACGCCGCAGGACTGTGAGCTCCTGGCACAGACGCCCTGCTGCCCACATTTCTGGGTCACCCTTGGCTAGCACTGGGTCTTCCCCCTGCAGGCATCAGTAAGGTGTGTCAAATTGATGCTGGATAAGTGAGCGAATGAATAAATGAATGAGTGAATGAACAAAAGGTCGACTACTTTCAAAGTAGCAATCCAGGGTCCTCCGGCTCCCAGCAACATCCTGGCATGCAGGGCTGAGGCAACACACAAAAACCTTTGCCACTGGCTCTCCCAGGACCCCCGGGTGAGATGACATTCACTCACAGGTCCTTCCCATGGCCCTGATTGAGCCAGCCCCTGCCCTGCCCCTCAGACATGGAGACAAAGGAAAGCTGCTTCAAGACCTTGGTGGGAGGTGGGAGCACAGCAGGACTGTGCTCCACGCTGCAGCCTCACAAGAGCCCAGAGGTGGGTGGGGCCTCTCCTGGCCCTTGGATGAGCAGGGGTGAGATGCCAAGTGGGAGGGCCCAAGCACTTAGGCAGACACCCTGGGGACCTGAGCCTGGCAGCCTATTACTGGCTGCATAATTTTGGGCAAGTAACTTCCGTCTGTTCTTCAGTCTCCATACCTGTAAAGTAGGGGTAACAACAGGACCTCCAGCTGAGGAAGTAAGGGTGGTGTGCCCAGCTAAATGCCTGACGCATACGAGCCCGATGCTTGTAAACCTTCTCCTCCCCAGCCAGCCAGAGCTAGAGTCCCTAGGATGGAGCTGTGAGATCTTGGGCAACTCTCAATAATAAATGCATTGTCTTCTTCCCATGCCAAGATGCAAGGCAAAGTGGAAAGGTAGCACAGGGCCCACTGCTTTGGTTTAAACTCGCAAAAGCAGAAGTCGCCAGTCACATAGGATGGTGGCTATCAAAAGCAACTGACATTTACATTAAACAAAGTAAACCATAACTATAAGAAAAAACATGATTGAATTTCTCTACAACCTGGTACTAGGGAAAACTTTCCCAGCTATGACTCCAAACCCAGAGGCAATAAGAGAAAAGTTGAATAAACTGGACTATATAAAAACAATAATAATTAAAAAAAAATATTTTGGGATGGCAGAAAGCAAGCAAGTAAATAAATAAATAAAGTAAAAAAGACAAGTAGGAGAAATATTTACAACTTCTATTACAGGCAAAGGTCACTATCTGTAATACATAGACAGTCCCTAAAAATAGATGAAAAAGACCAATAGCTCTACAGAAAAACGGGCAAGTAAACAGAGCTCAAAAAAAAAAAAGGAAATGGTCCTTCCACTTTGCTCGTAACAAAAGCAATGAAAATTTAAATCACACAGAGATACCATTACTTGCCTATCAAATTAACAAAATCCCAAAGTTTTGCAACACCCTTGTTAGGTGGCTCTAGGGGTGTTAGGTATCTACATATGGCTGCCAGAAATGCAAATGGTACAAGCCCTGTGCAGAAAGGATTTAGACAACTTTGAGCAAAATAACATATGCGTCGTTACTCGGCAATATGCATGACCCAGCAACCCCACTTCTAAGAACTAATCCTAAACTTACACTGGCAAAATCCCAAAGAGATATAAGCACAATGCCACTGAAAGCAGCACTATTTGTAAAAATAAAAAACAGGGAACAACCCAATGTTCATCGAGAAAGGACTGGCTGAATAAACTCTAGTACATTAATACTCTAGACCACTATGCAGTTGTAAAAAAGAATGAGGAACCTATCCTGCTACGGAGCGATCTCCAGGACACAATGTTCAGTGAAAAAAATCCAAAGTGGGAGAAAAAAAGTGTGTAAAGTAAGAAAGGTGATATGAACATGTGTGTGTGTTTGCTTCCACTAAGAAGCAATAAGAAGACAAACTAGAAACTAAAATAAGTAAATAAATAAGACTGCCTTAAAAGGAAGGGAGGGGGCCGGGCGCGGTGGCTCACGCCTGTAATCCCAGCACTTTGGGAGGCCGAGACTGGCGGATCATGAGGTCAGGAGATCGAGACCATCCTGGCTAACACGGTGAAACCCCGTCTCTACTAAAAGTACAAAAAATTAGCCGGGCATGGTGACGGGCGCCTGTAGTCCCAGCTACTTGGGATGCTGAGGCAGGAGAATGGCATGAACCCAGGAGGCGGAGCTTGCAGTGAGCCGAGATCGAGCCACTGCAGTCCAGCCTGGGCAACAGTGTGAGACTCCGTCTCAAAAAAAAAAAAAAACAAAAACAGGAAGGGAGGGGAGCAGAATGGAGGAGACAGGGTTAGAGGTGGAACATGGATGATTTCTCAAAATGTACCTTGTTTTGCAGATTTGACTCTAGAACAGGGGTTACAAAGTTTTTCTGTAAAGAGCCAGTCAGTAAATATTTTAGGTTTTGTAGGCCATATATAGTCACTGTTATATATAATTCTCTCTCTCTGTGTGTGTGTGTGTGTGTGTGTGTGTGTGTGTGTGTGTGTGTTTGTAGGAGCTGGTTAAAAATGTAAAAACCATTCTTAGCTCAAAGACCATATAAAAACAGGTCACAGGCCAGATAAGACCCATCAACTGTAGTTTGCCAATCCTTTCTCTGGACCCATATACACATTTTATTAAATTATGCAACAAAATTAACTTAAAAAGCAATCTCTAAAATGTGAAAGCAAAATTAGGCAAACAAAATTAACCACATATTGATTTGGTAGCTTAACTGCACAAATAAGATTTCTTTTAAAAGACCTGAAGCACAGTAATTTAATGGTCAATCGTTAGTTGAATATACATTATTAAGAGAAAACCGGCAATATGGTGGTAAATCCTAATTAGATATACATTGTGAACAAAGAGAACTGCAAGAAATCTTAAAGTGTTTTCGGTCGTTTCATTGTTAGTGTCAATATATATAAAAGAAATGTGTTAAGGCAGATGGAAATTTAAAAATTTTAGCATAAAAGAGATTTTTAAAATATAAAAACAAAAAAGTAAATTCTGTAATCCTAAATTTGAATTGGAAAAATCAGTATAAACAATAATACATTTTGTCTTCACAACAAAAATATTTCCCAGCTCTGTCCACAGAAGGAGTGTGGAAACAAACAGCAAACTCAGCACCTGGATTATGGTTCTTAAACCCAGCTAAACTGGCCAGAAGTGACATAGATAATAATAGACCAAGACTATATAAAATACTGTATATATATATACTATATATTTATATATAGTATACTGTATATATTTTTATATAGTATACTGTATATATACTATATATAGTATACTGTATATATACTATATATAGTATACTGTATATATACTATATATAGTATACTATATATACTATATATAGTACACTGCATATATATACGCTATATATATACCATATATACACTATATATATACTATAGAGAGAGAGAGTCTTTGGATATATGATTATATATTATATATAGACTACATGTATATATATATAGACTACATATATGATACAAAGACTATATATAGATATAGAGATAGTCTTCCATATCTCTACTTACCATGGTCAGTCTCTCCTCTACCTTCTTAAACATATGTTATGGAGTTATAATAACTTTTAATGAATCATATATACATATATGATCCAAATCACACTTCAAGAGATGAAGTATGCAATGTTTGAGATGAAAAATACATTAGATGGGATTAACAGCAGATGAGACACTGCAAAAGAAACCGTTAGTAAACTAGAAGACATAGCAATTAAAATTATGCAACATGTACCAGATAGAAAAAAATTCTAAATTTTAAAATGAATAAATCTAATGTAAACCTGAAATGGAGTAAACCCACTATGCATCTCTCTCTCTCTCTCTCCCCCCTATAAATTACAAAAAAAAAAAAAACCTCTGGACAAAATTTTAAAAGCAACTACCTGAAGACTTTGAAAAGTCAATAATAGCAGGTGGGTTGGAAAGGAAGTCAAAATTTGAATAAAGACCAGTATGGCAGATGAGGTTCCCAGTTGGTATTCACTTTTGTGTTTTAACTCCTGATGTTGACCCAAAGACTGACTGGATTAAGGCAGTACATAGTGGGCATGGACAGCAAACATTCTGAAATAAATCCGTCATTCTGCCCAAATGATCAATCTGAAGAAAAAATAAACGGAGCTTTGGGGATCTAGGGATAATATCAAAAGCTTAAATATTTTTGTCAACAGAGTTCTTTTTTTTTTTTAGAGATGGAGTCTCGCTTTGTCCCCCAGGCTGGCGTGCAGTGGCACGATCTTGGCTCACTGCAACTTCCGCCTCCCAGGTTCAAGCGATCCTCCTGCCTCAGCCTCCCGTCCTCTAGCTGGGACTACAGGCGCACGTTGCAACACCCGGCTAATTTTTTGTATTTTAGTAGAGACAGGGTGTCACCAGGCTGGTCTCGAACTCCTGAGCTCAGACAATCTGCCCGCCTTGGCCTCCCAAAGTGCTAGGATTACAGGTGTGCGCCACCGCGGCTGGCCATCAACAGAGTTCTTAAAGGAGAAGGTGAAGACAGCAGCACCCAAAAAAAAGAATATTTAAGGAAGTATTGAGTAAAGTGTTCCCAAATTTGGTTAAAGTCACAAATTTACAAAGTCAAGAGACTCTGCAACCACAAAGAGGATAAATTAAAAAGAAAAAACACAATACAAACCACGTTCTGCATATCCCAATCAAACTGCTAAAAACCTCAAAGAAAAAACCTTGACAGTGCCCAGGAAAAAAAAATGAAGAATTACACAGAGGAGAACAATTTGAAATACCATAAATTTATCATCAGAAACTATGGAGACCAGAAAACAGCAGAACATACTGCAAGTGGTAAATTAGCGTCAACCCAAAATTTTACAGACAGCAAAAATATCTTTCAGGAACAAAGATAAAATGAAGGCCTTTACAAATGAAGGAGAACTAAGTGAATTTGTCACGAACAGACCTAATCTATCTAAAACAAATGCTAAAGGAAGTTCCTCAGGTTGACAGGAAATAATGCCAGAGGAAAACTTGGAGCTTCAGGGATGAAGGAACAGCAACAAAAAATGGTAAACGATTAATTAAATATAAAAAATCATTTTTTTTCCACTTAAGTTATATGAAATACGTATGACTCTTGAAAAAAATATATAGCATTGTCTGGGAAGAGGATCTTCAATGCATGTAGATGTAATCCATATCACAATTTTAACATACAAGGTAGGGAGTAAAAAGGCTTATCTGGTTAGAAGAATCATGTTTGTTTTGTTTGTTTGTTCGAGACGGAGTCTTGCTCTGTTGCCCAGGCTGGAGTGCAGTAGCGCAATCTCAGCTCACTGCAACCTCGCCTTCCTGGGTCCAAGTGATTCTCCTGCCTCAGCCCCAGGAGCACCTGGGACTACAGGCACGTGCCACCATGCCCGGCTAATTTTTGTATTTTTAGTAGAGATGGGGTTTCTCCGTGTTGGTCAGGCTGCTCTCAAACTCTTGACCTCAGATGATCCTCCTGCCTTGGCCTCCCAAAGTGTTGGGATTACAGGCCTAGAAGAATCATATGTTTTACTTGAAGTGGTAAAATATTAACAATAAGTAGAATTGTGAAAAATTAGGCATGTGTATTGTAGTCCTTACAGCAACAATTTAAAGGTATAATACAAAGAGACATAGCCAAAAAGCTAATAGATAAAATAATATGATATAATAAAAATGTTAAGATAATCCAAAGAAGGCAGGAAAAGAGGAAGTGGAATAAAAACAGAGGAGCTTTGGGAGGCCGAGGTGGGCGGATCACGAGGTCAGGAGATCCAGACCATCCTGGCTAACATGGTAAAACCCCGTCTCTACTAAAAATACAAAAAATTAGCCGGGTGTGAGGCAGGAGAATGGCGTGAACCCGGGAGGCGGAACTTGCAGTGAGCCGAGATTGTGCCACTGCACTCCAGCCTGGGCGACAGAGCGAGACTCCGTCTCAAAAAAAAAAAAAAAAAAAAACAGAGGAGATATGTCAGGTGCAGTGGCTCATGCCTGTGGTCCTGGCTACTTGGGAAGCTGAAGTGGGAGGACTGCTTGAGCCCAGAAGGTCAAGGCTGCAGTGATCTATGATCATACAACTGCACTTCAGCCTGGGTGACAGAGTGAGATCCCATCTCCTTAAAAAAAAAAAAAAAAAAAAACAGAGGAGACAAATAATAAAATAATAAAATGACAGGCCAAATTCAACCATAGCAGTAATTACATTAAATATAAATTGTCTAAAATCTCCAACTAAAAGACAGATTGTCCAATTGGCTTTCAGATTAACATTTAAAAAGATCCAACTGTATCTAGTCTACAAGACAGCCACCTTAAATATAATAAAATACATAGCTTATAAGTAAAAGGATGAAAAAATATACCATATTAAAAATAACCAAATGAAGGCTGAAGTGACCATATTAATAGCAGGCAAAGTAGACTTCAGAACAAGGAAAACTGCCAGGAATAAGAGGAATACAATGAAAATGTAAAAGTGTCAATTCATCTAGCAGACATAACAACCTTAAATATGTATATACCTAATAAGAGACTTTCAAAATACATGAAGCAAAAACTGATGGAATTGAAAGGAGAAACCATACAAGTCCACGATTTTACCTGGAGGCATTAACGCTCCTTTCTTTATAATAAGTAACACAAATACTAATCAGTGCATTCATCTGAGGAAACTACACACACCGGGAAAGGAACCACCAAAAGAGAATAAGCAAAACAATTGCCAAGTTTCACACAGAGCTAGGAATCATTCATTTTTCCACCAGTCAGAGGGGGAAAACCTTGAAATACACAGGGCATTGGATAGAGTACTCACAAGAGTATTACCTCAGAAATGAGGCAAAATTAGCCCTAGTCTAAAGGTTGTTTTTGTTCCACCAAACAAAGCCTAACAGCAAGCCTCAGAAAAATCAAACCGTTATCAAGCAATACAACCGCATCCAAAAAATCTCTCCAAATATGTAAAGGACAACAAAATATTGAATACCCAACAAGTAAAATTCACAATGTCTGGCATCCAATCAAAAGTTACCAGACCTGGAAAGAGGTAAGAAAATGCTTCCCATAATGAAAAAAAAAAAATCTGTCAATAGAAACAGACCCATGAGTGACACAAATGATAGAATAAATAGAAAAGAGGTCGGGCGTGGTGGTTCATGTCTGTAATACCGGAACTTTGGGAGGCTGAGGCAGGTGGATCACCTGAGGTCAGAAGCTCGAGAACAGCCTGGCAAACATGATGAAGCCCCATTTCTACTAAAAATACAAAAAAAAAAAAAAAAAAAAAAGCAAGGTGTGGTGGCATGCGCCTGTAATCCCAGCTACTCAGGATGCTGAGGCAAAATTGCTTGAACCCAGGAGGCAGAGGTTGCAGTGAGCCAAGATTAAGCCACTGCACTCCAGCCTGGGTGATAGAGTGAGACTCAGTCCCAGAAATAATAATAATAATAAATAGAAAAGAACAATAAATCAGTTATGACTATATACTGTATGCTCAAGAAGGTAACGGACAGTATGAGAATGTTAAGGATAATACACATGAAAGATATCTTTTAAAGACCCAAATCAAACATGTAGAAGTGATATAAAACAATGCCCCACTATTAATAGATTAGAAATTGCATAAGATATGATTACTAAATTTGAAGATATGGAAGAACAGAGGATCAGTGAGCTATGGAATAAATCCAAAAAACCTGAATATGAATGTAAGTGAGACAGGGGGATAAGGGGTGGGGTTTCGGGGACAAACAAAATTGAAAAAACTACGAACAAAAATTTTCCAAATTTGATTAAACTGTAAACCCACAGATAAACGACTATAATACATTGATTAAAACTATAAACCCACAGATAAAAGAAACTAACAAAGCCTAAGAAACATAGAGAAAAATTACACCAAGGCCCATTGTTTAAATTGCTCGAAGCCAATGGTAAAGAGAAAAATCTTAAAAAGCAGACAGAGAAAAGATGCATTACATACAGAAAAGCAAAGATGAGAAATACAGCAGACTTCTCACTGGAAACAGAGCAAACTAGTGACAATTGAGTGACATGTTTAAAGTACTGGAAGAGAAAAAAATCATCAACCCCAAATTCTTTACCTAGCATAAATATCTTTTAGACAAAAGACAAACTAAAGACTTTTTTGGGCAAATAAAAGCTGAAATAATTTATCACTAGCAGACCAAAAATACAGGAAATGTTAAAGGAAGTCCTTAAGGCACAAAGAAAATGATACCAGATCTAAATTTACATCCAAAAATGAAAAGCAATAGAAATAATACATATGTAGGAAAATAGATATCTTTTTATTATTAAAATATTTTTAAAATTATTGGCTACTTCCAGCAAAAATAATAACAATGTTGGAGATTGTAACACATGTAAGAGTAAAAAATGTATGACAGTAATAGCACAAAGACCCTGAGGGGAGAAATTGAAAATCTGAATACTGCTCTAAGATTCTTACAGAAAAAGAGATATAATATGACTTAAAGGCAGACAATCATTTTAAAAAAACAAACCCCACAACACAAAGCCACAGATGATAAAGCAACAAAAAAGATTAAGATGAAATCATAAAAATACTAAATTAATCCACATGAAAAAAATGGATGAGGGAGAAGAGATGGAACAAATAAAAAAAAATAGCAAGGTGGCAGATTTAAACCCAACCATATCAATAATCATAATAAATTAAAACAGGACAAACAACCTAGTTCGAAAGAAGAGATTGTTAGACAGGTTTAAAATAAAGAAGCAAGATCCAGCTATATGCTGCCTAAAATAAACAAACTTTAAATATAAAGATACAAATCGGTTAAAAGTAAAAAAGATATGCCATGCTAACAATAATTAAAATAAGCCAGGAATGTCTATATTAATACCAAAGTAGATTTCAAAGTAAAGAATAAAGGGATAAAGAGGGTCTTTTCATGGCTGGGCGCAGTGGCTCATGCCTGTAATCCTAGCACTTTAGGAGGCCGAGGCAGGAGGATCACTTGAGCTCAGGAATTTGAGACCAGCCTGGGCAACCCAGTGAGACTCTGTTTCAAAAAAAAGAAAAAAAAAAGAGGGTCCTTTCACAATGATAAAAGAATCAATTCATTAGGAGAACATAATAATCCTAATTGTGTATGCACTTGGTAACAACTTCAAAATAAATGCAGGAAAACTAACAGAACTGAAAAAGGAAGTAGACAAATCCACTCTTACAGACACAAATTGCAAGCCTTGTCTTAGTGCATTCCTACTGCTAGGACAAAATACCTTAGACTGGGCAATTTATAAATAATAGAAATTTACTTCTCCCATTTCTGGATGCTGGGAAGTCCAAGATTAAGGTGCCAGCAGATTCGGTGTCTGGTGAGGGCTTGCACCTTCTTGCTCGTCCTCACATGGCAGAAGAGATGGAAGAGTAAAAAAGGGCCCACCTTGTTCCCTCCAGCCCTTTTATAAAGGCATTAACTACACTAACAAAGGTGGAACCCTCATGACGTAATCTCCCCCTTATATGCCCCCACCTCCTAATACCATCCCTTTGGGGTTTAAGTTTCAACATATAAATTTTGGAGGGATACATACGTTCAAAGTATAGCACAGCTCTTATAGAATAGACAGAAAAATCACAAAGGATATAGAAAATTTAAATAACACTATCAACCAACTTGATGTAATTGACATTTATAGAACACTGCACCCAACAACCGCAGAACACACGTTCTTTTCAGTGCACACAGAACATTTACCAAGATAGACCATATTTTAAAACATCAAAAAAATCTAAATAAATTTAAAAGAATTCAAATATACAATGTATGTACTGTGACCACAATGGAATTGAATTAGAAAAAATAACAAAGAGGCATCTGAAAAGTTCCCAAGTGTTTGGAACCTAACAAGCACACTTCTAAATAAATCATGGATCAGGAAGAAACCAAAAGGAAATCAGAAAGTATTTTGAACTGAATGAAAATGAAAATGCAATATATCAACAGCTTGGGTAGTGCAGCTGAAATACCTAGAGAAAAATCAACAGTATTGAACATCTATATTGGAAAAGAATAAAAGTCTCAAAACTATGACCTCAGCTTCCACTTTAAGAAACTAGAAAAAGAAAATTAAATTCAAGGTTTTTGTGAAAGAAAGGAAATAAGATAGGAAAAGAAATCAATGACTTCTGTAAAAAGAAAAGAAAGAGAGTAAAAGACAATAAAACGAAAATCTGATACTTGATCAATAAATTTATAAGCCTCTAGCTAGACTGATCAGAGTAAAAAACAAAGAAGACAAAAATCACCAATATCAGCACTGAGAGAAATGAGGTGATATCACCACAGATTATACAGATTTTTAAAAATAACATTATAAAAAACTTTATGCCAAAAAATTGGACAACTTTGATGAAATGGACAAATTTCTTGAAAGGCACAAGCTATCAAAAGTCACTCAAAGATTAATAGAAAATCAGAATAGCCCTATATTTACTAAGTAGATTTTATTTAAAATTTCAAATCTTCCCACAAAGAAAATTTCAGGCCAAGACGGTTTCACTAATCAATTCTAGCAAACATTTAAGGAATAATGTCAATTTTTACACGAACTCTTCCAGAAAATGAGAATGAACATTTCCCAATTCGTTCTATGGAGCCAGAATTACCCTGATATCAAACCCATACAAAGATATTACAATAAAAAAAGTTCAGATCAACAACCCTCATAAACATAGATGCAAAAATTCCTAACACAACTTTAGCTGATATAATTCCAAATTATATAAAGGGAATAATATATTATGATCAAGTGAAGTTTATCCCAGGAATGCAAGGCTGTTCTAATATTTGAAAATCAATTGACAAAATCCACCATATTAACAGAATAAAAAAACCACATATGATCATTTCAATAAATAGGAAAAGGCATTTGACAAAATCTAACATTCATTCATGATTTTTAAAAAACTCTCAGCAAACTATGAATAAAAGGGAGTGCATTCAAACTGATAGGGACATGTACAAAACAACTAGTTAACATCATATGTAACTGAAAGAGAATACTTTCCCTCTATGATCAGAAACAAGGCAAGGATGCACACTCTCACCACTTCTAGACAACACTGTTCTAGAGGTTTGAGCCAGTGCAATAAGGAAACAAGAAAGGAAGGAAGGGAAGGAGAAAAGGAGGAAGGGAGGGAGGGATGAAGAGAGAAAATAGATGAGAGAGAGAGAGAGAGGATAGAGATACACAGATAGTGTCCAGATTGGAAAAGAATAAATAAACCTGACTTTATTAACAGACAACATGATTATCTATATAGAAAATCCAATAGAATCTACAAAGAAACAACCAGAACTAATAAATGAGTTTAGAAGAGTTACAGAATTCAAGGTGAAAATTCACATAGCCACAATTTTTCTATATACTAACCATGAGCAACCAGAAGCTGAAATTTTAAAATACCACTTACAATAGCATCAAAATACAAATACTTGGGGATAAATCTGACAAAAAATGTGAAAGACCTACACTATGAAAACTATAAAACATTGGTGAGAAAAATTAAAGATTTAAGTAAATAGAGAAGTATACTATGCTTATGGGTTGAAAGAAACAAAATTGTTAACGGTACAATTCTTTCCCAAATTGCTCTACAGATGAGATGCAATACCATTTAAAGTTCAAGCCAGTTTTTTTTTGCATACATTGGCAAAGCAATTGTAAAATTGAAATGTAAATGCAAAGAACCTACAGTAGTCAAAACAACTTTGAAAGAGAACAAAGGTGGAAGACTTATACTAGCTGATTTCAAGACTCATTATAATATTACAATGATGAAAACAATGGTATAAAGATAGACAAATAAATTAATGGGGCCAGTGCAGTGGCTCACACCAGTAATCCCAGCTCTTTGGGAGGCCAAGGAAAGAGGATCACTTGAAGCCAGGAGTTTGAGATCAGCCTGGGCAACATGGCGAGACCCTGTCTCTACAAAAAAAAAAAAAAAAATTTACATTATTATTATTATTATTATTATTTTGAGATGGTGTCTCGCTCTGTCACCCAGGCTGGAGTGTAATGGTGCGATCTCGGCTCACTGCAACCTCCGGCTCCCGGGTTCAAGTGATTCTCCTGCCTCAGCCTCCCGAGTAGCTGGGACTACAGGCACCCACCATCATGCCCAGCTGATTTTTGTATTTTTAGTAGAGATGGGGTTTCACCATGTTGGCCAGGCTGGTCTTGAACTCCTGACCTCAGGTGATCTGCCCACCTTGACCTCCCAAAGTGCTGGGATTACAGGCGTGAACCACTGTGCCCGGCCAAAAGAAATTTTTTTTTAATTAGCCAGGTGTGGTGGTGCACATCTATAGTGCCAGCTACTCAGGAGACTGAGGCAGAAGGATCGCTTGAGCCCAGAAGTTCAAGGCTGCAGGAGGCATGATCGTGCCACTGCCTGGATGACACAGTGAAACCCTTGTTTCTAAAAATTAATTTTTTTTTTTTGACATGGAGTCTCGTTCTGTCACCCAGGCTGGAATGCAGTGGTGCAATCTCAGCTCACTGCAACCTCCGCCTCTCGGGTTCAAGCAATTCTCTTGCCTCAGCCTCCTGAGTAGCTAGGACTACAGACACGCGCCACCACGCCCAGCTATTTTGTGTACTTTTAGTAGAGACAGGTTTTGCCATGTTGGCCAGGCTGGTCTCGACCTCCTGACCTCAAGTGATCCACCCACCTCAGCCTCCCAAAGTGCTGGGGTTA
The DNA here is from genome assembly GCF_028885655.2 of Pongo abelii. Classification (NCBI taxonomy): domain Eukaryota; kingdom Metazoa; phylum Chordata; class Mammalia; order Primates; family Hominidae; genus Pongo; species Pongo abelii. The sequence continues at coordinate 104,933,218 of NC_072000.2, read as the reverse complement.
CAGGTGTGAGCCACCATAACCAGTCTATAAAAAAAATTTTTAATTTAAAAAAAAAAAGACATCAATGGAACAGAAGAGAGAGTACAACAATAGACCTAAATCTATTTAGCCAATTGATTTCCACAGAGATGTAAAGGCACGGATATTGTTTTCAACAAATGCTGCAGAAATTTGATTATCCATAGGCAAAAACACGAAACTACATCCATACCTGTACCATACACAAAAAATTAATACTAAATAGATCACAGACTTTAATATGAAGCCCAAAACTATACAACTTCTAGAAGTAAACACAGGGGCACAAAAACTTTTGAAGGTAATGGATGCATTATTTATCTTGATTGTGGTAACTATTTCATGGATGTATACATATGTCAAAACTTAAACTGTACATTTTGAATATGTGCAGCTTATTGTATGTCAGTTATATTTCCATAAAAGTATAAAAACGGCAGGACATGACAAAAATGAAGGAAAAATAAAGATATTTTTGATAAACAAAAACAGAGAATTCCCCACAACAAACCTGTATTATAAGAAATGCTAAAGGAAGTTCTGCAGCCTGAGGGGTAGTGATACCAGACTGGCATTCAGATCAACAAGAAGAAATGAAGACACTACAGCCATTAAAAAATAAAGTTAAAAACAATTTTAGGGCAATAAATTTGACAATTTAGATAAAATGGAAAAATTCCTTAGAAGATAAAAGATAACAAAAACAACTAAAGGAGAAATAGGACACCTGAATGGCCCACATTACACATACTTAATTTTTTTTGTGATTCAATATCTACCTACAAAGAAAGTCTTGTGTCCAGATGTCTTCACTGCTGAATTCTATCAAACATTTAAGGAAGAAATAATACCAGTCTTACACAAACATTCAAAAATATAAGTAGAGAACATTTCTCAATTCACTTTTCTGAGGTCAATATTAATCTCACATCAAAATGAGACAAAGAATATAGGAAAAAATGTATAGATCAATAATCCTCATTAACATAGATTTTAAAAATCCTTAACAAATTATTAGCAACTTGAATTAAACTCTATAAAAGGACAATATATCATAAAACCAAATAGGAAAGATATGGTTTAACTTTAAAAAAATCAATGTAATTCAACATATTAGCAGAACATAGGAAAACATATAGATGTCGTAAAATCATTTTTGACAAAATTCAACACCAATATATGATTTTTAAAAAATTCAGACAACTAAGAATAGAAGGTAGCTTTCTTAAACTGACTTAAGGTATCTATGAAAAATCAACATCTAACATCATACTTAATGGTAAAAGACTGATTGTTTTCCCTACAAAATGAGAAACAAGACAAAAATGTCCATTCTCACAATTTCTATTCAGTATTGTACTGAAAGTTCTAGTCATTGTAATACAGCAAGAAAAATAAATAATTGCACATGCATTAGAAAGAAAGCTGTAAAATAGTAACAGACTATATGATCATGTAAATTAAAATTTCTAAGTAATCTAGGAAAAAGCTACAAGGACTAAGAAGTGAATTTTAGTAAGGTCACATGATACACAGTCCATATAAAAGAGTCCTGTATCTTGCCTGATTGTTCTGGCTAGGACTTCCAGTACTATGTTGAATTAGGAATGGTGAGAGTAGGCACCCTTGTCTTATTCCAGTTCTCAAGGGGAATGCTTCCAGTTTTTGCCCATTCAGTATGAAGTTGGCTGTGGGTTTGTTATAGACAGCTCTTTTTATTTTAAGGTATGTTCCTTCAAGGCCTAGTTTCTTGAGGGTTTTTATCAAGAAAGGATGTTGGATTTTATTGAAAGCTTTTTCTGTGTTTATTGAGATAATCATATTATTTTTGTTCTCAATTCTGTTTATGTGGTGAATCACATTTGTTGATTCACATATATTGAACCAACTTTGCATCCGAGGAATGAAGCCTACTTGATCATGGTGAATTAACTTTTTGATGTGCTGCTGGATTTGGTTCACTAGTATTTTGTTGAGGATTTCTGCATCTATGCTCATCAGGGATATTGGCTTGTAGTTTTCTTTTTTCTTGCCAAGTTTTGGTATGAAATGTTGGCTTTGTAGAATGAGTCAGGCAAGAGAAATAAAGGGCATTGAGATAGGAAAAAAAGAAGTCAAACTATCTCTCTTCACAGATGATATTATTCAATATCTAGAAAACCCTAAAGACTATGCCAAAGGGCTCCTGGAACTAATAAATGACTTCAGTAAAGTTTCAAGATAAAAATTCAATGTGTAAAAATCTGTAGCATTTCTATACATCAATAACATTCAAGCTGAGAACAAATCAAGAATACAATCCCATTTGCAATACCATTTGCAATAGCCATAAAAAAAAAAAAAACACACAAATACCTAGGAATACATCTAACCAAGAAGGTGAAAGATCTCTACAAGGGGAACTACAAAATACTGCTGAAAGAAATCATAAATGACACAAACAAATAGAAAACCATTCTGTGCTTATGGATTGGAAGAATCAATATCATTAAAATGACCATACTGCCCAAAGCACTCTACAGATCCAATGCTATTCCTATCCAACTACCAATATCATTTTTCACAGAACTAGAAAAAACTGCTCTAAAATTCATATGAAACCCAAAAAGAGCCCAAATAGCCAAAGCAATCTTAAGCAAAAAGAACAAAGCTGGAGACATCATATTACTTGACCTCAAACTATAGTATAAGGCTACAGTAACCAAAACAACATGGTACTGTACAAACACAGACACATAGCCCAATCAAACAGAATAGAGAACCCAGAATAAAGCTGCACACCTGCAGCCATCTGATCTTCAACAAAGTCAACCAAAATAAGCAATGGGGAAAGGATTCCCTTTACAATAAATGGTACTGGGATAGATGGCTAGCCATATACAGAAAAATGAAACTGGCCCCTGCCTTTCACCATATACAAAAATTAACTCAACATTTAAACGTAAGACCTCAAACTTTAAGAATCCTATAAAAATAAAACCTAGGAAACATCATTTTGGACATCAGCGTTAGGAAAGAATTTATTGCTAAGTCCTCAAAAGCAACTGCAATAAAAACAAAAATTAACAAGCAGGACCTAATTAAACCAAAGAGCTTCTGCACAGCAAAATAAACTATCCAGAGAGCAAACAGACAACCTATAGAATAGGAGAAATATTTGCAAACTATGCATCTGACAAAGCTCTAATATCCAGAATCTATAAGAAACTTAAACAATTGAACAAGCAAAAAAACAAATAACCCTATTAAAAAATGGGCCAAAGACATGAATAGACACTTCTCAAAAGAAGACATACAGGCAGCCAGCAAATACGAAAAAATGTTCAACATCACTAGTCAGCAGAGAAATGCAAATCAAAATCACAATGAGATAACTTCTCACACCAGACAGCATGGCTATTACTAAAAAGTCAAAAAAAATAACAGGTGCTAGCAAGGCTGCAGAGAAAAAAGAACACTTATACCCTGTTGGTGGGAATGTAAGTTATTCCAGCCATTGTGGAAAGCAGTTTGGAGGTTTCTCAAAGAACATAAAACAGAACTACCATTCAACCCAGCAATCCCATTACTGGGTATATATCCAAAAGAAAATGTTATTCTACCAAAGAGACACGTGCACTCACGTGTTCATCACAGCACTATTCACAATAGCAAAGACATGGAATCAATCTAGGTGCCCATCAACAGTAGATTGGATACAGAAAATGTGGCAAATATACACCATGGAATACTATGCAGCCATAAAAAAGGATGAAATCATGTCCTTTGCAGCAACATAGATGAAGTTGGAGGCCATTTTCCTAAGCAAATTAATGCAGGAACAGAAAACAAAAATACTCCATGTTCTCACTTATAAGTGAAAGCTAAACTTTGGGTACTTGTGGAAATAAAGATGGCAAAATAGACACTGCGGTCTAGAGGGTGGAGGGAGGGAGCGGGCAAGGGTTGAAAAACTAACTATTGAGTACTATGCTCAGTACCTGGGTGAAGGGATCAATCATACCTGAAACCTCAACATCATGCATTATACCCAGGTAACAAACCTGCACGTGTATCCCCTGAATCTAAAATAAAAGTTGAAATTATTTTTTTAAAAAGAAAGTTAATAGTATTTCTATATACTAATACCAAACAACTGGAAAATGAAATAAAAAATAAAATTCCACTCACATTAGTATCCAAATACATGAGAAACTGAGGAATAAATTAATACAACATGTGTAACATCAAACACTGAAAACTACAAAACACGGCTGACAGAAACTAAAGAAGAGCTAAATAAATGAAGAGATGTACTATGTTCATGGATAAGAAGATTCAACATTATTAAGATGTCAATTATCCCCAAATTGATCTACAGATTGGACCCAATCGATATCTTTGTAGAAAAAGATAAATTGATTGTAAAATTGAAATAGGAATGTAAAGAACCTAGAATAGCCAGAAAAATCTTGAAAAAGAAAAGCAAAGTTTGAGGCTTAAACTTCTCAATCTCAAAAATTATTATAAAGCTACAGTAACCAAAAGAGTATGGTATTGGTAAAATAACAGACACATCAATCAATAGAACAGAACTGACAAGCCAGGAAGAGATCCTTATGTGGCAAATTGATTTCCCACCGAGGCTCCAAAAACAATCTAATGAGGAAAATAATGTCATTTCAACAAATGGTGCCAAAACAACTGGGTATCCCACATAGTGGAAGAAATAAATAACCATCAACCTTACCTCACACCATAAACAAAAATTAACTGAAAATATACCATAGCCCTGAATAAATGTACAGCAAAAACTATGAAACTTCTAGAAGAAGACATAGGAGAAAATCTTTGCAACCTTAGGATAGGTAAAGATTTCTTAGAACACAAAAACCTATGTAATAGGAGAAAATAATTCCAGAATATATAAAGACTCTTAGAACTCAATAATAATAAATTTATATAGGCAAAAACTTTGAACAGATCCTTCACAAAACAAGACATTCAAATGGTCAATAAGCCCACAAAAAGACGTTCACCATCATTAGTCATCAGGGAGAAGAAATTAAAGCCACAATCAGATACTACTACACACCCACTAAAATAACTAAAATGAAAAAGACTGACAACACCAAGTGTTGGTGAGAATGTGAGGCAACTGACACTTTCCCACACTGCTAATGGAAATGCAAAATGGTACAACCACTTTGGAAACAGTTTGGTGACTTATTAAAAATTTAAATATATATATACTACACCACTTAGCAATTCCACTCTCAGTTATTTACCCAAAGAAAGGAAAATGTATATTCACATACAGACCTGTTCATGAACGTTCTCAGCAGCTTTACTCATAACCGCCAAAAACTGGAGACAACTCAAAACATCCATCCACAGGTGACTGGATAAACAAACTGTGGTATGTCCATACAACGGACTATGACTCAGCAACAAGGAATGCTGATACATACAATAGGGATGAGTCTTGGAAGCAGCAGCAGACTCACAAGCTCCCCCAGTGACCTGCTTTAAGATGAAACCACCAGTTCATAAGACATACAGAAGGAACAGAGGAATGTGTTAAATTACATCAGAGGGATACAGTCAGAAAGATACAGGACAAATAACTGATTTATTACCCAATAAATAAGTTATAAGAAAAAGAAAGTAGGAAAGAAATCTATAGACTTAAGAGACTTAGAAATCAAATGTTAGGGTCCTGATTTGAACAAGCCACTGTTTAAAGCAAATTATGAGACAACCAGGGAAATCTGAACATGGATTAGAGAGTTGATGATATTAAGGAATTATTGCTAAATTACTAGATGGGATAACAGTTTTTTAAGCCCACACCTTTTAAAGAAACAAAAGTATTTACAAATAAAATGACAGGATGTCTGAGATTTGCTTCAAAATAATCAGTGGTGAGGGTGAGGAGGGTGGAGACTATTGGGAAATGGGTAGGATTATGGATAAAATAAGCATGGCCATAATTTTATAATTGTTAAAACAGGATGCTGGTTGCATAAAGATTCATTAATTAGTCTTTCTACTTTGGTATATATTTACATTTTTCAATAATAAAAAGTTTATTTAAAGTGCTCTGAGGGGAGGAATTAGCTCCACAAATGTTAATTCTTCTTATCAGCTGGGCCTGAAATCATAAGCAGAGTTGGGACCAACTGAAATCAAGCAGTGGGTACAGAACAGACATACTTAAAGCGAATTACACCTGTGGTAGCATGCATCTGTCCCATCTGTCCAGAACCCAACCCCACTCTGCCAATGGGAATCCAGCAGTCTTCGGGGACTGGGGCTGAGGTGGCCAGGGCTGGGGACAAGGTTGTGATGTGTAAGTGAAGCCAGGGAGCCCAGAATTCTCCTACCTAGGTACCAGTGGTTTCTATAGAAACCACCAGAGAAATGATATTTCACAGAGCACAAAGCGTCTCCACTGGCCTCCACTGGCTTTGTTCACACTTGCCCATCTGCAGCTGAGATCCAGCCTATCAAAGTGGCCCTCACGGCTCACTTTTAAATAGGTACAGCTCATTATAAAGCACCTGCTTTCAAATGTTTCCAAGGAAACAGAGGCCCCAAGACACCCCTCTCTCTAAATTCATTAGCATTTAACACTCCTTAATGAGGCTTAAAAATGGCGTGCTTTAATAACCACATGCGGGGGACGGGGGAGGACACCTTTCCCTTTTATATTCAGGTGTAACTGATGAGCTGGCTCAGGATCCCAGGGGACACACTTTAAAAGCAATGGTGACAGCATGCTGGGCGTGACTGGGGAGGTCTCTCTTATCTCTAAAGCCTCCCTTGGGGTGTTCCGCTCTGGGTCACAACCTAAAAATGGCCAGGGTGGAGGCCCTGCACTGGCCACCATGGGCAGCCAAGCTGACCTTGTTTCCTAACTCCCCTCTGAATGCGCATGCACACACACACACACACACACACATATGCATGGATGGACACACACACATGCACAGACACACATACATACAGACACACACACTCACAGACACACACTGAGTGTTCTCCAGCAACAAAAAACCCTCACCATTCCCTCATGTGTTGTGCCCTTTAGTGCCTATGTGCCTTTATACATTCCTTATGCCTAAAATACCCTACCTTGACTTGCTGCCTAGAAAACTCCTATGTATCCTTTGAAACCCTCTGCCAGCCAAGCCTCCCAATGTGGCAAGCAAAATCATTAGCTCCTTCTTCTGTGAGTCTTTCATTAGCCCCCATGCAGTTCCCATCAGGATGCACTCTGTGGAGACTGACTCCTCCCCTCGCCATGCAGGGAGGGACCTCATGTTCCCCCACGCCGTGGCCACTTGGCCATGCAGCGGTTAATTCAGCAAGTGTCTATAGGACCCCTAATGAAGAACTCTAAAGTGAGCAGCTCCAGGACACTGGTGGAACTGGAGCTGGCAGGTGGGGAGCAGCCCGTGAGTGTCTTGGGTCCCCCAGCTCCCCCAACTCCAGGAGAGGGAGCTGACTACTCGCAGCAGGAAGGCCTCGTTGGAGCCATTCCCAGCTAACAACTGGGGGTTGTGCTCTACACAGGCTAGGTCATGGAGTTCAGCCTATTCCTGGCAGATGGGGAAACTGAGGACCAGGGAATGAGGGCACTGAATGTGGGGGGCTCATGAGAGCCTTAAGGCCTTTCCCCTTAAGCAGGGAAGTTATGAAACTGTCCCTTGGACAATGTAGAGAGGTGGATGACATCAGGCTCAGAGCTGAGTGGAAGGGCAAGGGCCAGCACAGTGGGGGGCTCTGCCTGCACCTCCCACAACCATCAAGGGGCCATGCCTGAGGCACTTCCTAGCAGAAGCAGAACATGTCCTCCAAGGACAGCCTTCCTAGGTATGAGCCCCATCAAACAGCCCAAAGAGCTGTCTGGGGACAGGTCACGGGACCCGGGGAGGGATGGGGAACAGGATCAACCAAAGGGTGGTAGGAGGGGACGGGGAGGAGGGCTCCCTGGGGCTCCTGGAGAGTGAGATGAAGCTGGCCCTTGTCTGCCGCACAGCTCCAGGCAGACTGCACCGTCCTCCCCTCTGCGTTGCCTGAGGGACCATTTCCCAGCATCCTCCTCCAAGGAAAAGGCCCAAATGGCCTTTGTGAGCCCCCACATTCAGTGCCACCATTCTCTGGTCCTCAAGTTCTCCATCCGTCAGGAAGGGCTGAGCTGTACCTTCCTCTGTCTTGGGGGGTATTTACTGGCTTGTTGCCATGTGGGAATCACTGGGCCTCTGACAGCTCCTGGGGTGCCTTACACAGGGGTTCCACAGTGACAGCTCCTAAGTTCCCATTTTAGGTTCTTTCCCCCACATCCTGAGTGTCCACACTTATTCAGCAATAATTAATTCATTTCTACCTTTAAAAAATTAATCAAAGACATGGGAGAATGTGTATCTGAGCTTCTGATCAGCCTGAGATAACCGGTGTTATCACACTGGGTTAGAACATCTTCAGCCGAAAGCACAGGCACTTGACGTTTTGGCCAGGTATGCTGCCTGGCTGGGGGGAAGGTACAATCTCTGCTCCACTTTTAGCAAAACTGAAGACAGCTCATGATGGCCAATTATCATGAGCTTGTGGAGGGCACAACCCTGTTGTGATCATCATCTGAAGACATCAAGATGGCCAGGAGCATTTATTGAACACTCTAAGTGCCATCCGTCTTGCTAGGTGCCTTACACGTGACCTCCTTAATCCTCGTGACCACTCTGGGAAGTTGGGCTTGCCAGCTGCACTGTACAGTTGAGGACACTGAGGTCAGACAGGTGAAGCGCCCTGCCCACAACCATGAAGCGAGGTGCAGGCAGAGCCACTGTCACACCAACTCCGTGGCCTGACATTCGAGCCGGACCCGTGTGTACCATGCACTACCCCAGGTCGCCCGGTGCACACAGTAGCTGCTCAATTAGTGTTTGCTGAATTTGAATTGACTCTAAACATACCCACAGAGAAACTGTCATGTTGAAGACTGTGAAATTTTAAATTACAGATACAAAACACAAGGGAAAGGAAGAAAAGCAGAAATAGACAATTACACATGTATTTGTGTGTTGATCCTCTCAAATGAAAAATTGGTTTCCCTTACTTTATAGTGGAGCCACGAATTAAAACTGGGCTCTAACAATGCAGCCACCCCCAAGGGCAGCCCAACTCTGAAAAACCCAGGCCCCTGCCTCGCAGCACCACCTGCAGCTGCCTCCTCCACGCACCCTCAACCCCAAAGAAGCCACGTAGGACAATGGACAGAGGCTCAGGCCTACTCTGAACAGAGATGGAGATGGTGAGGCTCGCTTGGCTGAGCCAGCGTCAAAACTGTGGGGGACCCCAAAACCCCAGGCCCTGCCTAGCCCCAGAGAAACTAAGTAGGGCACTGAGGGGAGGGATCTATCTCTCTGATGAGGCATAGGGTCAACAGGGACCAAAAAAGGCCACTTTGTGGTGCACTGGCCTTGGGCTGGGCCACAGAGAATGCCCCGTGCCCAGCATGCCTCCATCTGACCATCCCCACCCCTCCTTCTCCACCCTCCACAGCCAGAGCCACTTTACCTTCCTCGGGTCCCTAGAAGAAGGAGCAGAAGAGGCGAGCTGGCCTGCCTCCAGGCCACTGAATTAGGGCAGGGCCTCCCCCGGGGCCCCTGCAGGCCCTGAACCACCCAGAACCGCAGCAGGAGAGAAGTGAGAGCGAGCAAGCCACCCCACTCTCAAGCCCCTCCAGTGTCCACACCAGGAGCACACACAATGCACTAGGAGGGAGCTGCCCCATCCAGTCAGGCTCGCCCTCCTCCTTGGTGCACAGAGAGGATGCGGCAGGTAAGAGAGAAGTAGGGGAGGAGGGTTGTGGCACCTCTAGGAAGACAGCAACCAGGTCCCAGGGAACCTCTGGGTGGAGTGGGGCCAGGCAGGCTGCAAGACCATTTCCCAGTGCTTGTACCATCCCCCATCTCAGGGACAGCTCTGTCTCCCCACCAACTGTCAATTTCCAGTCCTTGTATCCCACCTGACTCCAAACACTGAATTCTACGTTCACCAGGTGTGCAGTGAATCCTGGCCACCCCTTTGAGTTCTGAGGTGCTTGGCTGGGCTGATTAGCAAGGACTGGGGGCAAAGCAGAACACAGCGAACTTCACCCCCTGGGACCCATTCCACAGCCCAGGACAGGAGCTCTGGAAGAAAGGAGGCCTCTTATGGCCCATCTGCTCTATCTCCTAGCCCCACTTCCTTCCTGCCTCGAGAAGGAGATGGCTTTCTTCCCTACACCCACCCTGCTCCCTCAGCCACCACCCCACCTCCAGCCCATTTCTCTGCACCAGTGCCTTCCTCCAGGATGGCGGTGAACATGCGTAAGTCTCACCTATGCTGAAAACAAGCAAACTAACAAATGAACCCCATTCTTCAGGGTTAGCTGGCACTTCCACTTCTGGAAGGAAGCAGGCAGTGGTTTCCAGAACCTAAAAACCATGCTTACCCTTCGACTAATTCTGTATTTAAGAATTTATGTGTGGAGAAGTTTGCCTTAGTGTTGTAATAAGGGAGCCACTGGAAATCTTATAAACACCCAACAATAGAGGGCTGGTTAAACACATCTTGGTATAATATATTGAGTAATTATTAAAAATTATAGCATCAAAAACCTTTTAACAATATGGGAAATGCTAATGGTATTATAATAAGCTGAAAGACAATTATATAAAAATGTAAATACATATGCATAAAACAATTTGAATGAAGGATACCAACTGTCAATGGTGGTTATGGCTGGGTTGAAGTTTAATGGGTTATCTTCTTTATATTTTTCCATTTCCCAAGTAGCCAACAAAGACCATGCATTCCTTTTCTAAACAAAGCGAACATCTAGAGAACAGCCACCTCACCCTCTATTCTGAAGTCATGGGCAGCACTTGGGTCTCCAGGTCTCCAAGGCCCTTTTTTGCCTCTACCCCTACACCCTGCTTGCACCCAAGTCACAGAGGGACCCCATGACAAGCCCTCTCATCGGCCAAGTAAGAGACAGAAGGGGAGGGACAGGGCTGCCACTGGCCCGTATGGCACCTTGGTTCCTATTAGAGAAAGATACCCCTTCGAGTAGAAACCATTCCAAATCAGGGGCATGGCCTGGCCAGCAGGGCTTGGAATGGAATCCAGACCCCACCTACCCCTCAGCAAGGTGCCTCTCTGCATTGTACAGACTGCACAACCTCACATGTTGGCCCTGGAAGAGGAGGACGCAGGGACTGGGGTGGTGGAGAAGGGAGACCCTAAAGCTGCTACAGAGGTTTCTGGCTGGGCCAGCAACTGGGTGGAGGTGGTGCCAGCAGCAGGGCAAGAGACATTTCCTGCAGCTTCTCTGAATCCTCTAAACTAGGAAGACACCCTATAAACAGCAGGTGCTCCGCAGTGTTCAATAAGCAAATGAGTGAGGCGAGCCAGAAAACTGACCTTTTTGAAAAAAAAGAAAAAATTCAAGACAAAGACTGTAATTAAAAACCAAGAAATCTGTTTGGTGGAAAAGGGGCATGCAGAGGGGAAGGAGAGCTATCCACTCCTCATCTCCCTTCTGAGCTGGGCATGGCAATGGCCCGCTTGTTACGGGGACGTGGCCCTCGGTCTCCTCTCAGCACATCCATCTCCCTCCGCAGCCTCCGCACCAGATTTGCAGAGAAGCACCAAGCAGTCTTCCCTCAGGGGTGTGAGAAAAGGCTGTGGCTGCCAGGAAAGCCTGCCCACTGACAGGGTACATGGAACATCCGTGTGCTTAAAACCACACAGCCATCAACACGCTCCTGAAACTGGGAATCTATTTGTTGGGGCACAAATTGAATTGCACAAACTTTCCTAAAGTCATACAATCTTTGCAGAGTTATACTGCAGGTCCATGGAGGCTGGCACAATCACTTATTCAAGAAACAGTGACTGAACTGCTGACCAGGTGCCAGCACACACACGGTCTGGGGATACCAGGTTGGAAAAGACCATCATGTCTCCCAGCCCTCACAGGGCTCGCATCCCACTGGGGGACAACCAGGGCATACAACCCAGGCTATCCAGCTGTGGAAGCAGCACCACCTGGCGGGGGGAGGGGGACACCCAATCCAGTCGGGCTTGGGAAAATTTCCGGGAGAGGAGACATCACTAGAGAGTTGGAGGACAGGTGACATCTAGCCAAAAAGAAGGGAAATTCAAGGGAAAAAGAAAAATATGTTCAAAATCGACCTGAGGCTAAATTGGAGCACACCTCCTGCAGCCCACCTCTCCACTGATGACAACTGAAATTCTGGACAAAATACAAAAAGCAACTCCCTGAGGACTCGAAAAGTAAACAAGAGCAGGTGGCTTGTGAGAGAGAGACAGAAACTCAGAGAAGTGACTAGTACAGAGGTGGGAACCCGATTTCTTTTTTTGTTTGTTTGTTTTTGTTTTTGTTTTGTTTCTTTTTTCTTATTTTCTCTAACAGCTTTGACCTGAGAGGAGGACTCTAGTGGAGCTGTGCTGGCAGCTTCAAAGTATGTGAAGCAAAAAAAAATCACAGAACTGAAGAGAAAAATACACAAATTCACAACTATAGCTGGAGATGTCAACACTCCTCTCTCAGTCACTGAAAGAACAAGTAGATTAAAAAACAGCAAGGATGTAAAAGAACGGACACCGTCATCAACCAATTGACCAAATTGCCATTTATAGGACACTCCACCCAACAACAGCAAAATGCACGGAGCATATGGAACATTCAACACAGCAGGCTATATTCTGGGCCATAAAGCTAACCTTAGCAAATTTAGAAGAACTGAAATACAAAGTATGTTTTCTGACTACAACAGGATTAAACTAGAAATTAATGATAGAAAGCTATCTTCCAGCCTGACCAATACGGTGAAACCCCGTCTCTATTAAATACAAAAATTAGCCAGGTGTGATGGCACATGCCTGTAGTCCCAGCTATTCTGGAGACTGAGGCACGAGAATTGCTTGAATCCAGGAGGCGGAGTTTGCAGTGAGCCAAAATCACACCACTGCACTCCAGCCTAAGGGACAGAGCAAGACGATTCTGTCTCCAAAAAAAAAAAAAAAAGAAGAAAAAAAGAAAAAGAGAAAAATCTGGCAAATCTCCACATGTTTCCACATGCTTGGAAACTGAACAATACACTTCTAAATAGCCCATATGTCAAAGAGAAAGTCTAAAGAAAATTAGAAAGTATTTGTAATTGGATTAAAATTAAAATACAGCCAGCATATTATAATTAAAATTTGTGGGATATAGATGAAGTAGTGCTGAGAAGAAAATGTGTAGCATTAAAATGTTTATATTAAAAAAGATCTCAAATCAATGGCCTAACTTGCCTCCTTAAGAAATCAGAAAAAGAAGGGCAAATTAAATCCAAAGCAAGCAGACAGAAGAAAATAAAAATTAGAGCAGAAATTAAGGAAGTAGAAAAGCAATAGAGAAAATCCGTATTTCTTTGAAACGATCAGTAAGATTGATAAAACTCTAGTCACAATGACTGAGTAAAAAGACACAAATACCATTATCAGGAATGAAAGAGAAGACATCACTACAGGCTCTAAAAATATCAAAAGAAAAAGAGAATATTACAAATCAGTTTATATACATTAAGTTTCACAACTTAGATAAAATGAACCAATTCTTTGAGGCATGCAACTACCAAGTCTCACTCATGAAGATATATACAATCTGAATAGTTCTATATCTAACCTCAAAGAGATCAAACAAGAGACCACTTTGTACCCACTAGGATAGGTATAATATAAAAGACAAGTAAGAACAAGTGTTGGTGAGGATATGGAAAAATCAGAACCCTCATACATTGTTGGTGGGAATATAAAATGGTGCAACCACTTTGGAAAACAGTCTAGCAGTTTCTCAAAAGGTTACACATACAGCTACCAACCATATGACTTTGCAATTCTACTTCTAGGAAGAACCATGAGAAATGAAAACATATATCCACACAAAAACTTACAAACAAATGTCCAAAAATGGAAACAATGCAAACGTCCATCACCTAGAGAATGGAGAAACAAAATGTGTATATCCATACAATGGAATATTATTTGGTCATAAAAAGAAGCGGAAGACTTCCTGTTAATGGTCTGGCATGTAAGGAGCTTATAAATCAAAACTCTGTCCTAACAAGTAAAAAGCTGAACAAACTGTAAAACTCTTCTCAGATCCACAAAAGAAGTGAGATCGCAGGGCAAACCACTGCCCCCAAAATTGGAGACATAGACAGGTGAATAAACAATCACAACGCATTGGAGCAGAAATTTCCACAGGAACCAGGGCCAGGAAACTGAATTATAATTGACAAATTGCTAGAGGCTCATTGTGGACAAGTCAGAGAGATTAAAAACTCTGGAAGACCTGGTCATCATTGGCCCCCAAAATTTTGTGCATTTTACCTCCAGGAGCTACCAGGTTCTCACAGTGAAGACTGGAGAAAATCCCCTTATGTTTCCAGCAGAAGGAGAAAAAGAACTACTTTGGGTTTTTTGGTTTTTTTGTTTGTTTGTTTTTGAGACGGAGTCTCACCCTGTCACCCAGACTGGATACAATGACACGATCTCAGCTCACTGCAACCTCTGCTTCCAGGGTTCAAACCATTATCCTGCCTCAGCCTCCCAAGTAGCTGGGATTATAGGCGCCCACCACCACGCCCAGCTAATTTTCGTAATTTTAGTAGAGAGACGGAGTTTCACCATGTTGACCAGGCTGGTCTCAAACTCCTGACCTTGTGATCCGCCCTCCTCGGCCTTCCAAGTGCTGGGATTACAGGCATGAGCCACCACACCCAGCCGGAGCTACTTTAAAATATAACAGAGCATTCTGTTCTTCTTTTATGTATTTGTTTTTGTAGAGTCAGGATCTCACTATGTTGCCCAGGCTGCTCTCTAACTCCTGGCCTCAAGCAATCCTCCTGCCTCAGCCTCCTAAAGTGCATTCTGCTCTTAATGAGGTCTGTACTGCAGAGAAATTAGTTAGCCAGAGTCTACCCTGCTGGGTTTATCACAGCCTAGCTGACCTGGGGGAAGGGGAATACCCAACCCCCACTGGCTCCCACCTTCCACATGGGAGAAGGGAAACACCCAATTCCTTCCCCTCTAGCCTTCTCTGTGGAGGAAGAAAACACCCAGCTCCAGCCCATTCTAGCTGTCCTGTCCTATCTAAAGGGGAGAGGGGACTAAGAAGTACATGTGAGCTCACAGTCCAGAAGCAGACTCTCTAAAAGACTAGCCTAGCCACAAGACACTTCCCCACCACCCCGACACTACACCACATTACTAAAGTCCTTTTTATAGCAGTTCCTTTTACCTAGCTCATCTTGTCTGGCTAGCAAGAAAGAATTATAAGGCATACTAAAAGGCAAAAAACATAGCTTGAAGAGCAAGTATCAGAACTAGACTCAAATATGGCAGTGATGACGGAATTATCAGGCTGCAAATTTAAAACAACTATGATAAACATGCTAAGGGCTCTAATGGAAAAAGTAGACAATACGCAAGAACAGAAGGGCACTGTAAGCAAACAGATAGAAATTCTAAGAAAAGACCAAAAATAACTGCTTGAGATCAAAAGCACTGTAACAAAAATAAAGAACACTGCACTGCTGGGTGCAGTGGCTCACGCCTATAATCCTAACACTTTTAGGAGGCCAAGATGGGAGGATCCCTTGAGCCCAGGACATTGAGGATGCAGTAAGCTGTGATCACAGCATTGCATTCCAGCCTGGGAGAGAGTGTGAGACCCTGTCTCCAAAAACAAGAAATAAAAACTGAAGAATGCTTTTTATGAGTTTAGTAGCATAGATACAGCTGAGGAAAGAATCTTTGAGCTTGAGGATATCTCAACAGAAACAGATCCGGTGTCTGGTGAAGGCACTCTTGCAGGTTTGCAAACAGTCATCTGTCTTCTCACCGTATCCCCACATGGTGGAGAGAGAGTCATCTTTCTCGTGTCTCTTCTTACAGGGGCACTATCCCCAGTCCTATGGGCTCCACCCTCATGTCCTAATTACCACCCAATGACTCCACCTCCTAATATCATCACATTAGGGATTAGGGCCTCAACATATGAATTTTTGGGAGGACACAAACATTCAGTCTATGGTACATGTCATTAAACATTTGTCCAAACCCATAGAATGTACAACATCAAAAGTGAACCCTAACGTAAACTATAAACTCTGAGTGACAACGATGTGTCACTGTGGGTTCACCATCTGTAACAGATGGGCCACTCTGATGCAGAATGATTATGGGGAGGTTAGGCAAATGGGAAATCTCTAGCCCTTCTGCTAAATTTTTTCTGTGAACATAAAACTCCTCTAAAAAATAAAGTCTAATTTTAAAAAAACATAAAATAAAGGAGTGAAGTCTTGATATAGGCTACAATGTGAATGAATCTTGAAAACATTATGTTAAGTGAAAGAAGCCAGTTACAAAAGACCATTTATATAAAATGTCCATAACAGACAAATCTATACAGACAGAATAGATTTATGGTTCCCAGGGGCTGGGGAATTGGGGGCATAGGCGTGGCTGCTAAAAAACGTGGTTTCTTTTGGGGGTGATGAAAATGTTCTCTACTGACTGCTGTGGCTGCATAACCCTGCAAACACACTAAGAACTGAGTGAATGAGTGAATGAGTGAGTTGTACAACATAGAATACATCTGTTACCAAAAAACATTTAATGAGTATTTACTTTAGGCCCAGCGTGGTGGCTCACACTTGGAATCCCAGCACTTCGGGCTGACACAGGAGAATCGCTTGAGGCCAGGAGTTCAAGACCAGCCTGCGCAACATAGTGAGACCCTTCTCTACAGAAAATTTAAAAATTAGCCAGGCATGGTGGCAGGCACCTGTAGTCCCAGCTACTAGAGAAGCTGAGGCTGGAGGATACCTTGAGCCCAGGAGTTCGAGGCTGCAGTGAGATATGATAATGCCACTGCACTTCAGCCTGGGTGACAGAATGAGACCATGTCTCTAAAGAAATTTTTTTAGTTAAAGTATATTAAGACAAAAAATAACTAGGGCATCAAGCCCATGACTTTTTTGGACACTATTAGTTATGGCAAGGCTAAAATAAGTTTTCAAGTACAAGAATTGTAAATCAATAGTAAAAAAAAATAATAAATTTTTAAAAACCTTAAGAAGAAGCATGTTCAGGGCAACACAGAGCTTATTTTAGTGGCAGTATGCATTATAGAAGATTTATAAATTAGAATTACAGAAACATCATATTTATAGAATCAGCACAGGTCCAAAGAACCTGCTTTATATTTCCTGAAATTGCCTGCTGCATTTTTAAGGGCAAAAATTATCAAGTGGGGTGGGCGTTAATGAAAGTCTTGGAACATTGCCCTCTTGAGTGCCATGGGCCTCCCACTGTCATCCACTGAGCTTGTTGGCAGCTCATGTGTGGGTTTTAAACAGGGGTCTTCTTACACAGTCCCAGTGAAAGTGGTGCAGAGGGAGGCTGAAGAGGAGGACTGGGTTGCAGGGCAGGTCTCTGAGGTTCCAGATTCTGGGAACCAATTGCCCACTTCTGCCTAAGACTTTAGACAACCCAGGGGACACACAGGGACTCCCCAGCCAATTGTGAAGGCAGCCAGTGAAGCTGATGGATCCATTGAATATTGAAAGAAACAGATGTTTTCAGCAGTCCCTTCTACAGCTTTAAGACATGGACTTTCTAACTGGATTTTGTTGCCCCATGCCCTGGGACAATGCCTGGTTTCTGGTGGGGGCTCAGAAAATGTTTGTGACATGGATAAATGAAATGTGTCCTCTTCCTGCAATGGGAAGAAGCAGAAATTAGAGGAAGACCTGGGTTCAGCTCCAATCCCATCAATGGCTGCCTACCCTGCACAGACATGCTGGGTTCTGTTTTCAGGCCTGAGGTTACAGGGCTGTGGTCCCTCAGAACAAAACCCACCACTGTCCCATCCATGGCCAGGTCCTGACACCAGGCACGGAGCTGCACATGGCAGTGCTCAGTGAGCATGTGAATGCCAGGGCTGTCCACGCAGGCTTCTCCAAGAAGAAAACGCACAGCCCTCACTGATAAATATATAGTCATGTGTTGCTTAACGACAGGGATACAGTCTGGGAAATGTGTCATTAGGCGATTTTGTCATTGCGTGAACATCATGCGCTTGCACAAACCTTGACGGTATAGCCTGCGACACACCTAAGCTAGAGGTCTAGCCTATGGCTCCTAGGCTATACATTTGGACGGCATGTGACTGTACTGAACACTGCAGGTGATCACTAGGTGATAGGAATTTTTCAGCTTCACTATAATCTTACAGGACCATTGTCCTATATATGGTCTGACATTGACCAAAACGTCATTATGTGGTGCATGACTGTATGTTCATTCAAGACTAAAGCTGAATTCACACTGTGAACAAGAGGATCTGTAAGGGTTTGGGCATCAAACCACCCCCAGTTCACAGTCTTACCCCACTACCAACTGGCCGTGTGCTTGTGGTGTGTAACTGAGCCCTTCCGAGCCTCAGGGCCCTGACAGAGGAAGGGGATGGTGGCAGCACCCAGTCCACCTCCCAAGAGGCCACAAGGAAATAAGCCATCGCATTCACAGCGCGCACAGCATGATGCCTGCAGGAGGCACACTGTGGTCAGCACTGGCTGCTGAAAGGGGCTCTCGAGATCATCAGGGGATCCACCACGCCCCCAGTTGACAGATGAGGAAATGGGAGCCAGGAAAGACAAGGAACAGCCTCGGGTCCTACATCTTTGCCTCCATTAGGCTCCTACTCTCATCTGCATTCAAAGTTTAGCTTGCAGCAAAGCTTAGTCAGGACTGTGGAAAGCACAAAAAGTCCAAATAAAAAGCCTTTTTAATATAAAACAGATGAAAGAGACAAATGGAGAGTAATCAAAATCTCATTAGGGCAAATAAGCAACTTGCCTACAATGCCACAAAACTGATGGCACTTTGAGCCAAGTAGGTGAAGCCATCTCTCAGATGGCCACCGTCACAGGAGTGCAAATCTCAAAGACAGTCTCACCTACTGGGGCAGAAGCCCCACAGAAACCACTCTGAATTTTCAGTAGGCACCCACACCATGGCCCCCAAATCTGGCTATACATTAGAATCACCTGCAGAGTTTTCAAAAACCTGCATGCCTAGGCCACCCTGGCAGCAATCGTTTCTAATGCTCCCTAGGTAGCTCTGGCCCGTGCCCTAGATCAGTCAGGCCAGGCCAGCCCAGCCACCACCCACTGCTTTACCAGCTCCTATTACTATCATCCTGAGATTACTCCCATCCAAGGAAGGATGCCCACAGGAGGGGAAGGAGATAAGCAAATTAATGACAGTGGCTCAGCCTCCATTCAACTGGCCAGGATAATTACTTGTGATTTTAAGAACTGGTCTTGATTAGAGCTATCAGTCATTCATGCGACAGTTTGCGCCCTTCCTGCCTCCCCTCCCTCCCTACTATGTGCTTAGCACTATGCTGGATGCTGGGAATACCACGGTAAATGAGGCACAGCTCTTTCCCTCAGGGAGTCCACATGCCACCAGAACACTACAGCATACTAGTGATGGGCTGGGATCATAGGAAGCTGAGCTGAGGGCCCACACAGGCCCAAGGGTGAGCCACCCACTCCCCTGTCACCTGCATGTTAGGACACGTGCCTACAGAGGGTGTGGGACAAAGCTAGAGAAGGTGGTCAAGAAACCAAGTCAAGATCTGGAAGTCAAGATGTCCCTTTACAAATTCGAAAATAATAATAAAAGTAGGAAGAAAAGATGTAGAACAAGCATGAAATATTGACAATTAGTGTCAATGTGACACCAGGGTGTGCTGGAGAAAGTGAGCTGGCCTGTCAGAGCTGGTTTTATCATGAGAGTCCCAGAGCGAGCAGGGAATCGGGGTTTTAGAGGTGCAGCCTTCTCTGGAGGAGCAAAGTTGGCAGATCTAAATGCATCTGCAACTCTTTTTCTCAGGCGCAGAGTAGGAGCTAGACAACAAAAGAACCACTCGACCCCTAGCCTGCCCAATGTCACCCTGTACATAGAAAGAGAGGAGGAACTGGGGCAGAGTCCAGGCTGCCAGCTGCAGGAGCCACATGTCCTAGATTTTCCAGGGCTGCTCCAATTTCCAGTGTTCAATCTTGCCTTAACTGAGAGGTAATTTGCTGAGGTTGGGGTTCCATAATGTAGTCCTGCAAAAAAGGTGATTCACCAAATTTGCTATATAAGCTTTCTTAACAAATCTGATTCATATTACAAAAGGAGAATTTATTTTTATTACTTATCCTAACTTTTGGTTCAAAATACATAGTCATCTTAAAGTGAACTTGAAGGTGGCTCTACCTTGGAACATTCCCCACACTGCTAGAGGGCCCAGTACAGCTGAGTCCGTGTCATAGGCTTCTCCTGCAACTCTACAGCTTCCATTCTGTGCTGGGCACAGAGCCACAGCACTGCAAAGCTGGAAATGCAAGAGACTCATAACTCTGTTATCCACAAAACACCGGGGGGCAGAGGAGCTCAGCCTCAGTGGAGAACTACAGTGCCTCTATGGCCACACCATATCTCATCTGACGCAGGGTCTCCCAAGTCCTCCTGCCTCTGTCCACACTTCTGGAATGACTCACTACAGCTGAATTCCAGCTAGCCTTCATATCCCATTTGTCAGAGGGGCCATGCCCTCTATGTAGATCCCAGGGTGGCCACTGCCCCTGAGGTTGTGGGCAGGTGGGTGCTCCTGCAGTCCTCTATCACAATGACAGTGGCGGCTGACCCCATCAGCTCACTCCAGGTTATCCTGAACACCTGCTCTGGTCCAGGCCCTGTCGGGGATGCCAGGCACAGAGGTGACTCAGGCTCCCACACCAAGCGGCTGTAAATAAACACCTGTGGATAAAAGTGCCCACAGATCAAGAGTGATCGTTGTCCCTGAGATAGGTCACAGATGGTGCAGGCTAATTGAGGATAAGGTTCAAATGAGAGAAGCAAGGGACTTGTAAGTTCAGAGGCCCTTTGGTCCCTAGCTTCTCAAAATGTGGTCCATATACTATCCTCCCCTTCATTTCCTGGGAGCTTGTTAGAAATGCAGGGTCTTATCCCAACCTGGACCTGCTGAAACAGAATCTGCATCCTAATAAGAGCCCAGGTGTTCTCCTACACAGGTGAGTTTGAGAAACACTACTTTGGAGGTGTGGCTTGGCCTGCCACTTTACGATACCAATTTAAAAATTGTGAATCATAGAGGCTTTTGCTTAAGGAATGTGCCCGAAATCACCCAGCCAAGCAAGTAGCAGAGGGAGGACGTGAGCCCAGGTCTCCTGCAGCTCAGGCCAATGGCACTAAAGGCTTGGGGGCTTCTGCAGAAATTGACCCTCACAATACTGTAAAGGTCAGACCACAGGCGTCCTGGGTTCCAGACCACACCCATGTTCAAGCAGACTGCTGGGAGGAAGAGGAGTCAGAGAATGCTGCAGCAGCGGCAGAAAGCCAGCTTCAAGTAAGTACGCACAGCTGGCTTGTGCAGAACACATCCTGCCGACCTCTGGAGATGAAGTCAGGCACTTTGCAGTAATGAGATGTGCTACAAACATCAAACCCGAGGTGGAGAGATCACCCAAGATCAGCCAAGAAGAGGAGACAGGGAGCCAAACAGCCCATTTGCTGTAATGAATTGGGCTAGACTAGAGAAGTCCAGAATCTTGACACTTACCACTTGGCTACATTTAAGGAATCATAAAATCTCATGACTGGAAAGTAACTAAAAAGTTGTATGTTCCAACTACTCACTGTGCCCTAAAATCCCAGGGAGAGGTTGTCTGGCCTCACTCCCCTCAGTTCTGTTGGCAGAAACCTACTCCTTACCTTCACAATGTAGGCTTGCTTTGACCCAGAAATTTTCATTCTGAGATACAAGCTTAAGGAAATAAATCCCAAATGTGGAAAAAGCTATATGCAAAAAGATGTTTCTTACAGTGGAATGTGTAATAAAGTCAACCTTGATAGTTTGTTTGGAGATTGTAATGAGAGAGAAACAACTTATACACCCCTTACTGAAGGAACAGTTCCCACCTGGAAAACACATTCTCTGAGCACATGGTTTCTGCAAGGAACACAGAATGGGGTAAGACACCCACCTTGCCAGCCAGCTCAGGAGGATTAGTCCTGACAATCAATAGGGTGACAGATGTCTGAATCACATCTCTCTTTGCCAAGGTCAGCCAGATCTTAAATATCTTTGGTTTTGTGGGCTATGTGATCTCTGTTGCAACGAGTCCACTCTGCTACTGTAGTATAAAAGCAGCCACAGATGATCCATAAATGAGTATAGCTGTGTTCCAATAAACCTTTATTTACAAAAACTGGCAGTAAGCTGGACTAGCCTCAGGCTATAGTTTGCTGACTGCTGATCTCTGTCCTCACATCTATTAATTTTAAATGGCAAAAGTTTTTTAAATCTCCTACATGTCTAACGCAGGGAAATGGTTTAATATGTTAAAGCATTCATCTGATTCATTTGATCCATAGATACTTACTGAGTTCCTGCCTATTGCAGACATTGTTCTGAGTCCTGGGGAGAAGCGAGGCAGTGAGTCAGGAACACCCTGAGTCAAAGGAATATGACTGACGACCTTACGAGGGTCTGCACTAACAAAGAATATCCTTCTAATGCTACATGAAAAGCAAAACACAAAATTGTGTATACAAATAAGACCAAATAGTGCTTTTATAATTTTTTTAAAAACCACAAGGGGAAAAAAAAAACAGAAAGAAGAATATCAAAATGTTGCTAATGTTTACCTTTGGCTGCTTGGACTCCCCCTCCTCTCTTTACCTGAATTTCCCAATGTTACCATATGATTCTGTATTACTTTTACAACAAAACATTCCTTCCCCACCGTATTTAAAAGGGAAGGCCTGTCTTGGTTTAAGCTAAGGTCTGTGTCCCTCCTACTTCCACCTGTGATTCCCACCGCGGTCCCTGAAAGCAGCTGGAAAAAGCCAAGCTGCTCACTTCTGGATGTTCACATACACGCCCAGGCTGAGCCAGAAGGTTCAGCACCTGGGACAGCGCCACAGGAGCCCACAGGGATGAGAAGTGAGCAGCCCCAGGTGGGAGCCCCTGGAGGGCATGGGGCTGTGCCTCCTCCCTGGTTCTCCTGCCGAGTCCATTTGAGACACATGGGCAACACCTGTCAAAGCAGGAAAGAGTGTTGTCCCCTGAGCCCAACTGATGCAAATGGAACGAGCCCCGTGACCCAGTGGGGGAGGATTGTTGGTAGAAAGGAAGTAAAAACAAATACTGCACAGATCCCTTAGCCACATTACTATCTTGGGAGAGACTCGCAAACATGCCAACACCAGTCACAGCAACATCTGCTTCTAATTGCTTCTCCCCCAGCATTTTCAGAGCTCGTCAGCTGGCATCTGCCCTGGGAAAAAATCCGGTATTTTTAACAAATGCTTAAATCAGATGGCGTCCTTGGTGAGTAATTTCTTACGTGATTGGTCTTTGAGGCTAAAAACAGTAAGCGCACCCATAAGGGACGTGGTTGTCAGGAGTGGCTGGGTGCTCAGGAGGTCCCACTTCAAACGGTATGACTAAGCGTTTCCAGTTCACAAGGCACGTTCAAATGTTTTCTTTCACTTGTCATGTATTTAGATCCTAAATATAAAGTGTTTTGGCGGTTTTTTTTTTAAATGCCACTGTGTCCACTTCTTTATGGGTAATTTCCTCTCTTTTCCAAATATTTTTATAAGAAAGTTCCTTTGTAAAAGAAAAACGTGTGATTTTTTTTAAAGACTACATCTATCTATGCTTCCACTTGTGAGTACTTTAAGCAAGATCTCATGTACAGACAAAACTTCCCATTCTCTGTCAAGAAAAGTCTCTGCATTTAGGCTCTCCTCAAAAAACCAGCAGCCCCTTCCAACTGCCTGTCAGGAAAGGGTCTTCCTGTGCCAGCCAGTCTGAAGCAAGAAAGCGAATTTGGAATCTAGGCCTTGGGGGCTCTGTCTCACCCTCCTCCCTCTGGAACACATGGACAGCCTCTACTCAGGACAGATCTGCTTAGACACTCCACCTGTCTAGGACCAAGGCAGATGTTCACAAACCTCCGGTGGCTCCCCACTGTTGAGACCAAGACACACAGCGTTGAAAGACTCTCTGCCCAGGCCACCTCGCTGTGTGAAGCCCACGCCTAGCCAAGTCCCCACAGACATCCTGTGTTCCCACCTCCTGTATCTGCACTCTCTGCATGACTGCCTTCCTCCGTCATTTACTCATTCAGTCAATCATGATTCACACAGTGCCAACTATGTGCCAGGCACTGTTTTAGAAGCTAGATGTCAGCAGCAAACGAAACTCTTGCCTTCAAAGAGCTTACATTCTAGAGGAGGGAAACAGGCAAATGAATGAACACATAAAATCCATAATATGTCAGGTGATGGTAAATGCTATGGAGAGAAATGAGATAGCAGAGGGGACTAGCGGATGCTAGTGGGTTTTGGACAGGGGGCACCTCACCGAGAGGTAATATGTGAGCAGAGCCCCATGACAGGGGGCAGCAAGCCTCTACTTAGGAAACAGGCAGAAGAGCCTTCCAGGCAGAGGGAGCAGCAAGTGCAAAGGCCCTGAGGCAGGAATGTGCTGGTATGTTCAGGGAAGGCAAGGAGCCTAGTGGGGCTGGCACTGATGAGAAATGCTGACCTACGCCCAGGCCAGGGAGGATCATTTAGGCCTTGTGGATCATCACAGACATTGGCTTTTACTGTAAGATCAGAGCCTGGAGGATTCTGATGAGAGGAGTGACATGTCTGAATCACACTGTAACAGACCAGTCTAGCGGCTGTGTTGAGAACAGCCTGCAAGGGGCAAGGGGGAAAGTGAGAGATCAGATGGGAAACTCCTGCAACCATCTCAGCGACAGACAATAGCAGAGCTACAACAGCTGATGTGGGGAAAAGTGTCCAAGTTTTGGAGAATTTGCTAATGGTTTGGGTATGGGGATATGATGCAAAGAGCAGAGACAGGGCTAATTCTGATGTTTTTGGCCTGAACAACTAGGGTGGAGCTGCCATCTAGTAAGTGGTGACGGTAAAAGGCACAGCAGGTCGTAATAAAGGATGGGGATGGAAATCACAACCAGCTTTTAAGACCGAGGAACAGTGACTCCTCTAAGAAGTCTTCCCACAGCAAGCTAAAAGCACTTACCCCCTCCCTTCCTCTCTCTCGCAAGCATGCAAACAAGTGCACACACACACACACACCAATTCTCTGTACCAAAGTTATCTGTACCCACACATTATTCCCTTGAGTAACCCAACAGATTCATTTTATATCATCTGGAAGCATTTGTGCACAGTAGGTGTTCAACAAATATTTTTAGTAATATGCTGCATAAAATTGCACCTTTGATATTTTAAGTCTGACAACTCAAGAATGTTCTTTCAAAACATCTAAAAATTATGCTTAGCACTGATGAAATATTAAGTGGTAATTATTCCACCTCAAGGGTCCTATATATAGATGCTGACCTGCCCCCAATTATTCAAATTGTCGAAGCAAGCTCTCCTGTGGAAAGGCCAAGTTAGGAAGATGGCTATTACCTTGCCAGTCCTTATATCCCAAGCTTTCATTTCAGAGCTGAAGCCTCCACATAAAAAGATGTTGTGGTCTTTTGGATGGAATTTCAAGGTAGTGATTCTAAAGTCACTTCGACCACTAAATAGCTGGGTTCCTACAACACAAAAAGAGAAGAGAGGGTTAGAAAGTACTTAGGTCACAAAACAAATATCTTAAAACTAAGATGCCATCTGGTATGGGGCTCATAGCAAACACAGCTCCCCTGGGCCTGATGTAGCCCAACGGAGACTTTTTGGAAATATGACAGCGGCGGCAGCAAGATTTGCCCTTATTCTCTGATTCTCTGGCCAGCCCACCCTTGACTAGCTGAACATCCCTTCCCCCTGGGCTGAGCTTAGATGGGTGGATCAATGAGCGCACCTTTCACATTTGCTGTAAGCATGCCATGCATTAGCTCATATAAACCATGCAACGACCCTATGCCCACCTAACAGCCAAAAACCAACCCCAGAGAGGTCATGGAACATTTCCAAGGCTCTACAGTTAATACAGTAGATTATTTATCTGGGAGTCTAAAAACCAAAAACAGGATTGTTCTAAGGTGATACTTTTCAGAATCAGCCACTTTATAATAATGGATGAATGGTTTGCTATGGAGCATGGCAGGTGGGGTGGCCTGAGATGCTGGGCGATAAATGAGAGTGGCCATCATGGTGGCCCAAGCACAGATTGGACAGAGTGGTGTGGGCCATTGGGGGTCTCACTGGCTCTACAGGACATGAGGCAGTCCTTGTCCTTTATAAATACATCATAAACTGTTGTCAAGCATTTATGTGCTTTAGGTAAGTGTCTGTGTGTATATATATATATACATATGGTGTGGAAAATGTCTTTTTTATCACTATGATCTTTTAGAGGTAAGCTATATAAACTTCAAAAACATCAATCATTTGGAGCAGGTCAAAGCTGGTCCTCCTTCCACTACCCAGTGCAGCCCCCATGTCCCAGAGCACTGGCTGTCATTCTTGTCTGTCCACACCTCATCCATCTGAAACTGCATCAAGAAGGCAGACTGGCCTTGGGGAGGTGTTCTCACCGTGGCAGTCTCTGAGTGCCACCTCCGTATATGTCCCCCACAGGCAGGGCTCACACACCAGGCACAGCACCTGCCACACACCACCCAGCCAGAAACGTGGAGGAGGCTTCGCTCAGAGGTGCCACAAGGGCTCCCACAGCGCAGGAGGAAGAACCTTGACTGCCTTGTACCCGTAGAAACTCCCCCATGGGACTGAGCAGTGGGCTACTTAGGGACACGGGAAGCTGGTGGCAAAGAAGACCATGAAGACACCGAGGTCTCAAGCATCATTTCTACTCACAGGAACCCAGGAAGCAGCACTTGCTCATTCAATTCAGAAAGCACAAAAGGTTGCCCTGCTTTGTGTTCTGTGACCCCCACACATTAGTGAAGGGCTCTACCAGCTCACCAGGCATGGAAATGAAAGTCATCAATCAGTACTCATGACAGTCACAGCAGAAGGCTTTCACAGACCCAATCTGCCTAGATCCATGGTCTCCAAGCTATTAAAGTTTGACAGTACGCCGCATCCATGAAAAACCTAAGGCACATACCACCAATATATAGATATTTGTCTTAAGTTGAATAATGTGCTTCTGTACCAACATATTATAAACATTTTTAAAATACCAAAAATAGAACACTTTAAAGGATACAAGGATAAAATAGTCAATATTTTAAAATATATTTTAATATACCCTTATTAAGAGAATCAATGAACCTCTCTGAAATCATCTGAGTTATGTAATACTATTTTTAGTGAGAGCAACAGAATTGAATATGCTTCCATTTTTCTTAATGTAGGGAACTTTTTGTGATTCAATTATTTGAATGTAGTCTGGTTGCAGGTAGGTTTAGTTTATCCACTGAACTCTATCAAAGCCGACAAAGTTTCCTGCACGCAGAGATGCACGGACCTAGATGGAAGATATTCACCACTGGCCACATGGGAGACATTTTCCACTTCTTTTTTTTTTTCTCTTTCATAATTGAGATTTTATTGGTTGAGGATCAGTGCAGACATTTCAATTTGTACACAATTCTTAACACATGTAACGAAAATCTAAAAAGTCATGTATTGTAATTATTTTTGAAAGTTATTCCAGTGACTTTCCAGCTCAAAATTTGGAAGCAAATTGTCCTTAAGAGGCTATCAACTACCAGTATCTTCATATGCTGATCAGCTGTTACAGACGTCCTACCAGTTCACAACTGAAGAGCACCTACACTACATATTCCAATCTGTAATCTTTCACAACACAGTAACAAAGTTATTAGGAAAACAGGACTACCACAACCAAAGATGTTACAGAGTCCACACAATTCTGACAGGGAGAGCAATGATCAAGGAGTGGTTTTCTTTAGGAAACAATTCTACTAAAAAACAACAAGGGAATAGAAGTAATTTAAAACATTCAAGACATTAAATGCAGGACTGACTCCATATGGCCATTTAACATGCTTTGTATTATAGGATATAAAAACTAACCCCCCATCTATGGAATGTTAAGCTGACACCCGAAACAGTCAAAGCCTCCCATAATTCAATATCCCACCCTATTTTCTGGTTGTACCAAAAAATAAACAACCAGCAAATGATTTCACCTCTTAAAAAAAAAAAAAAAAAGCATTTACACTTAAAAAATGGGATGAGGTGGGATTCCCTCCTTCTTAAAAATGTTTCTAGAGCTACTAAAAAACTTGCATTCACAAAATAGTTGACAAAAATATTCCTCTGGATTGTACAAGAAGGGAGACAGGGACCACTGAAGACATGGTATACGGTATTCTATCAGACTTGGTTTCTTTCTCTCCTGCTTCATCAGAGGCTGGACTCTCCTCAGTTTTCATTTCCCCATTTTCTGCAGGTAACTCTACTTTAGTTTCTTGGTTAACCACTTCGGCCTGTTTTCCCTTTGCTCCCCTTTTCCCTTTTTTTTTTGCACTTTTTTGTCTGAAGATTTATCCTTCGCTGCTGCCTTTTTCGGCTTCGCTTCCACTTTTGCAGGAGCAGGTTTAGCTGACAACTGCACCAATCTCCTCTTGGGCTCTTCCTTGGTGGCCCCTTCAGCAGAGGTGACCTTCCTCTTGGGCATCCTGGCAATGGGGAGGGCGCATGCCAGGTGCCTGCGGGCCACGGGGCACCGAGAGCCTTTGCAAAGCTGGGCTGCCTGGACATTTTCCACTTCTATACACCATTGATGCAAAGGATTTTGTGAACATTTTGCTAGTAAAGCCCCATTTCCCTAATGTCAAATAATGGCTCCTGCAACTAATCAGGTTAATAATTGCATTATCATACTTGTAACAACCCAGCTCAAAATCCACTGAAATTTTCATTTAAAGGATTTTAGAACAGATTAGAAAAACACTGTTCCCAGGTTAAGGGTGAAGATATTCAAGATTTTAATAGGTGACATCATTTTTGGCAACAAAAATCATATAACAATGGAAACAAAAGCATCTGTTTTCAAAATGTTCTCTCCATAGTAGAAATTTTTTAGAAAGCAGTTACTCTTTCATCCTTTGTTCAAGCATCATGTTTGCCATGATGGATAATAAAGTGTGTTGATCTTTTTTTTCTAGTATCTTCTAGGGGCCTAAAACTGGTAGTCACTTATCAACAGATAAAATTTTAGAAATACTTGATTTTTTGTAAATGAAGAATCTATACCTCTTTGAGCTCCACAAGGCCCTTTACTATTTTGCTACAAGACGCAGTGCAGATAGCACAAGAGATTTTCATGGTCACTCTGTGTCATCACAATGTTGTCAAGAACTGGCTACTTTAGGCCATCTGACCCGTATGGAGAAGGGACTGTAAACAACACCCTAATTGTCCAGCCTGAGGGGAGTAGTGAAGACAAATGTGGTTTTCTGCCTGATGGGATGCTGAAAAGCCACTGAAAACTGGAATCACAAACAGCGGTCTTTGGCAAGATGGACAGTGCTTGATTCCTGTTCTTCAACTACAAGAGTATAAAATGGGAATTGATACACAGCCGTCCCCGACCTTTTTGGCACCAGGGACAGGTTTTGTGGAAGACAATTCTTCCATGAACCAGGGGTTGGGATGGGGGTGCTTTCGGGATGAAACTGTCCCACCTCAGATCACCAGGCATTAGTTAGATTCTCATAAGAAGAGCACAACCTAGATCCTTCGTATGCGCAATTCACAATAGGGCTCCGCTCGTATGAGAATCTGACGCTGCTGCGGATCTGACAGGAGAAGGAACTCAGGCGGGAATGTTCACTCACCCACTGCTCACCTCCTGCTGTGTGGTCTGGTTCCTAATAGGCTATGGACAGGTACCAGTCTGTGGCCCAGGGGTTGGGGATCCCTGTTGATATGGACAAAGACTAGGAAGAGATTCACTGAAATGAAATGAATTGTTCTAGGGGTAGTAAGATAACTTTTTAAATCTTACTAACAGATTTGTTGTAATCGGTTTTTCTAATAAATAAAGATTTTTTAAGTCATCAAGGAGATGAGCAGACTTGTGAGATGATGGTCTTTGTGCTATGTCCCTCTCATTAGATCAGCAGACAAACAACTCTCTCAAGTAAACCAAAAAACTGCTTCTTGGTGAATTGATCTAATTGGAAATCTGGTATTCCTAAAAAAAAAAAATGTACTCTTCTTTTCCTTTCCGGGAACTCAAGGTGGTACATAAAGCCTTCTACAGAGCATGGCAAATCCCACCTTTTAAGCTACAATTGGTGATCAGAAACCAACCGTGACATGCCCAATTAGCAAGTCCCCCTGCTCAGGGAGCACAGGCAGAGGGCTGCCCCCTTGGTCCCCATGTGCCTATGCCAGGGACTCAGAGCAGCAATGTGGCAGCACGGAGGCCCCAGGACACTCGCTTCAGCCAAGTGGCTGGGGGTCATCTGGAGACTGCAGGCAGGGACCACCATCACATCCCCTAGACAGAAAAGGAGGACACGGATACCACTGCAGTCCCCACACCACCGAGAAGGCCCAGGACTGCCCAACTCTTTCTCCCCACAGGGACAACTGCGCTTATTGCTGAGAACATTCAGTGGCCAGATTCTTGCTCACTTGGAATTCACTGCCAATCCTTAAATCCAAAAGGAAACACAAACTCTCTCTGCCTGGAGAAAAAATGTTCCTTGTTTTTTAGACCATAGTATATAACCATATGCTTAATTTCAGAAATGGCAGTAAATTATCCATATGTTTTTTTCAAAAGTGCAGTGATACAGTCTTGCCAACAATGGGGAAGAAAGATGAGAGAAAACGTGAAAGCTGAATTGCTAAAAGACGATGATTGAACTTTTTCTGCTAAAACAAACAAACAAAAAATCTGAATGTTATTTTTCCTCAACCCCCTAAAGAGGTTGAAAATCTGTCTTGTAAGAATTTCCATTTAGAAGATAAGCTGTAGTTTATACATTTTTCCTATTTGTACTTATAATAACTAGGCCCTTACTGCTTTTCTTTGTTAAAAGGATTCAAAACTACAAGATTTTTAAATTTTTTAGTAAGTTTCTGGATACCTAGTGAAAAGACTAAGGTAGAAATCTTGCTAAGAAGTTCTCAGATAAGACTTTGTTTCAGAAATTAGGACCATAGCCATCATTATCTGGCACAATGTTGGAAGCAGGAGATGGTATAGCTGAGGAGTTCAGAGCCACGCAGACCCAGATCCCATCCCAGCTCTGTCACTTCCAGTGGAGGGGCCCTGGGCAGGACCTTGCACTGCTCTGTCTCACACTCTTACAAATGTAAGGTTGTCATGAGAGCTAAATGTAACGCGGTGCATGAAGCCTTCCAAAGAGCATGGCAAACAGCAATCAACAAAAGGGAGCTATTATAGTTTACAAAATTAAACCCCAAATTATTGAATTCATCATTGGTTCAATTACAAACTAAAAGCAAGGGACACAGGTTTGTTTTTTTTTTGTTTGTTTTTGTTTTGTTTTGTTTTGTTTGAGACAGAGTCTCGCTCTGTCACCCAGGCTGGAGTGCAGTGGTGCTATCCGGCTCACTGCAAGCTCCGCCTCCCAGGTTCACGCCTTTCTCCTGCCTCAGCCTCCCTAGTAGCTGGGACTACAGGCGCCTGCTACCACAGCCAGCTAATTTTTTTGTATTTTTAGTAGAGATGGGGTTTCACCATGTTAGCCAGGATGGTCTCGATCTCCTGACCTCGTGATCCACCCACCTCGGCCTCCCAAAGTGCTGGGATTTCAGGCGTGAGCCACGGCGCCCGGCTGGGATACAGGTTTTTAAATAGCAATAACCTCCACAGATTAATGCTTTTTCAGCTTTTCTCATGAGGCTTTGAAAATACAACGCCCTGGGCTGCCCTTTACATTTGTTAAAGAGATACGGGTAAAGTCTGGAAAATATTCATCAGTGAAATATCTTGAACATGAACACTAGCCGTGCCGGAGGAGAAGGTCTTAACTTGTCAGACGGGCTCTTCCTCTCTACCTTTTCATAAATCAAGGAGCTTGTTTATCATATCCTCTCCTGGGCAATGTTACTTTCAGCGCAATGGTTAGCTATTATATAAACTTTAACCTTGAGACCATCTTGCTTGTTTACCTGTTTGTTATAGAAAATTCTGTTTATTCACTGTATGCTTATTATAGGAAACTGAGTTTTAAAATATTTAATCCACTAGCACTGACTTTATTGATCTCATTATAATGAGCTCAACCAGTATAAAAACTGTTTGGATCTTCTTGGAGCTAGGAAAAATCACTTATTTTCTCCTTGAATCAATAATGATACAAATAAAAAAATCGTTAAAGCAAAAACATGTTTAAAACACAATGCAGAAATTCCATTTGTTCTGCTGACTCTATGACCAGTGCTTCGACCCCCATATGACTGTGATAAGGCACCTGGGAACTCTGGAACAGTGGCTCCTCCAAGCTGCCCCTCTTCCTTTCTCAGGTAGAAACATCAAGCTTCCCAAGGGGACCAACCATGTGGCCGGGGCAGCACCACCTGTCCATCTTGCTAACTAAGAAGTTCTTAGTTAACATAGAAGTTGCAAACATCTATGCTAGGAATCCTATCATCACACAGGGCTCCAGGCCCGTGAGGGCCCTCCTCTTCCATTCAGCATGACTGACTCCCAGCCTAGTTCCTGGCACATAATAGGTATTTCGTCCAGGTGACATGAAACCCAAGTATGGGTCTCCAGGAGAGAAAAGAGAAGCTCATGCCCCCCCTCTCCAGGGAGCTCAGAGGCAGCCCTGGCAAAGCAGTTCACAGTCAAGGAAGGGGAACGACATTTATCAGGAGCCTGTTACCTCCAGGCCTGTCTGGAGCTTGCACGCATCACACGGCACCCTGGGTGGTACGTGTAATTAACCCATCTCTCACAGCCAGGGAAATGGAAGCTCAGCGAGGTGAGAGACTCGCTTAGAGCCACATGAGTCAGCCACGCTGAGACGGAGACTGGCCCTGTCTAATCTCAAGGCCAGCTCTCGGCACCCTACCTTGCATCCCCGCCAGTTATTCGTGACCTTTCCTTCTCCTAGTGCTTTGTTCACATCCACAGACTCATGAACATGTAGGAAAAATGTTGACAAGGGAAAGCTTATGCTGTTGGCTTGTGGTAATTGAGCTTGTGTTCCCAGGCAGTAGGCATATGACTCACTTCGCTAAAATCAATATCGTTACACTCATCCTCTGGGAAGTATTCAGCCAGCTATAAATTTAGCCATCCTGACTCAAAGTTAACGAGAAAAGAAACTTACTAACTTTCAAATCAAACGCTAGGCATCAGAAACAGGGGCCATCTTGGCAATCCGGGCAAAGGCCTGGGAAGGGTCTGGCCTGAGAGCCAGCTGGGCCTGCATCTGAACATTCCCCATCAGCTGTGGCCCTGCATCAGCCAGCAATCCTCTACAGCCCTGGTATCCTCATCTGTAGACTCAGGACCACAAAAGGTGGTTGTGAGAATTAGAAATAATGTATGTAGGAGAGCTAAGCCCCAGACAACTGATAGGGCCCAATAAACAGTAGCTGTAGCATTGTAATAATAGTAGTAACAGAAGAAATAGTAGTAGTTGCAGTCATTTTTTTAAATTTGTCTTCTAATTACATACTTACACCTGCTCTTTCCTTCCCATTCTTTTTTGTTTCATTTTAAATTAATTTTAATTGATAAATAATTATATATATATATTTGGGGATACGATGTGATGTTTTGATCTGTATATACATTGTAGAAAGAGTTAATCAAGATAATTAACATATCTATCACCTCATTAATTTATTTTCTTGTGGAGAGGATGTTAAAAGTCTATTCTCTGAGCAGTTATGAAATATACATTATTAACTGTGGTCATCACGCAATGCAATAGATCACCAAAACTTATTTCTTCATTCTAACTGAAACTTTATACCCTTTCATCAACATCTCCACTTTCCCTATCCACCCCTACCCTCAAGCCCCTGGTAACACCTTTCTACTCAACGCTTCTACAAGATCAACTTTTTTAGCTTCCACATGTAAGTGAGATCATGCAGTATTTGTCTTTCTGTGCCTTCGCTTATCCCACTTATAGTAATGTCCTCCAGGTTCACCCACATTGTCAAAAATGACAGAATGTTCTTCTTTTTTAAGGCTGTAGAGTATTCCATTGTGAATATTCACCGCATCTTCTTTATCCACTCATCCGCTGATGGACACTGAGGTGGCTTCCATATCTTGGCTACTGTGAACAGTGATGCAATGAATACGGGGGTGCAGAGATCCCTTCCACACACCGGTTTCAGTTCCTTTGGAGATACACCCAGAAGTGGGATTGCAGGATCATACAGTAATTCTATTTTTAGTCTTTTGAAGAACCTCCACGCTATTTTCCAAAATAGCTGTACTCATTTATATTGTACAAGGATTCCCTTTTCTCCACATCCTCACCAACACTTGCTATCATTTGTCTTTTTGAAAATAGGCATTCCAACAGGTTTGAGGTGATATCTCATTGTGGTTTTAATTTGCATTTCCCTGATGATTACAGATGTTGAGCATTTTTTCTATTATCTGTTGGCCATTCATATCTCTTCTTTTGAGAAAAGTCTGTTCAGATCCTTTGCTCATTTTAAAAATCAGGTTATTTGGCTTCTTGCTGTTGAGTTGTTTAAGTTCCTCATGCATTTTCCATATTAGCGCCTCATCAGATGTATGATTTGCAAACTTTCTCTTCCAATCCACGGGCTGTCTCTTCACTCTGTTAACTGCTTCCTTTGCTGTGCAGAAGCTTTTTAGTTTGATGCAATTCTTTTGCCTATATTTGCTTTTGCTGCCTGTGCTTTAAGCCCTATCCAAAAAATCATTGCCCAGACCAATGTCAGCCACTGCTTTTAATTCTCTGGACAAGACCGAATGTTCCAAAATTTAAAAAATAATAATAAGAGTTCTCAACTTTCAAACAAGGTGTATCCCAGTGCTTTACTAGTAAGTTGGTTTTCTGAAACTCGGAACTCGCCATTCCAATAGCAAACATGCCTTAATCACGTTTGGGCTCCAGAGTCAGTCAATAATGGCAGCCTTACCTAACAAGGGCACCAAACTGTGATGCAGCTGCAACCAAACACACACACGCCAGACATCACCACTGTGCAGTCACGGTCATGAACAAAACAAGAATTTGAATTAGAAACCATCTTTTCTTTGCCTAGAGGGCTGGCGTGAGCTGTGTTTGTGGAGATGTGAAGGATCTCTAGGCACTTTTCCAAGTGGCAGTTAAGGGCTGGCATGGTGTTGGAATGAAGTTTAATAACATTTGATTTAATATCCGTAACTAGGGTCAGCTTCTCACTCCAAAGAAGTAAGGAAAAAGAAAGTGAAAACAAGATTGAGACAGAGGAGAAGCACTTTCAGAGTGAGAAAGGAAGGATATTTGTGGCAACAGAGAATGGCCTTGGAAAATAGACCCACTCACAAGTGGGCAAGAAAGTAGGCGGCTGCTAACTGGACAAGGAGGCACTTAAAGGGTGGCAGCCAGGGAACCCTCATCAGCTCAGACCTCACTAGGCTGGGAGCCCCTCTGAGCCTTCACTTCTGGATCAGTGGCAACAGTCCCTAGGACTCAAGGAGCATGTACATATAAGTATCAGATGCTTTGTAAATGTGCCCACAAGCTTCCTTCTACTTCCTTTGGGTCTGTGGGCACCTGAGGGATACCTAATCAAGTCCTCCTAAGCTACGCTAGGGAAACTCCAGCCACAGTGCCAGAAAGCCAAAGAACGGAGAAGCCCAGGCCCCTCTACGGCACTTCTTCCAAGGACCGGCAGGAGCCAGCACCACCTCAAAGGCTTAGCACAAGGAGCCTCCTTCTGTGGCCCCTTCTCCAAAGCCCAGGAGCTCTTGGGGCTCTTTGCCATGGTTTTCATTTGGACCCTTCTCACCCTTCCCCTTCCCATGCCAAGTGGTCTGAAGTCGTTACTGGAGCGTGGCCATCCATCACTGAAGAGGCATCTTTCCCTCAGTGGGCCACTTAATCAGAGGGATCAGTCCCCATGAGTCTGGAGCACTCCTTCTTCCCAGAGGCCCCACGTTATCCTCTGCAGGTGGCCAGCTGCTGCCCAGCGGGCTCCCCAGGAGTCAGGTTAAGTTGCGTTCCCCGTTGTTTCCCTGTTTGTTCACAGCAGGGAAACAGAGGTGGGGAGGGCATGCCACACCATGCCTCAACAGCAGGAGCTCTACTAGTCACAGGCCAGCACTGGATCCCAGCTCTGTCACCTCTGGCTGGGTGGCCTCAAGAAAGTCACTGACCACTCTAAGCCTCAGTTTCTGGGTCCATGAAATGGGATTGAAAACACTTCTCTCACAGGCTAGTGCGGAGACTAAATGTGTCACATAAGCAAAGAGTCTACCATCCACTCACCCATTTCACCTCCACACAGGCCAGGCAGCATGCTGGAACCCAGGGCACACAGCCCAGGGCCCAGGCCACAGCAAGGGCTTGATAACCTGTCATTCTCTTTTTCCTTGTAGCATCTCTGTGATGGAAGCCCCAGTCATAGATTGAAAACAAGGGAGAGACAAGAAGACACCTCTTGGAAAGCAAGGAGAAATGGTCATTTATGAGCCCAGTCCCAGTTGGCTGCTCACTTCCACACACCATGACTCCCACCAAAAGACACTGGGACACTCAGGGCAGGAGGAGCCAGCCAGAAGCTGAGGACAGCAGAGCTGCAGGCAGTGGGCATCTGAAGGAAGAGGGCCATAGGCCTCCTGCAGCCATGAGTGCCTGGGGCTCTGGAGAGGGTCAGGCCGGGCAGGCTGGGGGTACCCACTCGAGAGCCCTAATAAAGAGCGCGTGTTGTCCCATCACCAGGAGGAAGGGGAATGTGGAGGAGATGCTGGGAGAACCCATGATGGCCCAAGGCCTCCTCCCAGTCTGCCCCCAAGACCCACGCATGGGACCAACAGCACATCTGCAAGCTCATTGAGGGGACCAGCAGGGGCTTCTGGATGATGATCAAAAAGTGGCCCCATGTGGGGAAATGGCCTGTCAATAAGGGCCATCTGGACAACTTAGCAGGAACAAGTCTCATGGGCCATGACGGAGGAGGAGAGGAGCTCCTTGCTGAGGACCTACCACGTGCCAGGCATTCTGCAAAGCGCCCTATATGTGTTATCACAGCTGCTCCCTTCAACAGCCCCAGCACCAGGTGGTGTGGTAGAAACAGGTGAAGAGGCCTGGTTCGGGGAGGCAGAAGAGCCAACACCTGTACCCTGTCTATGTGCCCTCTCGCACATGCTGCCTCCAGGATCTGGGAGGTAGAACCAGGTGGCACTGCACAGATGGGTCAGATGAGCCAGGGCATATCAGGAGAGCTGGCCCATGCACAGGAAGGAGGACAGGGTTCCCTGCCCAGCCAGGGCCCCAGGGCTCCAGGAAGAGGAATCTCCTTTGCAGCCAACAAAGGTAAAGGACAGAGGCCCTGCACGCCTCTACAGCTGCAGCCTTGAGGGTCAGGCTGGGACACCTGCCTCATGGCCTGGAGTCTGCAAGAAACATGACAGGACCGCTTAGAACTGAGCGAGCTCTCCGGGGGCTTCTGAGGAGACTGGCTGAGCTGGCGTGTGGCACAGCTGACTCATAAGACAGGCGACACTCAGGGCCCTGGTGGAGTCGGCCAGCGTTCCCTGAGGCCACCTCAGCCTAACGTGCCACAGACGTTTTGTTAGGAAGATTACAGACTGAAACAATAGCACCAAAAATAATTGTGAGCAAGTTTTATTTAAGTGTTGATTCATGGTTGTTCTATAAGCCAACAGCCTGTCAGAACGATAAATTAATGAGATAAAATGTTGCTGGCCCTCCGTATTTCAGGCCA
The DNA here is from genome assembly GCF_028885655.2 of Pongo abelii. Lineage (NCBI taxonomy): Eukaryota > Metazoa > Chordata > Mammalia > Primates > Hominidae > Pongo > Pongo abelii. Next base: position 104,895,175 of record NC_072000.2, on the reverse strand, counting down.
GGTATTGACATTTCAGAATCCACAGATTTTTAACTGTATTGATTGAGGACACCAGGATAAATGGCCTTGGCGCCAAATTCCCATTAACGACAATGGGCACCGAGTGACTAATTCCCAAAGCGCTTCGGTAAGAACGCCCTGCACTGCCTTCTCCTGGCAGGGAGCTCTAATTAGATTGAAATGAAAAAGCCAAATCACCAAGGGCAGAAAAAGGCAGATCCAGTAGAAAGGGAGATCAGACTCAGCGAAGAGAAAGGACAAGATAAGTCAAAGAGGGACGAAAGCCACAGGGGCTGCAGAGCCCACCCCAATGGCTAAAGAGAGCACTTACCAAAACCCAGGCTGGAGGTGGGATGTGCAGAGATGAGGTAGGAGACATAGGGGGAGACATAGGTGGAGGCCCCCCTACCAGCCCTGGCAGTCCCTGATGGGCTTCACTGCCCAGATAGGAGGACCTGGCAAGGACAAACTCAGCGCATCTTACCCACACAGGTACTGAGCAGCTGCTCCAAGCCGGCCCTGGCCAGAGGATAGAGATACAAAGACCACCAGGACAGGCTCCCATCCTCATGGAGCTCCCAAGCCAGCCAGGGAGAGGGACATGGAAACCAACCACCCTCAGCAGGAGAGGCCCTGTCTGAATGTGCGGTGCTTCCCCAAGGGTGAGGTCCAAACCCCTCAACCATTCTCTCCCAGGGGCCCACCACACTCTCCACTGTGGCCTCAGCACCAAGTCCTACACGCAGTGGGTGTACAATAAGTAACTGCGGAGTGAATGAAACGGGGCTTTCAAGAGTTGAATTCAACAGTTCATTCAACAGTTGAATGAACCCAGTGGTGAGCGCCATTCCTAGCAGAGGGATGGAGTGAAGAAGTCCTCAATCACCTCCCCCACTGGATGGTAATGCCCTGGGGGCAGGGCCATGCGTTTCTTTACGCACCCAACACACCACAGCTAGAGGGGCACATTGGGCCTGGGGCCAGACAAGCTGTTCTCCAAACGCAGTCCTATCACCAACCAGGCAAGGCATTCTACCTCCCACTCCTCCAACTCTCCACCAGGGGCTGCAGGTCACACAGGACCAGTGGGAGCTACCAAGGAGGCCTACTCAAAGCACAGACCAAGCCCTGACTCTTGCCTGCTTCAAACTCAGCAATGGCCTCCGCCCGCCACCTGCTATGGCAGTCCCTGACTCATCAGACAGGAGGACCCTCTTTGAATGTCTAAAAATTTCAGAACCCCCTGTCAAGACACACCCACTCACACCCACCCACACATACAATTGCATGCATTTGTTTAACATCTGTTGATTGAGAGAATAATGCTTAAGGGCCACTATGAACCCATCAATGCCATCAAATGAATTTGATTTGAGTAATCCGACGGTGTGAGTGAGTGAGCTTGTCACTCTGTGAGTAGTGTGCTACCCACATGTGCTCACCTGACCCACAGGTTGGGGTTTCCCCTCCTGCACTCCTCAGACTCATCTCCCCCAGCCCCTGCACCCCATATTACATCCTGCTTTGGTTTCCATGCATACTACATGGAACCCTGTTCCTGTGACGACTCTGTCCTTGTTCCATCTGCAAGAACCTACTTTCCTCCTCATCAACCATACCTCCTCCATCCTAATTCTCTGTCCACCTAATCTGTGGCTCAGCTCAGGTTTCACTTCCTCCAGGAAGTCTTCCTTGATTTTCCAAGCTAGATGTTCTTGCAATTCCTGTGTCTTTCTCCATCACTGCAATTTGGGATTGACTCTGCACTTCTGTCTTCTCCAGCAGACAGGAGCTTCTCCAGGGTAGGCACTGGGTCTTGTTCAGCTCTGTCTCCCCTATCAAGCGTATCTTATGGGACATGCAGACAACAGAGTGTAACAGTCAGGCAACAGGCTTTGGGGCATAGCAGACCTGCGTGCATCCTGGCTCTGCCACTTGCTGGTTTGTGCCCCTGGCCAGTGTGTGTACAGCTGATTCTGATGGTGCCTGTCTCAAAGGGTGATTGGGGCCTAAATAAGATGCTGTATAGAGGCTGTGGAAGAATGCCCAGCACACAGTGGGTGCTCAGCAGTAAGTGCTGCCATCATCAGCCCAGTCATCACCATCATCAAGTGGCATCAAACTCCCTGAGTCTGGCCACTCTGCAAGGGGTTAAGAGAATCAGTAAGACCAGGGAAGAGCTTCGTGAGAAGAAACCGCCACACACGGCACAGTGGGAAGGGCACAGGATCTGTAGTTGTACAGACATGGCTTCAAATCCCTGCTGGCTATGCGCCACTGGGAGGCACTGAGCAAGCTGCTTTGCCCCTCTGAGCCTCAGTTTCCTCTCCTTTAAAATGGAAATAATCACTGCCGGCAGCTGCAGTGAGGATTAGACATGCTGTGTGTAAAGCCTATAGCACCTGGCAGGGGCCCTGTGACCATCAGTATTGTCCCCTCCCCTACTGAGCATGCAAGGAGCTGCAAGGCTGCCCACACTCAGGGTGGAAACAAACCACCTTCTCCATTTTCCCTCTGCGTCTCCTGGGGGCTGCTGGGCATGAGCGGCAGGGGTTGGACCAGCAAGTTATCATCTCCTTCTTGCCAGACTCTGGGAGAGGCAGGCCCCAGAGCCACCACAACTGCGGGGCTAGGCAGGCAAGATGCTGGCCTGAGGGTTCAAGGGGAGCCCCAGGGACTGGTGTGAAGTCTGGCCTCTCCCTGGGCTCCTGGCAGTGGTGCCCAGCAGAAACAGGACCGAGGAGGAGCTCTGGGGAGGAGAGTAGTGTGGTGCTGAAAGAAGCCGGATCCTGCTCATGGAGGGGGATAAAAACACTTTTAAAAAGGAAAGGAAGAAAAGAAAGAGAGAAAGAGAACAGAGAGGGAAAGGAAAGGAAAGAAAAGGAGAGGGGAGGGGATGGGAGGGGACGGGCACGGAGGGGAGGAGAGGGGAAAGGAGAAAGAGAGGAAGGAGCTCGGATTGGGAGGCAGATGGCAGAGGTGTGAATCCCAGTTCTGCCACTCCCTGGCAGTCCTCACTGTAAACCCCGGACAGAGCCCACCTGGGGGCCGTGGCTGCAGTGGGTGTTGACAGTGCCTGTTGCACAGGAGCGCTCAGTAAGGAAAGTTCCTTCCACTGACTTCTCTCTCCTTCTCGCCCTGCTTATCAAGAGCCCCCTCAGGATTTACCCGGCATGAATCCATCTTACCCAAGTGCCTTTTCAGTGTGGGCATTAAAGCAGAACTCGTTTGAAGACTTTCCTTATGAGCTGGAATCATTTCTCACAGCCTTTCAACGATAATGAATTGACAGGAATTCTAACCTGATTCCAACCAAAGGACACAATGATAAAGTTAAATCTATTTCAGCACAAATTGCATGTCAGAAGTAGATTAAAAAGCCACCTCTTTATCCAGCCCCATGGCTTGGGGCTGAGACAACCTTGGGGCTCTGTCCTCTGTGTTGGCTGGCAGAGGCCCACCCTCTGTGGGGAGTCACAGTTCCAATAGGCAAGCAGTCTGGAAGCCCTCTCACCGAGCACGAGCCCACCCCGAGGCCCCTCTCCCTCTGCCACGCAAGTGTATACAGCTTGTGGATGCATGCCCACCAGAGAACCTTCCCCAGGGAGAGAGCTGCCAGCTCACCTCAGGGAGGTGATACAAGAAACGCACCTGTTTCAAGGTCTGTTAGGTGCAGGGCGAAGTCAAAGCCACCGCTGAGGATGCGCCGGCCACAGGGAGCCCACCGGGCGGCCCGCACTGCCTCTGTGTGCAGGGAGTAGGTCTGCAGGCAGTGCCCGGAGTCCACAGCGTTCCATACCTGCAGGCAAACACAGACAGCACCAGGCGTCACGACAAGGGCCTGATCTCCAGGGCTCAGCTCGACCCCTCTGTAGAAAGAAAAAGGTCTCGGTGGAATTAGATTCTCATTATTTTACCACCAAATCTATATCTAGATGTTAAACTTTTCATTGCAGAAATGTAAAGGCTTGGGATTGGTAAGTTGGGAGGATCATTTCCCCAAATTTTTTCTGGGGTTAAGAAAACTGCATTCTGGACGGGTACGGCAGCTCACATCTGTAGTCCTAGCACTTTGGGAGGCCAAGGTGGGCAGACTGTTTTAGCTCAGGAGTTCAAGACCAGCCCAGGCAACATGGTGAAACCTTGTCTCTACAAAAAATTAGTTGGGCGTAGTGACACATGCCTGTAGTCCCAACTACTCAGGAGGCTGAGGCAGGAGAATTGCTTGAGCCCAGGAGGCAGAGGTTGCAGTAAATCATGATTGCACCACTGCCCTCCAACCTGGGTGACACAGCGAGACTGTCTCAAAATAAAAGAAAAAAGAAAACAGCATTCCTGTGTCTGCTGGTCACCTACCCAGCCCTTCACACCTGCTTCATCCCTGCAGCCGGGTGGGAGTCCTGCACCCTTAGCATTCACAACCCTATCCCAGGCTCACCTGCGTCCCTGGCATCTTATCCTAGGCTCACCTGCGTCCCCGGCATCTTATCCCAGGCTCGCCTGCATCCCCAGCATCTTATCCCAGGCTCGCCTGCATCCCCGGCATCTTATCCCAGGCTCGCTTGCATCCCTGGCATCTTATCCCAGGCTCACCTGCATCCCTGGCATCTGTCCTGCCATGGACACTGCCCAAGTCCAGGCTATTTTCATGGGTTCTGCTGTAAGACTGAGATCCAAAAAGGAACCTGCTACACTCGTATTTACAACCAGTCAAAGTACAAATATCTGCCGTAGGGGCAGCTGTCCTTTTGTTGGGGGAGAGAAGGTGCTGTCCCTCCTTCCCACCCTGGCCTTTCATGAGGGTATGAGGCTCATGAGAGAAAACTCTGTTACACTCAATGGCTTCGGAAAAATGATCTAAGATATCAAGTATAAAACTGCACGTTCCCAGAGCCGGGGCCACACCATATGAGAGCCCCTGAGCTTAGCTTTCCACCAGCTCTCTCAGCAAATGCCGCCAAACACACCGTGCAGCCCAGGGGAACAGCCAGAGAGTTTGGAATATCTCAGGGTAGGCCCAGGGCCTGACACACAGAGGTACTCAGCAGTGCTAGTCCCCTACCTTCTTGTCACTGCAGGATGAGGGCAATGCTCTCACCTACCACCCAGGTAGCTCAGAGGCTGAACCCGAGAAGCAGAGGAGCACTTGCAGCCAGCGCATGGGAGTCAGAATTAAGTGCCTCCCACCTGATACGGCTGCTGGCAGGCCTTGGGCCTTGGCTGAGTGGCTTTGCCTCTCTGGGCCTCAGTCCTCTCCTCCCTGAAGTGGGGATAAGAAGAGCATAACCCCGAGGGCAGTGGTGAAGGCTGAGGAGGTAATGGCTACACAGCACATGGCATAATGGCTGGCACACAGCTGGATGTGGATTCCAGACCTGTTCCATTAGGAAAACCAAGCTTCATTTTCTTTAATAAGAGAAAAACCCAAACAAAGTACACCCATGCACTTCTACAAACCTGATCCCAGGGATAACCTTCTCATTAAAGACAAGGAAATTCAACCTGCCAAGTCTCGAATGTTCTCAGAATGCAAAGGATCAGAGCTCTGAAACCTTGTTTCCTGGGATTATGTAAATGTCTACACTTAAGAAAACAAAAGGTCAAGAGTAGCCTTCAAAAAAATGTGAAGAGAGCTCCATTCCCTCCTTCCTCACTAAGGGTCAATAGCTGGGGTCTCAAACTGAAAAAATCAAGAAACAGCAGTATTTACATTTAGAAACACGACACAGCCAGAAGACACAGCCAGAAGACTTCAAAGTGGAGTGAGAATTCACGGGAGGGAGATGGGGCACAGGGAACTGCTGTTTTCCAAAAATATGTATGAATATGAGTTTAATTTTATTTAAATAGTAAAATAAACGAGATCTACAGGGTTCACATGGTTAAATGGTAAAAAAGTTAATATTAAGTACATAAGTCAAGCTGCATATACAAAGTACAATGCCATTTAAGTTTTTACATGAAACACCACCTTGTACCCATTAGGATGGCTGCTATCAAAAAACAGAAAATAATAAGCATTGACAAGGATGTGGAAAAACTGGAACCCTTGTCCACTGCTGGTGGGCATGTCAAATGGTGCAGCCACTGTGAAAAACAGCATGATGGTTCCTCAAAAAATTAAATGTAGAATTACAACATGATCCAGCCATTCCACTTCTGGGTAAACACCCAAAAAGCTGAAACCAGGGTCTCAAAAAGATACTATACATCCATGTTCATAGCAGCATTATTAATAATAGCCAAAAGAGGGGAGCAATCCAAGTGTCTATGGACGAATGAATGAATTGTAAAAATGTGTTCTATCCATACAGTGGAATAGTATTCAGCCTTAGAATGCAAAGAAATCTTGGCACTTGCTACAACATGGATGAAACTTGAAGATATTATGCTAAGTAAAATAAGCTAGACACATAAGGACAAATACTATATAACTGCACTTATATGAGGTGCCCAGAGTAGTCAAAATCATAGAGATAGATAGAAAGTAGAATGGTGGTGGCCAGGGCTGGGGGAGGGGGAATGGGGAGTTGTTTAATGGGGACAGAGTTTCAGTTTTCCAAGATAAAGAGTTCTGCAGACAGATGGGGTGCAGACTGCACAACACTGTGAATGTGCTTAATGCCACTGACCTGTATGCTTAATAACGGTGAAGATGGTCAATTTTATGCTGTGTATTATTCTGCCACAGTTTTTAAAAATACACGCACAAAAAAAAAAAAAAAGCAGATCTCATTTATTCGTGAATTTGTAGCCAGGCTATAAAAACATGCATGAGGAGGGCCATCATTCCTGGGAAGGGAGGGAAAGGGGCAGGGCTAGAGGAAAAAGCTATGAACACTAAGCAGTAGCTTTTCCAAAGAGAGGGTGGAGCATGTAGGGGAGAGTAGATAAGGCAGGGGAGATGAGATGGGGTAGGGGAGAGGAGATGGAATAGGGGACATGAGATGGGGTAGAGGAGAGCAGATCGGGTAGAGGAGATGAAATGGGGTTAAGGAGATGAGATGGGGTGGGGAGAGTAGATGGGGTAGGAAAGAGTAGATGGCACAGGGGAGAGCAGATGGGGTAAAAGAAGATGAGATGAGATGAGATGAGATGGAGTAGGGGAGATGAGATGGGGTAGGGGAGGATGAGATGGGTAGGGGAAATGAGATGGGGTAGGGGAGGATGAGATGGGGAGGGGAGGGGAGATGAGGTAGGGGAGATGAGATGGGGTGGGGGAGATGAAATGCACTGGGGTGATGCGATGGGGTGTGGAAGATGAGGAGAGGGAGAGATGGAAAACGCTCCAAAGAAAACATGTACAAATGTTTACTCTGAAACTCATTCATTTATTCATTCATTCAACAAAGATTTCCTGAGGACCTGCTATTAGCCAGGCATTGTGTAACAGGAAACAAATAAGACAAAAATCTCTGCCTTCAAAGAGTTTACATTCTAGTGAGGGAGACAGACACTGAACAAATAAAAATCCATAGTCCTTAAGGCAGTGGTGAAGACAGAAGTATTAAAAAGTAGTCAGGAAAGGGCTCTATAAGGTCAAGGGAAGGGGCTGAAATGGTGGCCAGGGAGGACCTCTCTGAGGAGGTGACTTTGGAGGAAGTCCCGAAGGGGTGAGAAAGCCAGCTATGTAGAAATTAAGAGAAGAAGCTTCCAGGCAGGGACAGGAGTATGCCTGGCATGCTCAAGCAGCAGCAAGAAGGGCCACTGCAGCTAGAGAACTGAACAAGGCTGGGGGTTGGCAGGGAGGTGGTAAGAAAGGGACGAAGTCAGAAAACCACAAGCCGTTGGGGCATCCCAGGGTTCTGCAGGTGGAACGGAGGGGAATGAGGGCTGGTTCCACTCCAATAGGACCACTCCAGCTGCCATGCAGGGAGGAGAATGAAGGGCAAGAGAGATGAAGGAAGACAATCAGGAGGCTTCTGCAAGAATCCAGGGAGAGAGGAAATGGCTTGGACCAGTGGGAGGCAGTAGAGAAGTGGCCTGCGTTGGAGGGTAGAACCAATAGGACTTCCCTGGACTGGAGGTAGGATATGAGGGCAAGGGAAAAGCCCAGGACACATTCGCAGTTCCTGGCCCGAGCACTGAAAGGGGCGGAGTCGCAGGGATGGGTCAGCATGCAGAAGGGTTAAGTTTGAGGGAAGGAGGACCTGGAGCTCAGTTTTGAATGACAGACAGCAGACAGTATAAAGACTCATTCCCATACCAGTGTGATATTCAAAAGAGAGGCCCAGGGCAGAGGCTGAGCTGTGGATGCCATCATGGAAACGGTGCTGCAGCCTTGAGCTGGATGTGCTCTCCTAGGGACCAAATGCAGACAGGACAGAGAGGAGTTCCACATCTCAACCCCAGGCCTCCAAGGTTCACTCACAGGCTGGGAGCCGGGGGAGGAGAAGGAGAAACCAGAAAGGAGTATAAGAAGAGGCCAGTGAAGTGGGAGAAAAAAACAGAAGAGGAAAGTCCTGGAAGCGTAGAAGAGTGTTTTGACAAAGAGACTGGTCACCACGTCAAATGCTGATGGGTGGGTCCGCTGAGAATGAGAACAGACACCTGGGGATTTGACAATCTCAGTGACAGGTGTATGGGTATCTGTTACCTTCTATACTTTTGAGTATGTTTAAAACACTTCATATTAAAATAAAAAGTTAAATTAACCAAGAGGGAGAGGAGGAGGAGCAGAAGAAAAAAGGAAGGGAGAGAAGGAGTGATGGAGGAATTGGGGAAAGGAGAGAAAAAAGAAACACAGGATGGGAAACGGAAAGGGAGGAAAAGAGAAGGGAAAAAGGAAGGAAGGAGCAGGGGGAGAGGAAGGGGTGAAAGGAGAAGAAAAGGGAAAAAGGAAGGAGCAAGGGGGAGAGGAAGAGGGGAGAGCAGAAGAGAAGGGGAGAAGGGAAAAAGGAAGGAGCAGGGGGAGAGGAAGGGGGAAGAGGGAAAGAGAAGAGAAAAAGGAAGGGGCGGGGGGGCAGAGAGGAAGGGGGGAGAGGAGAAGAGAAGGGAGGGGAAGAAAGGATGGAGAGGAGGAGAGGAGGGAGGGGGGAGGAAGAACATGGTAGTCATGCAAGAATGAAGAAATTACAAAAAACTTGAACTCTATGAAGTCCAAGGCCAAAAGCAGCAAACTGGAATGTTTGAATTCTTGTCCAGGGGAACTCCCGAATCAGCCACGGAAACATGTAAGGAGATCCATCAATCTGTAAATCGCCTGACAAGTTCCCCCTGAAGTGAAAAATGCACACTTGGCTCTCCTAGTAGATGCACAGACAACGATAGCATCTGAATCAATGCAGACCAGTCAGCTACCTCTCAAAGCTATCCAGGGTGAAGGAGGGAAGAATCTTTGCCAATTGGTCTCCTTAATTGAATTTAATGTTCACTGTCAGGTTTTAAAGATTAATTCCCCAACATTGCAGCAGACTGAAGTGCATGCTTTTTACAATTAAGTAATTAGAGATCCCAAACTGCCCTCATAGAATTAAGGAGTTAAATCTTCTGTTAAATGTTCCAAGATGATTTCATGTATTAACTAGAGACATTCTTTGTGTCCGACAAAAGTACAGATTTGAAAAGAATATGACAAGTAAAATGTGGTGCAGTCACTTGTCGGTGCCATATTTACCACGGTTTCTGTGTCCTCGTTACCAAGACATGACCCCACCAGGAGTTCCTCATAGTCTCCAAAGATTGAACAAGTATTGATCTAGCCACAGGTCATGTTCTTTCTGCCTGCCTGCCTTTCGTTTTTGGTTACAAAAAATACAGTCTTCTTGTAAATTATTCAAACTATACAGAAGTGCAAAAACAAAATCCCAAAGGAAACAGCTACAGGATTGTTGTTTCTCTGATTTCATTGGAAATATGTGTGCTCTGCCCCCAAAAAAAAAAAAAAAAAAAAAAGAACCAGAAAAATACAACGAAAATAAGAGTCATCCATAACTCCATCACCTGGCTGCAAACTTCTGGGCAAGGCTTTGTCTCCCATGTGGCCCTATCCTACTCGCTCTTATCTCGGAGACCCTCCTAGTCAGGCCTGGCTCCTGGCCTCATCCCACCTCTTGACAGTCCCTGTTGCCCCAGAAAATAATTTTAGAGACCATTCTCAAACTCACACAGCTCAGCACAAGCCTGTGCAACCAGTGCCTAACCCTTTACCAAACGGATGGGATCAGCCCATTTGCCAAATCTCTGAGAAGCCCTTCATGATATTTGTGTTCTACAGCTGGAGTTGCACTGATTCTAAAATATTTGGGAAAACACCTTAATAATATTGAGTCTCCCAATCCATGAACACGATGTCTCTCTCCATTTATTTAGGTCTTCTTTAATTTCCCTAAGGGACAGTTTGTGGTTTTTTAAATGAAAAGATCTTGAATGTCTGTTGTCAAATTTATCTCTAATTATTTCATAGTTTGATAATATAAATGGTATTTTTAACTTTTATTTTCAGATTGTTGATTTCTCGTATGTAGAAATACAATTAATTTTGTATATTGACCTTGGATTCTGCAACCTTACTAAACTCACTTTTTAGTACTAGAAGCTTTTTAAAATAGACACAGTGGAATTTTCTTTTCTTTTCTTTTCTTTCCGAGTTAGGGTCTCGCTCTGTTACCCAGGCTGGATTGAAGTGGTGTGATCATAGCTCACTGTAAAACTTTGAACTCCTGGGCTCAAGCAATCCTCCCACCTCAGCCTTCCGAGGAGCTGGGACTGCAGGCACACATCACCCAGCTAATTGTTTTTATTTTTATTTTTGTGGAGCTGAGGGTCTCACTATGTTGCCCAAGCTGGTCTCAAACTCCTGGCCTCAAATGATCCTCCAGCCACAGCTTCCCAAAGGCTGGATTACAGCATGAGCTACTGTGCGCAGCCTGGAATTGCATATAGATGATCATGTTATCTGCACATAAAGGCAGTTTTACTTTCTCCTTTCCAATCTGGATCCTTTTCTTGTCTTGTCTTATCACACTGGCAATCTCCAGTAGAATGCTAAAGAACTCTCTGTGACATCCTTGCCTATTCCTGATCTCACTGGGAAGGTGGTCAGTCTTACACAGTTAAGAACGACATTAGAGCGAATGTTTTTTTTTTTTTGGTGCCTCTTATCAGTTCAAAGGAGTTCTCTTCTATTTCTAGTTTGCTGGAAGTTTTTTTTTTTTAATCACTAATGAATGTTGGATATTGTCAAAAGTTCTTTTGGCATCTATTGAGATGTTCATATGGTTTTTCTTTCATAATTAGTCATTAATATTACAGTTCAGTCATTAATGCTGAGTTACATTGATTTTCAAATGTCAAGGCAAGCTTACATTCCTGGGACAAATCCTACTTGGTCATGATATGCACATATATGTAGTCGAATTGATTTGCTAAAATTTTATTTAAAAATTTTGTATCGGCCAGGTGCGGTGGCTCACTCCTGTAATCCCAGCACATTGGGAGGCCAAGGCAGGTAGATCATGAGGTCAGCAGATCAAGACCATCCTGGCTAACGCAGTGAAACCCCGTCTCTACTAAAAATACAAAAAATTAGCAGGGCGTGGTGGCGAGCGCCTGTAGTTCCAGCTACTCGGGAGGCTGAGGCAGGAGAGTGGCGTGAACCCAGGAGGTGGAGCTTGCAGTGAGCCGAGATCACGCCACTGCACTCCAGCCTGGGCGACAGAGCGAGACTCCGTCTCAAAAAAAAAAAAAAAAAATTTTGTATCTATGTTCATGAGAGATATTGGTCTCTTGCTTTCTTCTCTTATGATGTCCTCTTCTTGGTTTGATACCAGGGTAATAATGGCCTCATAGAATGAGTTGAGAAGTGTCCCCCTTCTTTGCTATTCTAGAAGAATTTGTGTGTATATATATATATATTATATATCCGTTTCCCAGGGCTGCCATAACTAGAGTACCATAAACTGAGGTGCCTTAAACAATAGAATTTTGTTGTCTCACAGTTCTAGAAGCTAGAAGTCTGAAATCAAGCTGTTGGCAGGGTTGGTTCCTTCTGAGGGCTCTGAAGGAAGAATCTGTTCCAGACCTCTCTCCTTGACTTGTAGATGGCTGTCTTTGTATTCACATAACTTCTCCCTTATAGAAAGGGGAGATTCAGAGATAGATACGCATAGAGGGAGGATTGGATAGGACGCACCCTAATGACCTCATTTTGACTTAACTACCTCAGTCATGACCCCATCTCCAAATAAAGCTATATTTTGAGGCACTAGGGGTTAAGATTTCAAAATATAAATTTGGAGTTGGGGTAGGTACAATTCATCCCATGATAAATTGGTATAATTTCTTCTTTAAGTGGTAGAATTCACTAGCGAGTATTCGACTGGAGTTTTCTTTGTGGGAAGGTTTTTAATCATGAATTCAATTTTTTAAATAAATATGAGGCTTTGGGGGTTATCTATTTCTTCTTGAATGAGCTTTTATTGTTTGGGTCTTTCAAGGAATTTTTCCATATCATCTAAGTTGTAGAATTCATTGGCATAAAGGTGGTCATAACATTACCTTAGTGTCTTTCAAATGTCTGCAGTGTCTATAATTAGGTCACTTCTCTCATTCCTAGTATTAGTAATTTGCAATTTTTCTCTGTTATCTCCCATGGGTCGGGCTAAATACACCTTTCATTGGTCTCAAAGAACCAACTTTTTGTTTCACTGATTTTCCTCTACTATTTTTCTATTTGCTATTTCAGTTATTTCTGCTCTTATTTTTACTTGCTTATTTGGGTTGAATTTGCTTTTCTTTTTCTGGTGTCTTAAGGTAGAAGCTGAGATCATAGATTTGAAAATTTCTTCCCAACTAATATAGATATTTAGTGCTATAAATTACTATCTGAGAACTCTTCTAGTAACACTGCACAAATTTTTTATATTGTGTTTTCATTTGCATTCCATTCCAAATACTTTCTAACGTCTCTATCTGTTTCTTCATTGACCCACGGGCTATTTAGAAGTATGTTAGTTTCCAAATATTTAGAAATTGTCCAGATATTTTTGTTACTGATTTTTAATTTAATCCCATAGTAGTCAGAGAATATACTTTGAATGATTCCAATCTTTTTAGATATACTGAGACTTGTTTTATATGGTCTCTCTTGGTGGACATTCCATGGGCAATTGAAAAGAATGCATATTCTGCTGTTGTTACATGGAGTGTTCCATAAACGTCAATTAAGCCAAATTGGGTGACAGTGTTGTCCCAGTCTTATAAATCTTAACTGATTTTCTGTCTACTTGATCTATTGATTATTGAGAGCGGGGTGTTGAAATCTCCAACTATAATTGTGGATTTTACTGTTTCTCCATTCAGCTTCTGTCAGTATTGCTTCATGTATTTTAGAGCTCGCTTATTATTTATATAAATATTTATGCACCTAATGTTTATGCAGCTGACATTACACACCTAACGTTATGTCCTTTGATGAACTGACCCCCTTGTTGTTATGAGTCTCTTTATCCTGGTACTATTCTTTGCTCTGAAATCTGCTCTGTCTATGTTAACTCCAGCTTTCTTTTATTACTATTAGTATGATATATCTTTTTGTATCCCTTTATATTTAATCTTTTTGTGTCTTTATATTTAAAGTGGGTTTCTTATAGGCACTGAGTCTTGACTTTTTATCCAACCTAACAATCTTTGTCTTTCAAATGGGATGGGTAGACCATTTCATCCATAATTTATATGGTTTGGGTTTAAATCTTGCTATTTGTTTTTATCCCATCTGTTCCTTGTTCCCTCTTTCCTAATTTTTTTGCCTTCTTTTGCATTGAATATCTTTTGTTATTTTATCTCCCACTGTTAGACTTATAACCATAAATCTTTGTTTTGTTTTATTACTAGTTGCTTTAAGGTTTACAACGTACATCTTTAGCTTATCACGGACTACTTGCAAGTAATATTATCACTTCCCCTATAATATAAGAACTGTAACAATAATATACACAGTCTCCTCCATCCTAGCCTTTGTGCTGTTGTTATTGTGTATTTTACATCTACATATGTTACAAACGGCACATTATTATGTTTTTACTCCAAACAGTCAATCATCATTGAAAGTGATTTTTAAATAAGAACAAAAAACATCTTCCATTTTCCCACATATTTACCATTTCTAGTGCTCATTATTCCTCTCTGCAAATGTAGATATCTCTCTAGCATCATTTCCCTTCTGTGTCAAGGACTCCCTTTATTAACATGTCTTATAGCGCAAGTTTGCTGACGGCGAATCACTTCAGTTTTAAAATGCCTGAAAAAGTAATCTGCCTTTCTTTTTTAAAAGATATTTCACTGGATATTAAATTTGGGGTTGACAGTGGTTTTGGTTTTGGCTTTTCCTTTCAGTGCTTTCAAATGGTGTTCCACTGTCTTCTGGCAGTATTTCCAATGAGAAGTTTGGGTCACTCTCATCTTTGCTCCTCCGTATGTAATGTGCCTTGTTACCCCTTCTGGTTACTTTTAAGTTTTTTTCCCCTTAACAGTAGTTATAAGAAATTTCAGGCCAAGTGCAGTGGCTCATGCCTGTAATCCCAGCACTTTGGGAGGCCAAGGTGGGTGTATCACTTGAGGTCAGAGGTTCGAGACCAGCCTGGCCTATATGGTGAAACCCCGTCTCTATTAAAAATACAAATTAGCTGGGCATGGTGAGAGGCGCCTGTAATCCCAGCTACTTGCGGACTTAGGCAGAAGATTCGCTTGAACCTGGGAGGCGGAGGTTGCAGTGACCCGAGATCACACCACTGCATTTCAGCCTGGGCAACAGAGTACGACTCCGTCTCAAAAAAAAAAAAGAAAAGAAAAGAAACTTCATTATAATATACTTTGGTGAACTTTTTTCTTCATGTTTCCGTGCCAGGGGTTCATTGAGATTCTTGAATCTATGGGTTTATGATTTTCATCAAATTTAGAAAACTTTCAGCCATTATTTCTTTAAATATTTTTTCTATTCTCCCCTTCTTTGAGAACTCCACTTTCACATATATTGGGTGAACCTGAAGTTGTCCCACAGCTCACTGATGATCTGTTCATTTTTCCCCCAAGCTTTTTGCTCCCTGTATTTCGCTTTGGATAGCTTCTATGTCTTCAAGTTTGCTAACCTCTTTTATAGTTTCTGATCTGCTGTTAATTCCATGTACTGTGTTCTTCACTGAAGACTTTGTTTCATCTCTAGAAGTCCAATTTGGATCTTTTTTGTATCGCCCATGTCTCTTCTTAATAAGCTCATGCTAGTCTCTACCTTTTTGCACATATGTAATATGTTTATAATAGTTGGTTGAATAGTCCTTGTCTACTAATTGTATCATCTGTGCCATTTCTGGATCTGTATCTATTGACTGATTTTTCTTCTCATCATGGTTCATATTTTTTTACTTCTTTGCATGTTTTGTAGTCTTTATTTGGATACTAGACACAGTAAATTCAGGAGGCTGAGTACTCCAGCCTGGGTGGCACAATCACAGCTCACTGCAGCCTTGAACTCCTGGGCTCAAGCAATCCTCCCATCTCAGCCTGAGTGGCTGGGACTACAGGTGCATGTCACCATGCCTACCTAATTTTTTGAGACAAGGTCTCACTACATTGCCCAGACTGGTCTTGAACTCCTGGCTTCAAGTGATCCTCCCACCTCACCCTCGCAAGTAGCTGGGAATACAGGCATGCACCACCATGCTTGGCTTCACATTCATTCTTGAAGGATACAGAATCATGAGTTGACATGTTCCTAGTTTTCTATCTTTAAAGATGCCATCAAAGATACCCCACCTCCTCACCTCCACCTCACACCTGCCATACACATACTCCATTACTCCATTTCAGTCAAATCTTCCCCACACCCAGCCTCCTGATAGGAATATTTAGGAGAGTGAGGAGATCCGAGTATTTGTTTTGTGGGTGAGCCACTGTGTCATAGATAACAAGAAGGCCAGCAGTGATCTACAAACTGATCTCATTCACTATAGGTATGAACTTTAAAGATACCATTTTTAGTTTTCTATCTTTAAAGATACCATTCCACTGTGTCTGGACTCCACTATTTCTGGTGAGGAGTAAGTAGTTTTTCATATGATTATTCTCCTCCACGTGACACTCATTTTTCTCTGACTGCTTTCAAGATTTTCTCTTCATCTTTGGTTTGACTACCATATGTCTAGGTGTGGTTTTCTTTGTATTTGTCCTGTTTGCAATTTACATGTTTGGGATTTTTTTTTTTCTTTTAAAAAAGAAACTCGCCAAATGTGGGGCATTTCCTGATATTATTTATTCAGAATATTTTTTTCTTCCCCATTCTCTCCCTCCTCTCCTCTGGAGCTCAATTACTTGTATAATAGATTTTCTGATATTGTCCACAGTTCTCTGAGTATCTGTCCTTCTCCTCCTCCATCATTTTTCTCTGTTTTAAGGCTGAATACTTTCTGCTGATCTATCTCCAAGTTCACTGGCTCTGTCATCTCCCTCTATTATGGAATCGAAATGGTGAATTATTCATTTCAGATACTGTATTTTTCAGTTCCAGAATTTAACACTTGTTTTTCTTGTAGCTTCTATTTCTCTACTGAGATTCCCTGTTGTTTTACTTGTTGTGAGGATATTTTCCTCTGTGTCCTTCAGCACATCTATAATAACTGTTTTAAAATACTTGTCTGCTAATTTCAACATTGGGATCATCTTGGCAATAAGCTCCTTTGATGGCCTTTCTCTTGAATATAGGCCCCCTCTTCCTGTTTCTTGCTTTATCTAGGAATTTTGGGTGGAATACTGAACATTACAAAATGTATGTTATCTCTAAATTTTTTTATGCTCCTCTGAAGAATATTGATTTAAAAAAAAAAACAGGCAGCTAACCTGGCTCTACTCAAATTTCAAACTCTGTTTCCCTTGCGGTGTGCAGCAGCAGAAATTTCTATTCAGATCGTTTCGCCTTAGTTGAGCTGCTTAGAGTCTGCATTCAAAGATTTGGGTAGAGTTTATAGACACTTTCCAGCTGCTGTGGTTACCCCAAACTCTGTCCTCTGGTTCTTCAAGCCAGTAACACTACAGATTTTCTATACAAATTTTTAGCAGCCTGTCTGGCACAGACTGAAGCCTATGCTTAGGCAAAACAAACAGACAAAATCATGAAAGTCAGAAACTCATCCAGTACCATTTCCTTCTTCGGTGGGTAGACTTCTGTCCAGTCTCTGCCTGCTTTTTTTTGCTCTCCAATACCTTCAGGTAGTTTTGTTGTTGTTGCTGTTGTACAGTTTATAGTTGTTAGCTGTGGGAGGGTTAGTCTGCCAGAACTACTGCTTCATTACCGGAAGCCAAACCTAATTTTCAATTTTAAGCACCTGTTTTGCAGTAATTAAAAAGTAACACTTCACCCCACCTCCTCACCTCCACCCTCACACCTGCCATACACATACTCCATTACCCCATTACCTCAGTCAAAATCTTCTCCACACCCAGCCTTCTGGTAGGAATGTTTAGGAGAGTAAGGGGATCAGAGTATTTATTCTGTGGGTGAGCCACTGAACACCACCACCACCAGCTTCACAAAAATTTGCAGAGAACCTGGGAACACTTCAGGGTTTGTAGGATACATGGTATGGGAGTTTGAGCCAATTTCATTTGCATCTCTAAGGGCAGGGTACCCAAGCTGATATCTGGGTTACAAAGGGCTCACATTTGCAGAAACAGCAAGAACAAAAGCAGCATTTTCATTTCACACCATCTTCCTAAGTGCTTCCTAAAGTGTTTTCTACACCAAATGAGGCAAGGTCTCTTGAAGTAAAGGTTGAGGAGAAACTCGATCAGAATCTGTAAGTACATGAACATTCATTATATACAGAATTCCAAGAAATTATTCTCTCTATTCAATAAGGTCAGAACAAAGGGAAGGAATTTTAAATGTCAACAGAAGATGTAAAAGGGCAAAGAAGAGTTTTCTTAAAGCAAAAAGGATTAAGAGCGAGACATATCACAGAGGGGGCTGAAGAGAGTGTGGAGAGCTGGAGGCAGGGGCTTCTGGGGGCCATCAGCTACACCCGCTTCGCAGAGTGGGAAGATTCCTCCACAGCCTGCCCAGTCCCCCAGCAGGTGCAGAGCCTGTCCAATGGTGGGAGTACAATGGTCTCAGGAGGAGCCAGTGCACCTTTTGAAAGCATCATAATCTGGAACTTCATATCCGGGACATTTGAAAGCATCATCATCCAGGGCATTATTCTGGGACCGCCTCCAGGTAGCAATAATCATGTATTGAGCGTGTTACTACATGCCACACATGCTTTTCGGCACTTTACAGTTGAGTTAGTTGAGTGAACTGAGTGAACTGAATTAGCTCAATCCTCACTACAGTCCTATGAAGTAGAAAATTAGGTCTGTTTTACAGATGAGGAGACTGAAGCATAGAGAGGTGGCCTGTCCCAGGCCATACTGTGAGACGTAGGGCAGGCACCTGGACCAAGGCACTCTGGCTCGAGAGTCTGCAGGCTTCAGCACCATTAATGCTCTTCTACCTCCCACCTGCAATACCCCTCAAGGTCCAACCCACTGCCCTAGTCCTGCACTCCGGAGAAATACAATGCAAAGCCAGACTAACCCCTCTTCCTACTACTGCCAGCCAGCCTTTAGGTTGTCTCATGGTGAATTCCCCACTGAATCCCTGTCTCCTAATTTGATGGTCCAAAGTGCTGAGGTCCTCCTTTATGCCCTTCCCCCTAACTCGTCAGCTCTGTCAACCCAACCACTTCTCGCCTCTGTGGCTCCATCCTCTGAGCACCGTCCTCTCTCCCCAGCACCACTGCAACAGCCTCAAAACCGATGTCTCAAGTTTCACAGGATGAAAGCATTATGGAGAGGATGGCGGTGATGGCCACACAACACTATGAATGTATCTAATACCACTCAACTGTATGCTGAAAATGTCTAAGATGGTACATTTTATGTGTATTTTACCACAGTAAAAACATTTTAGAAAAAAACAAAAAACTAGTATCTCAGCTTCCACTCTTGCCCTACAATCTACTGCCACACAGCAGCCAGACTGGACTTCTGCATCAGAGTCAAGTTATAGCCCCCCACCCCACAAACTATCCAGTGGCTTCCCATCACACCTGGAATAAATCCTATGTCACCTGCCCTGACTCCACCGTAGCAGCACTGGCCTCCTGGCCTCTCACACTCCAGCATCTTCCCCATCAAGGCCTGGGCACCTGCTACTCCTCTGTCCAGGTGCTCTTCTCTACCCAGCCACTGGGTTCCCTCAAGTCTCTACTCAGAGAGATGTTCCCTGAACCACACGATCCAAACACTGCTCTCATCACTCCCCTTCATCTTAGCCAGCTCTACTTTTCTTCAAAGCATTATGTTACTTCCTAACATATTTATTTATTTGCTTATTTGTTGTTTCTTTATTTCTCCCACTAAAATGTAAGTTCCATGGGGGTAAGGACACTATCTCTTCATTATCTGTTTTGTTCGCTTCTATATCCCCCAGTGTCTTGAACAGAGTCTGGCATCTACTAGAAGCCCAATGTCTCTTGAGTGAGTGACGGCATAGATAGAATGGATGGATGGATGGATGGATGGATGGATGGATGGAATGCATGGATACATGAATGAATGGAATGGAACAGAATGGAATGGATGAATGAATGAATGGCATGGAGGGATGGGTTATGAATGAATGATGGACGGATGGATGGATGAATGAATGGAATGAAATGGATGGATAAATGAATGAGATGGAGGGATGGGTGATTAATGGAGGATGGATGGTTGGATGGATGATGGATAGACAGAAGGACAGATGGACAAACATGTGGACAAAAGAATGGCTATCCTAGCTTTGGGTCATCTGCAGATTGGAAAGCAGATCTCCCTTCTGTAACATTACCCAATTTATTTATTATTAAGCTGTGGAAAAGAATGCTAAGTATAGACCCTTTAGTCATGAGAGACCTCCTCTATTCTGAGAGTAAATAATTAATTCTCAGAGTTGAGTGCTCTTGTTCAACAAGCCACAGGTCATCCAGTTGGACTGCATGACCTGGTAGATACCTCTTTATCTCTCTCACCTTCTCAGGAACAGTCTGAACCTCTCTGGCACCACAAGAACCTTAGGCTGGTTCCTGCTTTTCTGTAAAACAAGGATGTGATGGAATCATCAAGGATCTAAAGGCCTGAGGCTCTGAATGTCAGCACCTTTCCAAATCAAGACACACTCAGCCTCTGGCCTCAATACACACAGATCCTATAAGTCTAATAGTTCACATAAGAATGAATGAGCCAGGCAAGGTGGCTGATGCCTGTAATCCCAACATTTTGGGTGGCTGAGGCGGGCAGATAATTTGAGCCTAGGAGTTCGAGACCAGCCTGGGGCAACATGGCGAAACCCTGTCTCTACTATGGTGGCAACTCTAGACCCAGCTACTTGGGAGTCTGAGGTGGGAGGATCACCTGAGCCCAGGAAGTCGAGGCTGCAGTAAGCCATGATTGCACCACTGCACTCCAGCCTGGGTGACAAAGTGAGACCTTGTCTCAAAAAAAAAAAAAGAATGCTTTGGCGAATGAATGCTGGCTCCTGGCAAGCATGTCTGTCTTTTAATCCTGCAAGGCCACAAATTCTACTGCCTGCCTGGCGTCTATTTTCTCTTTCTCTAGTATAAGCGTCCCTCCCCGACTCAGTCACTATGGTACATGGGGCTTCCAAAACTACCTTTTTTCACTCTTGGAAAATGGGTTTTCCACTTGGGCACCTCTAGTCTCCCAGCTCCCTCCCATTCTCTGTAACTTCTCAGCACTCTCTCGTGGACCCGCACAGCTGGAACCCGAGGTCTAAAGCTTGAGCTGCTTTGACGTTGTTAGGTGCTCTTTCACACCTGCCCCACCTGTAGGGACTGGGAAGTGCTTTTGGGGTTGCACGTCACATCTTTCCTCAAGCCACAGGCCTCTTCCCTCTTCAGTGTGCTTAATCTGCACACAGTAAGAGGGGCTCTGGACTGCTCCTACTCTCTTACCCTAAGACATGCTCCCTCTCTCAACAACTGCGGGGAAGAAGAGGTTGTGACCTGGTTAGAATGAGTAGTAATAATGTTATACCTTTATTTTTGTGTATCACTTTCCACATTCATGTGCCCCTCACACAAACCCACAAGGTTGTTAGGGAAACTGTCATCTCCGTTTTACAGATGGGCAAAGAGAGGCTTAGAGTGATTGGGTGACTCTCATTCACTCGCTGGGTTTGTTCAACAGATATTTATGCCAGTCTGCTATCTGCCAAGAAATTTGCTCACTGCTGGAACTGCTAGAGAACAAAATAGCTCATGAGAGTCTAGTGGAAGAGAAAGATATTAAGCAACACACAAACAGCTCTTCTAACTCAGATGAGTGCTGTGAAGAACAGAACTGGCTCTAGGAGATGACAATAGCAGGTGGAATGGAGATGACAATAGCAGGTGGAACGGATTCACCTTGATTTCCACTGGGGAGGTCAGCAGGCTTCTCCAGAGGAAGGGGTGAGGTGGGGAGGGCCTAAGCAAGGCATAGTCACACAGTCTGGGGGACTGGCGGCCAGTGTGGCTGGAGCCCTGTGTAAAGGAGGAGAGCAACAAGAGTGGGCAAAACGCAGATCACGCATGGCTCAGCAGACACTTGCAAAAGTTTGGAATTTTTCCCTCTGTGTAAAATGGATGGGTTTTTAAGCACTGGAGCAAAGTGATAAGCAGATTTTTGTTTTTAAAGAGCACACCGGCTGCTATAGGAAAAGCCAGAATAACACAAGGAGACCAGTGAAGAGGGTGGGCACAGGGGAGACAGCAGGCCTGGGCTGCCAGACTGTGGACGCACTGAATGCCCAGTTTAGAGAAGAATCACTGGGACTTACGGGTGGATTAGAGGGGAGTGAGGCAGAAGGGGAGCAGGGGAGAAGGCAAGGTGTCATGGCACATGGCGGAACAGCAGGAGACAGCCCCCTTCTGATCACACCATAGCAGAGGCAGGGAGAGCCAGAACCTGGGACATCTCATCCTATGACGGCATGATGGTGCTACCTCTACAAGTGAGGGCAGGCGTCACCTAAGCCAGGACAAGGAGCTGCGTTAAAATCACTCTGTCTGCTTCATGCATGTGCGGGGACTCAGGGATGCTCTCAGCAGTTACTGAGTGGGGGCTCCTGGAAGCATCATCTGATTTAGTTTTAATGGCCTCCAACTTAATTCCTTCTGAAGGCCCAGTCTGGGTGGAGGCAGGGTGTCCTGGTTGTCATACATAGCCATGTCCCAGGGCACAGGCCTCCTGACCTCAGATTTTCCAGAGACCCAGTTGAGACAGCCTCTCCCACCCCCATGCAACAGCCAGCCAGGGCAGGGCCCCGGAATAGAGGTGACCACTCTCAGAAAGTCAGGTTGCTCAGGTCCTGCTGCCATGGCAACCGCCACAGGCCAGCGCCAGGCTGTCTCTGCTCCCAAAGGAGGCCTCCCAGGGCGGCCCTGTAGCCAGGCTCCAACAGGCCCATACCATTACCGAAGCCACGGTTCTCCCTGGCCCTCCCTGATGGAGTTGGGATGGAAGTGATCATTTTCATCAAGATTTCTCAATTTGCATAAAAATGAGTACTAACTCTTTGCTCCAAAAATTCCATCCAGAAGCCCAGTAAAGGATGCTCTCCGAGCCTTCTAGCCATAAGGCCTTATCTTGCCAAGCACATCCAAGGGGCTTAGGGGGGTTGTAAACAGCTACAGCGGGAAAGTTGGTGGCTGACTCCGGAGGCCCCACTCACCTGCCCAGCCTCATCTCCCATCACGATCTTCCTTGCACGCCACTTTCTAGGCGCGTTTCCCAAACTCACTCTGTTCCTTGAACCTCCAGCCTTACATATGCCTTCTCTCTGTTTGAAGTACATTCCTCTGTCTCCACCTGGTTGGCTCCCACTCTTCTCTCCTGTCTCCCATGAGACACTCCTTCCTCCAGGAAGCCCTCCTGACTCCCATAAGCCAAGTTAAGGTCCAATGGATGTTCCCATAGGTCTCCATGCAGCTAGGTAGGCTGCGTTGTTTTTCCACCTCCAGTCATTGCCCTGTTCTTTTATGTGTAATGTTTTTCTGGTTGTGAAAGAAACAATGCATTTTTATAATGACCCCCATCACCATCACAAGGCTATGGTTTATCTAGACTGCCACGTGTTTACACAGGTGACGGAGTCCTGGCAGTGCCCCTCACTCCTCTGAGACAGTGTAACTGGACCACTATACAGATGAAGAGACTGGGGCTCCTAGTAGGAAGGAAGTTGCCCAAGGTTACACGACAAGCAGGTTAGCAGGCCCACGACTCACGGCCAGCATGCATGTGCTTCTCTTTCTGGGGTGCTTCTCACCTGGGGGCCAGGTGTCACCACCCTGGGCAAAAGGTAATATACTGAAAAGGAACAGAGGGGACACTGGATCTAATCCTTGCACTCAAGCACAGGTAAGCCCTGCAACCTGCTGGCAGTTTCCACAGTATTTTTCTATGCAGACATTGTTTCTCCTGAGATCCTACTGAATGTACAATCTGGCATCCTGCTTTCTTCACTTAACATTTTCCAATGTTCCTAAAATCTTTTTTTTTTTTTTTTTGAGATGGAGTTTTGCTTGTTTTCCAGGCTGGAGTGCAATGGCACGATCTCGGCTCACCACAACCTCCACCTCCTGGGTTCAAGTGATTCTCCTGCCTCAGCCTCCAGAGTAGCTGAGATTACAGGCAAATGCCACCACGCCTGGCTAATTTTTTGTATTTTCAGTAGAGACAGGGTTTCCCCATGTTGGTCAGGCTGGTCTCGAACTCCTGACCTCAGATGATTCACCTGCCTTGGCCTCCCAAAGTGCTGGGATTACAGGCGTGAGCCACCACGCCCAGCCCATTTTTTTAAAAGTGCAGTTACTCATCACTTCCCAAAGAAAAGAGCACAGATTTGGCAGGGGCCTTGAACTTGACCATTTTTCCCTGGTGCCAATAGCTCTACGCACACAGCAAGAGGATTTAACAGCCTGATTCAGCACGGTGGGAAGGAGTAAATTGCTTAAGTCTGGGAAATACATTACCTCAATCTCGCAAATGGTTTTTGAAAATCATTAGGTCACAGAAGTGTAATTCTGCAGGCCTGGCTTTTGCTGCCTCCCCCACCCTACTCAATACCACCCACCTCACCATGTCTGGTGCCACCAAACAGAGCACTCAAGTCTGGGTGGCAGCTGGCTGAGCCCCTTGGCCCAGATTACTCCAACCTCCCTCTCGAAAGACAAGTAAAATGTGACCTCAGGCTCCCCAGTCTGTTCAAGCCAGAGACCGGAAGAGAGCTGCAGACAGGTGGCGAAGAGCAACCCCTCCTCCACTGCAAGGCTGGCACACCCACGCCCCAGCACACGTGCCCCCCTACTGCCCAGCACTGCTGCTAACTAGCAGGAAATTGTCTTTGTGGGCTCCAGGTTGGTGTCCAAAAATAAAATCGGAGTAGATTTATGGGTCTCCAGTCCATTTCTGAGAAACAATCCCCAAGTCTAATCACTTCTAAAAAAGCCACCTAAGGACAAATGGAACAGCTTCCGGTAGTCTCCAGTTCACTCAACACCGCTCGGCATCCAAGCTCATGCGCGAACCTGGGGTTCTTTTGGGTTGAATATGCAAGGTTCCCTAACAAACTGTACTTAGAATGCATTAGCTGTTATTATAAATGGAGCCCAGAAATTTTCTAATAGCGTTGAATTAGTCTGTATAATTACATTACTTCAATGAGCATGAAATTTTTTACCTATTAAAGTTTAACAAGTGATTCTAAAGGATTAAGAAGAATCATGTGATGGGATAATAATGATGACTCCGTAGCACTTAGTCAAGGATTTCTGTGGCCACAGCCGATAATTTTCAGAAGCTGCTTGGCCATGTAACTAACAGCCAGGAATCCCTGCAACCATGCGGTGCTGACAGCAGCAAGAACTCACAGGGTTAGAACACAACCACGCCCACAGAGCCAGGAGTGACCAGCGACACCTGCCCAGATCACAGAAGCCCCTCTATCCATTGGCTGATCTGCCCGTCACTCTTCCTCATTCTTATTCACAAGCTTTCAGACACAGTGTGTGGCTTCTGATATTTCTAAGAAACAACACAACTGCTGATTAATTTCAAGCTGCTGTTTTTGAAGTGAATTATGATTGGTATTGTGTTGCTTACCATGTGTTGTGATTTATACATTTTTACCTTTTTTTTTTTTGAGATGGAGTCTTCCTCTGTCACCCAGGCTAGAGTGCAGTGGCGTGATCTCAGCTCACTGCAACCTCTGCCTCCCAGGTTCAAGTGATTCTCCTGCCACAGCCTCCCAAGTAGCTGGGATTACGGGCACCCACCACCATGCCTGGCTAATTTTTGTATTTTTAGTAGATGGCCTAACCATGTGGGCCAGGCTGGTCTCAAACTCCTGACCTCAAGTGATCCACCTGCCTTGGCCTCCCAAAGTGCTAGGATTACAGGCGTGAGCTACCACGACCAGCCCATTTTTACTAATTCTGATCATCAACATCAACAATGCTACTTGTCATAGCTCTCTGTCACTTGTGACCACCACCTCAGGACCCCAGGGGCAGGGGCTCACAAAGCCAGAAGGCTCCTCCTCTATACTCCAACTGAGCTTCATGGCTACCCTTCCCCACCATGCCAGGAGGAAGGTGGAGCACAGCGCTGAAACAGTCAGGGGGTATAATATCTGGGGCAAACACCAAACTCAGCAGTTAACCCAAAGGCTTGGGTCATCCTGGGTTGAACCCTCTTTCCATCTACCAGGATGGCCAGCCTTAGATCCTTTACCTCAACATTGGTATCGCCGGGCCTTGCCCCGTGTCTTCTTGGAGGGGCAGCGTGGGTTGGAATCACAGGGTTCTAAACCCCAACTGCTTCTTCCAACTGTGGTGGAAATGGGCTCCGACAGGACGGCCGATGCCTGAGTCAGGGTAAAACAAAGGTTCTTTCTAGCCTGGTCCTTATTCTCCCAGACGCTTCCAAACAGGTTCTGTGCCCACCTCCTCCTACAGGGAAGTCGGAAGCTACATGAAGCAACCTGGGGGTTTCAGAACAAAGGCCTGGAAACTTCCTACTAAAATCCAAAGACAAGAAGCCTAGAAGCCATCGTGTCCCCCTCTCAGCCCTGGCAACAAGGAGGCTTTGATTCACCTCTCAGGCCCGAGTCACATGGCTGCAGCAGGTCTTTCCTTCTCCACTCCCAGCCTGCAGCCTATGCAGCTTCTCAGTCTTCTTTTCACCTTTACAAAAGGATGTTTTGAAACCCTTGGTGTGAGTTTTTATGAAAAACTAGTTTAAAATCTTTTTTGGAAGTTGTGGAGTAAATTATAGAAAAAGACCAACAAAGCTTAGGCTCTGAGGCAAAATTTTATTACCACTTGAAGGAAAAACACATCATTTTTCTTCCAGTAAACATGTAAATCTGGTGTCCGAAACAACACAAGTTGCTTTATTCCATGGCTTATTTGCATGATTTTTAATGACAAACAGTAACAAAGTGTAACTGAATCCTCTAATCTTAAATTCATCCAGACTTTGCTGCGGAGAAACGCATTGATAATAAATTCTAAAGTTTTGTCTGAGAACTCATAGGGTGAAACTCTGAGGTTGCTGGGAGACGTGAACAGAGTGAGTGAGAGGGTGCCTGGTGGGGATATGGGGTGACAGCAACAACACGGAGGCCCAGTTCCATGGGGGACTTCAGGGTCAGACACCCCTGAATCCTAACTCTGTTCTGCCCCTTCAATCCATGTGGCCTGGGTAAATGACCATTGTCTCTGAGCCTTCATTTCTACAGCTAGAAAATGGGGCTAATCCTCCCACTTGCCAGAGCGGTGGGGACGCTTAAAGGGAATTAAAGTGACAAAGTAGAAGGTGCCACAGAAGGCACTATCAACTTCGGTTCTTCTCCTGTCCTTCACTGCCTACTGCCAAGAGAGCGCAGTGTCAGTACACACCAGGCTCAAGTCCCTAGGGACGTGAGGGGGAAGATGAGCTGCTTCGCTGCCTCCTTCTAGATACAACCCTCCAGATGAGCCACTAGTACTGTGAATGCACCAACCATCCACCCTCTGTATAGTCCCAGGGGCCTGAAACCAAAGGCCCAGCCCAGAACTTCTGCAGGCCACGGCGGGGCATCAGAGGCACTTCATCTGCCAGGTACGGTGGGGCCTGGGGCCAGTGCAAGAAGGAAGTCACCTGGACCCAGACGTGTCCATGGAAAGGTAGCAGCTCTGGGATGGGCCTTAGCTAGGGTAGGGGGACCAGCAGGCCTGACGGGGCCCCATTCGCCTGGACTCTACCCTTCACTGCACGCTTTAGAGATGTCCATCCTGCGGTTCCCTGCGGCAGCCTCCCTGACCCACAACTAAGCAGCACGGATGCGCTCGCAGGCATGCCCCTCAGCGGCTGCAGGGCTCCTGGGAGGACAACTGCTACCTTCGAAGTAGCAAAATTTCCATCAGCACCAGTGAGGCTTCAGCTCCCTCTGACTGCCAATTTCCTTCCATTTTCACGGGTTCAAATGTTTCCTCTCAGCCTCAAATTCAGCCAGACACAACTTAGTGCTTCTCAGGCATGCCCCGCCAGGTGTGCCCATCTTCCTGTGGGCCACGCCTTGCAGAATCCTGAGGCCACAGCTGGTGGTCTCAAGGCCAAGTGGGGCTATGGACAGGACAGGGCTCTGGGGCTGGGCTCCTGGTGTCTAGGCCTGGCTCTTCCTCTGGCTGACAGGTGGCTGTTGGTTCACCTCTCTGAGCCTCAAGATCCTAAGCCGCAAAACAGAGAAGGTGGTATCTCCTCCTCAAGGTTGCGGGGAGCATAATAGAGAATATGCATGAGGAGCACCTAGCCAGCGCCCGGCACTAAACGACAGCGATTATTATTACTCATGCTCCAATCACTCGGCACATATTCCTCATGCCTTCCAAATGCGCTCATTTCACATCAGCCCGGAGCGCTCCCAATTAATGAAAGAACAAATTAAACTGTCATTACTTTGGTTTAATTCTGTAATTAAAGAACTTCAAGAGGCGACAGGCTCTAAATAATGCATGCTTTTGTCAGAGATATGTTGAGTTCTGGGCAGAGAGAGAAAATAAAAGGGGAAAAGCTTTGGGGAAAAGGAGAGAGAGGAGACATGAGGCTGCAGCAATGATATTTATCCCCCAAAATCAGAGGGAACAATCGAGTGACAGCTGAAGGACTCAATTTGTTTTTGAATTAAGGCTTCGGCTAGCAGGGAAAGCAGAGAATGGAGGGCCCTGCCCCCCACCCCCACCCTACATTTGCCATAAACAGAAACGGTGTCAGGAAGAATTCAATCGGTGGCTTTTCCAGTAGATGGGGCGAAGCAAGGCAGTCATTCTGACATCTGCTTGTATGTGACTCTCCTTTTTATCTCAGTTCAGGGGAAAGAGAATAAAGAAAGGAAAAGCATGTGGCACGTAAATTTTTCTAAATGTGTGTCTCTTACCCAGCAGATCATGCAGCTGCCACGTATTACAAACCTAACGAGGCTGTTATATGCAGTGGTGAGGAAAGACAGGCTTGGAGTCAGAAGAGCAAGATTCAAACCCAGCTCCACCTTGCCCTGGCCTAAGGTGTGCACACACCCCACAGAGCAGGCCCAGGTTTCCACCTGCAGCCGGGCAGGACTCAGAGAGACAGGGAGCAGTGGGCACCTGTGTGTGAGCGCCTGGGGCCTGCCGAGCAGTGTGGTAGGTCTGAGTGGGGAACCAGCCAGCGGGCCTGTGTCTTCAAATTAAATAACTTACTGAGCTGTTTTCTTCTTGTTAGGCATGAATGTTTCCATAAATCTCATACACTGTGTAATTGCTATGTCCTGATTCTCTGAATCACATAAAGAAACGGCTTTCAGACATGGCCTCCATTTATGCTTCTATTAGCTGCAGAACCCAAAGGATGAAATGTTATTAAATAGAACGTTTTTTTTCCTGCAATATCGCTAAGTTCCAAGAACAGCTTGGAGGTTTCCCTGAAAAGGTTGGCAAATGTGCTTAGTACACAGAATAGCAGCTGCTTTACAAACTGCATACTTTTATTAAATTACTGCCCCTGCAACATCCTGCCAGCCACAGGATTAAAAGGAAAAAGAAATTAAACTGATGGGAATGGTTCCTGAGCAACAGGTCGAGATACAAGGGGACAGATCACCTTTGAAACCTATGCAGTTCAGGGGCAAGAGAGAGGGTTCTGGTCTGGTTTTGTGTGGGAAAGCCTAGCATATAAAATGTTAATAACATAGACCCACTATTTCAGTGCTGAAATGTTGCTTATCCACAATGCTAGATGTGTGATCTTTTTCTTTCCTTCTTTCCCTGTCAGCCTGGGAGCTCCACCAGGGTGAAGACCCCTGCCTCTGGTACACCACCATCTACCCAAGGCCTGGTGGACCACATGACATGCAGTAGGTGCTCACTAAATACTGGCTTTGTGGCTGAGGGAATTTGTGCACCCTCAGCAGAGGGCTGGCCACAAAACAGGTGCTCAGGAAGTGTTCAATTCATCAGTCCATCCAGGAGCAGTGTGACAAGCACACTCTCCCTGTAAGACCCTCTGCAACCCAAGCCCATCCCTCCAAAAGAAGAGCTCAAGCATGGCTCTGGCCACAGTCAGAGCTGGCCTTCCCCATGTTCCTGCTCCTCCTGGCACCTCCCAGCCCCTGCACTGCTGAAAGGAAGCCCTTGGGAGCAACAGCCTGGTGTCAGATCTTCTCTCTGCCTCTCTCTATGTGTGACCCTGAGCAACTGCTTTACCCTCTAAGAAGTTTCTCAGTTATAAAATGGGAATAAAAATACCTAACAGAGAGTCAGTGCAAGGCCTTCAGCCCAGCGCTTGGCATGCAGTAGGTGCTCAATACCTGGCCACTGCTACTGAGACTGCATCTAGGAAGGAACCTCCCTCTGCTTCCTCCATCCCATCACCACGGCAGATGCTTGTTGACTAGGCTCTGTATGCCAAGCACCAATCAGGGGCTTTCCTCCTACTGTCATTTCATCCTGCAGCAGCTCTATGACAGAAGCGAAGTAGGACTGTCCCATTTCACAGATAAGGAAACCAAGACCAAGAGCTTCAGTAACTCAGCAGGCAGGCTAGGAAGCAGCAAAGTCCACGCTGCGCTCCATGTGGCCCCCAGCCCGTCTGCAGGGCCCAGCCAAGCTCTCCTGTGTGTCTTTCACCCTCCCCTGCTGCCCCTCTGTGTGCCCACACTCTGGCACTCCAAGACCCACACTCTCTGGGCACTGCCACTTCCAGCCTCTGCCTGGAGAGCTCCAGAGGTAAGACCTGTCTGGAGAGGAGACCCCCTTCCTGTAAGACGCAAACCACCCCCTGCACTGCCTTCCCTGCCCCACTCCACCCCCTGGGCAGTGAGGGCGGCCCAGTCTTCCCCTACAGTGCTCAGTTCTCACAATCATCCCCATAAACATCTTTCTAGCCCCCATTCTACAGCAACCACCCTTCAAGGAGACAGCACCCAATATCACACACAGGACCTGGCGCACAGAAGGAGCTCAGCAAACGTTTGATGACTACGTGCCTCCTACGTGTCCCTCGTGATGTCCATACCAGAGTGTTCTGGAAACCTAAGCCAGGAAGCAGAGTCTTATCTCCCTGGCCCAGTTTCAAGACCAAACCAGACAGGGCTCTGTATGTCTTGGTTGATTAAAGTGATGAACAGGAAGAAAACACAGGCTGTTTATTGGCTCCACAGAGAATCCCTTTCTCAAAATGCCAGGGACTGGGTACTTTGACACAAATTCAGCAGCAGCATCTTTAATCATTTCAGGGTTAATAAAAAATGTCAATTACATTTGTCATCAGGACTATCCTGGGGGAACAATCCCAGTACAGACAATCTCTGGCCAAATGACAGCCTGGTCTGTTTGTCACACATCCCTCCAGCTGCCTCGCTGACGAATTTATCGAGTTGGTTACCTCCCCCAGCCTGTCCCTTTGTAAATAATCAGAAGTAATATGGATCTCCCAAATAATCCTGACCTGAGAATTGCTGCTCTGGCTCTCCTTAAATAAAAGAAGGGAATAAAAACAGGGAATGAGACTAAATAGACCAGAAGGTGAAGGTTGCCTGGAAGAGTGCGTATAGCAGCCAGGGCAGCCTGGGCTCCTTCCACATGGACAAAGCAGGGGCCTGTGTTTTTCTCCCAGTGTCCCTCAGTGCTCAGCACAGCCCCCAGAGAGCTAGCATGCTGAATCATGACGGCCAGCCCCTCCCACGCCCCAAAACCTTGAGGGTCCCATCCTACAGCCCATTCTATCCGCCTGTAAACAGCCGCTCAGAACAGACTAAGTGGCATGCCTCCACGGGACTCAAAGCCAGGTGTCTGGCGCCACCCCGCTGCCGTGGCCGAAGGGCTCCCTGAGTGTGGCTGCCTGTCTGCATTTTGAGAGTAGCTGTTTTGCAATCAAAGAATTCCTGCACATTCATTTGCCAGGTGCAAATGCATCCAAGAGGAAAACACTCCCCTGCTATGACTGACACACACAAAGAGAGGAATGGAGTCAGGTTGAAATTGAAAAAGGAAAACGCTGCTTTCCACCCCAGGACTACTCCAAATGTTCTGAAATCCTGAAATGTGCCTAAATGAAGTGTTCTATCTTTATCAGAGAGTGACTCGAAAATGACTATGCTGCTTTTAGGGACACTCACATGACAGTTTCCCATGTTTGTTTCTTAACAATGGATCCTTTCCTTGACAAGTGGACCTGAACATGCACTGGAAGTCAGGGCCCAGGCTTCCTCCAACTGGAAGTGGGGTTTGGGCAACTCCCTCAGCCTCTGCCACATCGCATGAGAGCGCTGCCAGCTAGTTCACTCCTATCCAC
This sequence comes from Pongo abelii, assembly GCF_028885655.2. Classification (NCBI taxonomy): domain Eukaryota; kingdom Metazoa; phylum Chordata; class Mammalia; order Primates; family Hominidae; genus Pongo; species Pongo abelii. Next base: position 104,863,294 of record NC_072000.2, on the reverse strand, counting down.
TGCAGCATGCTTTACAAATGGGAGGAATTTTTGCTATAAAACCCTCAAAGATTCAAGATAACGTTTATTATATTGAATGGAGAAAATATGGAGAGTGTGAAAAATACATAACTGTTTCTAGTATTCATTTTAAAGCTATGGCAATTCAAAGAGTTAAGCTGAGCACAATGCCTTGAAGACCACTGTTAGTTTCTCCAACTCACTGTCACATAAAAAGCGTCCACCCCCACATGGCAATCAGGGGCTGCCCAGCTGTCCTTCCAGAGAGTTCTGTCTCCAAGGAGAAATCCAGGTGACGCTTTTTCAGCAGCCCCACAGGCATTAGGTTTGCAAGTTAACTTTCACATGACAGGCAAAGGCTCTTATTTTGATGGCTTCCCTCCATCTAGGCAATTTTATCACCTTCATAAACACTAATGGCTCTTGAATACCTGCTGTGGGCGGGCCGTGCTATACCAGGCTGAACTGCACAACGCCACAGAAAATGCCATCAGATGAGTCACCTGTCTGCACTGAATCAGCTCTGTGATGCACAGGAGTCCGGGGGCTGAAGCAACAGCAGCTTCGTCACCGAGGCCAGAGCCATCCACCACGCATTCTGACAAGCAACAGATGCCAAAGGGCAGGGTCCTTCACTTCCTGAGTGCCCACCAAGTGCCAGGTGCCTCACACATGTGGTCTGTGATCCTAACAATAACCCAGGAGGGTATTCTGCCACCAGTCACCAGTGGGTGCAGGGAGGGTCAGAAAGGAGGACTTCACTTGCCTAGGGCATAGAGCTAGGAAGTACCTGGGAAACTGATGCCCAGCCCCACTCCCCACTGCTCCTCGCCTCCATCTGCAGGAGGGTGCCCTAGCCACCAGGGCCAGGCCATTTTTGTGGGCAGGTGGTCAATTGGCCATGTGCTAAAGGAAGTGCAGACCTCTAGAGGGGTTCTAGAAGGAACTCTGGCCTTGCAGCCAGGCAGTTCTGAGTTCAAATCCCAGCTCTGCCTCTTACCAGCTGTGTGACCCTGAGCATATCACTGTACCTCTCTGAGCCTTACTTTCCTCAGATATACAATAGGGAAAATGTAATGAACCTCACAGGGTGGCTGAGAAGACTAAACAAGATTCAATGAAATAACATGAAAGCCACTCAACCTCTCTCTTCTCCTTAATCAAGTCTGCCTATAATCAGCTTTGGATGAAAAAAGCCAGAGAATCAAACCTAACTTCAAATCCCACCTCCCAGGTTTGCCAGCTGAATGATCGTGGGCATGGGGCAAAACCTCCTCTAGCTCAGCTCCCCACAGCCACCTACAGGGCAGTGCAAGGGTTAAGGAGCCGGTGTCTGGCACAGAGTGGGCGTTCAATAAAAGCTCATTCAATTCAATTTGACTTAATTAAAAAACCTTACTCATAGCCTCGAGAATGGCAGGAGCACAGAGGGCTAAAACTACAAACAGAAATCCATTTGAAGCCCATAAATTTTATATCCTGCCAATGAACGCATTTTCTTATTAAGTGACAATATTATAAACCTCTTCTGAATTCCTGGCAATGCCTAAGAGTCATATCTTCATTGGGCTGAAAGCTGTTGTCAAATCACAAAGAACTTGAAGGGGTTCTAAAACAACTCATGAAAAGGAATAACTGAAACCAAGTTTACTGAACAAATCAAATTATTTCGCTACGTGCCTGTCTTTGCAAATCTTCTCCAAATTACACTTCATTACAAGACTTGGAAATTAGATACCAGCAACAAAATAAGAAAGCCAGAACAGATAAATATTTACATAATCATGAGAATAATAATATTCTCCTGTGCAAATCTACCTACTACTTTGTTTACTCTTATTAACTCAAGTTTAGAAATGGGACAATCTGAAACAGGGCCCTGGGGATTTCTTTCCCAGACTCCAACTACTTCTTTCTTTTGAAAAAACAATGGTGTGTCAGGAGAGAAAAGGATGAGAAGGCAAGGACAGAGGGAGGGGCAGTTCTCCTTGAACCCGTTAGCATCCTTGGTGGTCAGCTCAGGGTTCATAGCAGCTGGGCAGATAAACGCTCTGAGCCGGCTCCTGTCTTCTCTTCTTCACTAAGAGGGCATATAACACCAGTGCTGTGGGTGAACGTAGGGTTGGAGAGGTAAAGGGAGAGAAAGGGGGTTAACAGTGGTGGTGACAGTAATACTACTAATACTAATAATACTAGTAATAATAATAATAATGGCAACCAATGTCCAAGTGTCTGGGTGCTGGACGCATGTCATCCTAAATCCCTACAACCACCCTCTGCTTAGAGGTGTGTCTCTGCTTCACAGCAAGGAAATCAAGGCTGCCAGAAGTTAAGCAACCCACCTTGCCCAAGGCCACACAGCTAGTAAGTGCCAAAGCTAAGGTATGAGCCCAGCTTCGGGTGGCTTTTTTATGCCACTATAGTACCACTTCTTGGGCACTGAAACCCAAGAGCTGAAACAGTGAGACTCAACACTCAGCGGGCTCAGACTGGAATCTCAGATGTGGGTCTGGGTCTTGCTAAAGCCAAGCTGTGGGGTCTCTTGAGGAGAGGATGGGGCTAAGGCTGGGCCGTGGGGGGCTGGACAGAAGGGACCTGCTTTCTACAGGCAGGTGCTCTTCCAGGAGCAAGACCAACAAGTGGGCTGGGCCCTGGAAAGAAGTCCCTGCTCTGGGCTCCACCTCCTCCTTTCCTGCCACTCTCCTGAGCCCTCAGCCACAATAATCAAACATGTACACAAGCATTCAACACACAAGTACCAGGCCCTTACTCCAGTTCCAGCCCCTCACCAAGCACCGAAGGGACCCAAATGGCTAAGGCACAGCCCCAGTGCTAAAAGGCCTTCAGTGCTCTTCTAGGCAAGACTCTAACTGTTGTGCCACATTTTCCAAAACAAAAAGGCAGAACAGATGGCTCAGCATATGGTGTGGCACAAGGACAGCAACTGAAAGCAGGGCCAACCTAGCAAACCAAGGCCCTCTGGGAGCCAGAGCTTTTGCTTCTGGGGTACGCATGTACCCTCCACAGCTCAGAGGGCTAGAGGGAAGAGACGCTCTCTTCTGCACATACGATGCCCAGCCAGATGTTCCTAGGTGAAACCCAACCCCAGGAAGGACCCAATGACATGGCAAAGTAAAACCAAGCTACACAGGAGACTGACACACAGGAAACTTGTCCCCAGTGTGCAGAGTCCTCCACAACCCAAGAGACACCGAACACCTGACTCAGAGGCTGCCTGGCCAGCCTAAAGGGAAACCCAGGCCATAGTTCATGGCCACACTGCCACATAGTGCCATTATATAGGAAAGTTAGAATGACAAAAGTATCTGGCTGCAAATCCATGGAGCCAACATTAAGATGCCATCAAAACATGTAAGCTCAATGTAAAACTATTTCATTGCAAATTATACTGCTGCAAAATAAACAAAGAAAATGAATTCTAAAAAGCATTAAAGTGACATTAAAGCAAACTGAACTCCTTTCTCAAGTACAAGCAAAGTCTAAGTACGACAAGCACACACAGTCTGTGGTGAAAAGGCAGGCCCAGGTGTAGCAGTCAGCCCTGTGTCCCAGCTCCCAATGGTTGTGGGACCCTCCATAAGCGCTTCACTTCTCTGAACCTCAAAGCACTCATATGGAAAATGCTGGATGGGAGGATTCAATGAGATAAGGTGAGAAAGCTTTGTTAGCAAAGCTCCAGACATAACACATCCCAAAGACACATGGCTAGTCAACAGAAGAGCTGAGAATTTGACAGCTGAATCTGGCCTCCGCAGATGCAAAGAACTTGCTGGAGAGGCCAGTGGTACTATCCTTCCCCATTACAGAGAAGACAATTAAGGCCCAAAAAGATTAATGTTTTGCTCAGAGTCAACTCTTCCACGATGCTGGCCAGCAGCTACACTCCCTCCCCTCCAAGCCTCACACCAGAGGACTCTCATACACACTTACGCATCACTCTTCTCCCTGGAAGTCACATCTAACCCCCAAACCTCACTTACAAGCCCCTCCTAGGTGATCCACAGCACCGTGTCTCTCCCTGATAGGCCTCACTGTCCTTCCAGTCATGAAGATCCCTGTCTGGACTTGCAGATGCTCTCTGAAGTTAGGGCAGCACCCTCCTGCTCACTGTGTTAACCTCACTGTTCAGCCATACTGAATGAATCAATGAATGAATGAATGTCTTGTTGCTCCCCTAGCAAGAGCAAGTGGGATCACAAGCCCTCATCTCTGGATGTTAAGGCCAGGCCAGGTCTCTCTCCACTTCAAGACAGCTGAGTGAGCTTCTCTTTCCGTGATCTCCAAACTTTTTTGATCACATATCACCATCATTTTTTAAAATTTTTCTCAGCACAGAACTTTGAGTACATAAACCTTATTCTACTGATATGTTATACTCATTACAAAATATGTACACACAACAAATTTTTAAAGGATAATAAGGAGGCTGGGCGCAGTGGCTCACGCCTGTAATCCCAGCACTTTGGGAGGCCGAGGCAGGCAGATCACAAGGTCAGGAGATCGAGACCACGGTGAAACCCTGTCTCTAATAAAAATACAAAAAAAAAAAAAAAAAATTAGCCGGGCGCGGTGGCGGGCACCTGTAGTCCCAGCCACTCGGGAGGCTGAGGCTGGAGAATGGTGTGAACCCCGGGAGGCGGAGCTTGCAGTGAGCCGAGACTGCACCACTGCACTCCAGCCTGGGCGACAGAGCGAGACTCCGTCTCAAAAAAAAAAAAAAGGATGATAAGGAAAGCAATTATAAGGGGAATAGCTCCTCCTTTCTCCTGGGTTATCCTTCCCTCCCTGGGGCCTTTTTACTTAGCACCCACGGTGATGCAAGCCCTGCTCTTGGCATCTCAGGCATGCAGTGAACCCCAGCAGGAGGAGCAAGTACACCCGTCATTCACAAGTTTCAGTTCTGGCACCAGACAGTCTGGCCTCAACCTCTAGACCCAGCTCATATCTGTGTGACATGTGGTCACGGGACTACTTTGAGCCTCAGTTTCCTCCTCTGTCCACGTTACCACTCTTCCAGAGTCAGGTGGAAAAGACACAACGCCTGGTGGGGGCTGTGCTGTCATTAGCACGAAGACGCACACTGCACAGTTCTCATGCACCTACATAACAGCCAAAAAGGAGACCACAACAGACCCCTCAGGAGCAGAAGGAAGGATCAGGGACCCCTCGGGACTAATGTAGCCTGCTCAGGCGCACTGTCAAATGAGAAACAGCAAACTGTGAAAGAGGATTGAGAATATTCTACTTTTTATGAAGAAAAAGAGTGGAATAAGAAACTACCCCTTAGAGCAAAAAGAAACATAGAAGGAAAAAACACAGACTAATGAGACTGGTTCCCTACAGGGCAGGGTGGGAGCTGGGTAGAGGGGACAAAGGGATTGGAGTGGGAAGGAGGGGGAGCACCTCTCTGAATAGAACTTTTTGTACAGACCTGCCTTTTGGAAATGTCCATGGTTCACACAAAAGGGAGGGAAGAGGAAATCCCTAAGATTGGGGAAATCTCTCAAATAGAATACAAAGAGAAACAAAGGAACCAAATTGTATTTCAAATGAATAACATAACCACACTGAAAGGGGGCAGCAGGGAACAAACCCAAGAAACACCTGAAATGTGGACTATATGCTCTCAGTCTAAAGTTGAAAAGAGCTCTAATACTGAATTCTAATCACTAGACCTCTTTTTGCAGAGGTTAACAGTTTTGAAACTACTTTCTCTCATTCTAGAATTGAGCAAATACATAAATACATTGTGAAAACCAGGAAGTCAGGTTTCACTGTTGGAGGGGGGAGTGACAAATACAGAAATGGAAAAGGGCAGAATGAACCCCACAGCACTGGATCAGGATTAGAGATATCAGTGTAAACTCACGGGTTCTCCTGGAAATAACTGAATAGATGCATGTGTGCATGTATAAGCAGACATCTATTGCCAAGATCTGTCTTCTGAGAAGCAGCGACCCCCAGTAGCAATGAAGCAATGAGCACATCTAATACCCAAATCCCAAATCTTGGTTTCTCTCTCTGTGTCTTTTTTTTTTTTTTTTTTTTTTTTTTTGTAGAAACGGCTTTTCACTATGTTGCCCAGGCTGGTCTCAAACTCCCAGCCTCACGTGACCCTCCTGCCTCAGCCTCCCAAAACGCTGGGATTATAGGCATGAGCCACTACGCCTGGCCAAAATCTTGGTTTCTAAATGACTTTCTCCACTAAAAGGAACCAGAGTTCCTTGGAGATGGCTGATTCTAGGACTGGGGCAGGAAAAGAATAAGTGAGCCCAGAATATCTTGCTGTGCCAAAAAGGCAAGTCATGTTCAAAGAATATGGAGACAGGAGCTAGCACGAAGAGATTTCTCTTATCAAATGATAAAAATGTATTATTATAACTTACTGTTAAACTAAGAAACTAGGAGTCCATGAGTCCACATGGATACAAAATAAACAGACTAATGGGGGGAATGAAAACTCTTCTTTCTAGTTAGGATGAGAAATCCCCACGTGACAAGCGTGATCATAGGGACTGGCTCAGGTAAGAATCATGGATGGATGCTAAAACGAGTTGATGAGAGGTTGAGGAATAACAGGATATTTATGTTGTCTCGAAGTGTCTCTCCATATGATACTTTTTAATTGCAAAAGGCAAAATATTAACTACACTGAAGAAACCTGGCATCTCAGCCAAGTGATCAAAGTTAACACTGCCAGCAACAGGACTAACCAACAACATGTGCCTCCTGGTAGGAAGCACTGAGAGACACAGCATCACCCAGAACACTCCTGCCAAAGGGCATCACCTGAACCTAATCACAAGGAAACACTAGACAGACCTACATTGAAAGTCTACAAAATAACTGGCTTGTACTCTAAATGTGAGTGTTGTGAAACTGAGGAACTGTTTCAAACTAATGGAGACTAAAGACATAGAATGATGAAGGGAACACATGACCATGAATTCTCTTTTGCTATAAAGATATTTTTGGGACAGTTGACAAAATATCAATACGGTATGTACAGTAGATAATACAGTCATGTGCTGCATAACAACATTTCAGTCAATGACGAACCACACGCACTACGGTGGTCCCATAAGATTAGACTGTATTTTTACTTTACCTCTTCTAAGTTCAGATATGTGTAGATACGCAAATGCCCCATTGTGTTCCAATTGCCTACAGTATTCAGCACAGCCACATACTGTACAGCTGTGTAGCCTAGGAGCAATGGGTTATACCATAGAGCCTGGGTGTGTAGTAGGCTGTACCATCTAGGTTCATGTAGGTACACTATATGGTGTTCCCACCACAACACTGTCTAACAATGCATTTCTCAGAACATATCTCCATTGTTAAACAACACATGACTAGTGCTTCAATGTTATTTTCCTGATGTTGATGATTACACTGTGACTATATAAGGGAATTTCTTGTTTTAGGAAACACACACTGAAATATTTGGGAGTAAAGGACTATCAGTCTTACTCTTATATGGTACCAAAAAATATGTATATATGCATGCTTATATATGTGGAATGGGTTATAAAATGACGTTAACATTTGGAGAAACTGGGTGAAGGGTGTCTGGGGATTCTTGATACTGTTCTTGCAACTCTTCCGTAAGTCTGAAATTACATCAACATTTTTTAAAAGGGGAAGAAAGGTGAGAAGATGGATTTTTTGTAGGCTAGTAACTTGATGGAGTTATTTGCAAGGTCTCTTTCAGCATGCTACATTTTTAGAAGATTCAGGCATCGTGACAGTAAGCTTTCTAAAAATAACGAATGAAAGGAGTTGACTCTCTTACAAGTGGGATAATACCCATTGACTTATTATATTTTTATAGTGAGTGTTTCTGCAAGATATCTTCCTTTCCTTTCATGTTGTTTATTTTCTTTCTTTTCAAATTGCTAGTTTTGGCAGACTTCCTAACCTAAGTAAGATGAGAATGAAACACCTGAATTCTCCTTAGTGCTCCTATTTCAACCATTGTCATAATTCACAACTGGCTGATGCTGAAACTGGAATGTACAAGTGTAACACATCAGCTGCACAGAAGAAACCCAAGGAAGAAAGGCACTCATCTTTGAGGAAGAATGGCAAAAGAAATTACCAACAAGGCTGGGTGCGGTGGCTCACGCCTGTAATCCCAGCACTTTGGGAGGCTGAGGTGGGTGGATCACCTGAAGTCAGTAGTTCGGGACCAGCCTGATCAATCTGGTGAAACCCCATCTCTACTAAAAATACAAAAATTAGCCGGGCTTGGTGGTGGGCACCTGTAATCCCAGTTACTCGGGAGGCTGAGGCAAGAGAATCACTTGAACTTGGGAGGCAGAGGTTGCAGTGAGCCGAGATCATGCCACTGCACTCCAGCCTGGGCAACAGAGCAAGACTCCATCTCAAAAAAAAAAAAAAATTAGTTGGGCATGGTGGCAGGCACCTGTAATCCCAGCTACTTGGGAGGCTAAGGCAGGAGAATCACTTGAACCCCACAGTCAGAGGTTGCAGTGAGCAGAGATCGTCCCATTGCACTCCAGCCTGGGCAACAGAGCAAGACTCTGTCTCAAAAAAAAAAAAAAAGAAATTACCAACAGAAATGCATGCCTATTTCTCTAGGCCAAATAGGCTCTCCAACTGTCATATTCTCTGTATATCATCCTCAATATTAATTCAGCTCTTATGGATTATTTCCCAATATATAAAGAAGGAGGCTTTTATAAATAATCCTTTAACTGCTTTTATCAAATGTATATTACTTTTAATTTGTATTTAGCAAAATCAAACGAAAAACCAATTTCTTTCGGTTAACTAGGGAATTAAAGTACCTTGCCAAGCAGTTATATGATTCTAGAGAAATCCTTTAGAAAATATAATTAAGTCTAAATGTTCTAAAACCACTAGTCTTATCAAAAGTTATTTTATTAACTGAAACTCCAAGGATACAGATACTCAAATCAATTCATGTCAATATTTTAATGTCATCCATTAATTAGCCATACTAATAAAATAAGAACACACTTCATAATAAATGTCAGGGGCCAAAGAGAGTGATAGGTTAGCTAGCTGAGCAGAAAGGGCATTGATTTCAATCTGTAAGTGTGGTTAATGTGTCCTTCCATCGACTCACTCAGGAAACACCTACTGAAGGCCGGCCACATAGAAGCCAACGATGAGGCCAGAAAGAAGCCCTTCACCAGCGATTTATTCCTGCAGGCTGAGGCCAGAGGACACCTCTGGCACCGCAGGAGTTGGTGGATGAAATGACCCACAAGGAGGGGAGTGGGCACCTCTTAGGCCCCTTCTCGACAGCCAGAAATGTCCAGGTTGCCAGGTTGGGGAGCACGCAGCAAGCCTCATCTGTGCAGGCCCACTCGGCACGTCAGCATGGGCCTCCTGCATCTCCACCGTCCCTTCCCCAGAGCCTATCGAGATGCAGCCTCCCTCACTGGGTCACCTATAACAGCCGCTGGTTCCCACTGTGCCTCAGTGTCCTCATTTGCAAACAGGGACCATAGTCCTGCCTGGCATAAGGTACGAGGTTATCAGTACATGAAGCCATTCTGCACATCAAGACTAGCCGTTATTTTAATTAAATCAACACCCAATGAGTGAGCACCTACTTTGTGCCAGGCGCCATCTGACGTGCTGATGATAAAACACTCTCCCTGCTCTTATGCAGCTTTCGTTACTCAGCTATAAGGTATTATTATGAATAAACAGACTAGGAATTTCGGCTTCATGGTATATGGCCCCAGTAGTAGCACCCCATCACCTAGGGCAAATGTCACAATTCCTCCATTTCCCCAAAGGGCTGAGGAGATCAGGGAGCAAGAGGTCTGGAGGTGGCTCTGACTGGCTGGGCAGAGGTGGAGCTCATCTCCAGTCTATACCCAACATACCAGCCAGAGCCAGCAGGCCAAGCTTAGGATGTGCCTTCCCGGGAACACACACACGCACACATGCACACACCAGGCCCCCTTGGTCTGCAAGATTTGCCTAGAGCCTCTGGGGCCAAGTCCATCTCATCTTTCTGGAACCTTTCAGATTCAAATATAACAAACATTCATTGAGCACTTGCCATGTGTCAGGCAGCATACTAGGGGTGTCATGGATGTGTCTTCCCCAAAATTCCTATGTTGAAGCCCTAACCCCCCAGGTGGCTGCATTTGGAGATGGGACTTCTAAGGAAGGAAGGAAGGCTAAATGAGGTCATATAAGTTAGGCCCTGATTCAACAGGATTAATATCTTTACAGGAAGAGACATAAGAGCCCTCTCTCTCCCTGCCCCAATTCCCTGCCCCTACCGCTCCACCCCAGCAGCATGCACACACCAAGGAAAGGCCATGTGTGCACACAGTGGAGAAGGTGGCTGTGTGCAACCCAAGGGGAAAGCCCACACCTGACACCAACGCTGCTGGCTGATCCTGGACCTTGGACTTCCAGTCTACAGAACTGGGAGAATATAAACTATCTATTGTGTGGGCTGCTCAGTCTAGGGTATTTTGTATGGCAGTCCAAGCAGACTAAGACAAGCAGTGTCACCTATATTATGGGGTTGAATCCTTGATTTTCTGAAGTTCTCAGAAGCTGTACGTATAGGACTGCCTAGGCCTTCCCCCAGCCACTGGGGTCTTGTTTATTAAAGGCCTCAGGACAGATGAACAGTGGGCTCTGATATAAGATGAACAGACATATCCTGAACCACTTCAGCCCCTTGGCCCAAGGAGGCAACTCCTTCTCCTCTTTCTTTCACTCCAGGTCCTGCATGCCTGCTTATAGGTAAGTCTCCTGTTAGCCCCATAGGGATGGGAGCACACACAGCCCACCTCCCCACGGCAGGCTCGCCTCTGCTGCGCCACCCCATCTCCCAAGGAAAGGAGAAGCTGATGACAAGCTGGAGTCAGAGTTCTAGAAGGTGGATGGAGCACCTTCAGTGGAGCACAGGGTCACTCAGCACTTTGAGCACGGAGTCAGGACAGGTCCTGTTCTGCAGCCTAGATCAAAACCCGGGGACAAAACACAAAGTGCCAAATGGAAGAAAATGTTCTAAAATGTTACAAACGAGTATCTACGGCACAGTGGAAACTTCCCAGTGACAGCAGTATGCACTGATTCAATAAGTGCAGGTTCTGAAATGACTTATGTGAAGTGAAGCTGACACGCTCGGGAAACCATATTAGATGACTCAGAGTGGCTCAGGGGATGACGCCTCTGGTGCCAAAGACGCAAGAGGAGCTTGAGTGATATTGCTTCATGAAATGGAAGAAGAAAAACAAACCAATTTCATGAAATTAATTCATATGAGATTTTAAATATGAATGTGCAACTAAATTACATTCAAAGTAGAATAAAAGCAAAGGTACAGCACTTTTGAAAGAAGGTATCAAATGTTTAAAAATACATCCACTTGAAGAAAGAAGTGAAATGGCTCCTCACAGGGGCAGCTCTCAGCAGAGCACCTCTGAGGGATAAGACCAGGGAAGAGGGGGCTCCGCTGGCAAGGCTCCAGTACTCTCCTGGACAGCACGGAGCAGGCTAGCAGGTCAGCATCAACAGGGACCACCACAGGGGCCACCTCCACTAAGAACACAGAGAGACAGGCACCGTTTGCAGCCCCCGGCGCTCAGGCACTGTCCCCCATCCACAGAGGAGGACGCTGAGGCCCAGAAAGGCTAAAATGGCTGCCCACACCAGGCTGGTGAGTGGCAGAGCCAGGACCCGTAGCCCGGCCGCCTGACTCCGGACGCCATGCTCTGACCAGGCTCGCTACACACACCAGGAAGAGGAAAGGACAACGCCCAGCTCAGTCACCCCACAGGGCCACCTGCCTCCCAGGCCACACTCACTGCCTGTAGGCAGAGGGGGACCCAAGATAGGCTGAGGCACAGCCTCAGCATCTCACCTCCGCTCCGCACACAGAATTCTATACGTGTCAGTGCCTACGCTTTGGTCGGAGCACACGACAAATGTTTCCTCAGATAGGAAAAGTGGCCTTGCGTGAATGCTCCAAGGGGAATTGTGATGAGGCCCTGCTGCAGGGAACCTGGCTTCCCTCAAAAAGGAAAGGAAAGGGAGCGTGTTAGGGTCTCAGGAGGAAAAGGCTTCCAGTCTCGTAGAAGGAGCCTCAGGCTGAGGGCACGGCAGTCGCTGCAAGGCCTCCACTGGCTGTCCTGGCCAGAGAAACCCACTTCAGCACCACATCACCAGGAGAAACAGCAGGGATGCAGAGGGAGCACAACACTGAGAGTCAGGAGGCCAGGGCTCCAGCCCCTCCCCAGCTCTGGCCTCATGTCCCTGCCTGGGCAATGGGTGGGGTGGTGGCAAAGATGCCCATCAACCCAGTACTCCTGCCAGAAGCTATTTCTCTCACAGCCCAGACACCCCTGAATTTGTACCTTAAAACAAGCTCTTTTTCCTTCAGTGGTGAAAGATGTCAAGTGATAAAACCAGCTGAATAAAGCAAGTGATGATGGGACCCCACAGCACATCCTTCACCCACACGTCACCCCCGGCTCCTGCCTGGACACCTGCCATTAGCACACTGGTGGCCTCCAAGGCCAGCACCTACTCGGCACCGGGACTCTTGCCTCACGGAGATGGCACCTTCCTCCAAGGCACCGTGTGTCACTTTGCAAATGTTGCAAAGTGCCTACTGCGCCCTGCTGACTGTGATCAAGCTGGGGATACAATGCAGTGAGCAAGACACACAGGCCCCTGCGCCATGGTGAATGGGACACATTTGGAGCGGGACAGATAAGTGCTGCAAGAGAGGAGACTGAGAGGCAGTGGGAACACACTGGTGGGCACATCTAATGCAGCTGGGGGGCATGGAGGGCTTCGTGGGAAAAGGGCTGTCTCAAAAAGTCAGGAAGGATGAAGCTGAAGAAGAGAGTAGGAGGAAGGAATGTCCCAGGCAGAGGACAGGCACAGGTGAAGGCCGGCCAGGCAGGGTGAAGGACAGCATGGCTCCACATAGCCAGAGCAGCAGAGAGGAGGAGGAGGGCCCCAAGGTGGCAGGGACAGGTTCCAGAAGGCCTTGGAAGACACATTGATGGACCGGGCTTTTATCTGGAGACCAAGGGGGAGTTGCTGAAGGGTTTTAAGCAAGCCCCCGAGTGATCAGCTCATGTATGAAACCCCTCTGCCTGCGATTTCACTAGCTGCCACTAGAGAAACCACCACACAAGTAATAGACACTGGACCCCAGCTGGCAGTTTCCTAGGGCTGGGATAGCTAATGGCAGGGCAGCACCCACACCAGGCAGCATTGCTGGGGCAGGGGCATATCTTTTGTTTCTGTGTGCCCGGTTGCCTTGCACAATGCCTGGCACCTAGCAGGTTCTCAGTAAATGAGGTGGGGCTGGGGGGCAGCAGTCTTCCTCTTCCATGGGAAAGATGGACAGCTGGACTCTGGGACCAGGGCACTTGCTCCAGAGGCTCTGACAGATCCCATTCTAGGATAGCTGTGGGGCCCAGGGAAGGGGCAGAGTGAAGAGCTCTGGAGAACTCGGCTCTAATCCGCCTTCCAATCCTGCACAAAATACGCAGAGAACACTTGACAAATGCGGGCTGGGCGCAAGCAGGCGTCTGAGTACTTTATTGACTTTTGACAGCTCTACACGCCTGCCTGAAATACAGTGCCACAGTGCCATTGTCGAAGATTCATGCTTTCTTCAGAGAACTTGGAGCACAAATTTATAACTTGTTGTCAAACAGATGCCCACAGTTCTTTGGAAGGGCAATCCCATTTGGGAAAAGTAGCCAATAACTCTTCCGAGTTGGAAGCCCATTCTCAGGTTGATTTCCCAAAGCACAAAAAAGAAAAACAAAGAAAAGTGTAATTGCAGAAAATAATAACCCTATAGACATAACCCAATATAGAGCCCATTATCTTCTCTACATTGACTTTTCAATAATTTTGTGATGGATTCTCCCAGAAAACTTAATTTGTACTTTTAACCACAAGAGTTAGTGGGCCAGAAAAAATTAATTCCAAGCTTTGGCTTGTAGAGAGAGAAATAAAGGACATATCTATTAATTTTTAAAACTACCCCATGTGAAGCTGTGGAATGCATATTCACGATGACGGCGTGCTGAGAATAACCCTGCACTCATTTGGGCTTATGCAAATCCCATTTGGGGTGGAAATGTCAGGACAGCGCCCTTGCAAGGCCCAGGGTCTCGACCTGGCCCCACTGAATACCCCTTGCCTCATGTTGAGGGTCAGCTTGCCCCAGATGATTTCCCTGGCTGCATATCTGTGCCTGAAACCAAGCTGAAATTGCTTTAATTCTGTCCCTAGGTCATCACATGCCAGAGCTTTGGTAAACAGTCCACAAATTTCAGCCAGGGAAGACTATTAGATTAACAAAGACCCTTGAAATAAAACCTGTCATTTTCGAGAACTCCTTCAAAACGAAAGCTTGTCAGGACCTCATCAACAGCCTGCTGAGCCTGTGTCAGCACAGGGCCCGGCCCCCACCATCAGCGTCTGACAGTGCTGCCTGATGAGCTTCATGTTTAGGAGAGCTGGGCTGCCAGGGACCTCTACTGTAACGTGCAAAAGTCGGGTTCTGTCCCAGGTATCTTTCCCCATCAAACATATTTCACAATCTAGGGGAAGGAGTAGAAAGAGCAGGGGCTTTGGAATATAGCAAATGTAGGTCCAAATCCTAGCCTCCCTAATTTTTAGCTCTGCAACCTATGGCAACATTTGTATATCCACCCAACAGCTACTCCTGGGTGTGTGCCACCCCTGTGCTGGGCACTGGAATGAGTCAGTACAAGTGACAGCCCTGCCCCTAACATAGCTTAGGCCCATGGGGTGACAGGATGTGCACATTAAGGGAGGTAGGATGGAGAAGGGCTGACACAACCAGCCTCCAAGGACCCAGGACCACATCAAGGAAGAGGAACTTGATCCTGAGCCCTGCAGGCCATGGGGCCAGCAAGGGACACACCCAGGTGCACAGTTTTTAGAAAAATCCTGGCTGCCTGGGAGCATGAAGGGGAGGCAGGGGAGAACATTTCTGAGGCTGCTGCACTTGTCTTGGCAAGATATGATGGTAGCCTGGGCCTGGAAGGTGTGGATGAAGAGAGAAACAGACAGACCTAAGAGATGCTTCATGGGGAGGCCACGAGCTGTGTGACTGACAGGCCTAAGCCACCAAGCAGGAAGTGGGATATTATGCCAGGAGGGGCAGGGCAACTGGAGCATGTGTCCTGAGAAAGGGATCACCTTGTTGAGCCTGAGTTTCCCTGTCAGTGGAATGGAATGATCAAACTTACTCTGCTAGACTACAGGGTGCCTGGCAGAAGCTGGTCCATAGTAGGTGGTCACAGCTGCCACTGCTGCTGAATGGAACCCTGAGATCAGCCTAACTACCAAATCGCACCAAGATTCTAGGAAACCAAGACACCAGGGCAGGAAGGGCTGGTCCCAGAACCTGGGCTCCAGATCCCCAGGCCCAAGACATTCCCATCCAAACACTGGACAGGCAGCAGGGCCCTGGGCCCCAGACTCCACAGGCAGTTAAACCCCTTGGCTGAGCACAGGCATGTCACACCTGGTGTGGGGCCTGCTCCCAGGTCTCAACCTCCTGCCATTTTGTTCCTCTTGATACAAGAAAGCCCTGGGGTCAGTGGCGGGTCCCCAGTAGCAAAGGATTGTCCTGCTAACTCTTAACATGCAAACAAGGTCTGACGTTTAATTAGGATAACAGGTGCTGATGTTTGTTTACACGGGATGCAAACTGTGAGGCTGTGAACAGTCTGTCACGGAAACAGAGGCTAATGCCCTGCCCCTTGTTAGACTTCTGCTGGCACCTAGAACGTGGTGTGAAAATGCCACAGGCTCTGAAACTCAGCTCCCTGGAAGTAGTGTGGGCATCGAAGTGCCTGGGCTCAGGAACACTCACCCAGCCAGCCTGGGAGGCCTCGCCCGAGGTGCCTTCCTCCCCTTAAAACAACAGGTAATGAATGCCTTGTTTATACCCAATCTGGTTGGTACAGGGAGGCCCTGTGAGATGGCCTGTGGCACACCTGGCTGTCCCCACTGTTCTGAGGGGCAACACGTGTCATCTGCCTCCCTGGGACCAGCACCAAGCCCATCCTGGGCAGCTGTGCCACCTGAGACTCCTGGAGTGGCCCGTGCCCCATCATAAGGTGTGGACAGCAGTGCCCAGTGATGTTTTGAGGACACGCTGCACCCACACAATCCAGAAAAGTAGCCCCTCAAGATGCAGATGCTGCTTCCTGAGTGCCTGCAAAAGACCTGGGCTGACTCTCAGTGCACAGACAAAATCTCATTTCTGCAGCACAGGTTCTGGTTCTCAACACAGATAAGAATCCAAATGCCCCTTAGGAGAGAAGCAGAGAAGATAATGTTCTCCAGCACGCTGCAAATAGTGTTCAGAGTGTTCAGATGGAACCAGATTAAATTAAAAGTAGTCAAAAGTTCCGTTTTCGAGGAAATTCATCATAAAATTCTTGATCTGACATGGCTATTTTCCAGATGTTTTTGAGAGAAGTCAGCAGGTTACCTTGATAATTATAATAACCGAACATTTTGAATTATTTGGTTCAACATGTTTCCTAAACACTCCCCAATGCCAGCCTTTGTGCTAGGATCTGAAGGGACTTTCCTCTACAACCTCACAGTATGATCTGAATAAGGTGTGTCTGACTAATTGGGTGCTATGTGGCCCGAGGAGGAAGCCCACAGCCAGCCCGTGGGTCCAGGTATGCCCACACTGGGGCCTGCCAACCACCGACAGCTTCCATCCTCAGTGGCATTCTCCACAGAAGCTTCATGCACACGCTGTTATAACAGGGGAGATCAGGCTGGGGGAAACCAGTACCAGAAGTAATTAAATGACCAAGAAGACAGCAAGAGCTGGAAGAGAGACACATATTGGCACCATTTCTTATTACTATTATTGTAATAACACATACTAAGAACAGGGCTCCCAGACAAAAAGAAAGCAAGCTTCAGGGCATTTTTAAATTGGGCAAATTATAGAGAGGTGAGAGATTAAATGAAAATCTATCACATTACAAATACAGCCTGCAGTTACTGAAATCATATTTTTTTCATAAAGGAGTCATACCAACAGTAACTCCAAGACCTTCATAATAGTTTGCAATAAACTCTGTGGGATGCTCGCCACTTCAATCCCGAAAAATTGACATCATAAGCCAAAAAATAGCACTTTGACGTTTCTGTCTTCTTTAGGGCACCCAGCTGGGAAAGGAAATAAAACACCACCCCCAGAAGGGAGCATAGGGCCTGGCCTCACCAGTGGGCAGGCAAATTAAAACAATAAGATCCTATTTCACACCCACCAGAGGGGCAAAAAATCAAAATCCCTAACAGCAAATGATGGAGAGGGTGTGAGGAAATGGGAATGCTCAGTACACTGGTGGGCGTCCACGGAACAAATATGCAGGAGTGGAAGCTGGCGACATGTGGTCGCGTCAAAAAGGGCCATCATGAAGGCCTGTCAAGTCACCATGAGGGGTCCCAGCCCCAGAAGCTTTCACAGGGGTGTACAAGGAGGTACATCTATAAATGCTGGTATGAAAACAGGTCTACCAACTCTGTGAGGCTCGTCCCATTGAAGGTGGAGTCCAATCTCCCTTGCCCTGAATGGGAGGCAGCCTCAGTGACTTGCTTCCAAAGAACAGAACGAAGTCAACAGATGCTGCCTGGCCTTTGAGGCTGGGTCACAGAGCAATCTGGTTTCAGTATAGGGGCCTCTCAGGATACTAGCCCCTAGAACCCAGCTGCCATGGGAATGAGGAAGCCCAGGCCACATGGAGAGGCCACATGCAATACTCCAGCAAACAGCACAGCCAGGGTCCCAGCAGACAGCCACAATCACTCATCGGATGCTGAGCGAACAGACCTGCAGATGCTTCCATTTCTAGCCTTTGAGCTGCCCCACACGATACCAAGTGGAGCAGAGATGAGCTGCCCACACCAAGCCCTGCCCAAACTGCAGATTCAGAAGCAAAATAAACATTATTGTTTTAAGCTACTAAGTGTAGAGGTGGCTTATTAAACACCAATAAAAAACTGGAACACATGTTCACTACAATATTGTATGCAAGAGACAAAAAGTAAAAACAACCTTCCAGGAGAAGGGGAATGAATAAATAAACTTCAGCTTATTTATACAGTGGAATCCCACACACCAATGAAAACTGAATGAACCAGACAGATAGATGGATGGATGGATAGAGAGATAACAGAAAACACAATGTTGACTGTTTTGCAAATTGCGAAAAAACACAGAGTGTAATAACATGTACATAAACCTTTAAAATACAAAAGTATTACATATTATTTATGTTGTTCATAACATATGCAGGAAACATCTAAAAGCATGCCCACCAACGTCAGGAGAGTGGCCACTAATGGAAAGGGAATGAAGTAGGGTTTTAGCTCTATCTGCCATATTTCATTCCTTACAAAACAAAAAAGAGGTACCCAGTATAAATATGGAAAAATGCTAATAACTAAAACCTGGTGGTGCATCTATGGAAGTTTATTTTATTTTTTTGTTCTTTTCTGTAGGATTAACATAGGTCACAAATCACTCATTTCTACTCAGCCAAGGTTCAGCTTGGTTGACACAAGGGTAACAGTGTGATAGGGCAGGGGTAAGTCAGCCTGCTTCCTCCACTCTTTGGTGAACTTCCCCCTCTCTTTGGTGAGCTTCCCGAAGGCCACGACTGTGGCTCACAACCCCCTGCTGCATATGGTAAGTGCTCAATAAACCTGCCTTTGCAAGACTGACTGGGGGACCAATAAGCCCAGGAAGATTCTGTCCCCTTCTCTGGTTCATAGGAACCAAGCAGAGAGCAAAGGATATTAACCCAAGGGACTCTGCAAACTTGAAACACAGGGATGAAAGACTATCCCATTAATAAGAAAGAGGAGCTCTTTCCTAGTCCCGACACATACTCTTCCTCTTCTCTGTCTGGACACTGTTAAAATTCCAGCTTTGGCCAAATGGAATGTCACAAACACAGGCAGTTGCAGATGAGAGACATGCAGGAAAAATAATCATATTTCTTCTTATAATGACCCAAATGCAGGAGATACACTGTTTCAGCAGACAGAAATAAAAAGACTCATCCAGCCAGAGGTAAGAAAGGAAGACTGAGATAAGGAAGGCATAGTGTAGACAAAGGCCAACAACATCCAGGACAGTGGGACAGAAAGATGCAAACAGCCAGGGTCGCTCACAGCATGGCTTCACCTCGGTCCAGCCCTGGACTCTCTCTCAAGCCTCCTGTTCCCTAAGACAAATGAGTCTCTCTCCACCTGTTGAAGCCACTCGAGTTGGGTTTCCTGTTATCTTGGAGCCTCATACACTCCTAGCTAATACAGTGGTGAACACCGCATGATGGGACAGCTGGGCATCTTTATTTTCCTTTTTCTACCTTTTTCTGTTCTTCAAATATTATTACTATAAGATCTTAATATTTTTTTAAAAAGTTGTTCTTAGTCTTGGCTAGCAATTTCAACCCTAGCAATAGAGCCTAAGAAAATAACTGCACAGAAGCTAAATATTATTTACATAAAGATGATCACTGCAGCACTGCCTATAAAACAACAATAAAAAACCTGCCGGAATAAAAAGCTCAATGTTCAGCAACAGGGATACAACTAGCAAATTGTGGTACAATCACATGATAGAAGATGACTATCCTGAAGGCTGTAAAAACAGGGATACCGAGCTTTAAAAACAGGATCCAAAATGATATACGAAAAATCCCTACAGAACGATAAAAAAAAAAATCTGTTCACAAGTGAAAGGTAAAACACAAACCAAAAGTTACTTGCTGTAGGCCTGGAGGTCCGAGCCAGTGGAGGGAAGTGGTGGAAGGGGTTGCCAGGGCCTGCGGCCCATGTGCAGACTGGGGCTGTGGAGGCAGTGAAAGCCTCCTTGCCCAGGAGACAGCAGCTTCCAGGCTTCCAGATGCCCCTGGAGATCCAGGCAACTAGGCCTTGTGAGGGGCCTACAGGGTGGGAGGCTGCTCATAGCCACAGTTACAGACTGACCACCAGGTGGGCCCTGCGAGCGCCCGTTCACTCCCAGGTCCACTCTCACACAAGCCCAAGGAAATGGGGCAACCTGATACAAAGAACCCAAGGGAAATTCCAGAGCACGTGCTCCTGCGTACCAAATTCTTCAGAAAAGACAATTTCCCATTAATTTCAAATGTGCGTGTTCTCTGAGGATTTAATACAGGGGGAGTTTCTAAGCATTTGCATCTCTGTCCCATAATATAAAGCGTGGGCCAGGGGCACGAACTGCCTGTGTTCACAACGTCATTCCTATTTGTGACAGATTAGATAGATCAGACGCGAGGTTCCACCTCCCTACCTGTGACCTTTCTCTGCTATAAAAACAACTCTTGATGTCAGTGTCTGAAATTACTTGCTCAAAATTATAATTATTATATTAATTTGGCTAACTGTAAAACTATACCTTGGCTTTCTAAATGAAAACACCAGGCTGCCAAACCTTCTAGAATAATTTAAACTAATAATGTGATAAAGACTATTATATCTCCAAAGACATTACCATAGAATTTTCCCCCCATTTCAACAAGAAAAGATGCTGGACTATATTGGAAGCCTCTGTGAATTGCCTAATTATAGTTAATAAGGTCATCATCTTCTCATGAAATAGCCTTTTCTGTTTTCCAACAGAGCATTCAACAATTCTAAACACTGTTCATCTGAACACTCCCCGAGAAAGCTATCACATCACAGGGTAGACAGCAGGAGAACGAAGAAAGAGGTAGGCGGAAGGAGTGAAGCCCCAGGAAGCCACAGAGAGACCCCTGTGGAGACGGGAAATAAAACCTTTTTTTTTTTTTTTTTTGAGATGGAGTCTTGTTCTGTCGCCCAGGCTGGAGTGCAGTGGCGTGATCTCGGCTCACTGTAATCTCTGCCTCCAGAGTTCAAGTGATTCTCCTGCCTCAGCCTCCCAAGTAGCTGTGATTACAGGTGTCCACCACCACACCCAGCTAATTTTTTTGTATTTTTAGTAGAGATGGGGTTTCCCCATGTTCGCCAGACTGGTCTCAAACTCCTGACATCAGGTGATCGCCCGCCTTGGACTCCCAAAGTGCTAGGATTACAGGCGTGAGCCACCACGCCCGGCCTAGAAATAGAACTTTCTTAGAGCCCATCATTTCAAGGCCAGGGTCTCAGGTGAGGCAATGGGAGTCACAGGAATTGTGGGTGTAGGGACCACTCCACACCCCTGCCTGGCAACCTGGGTCCAATGCCAGGTCCCTCCCGGAGTGGGTGTGGCCTGAGTAGGACTCCCCCCCACCGCCACCCCAAACTCCCAGGGATGTCCCATAAACTCACCTTAGCACAGACCCTGACCGTTGTGGCTGAGACTGGCAGGCTGCACTACTGTGCTGTTGCGCAAATTTTTCACTTTTTTTTTTTTTTTTTTTGAGACGGAGTCTCGCTCAGTCGCCAGGCTAGAGTGCAGTGGCACAATCTTGGCTCACTGCAACCTCTACCTCCCGGGTTCAAGCGATTCTCCTGCCTCAGCCTCCCAAAAGTAGCTGGGACTTGTACAGGTGTGCACCACCATGCCCAGCTTATTTTTGTATTTTTAGTAGAGAAGGGGTTTCACCATGTTGGCCAGGATGGTCTCCATCTCTTGACCTCGTGATCCGCCCACCTCGGCCTCCCAAAGTGCTGGGATTACAGGCGTGAGCTATGGCGACTGGCCAAATTTTTCACTTTCAATAGTTGCATGAAAGTCAGAAAGGCCAGTGCTAGGTGACATTGTGTGTATCATGTACAAAATCACAGGCAGTGTGGATATAAGACATAAGAAGGCCGGGCGTGGTGGCTCATGCCTGTAATCCCAGCACTTTGGGAGGCTGAGTGGGGTGGATCACGAGGTCAGGAGTTCGAAACCAGTCTGATCAACATGGCGAAAC
The DNA here is from genome assembly GCF_028885655.2 of Pongo abelii. Classification (NCBI taxonomy): domain Eukaryota; kingdom Metazoa; phylum Chordata; class Mammalia; order Primates; family Hominidae; genus Pongo; species Pongo abelii. The sequence goes on along the minus strand of NC_072000.2, from coordinate 104,841,302 downwards.
CACATCTCTACTAAAAATACAAAAATTAGCCAGGCATGGTGGTTGGTGCCTGTAATCCCAGCTACTCAGGAGGCTGAAGGAAGAGAATTGCTTGAACCCAGGAGGCAGAGGTTGCAGTGAGCCGAGATGGTGCCACTGCACTCCAGCCTGGGCGACAGAGCGAGACTCCGTCTCAAAAAAAAAAATAAAGACATAAGAAAACCAAGAACAAACTTCATGAGAACCTATAAGCACATGCACAAGAGCCTAAGTAGCCAGGCCACGGCAGGAGGAACAAGGGCAGCATGACACGCCTGTCCACAACAGAAACGATGGAAGGCTAGGAACAGCTCAGGGTCACTGCAGCCAGGAAAAAGTCGGGCAGAAAATGCGATGTCGGCCCTGTGTCTGTCTTGCAGACCAATCACACAGTATCAAAGTAAGGGCGATTTGTGCAGCTGTGTTCCTGACTCACTCTCCAGAGCCTCACTGGCAGAGACAACGAGGAAAAGGCTCGGTCTCTAGCACCCCCATCCGCAAGCAGAGGTAATGCTCAGGCAGCTCTCTCCCTCCCTGGAGGAGGAAGGTGACTTGCAGTAGCCTCAGAACTGGAAAGGGAAGCCACCAGGGAAGACTGGCTGGAGCAACCAGCCTGGCTGCTCAGGGTCTTAACAGGATGGTGGGGGTTGAAGGGGGCACCTAGGTCATGGGAAAGAGCCTGGCCCCACACATGGCTCCATCTCCCTGCGCCCTCGCCTGACCACCTTGGACCTGAGATACTCAGTCCCACAAATCCCTGAGTGGCTGGGAGACTGAGAAGTCTGCAAAGCATGTGGCATGTGCCAAGTGTCCTACTAAGCAGCTCCTCCAGGTACGGCTGCCTCTCTCCCTGAGCTAGTGTCAGCACCAGGCCTGGCACAGGAGACACGCACAAGTAACAGGTGGTGAGGAGATGAGCGGAGGACTCTGGCCATGCCACACACAGCACAGCAACCCTAGGCCCATGGAGAAGGGAGGGGCGGGGCCCAGGCTCGGCTCACCAAAGCTTGGCCCCTGGCCTGTGGTAGTTGGATTGCCCCTGGAGGGACTCTTTCTCCCAAAGTCATATAATTCTGTTGAGTCACTAGTTTTCGGGAATACTGTGACTTCTAAATCATCCACCCAAGATCTCACCCCTGGGCTAAGATGGGCCTTCCAGACCAAGGTTTGTGAGGGTGACTCTCCCTGGGAAAGGTATTGACACATTTTCTCCTCAGTTCAAATCAAGTACCTCATGACTGTGAAGTTACTGGGTCCCATAAGTGAGCCCCAAGTGCCTGCTACAGAAAAGTACCCTACAGTCAGTAACGAGCACCAAGCTTCTCCCTGGGCATCTGGGGACAATGGTCCAGTGCTCCCTCCCCAGTGAGCCCAAAGACAGAACACTGCCGGGGCACAGCCCAGGTGCACGTGGTGCTACAGCAACACAGGCCACACTGCCATTTATGCAGTCTGGAGACAAGGGAGAAAGGCAACCTCAAGGAATGGGTACAGAGAGAAGGGGACCCTTGAGCCAAGTCCAACGGGATAAGGAAGGCTTTGCCTGAAAAGAAGGAAGGAAAGGGCAAAGGCCCAAAAGGGTGTGTCATGTTTGGGAAAGAGCTGGAAAGAATTCAAGGCACAGAGCAGGTAGTTTGTGATAGGAACAGAAATCGGGGCAGGGTGAATGGGCCGGTGACACGGGTTGGTTTGCATCCTGTACTGTTTGGGCTGCAACCTGTATTGTAGTATGAGGGCAAACAGCAAAGTTTTTACATCAAGGAATGACAATCAGAGTTGAGAATAAGTAATAATAGAAATTACAACAGCAGTAGTCACAATTTGGGCATCTACTATTTACCAGGAACTATACCAGGCACTTCCCTTGTACTGCCTCTTACTCTTACAACAACCATGAAAATGAATACCCTTCACAGGGAGAAACCAAACGGCAGCAAGGAATGAGATGAATTCAATAAAGAACTACCTCTAAGTAGAGAAGTCACAACTCAGTGGCTGATTGGACAGCAGAGGCTGAATGACATGTGCTCTGTGAGGGCTAGAACCATATCTGGCTTCCCACTCTATCTGCTGCCCCTGGACCTGACACCTACTAGTGCTCAGTAAAGATTCAGGTGGCAGTGCACTGACAGAGATGCAGAAGAAAAGAAGGACAGCAGCAGAGCAGGGAGGACACCAGCTGTGCCAATAGTGCTTGGCAACCAGAGGCACTGTCATGAACCGTGTGGGCTTTGAGACAGTACTCTGCTAGCAAACTACCAAGTTAGCCTGCCACAGCTTCATACATACTAGCAGAAGGCATGAGATCCCTGGGTCAGAGACTGAAAACAGTTTATTACTCACAGCAGCAGTAGTAGCCAGGGTAACACTGCTGCACCAGTTCCCTAAGCCCCAGTTCCCATAGCGATCCTATGAAGGCAAGGTGTTACCTGTACACACAGTGGGATGCCTTACAGAGAGGAGTCCTGACGTTAGGATGCCCCAATCTTATATAAGCAGCTGCTGGTAAACCTGCCCAACCTCTGCTCCTAAGGGAGACATTGTCTTTGTTATCCTGGAATATAAATAAATCTGTTCCAGATAGAGATGCTATCTCTACTGTCCAAGGCTGCTTGCTATTCAAACATCCTTGAAAAGACAGGCCAGAGCAAATCAGCTGTTCGTGCCTTGCTCAGAAGACTGTGCAGAAATATGACAGACCCATGGAGAATTGTGCAGGTACCGTGCACATACGACCAGCATGTCTACGTACCTCCCATACACATATGCCTTTAGACTGCCTATTGCCCATCTGAGCCATTTCCTCCCCTTCTCTGGTTAGTTTAGAAATAAAACTAATATTTCTTTGCCCGTCTTGCTGGACAGAATAGAAGTGAGCCTCAGAGAAATTAAGTTAACATGCTCAAAGCTTCCTGGGTCTTCTCTTTTCCATGAGTAGCACCATCTCATCCTTAGTAGCTTAAGCCAAAACCTGAAATCATCTTTGACTCCCAACATCATCCAGTTCATCACCAAGCTTCAGTCATCGTGTCCCCAACCACCCGTGAGAGCTAGCCCCTTCACGTCCCCATCATCCTCAGCAAGCACGGGCCTTGCTCACCTGACAGCTGCCTCTGCCCCCTTGCTGCTCTCTGCTCTCACCCCAGCCCCTTGTGACCCATTCTCCATCTAGAAATAAAGGGACCTTTTTTTCTTTTTTTTTTTGAGACGGAGTCTTGCTCTGTCACCCAGGCTGGAGTGCAGTGGCGCGATCTCGGCTCACTGCAAGCTCCGCCTCCTGGGTTCACGCGATTCTCCTGCCTCAGCCTCAATAAAGGGAACTTTTAAAGATGTAAATAAGATGGTGTCACCCCGTTGCTCAAAGCAGGTGGTTTCTTACAAAGCTGAATACACAATTACCATATGTGCCTGCAGTTCCACTCCCAAATACGTACCTAAGAGAGATGAAAACATGTCCAGTCCACACCAACGTTCATTTAAGAACTACCTCTAGGCGGCCGGGTGCGGTGGCTCACGCCTGTAATTCCAGCACTTTGGGAGGCCAAGGCGGGCAGATTACCTGAGGTCAGGAGTTCGAGACCAGCCTGACCAACATGGGGAAACCCTATCTCTACTAAAAATACCAAAATTAGCCGGGCATGGTTGCACACGCCTGTAATCCCAGCTACTTGGGAGGCTGAGACAGGAGAATTGCTTGAGCCTGGGAGGCGGAGGTTGCAGTGAGCCAAGATTGCCCCACTGCACTCCAGCCTGGGTGACAGAGCAAGACTCTGTCTCAAAAAAAAAAAAAGAACTACCTCTAGGCTGGGTGCGGTGGCTCATGCCTGTAATCCTAGCACTTTGGGAGGCCGAGGCAGGCGGATCACGAGGTCAGGAGTTCAAGACGAGCCTGGCCAACATAGTGAAACCTCGTCTCTACTAAAAATAAAAAAATATTAGCCAGGCGTGGTGATGCACACCTGTAATCCCAGCTATAGGGAGGCTGAGGCAGAAGAATCACTTGAACCCGGGAGGCAGAGGTTGCAGTGAGCCAAGATTGCGCCACTGCACTCCAGCCTGAGTGACAGAGTGAGACTCTATCTCAAAAAAAAAAAAAAAAAAAAAAAAAATGAACTACCTCTAACAGCTCACTAGAAACAAATCAAATGTGTCCATCAACAGAAGAATGGATAAACAAATTCTGGTATTTTCATACAATGGAATACTACTCAGCAATAAAAAGGGATGAATGGCTGAATGTGGATGAATCTCAAAAACATTCTGTTAAGTGAAAGAAGTCAGACACAAAAGGCTACACCCTGCATGATTCCATTTATATATTTCATTCTAGAACAGGAAAAACTATTGGGTTGGTGCAAAAGTAATTGCGGTTTTTGCCATTCAAAGTAATGGCAAGGCCGGGCGCGGTGGCTCACGCCTGTAATCCCAACACTTTGGGAGGCCGAGGTGGGCAGATCACGAGGTCAGGAGATCGAGACCATCCTGGCTAACACGGTGAAACCCCATCTCTACTAAAAATACAAAAAATTAGCTGGGCGTGGTGGTGGGCGCCTGTAGTCCCAGCTACTTGGGAAGCTGAGGCAGGAGAATGGCGTGAACCCGGGAGGCGGAGGTTGCAGTGAGCCAAGATCATGGCACTGCACTCCAGCCTGGGCGACAGAGCGAGACTCCGTCTCAAAAAAAAAAAAAAAAAGTGATGGCAAAAACCGCAATTACTTTTGTACCAACCTACAATGACAGAAGCAGATCTGTGGTTGCCTGGGGCTGAGGTTGGGGGTGGAACTAAAAGATAGGCTGATAAAGGATACCCAGAACACTGTGGGCCAGGGGAAAGGTTCTGTGCCTTGATTGGAGCAACGGTTGCATAAGTATACAGGTTTGTCAAAACTCATCTGACAGTGTACTTAAAGGGCTGCATTTTATTGTAAGTTATATCTCCATAGAGTTAATTTACCTTTTTAAAAATTAAAAACATTCAGGCCAGTTGTGGTGACTCATGCCTGTAATCCCAGAACTTTGGGAGGCCAAGGCGGGCAGATCACTTGAGGTTAGGAGTCTGAGACCAGCCTGGCCAAAATGGTGAAACTCCGTCTCTATCAAAAATACAAAAATTAGCCAGGCCTGATGGTGGGTGCCTGTAATCCCAGCTACTTGGGAAGCTGAGGCAGGAGGTTCACTTGAACCCAGGAGGTGGAGGTTGCAGTGAGCCAAGATCGCGCCACTGTACTCCAGCCTGGGCAACACAGCAAGACTGTCTCAAAAACAACAACAACAACAACAAAACCATTCAGCAGCTTTCCATTTCATTCTGAATAAAATCTTAAGGCTTATTGTGTCCTACAAGGGCCTTTCGTGATCTGGCCTGCCTGTAGCATCAACCCCATCTCAAAACACTCTCCCCTTTGCTAATATCCCAAATATAAGGCAAACCACAGAGACTTTACCCATTTTCCCAACAAGAAGATTAAAAACACAACTGAAAGGTTAGAGACAAATACTTAAATACATATACATGTAGAGATGTTGAAGAAATAACTGAATGTCTGTATTTATGTTTAACTTATTAACTTAGATGCACACGCATACTTAAAATCACTTAGTATAAAACGCAGAAATACTGTATATTTCCACTGTCATCTCATGAAGCAACTAAATGCACCTCTCCCTAGACATCTCCAACAGCAGTGTTTTCACCACTCCTAAAGACACGTTTCTAGGTCTACTAAAGGGAACCCTTGAGATTGAGGGCAACAGTGATTCCTGAGCACCTAATACCGAGCACTGCCCTCAGCACTTTCCGTGCACCATTTCCTTCATCTTCACTAAACCAAACACGTCAATACTATCACCACAGTTCCCAAATAATGCACCAAGGGATAGTTTACCTTTTTTTTTTTTTTTTTTTTTTTTTTTGTTGAGACAGGGTCTCACTCTGTCACCCACGCTGGAGTGCGGTGGCAAAATCAAGGCTCACTGCAGCCTTGAACTCCTGGACTCGAGTGATCCTCCCACCTCAGCCTCCTGAGTAACTGAGACTACGGGAGCCCACAACCACACCAAGCAAATTTTTTCTATTTTTTGTAGAGATGGGGTTTCACCATGTTGCCCAGGCTGGGATATTTTACCATTTTAAGGGAAACAGCAACATCTGCTAGACAACATGCAGACTGCTAGCTAAGGTTTCAACATTACATTCAACAATAGATCTTTTTGCATTTCTTTAGATGACATCATATCTCTGCAAAGCTGAGTTTTCAATAGTTGCTGTGATAAAAAACAAAAACCAGGCAGGGCATGGTGGCTCACACCTGTAATCCCAACACTTTGGGAGGCCAAGGCGAGTGGATCACCTGAGGTCCGGAGTTTGAGACCAGCCTGGCCAACATGGTGAAACCCTGTCTTACTAAAAATACAAAAATTTGCTGGGTGTGGTGGCAGGCACCTGTAGTCCCAGCTACTCGGGAGGCTGAGGTAGGAGAATGGCTTGAACCTGGGAGGCAGCAGTTGCGGTGAGCCAAGACTGCACCATTGCACCCCAGCCTGGGTGACAGAGCAAGACTCTATCTCAAGAAAAAAAAAAAAAGGGCAAAAACCAAGTGAAAATCAATGTGGAACAGGCCATGAGGGTGGCAGCAGCCAACCTACTTCCAATGTTTGAGAACCAACAGGTGTTACAACATAAGTATTTAAGTTGTTTGGTCCTCACTCCTTAGTAAACAGGACTGTTAATTAAGTTGTTTGTTTTGGCCTAGGAGTGCTGTGAAAAATGCTACAGTGGCACTAAGGGAATTGTGACCCAAGAGCATGAGACCCTCTGTACTATTTTCTCTATTTTACACATGGGGAAACAGAGGCACCTTGGGGTTGCTTGCCCAGCATCACAGAGCTAGGAAGCTGGGGTCTGAGCCTAGCACAAAGCAACATGGCCTTCAGGAATGGATCTACCATTAAATGGCTTACCAGAGACTATTTAAATGTGTGATGGGTAAATATTTGAAACCAATTATGTTCTGGACAAAGTATCAAAAGATCTGCTTTGCCAGGCAGGGTGGCTCACACCTATAATCCCAGTACTTTGGGAGGCTGAGGCGGGCGGATTGCTTGAGCTCAGGAGTTCCACACCAGCCTGGGCAACATAGCGAAACTCCATTGCTACCAAAAATACAAAAATTAGCCAGGCGTGGTGGTGCACACCTGTAGTCCCAGCTACTCAGGAGGCTAAGGTAGGAGGATCGCTTGAGCCCAGGAGGTAGAGACTGCAGTGAGCCATGATTGCACCACTGCACTCCAGTGTGGGTGACAGCGTGAGACTCTGTATCAAAAAAAAAAAAAAAAAATCTGCTTAAACTTCACATCCAAAAGTGAGTGTCCTGCAGTTTAAGAAAATTCTTAAAGACCCAAGTATAAAGTGAACACTCTCTTTATAAGGAATAATCTGAAGACAAATCTTGCCTTGCATTCCACCTCCTGCCACACCAAGCTCTTCTCAGCCTCGGCACAGGCTGTCCTCTGTGCAAGGACGGACCCATGTCTTCCTCAGGCTTCCAACCTCAGCTTGCATGCTGTCTTCTCCCCTACCCACCCAGCCATCTTTCTCCATTTCCCAGGAAATACCACTTTGCAACTTATAATTACCCTGTTAATTAACTGATTTATCAGACTGTGAGCTAGGTATTGCTGGCCCCTCACATGGTGCCTAGTGGTGGGTACAATTCTCGATGTTCTCTCCGCCCCGAGCCCACAGGGTCAAGAACCAAACACCAGCAGCATGGGGAGGCCGGTCCTCTGCATCCTCCACCATCTCCCTGGGAGGCTGGTCCTCTGTATCCTCCACCGTCTCCCTGGGAGGCCCTTGCCGCATACACCCTCACTCCAGATTCCAAAGCATATGTAAACCTCAGGAAGCCAGTTCCCAGAGAGCTCCCTAGGCCACGGACCAGCACTGACGTGTTTGACGAAGGGAGCGCTAGCTTTTTCCTAATCTCAGTGGCCATTGCCCCCAGAATCACTTTAACAATAGAGCTTTGACTATCTCCCTCTGGAAACTTGGATGGGGTTTGGCCAAGAGTATTCTTATATTAAAACACTTATTTCTGAAATGGTAAACTTTTGTGGCTACTGAAAACAATTAAAACCAAGAGAAATCCATAGAGAGATGGAAGGGGGTGAGTAATTATTATCAACAAAACCAATGAGAGGGAACAAATGTATTGGGCCAAAAATCTAATAAACTAAGTATGAGAATTCTGGAGCAGCTCTGCAGGAAGCAAATTACTCTTCTGCATCTTCACAGACAATACACGCGAGAGGCAATTTATTAACTTGAGCCACACTGGCCTCAACATTAACCCATATCCCTAAAGTACTTAACTCTTACCCAGGAAACTGCTTACTTAACTTGCATTAGGACACACAGGGCCAAATGCAGGTTTGCTATTCACAGCTTCAAATTCAATTTAAAGGGATCCCTGTTCCAATTTCCTGTAGAAAGTTACTCCATGTTCTAATACATCAGTGTCAGGAAACACAGCCTTTACTTAATTTCTTCTCAATATTCATACAACCAGGGATCACCCACAGCAATTTCTCCTCCTTTGTGTGCCTAACAGCAATGATGGGGCTTTTACTTTTCATCTTTTCAAGTGCCACCTGCTCTGAGGTGTCCCCTTCCCTCAAAAGAGAGCCCTTTAAAGACCCTTGATCAACTTCCTGGGATGGGTGGGGGGGTCCTCTGCATGGTGACATAGCTTGTGACAATGGCATTAAAGTTAAAATGCCAATATTTCTAACTGATTCATATACTAAAAGGCAATGCAGGCCCACAAAGCATGAAGACTAGCCCTAAGCTACCACATCACCTTGCGCCAGACACGCTTAACCAGTGGCCTGCAACTCCTCACTTGTAAAATGAGAGGCTGAAGCCAGATCACTGGGTCTCCAATTTGATAAGCTCAAACGCAGCCATGTGAGAAGGCCCAGTCATGAGACAGAAAACGGCAGAGCTGTTTGGAGGGAGGAACCTGGGGGTGAGTCTCAAGCTCCCCAGATCCCCCACCCTGGAGGCAGCCTCTAGAAATTTCTATGAAGCCCTTGGAGTCCCCAGAGCACAGGCTGCAACCCACTGATCTCAGTTATCTCGACAAGCGCCTCAAATAAAATATGTCTAGCGCTCCAAATCTCCTTTGCATAGGCAAAACATTCCTAATAAGACTGTAATGGAAAAATAATTCATGCATTTTATTTCCTATTTAATGCATTTATGTATTTTCTACAATAAGCATACATTATTTTAATAATCAGAATAAAATAAACATTACTAAAGGGAAAATAATTCATATAGGTTTTTTCAAAAACAAAACACCCAAGGCACAGAAAAGATGAGCCAGAAGGTTTGCGTACTCTTCTGGCGTCATATACTATCATTAACTGCAAATTGCTTTCGGCCCTTCAGAGGAGAAAAATATCACAAGTGTTTGGAGAAGGTCTGATGAGTCACCAAACACTTGCGTGGCTCTCAGCTGCGTCACTGAGTCCTATGCCTGCCTGCGTAAATATTCACAACCCCACAGTTAGTCTTAGCCTTCAGCTATAGAGACTGGGGGGAGCAGGGATTGGAGGGGGGCACGGAGGGGGCGTTGGAGGGAAAAGAGACAGCACTGAGGGCTGCAGACCATCCCTAGAGAACATGGCCTTCTGTCATCTCAGGTCTCCTCCACCCTAACCCTTCCACACAGAGTTGTGCAATATTGAAACTCAATATATGTAAATTAAGTGGGTTCTCAATAAATACAGGAGTTTCTAAACCCCTAAATTGTAATTACATTGATACTGAAATTGTGGGAATCTACAGTGAAGGAGGGGAGTAGTGGGAGAGTAATCTAAAGTTAGGGGTAACACAAGCATCCCAGTCTGCCTGTCCTGAGGCCTAGATTATCACAGGAGCGTCCGATGAGGTCTCCTTACGATTTTTCTCTCCAATTTTACACACCGGTTCATGAACGTTCCCTGGCTCCCCGTTCCTATAGGAAAAACTCCAGATTTACCCACATCCCTCAGAAGTCCCCAAGCCCCCACGACTATAGGCCGTTACCATCACCACACTCTCTATCCCAACCACCGCCCTCAGTGCCTGGTGTGCAGGCATCTGTGCTCTGGCTCTCACAACCCCTCCCCTGTCTCCAGGGCCAGCTCTTGCACCCTCTCCCACTCCCATCAGGATAGGAGTCAAGGGTCATTCCCACAGCTCACCATGACATATGTGTCTGGGAGCCTGGCACACTCACAGACGATACACGTGAGAGGCTCCTGAGCGGGGACGGGCCACATCTCCAATCCCAGCTCTGATCTCTGGCACCGAGACTCAACCTAGCCAAACTGGGTGTCAGGGCCTGTTTGGGCACTGAAGTGTGAAACTGTGGTCCCTGCTCTTCATAATTGTATGCTTTGGGGGACAGCTGCCTCCCAAACCTGCAGAAACAACATACCCAGAGCACCAGGGTGCATGTAGTCTACAGGTCTTCCTTGATCTGAATGCCATAAGAAGCCTCCAGCAGCTCCCCTGGAAACGCACCGGCTTCCCACAAGGGCACACTGACAAAGGGAGCAGAAGAGCCTAAAACCATCCATGAGCCCCACCCACAACTGCCAGCCCCATCCAGAACCTGACACCCAACACCCAGAAGGCTGGCCTCACTTAGCTTCAGCCAGACCGACTTTCTAGTCCCCATCTCACCTGAGTTGGGAAGATGGATAGGGCTTTGAATTAAAAGCTTTCCCTCACTGCCTCCTGGACTCTGAGAGGTATGTGAGCCTGAGAGTAAACAGGGGGGTTACTAATGTCAAAGGAGGACAATTACCCCAAAAAATGTGAGCACATCAATAAGAATCTGAAAGCAACTTTTCAGGAATATAGGACACAATGCAAATTAACTGTCTGAGCTCTGAGTATATATTATCACCTAATCTCTCAGAAACTCTCCGGTTACTATTAAGATGTTAACCGCAGGCTCAGCCCAGGCATTGATCTTCTTCCCCTGGAAGGACTTCAGCAACCTTTGTCTTCTGGGCTCAACTTGCTCAACAGCTCCTTGAGGCTGCCCTGGCACGGCGGGGTCCTTCTCACACCTGCAGCTTCGCTCCTGCTCCGCAGCCCTCTGCCCAGAGAGCACTTCTGAATCCCAAGAAGGAAGGAAGAAGGGAATAAAAGGAGAAGGGGGCCTAGCCACAGATTTACTGCCAAGTCTTTAAACCACATTTCACATCTGCCAACCGCCCCGGGGCCTGCCCCTTATTTTTCTATCCCCATGGTGTGTCTTTCATTCACTCACTCACTCTTTCACGACACAAATGTCTGTCCAGCACCTACTCTGTGTAAGGCAGGAAGTGCAGGTTGTGGCCCTGACCTTGACCAACTCACAATCTGGGCTCCCACAGCTGCACACATGTGACAGGCCGAAGTTCTGAAGAGGCACAGGGAGCAAAACGTGTGAGGCTGAGTAGCGCTGATTCCAGCTCTGCCACCTGGTAGCAATGTGGCCTTGGACTCTGATCGTTGGACAAGCCACCTAGGTGGGACTTGGTGCCACTGTCTTGCTGCCATAAGGGCATTCCCCACTCAATTCCTGGCTCTTCATACTAAACAAAGACACTACCATCTTACGTATCAATTGCTTCAACTGCAAAATGGAGATAAAATGCCTAAAAGTGACTCCTATGAAAACTGAGGCTATCCATGTGAAGATCCTGGCACACAGCAAATGCTCTGGTAACAGCAGCACTTTGACTGCTTGAATTGTGCCACTGACTTGCCCTTCATACCTCTCCTGAGTACACAAGAATGGCAAACACACCTGCCTATGCTCCTCAGCCAAACCCACACCATCAATATTCAACAGTCCAATGGGCCTCTGAAGCCGACTGCTCCAGGTCCCAGTGCTGAGACACAGATCAATGTCAGAAGGAAGGCTTTAACCCTCCCTTCTCCATCCTCTGCTTTGAACCTGGGCCCCACGTGCCTGACATGGGCTTCTGAAGCCTCTAAGCCTTGGGGAGCCTGTACCTCTGTCCACCACACATCCCTTCCCACAGCCCTGCTAACCATCTTCTCCGAAGGCAAGCCCATGGAGCACATCTCCATTCTGAACTGGACCCAGGCCCACAAGTCAAGAAACAGGTTGATTGCATCATCATTTTGAGCCCCATGTAAGCACCTGAGAAACTCAAAAGCCTATGCACAGCCTGGCCCTGCCTCCAAATGGCCAGTTACAGAGAAAAACATCCAGGTGGGTTTCCTTGGGAGTGGTGTTTCTTAAGCACTAATATCCACCCTTCCCCAAAGAGAACTTAAAGCCAAGGCTCCTCCAAACCTAATCACTGAGAGCTGCTGCCAGGAAGGGCGACTGACACACCAATCCATGCGCCACAGAGCTAGGCCCTGCAGGCCACCCACCTCCCGATGGCCAGCTCTGCTTCTGCCCTTGCATGTTTCTGTTAGTGCTGGCCTCCAAGCAGACTCCCAAACAAAAACAAAAGCAGAGTGCAGCCCAAAATGAGATTATAGTGAAGACATATAACAGAGTTACTGATCCTCCAGGGGGCCCAGCCTCCCTCCCCATTCCCTGCACCCCAGCCCCATCCTAGGCCCCAGGGTGCCTATAAGATGGGGCAGAGAGGCCAGGCACGGTGGCTAATGCCTGTAATCCCAGCACTTTGGGAGGCCGAGGCGGGCGGATCACCTGAGATCGGGAGTTGGAGACCAGCCTGGCCTACATGGAGAAACCCCGTCTCTACTAAAAATACAAAATTAACCAGGCGTGGTGGTGCATGCCTGTAATCCCAGCTACTCGGGAGGCTGAGGCAGGAGAATCCTTTGAACCCGGGAGGCAGAGGCTGCGGTGAGCTGAGATCATACCATTGCACTCCAGCCTGGGTAACAAGAGCAAAACTCCATCTCAAAAAAAAAAAAAAAAAAAAAGGATGGAGCAGAGAGAGGATTCCTAGGCCCCTGAGCTCAGCACCCTTGTTGAAGCTTTGCCCAAGACTTAGGCTCCTGGTTTGGCTGCCAGCTGCCACCTTCCACAGATAAAAAATTCAATTCTGAGAATGAGGGGGTGAGACTGGAAGAAGCCTCTGAGGTGGGGGCAAGAGGACAGACAGATTCTGCGAGCACAGGAAAGACAGAACTAGCATGGGGACACAAGGTAGGAGGGTTAAGAGGAAGGGCCCAAACACACCAGTGCCAAGTTCAGACAATGATACAAGGAATAACCATGTCACTCACAGGAGGGATGGGCCCAGCAGAGGCCAGAGCTGCACGGGAGAGGGGTGCATGCCCCCATGTAACAGCAGAAGGAGAATGCAGGCAGGAGGAGGAAGGGGTGTACACTTGGCTTTTCAGAGTCAGGATCATGGCCCTAGAGAAACAGAGTCAGGTCAGCATCTCCCAGTCAGCAGACTGAACTGGGACAGAACATTTGCACATACAGTGAGCCCCATGGGAATGCCAGGCCTCCAGCGGACGCTATGCCTGAGAGGAAGCACTACAGAGATAAGGATGCATTTGCACTCCCCCCAAGGGCCTTGCTGACCCTCCTGGCCCACGCAGCCCACAGGTAGGGGCCCCTGTTTCCCAGCCAGGAACACCAGAGGGGTGTGCGCTCTGCCTCCCATGGAGGTAAGGTCAAGGTGAAAACCACATGAGAAACGACACTGTCAGTGGTAAACCCAGCTTTTGGGACCAGGCCCTCACTGCCATGAATAACACTGATTCTACAGGAAAATGAGAACCCAGGTTCCAAACATCTGCTTTACACTTACGGGCTGGCATGGGAGAGTGGAACAAACGTAGACTTTAGGAGCAAACAGCCCTGGACTCCATTCCCAGCTCTGCACCTTGCAGCACCGTGCCCTGAGGCCCTCTCAGCCCCAGGTCCTCAGACGCAGGTTGGGGCATGCCATCGGCACCTCAGAGGTTTCAGGGGGACCAATCATGTGTGTATGGGGCCCAGCACTGGGCTGGACACATGGTAGGATCTCAGCAAATGGGAGTTCTAATTGCTACCAAAAGTGAATGTCAGGGAGCAGCCACCTTGAGCTCTTGTGATACTGCATACAGCCCATGATAAAGTCCGCACCAACATTGCCTCATTCTACTCAAGGCACTTCATCAGGCAGGCCAGAACCCAGGCAAACAGGAATTAACTTAATGCTCTGTTTGGCAGTACTTTCCCTGGGTCCATCATCCATTCTTATTCCCCGGAAGCTGCCAGCCAAGCAAACTGGAATATTGATCACTGCAATCATCTCGATGGAAGTCTGAGGGCCAAGCACTTCATGTGCATTTCAATTAGAAGAGTGGGCCTGTCATTCTAATTCTGCCTCATTCCAGCCAGCTTCACTCTAAGCAACAAACGGGCTCCTAAAAAGTTGAGTTCATCAGCAATCTATTAATGGAATCACACCTCCACATTGATTTTACATTATCATTGCAAAATGATACATATTCATTTTCCATCTTCAAAGGAACCAGAGTTGCTGTGTCTGTGCTAAGCTCTGGGCACTACTCAGGGCTGCTATCTCACTGACCATACGCAACAGCCCTGCAGGCTAAGCATGCCAGCCCCACTTTAAAAGAAACAGTGGGGGAGAAGCAGAGGACCTTCCCCAGACCTAGGGTAGAAAGAGCCATGGCTCAAACACAAGTCTGCCCAGTTCCTTCCCAGGAGTCCCAATGATCCCAATAATTCCAAAGGCTTTTGCCTCCAATTCACTCCCCCAGCATTTGGCCATATGTGCTTTGGTTGGAAAGGCAGCCAGGTCATTCTAATTCAAGGCAGCCCAGGCCCACTTTGCTTCCCGCAGCAAGGCTGATGCTCCCTAGGATCCAGAGATGAGCCAGATGTGGCCTCTCCAGATCCAGAGCATGGGAGGACGACTCATTTTTCTCTGTACATCAAATACCAATTTGTATTTCTATTCTTAAAAACTCAGTTTTCAAAGAAATAAAGAAGAATGGTCTCTTCCCCAAGAGGAAGCTTACTTGGTAGAAAGGATAGGACACTATCTGTAAGAGAAAATTTAATTCACCCTAACAACCATTTGTTGGACACTGCTAATACAGAAGCCCTGAGGTTGGCGAGACAGGGTCAAGAACGTAATGAAGCTCAGCTGTCAACCCCTCAGAGAGGGCTGGACCCTTAGGAGGACAACCTAAGGGTGTCCTCCTAGCAGATCTCCCTAAGTGCTGGCTAGCTGCACGGGTCTCATCCCTACGGCATTTTATTTCATACCCCTGGCTCTGCTCTACAGTGGTCATGAGGTGTTAGTAACTTCTCTGCTTAATGACTTCCTCTGGAGCTCACAGGGAGAGAAAACCGATTCAGAATCATGAATGCTCATTTCAACTACTCTGCAGGAAGAGTTTGGGGGACACCTGTAATTCTCTCATTACCTCATTTAGCTACAGTTAGTTTGGAGATCACAAAACTACTCAGCTTAAAAGGGCCTCAGAGAACACAGTTGAGCCTCTACGTTTGCCAAGAGAGGAAACCAACACCCAGAGATTGCCTGGGCTGCTGAGAGCTCAGCTGGAAACTGACAGAATCCCATTTGGACCCCTGGCCCCTGGCTGACAGCGCATCACTCTGTCCACCCCCGTGTCCCACCTGTCTTGTCCCTGCCTACGACAATAACCTTGCAAAAGAATGAGTCACTCCTAGCCCAGATCATGCCTTTAAAGCTAAGGGAATTTTTTGTTTTTTTTGGTTTTTTTTTTTTTTTAGGAGAAAGTAATAACAAAGAAAAGTGGGGGAGTGTGTCTTAAATAAAGATCATCCCTCTGACGTGCTGGATGGAAAGCTTTTGGGTGTGAGCTTTATGATTATACTGAGGTAATAATGGACGTCACATATCAGGAGAGAAGATGTCACTACCTTTTGACAGAGGACACTTGGGAAGAAAAAGTTACAAATGGAAAGCTTTCCCTTTACCTTCTGAGGGGTGGAATAATAATTCACCTGAATTGTCAAGATCTGTTCCAGGAGCATTTGTGAGTAAAGAAAGGTCCAGAAAACCTCTGGTGCCATTGTGGGCTTTCATGGGAGTAGCAGGAACAACTGGGTTTTAAAAGCCTCGCACGATTGAGCAAAAGTGCTTTTCAGCACTTCCTACTCCTTCATCAGCACCTACTAATGCCACTTGTACCCCAGGAGGTGCACCAAGGAGAATGTAACTGAGCCCCTCCAAGGTGTCCATGCTAAAAATCACATCCAAGCCCTCAAATTCCACAGAGAAAATGGCAGGTGCCTGCATACAGAGAATGAGCAGAACTAAGACACATGCAGAGCCACCCAGGAGCAGAGAAGCCAGGTGCAAGTTCCAGGGGATGAAGTGTCCTCCCCACTGCCTCTCAGGCTTTCTGGTACTTTTCCATTCCTCTGTATGAATATGTTTTTCTTCCTTTAGGATCAGAAACAAAGTAAAAAGAAGCCCAAAAAAGAAAAATGTCAACCAACAAATTCTCTCTGTAATTCTCTTACTACCACCAGAACCTGCTGGTACAAAGCACTGGGGAGGAAGAAGTGATCAATCCCCAGGCAGGGGAGCCTCCTGGAGGGGACCCAACCTGAGGCAGCCCTGAACGGCAAGGACTTGCCTCCTGGGGACATGGGCAGGGTGCTCAGGGCCACCCCTGCCAAGGAAATCTAAGGCACATGGGACCAGCCCCCACGACACTCAGACCTCAATGGACAGAACTGGTCTGAGATGCCCGAATCAACCAGAGAAGGTGATAAGCAAGGAAATGCCTAATGAGGCAGTGCAAGGGGGATCGATGTGGACTGAGACCACGAGGAGGCCGGCAGAAGCAGAAACTGGGCCTCTCTGGCTCTGGCTCGGTGGGGCAGAGGCCGCAGCCATGGGGAGGGGGAGGTCCCTCCCGCCCCAGGAACAGCGAGCAGCCGCCGACGCGCCCCGGAGGCCCAGAGGAAATATTATTGTGAGACAAAAACTGAATTATGAAATCTGCAAGCAATAATTAGTTTAAATTACTACTTCTACTTGAATAATTAAACACGCTTATTTTCACTCACTGATGTTTTATTCATCACCATACATCTTTCTTGAAAATTGTTTTAACGTGAACATTCTTTTATTTGCAAAGATCCCACAGAGATTTACTATGCTAATTTCAAACCTTTCTTCTAAAATAAAAACAATAACAAAAACACCCCTAGATTATCATCCATTAATGACTACTGTGTGGGGTCCATTATCAACTTAAGTCATAGCAACTGGACGGAAATACTGTGGGTAGTTGTAAAGTTATTCACACACCAAAGCTTCCTCCCTTTAAAATTCACTACTGAAAGGGCAATATTTAAATAAGCGCAAAGTGATTATGAAAACAAAAAGACCTGAGTGCAGAAAGACCACTTAGCCACAGATGGAAAGCGCCTTTTGCTTTTTATCACATCCTGTATTAATGAAAATGTTTTTGCATTTTCACAAATAATGTTAGAATTTTATAAGTCTTATTTTTACACACTGGAGCCAGGATACCCAGAAGCACAGTAATAAGGGCTTAAGGTTTTTATTAAACAAAGTTACCTTTGGGAATAAGTACTAACTTCAATATAATCCATGAACTAACTCTTCCTTGCTGGGCTATTAGCTGGTGCTGGCTGAATGGCAAAACTCCAAATCCTAGCTAATGCCAACAAGCTGGGCCTGAGTCAAACCCGGAAAGGAGCAGCAAGGCTGCCACCATCATAAACCAGCTCCACTGAGGACCAGGCGCCAACAGCCCTCCGAGGGGACCACAAAGCCCAGTTAATGTGCAGGCATGTGGGTTGTATGGCAGAACTGACAACAGCTGCACTCACTGGATCACCATGACAAGTATTAAGGAATGTCACTGCGGTACAGGACACACACGCCCCAGCTCTGTCACTTAAAAAGCCACTCCTCCAGAGGAGGAACTGTGCTTTTCACACTCCTGGTGCCCCACAGCACCTGACCCCATGTCTCAGAAATGGCCAGTCCTCACTGAACATTCATCGAATTAAGTATCTTTTTTAAGGCCTCAACTGTACTTCTCTTTCCCCCAAGTCCTTTAAAAGAAGTCATTCAGCCCAGTAATTCAACAAATGCATCTAACCCTCTCCCATGTGTAACTTAAGTTATTCCTGGAACCTGCAGCACCCGCACCCACCTCATCTGGTATTTTTCCCTCAGTTAATATAAGTAAATTCAAGTAAGTCTTTTTCACGTGGTTGCAACCAGTCTTCTGGAGCCACAGGGAAGTAGATTACTCAAAATTTTGAAGTTTCAATTTTGAAATCAAAAATGACCATCTACTGAACAGAATGATGAGCTGTGGCATCAGCTTGGCCTTTGGAATATGGAGGGACTCCAGAGGCCACAGGCCAGGGCTTAGCTGATTCTAGAAATCAATATTATCTGCGTCATCATCGTTAGAAGCATCCGGAAAGCAGAACAGAGCTTCTGCTGGGCTTCTGTTTCCGTGGCAACAGCTTCACTGGCCTGTTGCAGGGAATTGGCAAGAGAGGGAGAGGGGCACAGCGGGACGGAAAGGAGGAAATGCAAAGGAGAAAAGGCAGGCAGAGACAGGACCAGGTGCAAGGCCACAGGAGAGCATAGTGAAAAAAGTACCGAAAAAGACATGAGAGAAAGGATGAGAGAGAAAGGAAAAGGGGGGAAATGCAAGAGAAGGAAGGGAAAGGAATGGAAGGAAACGTCCTAAGCTGGGACTTTCGTCGGAAAAATCACCTACAGATGTGCATCTATCAGTATGCAAAGAATGCTCTAGTTTCACTCATTAAATGCAACACATTTCAACTCAGTTACTGCCTCAAGACACACTCAATTATCCGATAAACCACAGGAAGGTTGTGTAAAAACGTCAATGTGGTAAGCGGTCTAAATTCGAATTCTAGCCAATGTCAACATTAGCCCAAAAGGCTGGCTGGGTTAAATCCAGAAGGAGGAAAAAAGGAAGAAAAAAAAAAGAAAAAAGGAATGAGAAACCTGTTATCACTAAACAGCTACCATTAAGGACAAGTCACTAATGGCACTTTATAAGTGAGTGCTCTTTAAGCCTCATTAAGGTGCAAACCTTCTGCTTGTCTTGTTCATGATCGAACTAGGAAGCAAGTCTTGAAAACCAAAAGACATCCAGTACGAGCTTGACTGTAGCTTCAAGGCTCTGGTCTCCTGATATGGGACATCAGCCAGGATGTGCAGGGTTTGCTCAGAATAGGGAACTCAAAAATTAGTGGCCAGGACAAGTTCCAGTCCATTCCTTACTGCCCAGTCCACCCCCTAAAAAAACAAATTACTTATTAAATAGCAAGAGCTCTCTAAATGCAATATGGCATCCTAGATTGGATCCTGAAACAGAAAAGGACATTAGTGGAAAAACTGGTGAAATGCAAATAAAGTCCATAGTTTAATTAACAGAGTTGTACCAATGTTAATTTCTTAGTTTGATAAATGCACCAGGTTATGTAAGATGTTACCATTCAAAGAAGTCGGGTGAAGGGTACATAGGAACTCTCTGTATTATTTTTACAACTCTTCCATAAATCTGAAATTATTTTTTAAAGTTTTACAAGAAAAATAACAAGGGGTGTTTAAAAGTTAAGACTCCTGTTTTTCTAACAATGATTTATCTTTTTCATATAAAACCAATGCTCCAATATGGCTTAACTATCATAAAATTTTACTGGAATGCTGGCTGAAACATTACATGGAAGGCCATACTCCTGCAGCAAAAGTAAATTATTAAACTCCAGTGTGTTAGCAGTGTCCCTTCCCTCTGAAGCAAGAACAAAAGGAGTGACATGCCTCTGCACGTCAAGAAGCAAGGCTCTGTCAGGCAGAAATGGAATGCACTTCGAAGAGCGTGCATTGCAACGTCTTCACACTCCCCACTCCTGATCAGAAGTCTTCTCCAGGCCGGGTGTGGTGGTTCATGCCTGTAATCCCAGCCCTTTGGGAGGCCGAGGCGGGTGGATCACTTGAGGTAAGGAGTTGGAGACCAGCCTGGCCAACATGGTGAAACCCTGTCTCTACCAAAAATACAAGAATTAGCCAGGTGTGGTGGTGCACACCTGTAATCCCAGCTACTCAGGAGGCTGAGGCAGGAGAATTGCTTGCGCCTGCGAGGCAGAGGTTGCAGTGAGCCAAGACCACACCACTGCACTCCAGCCTAGGCAACAGAGCAAGACTCTGTCTCAAAAACAAAAAAAAGTCTTCTCTAGCCTGTCTTGCTCGTCATGCCTTATGCATCCAATGCCCAGCCTCGTCCAGCTACCTTGCAGTTTGCTGATGGCAGCATGCTCTTGTACACCTCCCTGCCTTTGCACACTCTGTTCCCTCTGCCTGGAATGCTCTTCTATCGCTTTGCTGCTGAGCAATGGCTACCCATCCTCCAGGACTCCTGTGACTTGCTGATACTGCCCCTCCCAGGCTGTTCTTTATGCCCCAGAGCACCTTACCCAACACCCTTCAGAGCAGTCATGATGCCGCGCTATAGTGATGTGTCCACCTGTTTCTTTCAATGAGCCAGGAGCCTTTCCCGAAAGGCTATATTCATCTCTGTATCACACTCCCATCCCTAGCACCCAAGTCTCAGAACAGATGTTGAATGAATGAAATACTATGTCAAGAATGCAGGCAATTCTTTAAAAGAGAAAATACCAGTAACAACTTTCCATCTTCTGTTAAAAGGCCAAAAAGAGTCTATTTGTAAGAAGTGAAGGAAGTAAGCCCTTTTGAAAGAAACAGATTTTGTTACAGAACGACAGGTCCATTTCTACCGACAATATAAGCACTGTACAAGTATCCTCTTCCGACCAAGAAGCTGAAAAGCTTTACAAAGGTTTTGGTTTCCTTGACAACAGCATTGCTGGAGACAAGCAGAGAAATAATTAAAAAGTATGTTCCCTTTGCTTTGAACTCGTTAAGTGTTTTTAGGCAATAACAAACAGGTCACATTTGACAACATCAGTGTGGACAGAGCCAAGGGCATGAGGGGAGACCCCACCTTGCCACCCCCCGCAGCAGCACCTCCTCTGAACTTGGGGACCTGAGCTGAAGGACCTGAGCCATTTGAGAAATACGACATTCACCATGAGAAACACAGACCATACAGGTCAGGTTAACAAAAGCACTTTGCAACATCCAGGTCCCTGGCCAAAACCACAACATTTATCCTCACAACAGGTCTGTGAGATAAGTATTGTTACAGTCACTTGGCAGGAGAGAAACCAAGGCACAGAAAAGAGCCAAACAACTCTGGCAGTCTGGCCCAGGGACCTGTGGCCCTGCCACAGCCCACCCTAGAAAGAACATGTGACCTCTCCTTAGCTTGATTTGGACAGAGATTTCCCCTAGCCTCTCATATGATCTTCATCTCCTCCCTGGGCAGCTGAGACAAGAAGCTATAACTGCCTTTCCTCTGAGCACCACTGTCCGGCCATCACACATGCCTATGTGAGGCCACTTGTGTTGGCTTCTCTTGGACAGCAAGAACTGGGCAACCTTGTGCCACCTGCCTTGGGTCTGCGAGAACACAGCACACAGAACAAGACGCAGGGCACCAGCTGGGAACAGCGATCAGCTCTGCGCTTGATTGACAGGCTGCCTTCTCCTTTTGGGGTGGCTTTTCATGGTCTGTCTTGCTTTAATAGCTTCACTGTGTTTGTATCTTTTATTGTAGGCTTCCTCAACTCCTTTCTGGATTTATGATTTATAAATAAATAATAAATAAACAAACGTACAAGCTGCAAGCCCATGACCATTACCTGACAGTGTAAATACAAACATTTCGGCCGGGCACAGTGGTTCACGCCTGTAATCCCAGCACTTTGGGAGGCCGAGGCGGGCGGATCACGAGGTCAGGAGATTGAGACCATCCTGGCTAACATGGTGAAACCCCATCTCTACTAAAAATACAAAAAATTAGCCGGGCGTGGTGGTGGGCGCCTGTAGTCCCAGCTACTCGGGAGGCTGAGGCACGAGAATGGCATGAACCTGGGAGGCAGAGCTTGCAGTGAGCCAAGATTGTGCCACTGCACTCCAGCCTGGGCGACAGAGTGAGACTCCGTCTCAAAAAAATAAAAATAAAAAAATACAAACATTTCAACAGATGTGGAACAATCATCACTTTGATTTAGCTCCCAGCAAAGTTTCCAAAGCCTTTTCACAAACCTGGCCACATTTAACCAATCCCAAATCCCCCACAGGGATGCCTCCTGCACAGACTGGAGGTGAGGGGTAGGTGGGGGAGTGCAGTTGGACCCCTCCAAGATTCTCTACATCCCAAGATTCAAGTAGGCCCACAAAGAGCATGGTCGACTGAGCAGGTGCTATTCATTCAAACTGGAGATACAACAAGGGAAGAAAACAAATTCCCTGCCCTCATGGAACTTTTATCAGAGCTCCTGCCATTTTACAGACGAGCTCATTAAGACACAAAAAGATTAAAGGCCTTGCCACAGTTACACGACTACCCTTTTGGAGCCCCCAAGCAGGAAAGTGACTAGAACAATCCCAGAAAGCAGAGGCAGCAAAGGTGAGTTCAAATGCCAGCCCCGTGCTTAGGAGCTACATGTCCTTCAATACCCCTCTCTGGTCCTCAGTTTTGTCATCTGTAAAGGGGGCATACGGATGCTGATGCTGCCGCCAGCTTGCATTATGGAGTGCCTGCCGTACACCTGGTACTCTCCTGAGAGTCTGCCATGGGTTCTCTTGTTTAATCCTCAGAAGACTGAGGTGGATGCTGTTATTATCCTTGACTTACGATGGGGAAACTAAGGTCCAGAGAGTTAAGTAACTTACCCTAAGCCACACAGAAAGCACAGGGGCTGGGACTGAACCCCAAAATAAGACTCCCTGAGCTCTGATGATTACCCAGCTGAGGGCAAATGAGATGTAAACCCCTGTGTGGTGCCTGACCCAGCACAAGTACAGGAAGCGCCAGCTGGCCTTGGGCCACTGACCATCCAGGGCTAAAGCTGATGACAAGCCCAAGCGCTTCACCTGGCCGTCCTCACTGTCCCCGCCCCACAGCATGCACAGTACAGGGCTGTCCTCCCCACCCACCTGGCTGCTCCTCATCGATTTCATTGTTGTTGTTGTTGTTTGAGATACAGGCTTGAGTGCAGTGGCACAATCATGGCTCACTGTGGCCTTAACCTCCTGGGCTCAAGCAATCCTCCCGCCTCAGCCTCCCAAGTAGCTGGGACTACAGGCATGTGCCACCACACCCAGCCAATTTTTTAATTTTTTGTGGAGATAGGCCTCCCTATTTTGTCCAGGCTGGCCCCGAAATCCTGGCTCCTCATCTTCTAAGACCCAACTCATCCTTCCCCTTCCCTGAGGCTTTTCTTATCCTCTGCCTCCAGCACTGACAGACCTAGCACACTCTCCCATATATTCCTGTTCCCAGCACAGATAGCCCTGGAGGGCCTTTCTCATCATCCCTCTCAAGTCTGCTTTGATGTCTGTGCCTCATTCACCTTTTGCCAGCAAGAGTGGGTCTCGTCCCCTCTGATCCCAGGGCCTGGCAAAGAGCCAGAATTTAACTGATGGCTGGACAGCCATACAGATGACCAAATGAAGAAAGAAGTGAGGAACCAGCCCTGCTGACACTGCCACTGAGCGCCTTCTCTGCTCACAGCAGAGACAGCCTAAAGCAAGGCCCGAGGAATTCACAGACCACACAGCAGCAAGTCCAGAAGCCTGGCTCATGGAAACGTCACAAGGCCCATCAGCTGAGCCATCCCCCAAGTCCACCACCTCAACCACTGCCAGCCATGTCACACTGCTGGACTGGAAGACAAGAAGCCACACCTAGAGGGACCTGAGCTCCTCAAGAGTCTGCTGGGGTCACTGGGTGAGCACCGGATTATTTGATCAACGAATCAAGGCAACTGGAGGCAAACTGGATTGCAAGCCTCACATGCTTAGGAACACGGCTTAGGAGGCAATCACAGAATAAACCCCGGCTGGGAGTTCTTGATAATACCTTCCATTTGTAAGAGTGTTATCGTTTACAGAGTGGTTTCACACATCTAACCTCCTCTGATCCTCACAGCCCTGCGAGTTAATTATTTCACAGATGAGAATGCTGAAGCTCAGAGAAATTAGAGGAGGAATGTGCCTGACTCTCTTGAATACGCAGTGTGTGGAGCACTGTGCTCCACTCAGGCGGGGCCCCCAGTGCAGTATTTCAGGGCAGAGCAGCTCACAGCCACCATCTTGGCCGTGACCACAGGACACTCAAGCCATCAACAGCCCTGGAGCCTGAGGCCTGAGTGGCTGACCCAATGCCTGCATCTACTTCCCAGCCCTCCAGCAACATGGGCTCCAACCTGCACTATACCCCTCCATGCAAAACGGCCCTTGCTCCCTTTCCAAGTAGTCTACTGCCCGAGTTGCCCAGCTCTGAGCACCAGAAAGTTCTTCTTCACCATGTGCTGATCTCTTCCCCCCACAGACACACCTTCCACCATCTGTCCTACTTCTGCCCTGGGAGCAAACCCGAATACACCTCGTTCCCCTCCCACAGCAGCCCTGCCAGCACCTGATGACAGCCACCAATCCTCCGCTCCCGGGCTAACAGCAACACAGCAGGACACCCAAGTACCGGAACCATATCAGAACCATATCAGAACACACTTGAATGAGAGAAAAGAACATGAAAAGAAGTCAGGACGAAAACAAACAACTTTTCTAAGCAAAGGTTACAATGAAAATCTGTTTTAATTTGTGTTTTTGTACCTTTCAAAATAACATTTCAACTAGTTCAGAAAGAGACCACTTCTGTTTATAAAATCTCTTTCATTTTCCCTACAGTTGTCAGGCTGTGTAAACACACTGTGAGTAGGGAGAGAGAAATTGCTACTTGTGAAACTTTTAATGCTAGCATGTATGCGAATTAGAATTCTAAACTCAGCAGGTTAAGAATGTTCTGAAAGCAATTTTGGTGTTAGTCTAAATAACTATAGATCACATTCACTTAGATAAGGGCCTTTGCCCCCTTGGGGCTTCAAGGGAAAATTCTAGGCACGATAGTTAAGCAAAATAGTTGGTTATTACGCAAGCTTTGCGGTGGCAGTGCAAATTGGTATAATCCTTTTGGAAAGCAATCTGACAAGAGACGTATCTGGACCCATGAAAATGTACAACCCTTTGACCCAGCAGTCCCACTTCTGGGAATCAATCCGAAAGAAATAATCCAACAGAAAAGGGTTTCATGCATGAAGATAACCACTTCAGCATTATCTATAATAGCAAAAATTAGAAACCACCTAAGTGTCCAAGGGCGGCTAAGTAAATTACAGTTAATCAACTCAATAGAGCGTCATGGAACCAGTGAAAATTGACGGCCCTCCAAAGACGCAGAGGCGGCTGGTGGCACAGTGTGGCGCGGGCAGGGCTGGGAGAGAATGTTAAATGGAAAGACAGGCTGCAGAGATGCACGCGCACTCTGACGAACACAGCCCGTATGGACCAGAAATGGATGGGAGGGTGTTCAAAGGATAATGATAATTTCAGTGTATGGTCGAGTTGGGGGATTTTGCTTATGGTTTTGTAATGCTGCTGAGTCATCTCCACAAAGGGCAAAAGGAAGGGCAGAGGAGAAGGGGCAGGGGGGTGACAGAGGCTTGGACCCCTGGGATCACGTTTTCATCACACAGTTTGGAGAGCTAACCAAGCAGAAGACAGAGACGTGGCTGGAAAAGAACCCACTCACTTATCCCAGAGCTGGGATGTGCTGATGTTTTTACCAACACAATAGTGAGATCCCCCAAAATGTAATTACAGATGTAAAGAAAACAGTGGTCCTCAATTACACTGTCTAAAATGACTGAGGACCCCAAAGAGCTGTTGTTTTTTCCGATTATAGCTATGGGTACTTAGCATATTAGAAGTGAAAACTGAGGACATCTTAAAATATTTATTAATTTATGTAAAAGTAACAGTAACAAACCCACCACATGTTAACAAAAATAGCACATTCTTATAAAAATAACTCTATTTTCCAAGACCAAGAAAAATTAGTAAGAAGGCATTGTTTACATTTTTGCAGATCTCGTTAATGTCTGACTTAATACAAGACAGCTGGGTTCTCAAAGCTGCGTCTGTATTTAATCCACTGCAAAAGCACACGCCCCATAGCCTCTGGAAAACTCCATGTACACTCAGGAGAGAAGGAGAATGGAAAAGGCAAATAACTCCTAGGTATTATTATGAAAATAGTTTTGACCCCCTGAAAGGGTCTTGAGGCCCCCCAGGGATTTGGAGACCACACTAAAAACCAAAGCAATAAATTACAGCATTAAAAACTGCTACTGCAGTATGTGGAGGGAATGAAGGGTTTAAATTAGATGTATAGTTGGAGCTCAACTACGTTGCATCTTTTTTTTTTAAGGCTGGATGAAAATACACCAAAAAGTCTGCAGTCATTGCCTCTGGGCAGAGAGAAAATGGGCAATTTGTTTCTTCTTTATACCTTTCTGTTCTTTCCAGATTGCATTTCTTTTATAGTCAAAAACAACATTTCTTTTTTGAGGAAAGGTTGAGGAAGCTGTGGCATACCCATGCCCTGCGGAATAAGCCGGATGGGAAGAAGGTCATTTTAAATCATGAATAGCCAGCATCAGTGTGGGGGAACATCACGAAGCTGGCTGCCGGGGACCGCGGCGCTGCTCCTTAATATGCCCATCGATCCCTGGCACCACGCACACATTCATCATGGTGGCGCAAGGCCTGCCTCGGACCCACTGATGAGAATTGAAACTGGCTCAAGCTAATCACTACTAGATGAAGGTCAAATATAGGTGACAATTTATCAGATCTCAGGGTGGGGGCGGACAAGCCATGCTCTAGAGCCACGGACAATTACAAAGGGAAAGGGCCAAAGACTTGACGACGAAAAATGTCAGGTTTTCTCTGTTAAAAAAAATAAATGAAATACAAAAACTCAACATCACACAACACCCTGGGGAGGAAGAGGGTGAAACATGATGAAAGGTCAATATTGTTAGTATGTAAATTGCCCAGATAAGAGAAACGCTAAGACTACAGGAGATGAATGGACAAGAACCAGGATAACAAATGCTTGTTTAGAATGAACGAAGTGCCAGGCCCGTTCTAAACGAGCTGCACGTAAATGAACTCACTTGGTTCTCAAACAAGACACCATTAAATTAGCAGACATTTTCAACGTAATAATTCTGCTGCTGTGGAGGGTGAGAAGACGCAGCCACTTTTACACATAAATGATGGTGTGTGTCAGACACTGAGCACTACAGAGCCCCCAAAAAGAGCGGCACAGATCTGCACACTGGTGGGAAAAGACGTGCTGGACAGTGAGAAAACCAAGCTGGAGGACAGGATGGAGAGTGCAGTCTGCACACTAAACATGGAGACCTTGACCCTCTTCCCCAGCTCAGATGCTGGAAGGCTGGCAGCAGGCCAAGAGCCCACCCAGAGAAGACACCTCCCTGAAAAGCTGACCAGGCTCAAGGAAATACATAAAAATAATCACAAGTGGGTTCCTATGATGAGCGCCAGCCTGCCGCCTCATAACCCTACGTCCGGCCTGCTGCAAACAAAGTCCCTTTGCCCCCACACAAGCGCGTGTGCATGCACACACACACACACACAGCTTTTGGTCAGGTCAGCTTTTTAGGTCCGCCCTCCCTAATTGGAATGAGCAGCAGGAAATCTCTAACATGGAACACAGACACCAAAACAAAAAAAGATCAAAGGAGATAAGAAAGAGACAAATATTTCAGAAAACAGGAAAACTTTCAAAGAACTCAAAGAGCTAAGAAAAGACCTTGTAAATATACAATAAAAAACAATATGCTATATTAAAAAAATGGAACATTCAGAAAATAAGAAACAGCTCTTGGAATGTAAAAATATGACAGAACACTTCCCTGAATATATATTATTCTTCAATTTAAAAGTTTATGACAGCAGAAATACAAATTCAAAAAAAGCATTGAAAGATAGATAAAGTGGAAGAAATTCCCCAGAAAAATAAAACAGAAAGGCCAAGAAATAAAGAGGAGAAACCGAGAAGCTCAATCCAGGGACATCCAGGATGCCCAAGCAATCACAGTCGCAAAGTCAACGACCTTCAGCAGCAGCAGCCCCCAGGGGTGCCGCTCATCTCTGTATGGCCCTCGTTCTATGGGGGCGCCGAGCTCCCCAGTGCCCCAATCCTGGCAAGGAAAGGCAGGCCTGCAACAGCCCCACGAGCCCTGGCAAAGCAGAGTTGTTGTAGGTTTCTAAAGCCCTTCTGGTCCTCCCTGCATTTCAGCCAGTATCACAGTATCCATGCAGAAGATGAAGGTACACCGTCCTCTGCCAAGTTCAGGAAACTTCAGGAAGCTTGTCAGAGCGGAGGCCTGGTGAAGGCAGCTTCCAGGTATCCTGGCGTGACACAGTTGGTCTCACTCACATGTACCTTCTGACTGCCCCTCAGTGCTTCTGTCCCCCGGCTTGCTCCACTCCCCCAGTATATGAGAGGCCTGCATGACAGCTGTGTCCATCTGGGAGAATAGACAAAAGAAAACACCTGACGAGAAACAGCAGACGCTAGAAGAAAAGCTTAAAAGGTTGGAATGACTTACCTAACCCTTCTCTTAAGAGGAAAAAATACTAACAATCTGGGGGAGAAATGACCATCCTATGATTTTAAATGCAGGCTACAAAAACAAAGTACCTACAGTATGATTAAAACTAGTTGATATATGTAGGGAAAAAAGACTAGAAGGAAATGCTGCTTGCAAAATGTTCATGGTCATTAGGCTTGAATGAAGGGTCTATGGTTTATCTTTTAATTTCTGCCATTTTCTTGCATTTTTTTCCAAAATTTTACCACTTTTATGATAAAACAAATTAAATCTAAAACAACTCATTTGGACACAGGCCATCACTGGGCATTAGACAGGCACCTTTAAGAGTCTACGGTCTCCGAGTTTTAAAAGCAACAAGAAATAATTTACTAGACTGTCTCGACTCCTAAGTGCGCCAATTTTGCAATCTGCATTTTTCAATTACATTAAAAGCATTTTTCCAAATTGCTCTATCCTTCCCTTAATGACATGGGATGAGAGTGAATGAGGCTTGCTTCTCGAGGACAGAGCCTGCACCTTCACACGGCTGTTTTCTTCCTGTCAGCATCTGGCGAGCACAAGGCCCTGCCCTTGGTACACCGAACTGTTTAAGTTAAATGAAATGAAGTTATTAAAAAGCAGAAAACACATCTTGGGTTCTGCTACACTTTCCTTTTCTTATTCTTCTTCAACCCAAGGTTTTTTCTGCAAGATACAAGATTGTAAGGCAATTGGAACTGGGAAATGTCTCATTTGTTGGCCTCAGAAACGTCGCGGCTTTCACATGGGGGAGGAGGAGTGTCAAAAAAACTTCACTTCCCACGAAGAGAAGATTCCAGCTCAGAATCTCATGGCTCTTCCCAGAGGCTCAGCAGCCCTGCTGCCAACCAGTCTAAAGCCCCTCACTCCCAATCCTGGGGTAATTCACGTGATTCTGAAAGTCCTCTGGAAGGTGGGAAAGAAGAGAAACAAATATAGTGTCCAGACTAGGAAGCATCCAAACACCTATTGTGTGTCCTCGGGCAAGTGTCTTCCCCTCTATGGGCCTCTCTCAAATGAACCTGATGAACGCTACGCATGCACGCACATGCGCACACACATCACCCATTCTCTCCTCACCTTCATCTAATTACCCTGGATGCACTGTTAATCATTCACCCCCCAAATACCAAAGGCCCACTACCACCACCCAAACCCCCTTCCCAGCCGCGCCTCTCATTGCCAATAGATTTGCCTCATGCTTAGAATAAATTGCCAATCATCTGCATAATGCTCCACGACTCCTCACTCCACACATCAAATCATTTCTCAATCTCATTTTGTAAAATCCATCAAGAATAATTCTTTCAAAACTGAAATAAACCCTCACTCTGGCACTTAGAGCCATAAATTCCTTGTCTTTGAATGTGAAATATATCACTTTCTACAAAGCACATCTAAAATACCTTAATATAATCAGATTCACTAACAATGATAAATCAACAGGATCCTGTAATACATAAAAATGCAAATCCAAACCACCCCAGAAATCATCTCTTCTCTGTATGTCCCTTAACAGAACCACAAAATTTGGAAGCTGGGTTGGAGCTTGGACACCACCTGGGTGAAGGGGATGCGCTTTTCCATCCCTTATTCTCAGAGGCAGGAGGGCAGCGTGAGTGGTGGTAGCTCTTTCTGCTCAGGCTCTGAGTCTGAAGCTTCCCTGCTTGCCTCTATCATTTACTAGCTGTGTGACCATGGACAAGTCTCTTGACCTCTCTGTGCCTCAATTCCCTCATCTGTAAAATGGGAATGAGGACAGAAGTGGCCTCTCAGGCCTGTAATGAAGAGGAGACGGAGCGTTTAGAACATGCCTAGTACATGGTAAGCGCTCAGCAATGGCTAGCACTCTCCATCCTCTCATCCATGCTTTAAATGTGACCACTTTGGGGGACAGGGACCCAGCTCTCCAACACGGACCTGCCAAGTGTTCAGTACATGAAAAGGGAGTGCATGAATGGCTTGGCACAGACAATCCTCAAACTTTTTAGATTCTAAAAGTATTTATCTCAAGAACACTGAGATTGAAACGCTTTAAAAACGTGTGCATAGAGACAACGAAAAGATTCACAAAAAACAAGAGTTACAGTAAGTTGGAGGGTTCTGGGTGATTTGTCTTTTCTACACTTTGTTTTATAACTAATCAATATAGGTACAGGGGAATCAGAAACATGCTTCCTCAGCCTCTCCCTTGTCAGGCACTAGGCTAGATCTTCTCATTTCAGTTCTACAGCAACAACCTTAATTGGTGGCCATTTACCAATTATCCCCATTTTACCAGTGAGGAACTAGGGGATCAGAGAGGCTAAGTGATTTTCCCAAAGTCACACAGCTACCAAGCAGAAGATTTGGCATGGGAGCCAAGGAGTACAACGGTGGTACTGAAGGTTTGCCAATCTAATCAGGTCCCACTCACCACACACAAGGGCTTTAGCTAATGCCTGGGTGTAAATCAAAGCCCATCTTTTTTTTTTTTTTTTTTTTTTTTTGAGACGGAGTCTCGCTCTTTCACCCAGGCTGGAGTGCAGTGGTGCGATCTCGGCTCACTGCAAGCTCCACCTCCCGGGTTCACGCCATTCTCCTGCCTCAGCCTCCCGAGTAGCTGGGACTACAGGCGCCCGCCACCGCGCCCGGCTAATTTTTTGTATTTTTAGTAGAGACGGGGTTTCACCGTGTTAGCCAGGATGGTCTCAATCTCCTGACCTCGTGATCCGCCTGCCTTGGTCTCCCAAAGTGCTGGGATTACAGGCTTGAGCCACCGCGCCCGGCCTCAAAGCCCATCTTAACTGCATTAAGGCAGCAAAAAAAGACAACATTTATGTATAGCCATCCATATTCACTGTAATACTGATTATTTTTTAAACAAAAGCAGGAAATTATAGGAAACAACATGGAAATGATGAAGCAAGGTATGAAATTTGAGACAGTTACAAAAATATATTTGGGGAAAAGTTTTCAATAAGGTAGAAAAATTCCCCTTACACATTACAAAAGATTGGGCAGCAGAGGAAGAATTCAAAACTGCACATACTATGCAATAAGCCCAATTATGTAAACAGATAGGAATGTAGGGCCCCAGACCAGGGAGGCCCCTCATGTTAATGAGGCACTGACTTGGGGTTGGAAGTTATCAATGATTTCTGTTTCTCCTTCATACTTCATATTTCCTGCATCATTAAAGTTTTTCACAATAAGCATCTATTACATTCATGATCAAAAATTAAAAAGGTTTTTTTTAAGTATTTTAAGGAAGCTTGTTACTGAAAGAATTTCTAGAGCAAATTATTCTGTAAAGCAAATAAACATCTGATTCATATATTTTCCTTAAAAACCTTCTGTGTTTCAGAACTGCAGGTTTTCATACAAGTACAGAAGGTCCCTGGTAGCAGAAAACACATCTTATTCCTTTGGGACTCCCTCTCAGTGCCTGGCAGAGGGTTCTGTACGTGGGAGCATTCAATAAAGGCTGGTTGTGTTTTTGGTTAAAGCAGGCCACGTACATGTTTTCCTTCAAAAAAAAGGCATCAAAGTCTGAATTTCTACCTTTACGTGCAGTGGGTGTTCAAACATGTTAAGCCAAACGAGTTCACTGGGAGATGAAAAGAGTATACAAAAGGGTATCCGTGCTGGGATCACAGCTATGAAAAAAATAAGCACGTTCACAGACAAGGGGAGGAAGGGATCGTCAGGAAAGAGCAGCGGTGCAGAATTATGAGTCATTGTTTTATTTTACTTAATTTCTCTAGCTGTAAATTTTTCAAAACTAATAAAAGCATATTTTACAGCTCACAGAACATTTAGAACATATTAAAATAAGTATCTTTCCACTGTAATGTGTCCAATTGAAATGTATGAATTCCAAAGCTACGTTTTAAGGATATGAAGGAACTGGCACTCCATGTTCTTTAGATTAATAAGTTGGACTGTGTTGTTTTTCTCCTGATCAGAAAGAAATCATTTTTCAGTAAATGTTACCTTGAATCAAGGATTCTTCCACATTCTAGAAGCTTGGATGAGCTGCTTATATTAAGTCTTACTGTGCCCCCTAGTGGTGAATATGATTTATCCACTCAAAAGACAATCCCTTCCCAAAGGCTTGCGATAAAATCCAAAAAATTTGTTTTAATCTTTATCGATCATTTAACATGTACACAAGTTTGTTTCAGATGCTGGAGAATATAAAAATGGGTTCTGGCTCAGGAAGCTTAAAGTCTAGCTAGGTGAAGCTGATATGCTTCCATGGCTACTTAAGTAAAATAAGACAGGAGCACAAGTCAAGGAAAGGAGAAAATTCTTGGGGAAAAGCAGGAACTCGAGCACACACTAAGTGCCTGCTATGTGCCAGGCACTGCACTTGGTGATTCACAACTAATATCGTTTACTTTTCACAAAAACCCAGCAAGGCATGTTTAATTCTCTCCACTTTATAGATACTCAAATGAAGGCTCAGAAGTGAGGTAACTTGCCAGAGACCACGCAACCAAGGGGCTGGCCATAGAGGAAGGACCCAAGCAGGTCTTGTCACCCAGCCCCCAAGCTCTTCCCTCCTTCCTGATCCAGCAGGGGCCCAGAAGACACTGGTAGATTTTAACCAAAAGGCAGGGGGAAAGCACCCTGGGAAGGGTGCACTGCTGCACCCGCCTCTTTGAGCTCATTCCCTGCTGTGCCCACCATTTCCTCTCCTCCAGGGACTGGGCTGCAGCCAGCCAGGACTCCTGCCTATGCCCGAGGCCCTATCCCCACTCCAGACCCACCACCCACACCCACACACTGCCTTCCCCAGATCACCAGGTCCCCAAGATCTGCCATGCTGCCCCACCTCTGACACCAAGGAGGGAAAAGAACACCATGTGCCGCCCAGCCAGGCCACACACAAACCTGGTGGCCCAGCAAGCCTGAAGCCTCAGCCGGGACTTCTGGCCACAGCTCCTGCCTGGCTCCCCGCCACTTCCCAATCTGTCTTCCCATCCTGGCTCCTCCAGCCCCTGCCATACACTCTTCATACTGAAAAGTTGTTCAAACTCAATTTGCCCAAAACCAATTTGCCAAATAACCCCATCACTGAAAACTGTCAAATATCTTAAAATAGAGAGGGCCCTGGCCCACCGTTTGCATCTATGGCTTATAAAAGCCTTAATGTTCACAACACCACAGTAAAAAAAGAGGGTCAGGAGATGCCAACCCTAGCAGCCATGCTGACCCTGGCCCAACCTCATGACAGCAAATGTGCTCTGCCCTGGGAAGGCACCCAGGGTGCACAGTGCAGTGGGTGGGGCTCCCCAGAAGCTGCCTGACAGCCCAAGGGGCCCATGCCAGTGTCATCACCTGCAGCATACACAGTTTCCTCGGGACAGGTGGGCACAGCTGCGGTGCCTGGCCCCACCCAGGGCAGCCCCACAGACATGGACCAGGTCTCTGAATCGCCCAGGAGCAGGGCATTCTTACCACAGTCCCTCAGTCTGAGCCACCCTCACTGCCATTCCAAGTTGGGCCTGCTGCGCCCTCTTCTGGTCTTGAGGTGTCACAGTTCGTTGATTGCTCACAGTTTCCCCTCCATGGGGGCAGAAACATCTCTCCCCCACGTCCCCAGTAGCACCGTGCCTGGCACATTCGTCTACTCCACAAGGCCAGAAATCAATGCCTCTACTCAGGTGCTCTCTGCTCAAAAACTAACATGGGGATGCTTCTGTTTAGGAAATCTAAATTTCCCAGGCAAAAGTGACCCAAGCTGCCACTCTGCCAGCAGGGCCCAGGGAGCACTTCATGCCACCAGGCGGAGGCCAGTCCCACAGGGCCCCAGGTCTGCCCCTCACCATCAGGAGAGAGAACTCCGAAGGTAAGCGGGCAGGTAGGCATCCACCAGGACACACCTGCTGTCCCCACATCTCTCCAGGAGGCAGTGCCCTGACTGAAGGGCACGCCGCCCATCTCTGCCCATAGCATCCCTCTCCTCCTCCAGCCTGTGCTGCCTTCAGCCAGGCTGCCCTCTCTCTCCCTCCGGGTCCCTCAGAGAGGATTGCCTGTGCCCCTCAAGTGACTCACCCCACAGCCAGGGCTATCTTCCACACAGCCCCTGCCGCGTGCCAGCCCCTAGACTGGGCGCCTTGGACGCCACTGTTCACCCCAACTCCAGCCCGTCCGCTGCACCATGGCACTGCCCCAGGAAGCGAGGCTGCAGTCACCCCTGCAACAAGAGACAAGGGCGGGAGGCCCCTGGCCCTGCTCCCAGGGCCCCCGGGCAGCAGTGGGGAGCAAAACATTCAAACAGCGGACAGTCATGAGGGACGCCCAGAGGTGAGAGGCTGGACATGAAGACACCCTGCCAACCTGCCAGCTTCTCAAGTGGGGGGATCTGTGTGTCTTGATCAATGCTATTTCTCTAGCCCCTAAAACAGGACGTTGCACAAAGCTAGAGCCCACTAAACACGTATTCAGTGGACCCAACAGGGAGCTTTTCAGACTTTCCAGGCTGGGCCTCGGCTGTCAGGAACCTAACAGGCAGGAAAGCAAAGGGAGGGGACCCTCGAGAGAGTGGGGCGCAAGAAAAGCAGGGAGGAAAGAAGGCCTCAACAGGAAGGTGAGCACAGGGAGGACAAGGGCCACCACTCGAACTCTAGGGCCAGCCAGACACTGCCCAGGCCCACCAGCAACCCTCCAGATGGGCTTCCCACCCTCCAGCCCTTGCAGCGCAGACTTGGGAAGGAGAGCAGAGAAGCCCCGGGGCCACAGGATCAATCCCAGCATGTTGTGATCCACACCAGGGATGCCAGAAGCCTCCGCGCACACTTCACAGCCCCCAGAATGGCAGGAAAAGCACCAAAGACCTAAGTGGAAAATCCTGGAACTCCAGGCTGAAGAGAGAATATGACTTTATCTCTCACAGGACTCTGAGTCTTGCTAGAGAAGAGCACAGACATGCCACTTCAGGACGACTTCAGTTCGCCACTTAAAAACGCCACCCATCAATTCAGCTCATTTCAAAGACATCTCTATACTTGGAGCTTCCTTTCTTCCCTTAAGAAGATGCTTCCGAGGGAGAAAAGCTCAAAATGTAATTTGCAAGAGAAAAGATGTAGGAAAGTTGGTTCCAGAACTCTGAGGAAACAAGGGCAAGGGAAACACCATTTACTGCGCGCCTGTGAGGTACCTGGCTCTGTGCAAGGCACTTTTTCAGCATTTTTCTCACATGAGCACATGACCCAGGTATGATTTTGCCCTTTTACAAATGAGACACTAGACTCCACAGGAAGGCAGCCAGCCAGTGGTCGACCAGCTAGCTACTCTGAAGCAAAGCTGGATGTGAAGCCAGGTCCCTCGAAGTTATTTCCTTTCCAAGAGCTTTCTGTTCAGCTAGCATTTAGTTGGCACACGCTACATATCAGGTGCTTTGCTAGCTGCGAGGAGAGAGAGGAGGGATGCAGTGCACAGCTTGAAGGGCTAGAGACAGGTCCCAGATGGGCACAACGACCTATCACACTGTACCTGCATACTGGGGGACTGCATTACTATCACTTCAGTAGCCTGTAAAATAAATAAGACAATGCAAAAAAGAGTTTCCATGTAAAACCAGAAGTCCCCAGAAGGGCACGTGCAACCTTCCCTGACCTTGCTTCCCCAGCCTCAAGTCCCTCACCCACACATGCTTGAAGCCAGCTCCCAGGCCCTCATGCTTGGAGCCAACACATACACAGGGCTCCTGCAGCCAAGCACGCCCTTCTGCCCCCATCCCCAAGCGAACCTTCCCCTTCCTCAGGAGGCCTTCGCCGAACCCTCCCGGGCTGGGCTGGTAACCCTCCCGTTGGGCTCCCAGAGCACCTGTGTGTCCTACTGGGGGCCGTCCTCACGGCTCAGGGTTGAGTCTGTGTACTTGTCCATGGCTCCTGCCTCACTGTGCAAGCTCTGACACCAGGGGCTGGGTCTACCTACCTCTCCCAACAGCCCCTGAAACCAGCACAGCACCAGGCACAGAGCTGGTATGGCTCAATGCTCCACAGGGTCACCGAGGATGTCCCCAGTCCCCAGGGCTTGGTCCTGGGCCTGCTTTTCTTCTCCCACTAATCACTCTCACCTCCTCCCTCACGGCCTCCAAGAGGGATAAGGAACAGTATCCTCTGGTGACCTGAGCAAGGCAGCATCAGGGAAGGGTTGGGGCAGGAGGAACCCACAACCCAGGGCTGACCACAGATGACCCTTTCTCGAATGCAACAAAGAGAATTACAGAAATCTACACACACACAAAAAGTTCAGCCTGTAACCTCCCTCCACTTCACTATTACTCCAGCAGTGTATTCCTAAGAGCATCTGAAAGCAGAAGTTTTCATTCAAGTCTTACCTTGAAAGTTTTATCCATAGAAGTGGAGAGAAGCATGTGGCTCTTAGAAAGGACTGGACACCACTGAATGGTGTTGACAGGGCCCCTGTGGCCTCTCAGGTGGAAAAGCACTTTCCTGGGAACTGTGGTTTCTTTATAATGGCTATTCAAATACGGCTGAATAAACTCAGACACTCCGGGGCCCACATAGAGAGGGGCTGGGGCACGCCCTGCGGGGGGGCCCTGTGGCTCCACCTCTTTACCCTTGCCTGTTTCTGTGCTTAATGCCTGCAGCTGTCTTAGTCTTTTGGGAGTATAGGGTACCACACAGTCCTCACACTTTTTCTTCTGAAAAGAGCTGCCGTTTTTACCTACGGTTTCAGACTCACTTTGAGCACGGAAAGATGACTTGGGAAAGTTCCTGGAGAGTTTTACTTGCTTAAAGCGGGCAGCTGCCAGGGGCATGTGGCTGGCTGGAACATGGCTCGTCCACAGAGAAGAACAAGAAGGCTCTTTGATGGGGAAGGTGACTTGAGGCTCCTTCCCAGGCCACTGTAGCCTCTGGCTGGGGCAAGATCCCCGATCACTTCTCCCAAGCTGAGCCAATGGAAGGCGATGGCCCCCTGGGTCTTCACAGGAGCCATGCTTTGTGGGCTGTGCCCCTGCTTTGGGCACATCCAGTGTACCAGATGCAAAATCCTGCCCAGGTGGTCTGGCCACACCAGAAGTGTCTTTCATCTGGCCGGTGGCATTAAAACTTCCTGCAGGCTCTGTCTCAGCCTCCGAGTCCGAATCATCATACGCTACCAATGAAGCCATTAAAGATGGAGTTCTTGCTGTCATTCAAAGCCAAACCACCTAAGATCAAACAAAGTCAAGCATCAGAAAATGTGCATGGAAGAATATGTATGTAGTTGTAAGAAACCATGTCACCTAGGAAATCCAACAACTCAACACTCATAAGAATAAACACAGGCCAGGCGCGGTGGCTCACGCCTGTAATCCCAGCACTTCAGGAGGCCGAGGTGGGTGGATCACCTGAGATCAGGAGTTCGAGACCAGCCTGGCCAACATGGTGAAACCCCGTCTCTACTAAAAATACAAAAAGTAGCGAGGCAGGGTAGCAGGTTCCTGTAGTCCCAGCTACTCGGGAGGCTGAGGCAGGAGATCGCTTGAACCTGGGAGGCGGAGGTTGCAGTGAGCAGAAATTGTGCCACTGCACTCCAGCCTGGTCAACAAGAGCGAGACTCTGACTCAAAAAAAAAAAAAGAAAGAAAAAGAATAAATACAAAAAAAAAAGGCTTTTCTACATATCAGGCCCAATTAGTTAGAAGATAAAATTTTTGAAATTAAAACTATGGAATAGCTGGGGGTAAATCTATAAAAAATAAGCAAGACCTACATGAAGAAAACTAAGACTGGGTGCAGTGGCTCACACCTGTAATCCCAGCATTTTGGGAGGCTGAGGTGGGCAGATCACTTGAGGTGAAGAGTTCGAGACCAGCCTGGCCAACATAGTGACACCCCATCTTAAGTAAAAATACAAAAATGAGCCAGGCCTGGTGGCACACAACTGTAATCCCAGCTACTTGGGAGGCTGAGGCAGGAGAATCTCTTGAACCCGGGAGGTGGAGGTTGCAATGACCTGAGATTGCACCACTGCACTCCAGCCTGGGTGACAGAGGGAGACTCCATCTCAAAAAAAAAAAAAAAAAAAAGAAAAGAAAAAAGCGCTGGGTGTGATGGCTCATGCCTGTAATCCCAGCACTTTGGGAAGCTGAGGTGGGCGGATCACTTGAGGTGAGGAGTTCGAGACCAGCCTGGCCAACATAGTGAAACCCCATCTCTACTAAAAATACAAAAATTAGCCAGGCGTGGTGGCACGCACCTGTAGTCCCAGCTACTCAGGAGGCTGAAGCAGGAGAATCACTTGAACCCAGGAGGCGGAAGTTGCAGTGAACCGAGATTGTGCCACTACACTCCAGCCTGGGTGACAGAGTGAGACTCTGTCTCAAAAAAGTAAAATTTAAAAAAAAAAAAAGGAAAGAAAACTAAAACTTTTATTGAAGGACATAAAAGAAGACCTAGGCTGGGCGTGATGGCTCACACCTGAAATCCCAGCACTTTGGGAGGCCAAGGCCGGTGGATCACCTGAGGTCAGGAGTTCAAGACTAGCCTGACCAATATGGCGAAGCCCCGTCTCTACTAAAAATACAAAAATTAGCTGGACATGGTGGCAGGTGCCTGTAGTCCCAGCTACTCAAGAGGCTGAGACAGGAGAATTGCTTGAACCCGGGAGGTGGAGGTTGCAGTGAGCTGAGATCATGCTACTGCACTCTAGCCTGAGTGACAGAGCAAGACTCCATCTCAAAAAAAAAAAAAGAAAAGAAAAAGAAAACCTGAAGAGACAATGCCTACAGAGAAAGAGACAGGACTTTAAAAATGCCTTTGGAAGGTCGATTTTGGTCATATGTGTTACAAGTTTAAACACATCATTTTCACCCCAGCAACCCCACTGTAGAACTCTATCCTACACAAATACTAGCATATGTTTGCTAGATGTATAAATCCATGAAGATAAATGTATAAAGAAAACCTGCTGCACTGCTTATTAGCAACGAGTGAGAACATATGCTCATCATCATGAATGAGGTTAGGTCTGAAAATACTGAAATCAAAAGATGTCCAGGATCCATGGCGGAAAAGGCCTGCCACTTTCCCCTGCACCCTTTCCCTGTGCTCCAGCCCTTCCCTCTTTTCTCTCTGCTTGGAACATTCTTTCCCCAGATATCCCATCTCTGTAGCAGCCAGCTGGAGAGATGGGCCCACAGCACAGGGCTAAGGTCCTGAGGTATCCGTCTACTCAAGTGCGCAGGGAGCAATTCTGAGGGCATGATCTAAATCCACCCGTTTCACTCCCAACACACAGATTCACGCTGCAATGAATTTCTACTTGTTAAAAAAAAATTCTTTCTGGGCAGGGCATAGTGGCTCATGCCTGTAATCCCAGCACTTTGGGAGGCCGAGGTGTGCGGATCACCTGAGGTCGAGTTCAAGACCAGCCTGGCCAACATGGTGAAACCCTGTCTCTACTAAAATACAAAAATTAGCCGGGCATGGTGGCACACGCCTGTAATCCCAGCTACTCGGGAGGCTGAGGCAGGAGAATCATTTAAACCCGGGAGGCAGAGGTTGCAGTGAGCCAAGATCGCACCATTGCACCCCAGCCTGGGCGACAAGAGTGAAACTTCGTCTCAAAAAAAAAAAATCTTTCTGAAATTCTGAACCATCATACACAATACATTGTTACCAATTAGTTCCCAGAAAGAAGTGCTTTGGTCATGTTTTACTTCTGTGCTTTAGCACCAAGCATAATCCAGAGAAAAAGAAGGGTGCTAGGCACTCCTAGGACAGCAGAGGGCGCGGTGGAACAGCACAGAACGCTCAGGCAATAGACCAACTTCCAAGAAAACCCAGTGCACCCAACCTTAATCAAACACGCCAAGCTCCGCCTCCATCCCCCAACAGGTGGAGTCAGGACAGCATCAACAGATTCCCTCCAAGTCCTTTGCTAAGTCATTCCAGACAGCCTATTACCCATCTCTTCTTCTAGACAATGGGTTTCAATGTCCCCTGGAATCAACCACCCAACCTCTTCCACACCTTTCCCCCAAGGGGCACCATTCGCTTGAGGGTTCCACTGGTCTACAAGTCAGGTCATCATTCCATAAATGTCTGTAGTCAGCCTCCTCTAGTAACGCCGCCCCCGTTCGCAGCCCATTCCAGGCAGGTAACAACTTCCACACGCAAAGCCAGAGTTTAAATAAAACGATCGGGCGCGGTGGCTCACGCCTGTAATCCTAGCACTTTGGGAGGCCGAGGAGGGCGGATTACCTGAGGTCGGGAGTTCAAGACCAGCCTGGCCAACATGGTGAAACCCCGTCTCTACTAAAAATACAAAAAAAAAAAAAAAAAAATTAGCCGGGTGCAGTGGCGCGCGCCTGTAATCCCAGCTACTCTGGAGGCTGAGGCCGCAGAATTGCTTGAACTCGGGAGGCGGAGGTTGCGGTGAGTGGAGATCACGCCACTGCACTCCAGCCTGGGCTACAGAGCGAGACTTCGTCTCAAAAAACAACAACAGCAACAACAACTTCTAAAGCCAGCCAGCCAGCTCATCTCGGATGGAACTAATATAATATGAAAGACTAATTATAAACTAATGGAACCGTGCGCTGCAAATAATTTGGCATTTCTGTTCTCTAAATGCTAAGCCTGGTCCCGAGGCCACTCTCAACTCCTCTGCCCAGGCACCACCCACCATGCACCCAGATTCCCACCACCAGGGTGCCCGTGCTCCCTCTGGAAGGAGATGAGGGATTAAACGAAGAGGAACAGACAGTCAGATGGAAGGGAAGGCAGGGACACTGGAGAAGAGTCTAAGGAAGGAGCCAGTGACTCTGACAGTCACTATCAGCATGTCAGCCCCACGAGGGCAGGACTTTCTGTGTTTTGTTCACTATTCAATGCCCAGCGTCTAAAAATATTTCTGGAACGCAAACAAAAAGGGAGGGGGAGATGCTGAGGAAGTAAAAGAAATAGGATATTCCCATTCAACAAACATTTCCTGATTACGTACTCTTTGTCAAGCCCTATGCTGGGTCTGGTGTGGGTGGAAATCAAACACAAAACACAGATCCCCCCGGAGGCCCCAGAGCGATGAAAGCAACAAACAAGATACGACCAGAGATGGGCTTTGAAGGATGAATAGGAGTTAGCTGAGCTGTCAATAGTAAGAAGTAAGGTTGGTCCAAGGCACAGCACTTTCTGAAGGAACAGGAAGTGAAAGGAAGGCGAGCGGCTATGAGAGACCGCGTTAAGAGGCGCGGGGCGCTTTGGGCGCTGCCCAGTCCCGGCCCCTCCAGCCCGGGGCCCGCCGCTCACCACACGCACCGGAAGCGCTCGGTTCTCCCGGAGGCAGACCGGCCAGTACACCACCATCCAGTCACGTTCCGACGCGGTGCCGGGGCCGCCAGCCAATCAGTGGCGGCCTCTGCCCCGCCCCCGCGCGAACAGCCAATGATGGCGCCGTCGGGCCGGAAGTTGTTCCGTCCGGACGGCGTTTCCACGGACGCCCAGGAGACAACCCGTTGCTGAGCCGGGAGCGCTGACGGGCCCGGCTGGGCAGGGTAAGCGAGGGGAGTAAGGCCGGGGTGGAGTGAGGGAACAAGGGAGGGAGTGATGGAGGGACGCTGGCGCGGCGCCCAGCGGCCTGGCCCTCCCGGGAGTATCCTCAGAGCCCGGCTTGCTGCCCGCCGCGTTCTAGCACCGTGAGGGGCGCGGAGCCTGCCACCGACCCCTCGTCCCTTTCCTCTGAGCGCCGCCGACCCACCCCGTCTCCCTTTCCCACTGGCACCCTTCATCGTCTCCACCTCTTCGCTTTTCCCGAGGAGAGAGGCCCCCATTTTTATTTAGCGCCTGCCATGTGCCAGAGGCTTTGCGTAGTGTTGCACTTAGTCCCCTCAACGGTAATGTTAGCAGGCTTCTCCATGCCCATTCCACAGATGAGGAAACCGAAGGGGAAGCAGAAAAGTAATGTGACCCTTGCCCAAGGTTTCGAATAAGTCCAAGCTGGGATTGAAACCCAGGCGTCTGTGACCCCAGAACTCCTGATCTTTCCACTACACTGTGCCGCCTCGATGAACAAATGCGGGGAATTTACAGTTTCTCTTTCCACCGCCCACGACTACACAAAATCAGTCACACTGACGCTGAGGGTGGGGAACGGGAAGAGGGTGGGGAGGTTATTTGGAGGCCAGCGGGGGTTGAGGGGTGAGTGATGCAATGACCAGCTAATGGCTCGATTCTCAAGAGGGTTTCATTGGTCTCAACCTGGCCCCAGGCAACCCACCCCTGATTGGACAGTCTCATCAAGAAGGTTGGTCAAGAGCTCAAGTGTTTCTGAGAATCTAGGTGATTTATAAGAAACCCTTAGCTGAATGCAGGGTGGGGAGAACAAAAGAAAGACAAAAGCCTCTTTTTTCAGAAGGGAAACTGAAAGAAAGAGGGGAAGAGTATTAAAGCTCTTTAAAGGGAAACTGAAAGAAAGAGGGGAAGAGTATTAAAGACCATTTCTGGCTGGGCAGGGCATTCTCAGCAGCTCAACTGCCCAGCGTGACCAGTGGCCGCCTCTGCAGTGTCTTCCACAACCTGGGTATGTATTGCCATCTTTGCCAGGCTTAGAGCTTGTTAGTGTTTTTACCAAAGTACTGAAAACCTTGGTTTAGGGGGTCAGGACTTGTGTCTTAGGATTAGGATGTTATGCATTTTACTTCTTCCACTGACCCAAAGTTCAGGTGATTCACTGCTCCCATGGGGAGCAGAGATCCTGGCTGAGCAGTCGCAGGCTTGGATCCGTAGCTTGCCTCTCAGCACCGTCATGCTGTCTGTCATAGTTTTCACTGATGCAGCCTCCTTCTGTGCTCAACATTCTTATTGTGTCATTCTTATTGTGACACCCAAAAGTGTCTAGTGCCTGGCTTCATATAAATTAATGTATTTGCCTTTTAAGTTAATGTTCATTCTGTTATTTGGCGGGGAAAGCAATCTTTCTTTTAGTGTTTAAAAAAAAAATGGAACATGATGGGTCCCAAAAGGTGTCAAGAAATCCTTGCTCTAAAGAAGTCGTTTTCTTGTCCTCTGGGAACTTGCCAGTCCAAAGATATTGTGGCCCCCTACGCTCTGGGGCCAAGATATAAAGGATGGTATTCCACCTCCTGGTGGTATTCCAGGAATCCAGAAACACTCCTGGGTCACATTCTCTTCTCAGCTGCTCCAGAATTGGCTGTCTTGATGCCACCCTTCCCCAGATTGCAGAATCAGTGTGTCCTGATCTTCTCTGTGAGATGATTTTGATGCAACCCAAGTCTTTATCATGTTGTTCTGTTAAACAGTTCTATAATTCTTTCCACTCCTCATCCCAATACAATACCCAGTTTCTTTAAGTGCCTATTATGCTCC
Organism: Pongo abelii; assembly: GCF_028885655.2. Classification (NCBI taxonomy): domain Eukaryota; kingdom Metazoa; phylum Chordata; class Mammalia; order Primates; family Hominidae; genus Pongo; species Pongo abelii. The sequence goes on along the minus strand of NC_072000.2, from coordinate 104,797,259 downwards.
TGCACAACAGTGGAAACTTTCAGAATGAGCACAAGATTCAAGTTCTTGAAAAGGGGGAACTGGGGGTTAATTTTCAAGAGCCTTTTTAGCTTTCTCCTTGAAGGTCTGCTGTGATATGCTGTGGAATAGGCAGTTTTGCTCTTTACATGCCCAGTACTTTTGTTTAGGGAAGATAATACAGTACTTCACTGGTTATAACTGCATTTCTTTGTTTCAGAGTGTAGTATTTGTTAAACAGGTAAATCTACTTCTCTTAACAAAGACTCAATGTCCTATTTGCAATTTATACGGTAAACACTGAAGACAATGGTCCTTAACCTTTTGGCATCTCAGCCTCCTTTGGAAAGGTAAGAAAGCCAGGAGACTCTGCTCAAAACCATGCACATACCAATATACTTGCAAGCATTAATGCAATTTCAGATGTTCATGAACTCCAAGTTGAAAAACCTCTGAAGTTCAACTCAATTCTGAAAGTCAAAGAAATAAAGGAGGATGTTGATAGGTAGGGGGAAGAAGAACATTTACACAAGAAATGGGGTAAACTGATAAATGCATGAAATGAGGAAGATGGTAGTTCCATTCTCCTTGTCTCTGACCACACAGAAAGTTACATCACACACACACACACACACACACACACAAAGATTTCAGTAGTATGGATGATTCCCACACAAAGTATATGCCTTATGATCATGATCATCTGCTATTTCCTCAGTCTAATTTCATTCCCATGTGCTTCTTAAATGGAGTTCTGATATTTATAGACACATGTTTTTCCCTGCAACATGGACCCTAAATGCAAGTCCAGTTTATCTAGCTGATCCTCTAGCAAAGAAACAGTTGTCTATTCTATTGCAGTGGGAGATTGTCTGTCCTGGGATCACCCAGGCATTCTACCTGGCACTTTCCCCTGGAATTTTTAAGGATAATTTTTATACTTGATTGACTTCAAAATCTTACTGCTCCTGCCTTGTTGCCTTCCATGCGGGGCACCGCATTTTTTGGAAGGACAGGGTAAACCAAAAGGAATTCCAGAAATAGTGACCAGGATGGTGGGCAGATGTTAGCAGAGGGTGAAGAAACCAGACTAGGGTTGGGAGACCTGGAGACCAGCCTGGCTCTCCGCAGATCTGGGAAGGCTGAACTCAGTACCAGGACATTGAACAAGAGGCCATCTAAAGTCCAGCTGGGGGAATCAGTCTTCAACTGGAACAAGTAAAGACATTCTAAGGATAAACCTTAGAGGAAAAAGTTGAACTAGATGACTAAGGAGATTCATTCATTAGGTAAATATTTGTTGATAAGCTGTGTGCCAGGTACTAGAAGTACACGGAAGAATAAACCCAGTGCTTACCTTTGCTGTCTGCTGGGGAAGACATGAATAACTAAACTGCAGTGTGAGTGCTTTCATAAAGTTACTAAAGGAGTGTTTGGGGATCACAGAGGATGGAGCAACCAACTTGTTCCCAGAAGCATAGGTGTCAGGAGAGGCTGTGAAGAGCTGAGGTTCAAATTGGAAAGATAATCAATCAGCAGAGTTCAGGCAGAGAAGGGTGTGAGACATTTCAGGCAGGCAGGCAGGCAGCAGGGAGCAGCAGGGATTCTGAGAGAACACATGAGCAAGGGGGCTTGGGAATCAGATTCTGGCTTAGCTACTCCCTGGCAATGGAGCTGTCAGCCTCTTGTCTGCTATTGCAGGGCACATAGAGTAACACCCAGCTTTGAGAGTTGGGAGAATTCAGGATAGGTTTCTAGACATGATGATTGATGATTTGTGGCTAGAAGTAATTTTCATGAGTTTGATCGTTATTTGATATGGGCAAAGACCTTAGAGAGAAATGGATTTCGACTGATTTGCTCAGCTTGTTGCTGGGGAGGGAATGGGAGAGCCTGAGAGTTCTCTCTAGCCCTAGGCAGAGGGTACTCTCGCATTCCTCCCTAAACTGGATGCTTTCTTATCTGAGTCAGTTATCTCACCAAACCTCCCTTTCTGGGAATTGAGGTGATTCTCATCAAGGAGGAGAAAGAAACTGGCTGCTGTCCTGTCCTGGTTTTCAGTATTATAGTTTCATTGAATTAAATAAATTTTTATTTACATACTTTTTTTTCAATTTTTGTTTTTTTATTGTATAAAAATTTTTTGGAGAGACAGGGTCTCACTATCCATGTTACCTTTCACTCGTGTCACTTGTGTCTGTGTGAAGAGACCACCAAACAGGGTTTGTGTGAGCAACAAGGTTGTTTATTTCACCTGGGTGCAGGCGGGCTGAGTCCAAAAAGAGAGTCATGGAAGGGAGATAGTGGGGCCGTTTTATAGGATTTGGGTAGGTAAAGGAAAATTATGGTCAAAGGGGGTTGTTCTCTGGTGGGCAGGGGTGGAGGGGCGGTCACAGGGTGCTCAGCAGGGGAGCTTTTGAGCCAGGATGAGCAAGGAGAAGGAATTTCACAACGTAATGTCATCAGTTAAGGCAGGAACCGGCCATCTGGATGTGTATGTGCAGGTCACAGGCGATATGATGGCTTAGCTTGGGCTCAGAGGCCTGACATTACCCAAGCTGCTCTTGAACTCCTGAGCTCAAGCAATCGCCTCTGCCTCCCAAAGCACTTGGATTGCAGTTGTGAGCCACCACTCACAGCGCCCGTGATTTACATACTTTTTGGAATTTTTTTTGTTTTGAGACAGTCTCTCTCTGTTGCCCAGGTTGGAATGCAGTGGCATGGTCTCAGCTCACTGCAACCTCTGCCTCCCAGGTTCAAGTGATTCTCGTGCCTCAGCCTCCCAAGTAGCTGGGACTACAGGTTCATGCCACCATGCCCGGCTAATTTTTGTATTTTTAGTAAAGATGGGATTTCACCATGTGGGCCTTGCTGGTCTCGAACTCCTGACCTCAAGTGATCCACCCTCCTTGGCCTCCCAAAGTGCTGGGATTACAGGCATGAGCCACCACAGCTGGCCTACTTTTTTTTTTTTTTTTTTTTTGAGACAGAACCTTTCTGTCACCCAGGCTGGAGTGCAGTGGCGTGATCTCAGCTCACTGAAACCTCAACCTCCCGGTTTCAAGCAATTCTCTCACCTCAGCCTCCCAAGTATCTGGAACTACAGATGTGCGCCACCATGCCCAGCTAATTTTTCTGTATTTTTAGTTGAGGTGGGGTTTCACCATGTTGGCCAGACTGGTCTCAAACTCCTGACCTCAGGTGATCCACCCACCTCAACCTCCCAAAGTGCTGGGATTATAGGCGTGAGCCACCATACCCGACCAATTTACATACTTTTAAAGCAAATATTTAGCAAATGGATAGTATAGAGTAAAATAAATGACACCACAAACGTATATGTTTTGTTCATAAAGATAAGTCATTTGTAAGATAATGGTTGAAAGTGTAGGCTCTAGAGTCAAACTACTAGAGTCTATAGCGCATCTCTGCCATTTCCTTGTGATGTTAACGTGGGCAAGTTTTATTTTATTTTATTTTTATTTTTATTTTTAGAGACAGGGTCTTACTTACTCTGTCACCCAGGCTGGAGTACAGTGGCGCAAACATAGCTCACTGAAGCCTCAAACTCCTGGGCTCAAGTGATCCTCCCACTATAGCCTCCCAAGTAGCTGGGATTACAGGCCCACCACCATGCCCAGCTAATTTTTTTTTTTTTTTTCATTTTTTTGTAGAGTCTCCCTATATTGCCCAAAGTGCCAGGATTGCAGGTATGAGCCACCATGCCCAGCCATGGGCAAGTTTTTTTAACCCCTCTGTGCCTCATCTATAAAATGGAGATAACAAATCTATTTCACAGGACTGCTGCAAGGCTTAAGTGAATTGATACATATACGGTGCTTAGAACAATAACAGTTTCAGAGGTGTTCAAAGTTAGCAGCTCAGGCACTAGCCTTGTCATTTTCCTTCTCCAAGGTTTTACAGCAAGTTAAAATGAAGCTGGAGTTCAGCCAATCTTTGGAATCCTAAGAAGCACAAGAAATTTAATAACAGCAGTCGTAACGTAGTTACATCTTGCTTTACAGTTTACAAAGTTCTACCATGCCTTTTTTTCTCATTTTGTTCTCATAAGAGCCTGGGGTAGATGAAGAAGTTCCTGGTGGCGCCATTTTATAGGTTAGGAAACTTGACTCTTAGAAAGAGGAAGTGATTGAGCCAAGAAGGTTTTGATGGCTGTACAGTCTGTGTCTGCCCTGTCCCCACCTTCTGCAAGGGTAATAGTGAATCATGACTAATAGGAGGTGCAGACACACCTTCTCCAAAGGTTTGTAGTTAAATAAGGCAGCACGTGGAATGGACAGACTGGAGACAGTCCTCACCTCATGTGGAACCTAGGACAGGTAAGGCCCTGTCCTCCACCCCAGAGCTCACTTTGTCTGAGAGCAGCTGACCAGCAGTGGAAGACATTTGCTCAGCGATATATTAGTTATGGCTGCAAAAGCCCAAGAATTCATCCCCAAGGCAATTAAGATAAACAGCAAATAGAGGATGGGTGCCTTGGCTCACACCTGTAATCCCAACACTTTTGGGAGGTTGAAGTAGGAGGATTACCTCAGGTCAGGAGTTCAAGACCAGCCTGGCCAACATGGTGAAACCCTCCCTCTACTAAAAATACAAAACTTCGCTGGGCGTGGTGGCAGGCAACCTCGGGAGGCTGAGACAGAAGAATCGCTTGAACCCCAGAGGTGGAGGTTGCAGTGAGCCGAGATCGCGCCATTGCACTCCAGCCTGGGTGGCAGAGTGAGACTCTATCTCAAAAAAAAAAAAAAAAAATCAAATAGTAATTTGCCAAAAGTTTTTAGCAATGAACTTAGGTTCATTAAAACACATTGGTATTTATACCCTGAGCAAACAGGAGTCCTCCTGTGTTCTGGGCACTGGGTGGGGCACAGGGGCATCACCAGATGCAAACTTGATCTTGACTAGGAGGGCCCCTCCTAGTCAAGTAAATTCAGACCTTAAGTCAGTAAATCCTAGCCACTCCTTTAGTCTTCATCATTGGCATTTGTTGGTTTTCCTCTTCTTCATGGCCCCAAATGTCTGCTCTCTTTTTATTATATGATCTATGTCCTTTATAGCAACTCACCTCACAACCTTTTCAGAAAAAAAGGACTCAATACAGGAAAGGAAAAACAGCTGCGATGTTTTGTTAACCTCTGGTTTTTCCTCTCTCTCCTTCCCCGCCCACACCCGTCTTGACTCGTCTGCTGAACAAAGCATTTGATCTCGGGCCGGCTGTGAACGTAGTTCCTGAGAGATAGCAAACATGCCCAACAGTGAGCCGTGTGTGTCTCCGCTGGAGCTGTTCAACAGCATCGCCACACAAGGGGAGCTCGTGAGGTCCCTCAAAGCGGGAAATGCATCAAAGGTACATGATTTTGCTGGGTTCTCCACGAAGGCAGCTGAGCCTCCCAAGTCTGTAGGGTTGTATTACTCTAGAATAGATGGTTTCCTCAATGACTGAGGTGTTTCTGTTATAATTTTTTTTTTTTTGAGAGGGAATTTCACTCTTGTTTCCCAGGCTGGAGTGCAATGGTGCAGTCTAAGCTTGCTGCAACCTCTGCCTCCCGGGTTCAAGCGACTCCCCTGCCTCAGCCTCCCAAGTAGCTGGGATTACAGGCATGTGCCACCACACCCAGCTAATTTTGTATTTTTAGTAGAGATGGGGGTTTCACCATGTTGGTCAGGCTGGTCTCAAACCCCTGACCTCAGGTGATCTGTCCACCTTGGCCTCCCAAAGTGCTGGGATTACCAGCATGAGCCACCACACCAGCCTTGGTTATAGTTTTAAATGTATTTTTCCCTTTATCAACATTGGGATGCCTGTGGTCTAAAGAGTCAGGGGTTCTCAAAGCTTTTGTGAAATACAGTGGCCCTCCAGCCCACCTCTCCCTATTTCCTGCTCAATTCTTTTAGCCGATCTTTTGGTTATGTACTCCCCATATCTGTAAATATTCTGCTTATTACATTGTTCCTTGTTGATTTTCAAGTTAGGGTCTTTCAGGTGGAAATGAAGCATTCGTACCTTCACAACCACTTCCCGTCCAGGCAGTCTCCCCGTCTGTATTGCAGTTGTAGTTAGGTCAGTATCTGTACACTGACATTATGACCATGGAAATAGACGTGGACAGCTGAACCATCACGGATAGAATGAGTACTCTAACTTTCTTGCCCAGCTTTTGTTTTCTCTGGAGTTAATATTTGTCTTAATTTCTGTTCGCTTGACTTTTTTTATGTCAGTGATACTAATGATAATGTATCTCCAAGCCCTTTCCCTGTCCAGTGAATCTTCTTTCAACACACATCAACTAGTCTATCAAGTTCATCTTCTTGAGGCGATCTCTCCCTTCTGCCTGCGTCCCTCTGGACTGGGGACTCTTGCCTCCTACACTGCCAATCTTGGCATCTTTCTTCACTGTTGACCCAGGGGTTTCTTTCACCCCTGTCGATTGGGTGCCCCGTTTCCTGCTCCTGCGTCTTATTCCTCTTTGCTTTACTCTTTGGGCAGAGCAAATCTTCCAATTGTTCTGAAAAAAAGTATTGCAAAGGAAATATTTCTGGGGGGATCTTGCCCATCTGAAAGTGTATTTATTTTACCTAAAACATGATTGATAGCCGGGCTGGGTGTAGGGTTCTAGCATGGAAGTGATTGCCCCTGGAAATGCTGAAGCCATTGCTCTATTGGCACCTAGCTTCTGAGCTTGCTGCAGAGAAGTCAGTTGCCATTCCTTTGTTTTTTCTTTTTGGAAGTTAGCAGGATCTTCTTTGTTCCAGTGTTCTGAAATTTCATGGGATGCGGGTTCAGTATGCCTTCTTTTTTTTTGTTGTTTTTTTGCCCCCCCCCGCTACCCCCCGAGATGGAATCTCGCTCTTTCACCCTGGCTGGAGTGCAGTGGCACAATCTCGACTCACTGCAACCTCCGCCTCCTGGGTTCAAGCAGTTCTCCTGTCTTAGCCTCCCAAGTAGCTGAGATTACAGGCGCCCGCCACCATACCTGGCTAATTTTTGTATTTTTAGTAGAGACGGTGTTTCGCTATATTGGCCAGGCTGGTCTCAGACTCCCGACCTCATGATCTACCCGCCTCGGCCTCCAAAAATGCTGGGATTACAAGCGTGAGCCACCACACGCAGCCTGCCTTTTAGACTAGAAACTCATGACTGTTAATTCTCAGAACTCATGATTTCTTTGATCTCTTCTGTTTTCTCTCTTCACAGACTTTTTTTTTTTTTAATTCAGAGACTGTTTCTCTGATTTTCTAACCCTCCTATTGTTTTCCATTTCTGCTGTCATTTTTAACTTCCAGGAGCATGTATGCTCCCTGAAGTTTCCTCACAGCACTCTGCCCTGACTCGTAGATACAGTACCACCCTTTTCTCTCTGAGATCTTTTTTTTTAATATTTTATTTTACTTTATTAAATCTTACTAATATTCTGTAAGGGACAAACCAGACGAGTAGGCTACAGTGAAGAAATCTTATTTTGGAGAGTTAAGAAACCACTATGGTATTTCCAGGTATTATCTTCAGTGATGCTTCTTATCTTTATTCAGGGACTCCAGGTAATATTCAGCTCCTACAGCTACCACAAATGCAGCAAATCCCCAGAATCCTTTAAACAATACATCAAAAAAGGAAACCCTCTTTGCAAAGCCACCCATGTATCTCCAAGCTTCATTGCGGCCCCATGGATCCCTTAGCCCTTTTGCAGCCAGCTTCTTCTGGATAGTTTGTAATGGTGTCCCTTCTATCTTCCATTGTCTGTAATCTGGAAGTTCCATTTTACGATGTCCATGCTCATGTCCATGTCTATGGGCCATGTCTGACAGCAATCTGACCTCTCAGGACACTCAACTCTGTCTCTCTGAGATCTTAATGGTAGTTTTCCATATGTCCTCTACATCCTTTATAATCTCAGTTTCTTCCATCTTAATCTGTTTTCTACCTGCCTTTCATATAAGAGGCAATTCTCAACTGTTTGGTGTTTCTTGGCTGTTTGCTGGTGTTTTGGGGGGTGCACTAAAAGCTGCTGGATGCACTCTTCATTGGGGAGGAGCTTATCAACACAGGTTCCACTTCCTGGAGAGTGATCAGGCTGCTCCTCTTTTGTTGGGGAATCTTTTGTGTCAAGGTCTTTAGATCTTTTCTTTAAAGTTAAGTGAGATTCCCCAGAGAAAGCTCCCCCAGTCCACTGTTCAGAGGGGGTGAGTCCCACTGCCAGAGTTCTACGGCTGAGTGGGAGAGAAGGGCTGGGCTGTGGGATCCTTCCCTGAAGCTCCCTATTCTCTGTGTGCTGCCGGTGCCCCAACTGTGCAGATTGCCCCCAGTCTAGGCACCTGTAACTCTGTCCTCTCTTGACATGAAACCTTGGAATGGAGGGGAAACTGTGACACTCCCTTGGCCGAGGGGAGAGGGATTCTCAGTAACTGCTTCTTGAAGAGACTTCAACCAGCACTCGTGTTTTCATAACCCGCTTTCCCCCCCAACTCCTGTAAGTGCCCAAGGTCACTAAGGCCTGAACTTTTGGACTATTCCATAGCAGTGTATGGTCACATTCCAGTATTTCCACAATGTCTTAGCATTTGTTTTTCTCTCATGCTGTTAGGCACTGGTCATTCATCAGCTTTCCAGCTTCTGAAACCTTGTTGCTCTCGCCCTCTTCGTGTTTCCTTTGTCCTTATGGGATTATGCTTTAAAAAAAAAAAAAAGATCTCTGCTTTTGTTGTAGTAGATTTCAGAAGTATCATCAATACGCATCTTTAACTAGAACATAAGCATTTCATTTCCTTCTGGGGTGACTCCACTCCTAGGTCCCCCAGCTTCTCCATGACTTCCATCACTTTCTTTTTTTTTTTTTTAAGGCTGTCTTACTCTGTCGCCCAGGCTGGAGTGCACTGGTGCAGTCTTGGCTCACTGCAACCTCTGCCTCCTGAGTTCAAGCGATTCTCCTGACCTGGCCTCCTAAGTAGCTGGGACTACAGGCGCCCGCCACCACACCCAGCTAATTTTTGTATTTTTAGTAGAGAGGGTTCTCACCATGTTGGCCAGGCTAATCTTGAACTCCTGACTTCAGGTGATTTGCTCACCTCAGCCTCCCAAAGTACTGGGATGACGTGTGAGCCACCACGCCCGGCCCGACTTCCAACACTTTTAACTCCTGTTATCTGTTATCTTTTCAAACACCTTGCTTGTCACCAGATGGTGTCAACCATCTCACATTCCCCAGTAGTTTACTTTGATTATTTGGGACCCTGATTAAACCTTTTTTTTTTTTTCGTGTGTGTGTGTGTGTGTGTGTGTGTGTGTGTGTGTGTGTATTTTTTGAGACAGGGTCTCGCTCTTTCCACGTTGGAGTGTAGTGGTGCAATCCTAGCTCAGTGCACCCTCAAACTCCTGGGCTCCCACCTTAGCCTACCAAGTTGCTGGGATTATAGATGCAAGCCACTGCACCCAGCTCATATTTTAAAGGAAACAAATAGTACTGAAAGAAAGTAATGTCAAAGAAAAAAAAGAAGTTTTTTACAGAAAGAGATTTACTCACCAGGTAGGGCTCAAAAGATTAAACCAAGTTGTTTTAAAGCAAAATTATAAAATAAATAAAAGACTCAGTGGGGTTATGTAATCCCATCATTTTGGGAAGTTGACAGTGGTATTTTTGTCCATTTAATATTAAATTTGAATAACATTTAGTAAATGTTTTTAGTTAGTAATTCTTAGTGACTGCAGTTATGTTCATTATTTTAGTCAACTTAATACATTTTATAATAACTCTTCCAAGTGTATTATTTGACTAATGCAATTGGCTGGCATACGTTGAAGACATCAGAGGTTGCACAATGAGACCAGAGTTAAGTGATGAAAAATTCAGAAGTACATTTGTATCTGACCCTGAAATGTCTTGGTAGTAGAAACACTTGATGTTTTGGAAATTTGAAAAATTAACTTTTAGCAAAATAGTTTGAGCCACATTGGGAACGCCAGTTCTCTGAGAGGGCACCGTCAGCTCTTTCTTGGCCTGCCGTTTATCTAGGCCATGGACCTCGAAGGTCTTTTCTGCTCCAGTGTATCTAAAGAATAAGATCCACGTCCTTCAGTAGCAGCAGCTCATTAAAGCGGCGAGTTTCCTAGGGGGAAATAAGTCAGAATCTGAGGGCTATGAGGGGAAATAGTTTGAACAGGACTGAAGAAGCAATGCTAGGTCTTAGGTATTAAAAAAGAGAGCAGAGCCTTTTTCTTCTTCTCCTTTTTGTTTAAATAACTTCTAAAATCAAAATATACCATTCATATAGAAAAATATGCTGATCATAAGCATAAGCAGCACCTCACTGAATTTTCACAAAATGACCACACCTGTGTAACCAGCACCCAAATCAAGAGCAAGCAGAGAGCACCTAGAAGCCACCCTCACGCCCCTCAGCCTCTGCCATGACTCCTCCCACCAGGGGTAGCTCTACCTGGGTTTGAACTGTATGTAATCAGGTAGTATACAGTCTTGTGTCTGGCTTTTTTTTCTGAACATCAGCTTTTGGCCAGGCTCTGTGGTTCATGTCTATAATCCCAGCACTTAGGAGGCCAAGGCAGGAGGATCGCTTGAGGCCAAGAGTTTGGGACCAGCCTGGACAACATAGTGAGACCCTGTCTCTACAAAAAATTTAAAAATTAGCCAGACATGGTGGCACACACCTGCAGTCCCAGCTACTCAGGAGACTGAAGTGAGACACTGTCTAAAAAAAAAAACTGATGTTCTGGGGTTTTTGGGGGATGGGAATCTCACTTCATCACCGAGGTTGGAGTGCAGTGGCGCAATCTGGGCTCACTGCAACCTCTGCCTCCCAGGCTCAAGCAATCCTCTCACTTCAGCCTCCTGATGAGCTAGGAACACAGGTGTGTGCCACCACACCTAGATAATTTTTTCTGTTTTTGGTAGAGACAGGGTTTTGCCATGTTGCCCAGGCTGGTCTCGAACTTATGAGCTTAGGCAATCTGCCCGCCTTGGCCTCCCAACGTGCTGGGATTACAGGCGTGAGCCACTGCACCCAGCTAACATCAGTTTTTGAATCCTGTTTCAGTGTCCTGATTCAGACACTGATTAAAACTGATTATAAGAAAATAGACAAGGTTAGCCTGCTTGTCTTATTTCGGTGCTATTCCAAAATGCAGATGGTCCTTGAGCAGGGACATTGGTTAAATGTTTGACTTTCGCAGAGCCTCCTAGTTACGAGCAGAATTAGACCAGATAGAGTATGAAATGTCAACAAAGCTAGTTATTAAGGGATATTGACTGCAGTGTACTTCAAAGCAAGGTAAGCCTTCCCATAGATAATTGGATAGATTATACGTACTAAACTGTTATTTTTTGCAAGTACTGAGCCTAGGTACTACAGAAATGAGATGGGTGGAACATACTTAGCTATCTAACCTGGGCAAACATCTCATCTATTAATCGTATCCATTGGGTTACTGATTCCACAAATCTGGCTCATTTTAATGATGAGTCTCAGATAATTTTGTAGTTTGAAACACAGATCACTCCAGAATCGCAGTCCTTTATGGCCCAAGTGCTGTATCTGATGGAACAGTTATCTCTGAATGGAGGTTGGTGTTTATAGAACATTCTGTATATGGTAAAAGGAATTTAAGGAGATTTAAAAGAAAGAATGTTCTGTATAAACTGTAAGTGGAAATGTTTGTATTTCCCTTGGTAAGCAAATTGGACTGTGTATATTCTTTGTTTGCTATCTAATCCAGCAAGGCCAATTACCGGAATAGAGCTTTAGGGCATAGCATAACTAATCAGCTTAATTAGGCCTGCTTTTCTAAACACCAGGCTTCCAGGGGTGGCCACTATGGACTCCTGCAAAAGAGTCTTTAATACATTTCCAGACTACCCAAGGGTACATTTACCTTTGCTTTTTGTTTGTTTGTTTGTTTTTTCCAAGATAGTTTGATAAGACTACAAAATGGGGTGATATAACTATTTCCCAATGAATCCCTCCTTAATTTGTAACCCAAGAGCCTACATTTTTTGTCCTTGCTTTTATCTGTTTTAGTTGCTCTTACTATCCTTAGTGGCATCATTGGTTAAGTTTCCGTAAATATTCATCTCAACCTGTGTGGAATGTAAAAACTAGTTCCAACGCAGAACTCCAGGAATCTCAATTAAAGGAGCTTGTCACACACGTTCTCTGGCATCAGTGGTGTATGAGAAATCTTTAGCATATGAACTTTGTCATAAATGACAGTGTATATTGTGTCACTGCTACTGTCCCAAAGTGTTCATGGTAGCACTAGAATAACAGATAAAAATGAAGTGTTTTCGAGCCGATGACTTGCTGTGATTCTATGGGTAAGCTCCTCTACCTCTCTGAGTCTCAGATTCTTGAGCTGGAAAAGGACAGTGACAACAGTGCCTGCCTTGTAGGGTTGTGACACTAACTAAGGTAACACGTGTGAAAGCATTTAACATAGTGCCTGCCATAGAATAGGCATTCAGCAAATATCAGCTATTAGTAATACTTTTAGCCATCACTTTTATTTCCTTTCTCAGGATGAAATTGATTCTGCAGTAAAGATGTTGCTGTCGTTAAAAATGAGCTACAAAGCTGCCATGGGGGAGGATTACAAGGCTAACTGTCCTCCAGGGAACCCAGCACCTACCAGTAATCATGGCCCAGATGCCACAGAAGCTGAAGAGGATTTTGTGGACCCCTGGACAGTACAGACAAGCAGTGCAAAAGGCATAGACTATGATAAGCTCATTGGTACGTCCTCTGCTTTCTTCCCAGAAAAAGCTGCAACTTTTAGAAGTGGTCCCATTGAGTTGATTCCATTGATGTTTTTAAATTTTGAATTAATCATAAATTCAGTGAAGCTTCAATGCCAAGAAAAAATGGATACTAAAATCTTTTGGTTGTGCATTATATTCCCAAAGGATTATTTTAAAATAAAATAACAATATAAAATATATTTCAAAATAATGATCTATAGTAGGCAGCTTAATAGAAGCTTTTCCCTTTTTTGAGCACTTCAGAACTTGGGAAAGGTCTATTGAAATGACCATTTATAACATTTAGTGGCTACAAGTCAATCATAGATTACTTAGGATTCACCTGCAGTGATACTGACTATGGACCTAGAAGGCTGGAAGTCAGCTTAAGAGCAGCGACTTCTCACATCGGGCAAGTTCTTACTGTCATGCCCTTCCTTGAGGGCCTTCCTGCTCAGGAAAGACTGTTGCCATTCCATTGAAGTCTTTACTCTGAGATCATTGCTAATTATCAGAGAAGAAACAGAACTAAAATGTTTTCATCTAAGTCAAAGCCATTTTCCATGATTTCAGTATAGACTATCAATGAGGGAAAATTCACTCGAAGACAGACATTAATTCAGTTCAAGTAATAAAGAATGTGAGAAATCATGGTTGTCAATGAATATAAATTTTACCTTAATAAACAAATATATATATATATACATATTTATATATGTGTATGTTTATATTTTGTTGTCAAAAGTTGCTAGCTGGACCGCATTCTGAATATGTTTCCCATCAGAACCCAGTCTCAGGCAAAACAGCATTTTGTGTTGTAATTTATTTCCTGTTTTGTTGGTTGTGTTGATCTCAGCTGTTGTTTTAATACAAAGACCTTTTACTTTATGTTGGGAGTAAGGACCTTTAGCAAAAGGCCTAAAGAGGTTTGTGTTCATTAAGATTGTGCACGGATCACTCACTTTTCACCTTCATTTCAGTAATATCTGATCACTAAACCTCCTGCCACCTAAGAAAGTCATCTCTTCTTTTTTTCCAGTTCGGTTTGGAAGCAGTAAAATTGACAAAGAGCTAATAAACCGAATAGAGAGAGCCACCGGCCAAAGACCACACCGCTTCCTGCGCAGAGGCATCTTCTTCTCACACAGGTCAGGGGCTTTTCACCACAGGCCTTCTCACCTGTCCTCTTCTTTTGGTTCAAAAAAATCATAAGACACTCTCTTCATAATCCACCTGGTACTGTGGGAAAAGTGATGGCCAGCTGTCGGAAGACTAAGATCCATCCTCTGTCCTGTCAGTAACCCACTGTGGGATCATGCTTGTCCATTCACCCTCAGGCTCTTAGTTTTTTCATTAGTAGACTGCCCACCTCACAAGGTGGGAATCATATTAATAGCAGGTGAGATTCTTCCCAGATTACATGCTGTAAATAAACTATAAAATGTCATGAAAACAAAAGAGAATAATATGTCCAAGTTCAGCATTTCCCATACGACAAACAGTAGGCTTCCTGAAATTCCAAACCCTCTTCCTCCTATTGTATTGACTTGCTCATAAACGATACCAAAAGACAAACCAACAGAGAATGCATGGAACAGATTATCTGTACCTTAGGCCATAAATTCCATGCAGATAACATCAAGATATGGGCAGGTTCTAAAAGAGTTTCTGCCTCTCCCAACCTACAGTTATCTGGGCTGAGGCAGCCCCATTTTTGAAGCTGTGTCCGTGGAATTTATGATCTGACGTAGGCTTGTTCTGTTCTACTGGCACTTCACGGTTACAGGAGAACACCCCCAGGACAGAGCCCAGCAGTCTGCCCAAACACTTCAAATTCTACCTGCAAAGAACTCCAGGCCTTGCTCAACCCACTTTCTGGGCAGAATATAATAAAAAATTTTCCTTAATTCACATATTATAAAACTCACTTTTTTTAAGTATACAATTAAGTGGGTTTTAGTATATTCACAAGGTTGTGAGACCATCATGACTATCTAATTCCAAAACATTTCATCACCCCAAAAGGAAACTTCTACCCATTAACCCATTTATGCCAGAAGTTGTAAAAATTTTTTGTGAAAAATCAGACCTTGGCGAATTACCTTGAGCAGTAAGATATCAATAACTCCCACAAGTTTAGCATTCCAATTATGGAACACTAGGCATAAATGGGTTAACAGTCATCCCCCATTTCTCCCTCCCCACTGGCAACCGTTAGTCTGCTTTCTCTATATCTAGATTTAGGCATTTTATATAAATGGGATCATGTAACATATGGCCTTTTGTGTCTGGCTTCTTTTACTTGGCATAACATTTTCAAGGTTCCTCCATGTTGTAGCATGTATCCATACTGGATTCCTTTTTATTGTCAAATAATATTCCATTGAATGGGTGTACCTCACATTTTGTTTATTCATTCATTAGCTGATGGACGTTTAAGTTATTTTCACTTTTTGGTTATCAACAATGCTGCTCTGACCATTTGTATACAAGTTTTTGGGTGGATATATGTTTTCAATTCTCTTGGGCATATACCTCGAAATAGAATTAATGGCTTATATAGTAATTCCATGTTTAACTCTTTGAGGAACTGACAGACTTTTCTATAGCAACTGTATCATTTTATTTTCCCACCAGCAACATAGGAAGCTTCCAATTTCTCCACATCTTCACCCACTCTTGTTATTTTCCATGTTGTTGTGTTTTATAGCCATCCTAATGGGTGTGAAGTAGTATCTCATTGTGGTTTTGACTTGTATTTCCCTAATGACAAGGATGTTGAGAATCTTTTCATGTGCTTATTAACAGTTTTTGTATCTTTAGAGAAATGTCTATTCAGATCCTTTGCCTACTTTTTAATTGGGTTGTCTTTTTATTGTTAGTTATAATAGTTCTTTCTATATTCTGGATACTAGTTTCTTATTCAAATATTACTTGCAAATATTTGCTCCCATTATATAGGTTGTCTCTTCACTCTACTGATAGTCCTTTGAAGTATGAAAGTTTTTAATTTTGATGAAGTCCAGTTTATTTTATCTTTGATTGATTGTGTTTTTGGTGTCATATCTGAGAAACCACTGACTAATCAAAGGTTGTGAAGATTTACACCTATGGTTTCTTCTCAGAGTTTTGTGGTTTTAGCTCTTACATTTCAGTTTCTGATCCTTTTTGAGTTAATTTTTGTATATTTGTGAGGTACAGCTCCAACTTCATTCTTTTGCTTGTGGGTATCCAATTGTCCCAGCACTGTTTTTTGAAAAGACTATTCTTGGCTGAGCGCGGTGGCTCACGCCTGTAATCCCAGCACTTTGGGAGGCCGAGGTGGGCGGATCACGAGGTCAGGAGATCGAGACCATCCTGGCTAACACGGTGAAACCCCGTCTCTACTAAAAATACAAAAAATTAGCCAGGTGTGGTGATGGGCGCCTGTAGTCCCAGCTACTCAGGAGGCTGAGGCAGGAGAATGGCGTGAACCCGGGAGGTGGAGCTTGCAGTGGGCCGAGATCGCGCCACTGCACTCCAGCCTGGGTGACAGAGCGAGACTCCATCTCAAAAAAAAATAAAAAAATAAAATGTGAGTACTCAAACATTGTTCTTTTTCAAGATTGTTTAAGTATTCTGTGCCCCTTGCATTTCCATATGAATTTCTGCTTTTCCATTTCTGCAAAAGCAGCAGCTGGGATTTTGATAGGGATTGCACTGAACCTGTAGATTCATTTGTAGAGTATTGTCATCTTAAAATATTAATTCATCTAATCCGTGAACATGGGATGTCTTTTCACTTCTTTGATTTCTTTCATTGATGTTTTGTAATTTTCAGTGTATACGTTTTACACTTCTTTGGTTAGATTTATTCATTAGAATTTTATCTTTTTAATGCTATTGTAAATGGCATTTTCTTAATCTCATTTTCAGATTGTTCATTGCTACTATATAGAAATACAACTGATGGCAGGGCACGGTGGCTTACGCCTGTAATCCGAACACTTTGGGAGGCCGAGGCGGGTGGATCACTTGAGGTCAGGAGTTTGAGACCAGCCTGACCAACATGGTGAAACCCCGTCTCTACTAAAAATACAAAATTGGGCAGGCATGGTGGCGGGCGCCTGTAATCCCAGCTACCCAAGAGGCTGAGGCAGGAGAATCGCTTGAACCCAGGAGGCGGAGGTGGCAGTGACCCGAGATCGTGCCATTGCACTCCAGCCTGGGCAACAAGAGCAAAACTCCGTCTCAAAAAAAAATACAATTGATGTTTGTGTATTAATCTTATATCCTGAAATTTTGCTGAGTTTATTAGCTCTAATGCTTTTTTTCTTTTTGCAGATTCGATAGGATTTTCTACATATAGGATTGTATCTCCTATGATTAAAGACAGTTTTACTTCCTCCTTTCCAATTTGGATTTTTTTTTCGTTCCTAATTTCTCTGACTTCAACTTTCAATAGGATGTTGAATAGTAGTGGTGAAAGTGAGCATCCTTGTCTTATTCCTGATCTTAGGGGAAAAGCTTTCAGTAAAGACTGAATATACACCATTTAGTATAATGTTAGCTGTGGGCTTTCTATATACCCTTCAACATGTGTTTTATTATGAAAAGATGTTAGATTTTATCAAATGCGTTTTCTGTGTTTATTGAGATGATCATGTGGGTTTTGGCCTCTATTATATTAGTATGGTGTGTCACATTGATAGGTATTTGTGTGTTTAATCAGCCTTGCATTCCTGGAACAAATTCCACTGAATCATGGTGTTGAAAATCAATTGATTTTCAATCATGGTGTATAATCTTTTTTATATGTTGCTGGATTTGGTTTGTGAGTTGCTGAGGATTTTTACATCTGTGTTCATAAGGGATATTGGTCTATAGTTTTCTTTCAATGTCTTTGGTTTCGTATCAGGGTAATACTGGCCTCGTAGAATGAGTTGGGAAGTATTTCTTATTCAATTTTTTTTGGAAAAGCTTGGGAAGGATTGGTATTAATTCTTTTTTGAACATTTGATAGACTTTACCAGTGAAAATGGGGTTTTGGGCTTTTCTTTTAGGAAGTTTTTGATTACTAATTCAGTCTTTTTGTTTGTTCCAGATCTGTGTATATTTTCTATTTCTTCTTGGGTTCATTTCAGTAGTTTGTTTCTAGGAATTTGTCTGTTTCATCAAGGTTATCTAATGTATTGGTATACAGTTATTCATAGTATTCCCTTATGTAGTAATCCTCTTTATTCCTGTAAGGTCAGTAGTAATACCCCTTCTTATATTCCTGATTTTGGCCATTTGAGTCTTCTTTTTTATTCCACCCCCCACACACATACATACCCAGTCACTTTGGTTCCAAGTTTACTAATTTTATTGGTTTGTAGTCAGCATTTTGTATCTTAGCACGGCATGGTTCTTCTCACCGCCTTTGTGGCTTATTTACTAACTGCAGTGTAGTAATCCTGTAGCCTCTTGGCTTAGGAAAGCATAGGACCTGAGGCATTTACCCCTTCTCAAGTTTCAGACTGCCCCTCTGTCTAATTTTGTCATCTGTAAAATTGGGGATTAAATGAGATCTACCATGCACAGTCAAGCTTCAAGTGGTGGGCAGGTGACTGGGTTCCCTTAGTAGCTGAATGAGTCTCTGCTGGAATCCATCCTCATAAAACATGATCTCAAAATTGGAACCCAGTAAATTTCTGCACGCTTGTCAGGAGCACCTCACCCCAGGACCGAGCACACAGTGAGTTCTCAGATGCTCCATATAAACACAAGAAAAGCAGCTCGTGGCACAGCTGCATTTTTTTCTCTTCTGTAAGCCCATATGGTTAGTTGTGAGAACCAAAGAAGGATTCTTTCCTTCCAAAATTATGGGTTATTTTCTTTCCTTATTTCAAAAACAGTATGTGAGCATTTCATAGGGAAAAAAAGTGAAAACTAAGCCCAAAAACCAGAACACCCACAATTGTGTCTGTCCAGAGATAAGCAATGTTGACCCTTGGCTTGGGGAATATGAGGAGAAGTCACTTTCAGAATACTGTTCTCTAGACTCTCCTACCCAGACCTCTGGAAAAGGTAGTTATTCCTCTTGTATTTGGGGACACTTTACCCCGAAACAAAGGACATTCATCCTGGAGTGTTGGTTTCCCACCCTGCTGAACATTGGAACTCCTCACGGAGCTTTTTAAAAATACACATTCCCGGCCAGGCGCAGTGGCTCACACCTGTAATCCCAGCACTTTGGGAGGCCGAGGTGGGCAAATCATGAGGTCAGGAGTTCAAGACCAGCCTGGCCAACATAGTAAAACCCCATCTCTATTAAAAACACAAAAAATTAGCTGAGCATAGTGGCGAGTGCCTACTATGCCCAGCTACTCGGGAGGCTGAGGCAGGAGAATCACTTGAACCCAGGAGGCGGAGGTTGCAGTGAGCAGAGATCAAGCCACTGCACTCCAGCCTGGGTGACAGAGTGAGACTCTGTCTCAAAAATAAATAAATAAACAAACAAACACATTCCCAGAGAGTGCCTCAGATCCATTGAATCAGTCTCTGGAGGTGGGGCGCAGGCAGCTGTGATTGGAAGCAGCCTGGTAGGGAGGGGGATGACTCTAGAGTGACTCGCAGATGAAGGTACCTAGTCCCAAGCTGGCTGAGGGGCCCAGATAGATCTCCAACTGGGGACTTGACCTCTAAACTCCCAGAGGACAATTCTTACTTTCCCTGCTAAGCCAGGACTGTCTGGTCCCATGCAGTTTGCCTGGTATTGGTCTGAGAGTCCTCGGGGCTGGGTGATTCTGAGCAAGGATCATATGGTGTTGGCCTGGTATCCTCAGGGAAGTGTACCAAGCTCACAGTATGTCGGCACTGATGTTTGGAGGGATTCCAAGAGTCCCAGTAACTGCACAGCTGGATCCATCTTTTAAACACGTTATTCCAAACCTACACATCTTGTCTAAAACACTCACAGGAGAAACCATTTCAGTAGAAGTTTCCTGTCATTTTTATATCGTAAGCACCAAAGGTAACAAACTCTAGTTATTATCCATGTTGTTTCATCTCTGTCTATATTTTTCATTTCCAAAAGTGCGTTAGTGCCTTGATATTTTTCTCAGAAAATCACACTCTTCCTCTTCTCCTTTTTCCTTTAGAGATATGAATCAGGTTCTTGATGCCTATGAAAATAAGAAGCCATTTTATCTGTACACGGGGCGGGGCCCCTCTTCTGAAGCAATGCATGTAGGTCACCTCATTCCATTTATTTTCACAAAGTAAGTATTGGATCTTATGGCTTTTCTTACTCTCTTAGTGAATTGAGAATGTTGCTTATAAACCATGTTTAGAACTGACAAGATCATGCTAGTTCATTTGCTGAGCTACTAAGATGTCAAGAGTTGGCACTTTTTTGGCTTCCATTCACTTTGTTCCTGGGCTCACTTTAGAGGACCATGGAGTGATGGGGAGAGCACAGCTTTGGAGTCAGCCAGGCCTGCTCCTCTTCTCATCCTGCTCCCTGTCTGCACGGCCATGGGCCGGCTACTTCTCTGAGCCTAAGTTTCCACATCTGCAAGATGAGAGTGAAGATACCTACCTCATAAAACTACTGTAAGGCTTGAAAACAAAGTGTGTAGAGCGGCTAACACAGAGCACACAGGGCCATCTGGGTCACTAAATGGTAGTCAAATTCATATCACAATTCAAATGGTGATTTTGTAGGCAAGGAAGTTTTAACATACATTGTAAGTAGGAACTGTGTTTTCAGATGCACGATGGCGTTCCTCCACAGGGGAAATGAGACGTCAGCTTTCTCCCCCTGTGTTTCTTTAGGTGGCTCCAGGATGTATTTAACGTGCCCTTGGTCATCCAGATGACGGATGACGAGAAGTATCTGTGGAAGGACCTGACCCTGGACCAGGCCTATAGCTATGCTGTGGAGAATGCCAAGGACATCATCGCCTGTGGCTTTGACATCAACAAGACTTTCATATTCTCTGACCTGGACTACATGGGGTAAGGAGAAAACGTCTGGCTGCCTTTTCAATAGGTAGAGGAGGATGTCAATTTGTCATGACCACAGCTAAATTCGAAACAACTGAAATGGTCTTAAGGCCTAGTAAATGTTCTTCTTCCTTTATTAAATGCTATGAGTGGCCAGTCATGGTGACTCACACCTGTAATCCCAGCACTTTGGGAGGCCGAGGTGGGCGGGTCACAGAGGTCAGGAGTTCAAGACCAGCCTGACCAACATGGTGAAAACCCGTCACTATTGAAAATACAAAAATTAGTTGGGTGTGGTGGCGTGCACCTGTAAGCCCAGCTACTCAGGAGGCTGAAGCAGGAGAATCGCTTGAACCCGGGAGGTGGAGGTTACAGTGAGTTGAGATCATGCCATTGCACTCCAGCCTGGGCAACAGAGTGAGACTCCATCTCCAAAAGGAAAAAAAAAATGCTATGAGCTGGTTTATTGGTTTTATTTACCAATAATTTTGAAAGTGAAAAGCTGTGTATGTAAATAGAAAGGATTAAGTGATATCAGTATCTTTAAAGACTCGATTATTGTCTCCATAATTACATTTACAGAAATCTAAAATATGGGCTCAGCCACAGCATGATGGCATTTCAGATTTTCATCCTCAGCTGTGCCAGGAAGTCCTGCCTTGCAGTTTCTCGCCAAGGATAGTCAGTCTTCCAGAGTTATGTCTTCCTCCTTTTCAACGCACCTTTTCCTCACAGAGAAAAGACTCAGTGGTTACACAGTTCCCTCAGTCTAGTTCTTTTAATCAGCCATTTAATAAACCAAAATATTTCATTCTGAAAATCCTGCAAGTTTCATCCCAAATGATTACCAAGAAATGTGTTAGAAAAATAAGACTTTGGTCAACCATCACAAGAAGGATACTATCTAGCTCAACAAATGTTTCTTGAGCACCTAAGTTGTGGTACTCCCCTAATGTGAGATACTCTTCTAAGTCATGGTACTCCCCTAAGGCGTGGTCTCTCCTAAGGCATGGTACTCCCCTAAGGCGTGTTACTCCACTCCCCTAAGACGTGTTACTCCTCCCCTAAGGTGATTCCCCAGAAGGAGTGTGTTCATTGCTATGCTCCTGCAGCCCAGGTTGGGCTGTCTGCACGGCCATGGGCCAGCTACTTCTCTGAGCCTAAGTTTCCACATCTGCAAGATGAGAGTGAAGATACCTACCTCATAAAACTACTGTAAGGCTTCAAAACAACATGGGCCCTCCCATGTTAGCTCACCTTCAGGGACCATGCCGAGGCAGGATAAAAGGGACACTAGAGGGGCAGGTGAGCAGTGAGCACAGGAGGACTTGCTTAGAGCCGCATCCCCAGAACGTTCCCTCTTATAAGACCTTAAAACTGAGTAGTGGCAGCCAGGCATGGTGGCTCATGCCTGTAATCCCAGCACTCTGGGAGGCTGAGGTGGGTGGATCACAAGGTCAGGAGGTCAGGAGTTCGAGACCAGCCTGGCCAATATGGTGAAACCCCATCTCTACTAAAAATACAAAAATTAGCCGGGTGTGGTGGCACGCTCCTGTAGTTGCAGCTACTTGGGAGGCTAAGGCGGAAGAATCACTTGAACCTGGGAGGCGGAGGTAGCAGTGAGCCGAGATCGTGCCACTACATTCCAGCCTGGGCGACAGAGTGAGACTCTGTCTCAAAAAAAAAACAAAACAAAACAAAACTGAGTAGTGGTTTTATATCCATTGAGAGCAATGTATACCCTGATAGGAAATCTCGCCCTTCTATCAGCCAGTAAACCTGTTAGCTTTCTAATTTTACCTATTAGATTTTTTTTTTTTTGAGACGGAGTTTCACTCTGTCACCCAAGCTGGAGTGCAGTGGCACGATCTCGGCTCACTGCAAGCTCTGCCTCTCAGGTTCACGCCATTCTCCTGCCTCAGCCTCCCAAGTAGCTGGGACTACAGGTGCCCACCACCATGCCCAGCTAATTTTTTGTATTTTTAGTAGAGACAGGGTTTCACTGTGTTAGCCAGGATGGTCTCGATCTCCTGACCTCGTGATCCGCCCACCTCAGCCTCCCAAAGCACTGGGATTACAGGCATGAGCCACCACGCCCAGCACCTATTAGATCTTTTAAAATTACTTCTCTTGGTTCAGCCATGTGAGCGTGGAGGCCCTGTGGCATCCTTGAAGGAAGGGAAATAGACAGGGATCGAGATCCTGGCACCTGGGTTTAGTGGCTGTGTGTCATAGCAGCCATGTCTATGAAATGGGATCAAACAAGAACATAGATGTCATCATTAGTATAGTTTTCTTTCTTTTTTTTTTTTTTTGAGACAGAGTCTCACTCATGGGTTTTGCCATGTTGGCCAGGCTGGTCTCAAACTCCTGACCTCAAGTGATCCCCCCACCTCAGCCTCCCAAAGTGCTGGGATTACAGGTGTGAGCCACCGCGCCCAGCCGTATTAGTATAATTTTCATGTCACTTTATTTCCTTATTCTCGCCCCATTCCATACAATGATTCAACTGATTGAACCTTGGCAGAGACAACCGTGGGTTCTGCTTCTCCCTTTCCAGTCAGGCAGTGCTGCTGGCATTGCCCAGTAGCTGCTGTCCTCTTCCCACACCACCACTGCCCCCACCAGCCAGTGATATCCCTAAAACTCAGAGCTAATCTCATCTTCCACTTGCGGGTCTTTCCCAGTTCTCCTCCTTAGATGACATTGAAAATTCTCACCTTTCGCTTAGCACACGAGCCCTTTCGTGATTGGCATGGGAGGAGCCATCCACTGTGTGGCCTGGGCATGGGAGGAGCTCCTCTCTGCCTGCTTCCTCCACTCTGCTCATTTGTTCTACATATATTTATTGGACATCTGCTATATGCCAGACTCATGCTGAGGGTACAGCAGGGAGCGAAACCATTATCTCAGCAGCTGTGTAGAGCCTCTCTTCTAATGGGGAGAATCAGCTAACAGGTGATCAATCAGGTGATAATAAGGTCTATGGTGATAATAGGGACAAAGGGCAGGGGTAGAGAAGACTGTGGTCAGGAGATGATAGTGCCTGCACTGCATATAAAGTGCTTCAAGCCACGCCTGGCACCTGGAGAGTGCTCAGTAAATGTTGTAATCTAAAATCTCTTCCCACTTTAAACCCTGTCTGAGAGTGAAAAGCAGGTGCCCTCCCTGGGGTAACTGGTGGTTCAGCCACATGTGATATACAGTTAGGTGTGTTCACTGCAGCCAGTGAGAAGCCTCCATGTGCCGGCACTGGCATGGCTGCTGTTGCGTGATGGGTCCGTCCCAGCTGTGCAGGGGGACAGCCGTCCCTTGAGGGGAGGATCACGCGTGCTCACGGTGCAGCACCTGCATTCACCCTGCAGCCAGCACAGTGGCAGCAGCTTGCAGCAAGTAATAACCAGTCTTCTAAGAAAGGGCAGCGTGCTCTAACTCAGAAATACCAGTCAGACACCGCAAAGCTACAGTCCTGCCACAGTTTGGGGGTACTGGAGACTTTCCCTCCTTGTAGGGGTTAGGGTGTCCCAGGTGCCTCAATCCCAAGGGCGCATGGAGTCTTTGCTGCAGCCCATCTCCCCAGGTGACAGAAAGCTGCTGTCGTTACTGGCTGTGAGGCCTGCTGCGGTGCCCAGGAGGGACCCTCCCTGCCTGCGGTGTTCCTGGCTTGCTTGGCAGGAAGACAAAGGCCGCATCTTCCCAGGCGGTGCTGCTGTTGGCTGTGCTCTTGCTCTCTGTTGTTTCCATTGTGCTGAGTGGGTGACACAGATGCTGGGTTCTCCTGGCATGCCCCTTCATGGTACTGCGCCCGCCCTCTCCAGTGCCCTCCAGGGCCTGAAACTCAGCCGGCTGCTAGGCGAAAGACACAGTCCATCCCTCCCGTGCTGCCTCTGTTCAACCTGGACAGACCTTGGCACTGACCTTGACCGTAACAGGCCTCCCAGCATTGTGCTTCGCCCAGCACAAATGGCCAGTGTCCCTGCACTCCTGACACCCCACCGCACCTGCACAAAGACATTCAGTAGTTCTCCGCCCTGTCCCAAAAGTCTAAACTCTTCTAAAGGATAAGATGTGGTGAGAAAAGCATAGGCTTTGGGGCCAGGTGAATCTGTGTTGGGATCCCAGCCCCTGTACTCACTGGGCCTGTGACTATGACCCTGAACTTCTTTGAGCCTAGTCTTTAACTGTAAGGTGGAGGCAATGCTACTACTTTGAAGGGGATTTTAGTAGTATTGACACATATGCAGCACCTAGCACAGCTCCTCCACATGGTGCAAACACTTAAAAGACACCAGCCTTCCCCCTTTTCCCTCGTAGTGTCTGACACATGGTAGGGCCTAGAGGAAAAGCTACTGAATATAGTAATACAAAGATGCAATATAAGAAGCCACTTGGCTGGGCGTGGTGGCTCACACCTGTAATCCCAGCACTTTGGGAGGCCAAGGCAGGCGGATCACCTGAGATCAGGAGTTTGAGACCAGCCTGGACAACATGGTGAAACCCATCTCTACTAAAAATACAAAAATTAGTCAGGCATGGTGGCGAGCAGCTGTAATCCCAGCTACTCAGGAGGCTGAGGCAGGAGAATTGCTTGAACCCAAGAGGTAGAGGTTGCAGTGAGCCAAGATCATGCCACTGCACTCCAGCCTGGGCTACAGAGTGAGACTCTGTCTCAAAACCAAAAAAAAAAGAAGCCACTCTGGGTTCTGCCAAACTCCTACACCCCACTGTGTTTGCTGCTTCTTCAGCCTAGTTCCCTCTGGTAGCGGAATGGCTGCCACAGATTCAGGCCTGGTACCCACACCCCTCACCATCCAGAAGAGAGAGTTGGGTTGCTTGAATCAGCCACTGTGGCCTAGCCCTGTTGCTGTGGATAGGGTCAGTTCTGCCCAAACAGCAGTGGGGAGCAGTGGCCAGAGGCTAGGAGGACCAGCTGCACTGAGACAGGCCTTCCTCCTTCTCGGGCCGTGGGTTTCTATCCATACGCTCATCCGACAACAAGCAGATGGTCTCCCACAACACAGTATGTCTCAACTAAGAAGCTCCTGGGGGCTCCCAGACTTGAGCTCTACAGCCCACTGAACTGCTGACCCTGGCAGAATTTAAATTTTTCATGCTAGCTGCGAGTCTCTGAATCTGCTTGTGTTTTTGCCTTGTTCGTATGTCTGCTTCACGTTGGTTTCACACTGGTTTCTGCCTTTCCCAATCAACTCCACAGGTAAACGTGTGTCTGCTTTGCCTGATGCAGGTATCTTTGCCTACAGATGACTTCCTGGCACCTTCCTGGTGCTTATGTGTTGACCACAATGTGGCCCCGAGTCTGGCCCATGCCACTACTCATTGGCATCCAATTTTAACAACTGTGACTTTGCCTTCAGTGAAGGCCGCCCTCCCGTTTGAGATTTCATTCTCATTGTCTTTGCAGGATGAGCTCAGGTTTCTACAAAAATGTGGTGAAGATTCAAAAGCATGTTACCTTCAACCAAGTGAAAGGCATTTTCGGCTTCACTGACAGCGACTGCATTGGTAAGGGGCCACTGCTGCTGTGGACCACTCCCTGCACCCTTCAAAAAGGAGCAGAGTTCTGGAGGAGACACATGCCTGGTTTAAATATCTCTGAGATATTAGCATTTGCAACTGTCTCTTTTAGTAGGACACCCAGGCGTGGGTGGGTCATCGTCGTCCTGGAATCTGACTAGCTAGTGTAATGCATTGAGCAGCTTCTCTGGGTTGGGTGAAGCTGCACTTCAGGATGTAAGTCTGTCCCTCTCCTGTCACCCATCTTAAGGTTTAGAAGAAAGAAAAATCTAAGGATGACTTTGGAGTTCCAACAGTTCTGGTGGGACCCCAGTCAGTGTAGGGTGGCCTTGGATGGAACCCAGGGGTGATGGAGAAGAACAGCTGGGTCTGCCGCCCATGCGAGGGCCTTTGAGTCTTTGTCTCCCTGGGCCTCAGTGTCCCCACATGTAAGATGAGGGGCTTGACTCGAGGTCTTCTGGAGCCTGCTCTCCTTCCACGGCTCCACCCCAGCAGATGTGCAAATGGTTTGCCTCCCACGTGCATGCCTTCATGGCCCTCTCCGTAAATCTCCACGTGTCTTTCAGATGCACTGGCTTTGTAGACTTTTAGACTTTTGGTCCTTGAGACTTGTGGCTGGGCCTTCTGATCCCCTCCTCTACTTCATGTTTGGTGCATGGCTTCAGGCCTAGCAGGCCTCTGAGGCCTTCAGTCAGCTGCCAGCCAAGACAGCTCCCTGGGATGTGCTGCCGGGGCTGTCCGTGAGGAGCGTTCACCCTGCTTGGAGCCAGAGCCACAGCGGCGTGTGCTCCACGGCATCACGGTCATGCTGGGCCAGCCGCGTGCCCAGGGCCCAGAAACCTCTGAGCTCACCCAACGGTCTGGGTACTGCCACTCAGTGGGGGCTGGCGTGGCACCACCTGTCAGGGGCCATAGAGAGGTAAAAAGTTCTGCTTCTGCAGGTCTAAGCAAATACTAATGACAGTAACAACAGCAACAACATCCAAAACACTGAAAACTTTTAAATACCAAAATACATTCATCATAACTTCTGATAATTAAAGGTGGAACGGCCTGAATGCCCAATGGTTAGAGAATAGTTAAATAATATGATACATTGACAGGATAGAATATACTTAGTAACAACATGGATAGTCATTACAATGAAAAAGGCAAGGAAGGCCAGGCGTGGTGGCTCACACCTGTAATCCCAGCACTTTGGGAGGCCGAGGTGGGCAGATCACGAGGTCAAGAGATTGAGACCATGCTGGCCAACATGATGAAACCTCATCTCTACTAAAAATAAAAAAATCAGCTGGGTGTGGTACACATCTGTAGTCCCAGCTACTCGGGAGGCTGAGGCAGGAGAATCACTTGAACCCAGGAGGCAGAGGTAGCAGTGAGCTGAGATCAAGCCACCGCACTCCAGCCTGGCAACAAAGCGAGACTCCTTCTGAGAAAAAAAAAAAAGGAAAAGAAAAAGCCAAGAAAAGACCAAATATAGTGTAATCACAACAAAAATGCATAGAGTAAAATATATAAAGAAAATGGATGAAATGAGACACATTGCAACTATACAGCTCGTTCTTTCTACTTTTTCTGTATTTCATTTAGATTTTCTTTAATGATTATTTTATAATGGGGAGAAAACCTGTTTTTGTTCATTCCTTTATTAACTAAGCAGAACAGGAACTCATCTCACGTGTAAAAACACTTTTTCTCATTTTCAGGGAAGATCAGTTTTCCTGCCATCCAGGCTGCTCCCTCCTTCAGCAACTCATTCCCACAGATCTTCCGAGACAGGACAGACATCCAGTGCCTTATCCCATGTGCCATCGACCAGGTCAGCAGGCAGAACCAAGGCTCTCTAAGTCTGGGGCATTGATAGCAGGTTCCTCTTACTCTTCAGCGGGGAGAGGTATTGAAAGATATGCCGGGCAGCCAGGCAGGGTGGCCATGTATACCTATGTAACAAACCTGCATGTTCTGTACATGTATCCCAGAACTGGAAGTAAAATTTTTAAAAAAAAAAGGAAAAGATATGAAGGGGAGGAGGGAGTGAATTTCTTTGGTTGGAAGCATGAGAGCCTTCTGTGAAGATGCTCACAGGGACTGCTCACGGCTGAAAGCTGGCATGTTTTCCGGCCGCCCTCATCAGGGTCCTTACTCTCCCCACAGGATCCTTACTTTAGAATGACAAGGGACGTCGCCCCCAGGATCGGCTATCCTAAACCAGCCCTGCTGCACTCCACCTTCTTCCCCGCCCTGCAGGGCGCCCAGACCAAAATGAGTGCCAGCGACCCCAACTCCTCCATCTTCCTCACCGACACGGCCAAGCAGATCAAAACCAAGGTGAGCAGTGGCCCGGGCAGAGGGCAGCCAGTGAGAGCAGAAACATGCCCTGGGGGGGCACACGCACGCACACCACTGCACAGTGCTTTGGGCCTCAGCCACCCAGCCACCGTAGCAATGCTGAACTCCAGGATTGCCAACTATGCTCCCTACAGAACTCAAGGCAGCCTGTCCTTCCCACATGAATCAGGTAAATTTGTTTTGTTTCCTTTCATTTAGGTAAAATTTTGAATTTTTTTTCTTTTTTTCCTTTTCTGCTTTTCTTACCATAACTGTTCTGCAAGCAAAGTCATGGCAATTTCCTTAAAGTTATAATTAGTGTGGATGTTATTAAATAATGGAAAAGATTTGTGTATATTTCTCATCATCAGCTGTGTTCCAGGGGCTGGACCCCGTGTCTTATTTATGTTTTCTCATGTTTCATTCTCACTGGGAGGTGGTGGTGCTATTCCCTTTAAAGATGAGATGATGAGGCTTAGAGAAGCCCAGCCACTTGACCAAGTTTCCACCACCGGGAATCAGCAGCACT
This sequence comes from Pongo abelii, assembly GCF_028885655.2. NCBI lineage: Eukaryota > Metazoa > Chordata > Mammalia > Primates > Hominidae > Pongo > Pongo abelii. The sequence continues at coordinate 104,768,135 of NC_072000.2, read as the reverse complement.
GCTCTCCTGGCCATGAGCAGCCATTACCAAGCAGGGGTTAGGAGCTGATTTTCTCCCAGAGAGTGTTCTCACTGAGAGACACAGAACTGAGAAATGTCCTTCCACAGGACAGTCCTGCTGGCCCCGGGAGGGATGCATGCAGCAGGCATTCAGCAAACATTTGACAAATCACTAGAGAAACTAAAAGGAGAAGTTAGTTTGAGCTTCCTTATTTTGCATGGCCCCAGTTCTGTTGCCTGGTTCCTAAACTGCCAGTGTATATATAATTGCCTCACTGTTACACAAAGCAGTTGACATTTTCTTTGGAATCAAGTGTGTGTTTGCAGGCTAGAAGATTGCAGTGGGAATGCTGGGAACTGTATTTGAGGGATGTCACATGCCCTCTGAGTCACTGCCCCTGACCCTTCTGGAAAGTCCCAAGCAGGTTCTGGTTGAAAATGGGGAAGCCTTTCATATCAAAACTTCCTAAGACATGCCCTCCGCCAACTCTCCCCACTCACTTGGAAACTGGTATAATTGGAGACTTTTCTTTCCCTTTCACTTCTGGCCGAAACTTCCGGAGCACACAGTGCAGAGTGGGGAGGGAAGCGCCATTGGAAAAGTCCTCTGTTTTATTTTGCTTCTGAGAAGTTGTTTTGAAAAAGTTGTTTATGGCCAGGTGTGATGGCTCACACCTATAATTCCAGCACTTTGAGAGGCCAAGGCAGGTGGATCACCTGAGGTCAGGAGTTCGAGACCAGCCTGGCCAACATGGTGAAACGCCATCTCTAGCAAAAATACAAAAATTAGCCACGCTTGGTGGCAGGCACCTATAATCCCAGCTACTCAGGAGGCTGAGGCAGGAGAATTGTTTGACCCTGGGAGACAGAGGTTGCAGTGAGCCAAGATTGCACCACCGTACTCCAGCCTGGGCAACAGAGTGAGACTCCGGCTCAAAAAAAAAAAAAAGAAAAAGAAAAGAAAAACTTGTTTATGGATCTGGAACATTTATCATTCACTTAGGGACCAGCAGAGCCCTCGAGGTGAGCAGTTAGCATGAGGTCAGGAAACACAGAGGCCTACAGACGGTCACTGGGCCTGCAGGCTTCTTGTGGGGCAGAACAGGGCCCAGCCAGGCCCTCACTCTAAATCCCCATGCCCGACTTCAGCTCCAAAATCAGAATCTCCACACTAGAGAAGAGAGGGCACATCTGCTCCAGCCTCCTCCTAAAAATAACAGGTTCAGGCAGGGTAGTGGCACGTGCCTGTAGTCCCAGATACTCAGGAGGATGGCTTGAGCCCAGGGATTCAAGGCTGCAGTAAGCTACTATTGTGCCTGTGAATAGCCACTGCACCCCAGCTGGGGTGGCACAGTGAGGCCTCATCTCTAAAATTAAAAAAATAAAAATAGTAGCACAGTGCTGACGACTCAGGTGGCTTTGCTGAGTGAGTACCTGCCACCTGCACACAGTCAGCCTGTGTTATCTAACTTTATCCCAACTACCACCCTAGCCAGTCGTGTCCATTCAGCATCATTTCCTGTCACACAGAATCGCACTGATCACCCACTTCCATCATCTTAGTTGCTGGCAGCAGTGCTCCGTACCCATCCCCAAGTCGGCCCTCCATCTGTTTTCCTGTAAGTCAGGCCTGTAGGCTGGTTCCTGCATCACTGAGGACCGGTCACGTCAAGGAGGCAGAACTGAGCCACTCAGTTCTCGAGCTCCACCCAGAAGCCTGATGTCCCAGGAGCCAGCCTGGTCCTGCCAATCCCTGTCACATATGGCAGGTTCCTGACACTCTGGGCCTGATTCCCTTCACCTGTAAGATAGAGAAAGCACTACAAAGGTCATCGGGTTGTTGGGGATAAAATGCATGTCACAACCCAAACAGCCTCCATGGATGGCACATCTGCTGTGTGCCTACCATGGGACAAGCCTGGGAAGAGGGAGTGTGCAGGTGGTGGTGATGCCAGCACATCTTGAAAAACATGCAGCAGACACCAGTTTCCTCGTTCTCCTCTCAGATAAAGGTCTGGGAACTGGCCTTTCAATATCCTCTTCAAACTGCCCCCGGAGTCCAGGACCTGTGTTCTCAGACTTTCTTCCTGACACTGGAGCTTCTTCCCCAAGGCCCAGCAGGGAGGGCTGTGGCCACCACATAGCAGTGACTCCATCAGGTACTTAGATGCTAGGAGACACCACTACTAGGTGATTTTTTTCTTCCTCCTGTTTATTGGTACTTTCCATAGTTTTTCGTTCTATAACTTTTTCTTTTCTTTTTTTTTGAGACAGAGTCTCACTCTGTCGCCCAGGCTGGAGTGCAGTGGCACAATCTCGGCTCACTGCAAGCTCCGCCTCCCAGGTTCATGCCATTCTCCTGCCTCAGGCTCCCGAGTAGCTGGGACTACAGGTGCACGCCACCATGCCCGGCTACTTTTTTGTATCTTAGTAGAGACGGGGTTTCACCGTGTTAGCCAGGATGGTCTCGATCTCCTGACCTCGTAATCCGCCCACCTTGGCCTCCCAAAGTGCTGAGATTACAGGCATGAGCCACCGCGCCAGCCCCTCACATGGGCCTTGCCTGAGCCTCTCCCGTGACTACTGCTTTCCCTGCCCAGCCTCTCAGCAGTGCCCTGCCAAAATGGAGACCGGCGCCTTTGCCCCAACACTTGTCTGCTCCGTTTGCACAATCCCAACTTATCTAGTTAGGAATCTGCTCTAGAATTTTGTGTGTGTGTGTGTGTGATGGAGTTTCACTCCTGTTGCTCTGGAATTCTGTGTGTGTGTGTGTGTGTGTGTGTGTGTGTGTGTGTGATGGAGCTTCACTCTTGTTGCCCAGGCTGGAGTGCAATGGCACAATCTCAGCTCACCGCAACCTCCGCCTCCCGGGTTCAAGCAATTCTCCTGCCTCAACCTCCCAAGTAGCTGGGATTACAGGCATGCGCCACCACGCCCAGCTAATTTTGTATTTTCAGTTGAGACGGGGTTTCTTCATGTTGGTCAGGCTGGTCTCAAACTCCTTACCTCAGGTGATCCGCCCGCCTCGGCCTCCCAAAGTGCTGGGATTACAAGTGTGAGCCATTGCACCCGGCTGCTCTGGAATTCTTTTAAGGAGACTTACTAAACATAACAACTTAGAATTTATTGACTCTGCCCACCTTTTTTCCCATTAAAAAAATGTTAAGGCTGGGCAAAGTGGCTCATGCCTGCAGTCCCAGCACTTTGGGAGGCCAAGGCAGGCGAATCACCTGAGGCCGGGAGTTCAAGACCAGCCTGGCCAACATGGTGAAACCCTGTCTCTACTAAAAATACAAAATTAGCCAGGCATGGTGGCAAAAAAAAAGTTAAGGGGCCGAGCACAGTGACTCACACCTGTAATCCCAGCACTTCGGGAGGCCAAGGCAGGCAGATCACTTGAGCCCAGGACTTCAAGACCAGACTGGGCTACATGACAAAACTTGGTCTCTACAAAAAATAGCAAAAAATTAGCCAGGCTGGTGGCACACACCTGTACTCCTAGCTACTCAGGAGGCTGAGGCAGGAAGGTAACCTGAGACCAGGAGGTCAAGGCTGCAGTGAGCCATGATCACACCACTGCACTCCAGCCTGGGCAACAGACTAGAGATCCTATCTAAAAAAAAAAAAAAATTAGGGTGACATTTTCTCAGATGCTCACTGAAAGAATTTTGAAGGAGTTTTGCGTATTTTTTCTGGCTTTTATTAGCCCTAATTACTCCGTGATTACCTTTAACAATTCCTAAATGTCATTGCATTTCTGAGTTTTTCAGCTCTTGACAGTGTTGCCTGTTTGTAAGTGGAGACCTGCCTGCAGGCCCCTCTACCTGCGCACTTCTCATGGGTTTGCCTTCCCTTACTGCCTTACCCTGTGCCTTCTTGTTATGCTTTCTGTGGGGGGCTGGCCACTGCTTTCCTGTCCCCGTTAACACTGCAGTACCTATCCCTAAGAGAGGCTGCCCTTCCTGCCATCTCCCTTACTCTGAGGATGACTTACTCATCCTTTTTCTTTTATTTATTTATTTATTTTTTTAGTTTTTATTATTTTAGAAACAAGGTCTTGCTCTGTTGCCCAGGCTGGCATGCAGTGATGGACTCACAGTCCACTATAACCTCAAACTCCTGAGTGTGAGCGATCCTTCCACCTCAGCCTCCCAAGTCGCTGGGACTATGTGCGCACGTCACCACCCCAGCTAATTCCTTATTTTTATTTTTATTTTATTTTTTTTTTTTTTGCAGAGAGGAGGGCTCACTAAGTTACCCAGACTGGTCTTGACCTCCTGGCCTCAATCGATCCTCCCCCCTCCCAAAATGCTGAGATTACTGGCACAAGCCACCATGTCTGGCCTTACCCATCCTTTTTCTGAAGCTTGTCACCTGAGGAACTTGTCTCTCCCAGGTTTCAGTTCAATCAGTGTCTTGGCTTTCCCAACTCTATTCTCCTGTGTCTCCGGGGATGAGGAGGTTCAAAGCTCATCTGCCCCCACCTCTCCTGCAGTGAGCCCCACGGTAGCTCACACCCAAGCTTCACAGGAAGAACAGCAGTGGGTCCCCCACCGGCTGTGCGCCTTGGCCTTCCCCTGGTCCAGAATCTGACAACACTCACACCTTTGACTTCCGCACTTGGGCTTCTAGCCAGTGTCCAGGCACAGGATGAGCAGGACTGACGAGAGTGTCTGTGTCCTCTTCTGGTGCAGGTCAATAAGCATGCGTTTTCTGGAGGGAGAGACACCATCGAGGAGCACAGGCAGTTTGGGGGCAACTGTGATGTGGACGTGTCTTTCATGTACCTGACCTTCTTCCTCGAGGATGACGACAAGCTCGAGCAGATCAGGAAGGTGAGCAGGGAGCCCCAAGGTCCCACAGCTGCCTCCAGCCACCCACTCCTGCCCATGGGGCCTGGAAGGCTCCAACAGCCAGGCCTGAAGGGTTGGTCGAAGGTGCTCAACTGAAACAAGGTGAAAACTGAGTAGAGTCGCCCTCATGGTTTTTAGACCTGGGCTCAGAAGCCTCATGAACAAATCACGAAAGAGCAGATACAAATTACTATTCATTTAGGAGCCACACAAAACAGTCTTGCTTTATTAGTCATCAGAGAAATATAAGTTAACGTGATCAAAGCTAAGACAGTTCAGTAGAGAATTAGTAGGGGCTTTTGTGTTGCCACTGACTATTTTCAGTGATTGTGAAGCAGACGCTTCAAGGCACACTCATGTGAGCAGAGTGTTTATCAGCACAGCCTCAGGAAGCAGTTTGGTACTGGGTACAAAGAGCCCAAAAATGTTCAGAGCTTCTCCTCAGGTTTTCTCATTGTTAGATTTTTTTCCAAGGAAATAATCCTGAACAAGAGAAAGCTTTCCACACAAAGATGTTAAAAATGATAATAGCAAAAAGTTCAACACAGACTCAGTACAACAGAGGAAATGTTAAATTAGAATTGTTACAGGGTGGATTATTGTGCAGGCATGAACTATTTTAAGTGTTCATATGCAGGGCATGGTGGCACACATCTGTAGCCCCTGTTACTTGGGAAGCTGAGACAGGAGGATCCCTTGAGCCCAGGAGTTCAAATCCAGCCTGGGCGACATAGCAAGACGCTCATTTCTTTTTTTTTTTTTTTTTTGAGATGGAGTCCTGCTCTGTCACCCAGGCTGGAGTGCAGTGGCACGATCTCGGCTCACTGCAAGCTCCGCCTCCCGGGTTCACGTCATTCTCCTGCCTCAGCCTCTCGAGTAGCTGGGACTAGAGGCTCCCGCCACCACACCCGGCTAATTTTTTTGTATGTTTAGTAGAGACAGGGTTTCACCGTGTTAGTCAGGAAGGTCCCAATCTCCTGACCTCGTGGTCCGCCCGCCTCGGCCTCCCAAAGTGCTGGGATTACAGGCGTGACCACCGCGTCCAGCCAAGACCCTCATTTCTTTAAAAAAAAAAAAAAAAAGTTTTAGTGACACAGGAAAATATGCCTATGATAGTGAAAAAAGGATACCAAATGAAAACTCAGGGAGAAGTTAACAATGTTTAAATGAAATGCACAAGGAAAGAAATGTAAAGAAAATTTACCAAATGTTAGCGGCAGACCCCACCTCTGGGCATTTTTTAGGTGGGCAATTTGTAGGTGATTTTTCTTTACTTTGCTGCTGCTTTGTGGTTTGGGTACTTTATTAAATTTGCTTAATGAGCATGCAGTACAATCAGAAAAAGAAAAAATTAGCAAGATTTGGCCGGGCGCAGTGGCTCACGCCTGTAATCCTAGCACTTTGGGAGGCTGAGGCGGGTGGATCACGAGGTCAGGAGATCGAGACCAGCCTGGCCAATATGGTGAAATCCCATCTCTACTAAAAATACAAAAATTAGCCAGGCGTGGTGGCGGGCGCCTGTAATCCCAGCTACTCAGGAGGCTGAGGCAGGAGAATCACTTGAACCTGGGAGGCGGAGGTTGCAGTGAGCCGAGATCATGCCACTGCACTCCAACCTGGCAACAGAGTGAGACTCTGTCTAAAAAAAAAAAAAAATTGGCAAGATTTTACAGAAACCATAAGGCTGCCAGGAATTGTTGTTGTTTAGTGCCTGGGGGAATGGCCCCTAGCGTCGGTAGGGGTGGGGACTGCCCTCCCCATTGGCCCTTTCACTGTGAGAGACCAAGTCATGGCTACCGTCAGAGCCAGGTTTCTAGCCGTTTTAGGAAAAGTGTAGCTGAAGGTATAGGTTATCGTTGTGGTAACAACAGATCTCACTTCTGAGTGCCACCCACGTGCCAGGCTCTGCATGGGTGGTGTGGGCTGAGCTGGTGCCCAAGGCAGGAAGGAGCCGCTCAGGACATGTGGAGCCATCTCTCACGTGGCTGTCTCCCTCCGGGCAGGATTACACCAGCGGAGCCATGCTCACCGGTGAGCTCAAGAAGGCACTCATAGAGGTTCTGCAACCCCTGATAGCAGAGCACCAGGCCCGGCGCAAGGAGGTCACAGACGAGATAGTGAAAGAGTTCATGACTCCCCGGAAGCTGTCCTTCGACTTTCAGTAGCACTCGTTTTACATATGCTTATAAAAGAAGTGATGAATCAATAATCCCAGCCCAGTCAAAGCACCGCCACCCGTAGGCTTCTGTCTCATGGTAATTACTGGGACTGGTCTCTGTAAGCCTGTGTATGTTATCAATACTGTTTCTTCCTGTGAGTTCCATTATTTCTATCTCTTATGGGCAAAGCACTGTGGGTAATTGGTGCTGGCTGACATTGCATGGTCAGATAGAGAAGTCCAGCTGTGAGTCTCTCCCCAAAGCAGCCCTAGAGTGGAGCCTTTGGCTGGAAGTCCATGGGCCACCCTGTTCTGGTCCGTGGAGGACTCCAAGGGTTCCAAGTATACTCTTAAGACCCACTCTGTTTAAAAATATGTTTCTATGTATGCATATATGGAATTGAAATGTCATTATTGTAACCTAGAAAGTGCTTTGAAATATTGATGTGGGGAGGTTTATTGAGCACAAGATGTATTTCGGCCCATGCCCCCTCCCAAAAAGAAATTGATAAGTAAAAGCTTTGTTATACATTTGACTAAGAAATCACCCAGCTTTAAAGCTGCTTTTAACAATGAAGATTGAACAGAGTTGGGCAATTTTGATTAAAGTAAGACTTAGGGGTGAAACTTTCCAGTTTACTGAACTCCAGACCATGCATGTATTCCACTCCAGAAATCATGCTCGCTTCCCTTGGCACACCAGTGTTCTCCCGCCAAATGACCCTAGACCCTCTGTCCTGCAGAGTCAGGGTGGCTTTTCCCCTGACTGTGTCCGATGCCAAGGAGTCCTGGCCTCTGCAGGTGCTTCATTTTGACCCTTGGCTGCAGTGGAAGTCAGCACAGAGCAGTGCCCTGGCTGTGTCCCTGGACGGGTGGACTTAGCTAGGGAGAAAGTCGAGGCAGCAGCCCTCGAGGCCCTCACAGGTGTCTAGGCAGGCCTCATTTCATCACGCACCATATGCAGGCCTGGAAGAGCAAAGCCAAATCTCAGGGAAGCCCTTGGTTGATGTATCTGGGTCTCCTCTGGAGCACTCTGCCCTCCTGTCACCCAGTAGAGTAAATAAACTTCCTTGCCTCCTGCTCTTGTCATTGTGCTCTGTCTGGGACGTCTGAGGAGGGAGCAGAGACCCCTCCCCTCACCCTTCTGTGGATGACCTTGAGTCTGCTGGAGTCAAAATTTGGGGATGAAAGCGCACAGTCCCAGGAACCCCATGGTGTTGTGCCACAGCTCCCAGGAATGGGCTTGTGCTGGGAGAGCCCTTAGCAGCATCCTGGTGCGGGCTCCTTCTCACACATTTCTCATGTCCAGCAGCTGATGGAGAATGCGAGCAGAAGTTGTCCTCGCTTTTCAGAGGAGGGGCTGGCCGTGGGGTGCTTGGTGGTGCTGTGTAGTGACTGGGAGCCAGGCCGGGCCCCATTCACATGAGGCCCAGGGCAGACGCCGAGCTGCAAGGGAGCCCTGGGCTCATTCTACCGGCCCACCCTCATTTTGCAAGTGGGGAAACTGAGGCTTAGGAGAGGAGAACATGACTTGTCCAAGGCCATAGGGTGACTCTGATACAGCAAGTCTGTCCCGACTCTTGGTGCTCTCCACACACATACAGAGGGACCATTTTACAAATGAGGGAACTAAGGTTCCCACCCTGGAGGCTGGAGGCCTGGGCTCGAGTCCCACTCAGGTACCCATGTGCACCATGACCTCACCTAGGCTCCTCTCCTGGTCTCGACTCCTGCTGGACTGGGCCCCACCCCTGCCCTCCCCTGCTCACCTGGCTGGCTATGGTCAGTGGGGGTGAGCCACCCACAGAGGCCACGTAGCTCACTAGCCTGTTGCCTTGGGCAACTAATATGATTCCTTGTAGCTCTACTGCACCTGTGACGCAAGTGCAGTGAGGGGTGACAAGTGAAGTCAGTGACAGCTGCTGCTGTCATTGTCCACCCAGCCACGGCATCTATTGGCAGGGCCCTGGTGAGACCCTGGCCCCATGGAGGAGTGAGCCAACACTGACCAGCTTCTCCCCTCACCGGCTGTGTGACTGGCCGGGTCACTTAACCTCCCAGGACCTCCATCTCCTCCCCTGTAAAAAGCAGTGATGCCTCCTGTTTAGGGTCTTAGGAGGCTTGGACCTGGGTCCAATACTCAGGTGACTTGCCCAAGGCCACTGCTGGTCAGGACACAGGGGAGCCACACGTCTCCCAAGCCTCCCCCATTTTGCTAAAAACCAGTGGTTTCTGAGAGAAATGTTCCCTGAAAGACAGGGGCATGTCTGGATTAGGATGGACAGGTTGCAGTGGCCCCATGGGTGTTTGGGGATGAGGCATGAGGCCGGGTGCCTGCACCACCGTGGTGCTATAGGCTCTGCCGGAAGAGCACTCCTGCTCTGGCTGGTAATGTCCACTTGTCAGACAGATGTGGGGCCAACCCAGCTCAGTCTCTCTGCCCCGTGGCCCCCAGCCTGGAGGAGAGACCAGCTGAGCCTGCCTGAAAGGAGATGGTGCCTGAGAAGCACACAAAACAGCACTGGGTGGGGAAGCAGGGACAGGAAGGAGGGTGGCTGAGCACACGGGTGGCTGTGGAACAGCTCGTTGCTCCAGGACGGCACTCGGCAAGCAACAGGCCTGCCTCTGGCCCCCAGTGCCCGCCTGCAGCACCAGCAGATGTGCCCTCCCCAGGGTCACACTGGCTGGGCCTTGAGGCCCAGGACTCTCTGGTCATTACCATAGAGGTTGTAAAGACAGTGAGGACAGCCAGACGTGGTGGCTCACACCTATAATCCCAGCACTTTGGGAGGCCGAGGTGGGCAGATCACGAGGTCAGGAGATCGAGACCATCCTGGCTAACACGGTGAAACCCCGTCTAAAAGAAATGAGCCGGGCGTGGTGGTGGGCACCTGTAGTCCCAGCTACTTGGGAGGCTGAGACAGGAGAATGGCGTGAACCCGGGAGGCGGAGCTTGCAGTGAGCCAAGCCGAGATCACGCCACTGCACTCCAGCCTGGGCGACACAGCGAGACTCCGTCTCAAAAAAAAAAAAAACAGGACAGAGGCCTTTCCTGCAAACCCCTCCCCAGTGACACGCAGAGCCAGCTGCTCAGTGACACGGGCTCAAGGAGAGCCAAAGGCCCCCACCTCCCAGAGTGCAGCCACTGCCAGAGCCGGGCCAGGAGTGCTGCCAGGAACCCTCCTGCCAAGGCCGAACAGGTGGGGTCTTCTCAACAAAAATGGTCCCGGGGTCAGTGTTTGATGAACCATGGAAACCTGTTAGCGCCTGCCCTTTCCCAGCATTTGGCCACAACATCTCAGCCTCTGCAACTCCTAAGCTGGACACACTTCCCGGAATCTACTGCAGGACTTATTCATTCATTCATTCATTCATTCATTCACTCGCTCATTCATCCCACACCCGCTATTGTGCAGCAGCCCTGGAGCTAGATGGAGTCCTTGCGCAGCCCGCAGGCTCTTGTGGCTGGGGAGAGGCAGATGAGTGACCACACACCCAACCAGGTCCCCAAGGGAGCAGAGCAAGAGCTGCTTGGGAGCAGCCCACTGGTCAGGCAGGGAGAGCTTCCTGGAGGAGGTGGCGCCTGGGGTGTGGAGCCAGCCAGGCAGAGCAGTGGGAGGGTGTTCCTGGCAGAGGGCACAGGGCATAAGGTCAGGTGCCCACAGCACCACACATATGGGGACTGGTGTAACAAGAGGGGTTCCACCCCTTACTCTGGGAGCAGAAGAATTTTGTTCGGCAGAACACAGGACAGCATTCAGTCCACAGACAGTCAAGGTCGGTGTCCATGAGTGAATATAGTCAATGCAGGTGGCCTCCGGCCCTGCCAGAGGGCTGCTGTGATGGAGACCCGGTGGCTTCACGCTGGACCCGCCAACCCTAGCCCCTGATAGCCCCCATCATTGGAAGCCACGTGATGCCAGGAGGGGGGTGCTGGAGCCTCAGAGGCATCGGCTGCAGTCCACCCACCCCTCCCTGTCGCGTGACTGCAGGCAAGGCCCCCTCCCTCTTGGAGCTGTCAGGCGGCTGTGGTGAGCTGTGCAAGGTGCCCGGCACCCTCCCACGGGCAGCCCCCTCTGAAGGGGGAACTCACATTCAGGGCAGGTGGGAGGGCCTGGCTGGAACCAGCTTTCACTCAGAAAGCGGGTGGGTTTGGGATGGGCTGGTGAGAACAGTAAGTACCCTGCTAAACAGCCCCCTGCAGCAGGACTCAGCGCCATAGGCTAGGCCCCACAGCCCGGAAGGCCGAGAGGGTGGAGCCCGCCAGAGTGCCAGGCGGGGTTTCAGTGTGGCCATCTGCACAGTGGGAGCACCGGCAGCTCAGTTTTCGAGGGCTCATCCAGCAGGAAGGGAACAAGACAGGGCCACAGCCCTGCACCTCCCAGGACGGGTGGGCAGGCCTTACAGGGTGCAGAGCTGCTGGGGGCAGGGAACGGTCAGCCCACGGCCATGGAGCCACAGCCCTGAACATCCTCAGAAACACTTTATTGACAACAGTTCCCAACAGAGTCTTTGGGGTCTTTAAGTGGCAGGTGCAGCGTCCACAGGCAGAGTGAGGGCTCCTGAGGAACCTCACCCCAAATTCCCTAACCAGGCGAGGACGGCCACCCCGGGCCCCTGCCAGGTGGGCATGGCAGTCCCAGCAGCACCCCCTCGGAGCAGCCTGCTGTGGGGAAGAAGCCAGGCCGGGAGCCCTCAGTCGTGGTGCCAGCCCAGCTCCTGCTCCCCGCCCCGAGGCCCCCAGCCTGTGGGAAGCCCCTGCTGGTAAGGGACAGCTTGTGAAGACACAGGAACAGCGGTGGGGGCGAGGGTCTAGGAATGGGGCAGAGAGTGGCTGAGCGCACACCTGACTCCCTGGAGGGGTGCTTCAAAGACATGGGAGGCGGGGGCCATGGGGAAGCTGGGATGAACAACTGACTCCATGCGACTCATGCTCTCATCAAAGATGCCCACTTCTCCCTGGCTCCTGCCACCCCAGGCCAACCCTGGCTGATGGCTGGCGGGCCCCTCGACCTGAGGTCAGTAGCTGGGCAGGGCGAGCTCAGGCCTTGGCCGACGCACTGCAGGGAGGCTCCTCGTTTTCCTGGGCGACGGCCCTGTGGGGTCCCGAACCCAGCCACACTACCCCTTGCCTCCTCCAGCCACTACAACCTCCAGCAGCTGCTGGTGGGTGGGCCACTGGGCATGGGGACCAGCTATGTGAGCAGACCCCGGGTGAGCCTCAGCACTGCCTCATAGGCGACAAAGACCACCATGTTGACAGGGAAGGCGCGGCAGCAATTGAGCACCAGCCCCTTGAAAAGGACCCGGGGTCCCTCCTCTTGCACGCTGGTCACCATACAGTGCAGGAGACCCCGGTAGCGCCTCTGGCCCTGCCCGTCTGCCTGCAGTCTCGACTTGATCACGTCCATGGGGGTGGCCACAGCCCAGGCCAGGACTCCCGCACAGCCCCCGGCCACCAGCACGCCCAGGACATCTGCAGAGAGACCACAGTGCCTTGACTGGGAGCCTGATCGGGGCGCCCAGGGCAGTGCGCCCTGGACTCACTCTTCCAGCCCATCCTCATTTGCAACTGGCTTGGGAGAGGGGAACGGGACTTGTCCACGACCACACGCTGACTCTGTGACACAGCAAGTCTGTCCTGACTCTTGGTGTTGGGAGAACTGAGGAGCCCACTCTGGGAGGCAGGAGGCCAAGTTCAAGCCCCCACTCGGGTACTGGCAGGCAGCACAACCTCACCTTGGCCTCATCCTTCTGGGCTGCCCTCCCTGCCAGGTTCCAGCCCCTGCTCACCTGGCTGGCTGTGGCCAGCGGGGCTGAGCCACTCGCAGAGGACGGCGTAGGAAAGGAAGTAGGTGGCAAAGGAGTGGCCGTCCCGTAAGAGCAGGGCCGAGCTGCCCTTGTAGAGGCCGCGCAGCCCCTCCTCACGGGCTACCGTGGCCAGGCAGTGCAGTGGCCCGCGGTACTTGGGCTCTGGGCAGGCTGGGAGCGCAGGACACATGGGGGGCACAGCCGACAGCCCCGAGGCCGAGAGCCGCCGCTGCTGCTTCTGCGCCTGTGTCTGCGTCTGCAGGCGGACTTTGGCCACCTCAGTGGGCGACGTCAGGAACACCTGGAGCAGAGAAGGAGGCAGGGGTCAGCCACCTGTGGCTCTGCCCACAGCCTGGACCTGGCCTCCCACCGGCCTCATGTTGCCCACGGTGACCTCAGGAGTCTGGACCCCGAGACCCTGCAGGCTGGCCCAGGGCTGGGGGGCCACGGGGCCCAAAGCCAGCTCTGCCCACCCAATGCCAAAGCCCATGCTTCCTCGGCAGCCACATCTCTCCCAGGACGGCCTGCCAGGCTTCTCCTGGGACGTGTAAGAAAATGTCCGTGACCTAGGTTCAAGAACGTATTTAATAACATCAGCAATAAAATAATATCATGGCCAGGCGCAGCGGCTCATGCCTGTAATCCCAGCACTTTGGGAGGTCAAGGCAGGCAGATCACGAGATCAGGAGTTTGAGACCAGCCTGGCCAATATGGGTGAAACCCCGTCTCTACTAAAAATACAAAAATTAGCCGGGCTTGGTGGCACGCACCTGTAGTCCCAGCTACTGAGGAGGCTGAGGCAGGAGAATTGCTTGAACCCGGGACACAGAGGTTGTAGTGAGCGGAGATGGTGCCACTAAACTCTGGCCTGGGCAACCGAGCAAGACTCTGTCTCAAAAAAAAAAAAAAAAAAAAAAAATCACTAGACATACTGGCTGCCACTTTGTGGGTACTCATTCATGTCAGACTCCACATATGTGCGCTGGGGGCTTTACACTCATGATTTCACTAAATTCTCATCATGTCTCTTACAGACGGAGAGACAGAAGCTCCAAGAGTCTCCCTTGGTTGCCCAAGGTTGCTCAGCTCATGAGAATCAGAGCTGAGAGCTGGGCCTGGTGATCTGGACCCCTGGGCCAGGCCTTCAGCCGCTGGGCTGCTCCAGCTGGCTCCATGCTGTCACCAAGTGCAGAAGTCTGCCTCCCCTGCGGGAGTGAGGGCTCCCTGAGGGCAGGCGGGCACTGCAGGTGCTCCATGCACAGTTGAGGATGGAGAAATGCCCGCATCCAGCAATGGCCGACTATGTTCAGGCATCTCCGTGCCTGGAGCCATGAGTACCCGGGACCTGCCTATTCAGCTCCCCATGGTGGCTTCTAGGTGACCTTCTGACTGTGACAGGGAGAGTCCCTTTGGTCACAGCCCCCTTCCCGAGGTGGCCATGCTGGGCAGGACAGCAGCGACCCCCACCTAGGTTGGATGCGAGTTCTTCTCCCACAGCCCCTGGCTCCATGCATGGCCTCCAGTGTCTGCCCTCATCTAGCCTCAGTTTCCCCACCTGCCAGGGTGGATAACCTCTCAGACCCCGCAGTGTCTCTTGGGCCTTCCCCACCCTGGCTGCCCCTACTCACGCGGACGAGGCCGGAGGCGCATCCCGAGAGCGTGATGTCGGCCTTGGCAGGCTTGGCGTCAGGGCTGCCGTACCGGAGCCGGCAGATGTGCGCCAGGCAGTGGCGGTAGGTGCCAAAAGACACGGAAGATACCAGGGACACCGTGCACACGGGCAGCGAGAGGCCCCGGTAGAAGCCCCACACCTAGCAGACAGGATCCAGGTCAGGCCAGGGCCCCGCCAGGAGGAGGAGCCACCCGAGGGAGCCCACACTCAGCCCTGCTCCGCACTCTGCTGTCCGACCTCGGGAAGGTCGTTCACGGCCTCAGGGCCTCAGTTTCCTCTGCTGTAAGATGGAGGTCACAAGGGGGGACCTGAACAGCCAGAAGACCAGGCCCAACCCAGCGCAGCTGCTTGATGACGATGAACTTTTTTTTTTTTTTTTGGAGATAGACTCTCTCGCTCTTTTGCCCAGGCTGGAGTACAGTGGCACGATCTTAGCTCACTGCAACCTCCGCATCCCAGGTTCAAGCGATTCTCCTGCCTCAGCCTCCTGAACAGCTGTGATTACAGCCGCCTGCCACCACCTCCAGCTAATTTTTGTATTTTTAGTAGAGACGGGGTTTCACCATGTTGGCAAGGCTGGTCTCGAACTCCTGACCACAGGTGATCCGCCTGCGTCGGCCTCCCAAAGTGCTGGGATTACAGGCGTGAGCCACCACGCCTGGCCTGACAATGAACTAGTAACGGCATGTTCTGCCGCTGCTGCTTTCACAAGCTAGCCCCTGGCCTGCACCAAGCCCCAAGTCCACATAGGAGAATGTCGCCAAGTCCTGCTCCAGACAGGTCTCTGAGCTAGACCCTAAAGACTCCACCCAATACTGCCTTCAAGGGGTGCCCGGTCTGGAGGAGACAGAAATGCAGTGCATGGGTCCCTCCTCCAACTTTCAAAGGCCTGAACGCTACCTCTAGACCCTCTGCTGGAGGTGGGAACCTCCTTCTGAGGCCCCTCTAGCTGCCAGATGTCCTGGCTCCAGTCCTCAGAGGAACCCATGAGATTGGCAGAACTATTCCCACGTGGAAGGTGAGAGAGCAGAGACCCAGCAGGAGGCCCGGCATCACCTGCTAGGCAGCGGAGGCAGGCCCAGCATCCCCTCCCTGTCTCCCTACCCAGCCCCTGGCCCCAGACCTACGCGCTCTCGGTGATACGTATCCCGGACGCAGTGCCAGATGCCTGTATACTTCGGCTCCGTCTGGATCCTGACCTGCAAGAGAAGTGGGCTTCAGGCAGGAGCGGCTCCAGGCCTAGGGCAAGGCCAGCAGGCCCTGGGGAAGGGGCAGAGTCACCCTCTTGATTGTCCCAGCCATGCTGGACTGTGGGCACAGCAGGGACAGGGAGCCTTGTGTTAGACGAGAAACCTGGGGCGCAGGGGTGAGAAAGTGGGACTGACATAGTCCCAGGGGCTATGGGGAGCCATTGAAGGCATTTGAGCAAGAAAAGGGTGGGTCTGTTTAGCATTCTAGAAAGTCTTCTGGCCATGGACAGGTGCAGGGGCCTTAGGATGGTTGTGGGGCTGGCTATTGCCGCACCTTCACCGTGTCCAGGGGGTAGCCCACAGCAACACCGCAGACGCCTGCAAGGAAAGAAGAGGCCCACAGTGAGGAGAGTGGGGCCGGCGAGCAGTTCAACCCCATTGCAGGGAAGAAGAAGCAGGGTGCACGCTGACTGGGCTCCCCCAAGGGCAGACCCACATTTGGCCCTTCTGGTCTGCACCAGGTCTCATCAATCCCGAGGGCACCCCCGTTTTATAGATGAGGAAACTGAGCCTCCGAGTGACTTCTGCCCTTTGCAAGCGAGTTCCCCTTCCCTGAGTCCTGGCCCAGGACTGCCTCGTCCTCGCTGCCTTGGGCCAAAGACATGCCGACATGCCCCGGCCTTCCCACGGGCGTCATGCTCTGAGAGAATGTCTGATCCGACCCTAGCTGGGCCCTGTCTCTGAGCCAGGCAGACCTTGCCCTCAAGCCGTCAGTCCATGGAGGGTTTGCCTGTGAGCCAGGCGGTAACTGTGTTTCGGCTGTGTGGGTGGAAGGGGTGGGAAGCACATCCTGGGCAAAGGCCAGGAGAAGGGAAGCCGAAGCCCACACCGGGGTTTGTGAAGAGCCAGGACTTCCTGGAACCACAAGTGTGTGTGGAAGAGAGAGGGCCAGGAGTCCACACCTTGCAGAGAGGCCTCGGGTGCCAGGGTCAACATCCAAGCCCCAGCACTGCCACAGGGAAGTCAGAGAGGAAACAGGCTGGTCCCTGGGGGGACCATTCTCTCCACTGAGGGGCAGTGGTAAAGGCCAATGGAAGACAATAGGCACATGGGGACTGTACCCTATTCACTGTAGCCCAGGACTCAGCAGATATGTGGGATGAAAGAATGAAGTGAATAAATGAAGTAAGGCAAAAGACCAAGTGGCTTGGAGAGAATGACCCTTCTTAACTCTCCCATACACCTCACACACCTCACCAGACTCCTACTCATCCATCAGAGCCCTGCCACAACACTACCTCCTCTCTGGAGCCCTCTCTGGCCTCTGTACTCTGGGCTGCCTCTGTGCCTGGAACATGTTGAGCACAGCCCTTGTCATATGGCCTCGCTGCTGTTGTATGCCACCGCCACCTCCAGAACTGGAGTTCTCCAAGGACACAGCCCAGGGCTGACACCCCGTGACCCAGGGCCAGGCACAGAGTGAGAGCCCTTTACCTAGGCCTCCTCATGGCTCCGGAGGAAAGATGCCAGACTCAGGAGACCTTTCCAGCTGTGTGACGTCAGGCAAGTCCAGTAGATTCCCTGAGGAAGGGAGCGGCTGGCCCCAGGCTGGCACCTAGCTGGGGCTGAGAAAGCCTGCTAATGGAGGCCGGGAGCAGTGGCTCACGCCTGTAATCCCAGCACTTTGGGATGCTGAGGCGGGCGGATCACTTGAGGTCAGGAGTTTGAGACCAGCCTGACCAACATGGTAAAACCCTGCCTCTACTAAAAACCCAAAAATTAGCCAAACATGGTGGTGCATGTCTGTAGTCCCAGCTACTTGGGCGGCTGAGGCAGGAGAATCACTTGAACCCAGGAGGCAGAGGTTTCAGTGAGCCAAGATCACGCCAGTGCATTTCAGCCTAGGCGACAGAACAAGACTCCATCTCAAAGAAAAAAAAAAAAAAAAAGTAAAAGCCTGTTAATGGGGCAGGTACCCTGCCTTCTCCCAGGGCCAGAGCTGGGCCGCTCTCCCAACCCCCATGCTGTTCCCAGAAGTACTGACGCCACCCACTGATGTTTCACAAGACCAGCAAGGCCAGGGGTGCCCACTCAAAACAGCCCCCACAGCCCACAGGATGGAGCTGAGCCCGTGTCCCAGGGCCTGGTTATCTCCCTGAATCAGTCTTTCACCAGGAGTCCTTCCCCGGGAGGGAGAACGGTTTCTCCAGCAGAGTCTGGCCTAAGAAGCAGGTTCTGGAGGCCTAGCCAGGTGCACATACCCAGCGGGGCAGGTAGAGCCAGCTCGCCAGGCCCCTTACCGTCCTCTGCCCGCCCCTTCCAGTCCCTGCTGCAGGACCAGGCCCCATCTTCCCTACCCATCTCCCCGCCCTCTCGATCCTCACTTGGGGTCTTCTTTCCCTTCCAGTGACTCAATCACCCCTCCCCATACCAAGGACTCCCAGCCTCCCTGACTCTGCCTCCCGAGCAGCCCCCATGCCTGGACCACAGCCCCATCCCCAGCCTGCCCTAAGCCTCCTGTCTGAGCCTCCCAGGCCAGTGCAGCCCCCCAGGCCCTGCAGCACCCCTCACCCAGCCTTAGCCTCCCAGGAACCTGCTCTCTGCTCCTGGCACCCATGGCCCACACCAGCTCCTGGCAGATCCTGGGGAGTGAGGGGCTTCTCAAAGCACCCCCTGCTGCCCAGCACCTTCCTGGACCTCAGCTCCTCCTGCTACCCCCAGGAGCAGCAGTGTCTGCACAGCCCACCATCCTGTCTGTTACCTCCGATGGCTCCAGCGACAAAATCCATGAACAAGGTGTGGCAGGGAGGCCCTGGGTCTGCCTGCCTGAGAGGGCTCTGGTGCCACCAGGGTGGCCTCAACAGCTCCCAGCTGGCCCCTCTCAGACCTTAAATACCTGCGGCAGGGGAAGGGACCGGAAGCAGAGCCTGCTGAGGCCACGCGGCACACAGCTGGACTCCCTCCCTGCCCCCGGGACCCTTGTCCCAGTGCCCTTGGGACCCAGGTGTCAGGAAAACACAGAAGAGAGCAAGGGAGGTGGCAGGCACCAGAGAGCAGGGGCACTGCCCCACCACATCCAAACACCTCCTGGGGAGGTCCAGAGAGCATGGGCACTGCCCCACCACATCCAAACACCTCCTGGGGAGGTCCAGAGATGGGGCTGTGACAGCTCCCGCCCTCCAGGTCCAAGCTCGGGCCTTCACTGTATCCCCTGGGCTTTCCTGACTCCCCTGGATTTGCTCAGGACCCCTGCCCGGGAAACCTGCAAAGCTGCCTCACTTATTCGCTCAACAAACACTTCCTTTGCTGACGCTACAATCAGGCAAATGAGAGCCAGTCCCTGTCCTCAAGGTGCTCCAGTTGGCAGGGAGGGAGGGGCTGGCGAGGACAGCCCCAAACCCAGGAACATCACGCACCATCTGCTCTCACCCTTCCCGTTGCCCCGGTTCCCTACTGTCTGCTCCACGGGACCCAGGAACAGCACCCACCATCTGCTCTCGCCCTTCCCGTTGCCCCGGTTCCCCGCTGTCTGCTCCACGGGACCCAGGAACAGCACCCACCATCTGCTCTCGCCCTTCCCGTTGCCCCGGTTCCCCGCTGTCTGCTCCATGGGACCCAGGAACAGCACCCACCATCTGCTCTCGCCCTTCCCGTTGCCCCGGTTCCCTGCTGTCTGCTCCATGGGACCCAGGAACAGCACCCACCATCTGCTCTCGCCCCTTCCTGCTGCCCCGGTTCCCTGCTGTCTGCTCCATGGGAATGCGTCTCCCCAGACCCAGAGGCCAAGGCCAGGGCTGCCTCCACCAAGTCCCCCTGCCCACATGAACCAGGGACAGAGGCTGCCGATTCAGCCTCTGAACCAGCTGGCTGGGGCCCTCCTGAAGGGGAGACCTCTCCACTAAGACGCTACTTCTGTCTGCTGGGCACTGTAAAAACAGGGACCTCCTCGCCCATGCACCCCACCTTACAGTTCGCCAAGCTCCCCTCACTCTCAGGCTCTAGGATCCTCCTCATCGCCCCGGGAGGGAGACAGCGCAGTGTTAGTGCTCCCCATTTCACAGATGGGGCCGTTGAGGCCCAGAAAGGGGGCTTGTCCAAGGCCACGAGGGCGGCAGGGCTGGATGTGATCCTCAGACGCTCTCATACAACCCACCCTCTGGGATATCCAGGGCCTGCCTGGGGAGGACCCAGAGGGCTCTCAAGGGGACTCAGTGCATGCCCCATGTGACCTGCACTGCAGGCCTGTGAGATCCCCACAGGAGACACCAAGGCTCAGGGAGGCTGTGCAGGTACCTCGGCCACACAGCTGCTGAGCAACAGAATCTAAATGAATGCCCCACAGACTGGAATGCCAGCAGGATAGGGGAGGGGCAGGTGTTGACGCATGAGTCCCAGGCAGCCCATCTGGGTGGCCCTTGGGACAGGTGGCAGGGCCAGGAGGCTGTTTGTCTACCTGTTTTCCTGTCCTCTAATGGCCGGACCTGCAGGCTGACCTTGAGCAGGCTGAGAGCTGATGGAGGGACAGCCCCCCTGCCAGCCCGGCTATTTATAGGCAAGTGGGAGACACAGGATGAGCAGTGCCAGCTGCCACGGCAGAGGGCAAAGGGCAGGAAGTGGCCCATCCAAGGCCAGTCCCAATGCTAGTCCTGGCCCTCAAGGGGATGAAGCTTAGCATCTGGTTAGAAGCTGGCTGCCTGACTTTAAAGCCCAGCTCTGCCACTCACGGCTGAGACCATGGGCCAGCCCCCTGACCACTCTGTGCCTCCACTTCTGCATCCATGAAATGAAGAGAGTACCTGCCTCATATCTGCAACTGCTCAGGGCAAGGTCTGGGCGTGTCTCTGTGAGAGTGGCCAGCTAAATGCTAAGGCTGCAATTAACAAAAGCATAGAGTCTGGAAGGAAGGAGGTGACTGATTTGTTCTGGGCAGGGCAAATACAGCTGAGACTTGGGTTCGATTGCTGATGCTGCACTCAAGAAGCCAGTACCTTGGGTGCTGAGGGAGTTTGAAGCACTGTGTCTAACTGAAAGAACAGGGACCATTCAGATCCATGTTTCCTGTAGAGCATCCAATGCAGCAAGTGCCACCCACCCATAGCACCTGAGCCAGAAGCCCAGGAATTGCCCTGGACACCTCTCTGTCTCCATCCCACATCCAGAGTCCCCAGTCCTGTGTGTCAACCTCTTAAATTCACGTTCAGATCCCTTCGCCACTGTCCATCTGCACGGCCCCAGCCGTGTGATCACCCCATGGACAGCAGCCCGCCCTGCCCAAGCCCTCTACTCATGAAACTAAGGCTGCCTGTCGAGTTTTAGGCACTGGAACACATCAGTAAACACAACAGATAAAAGCCTTTGCCCTGGGCTGGGCGCGGTGGCTCATGCCTGTAATTCTAGCACTTTGGGAGGCTGAGGCGGGCAGATCACAAGGTCAGGAGTTCGAGACCAGCCTGGCCAACATGGTGAAACCCCGTCTCTACTAAAAATACAAAAATTAGCCGGGCGTGGTGGTGGACGCCTGTAGTCCCAGCTACTTGGGAGGCTGAGGCAGGAGAATTGCTTGAACCCGGGAGGCGGAGGTTGCAGTGAGCCGAGATTGGGCCACTGCACTCCAGCATGGGAGACAGAGCGAGACTCTGTCTCAAAAAAAAAAAAAAAAAAAAAGCCCTTGCCCTGGTGGACCATAATTATGTTCAGGGAGGAGCACAGCCAGCCAACAGATGAATAGCCAAAATACAGAGTACCCCCAATGGCGGCAAGTGCCAGGAGAGAAATAAGGTGTCGGGGAGAGAGAGACTTGCAGGGGGTGTTAGGGAGGCCCCAGAAGGTGACATTTGAGACAAGCATGTTCTCTCAGTCATCACAGCCAAGTTTTACCTGCCCTTTGTCTCCTGAACAAACATGCCCTAACTTGACCCTCTTCTCTGAGGCAGAAATAGAAAACAGGCCACCCCACCATTTAGGCTGCTTCGTGCAGTCTAAACATTTCCCCACTCAGCTGTGGGCTTCAGGCAGGCAGGGTGGTGCTGGGTTTGTCTCCACACCCATGGCACCCAGAACAGGCGGGCACCCTGGGGAGGCCACGTAAATAAGTATGTGAGAAAATGAGTCAGTGAACAGATGGAAGGATGGATGGATGGACGGAGGGATGGAGGGACGGATGGAGAAGGGCTGGGCAGATGGATGGATGGATGGATGGAAGACAAATGGAGGCGGGAGGGATGGGCAGGTGGACAAATGGATGGATGGGAGGGAGGCTGCACAGACGGATGGATGAGTGGACGATGGACGGAGGGACGAGTGGATGGATGAAGGGGTACAGCGATGAAGGGCATGGACAGAAAGACAGATGGATGGAAGGATGGCAGGGGCTCCACAAGAAAGGGGTGAGACAGCGTTGCAGAATCTGAGACAGACCGTCAGTCAGTCCACATCCTCAGCACCCACACTGTGCTGGGCCCTAAAGATCAAAGGGACCTCAAGAGGATGTCACCCACCTGCCCCCATCACCCCATCCATCCTTTCCACCGAGCACCTTCTCCTCCCTGAAGGTGTGCACCTGGAGGCCCTGCCCTCCTGGGTGTCCTCAGCTGGAGATAGCCAATGGCATTAGATCACTTTATTTACTTTTTTATTTTTAATTTTTATTGTTTTAGATGGAGTCTCGCTCTGTCACTCAGGCTGGAGTACAGTGGTGCAATCTTGGCTCACTGCAACCTCCATCTCCTGGGTTCAAGCGATTCTCCTTGAACCAAGCAGGTGGAGGTTGCAGTGAGTTGCCTCCTGAGTAGCTGGGGTTACAGGCACATGCCACCATGCCCGGCTAATTTTGTTGTATTTCTGGTAGAGATGGGGTTTCACCATGTTGGCTAGGCTGCTCTCAAACTCCTGACCTCAAGTGATCCACCCATCTCAGCCTCCCAAAGTGCTGGAATTACAGGAATGAGCCACCGCACCCAGTGGCATTAGATGACTTTAAACAATCATTATTATTCTTGTTAGGTACAATAATGGCACCAAAGTTCTGTGAGAAAATGCCTATATTTCTTAGAGATATAAACAGAAGTACACGGTGCTGAAATGGCACGATGGCTGAAATTTACTTTAACATTGTCTGGCAAAAAAAGAAAGGAAGAAAGGGAGAAAGATGATGAGTATATGGCCTTTGTCACAGTCTGTGATAAAAAGGAGTAGCCGGGTGTGGTGGCGCATGCCTGTAGTCCCAGCTACTCAGGAGTCTGGGGTGGGAGGACGACTTGAGCCCGGGAGTTCTGGGCTGTAGTCCGCTGTGCTGATTGTCCAATACACTACAGTCAGCATCCATACAGTGACCTCCCAGGAGTGGGAGACCACCAGGTTGCTTAAGGATGGGTGAACCGGCCCAGGCTGGAAATGCAGCAAGTCAAAACTCCTGTGCCGATCAGTAGTGGGATTGTGCCTGTGAATAGCCACCGCACTCCAGCCTGGGCAACATCGCGAGTGAGACCCCATCTCAAAAAATTAAAAAAGTAGTAAAAGGGCCAGGGGTGGTGGGTCACACCTATAATCCCAGCACTTTGGGAGGCTGAGGTGGGCGGATTACCTAAGGTCAGGAGTTTTTTTTTCTTTGTTTTTGTTTTTGAGACGGAGTCTCACTGTCGCCCAGGCTGGACTGCAGTGGCACGATCTCGGCTCACTGCAAGCTCCGCCTCCTGGGTTCACGCCATTCTCCTGCCTCAGCCTCCCGAGTAGCTGGGACTACAGGCACCCGCTACCACGCCCGGCTAATTTTTTTTGTATTTTTAGTAGAGACGGGGTTTCACCATGTTAGCCAGGATAGTCTCGATCTCCTGACCTCGTGATCCGCCCGCCTCGGCCTCCCAAAGTGCTGGGATTACAGGCGTGAGCCACCGCGCCCGGCCAAGGTCAGGAGTTTGAGACCAGGCTAGCCAACATGGTGAAACCCCATCTCTACTAAAAATACAAAAATTAGCTGGGCGTGGTGGCGGGTGCCTGTAATCTCAGCTACTCAGGAGGCTGAGGCATGAGAATCGCTTGAAGCCAGGAGGCGGAGGTTGCAGTGAGCTGAGATCATGCCACTGCACTCCAGCCTAGGTCTCATTGAAAAAAAAAAAAAAAAAAAAGGAGTAAAAGAACAGTGAACAGGAATGAAGCTGTTTGTGCCCTGCCCAGCCTCCTTCCAGGCCTCATCGTTCCTGCCTGTTCGAGGGGAGGAGCCCTCAGCCTAGGGTCTGGCCCGGGGCTCCGCCACCAGCTTTGTTACCCTGGGCTGGTGGCGTGACCTCTGGGGTCTTGATTTTTCCAGCAGGCGATGGACCTGCGGTCTTCCGCGGACGGCAGGAGGCAGAGCCTGGGCGAGTCCACTGGAGCCAGCCGGCAGCCCCTCCGACAGGCAGGGTGACTGCTAGGAGATGCAGGGTGACTGCTAGGAGATCCAGGCTGCCTGCAGTCCTCCTCCACCGGCGCCCGAGCCCACGCTGTGCGCGGCCCGGGCTGCCCTTGCGGCAAGGCTGCGTTGTCCCCTAGGGGGCGGCAGACGTTGCCCAAGCAACCAACCCAGGCGCCGCAGAGGGCTTCGGGAGGGAGCCTGCAGGCCCTGCTGGCTGGGCCACACATTCTAAAATACCTTTTTATTTTCATAACGAAAGGAATAACTACAGGTTATGATGATTTTTAACCCACACAGAACTGATGGAGCCGGTATGGAAAGTGAAAGTCTCACCACCCAGCCTGAGGACCCGCCTGCAGCGATCCGGCCAGCAGTAGCCTTTCCTTTCCTTTATTTTCCTCTTTTTTTTGAGACAGAGTCTCGATATGTTGCCCAGGCTGGAGTGCAGTGGTGCTATCTCGGGCTCACTGCAACCTCCGCCTTCCGGTTTCAAGCGATTCTCCTGCCTCAGCCTCCTGAGTAGCTGGGATTACAGGCGCCCGCCGTCATGCCCGGCTAATTTTTTTTTTTTTTTTTTGAGACGGAGTCTCGCTCTGTCGCCCAGGCTGGAGTGCAGTGGCGTGATCTCGGCTCACTGCAAGCTCCACCTCCTGGGTTCAAGCGATTCTCATGCCTCAGCCTCCCGAGTAGCTGGGACTACAGGCGCCCGCCACCACTCCCGGCTAATTTTTTGTATTTTCAGTAGAGACGGGGTTTCACCGTGTTAGCCAGGATGGTCCCAAACTCCTGACCTCGTGATCCGCCCACCTCGGCCTCCCAAAGTGCTAGGATTCCAGGCGTGAGCCACCGCGCCCGGCCTTTTTTTTTTTTTTTGAGAGAGAGTTTCTCTCTTGTTGCCCAGGCTGGAGTGCAGCGGTATGATCTCGGCTCATTGCAACCTCTGCCTTATGGTTTCAAGCGATTCTTCTGCCTCAGCCTCCTGAGTAGCTGGGATTACAGGCGCCCGCCAACATGCCCAGGTAATTTTTGTATTTTTAGTGGAGATGGGGTTTCACCATGTTGGCCAGGCTGGTTTTGAACTCCTGACCTTGGGTGATCCACCTGCGTCAGCCTCCCAAAATCTCTGAGAAATATAGGCATTTTCTCACCCCAGGCCCAGGGCCCTAGCCATGATCACACCACTGCACTCCAGCCTGCCAACAGTGAGACCTTGATCCCCGAAATAAATAAGCAAGTAAAATGAAACAAGCCAGCCCTGTGCCCAGGAAATGAGAGCCTATATATGCTCCAGGCTTGGCCCGTGTCGGCTTGGGTGTATACAATGCCCAGCTGGCTGCTGCAGACCACATGACCCCAGGCAGTGGGTGGGTGCAGTCTCACCCACTCTGGAAGAGAGTGGGTGTGCCTTTGGGGTGAGATTGGTGTGTGGAGCGGGATGAGCCCCCACTCAGTCCTCCCAGATACTCTAGCCTCCCTCTGAAATCCTGAGAGCTAGGGCCCTGGGCCTGGGGTCTCTGAGCCTGTGCGGCCCCTGAGACAGACCTTCAAGCTACAAAGCCTATCACAGGGCATTTGTGCTGCCTCCCCTCCCTGGAAACAGGGTGCAGAGGTAGGGCTGCCTCCCAACTCCAGCTCCCACTCCTGCAGGAAGAGGCACTAGATGCTACCTTTCCCACTGAGCTCATCACAGGTGTCAAACCCCACCCCCTGGGCCCACTGCCACTGCTCCTGTTACCGATAAGGACACCACAGCCCAGACAGAAGCAGCCGATGAGAGTTCAGGAAAAGGGTGGGCACAGTGGCTCACACCTGTAATCCCACCACTTTGGGAGGCTGAGGCAGGCGGATCACCTGAGATCAGGAGTTTCAGACCAGCCTGGCCAACATGGTGAAACCTCATCTCTACTAAGAATACAAAAATTAGCTGGGCGTGGTGGCACCTGCCTGTAATCCCAGCTACTTGGGAGGCTAAGGCAGGAGAATTGCTTAAGCCTGGGAGACCGAGGTTGCAGTGAGATGAGATGGTGCCACTGTACTCCAGCCTGGCCAACAGAGCAAGACTCTGTCTGGAAAAAAAAAAAAAATGGCCGGGCGTGTTGGCTCACGCCTGTAATCCCAGCACTTTGGGAGGCCAGAAGTTCAAGAAAAGACCTGGAATTTGAGGCCCAGCTCTGCCACAGATGACACCGTAGCCAATGGACTTAACTCCTGTGCCTCGGTTTCCCTATCTGTGAACAGGGACAACAGCCAGCTGCAGCAGGGTTAACAGGTATTAGTAATCAGAGGCAGAAGTGAAGTCAGAGGGCTGACCACGCAGGTCAGGCCAGGCCCTGCTGCTGATGTTCCTGAGCCCCCACCACACCCTGGCTCTGTCCCTTCAGAGTCCCCAGACCCCTAAGACTTTTGGGGGGCCGCTTCTTGCAGCACCTCCTGCTGCCCACATTTCTCCCCGCTTTCCAGCCCTTTGTGCCCTGACCAGGAGGCGTCCTCAGACCTGGAGTCCACTGGCTGCAAGGGCTGAGAAGGCCACTTGTCCTGGACCTCAGGGTTCTCACCTGGATCCAAGGCACAGGGAGGTTGGACTGAGGAAAGTGAGGCCCTCTCCAGAGCAGGGCCTGGGGCCTATCATATCAGCTCATGTGGGCAAAGGAAGGGATTGACTTCTGTCAGTTATTCCTTCATTCATTCACTCGTGTGCACCTTCTCATGCCAGGCCCCACGCTGGGCAGGGGAGCCAGAGATGCCACCCTCGCCCACCTGTGGCCCCAGGCTGGCTGGAGAGTGTGTAATCTATTACTGCATAACAAATTGCCCCAAAATTTAGCTGCTTTAAACATCAGACATTGGCAGGGCACGGTGGCTCACACCTGTAATCCCAGCACTTTCAGAGGCCGAGGTGGGCGGATCACGAGGTCAGGAGATCGAGACCATCCTGGCCATCATGGTGAAACACCGTCTCTACTAAAAATACTAAAAAATTAGCCGGGTGTGGTGGCAGGCGCCTGTAGTCTCAGCTACTCGGGAGGCTGAGGCAGGCGAATGGCGTAAACCCGGGAGGTGGAGCTTGCAGTGAGCCGAGACCGCAACACTACACTCCAGCCTGGGCGACAGAGCGAGACTCCGTCTAAAAAAACAAGCAAGCAAACAAACAAACAAAACAAAACAACAAAAATCAGACATTTATGATCTCTTAACTCCTGAGGGTCCAGAAGCCAGGAATAAACTGGCCTGGTGGATCTGGATGAGGGGCTCTCATGAGGCTGCAGTCATCTGGAGACTAGGCTGGGTTGGGAGGACCCCTGCCGTAGTGACCCACTCACACGGCTGTAGGCTGGAGGCTTCAGCTCCTCACCACACTGCCGACCTCCCCACAGCACTGCTTGGGCACCCTCACAACATGGCACCAACGTCCCCCAGCACGAGTGATCCAGGAGAGCAAGGAGGGGCTGTAGTGCCTTTTAGGACCCAGTTTCAGAGGCAATGCATTGTCTTTGCCACCATTTTCTATTCACTGGAAGTGAGTCACTAAGTCCAGCCCACACTTGCTGGAAGGGAAGTGAGGTTTCGCCTCTTGAAATGGGGGAGCACTAAAGACTTGTGGACATATTTTCAAGCCACCACAAAGAGCCAGGAATGGAAACAGATGAATGTGGCAGGCCCCTGCAAGGACCCCAGAAGCCTGTCTCAGTCTTGGCTGTTGTGGAGGTTTCAGTGAAGAGAAGAGAGATGAGCCCTCTGGAAAGCGGATGGAGACGTCCTCGCAGGCAGCAGTAGGAGTGCGTGCCTAATGGGGCACACCGGACTGGACGTGCTTGGCGGGTAGTGGCTGGGGTGAGGCTGGCAGGCCAGCAAGGACTGGGAAGGGCTTGGAGCTCCCAGGCTGGAGCAGTACAGCACATCCAGGGAAGGCAGTGAGCCTGGTGGGGCAGTGGCAGATGAAGGAGGGGAGACAGGACAGAATCCCAGGCAGGAGGTGCCCTGGAGGGGAAAAGAGAGGCAGCTTCGAAGGGAAGCCTTCTACAGGCAGGCTCACCAGGAGCCCCTGCTAGCCAGGCTTGGCACACAAAGATGCTCAGTAAACGCATGGGCACAGTGGCTCACACCTGTAATCTTGGCACTTTGGGAGGCCAAGGCATGAGGATTGCTTTGAGGTCAAGGAGGTCGAGACCAGCCTGGGCAACTTAGCAAGACTCTGTCTCTAAAAAAAAAAAAGAAAAAGAAAAAGAAAAAATAGCTGGGCATGGTGGTGCATGCTGTAGCCCCAGTTACTTAAAAGGCTACGGTAGGAGGATCCTTGAGCCCAGGAAGTCAAAGTTGAAGTGAGCCGTGACTGCGGCCTCGGAACTCCAGCCTGGGTGACAGAGACCCTGTCTCTAAAACAAAAAAAAAGGAAAAGAAAAAAATCCACACATGGACAGGGTGAACAGGAAGCTGCCTGCCACCCTCCATTTGGATAGCAAGGCCTGTGAAGGAGTGACTTTGGAGGTGAACCCGGCTCCCAGCTGGCCTTCACGCTCCCACGTGTGGCGCAGACACTGGAGGGCCAAGCAGCAGAGGAGCTCAATAATGGGGCTGTGGTGGGAACTCCAGAGGACAGAGCCTGAAGCAGGGGCAGGTAGCAGAGCCCTACGCAGCTGCCCCAGGAAGATGCAGCCCTGCCCGATGCCGGCACGTGCTGGGCAGGTAACTGGTCCCAACACACCTCGGGCTCAGTACATGTCCTCTCTGCCAGCCTCCCCGCCCTCTCCCACCCACTCCTGCCTCCAGGTGCCATCTCCAGCTCACCCTACCACTCCAACCCAGTTTGCCCTGACTGGAGACCTGGGACTGCCTGCTCACCCAGCCATACCCACTGTGACAATGGGAACCTGAGAGAGGGCACAGCCAGGCCCCTGCAGCGGCCCAGGCTGGCCCCGAGGCTAGATTCTGTGAGCCCTGGGCAATGTAGGAAGGACAAGGGCCGCAAGCCCACGCTGTCTCCACAGACGCCTGGCTGAGCTCCTCTTGTTGGCCCCTCTGTGTCCTGACCAGGTGGCGGCACCATCCCTCTTGCCTTCTGGCTCTGGAGCGTACCCCACCCCCACTCCTGCGCCTTTCAGCTCTATTTTTATCCAAGAAGCATTCGCCATGTGTTATTTATGTCACTCCCCATCTTGAGTTTCTGGTCCTCTCATAATCTGGCCCAAGCCTCCTCAGGCTTCGTGGCCCCCTTGAAGGCCAAGTGCGTTCTGAATGGCACCCGGCCTGCCCAGAGCCTACAGCTTGCCCGAACAGTAGCCCTGGGAAACTAAACGTTTGCAACCAATGGCGATGCAAGAAACCCACACACCTTGGTGGCAACTGTGGGGTTGAATGTGTTGTGCCAAGAGGCCCCAAGCCCTTCACCCTCTGAGGCCCAGAGGGCACCCCCTGGCAAAGAGGGGTCACTCCCACTGAGTGGCTGAGAGGCTGGAGATTTATCCAGACGGCAAATGTTTATTCACAGCAAGAAAGAGACCAGTTGGGCAGAGTCATGACTCGCAAGTGCCAGGCCTCAAACCAACAGCTTGGGCCCCAGCCCATGGCCACAACGCCACCTGACCTGTTCCTGGGTCTTCAGCAGCTGTTTGGGACCTGTCAGGCCTCTGAGCCCAGGCCAGGCCATCGCGTCCCCTGTGACTTGCACGTATACATCCAGATGGCCTAAAGTAACTGAAGATCCACAAAAGAAGTAAAAACAGCCTTAACTGATGACATTCCACCATTGTGATTTGTTCCTGCCCCACCCTAACTCATCAATGTACTTTGTAGTCTCCCCCACCCTTAAGAAGGTTCTTTGTAATTCTCCCCACCCTTGAGAATGTACTTTGTGAGATCCACCCCTGCCCCCCAGAGAACAACCCCCTTTGACTGTAATGTTCTATTACCTTCCCAAATCCTATAAAACAGCCCCACTCCTATCTCCCTTCGCCGACTCTCTTTTCGGACTCAGCCCACCTGCACCCAGGTGAAATAAACAGCCATGTTGCTCACACAAAGCCTGTTTGGTGGTCTCTACACACGGATGCGCATGAAAGGACCTTTGCTAGCTGGGGCCAGGAGCCCCACTGCGGGGCCGCGAGTTCCCCCAACCCATCCAGACAGTTGAAGAAGCCCTTAGGAAGCCTTCAGGACTTCAGCTGATTAATTACATTCACACTTATCTTCCACTTCCTGCAAAGGTGTGGACAGTTGTGGGCAGACAGCCAGAGCATCTTGCCCTAGAACAGCACGGCAGGCACTCTCCCTGCACCGTGCCAGCTTGGTGTTAGGCCCCCACATGCATAGACCAGCCCCTAGAATTCTCCCCAGCCCAGTTCACAGATGACAAACCTGAGGCAGGAAGGCTCATGGGTCAGCGCAGCCAGGAGGAGTCCCAGCTGAGACTTAAAAGCAGAACTGTCTGAGCTGGTGTGGGGAAAAGAAAGAGAGATCAGATTGTTACTGTGTCTGTGTAGAAAGAAGTAGACATAGGAGACTCCATTTTGTTCTGTACTAAGAAAAATTCTTCTGCCTTGAGATGCTGTTAACCTGTAACCCCACCCCCAACCCTGTGGTCCCTGAAACATGTGCTGTGTCAACTCAGGGTTAAATGGATTAAGGGCTGTGCAAGGTGTGCTTTGTTAAACAAATGCTTGAAGGCAGCATGCTTGTTAAGAGTCATCACCACTCCCCGATCTCAAGAACCCAGGGACACAATACACTGCGGAAGGCCGCAGGGACCTTTACCTAGGAAAGCCAGGTATTGTCCAAGGTTTCTCCCCATGTGATAGCCTGAGATACGGCCTCCTGGGAAGGGAAAGACCTGACCGTCCCCCAGCCCGACACCCGTAAAGGGTCTGTGCTGAGGAGGATTAGCAAAAGAGGAAGGAACGCCTCGTTGCAGTTGAGACTAGAGGAAGGCATCTGTCTCCCGCTCGTCCCTGGGCAATGGAATGTCTCGGTGTAAAGCCCGATTGTATGTTCCATCTACTGAGATAGGGGAAAACCGCCTTAGGGCTGGAGGTGGGACATGCGGGCAGCAATACTGCTCTTCAAAGCATTGAGATGTTTATGTGTATACATATCTAAAGCACAGCACTTGATTCTTTACCTTGTTTATGATGCAGAGACCTTTGTTCACGTGTTTACCTGCTGACCTTCTCTCCACTATTATCCTATGACCCTGCCACATCTCCCTCTCCGAGAAACACCCAAGAATGATCAATAAATACTAAGGGAACTCAGAGGCCGGCAGGATCCTCCATATGCTGAACACTGGTCCCCTGGGCCCCCTTTTTTCTTTCTCTATACTTTGTCTCTGTGTCTCTTTTCTTTTCCAAGTCTCTCGTTCCACCTAACGAGAAACACCCACAGGTGTGGAGGGGCAACCCACCCCTTCAAGTTGGATCTTCCGGAATCTATCCTTAGAGATGGTCTCAACCCATAGTTTCACAGCCACCTCAGAACCACTAAAAGAGCCTGGTTTAAATGCAGCTTTTGTCTCTATCTGCTCCCTGGGGCTGACTTCTTAGGTCTGGGGCAGGGCCTGGAAATCTGCCTTCCTAGCTGTTTGCCAAGGTGATGGCAACTCAGCCCCACAGGGACCCACTGGCCAACTCCAACCCCAGAGGTCTAGAGAGGGGAAACCTGTGGCCAAAGCCACGCAGCAGGACAGAGTCTGGGTCCTCTCACCAGGCTGGGCTCCAAGCTGCTCCAAGGCTCCAACCCTTGCTCGGGTTGGGAGGAGGCAAAGCTGGTGGGGGTGGGAGGATGGCTTGAGCCCAGGAGGTTGAGGCAGCAGCAAGCTGTGACTGCACCACTGTACTCTGGCTGGGCAACAGAATGAGATCCTGTCTTACACACACACACACACACACACACACACACACACACACACACACACACACACACACACACACACACACACACACACACACACACACACACACGGCACCAATCCCATTCCCTCATAACCTAATCACCTCCCAAAGGCCACACACACACACACACACACACACACACACACACACACACACACACACACACGGCACCAATCCCATTCCCTCATAACCTAATCACCTCCCAAAGGCCCTGCTTCTAACACCAACACCTCCGGGGTTAAGACTTCAGCATATGAGGAACAAAACACACTGGGGCCTACCTGAGGGTGGAGGGGAGGAGAGAGAGGATCAGTGGGCATTAGGCTTAATACCTAGGTGACAAAATAATCTGCACAACACACCCCCATGACATGGGTTTACCTATACAACAAACCTGCACATGTACCCCTTAACTTAAAAGTTAAAAAAAAGGACTTCAACATGAATTTTGGGGGGACACACACATTCAGACCATGGCAGGTCAGCTAAGCCACTTCTGAAGAGGTAAGCATTGAGCAGGAACCCAAATCCTATTTGTTTATTTATTTATTTATTTATTTTTTTTTGAGATGGAGTCTCCCTCTGTTGCCAGGCTGGAGGGCAGTGGCGTGATCTCGGCTCACTGCAACCTCTGACTCCCAGGTTCAAGCGATTCTCCTGCCTCAGCCTCCCAATTAGCTGCGATTACAGGCATGCACCACCATGCCCAGCTACTTTTTGTATATATATATTTTTTGAGATGGAGTCTTACTCTTGTCGCCCAGGCTGGAGTGCAGTGGCACGATCTTGGCTCACTGCAACCTCCGCCACCCGAGTTTAAGTGATTCTCCTGCCTCAGCCTCCCGAGTAGGTGGGATTACAGGTGCCTGCCACCGCGCCTAATTTTTTTGTATTTTTAGTAGAGACTGGGTTTCACCATCTTGGCCAGGCTGGTCTTGAACTGCTGACCTCATGATCCACCCACCTCGGCCTCCCAAAGTGCTGGGATTATAGGCGTGAGCCACCACGCCCGGCCGGAACCCAAGTTCTAGAGGTAACGACGCCAGGCCAGGCAGAAGCTTCCAACATGGCAAAACCCCATCTCTACTAAAAATACAAAAAATTGGCCAGGCATGGTGTCGGGTGTCTGTAATCCCAGGCTACTAGGCCCCTTCCCAAGGACCCCAGGGACTCAGAGGAGCTGCCAGTGCCAAGGCCCTGAGAGGGGTACAAGCTTAGAAGGTGGGCTCCAATAAGAGGGCCAGAGGGCATGAAAGGTGGGAGGTGAGGTTCTAGTCTGGTTACCCTGGGCCTCACACCATGGCACTGAGCTCGAGTATTCCATATGAGACAGGAGGCGACTGACAGCCCGCTCGCCCCACCGATCTTTGGCCAGGAGTTTGCTACCTGCTCAGGTGGCTCCCATCCCGAGTCTACACCTGTGCTTGCTGCCAGAGCCCTTCTGTGCACTCTCCCCGGCACAGCCTAACTCCTGGGAAGGTCTACACAGCTGGTGCCTCATCCTCTCCCCCTCAACTTGCCCTCTGGCAGCCTGAGTTGCAGCCACCCTCCCCATTCCTGGCCCAAACAGCTCCTGTAGGGGGTCATTCAGCTCCAAGATTCCAGGGTGGGGACAGAGACTTGCGTTTCCTTTTTACCTTCTGGTGTTTCTGATTTATCCACACCGAACCTGTCTTGTGTGAGAATAAAAGCTGTACACAAGGAAAACTCCAACACACCCTTTCCAGTGAGCTGGCTTGACCCTCGGTGCCCCGTGACAGTCCCTCCGGCCTTGCTGTCCTCCTGTGCTGGCCTTGGGCCTTCCCTATCCCTTAAAAGGCTGGGGTCCTCAGGGCTGCACAGAGCCCTGCCTCTTCTGGGATGGGAGGTCCAGGGCTCTGTGGAACATGGGAGTTTGAGAAAGCACATTCTGTGCTGTAACCTTATCCTCAGGAAATGAAATAAAACAATAGACACTGAACCGAAGTGTCCAAGATGTGGGCATACGGATTCATTTACTTGGCACCAACTTTTTCACTCCTCCTTTCTGGTCTCTCCTCACGCCTCACATGGAGGTCAGGGATTTGTGTCTGTCTTGTCCCCAGCACAGGGTACAGGGCACAGGGCAGTGCACCGACTGAGTGCATGATTCCCAGGCAGCAGGGAAACAGGGTGCTCAGGAAGATGTGGCTTTGCAAAGTTTAGTTACCCAGCAGCACACCCGTGTGACCCCATCCCTTTCCAGTGCCTGTCCTCACCCGCTCCCCAATGTCCCCCACCCAGTGTCAACTGTGCAGGCCCTGGGCACACCAAGATGAAGGGGACAGACGTGGGACCTGCCCTCAGGGTACTTCCAGCTGAAGGCAGCCCCCCGCACCCACATCCTGATGCTCCCTTGGCGGGTCAGGTCAGGCAGATCTGTCCCAGAGCCCAGTCCTCCACTGTCCCCCACGTTGACCTTAGTCAAATCCAACAGCCCTCCCCCCACCACACACACACACACACCCAGAACCCTGCCCTCTCCGCAAACCAGCTCTCCCTCCAAGCTCTCCTTGCAAAGTGCACAGCTAAGGGCCCGCACTCCTCATCTCCCAGGCCTGGCACGATCCCACTGCTGCCCTCACACGGCCTGCCTCAGCCCTCACCAAAGGACCCTCCCTGCAAGGAGGTTTTTCTTTTTGAAATAGGGTCTTGCTCTGTCATCCAGGCTGGAGCACAGTGGTTCGATCATAGCTCACTGCAGCCTTGACCTCCTGGGCTCAAGCAACCCTCCTGCCTTGGCCTCCGGGGTAGCTAGGACTACAGGCCTGCAGGCATGCACCACCACATCCTGCCGATTTGTTTTTTTTTTTTTTTTTTAGAGATGGGGCCTCACTATGTTGCCCAGGCTGGCCTCAAACTCCTGGCTTCAAGCAATCCTCCTGCCTCAGCCTCCCAAAGTGCCGGGATTACAGGCATGAGCCACTGAACCCAGCCTCAAGGAGGTTTCTGAAGCTCAACTATGGAATACCTATGTTTACCAGGCTACTAGGCCCCTTCCCAAGGACCCCAGGAGGTTTCTAAGCTCAACTTTGGAGTGCCTACTGTTTACCAGGCTACTAGGCCCCTTCCCAAGGACCCCAGGGACTGAGAGCTCAGTGTAACCTGCCTCAAGCATAACTTTCAAGGCATGTGCATTCTCTCAATAACAAAGCAAAACAGGTCATGCTTGTCTCCTTATCGGTTTCCATCATTTTCTCACTACTGTCACATGCTGTTAAGGTACTGGACTTTCCTCCCAAACCTCCTCAACCAGGAATGGATGTGCAGGGATTTGTGCTTTACCTCATGAACCCTCCAGCATCCCAAGGACACCCTGTTCCTAAGGTGACTAGATGTAGGTTGTCCAGTGTAATCACCATGTCTGCAGGAGGCCTCCAGCCACCTGAGTAGCCCCACAGCCAGCTCCTGCCCTTTTGGGTCTGGGCTTCTCTTGGGGCCCCCATACCACTGCTTTTCTGGCCCACGGGCCACTCTCCCCCATTCCCACACCTGCCTCCCCAAGGCACCCAGGTGGGTCAGAGAGGCTGGCGATATTCAAACCCAGGCCTCCAGACCCCTCGTTCAGGGCCCACCAGCCATCACGAGCCCTGGACTAGGAGTCAGCAGACCTAGGGTTTGGGTCTCTGCTTAATATTCTACTTAGACTGTAAAAGGAAACTAACATGAGCACTGGGGACCCCTGCCCCTGGCACCAGGCTGCACTACTGACAACACCTACCTGTGTGTCCTAGTACCAAATACACACAACCTTTCGACCTGCACCTCCAGGAGGTAGGTACCCACTGGAATTTGGATAAAAGAACCATGTGACCCTAAACCTGGAAACGTGGCACACGGTGTGGCCTTGCTTGCATGCCCTAAAGAAGGAAGCTGGGCCCGGCCTAAGGCTGTGATCTGACCCCTACAGCGAAGAGAAGGCGCCTGGCCCTTCCCCGCTCCCAGGCTCCAACCTGACAGTCTGGACCTCCAGAGGCGCTGGGGAAGGGCTGGTGGGAAGTCACCGAATGGGACCCTCCACAGGGACCAGGGCAGTCCCTTGCCACTGCGAATGTCAGGGACTCCTGGGAGGCCCAGTCAGACTCGGTTCTCATTCATCCCCGCAGCCCATGGATACCCTGGTGACCCAGAGCCAAGCGCCCTCCGACTTCAGCGCCTGAGCGCAGCCCCTACCGAGCCCCTCCGGTCTCGCCCCCTCCGGCCGCCGCTGACGGAGGAGCTGCGATCTGGCCCGACTCCACTCCGCAGCCCAGTCCAGGAACCTCCCTCCCTCCACAACCTTCCGTGGCTCCCGCGACCCGCAGTCCTCGGGAAAGAGCTGTGGCCCGACGGCCTGGTGCGCCCTTTGCCCCATGGCCCCTTTCCCTTTTAAGGTTCCCTGCTCTCCGCCCAAATCCCAGCCTCAGGCCCCGCCGGAAGCGCCCGTGCGCGTCCGACCCCCGAACCCGGCAGGTTCGGCCAGGAGGCCGGAAGGCCCGGAGACCACCGCCGCCGCGGGCGCGAAGGCGGGACGGGCGGAGGCTCCCCACGGGCGATTCCCGCTCGCGGAGTTTCGCAACTAGCGGCGTCCCAGCCCGCGGGCCTCAGAAGGTCCCGGCGCTCCACGGCCGTTATCGCGGCAGGGTCCGCACGGCACAGACTAGGGCGCTGAGGTTCTGCGGCGGCGCCGGACTCCGAACCCAGGGTCCGGTTCCCGGCCCGGTGCAGACCACAGCCACCCCGCGTACTCCGGGGCGGGAGGTCCTCGGTCCAACTCCGCCGCCCTGCGCATCCCCTCCCGCCGGACCTGCGCACCCAGCGCACTCTTTGTCTGAGGCGCCCCCGCGCCCCGCCCGCGCGCCCACCACGTCCCCCGCGCCCCGCCCTCCCGCGCACGCCCGGCCAATGAGGCGCGGCGGCGAAGCGCAGTGCCCGGGGTGTTGTCCGCGCCGCGCCCGCCCATTGGCTTCGCTCGGCGCCCCCGCCCAGGCCCTGCCGGCAGGCACGAGGGGCGGGGTGCGCGGCCCGAGGTGAGGGACCGCGGGCCGGAGGGGATCCGGCGAGTCCGCCGCCGCGGAGGGACCAGCGCGGGTCTCGCCGCTGCCGCCGTCCCCACCATCCCTGACCGCGCCTGCCCGGGCTCCGCGCCAGGAGGGGCGGCCAAGCTCAGCCCCGGCACCGCGAGATCGGGGACCCCGACGGCGCCCAGCCCGGCGAAGGGCCTCAGGGGGAGGACAAGGAGGAAAGGCGGCGTCGCCGGGGACCCGGCCATGGCGCTGGACTTCTTGGCTGGATGCGCGGGGGGTAAGGAGGCGGCGGGCCGGGCCGGGGCGAGGCGTCCGGGGAGGGAGGTCGGCCCACCAGCACGCCCTGGCCTCGCGGCTTCCCGCTGGCGGGGGTCGCCGCGTCTGTGAATGGGGACCACAGTTCTCTTGCCTCGGGCGGCTCTCGTGGGCGTAAATTGACTTCAGGCCCGGGCTGTCCGCGAGGGCAGGTGTCTTTATTCTCTCTGGGCACGCTCGGACCGGAGGTCTGGGGCGCCGGGGCAGCACCGCGGCTGGGCGGAGGCTAGGACTGCCGGGAGGATGCCCCGCTGCCCCCCGCACCGAGGTCCCGGGCTCATCTCCTTCCCCTCCCCCATCCCCATCCGTTGCTCACTGGGAGCAGGGTCCCCTCCCCCGGCCGTATATTTCGGGACTGACTGCACCCCGTCCCGCGCAGCCGTCCAGCGGGGTTGGGGCTACGGGGCCGACCCCCTACTCGGCTGGCCTTGGAGGGCACTGAACCGCTCTGGCGCCGAGTCACGCCTTGGAACGCCGCCCCTTCCTACGCGGTTTTGTGAGCTGTTGGGGGCGGAAGGGGGGTGGTGGTGGGTCGGGCGAGCCGGTGTGGGGCACCTTCTCCGAGGCGCGGTCGCGGCTCTGGGGTTCCTCCCATGAAGTTGTCCCCGGGGAGCCCGGGCGGGCGTGCAGTCCAGGCTCTCCCGTGCCCCGACCGTGGGCGTCGGGCACGGCACCTCCCTGTTGGGCCTCTGGCTTCTCTGCTTTTACCTTGAGGGTTAATTTATTCACCAGGATTCATCGGGAGGCTAGGTTAGATGTCGGGGACGAGGGAGGGTGGTTGGCCGCGGGAGTTGCAGAGAGGGCCGGCCGCTTATCCCTGTTTGGTCCCACTTTTCTCCCAGCACCTGCCCTTGTTCACCGCTCTTCATCTACTTGGATTTGGCTCGAATAAACCGTCAGCTCCCGGCCAGCGCTGAGAGCCCTGGCGGAAGAGTGGCTAGCGGTGGCCTTAAGTATTTAAACCTGTGGCGTCGGAGCCTGCTTCTTGGGCGAGAGACTCGTTGAAAAGGGAGTGTGTTGTTCGCTGAAGGGAGTTAGAACTTCCCGGTCGGTTACCCAGTGGGAAGCTGCGGGGCACAAAGCCCAGAGTTTGCTGCTAATCGCTGGGGGGTTTGTCCCTAGCGCTGGATGCCCTGGAGACAGAGGGGGCGTGTCCTCTGCGGATTCCATTCTTACCTTCCCCTCCCGCTTCTGATCTCGCTGTTTGCTCCACCCTTGCTCCCCACCCACTACCAGCTCCAGCGGGTGGGGGTGAAGGTCTGTCCCCAGGCCAACACCTTCCAGCCTTTGGGGAGTGGGGATTCTTTCCCCGGATGGGCAGAGTTCCTTCTGCAGTGGCGCTACCGTCGGTGCTGCTCTCCTGGAAACACCGGGGTTTGGGGCAGGAACACTTCCCCTGAAGGCAGGCCTGCTTGGCGCCTCCCGGCACATCTGTGGTCTCCTCTGCACTTCGCTCGCGCAGGCCTCCTTGCCTGGAATGTCCTTCGCTGCCCATCTTCATAGGCCCACCTGGGAGAGATCATATCCATGCCCCCTGCCCCAGGTTTGTGGGTCAAGGACTGGCACTGTCTGGTGCAGTAGCACTGGGGCACAGGCCACCCCCCTGCCCCCAGGCCCTGCTTTTCGTGCAACCCCCAGGCACATAATGGCCACCCAGCTAAGGCTCTACAAGCGTAAGCCTGAGCCTCCCAGGTGGACAAGGACAGAAGTCACCTGGGGGCTCACTCCTGGTCTCATCGGAGAAACCTAGGCCCAGAGAGGTGGGGGTACTAGAGCAAAGTCACACCACGTGCTCCTCTGATGGCCAGGGTGAGCCTGCAGTCCTCTCCTCTCCCCCTTCCTCCAGGGTGCTGGGGTGGGCCCTCAGGACAGTGAACTGACTGTGTCCCAGGCTCCAGGTCCCTGGCACAGCTGGGGTCACACTGACAGCCTGCCCAGAGGCACCCCACCTTGGGACCTGTACCCCAGCAGCCCCTGCCTGGCTCCTTCTTGGGGTGCCCCCAACCTACAGGCTCAGGGCAGATAATGCCAGTGCTTCTCCTTGGTGGCTGGGGAGGGGGACTGTCCACCCCCTCCTACACGCCTAGTGTGGGTCACGTGTTTTAACTTCTCAGGGAGGCGGGGCCCGCATCTTGACTAACAGCATCCTTGAGACCTTGCATGGTGGAAGGTTTGGAATGCCTCCCCCTCTCCGCTACTGGGGGATCAACCCAAATCTTGAGGCCACATAGACACTGGGCTCTGGATGGACAGAAGCAGGCACAGAGAGAAAAGCTCAGCCAGGGGTGGGAGAACCCGGGAGGAGAGGTAAACCCCGAGAGGGGAGGGTGCCTCTTTCCACCACCTCTGCTACCAGCCATCCCCAGGACAGTGGTTCCTCCCAACCCCGCCCAGCCCTGAGGACTATTGGGTGGGGATTGCCCCCGGAGCCCAGCTTAGGGAGGACAGTAGACAGTGGCTTTGGAGTTGGGAGACAGGGTTCCGCTTCTGCTGGTGTGACTGGAGGCCTCCTCGTGCGCTCAGGAAGGTGGTGAGGAGGCTCCTCCAATGGAGGCCGGCCCCACAGCCCACGCTGTTCCTGAGGATGGGTTCTTCTGGGTGAAGGAGACCAAGCCCCTCGCCAAAGGGTGCTGAAACAAGTCAGAAGAGAAAGTGGGAACCAGTGCCTCTCCTGGGAGACTTGAGTGGGGCCTTGTGGGAGTGGGGCCTCCCAACAGAGGCAAGTGGCATAAAGGTCTTTCTGCTCTCTCCCTCCCATGCCTTGTTGCTGTTGCTGTCACCTGGGCAGGTCTGGGGCCAGAGGCCTGACCATGCACCCACAGGAAGGGGACCCCACAGCTGGACCTAGCTTCAGGGGACATGGAGGGGCCTCGAGGGGCCCCCCGCTGGAGGGAGAAGTAAAGTCCAGTGGCACATCCTGGGCAAGTGTTCAGTTTCCAAAACCCAGGGAAATCCAGATACTTCCCAAGAAAAGAGGCTCTAGAACTAGGATTTTCAGATTTAGAAAATTAAAAAGCTGAAGTGGAAAAGAGGATGGATTTCCTGTTTCCAGGATACAAAGGCCTCCCAGAAAACCAGAAACCCAAATGGAAGTCACGAAAGAAAAGATAGACTTGGTGGTTGCTTCTTCATTCACCTGTGAATGTTAGAGGCTCTGGAAGAAGAAGGAACAGGTCTGGAGATGATTAATATGATGAATAAATAATAGTGGAAATTTTCCCTGATCAGAAGAGGGCATGAGTCTGCACAGTGAAAGTGTTGGTAGAGCTCCAGGCAGGGTTACTTTAAAGAAAAAGACACACCCTTGGCATCTCCTGGTGACATTCTTGAAATCCACAGATAAAATCTCAGCGACCTCCCACAGAATAAATAAATCATTGACAAAGGAGAAAAAGAAAAAAACATAGGCAGCAGATTTCTCATCTGCAGCACTGAAAGCCAGAGGACCAAGGCTGGCCTGGGCCCAGGATTCTCAACCAGAGCGTTCATACTGTTCCCCAACCAGATTAAGAAATAGATTTTGAGCTGGGCTCAGTGGCTTACACCTGTAATCCCAGCACTTTGGGAGGCTGAGATGGGTGGATCACGAGGTCAAGAGATCGAGACCCTCCTGGCCAACATGGTGAAACCCTGTCTCTAAAAATACAAAAATTAACTGGATGTGGTGGCACGCACCTGTAGTCCCAGCTACACAAGAGGCTGAGGCAGGAGAATCACTTAAACCCGGGAGACAGAGGTTGCAGTGAGCCAAGATCGTGCCATTGCACACCATCCTGAGTGACAGAGCAAGACTATCTCAAAAAAAAAAAAAAGAAAGAAAGAAATAGATTTTGGGCCAAGCTTGGTGGCTCAAGCCTGTAATCCCAGCACTTTGGGAGGCCGAGGCAGGTGGCTCACTTGAGGTCAGGAGTTCAAGACCAGCCTGGCCAACATGGCAAAACCCCGCCTCTACTAAAAATACGAAAATTAGCCGGGCATGATGGCAGGAGCCTGTAATTCCAGCTATTCGGGAGGCTGAAACAAAAATCACTTGAACCTGGGAGGTGGAGGTTTCAGTGAACCGAGATCACGCCATTGCATTCCAGCTTGGGCGACAGAGTGAGACTCTGTCTCAAAAAAAAAAAAGAAAAAAAGGCTCTAATGAAATGGCAGTTGATGAGTAGAGATGCCAAGATGGAAGGAGAGGGAATCGTTGTGCATTGAGTCTCACGGTCTCTAGGAAAATGTCAGTGGAAGGTGGCAGGGCTGGGAGCCTTTTTCGGGTATCTCTTACTGGGGTGGGTGGGGCAGAAGGAGGCAGAGAGAGTCCTGGGGGAGGCAGTGCTTACCCTGTTTCTATATAATGATTAGATGTAATAGAAGCAGGAAGTGCCGGGCGCGATGGCTCACACCTGTAATCCCAGCACTTTGGGTGGCCGAGGCAGGCGGATCACAAGGTCAGGAGTTTGGGACCATCCTGGCTAACACGGTGAAACCCCGTCTCTACTAAATATACAAAAAATTAGCCGGGCATGGTGGCAGGCACCTGTATTCCCATCTACTCGGGAGGCTGAGGCAGGAGAATGGCGTGAACCCGGGAGGCAGAGCTTGCAGTGAGTCGAGATAACGCCACTGCACTCCAGCCTAGGCAACAGAGCGAGACTCCATCTCAAAAAATAAATAAAAAGAAAAAGAAGCAGGAAGTAACCCTTTGCTGAAATTACAAATTAACAATTAGAAAGGGAATAAATAGCTGGGCATGGTGGCTCACGCCTGTAATCCTAGCACTTTGGGAGGACGAGGCAGGTAGATCAATGAGGTCATGAGTTTTAGACCAGCCTGGCCAACATGGTGAAACCCCTTCTCTACGAAAAATACAAAAATTAGCTGGGTGTGGTGGGGCGGGCCTGTAGTCCTGCTGAGTCAGGAGAATCACTTGAACCCGGGAGGCAGAGGTTGCAGTGAACCCAGATCGCGCAACTGCACTCCAGCCTGAGTGACAGAGCAAGACTCTCAAAAAAAGAAAGGGAATAGGCCGGGCGCGGTGGCTAAAGTCTGTAATCCCAGCACTTTGGGAGGCCAAAGCGGGCGGATCGCAAGGTCAGGAGATCGACACCATCCTGGCTAACACGGTGAAACCCCGTCTCTACTAAAAATACAAAAAATTAGCCGGGCATGGTGGCGGGTGCCTGTAGTCCCAGCTACTCGGGAGGCTGAGGCAGGAGAATGGCATGAACCCGGGAGGTGGAGCTTGCAGTGAGCTGAGACCGCAACACTACTCTCCAGCCTGGGCGACAGAGCGAGACTCTGTCTCAAAAAATAAAAAAATAAAAGAAAGGGAATAAATAGTAATTTTCCCAAACCATCAAAAGTATGGGAAAAGGAGTAAAATAAACCATTTACATAAAATAAAGTGGCATAAAAATGTCAGACCCCTCAGTTGTTCCAGCAAAATCCGACTGCTTTAGACTAGGTTAGAAAACAAAATCCAGTTATAGTTGTTTACAACAAATATCTAAAACAAGATAGTAAGAAAAGGTTCAAAACTACACATTGGGCACAGTGGCTCACGTCTGTAATCTCACCACTTTGGGGAGGCTTGGGTTTTTTTGAACCCAGGAGTTTGAGTTTTCTTGAACCCAGCCTGGGCAGCATGGCAAGACCCGTCTGCCAAAATTATAAAAATTAGCTGGGTGTGGTGGTTCATGACTGTTGTCTCAGCTACTTGGGAGGCTAAGGCAGGAGGGTCAATTGAGCCCAGGAAGTGGGGGTTGCAGTGAGCCAAGATTATGCCACTGCACTCCAGTTTGGGTGACAGAGTGAGATCTTGTCTCAAAAAACAAAAACACCAAAATTACAAGTTGGACAAAACCATACCTGTCACGTGTAACCAAAGATAAAGCAGAATTGGCAAAGCTAAAGTTAGTATCAAGTGGGTTTTAGGGTCCAAGTTTTTTTTTTTTTTTGAAACGGAGTCTCGCTCTGTGGGTAGCTGGAGTGCAGTAGCGCGATCTCAGCTCAATGCAACCTCTGCCTCCTGGATTCAAGCAATTCTTCCACCTCAGCCTCCTGAGTAGCTGGGACTACAGGCACCCGCCACCACACCCGGCTAATTTTTTATTTTTAGTAGAGACGGGGTTTCACCATGTTGGCCAGGCTGGTTTTGAACTCCTGACCTCAAGTGATCTGCCCACCTTGGCCTCCCAAAGTGCTGGGATTACAGGCGTGAGTCACCACACCTGGCCAGGTCCAAAGTATTAAAGGATGGAGAGGACGTTAGGTAAAGATACAAAGTTCGATTTGTGGAGATGCATAGTAACTTCCACAGGCATTAAGTGGAACAGTGAGAATGGGTGGTAATGTTAGTTTGTTACTCAGCAGATGCCAGCTGTTTTAATTATACATAAACGCTACTGGCAGTAAAGGAAGAGCTTGAACAGATATGTCCACGTGAAACTCCAGGGAGAGGAGCATGGGAGTCAGTTACCTGACCACACTGAGCCTGTTTCTCCTGTGAAATGGGTAATGAGGCTGCCTTACTCACAGTGGTGTCAAGACTCAGCGATGGTTGCCACCTGCACAGCGTTTAGGACTCTTGAGAAGTGTTTGTGGGCCATTTTGGAGGGGTGAACCTTTGTCCTTGAAGAGGGGCTGGATTTTTGGCAGGACCTGAAAAAATAACCAAGGATGACCGCACAGTCACAAGCTGTCTCCGTGGGCTCAAGGTGGCTCCCACTGAGGGAAGGGGACGGAGGTGTCAGCCGGTGCATCAGGACCTGGGGTCGTCACCCCCAAGGGGCCATTACCCTGTTCTGTCTCCGTGGCCACCCTGGGGGAGGGAGGTAAACCTTTACAGCTAAGGAGAGTGAGGCCCAGAGACAGAGTCATTGTGAGCACGCCAGGCTGATGAGCGGCAGGGGGAAAATTCAAATCTGGGGAGGGTCTGACCCCAAAGTCCAACATCTCTGGAGCCTCCTGCCCATGTCAGGTGTTTGGATTAATGGGACCTCCCAGAAATAGTGTGTGCAGCCTCCCAGGGGACAACTTCTGCTGTCAGCCACCCAGACCAGTCAGCTGTGGAGAGCAGCAGCCTGCAGATGGGACACCAGCGCTGAGTGGGACAGATGCTGGCTTGGCCTTGGGATGTCACATGCATACCCCACACTGGACGTGAGGATTCCAGGGGCTCATGGGATCTGCCTGCTGCACCCGCAGGTGCTTGCTTGGTCAATGTCCTTTCCCCGGCAGCAGCTCCTGCCAGTCTTCCTTGCCAGAACTCCCTCCTGCCCAGCACCGTGCACTGCGTTTCTGAGGTATGTGGGTCATGAGTCCCCTCTTCCCCTCCAGGTGTGGCCGGTGTGCTTGTGGGACACCCGTTT
The DNA here is from genome assembly GCF_028885655.2 of Pongo abelii. Taxonomy (NCBI): domain Eukaryota; kingdom Metazoa; phylum Chordata; class Mammalia; order Primates; family Hominidae; genus Pongo; species Pongo abelii. Next base: position 104,723,486 of record NC_072000.2, on the reverse strand, counting down.
GACACGGTCAAGGTGAGTCTCATCGCTGCTTTTTTTCCTCGGCGCGTACATTGGAGAGAGGCTCACAGGGTTGGGGTGGCTGGAAGCCTGTTTCCGTGTACAGCCCCAGGTGGGCAGCTGCTTTTACACCAGGCCGGGTTGAACCTTCCTCAGTGCTTTGTCCTGGCATCTCCCAGCTGAGGCTGATCCACATGCTGGGTTCATGGCCAAGTCCATCCTGGGCTTGGGTAGCTAGGATTGAGGTGCTGAGGTTTTCTCCCACCCAGAGCAAGGGCACCCACATTGTTCCCATGCAGAACTCCCCCAAACACTTCCTTGAAAGAAAGAAAAGTTCAGAGAGAAAATACAAAAAAGCCAAAACTCGTATCTCCCATGAACATGATCTTCACGGAGTGGTGATCATCCTTACAGAGAATCCGAGTGATGGTTTCCCACGTGCCAGAGGCGTGAGGAAGGGCCCTGTTAGCCGGTTCCTTGATAACACCCCACACCTCCATGAACCAGAGTTCCAGGTTCTCAGACCCCCCAGAACGGAAACCAAGGAAATATATGTCCTCCAGCTGGAAATTCCCAAATAAATCCCCCACCCTCCACTTGTGGTTGGGCTGTATGTTCTGGAAGTAGCCCAGTGGGGCCCTTCCTCGCTCTTTCCCTGGGCCCCAGGGCAAGCTGTGAGTGAGTGGTGGGCACCAGACCAGCCTTGTGCTTGCTGGCAGTGCTACACGTGGCCCCTCTTCCCACTAAGGGAAGGCACAGCTGACGGCAAGGCAGGATGCGCACCCTGAGCTGGGTTTGCGGGAGACTTCCGGTCTCCTTTTCTAGTGAGCCCAGGTGTGTGTTGGCAGAGACAGTGACTTACCATAGGGCTGGATTGCATCCAGCACAAGAGTGAGGGCCCGGCCTTATGCATTGGCTGGGACCTTAAAAAGCTCTGTCCCTGGGCCTTGTGCAGGTCCGGGCCCCTCTGCCAGCCAGTTTTCTGCATGACCTTGGGCAGGTCCCTGTATCTTTGGGCTCAAACGTTGTCATCGTGCCAGTGCTCAACAGCATAATTTATGTTGGATTAAATGCTAGGTCTGAAAAGCACAACTCTTCTATCTACTGTGGGCCAATCTGGGGAGGAGGCTGAAGGGCCAGGCTTTCTTGGCAGGCAGCGGCCCCACGTTTGCTGCACCGGCCTGCCGAGAGTGAGGCCGTGCAGAGCCTGCTCACACAGCCCCCGGCCCCAGCCGTGCCCACGTGCTGCCTAGCCAGGCCACCCGTGAAGCTTCCCCCAGGCCAGAGCAGCCCAGGACAGCCTGGCAGTGTCCACGTTGCACTGTGTTTATATCTCGTGGTCATGTGTTGTGAACGCCTCTCGCAGCCAAGAAGTGCTTCACATTCACTTCCTCTTTCCAGCTCCGTGGAGGCCTGGGCTCTCTGAGCTATGAATTGGCCAGACCTGCTGGGCTCCTGCCCGGCCCCCTCAGGCAGCCCCTGGAAGGCCTGAGAGCACTTTCGTCCTGGTGCTCCGCCGTCCTGAGCCACTGAGCCTGCCAGCAGCACCCCTGAAGTGACTCAGGGACAGGAGTTTCTCCAGCCCATGAGGTTTTACTCCCCAGACTCTACTTCCCTGGCATCTAGAGGGTGGTCTTTGAGAAGATCTATATGTGATCCTCTTTTTTTTTTTTTGCCACTCTGTCGCTCCAGCAGCATCACATTTGGGCATACCTACCTTAAAAAGCTGAACTTTTTTTCTTTGAGACGGCATCTGTGTCTGTCACTCAGTTTGGAGTGCAGTGGCGCGATCTTGGCTCACTGCAACTTCCTCCTCCTGGGTTCAAGTGATTCTCCTGCCTCAGTTACCCCCCCAACCCCCCGGGTAGCTGGGATTACAGGCACGTGCCACCACGCCTGGCTACTGTTTGTTTTTAGTTGAGGTCCAGCACATATAGAAAGTTCTCACATCCGGCCAGGTGAGTGGCTCACGCCTGTAATCCCAGCACTTCTGGAGGCCGAGGCGGGCAGATCACAAGGTCAAGAGATCAAGACCATCCTGGCTAACACGGTGAAACTCTGTCTCTACTAAACATACAAAAAATTAGCCGGGCGTGGTGGCGGGTGCCTGTAGTCCCAGCTACTCGGGAGGCTAAGGCAGGAGAATGGCGTGAACCCGGGAGGCGGAGTTTGCAGTGAGCCGAGATCACGTCACTACACTCCAGCCTGGGCAACAGAATGAGACTCCGTCTCAAAAAACAAAAAAGAAAGTGCACACATCCTAGGTGTACAAGTCATCACAAAACACAGGCGTGGGGAGCTGCCACCCAGGAGAAACAGAACATGGCCAGCCCTCTGGAAGTCTTCCCTCCTGCTCCTATCAACTCCTCCCTCCTGCTCCTATCAACTCCTCCCTCCTGCTCCTATCAACTCCTCCCTCCTGCTCCTATCAACTCCTCCCTCCTGCTCCTATCAACTCCTCCCTCCTGCTCCTATCAACTCCTCCCTCTTGCTCCTATCAACTCCTCCCTCCTGCTCCTATCAACTCCTCCCTCCCCTTCTTCTGAGGCGTCCACTGGCCTAACTTCCTCCTTTTTTTGAGACACGGTTTTGCTCTGTCACCCCAGGTGGAGTGCAGTGGTGCAATCATAGCCCACTGCAGCATTGATTTCCCAGGCTCAAGCAATCCTCCCACCGCAGCCTCTCAACTAGCTGAAACTACAGGCACACACCACCATGCCTAGCTCATTTTTTTTTTGAAGTTATTAGTAGAGATGGGGTCTTGATATGTTGCCCAGCTGGTCTCAAACTCCTGGGCTCAAGTGATCCTCCTGCCTTGGCCTCCCAAAGTGCTGGGATGACAGGCCTGGCCCACTGTCCTCACTTCCAACACCACGGGTCCCTTTTGCCTGGTTGAATATAATTGCAGCTGTACCCTAGAATCATCAGGGGCCACCCGAGTCCGTGTCAGTCCGTACTGTCACATGGCCACAGACTATCTCATGGCTGGGACAGTCACAGTTTATTCCCCCAGGCCCTTGGGACTGAAATAATCCAAGATCTGGATCTCCTCTATAGCTCCCAGAACCACAGCCACCGTCCTGAAGCACACGGCCTTCACACATGTTTCTGCACGAAGGGAGGTTTCTGTCCTGCTTCCTTGGACACAACAATAATCAGGGAGCAGTCGTCTTGGCCTATGATGAGGGGGTGACCGGCCATCCCTGGGCATGGGATGGGGAGGGTGGGTGGGGGCTGGCTGTGGGGGCTCCGCGCCTGGATGTGATGTTGAAATTTTGTGTTGCTTTAACCGCCTTTACTTTCTGAGCTAGGGGCTGTCTCCATCCATAGCAAAAGTGTAACTTTGTTGTAGATGGGCGTAAGCCTCACCCTGGAGAGCGCTAGTAAGTACAGACCAGGTGAACCAGACCCTAGCCTGGACCCCACCCTGTCATGCCTATCTCCCCAACCCCAGAGTTCCCTCCGTAGCAGGGGACAGGGAGGGTGTGAGGCAAACTTGGGCTCAGCACAGGTCCTGGGGTGGGGGCTCGGGCTGGTCAAAAAAAATCAGTCCCCTCTGGATTGGGGGTCCTCACATGGGGGTCTCTCGGCCCTTTGGGGAGCTGGGAGCTTCCTAAACTTGTGTCCAAATCACTAGTTTCCCAGGGGTGGGTCCATTTCTATCAATCCTCAAAGGAGAGCCTGGCATCCCAAGATTTTAAGAGCCTGAGCAGTAAATGACAAGACTTGGGACACTGGGCCACAGTTCCTCTCCCAGAGAGCGAGGGCTCGTCACAGACTCAGTACCTCAGGGGTACTGAGGGGTCAGAAACAAAGTGGGGAGAGGCCTCTGCCCACGTTGGTGGGAGAAGCTGAGTTGACCTAAGCCTGACATTCCCCAGCTGGCTGGACTTGGGCTTTCACCAGTGTCTGTGACCTGCAAAGACTTCACAACACTACCCAGGTGGCATTGAGTATCCAACCTGGGAAGGGACAGCTCCACGTCACATCAGTTCTACTCACACAGCCCTCTTAGTGCCAGTGTTGGGACTGCAGGAGGAACAGAGATCCCCCCAGAGGCCCCAGAACATTGAAGGGAAAGCAGCAAACCTCGCATCAAGGTGCTGGCCAAGAACTGGGCCTCCAGGGTGGGAGGGGTGCTTCGGGTCAATCTTGAAGTATTGGCTTCCAGCTGTTGAGGTCCTGGGGGTACTGAGATGGTACTTGTTTCCTAACAAAACATTTTTTGTAAGTGCATTCACCAATAGAGGGCCCACCTATTCTGGTGGAGAGAATTGGAAAAGGTTCCAGAATCCGGGCAGAAGCCTGGCTGTTCCCAGTGAGGGCTCTCCCTTGCCAGCACTCCCTCCCACCCTCACTCTGAGCAACACAGCTGCTCATGTCCCTGGAGAGGACAGCTTTGGCCAAGTTGTTAAACATCTCTGAGCCTCAGTCTTCCCATCTTGGAAATGGGGGCAGTTGTCCCAATGCCAAGATAATTGAGTGTGAAGCCCTACCCTGTCCCATGCTGCCTAGTACCGAAGGCACTTGCACTGTGGCCCTGGCTGTAAGAATGATCATTTCTGAGTCAGACCTAGGAAACCAGCCCCTGAGAATGTGACTTGACCTAGTTTACTCCCACCGCCCGCTCTGCAACTCTGAGCCTCCTATTGAGCAAAGATAAGCTCATAGGCAACAAAGAGCGCTTTGACATGGAAGAGGTTCTGGGCCACTGGGCTCGGAGGCGGCGGGGCCTGACCAGCGTCCCAGGCCCCAAAGCTGCTGACATGGGTCCCCAAGGAGGTTGCTGGCTGTTCTCTTGCCACCACTCTATTAACTCATAACTGCTGTTCTCACGAGAGGCTACTGGCAGAGACCAGGCAGGAGCTCCCGGAGCCAAGGTCATTGCTTTTATTTTTATTTATTTATTTATTTATTGAGACAGAGTGTTCCTTTCTCGCCCAGGCTGGAGTACAGTGGCATGACCTCACTGCATCCTCTGCCTCACGGGTTCAAGCAATTCTCCCACCTCAGCCTCCTGAGTAGCCGGGATTACAGGCATATGCCACCATGCTAGGCTAATTTTTTTTACAGACACGATTTCGCCACGTTGGCCAGGCTGGTCTTGAACTCCTGACCTCAAGTGATCCACCCACCTCAGCCTCCCAAAGTGTTGGGATTACAGGCATGAGCCACTGCACCTGGCCAGGCTCATCACTTTTTGTGCCTATTGCCTCGAAGCCAGTCTCTGACGGGACATTAGGGCAGGGGCCCTTCAGCCTAGTCTGGGACATGGGCTGCTCACTCAGCAGCATGACAAGCATCACCTGGAGAACGGGCCGGTCTCAGGAGGTCGTTCATGCCCCACCGGCAATGCACAGTGCAGCCATAGTGTAAACAAGAGGCTTAAGCTCAACTGGTCTGAGATCTTGGGGACCCCCTACCCTGTCTCCAGCAGCCTGTCCCTGTAGCTGTTTGCCTACTGGCACCCCATCCTGAGAAGGCATAGATACCCGGCCCACCCTGCCCTGGAATTACAAAAGTCTTAGACTGTGCCTGAGTGCCGGGCCTCCTTGGGAGACCCTCCCAGGCAGCCTGAGCACCAGACCCGGGAGCTGGGTGCTCTGGCCCTGCCTGCCTGCCTGCCTGCCTCTCACTGGACCCTCTCCTTCCAGGTGCGGCTTCAGGTCCAGGGCGTGGAGAAGCCTCAGTACCGCGGGACGTTGCACTGCTTCAAGTTCATCATCAAGCAAGAGAGCGTGAGTGGCCTGGGCTGGTGGGGCTCCGGAGGCACAGGATGGGGAACTAGCCTCCGGGCTGCCACCACCCCAGACCAGACAGCCAGGAAGGAAGGTGTCAGGACGGCCAGGAGGCCAATCAGGACCTAGGTTCTAACGAAATTCTGCTTGGTCCTCAGGAGCCCCTGGGGTGGGCTGGGGCTGCCATCCCCCGACCCCCTTCCGCGTGGAGGGCCTGGGAGGTGCGCGTTGCCGGCTCTGATGGCGTCTCTGTCCCCGCAGGTGCTGGGCCTGTACAAGGGCCTGGGCTCGCCCCTCATGGGGCTCACCTTCATCAACGCGCTGGTGTTCGGGGTGCAGGGCAACACCCTCCGGGCCCTGGGCCACGACTCGCCGCTCAACCAGTTCCTGGCAGGTGCGGCGGCGGGTGCCATCCAGTGCGTCATCTGCTGCCCCATGGAGCTGGCCAAGACGCGGCTGCAGCTGCAGGACGCAGGCCCAGCGCGCACCTACAAGGGCTCGCTGGACTGCCTCGCGCAGATCTACGGGCACGAGGGTCTGCGTGGCGTCAACCGGGGCATGGTGTCCACGCTGCTGCGTGAGACGCCCAGCTTCGGCGTCTACTTCCTCACCTATGACGCTCTCACGCGGGCGCTGGGCTGCGAGCCGGGCGACCGCCTGCTGGTGCCCAAGCTGCTGTTGGCGGGCGGTACGTCGGGCATCGTGTCCTGGCTCTCCACCTACCCTGTGGACGTGGTCAAGTCGCGGCTGCAGGCGGACGGACTGCGGGGCGCCCCGCGCTACCGCGGCATCCTTGACTGCGTGCACCAGAGCTACCGCGCCGAGGGCTGGCGCGTCTTCACGCGGGGGCTGGCGTCCACGCTGCTGCGCGCCTTCCCCGTCAACGCTGCCACCTTCGCCACCGTCACCGTGGTGCTCACCTATGCGCGCGGCGAGGAGGCCGGGCCCGAGGGCGAGGCTGTGCCCGCCGCCCCTGTGGGGCCTGCCCTGGCGCAGCCCTCCAGCCTGTGACGCTCACCCCGCCCTCCTTCCCCAGGGCTCCTTTTCAGAAACCAGGGACATAAATTGGCCCCTGAGTCGATTGCCCTGCTTCCTGCTCGGATGCTGGGGGCTGTGGAGTCTATCAGACCTGGGCTGAATTCTGATGATCAGCTGGGGAGTTTTGGCCGAGAACTTCACTTGCCTCAGTATTCTCATCTATGAAATAAGGACCCTCATACCCACATTGTAGAGTCACGAAGGTCAGAGATTATTCCCAGCGGCAGCCAGCACCTGGCCTGGCTGAGGCCATTGCACCATTATCCTGGAGACTGAGGCAGACACTCCTGCCCCTTTCTGGGATCCTGGCCACGCCATTGTGCTCCTGCCCTGCAGACTGGCTCCCGGGGGTCTCTGATGGCCAACCAAGGGGCCACCCAGGGACCTGCTAGCTCCACACATCCTCCACCCAGGAGGGTGGTGGGCCACCCCTCTGGTCTGTGTTAGGGACAGAGGAAAACTTGGTGCGCCTCCTGGTGTCACAGAACTGGATCCTCTGCATACCCCAGCTTCTCCACATGCCACTGCTAGGGGTATCCCAGCTGCTGCCACTCCTGCTGGAGGATGAACTGGGGACCCTGCACCCTCTGGGAAGCCATGGATTCTGCTGGAGGCACCATATCAGCCTACAGGACTAGGGTGGGGAGCAAACAGGCCAGCGGTGGAGGTCTCCACAGTTCAAGTGTGATGCAGCTGTGGCAAGGAGAAATCCTTCCGCCTCTGGGCCTTGGGCTGCCTGTCCATAAAATGGGGACATGGCCAGCTGATGGACAACTGAGTCTCCGGCCCACCTACCACCGCCAGCCAGGATCCCCCAAGGTGTGCAGAGGGCTCAGCAGAGAACAGTATGGGACCCCCCCTCACCAGGGCTGGAACACCTCCAGCCACAAAGAAGCCAAAGGTCAGTCCCTCTGCTCACCAGCAAACGGTGCCTCCTAGGCATTCTCAGTGCCAGGGCTTCATCCCTGTGAAGGCACAGGGCCCGCTAGTGGGCACAGGGGTGGCTAGTTGGGGCCTGGGGCAGAAGAGGGCTGCACCAGGTGTCCTGGGGAATGTGCTCAAGTGAAGACGACACTGGGCTTTGCACAGCCTGGCGTCGCTGTACAGAAACTGTCAAGGGAATAAAGTGTTCTTTGTTTTTTAAGTGGCGAGGCTGCCTTTGCATATGGTGGAGGAAAGGGCATCATTCAGCACCCTTGCCCTGGAGTCGAAGGGGCCAGCTCAGGGGTGTGTGTGCCCTCGGATCCTGACAGCAGCCTTGGCCATGTGACCTGGGCAGTTGCGGATACATCTGAGAGCCTGTTTTCTCATCTGCAAGGCAAGCTAATGAAGGGCGTGAGGATTGGAATGTAAAGCTTATGAACACGCTGGTGCAGCCTGGCCATTCAGCAGATGCCCCTCTGCTATCATCATCCCAGCAATGAGAGAGAGAGGCCTGTGGTGAGGGGCACTGGCGGGCGGGGCAGCAGGGGCAGGGTGTGTCCCAAAAACAGCTTCCTGGAAGAGGGGAGGACTGAGTGGAGCTGACCATTTCAGCCACCCGGGCAACTTGGGCACAACTGTACTTAACCCAGCCTAGAAGGTCAGAGAGGGCTTCCTGGAAGAGGGCATCCTGGAGCTTCGCCAAAGGTGTGGTGCGGGGGTCTCACTGCCCACCTCACCTGCAGTTCTGTTCAGCCTCCTGGAGTCAGCCCTTGGCATCCTGAGCCTCCGCAGCCACCAGCCCTGGAGGCTTTCCCTCCCAACTCCTGAGCCAAGAAGCTCTGCCCACTGACAAGGAAGAGTCAGGGAGGGGCCCCAGTTCCTGTGCCTGTTTAATCCTAGTGCTAGCCTGTGAAGTTGGGCTTTACAGGGAGGCAGGAGGCGGGGAGGAAGCTGGCTGTTGACCCCTGGGGTCTCCTGGCCTCTCTCACTTCTCTTTACTCTGAAATAAACCAGGGGAAGCTCCCAGGGGTGGGGGACACACCCTGGCCATGGGCACAGAGAGGGGCCCCTTCCCTAGCTCCTCCATGTCCAGCTTTGGCAGCCCCTTTGCCTCTCTAGGCCTGGGTGGCTGAATCTCTCAGGGCAGCTTGAGTGTGGCCTGTGGCTGTGGTCCCCACCACCCCGGATCTCTCCACACATCTGCACTCTCTAGAAAGGTCCCAACGTGACCCTTGTCAGGAACTGATTTGAGCACAAACCTTTCTCCAGCCCTGCTCACCTGGGACTTCTCCATGAACCCTGCGGCTGCCTGCCCTCTGGGTACAGCACACAGACAGGCCAGCCCTTCAGAAGTGAGGGGTGGTGCGGCAAGGAGCAAAGTGAAGGGGTCGGGGGCTTCCAGCTCCCTCCCACTTCCCCGTTCAGCGGCCTCACATGACCAACACATCTGCCAGGCAGGGAGTGGAGTTGTTTTTAATGAATTTATTTTACATTTTCTTTGTTCCCTGATTTGAACTTTTTTTTTTTTTGAGATGGAGTCTTGCTCTGTTGCCCAGGCTGGAGTGCAGTGGTGCTCTCTCAGCTCACTGCAACCTCTACCTCCCGGGTTCAAGTGATTCTCCTGCCTCAGCCTCCAAGTAACTGGGATTACAGGCGTGCACCACCACACCTGGCTAATGTTTCTATTTTTATTAGAGACAGGGTTTCACCATGTTGACCAGGTTGGTCTCAAACTCCTGACTTCAAGTGATCCACCTGCCTCAGCCTCCCAAAGTGCTGGGATTACAGGTGTGAGCCACTGCGCCCGGCCTCTGATTTGAATTTATTTGGAATAAGTGATATATGAAGGTGCTAAAAACTAAAAATACTGCCAGAACCCAGGCTTGTGCAGTGAAGAGGAAAACCTCCTTCCACCTTCCCGGGGCCAGCCTCTCATCCTGAGTCGAGGACAGTCTCCAGTTCCCAGAGGGCATCCAACACATCTTGGGCAAGTGACAGCATGGAGCGGCGGAGGGACATCTGCACCCCCCGCAAAGTGTGGCCAAGGTCCTGACTGTTCTGTTCTTTGCTGTCTTCCCTTGACAGTGATCCTGGAGATTGCATCCTTCTCCTAGGGCTGCTGTAACAAAACACCACACACTGTGGCTGAACAATAGCCAAGTGTCCTCTGAGAGTTCTGAAGGCCACACTCCAGCTGCAGGGAGGGTTGGTTCCTTCTGGGGGCTCTGAGGGACAAACTGCTCCCTGCTTCTTCCAAGCTTCTGGGGGCGGCTGGCAATCCTTGGCTCCCTAGGCTCACAAGCACATTGCTCCTATCACTGCCACCATCTCTTGCCGCCTTCTCCTGTGTGTCTGTGTCTCCATGTCTTCTCTTTGTATAAGGGCACCAGTCATATGGGATTAAGGGCCCACCCTACTCTAGTATGACCTCATCTTAACTAAAAACATCTGCAGAGACCAGGTTCCAAATCAGGCCAAATTCAGTTGCCTGGAGTTAGGACTTGAACGGATCTTTTTGGGGCCACAATCCAACCTTCAACAGGGCTCTGTACTGGTGTGTTTGAACTGTCCTTCCTGCTGACAGCTCCATGGCATATTTCATTGGATAAAGTTTGCTTGATTTGCTTTTCCAGTCAGGTTTGGGAGAGTAACTGAGAGACATGTCTGAGCAGAGTCCTAGAGGAAGAGCAGCAGTGGACGGGGCTGCAGATACCACTAGGCTGTAGCTGGAAGGGCAGATGTAGCCAAGGTCCCGAGGTGGAAGGGGTCGGTGGGGGCTGGGGAGGTGGGTGAGGCAGGGCCTGGAGGACAGCAGGGCCAGACGTTCAAGAGGGCCACCAGGGTGGGTCACATGGCAGTGCCTTGGGGACAGTGGCAGATCCTCCTAAGTGCCAACTGCTCTTGAAATCTCAACTTGATCTGGGCTTCAGTATGTCCAATCAAAACACCTTCCCAAACTGTCTTTTTTTTTTTTTTTGAGATAGAGTTTCACTCTTTTCGCCCAGGCTGGAGTGCAATGGCACAATCTTGGCTCACTGCAACCTCCACCTCCCAGGTTCAAGTGATTCTCCTGCCTCAGCCTCCTGAGTAGCTGGGATTATAGGCACAGCAACCATGCCCTGCTAATTTTTTGTATTTTTAGTAGAGATGGGGTTTCACCACGTTGGCCAGGATGGTCTCGAACTCCTGACCTCAGGTGATCCGCCCGCCTCGGCCTCCCAAAATGCCGAGATTACAGGCATGAGCCACCGCGCCTGGCCCCCAGACTGTCTTGTGGCCGGAGCTGGCCATATGTCTGACAGCTTCTGAGAAAGCTGTGAAGCAGGTAAAACACACTGTGGCACACCCCTTGACCTCTGATCTCTGACCTTGCTCTCTGCTTCCCACTGAAAAGGGAATAGGATGCCTGGAGGTGCAGTGGGAGAGACCACGGCCCTGAGCCACCGAGCCAGCCTGGCCTTGGAAGGCTGGTCACATCCCTCTCATTCAGCACACTGTTCCTGTCATTTGCAGCCAAATGCACCACCAGCCGCCATGCAGAGCTGAGTTTATTTCGTTGCATCAGCAGCTGTGAGCAGGTTTTACCCAGTGGAGTCATAGGATCCAATTCATACTTTGAAGACCCCACAGGAGGTTAGGAGGCAATAAGAGGCAGGCCAGGGTCGGGGGCAAAGGCCATGAGGGTGTCCAAGCCAGAGGACATCTTGAGGCCAGGAATGGGGGTGGTGCTCCAGTGGCAGGTGGGCGAGACCACTGGGGAATAAACGGCAGAAGAAGCCCTTGGAGGTGTTGCGGGTGCAGTCAAGGGAAGCGAAACTATGTGGCAGGCGCTAGAGTCTGAACTCTGCAGGGATCTGGGGTTTATGGCTCCTTCCTTGACCCCTTAAGGGAAAGGGCTATGAAACAGCACTGCCAAGGCATTTGTCTCTGGGATGGGAGAGGGGGAGGGAGGCTTAAAGCGTGGAAGGGCAGAGAGAAGGGGACAGGCCCCATGAGGGCTGGTGCTCAGGTCCTTGGTGCAGAGTTCAGGCAAAGCAGTGGCAGTTTGGGGAGTCCAAATCTGAGAAACTGTTTTTCCAATCTCAGAGCCCACACCGGGTTCACACACAGACTTCCCCTTCCCTTTTCTTTTGATCCCTTTGGACATCAGGTGCCTGGAGCGAATGGAGCATAAGCCTCCTTGTGCCTTTCTCATCATTGGCCTGGGTCTTTAGTGAGTCATTTCTCATAAAAAGCACCTGTGAGGCCACACTGACCTGGGACCTTCACCAGCCCTCCTTGTGCTGGGTGGGTTCTTGTGACTGTAGGGACGGCTCAGCCCTTTGCACACCCATCCCTTCATTCTCCCAACAGCCATACAAGGTCGGTGCTGGCACCCCCATTTTGCAGTGCAGGATACCAGTTGGGGAGGGTCCCTGTCCAAGGTCACACAGTTAGTTGGTGCTGGAGCCAGCGCTGGGAGCCGGTCAGCCCATCCTTTGCCCTTCAGCAGGATCAGCTGGGGCGGGCAACCCTGAAGCGGCAGTGCAAGAACCAGAGGGGGCCTGGCCAGGGCAAGGGTCCAGGTCCCATGCTTCTGGGTCTCAGCTTCCTTGCTGCTTCTTACACACCCCTGACCTCATGGTACCCACCTACCCACGGAGAGGCAGATGCATTGCTGGGTCCAGAGGCCACTTCCCAGAGAACTGGGAAAGGCTTGGTGGGTCCAGTGTCCGCCTTGATCAGGACACAGCAGAGACAGGGCAGAGGCTGAGGGGAATGGGCCTGTGCCCCAGGGGCTCCTTGCTCAGCCTTGCTCTCCTCCGACTTGACCTCCCGCAGGCTCGTGGGGAATGCCAGACCCCCCCCACCAGCGCCCCTCTGCAAGCAACACCCCCCCACAGCCATGCTCTGCCAGGCCAGCCGACACCATGCCAGCTGTAATGATGTCCCCCAAAGTTTGGTGAATGAATAAGTTCAGATCTGGCTTCAATGTCCTCGGGGATGGTGAGGACACAGGACAAAGACTAGACACAGGGGAACATGGTGAGCTCTGTTTGGTGTGGTGACAGTACTGGCCGGTTTCTTGTTAATCTCCCCAACCTCTACCTTAGCTCCATGAGGGCCAGGGGTGCAAAGTCAGCATGCTGAATGAATGAGTGAATGAATGGGTGAGAGCAGAGGCTGCTGGAGTACAGGGCCAGGTTGGGTTTTGCCAGGCAATACAGAGACCGGCCAGGGAAGACAGAATGTACACTGTGAGGCCAGAACACGCTTGGGGGCAGAGGGTGAAGCGGTCGGTGATGGGCTGGAGAGGGGCTGGGGCGGCAGGAGTGGTTCCAGCACCTACAGGCAGGGTGATGGTAGGAGCCCCCGCCACGCCCGTGGTGGAGCTCTCCGCGGGAAGAGGAAAAGCATCCCCAGCTTGGAGGGCTCCAGGACGTTCTTTCGGGCCTGCACCCCAAGGCCCTGTCTCCCCGCTTCCCGGGCCCGCCCCCTAATCCCAGGACCGCAGCCTCTCCCACCCCGCCCTCCAGGGGGCGCTGCTCCACCGTGGGGGAGGGGGCGCGTCCCAGGGCCTTGCTTAGCGGGGGCCCCCTGGTATGTGGCCCCTCCCTCCTCGGGCGTCGCCGCCGCACCGCCCTGCCCCGTGTCCCTGCGGCCCTGGCGGTGGGAGTCTCCTCCGCCCGAGGCCTCGGGCAGGTGGGGTGCACGCAGCCTCCTTCCGCGTCTCTCGGGCTCTGAATCTCCGCGCCCCCGTGGCCCTGAGCTCACTCCGCGCGGGGGACGCTCGTAAGCGGCGGCGGCTCGCGGGCACCCGACACTCAGGGATTCTGGACAGCCCCCACCGCGCCTCGGGTCCCCGAGAGGTCCGGGCCGCTCCGCGCTGCGCACGCGCAGCCCCTCCCCACAGCGGACGCGGCCCAGCCCTGGGGCCCGCTGGCACAGCGCCCTCCTGCGGCCGGCGGCGGCGGCGGCGCAACCTGCGGGTGGGGGCCCAGGCGCGGGTCTAGAAGCCCCCGGGGCCGCCCGCCGCCCGCCAGAGCAGCGTGGCGGACAGGCCCTGGAGCACTGCAGGGTGGCAGGGAAGGGCTGGGGCAAAGGCGCGGCTCAAGCCCCCAGAAGAGTCTGGGGGCGGGCGGGGCTGCCCGCGCTAAGTGCTGGCCAAAGGCCAGGCGGGCAGGGGCTAGGGCTGGCCACCAGCTCCCGGGATATTCCTAGGGTCCGGTACAGACGCACGTGGCAGGCCAAGAAGAAGCCATGCAAATACCTGAGGAGCGTGCTCAGACCCCGTCCTGCCTCCTCTCCCTCCCTAGCCGCCCCCCCCCCCCTTTTTTTTTAGTCGGAGTCTCGCTCTGTCGCCGGGCTACAGTGCAGTGGCGTGATCTCGGCTCACAGCAACCTCCACCTCCCAGGTCCAAGCGATTCTCCTGCCTCAGCCTCCCGAGTAGCTGGGATTAGAGGCATGCGCCACCACGCCCGACTACTTTTGTATTTTTAGTAGGGAGGGGTTTCTCCATTTTGGTCAGGCTGGTCTCAAACTCCCGACTTCAGGTGATCTGCCCGCCTCGGCCTCCAGAAGTGCTGGGATTACAGGCATGAGCCACCGCGCCCGGCCCCTAGCCCCTATTTATCACAGCCTTATCCTCCTTCCTCCAGATGTCATGCCAGTGCCAGTAGGGCAATGCCATTCCTGCCTAAAACAGGGCCTGGCACATAATTGCATTGATCGAAATCAGTGCCCCTGGAGCTGGAGAGGTAAGCTTTGGAAACGAAAACTCCAAGAGGGAGGGGAGGGAAAGGACAAGAGGTGATCTATTAGGAAAGGCTGAAAAATGATATAAAGCCAGGACTGGGCTCTGAGGGTCGGTGGGACTGGATTTTTCGGTAGGAAGTGGGGAACCGCTGCAGTTCAAATGAAGTGCTGAGAGACCGTTAGCAGAAAGGCCCAGTGAGGGGAGGTCAGCAAGGACCGAGGGGAACGGCCAAAATGGCGGGCAGTCGGGGAGCCCTGAGGACCCTTCCAAGGCCCGGAGGCACCACTGCGCCAGAACAGAAAGGGCCGCACACCGGGGAGGCGGATGCACTGCTCCATAAACAAGGGCCAGGGCTTTTTTGAAAGGGGACTGGAGGAGAATTCAGGCTAAGGAGCCAGTGGCAAGCAGAGTACCTTGGAAGCCAGGCAGGCTTGGGCTTTGAATTCTGGCTGCCTGGACTTTGCAAATAAATCTGAGCCTGTTCCTCTCTTACAGCATGGTGATATTGCTAGCTAATTCATCAAAGGGTGGTTTGGAGGAGGCCACTGGGTACATATGTGTTCTCAACAAATGTTATGGGCTGCGCATGGTGGCTCACGGTAATCGTAGCTACTTGGGAGGCCAAGGCAGGAGGACCACTGGAGTCCAGGAATTCAAGGCAACAGTGAGCTATGATCGTGCTACTGCACTCCGGCCTAGGTGATAGCAAGACCCTGTCTCTTACCTAAATAAATAAATAAATAAATAAATAAATAAATAAATAAAATAAAAAATTATAGCCAGGCAGAGACACCGGCAAGTATAAAGGAGAGATGCTGGTTTCATCTGTTACCTAGGGGTTTCTAAAGAAAGCAATTCCAGGCCAGGCACGGTGGCTCACGCCTGTAATCCCAGCACTTTGGGAGGCCGAGGCGGGTGGATTGTGAGGTCAGAAGTTTGACACCAGCCTGGCCAACATAGTGAAACCCCCGTCTCTACTAAAAATACAAAATTAGCCGAGCATGGTGGCACACACACAACCTCCTGCTATTCAGGAGGCTGAGGCAGGAAAATCGCTTGAACCTAGGAGGCAGAGGTTGCAGTGAGCTGAGATTGCGCGCCACTGCACTCCAGCCTGAGAGACACAGCAATACTGCATCTAAAAAAAAAAAAAAAAAAGGCAATTCCAAAGCTTTAGTTCTTTCCCATGTAAAATCTACAGATTTTCCACCCTGACTCTCTTGCTCAGCTCAGCCCTACTTAGGGCCTTCACTCAGCAGTTCTGGGCTTGCACAGGCCTGCGACTTGCCACCTCAGCAGCATTCTGTTAGCAGCCCCTTCTGTCACTAGCAAAAAGGGAAAGTCACATGTATTCAAGTAATAATGAACTTCACGCCTCGCTCTGAACCTTGCTCTGCAGAACATCAGACACCAAGGCCCCAGCCAGGGGGAGGAAGCTCTGCTCTGCATTTTGCTTTTGGCTAAATCCTAAGTAGCTCTCAGTGTATTTGGTCAAGTTCTTCCAAGTCCATCCCAGTTAGCTCCGGAGCTTCCAGGGCTGACATGGGCTCATAGGTCCGGCTGCGCAGGCATTTCACTGGGCTGTGCTTTCTGAACAGTGGGTGAGGCTCTCTTTAAAACGCCCTCTTGCTCCTGAGCCCACCTTGGAGCTGAAAGGTTACAGAAGCATTTCTTGCTGGTGTGAGACCAAATCCTGGGAGTTCCCATTCCTGTGTGAGAAAGCAAGCCGCAAGAACTGCCCCGGGCAGTTTAGGCAACTCTTAGACCAGGAAGGGCTCATGGCCTGGTTTCATGTGCAATGAAACACTAAAGAAGTGGCTTAGAGGACTGAGGAACAAACAAGAACCACAGGCATTAAAAAGCTTAACATTATGCATTTATTATATTTTATAGAGCCATATTACACATGCTTGGTGCTTCAAACTGAGTTATCAATGTTTTTCTGGATGCAAAGCCATCTGATGCTGGATGCGGATGCCTTAAATACTATATTTCTGCGTCTATGACCTATGAGCTAAGGAAAAACCAAGGACAATTCCAGAAATGGCAAAGAACACTTAAGAAAAAGATGTACATGAGACGTAATGCGAAGTCCTTGAGCCAGGGCCTACAGAAGTTACCAGAAAGCGAATAAAAACACAATTTTTCTCACCACCTGTTGATAATAGAGCCTCACATGTCCGGGTATGGACATTGTAGAAAAGAGGTTATTTCGTTTGGTACTGATGCCTTTCTCCCCTCCGTGATGTGTGTGGACATTGTGGGGCCCCCAGAGAGAGCAGCAGACAGAACAGAGCACAGCAAACTGCCCCCTCCTCAACACATCCCAGTGCTGTTTTTTGTTTTGTTTTGTTTTTTTTTACAGCGTCTGGGTGTCTCATGAAAAGCGGTCAATTTGATCGAACTTGCCACCTTGTGGAAAATCAGTCAGTGTGCTTCAGATGAATGTGATGCCATCACACGCACCCCTCCTCTGACATCCAGAATGCTGGCAGGGGACATGGGGCTGGGTGCCTGCTCGGCCAGGACCAAGCTCTCCACGTGTCACCTCCCGCCTTACGGCACCCAGTTTGTGGGAGGTTTGCTTTGCCTGCTGACCTGATGCTAACGCTCAGCTTAAAGGCTCCGTTCCAGATTTTATAAGGGGACTGGGTGATAACGTGTCAAGTACGTGCTGCCCATACTTCCCATCAAGCCTCAGTACAGTCCCAGCTTAAAGATCCTCTCTGACACCACACTGATCCCTTGGGCCTGGGGGTGGATGCCAGGAAGCCTCTTGGCCACAAATCTGCCCTCTTGTGGGTTAGAGGCCAGCCCTCTCTTGCCTGACGTGACTTGTCTGAAGGGCCTGCACTTAAACCATCTTCAGGCAACCAGGGCATCTGAGCATAACCTGAGCAGTAACAACATAAATCAAGGGTCAGTAATTTGGGGTGGATGAGACCTAGCCAGCCATCCAGTCAGATTCTGAAGGCATGGGGGTACTTTTTGTCCTGTAAAGTCAGAGAGAAGGCTAAGAAGTGCATGGCCAGAACCCCAAGAAAGTGCAGCTTGGAGTTTTGGCTTCCTTCCCCACCGCTTGGGTTAAAAGTTCGGGTGGAATGCACTTGCCAGGACCTGCTGGGCCTGAACTCTGAAGTGCTGCGCTCACATTACTGTCAGTGTATCCAGGAAAAAGGGCCCGGAGCCAGACAGGTATCCCCTACAGCCGAGGGTCCAAGGCAACCCTGTGACTCAGAGCTGGCTTCAGCAAGCCAGCAGAGCAGCTGGGAGGAAGCCTCATGGCATGGCTGTGGCATCAAGTGGGTGTCTGTGAGCAGCTTGGCTCTCACCACTGTTTTGACCTCTGGGATGCTTACTCTTGCTGGGGGTCAGATGTCAACAAAATAGAAGGATATTAAAGAATAATTAAATAATTAAAGATCAACAACATGAATTTCCCAAGCCAGGCTGATTTCCAGGTCACAGAAGTCAGAGACCCTGGAAGTGATCAACTCTCTCTGCCTATAGTGGGGGTGGGAGGTGGGTAGAATTATCAGGTTTCCTTTTTTTATTTTTTGGAGACGGAGTCTTGCTCTGTCACCCAGGCTGGAGTGCAGTGGTGCGATCTCAGCTCACTGCAAGCTCCGCCTCCCGGGTTCACACCATTCTCCTGCCTCAGCCTCCCGAAATTATCAGGTTTCCAATTCCAAAACTTCTTTTAGGGGGCCAGGTTTTCCTGTGCCACAAACATAAACTCTGGTCTGAGACCAATCTGGGACACGTCTCCATAGTAAGTTTTGCAAAGCAGAGTGCAAACGGACGTGGGGCAGTTCTCCAATGTACGCACTCTCAAAACTGCTCAGGCAGGCTTCCCCCAACTGGAAGTGACTCTCATCTATTTGTGAAGACATGAACTTGAACTCTGCTTGGAAACATGGACAGGTATTGCGCACACTATCCTGTGAAAGGGTCTTATTTAGCAAAATAAGTGACATTTAGAACTTTTACATGAAAACCAAATAGGAAAAAAAAAAAAAAATCCCGATTTTCCTCAAATCCTCAGGCCTTGAATCTAGGCAAAGCACACAAACACCATATGAAACCAATAGCATGAGTTCAGGGTCATCTTGGAAAATAAATGTCACTCTGGGGTGACAGTTCTTTATACAAATAGTATGCTCCCCCTCTCAACCCCACTACCAAAAAGGGGGAAATAATAAGAAATTCAAAAATAGAAAACAACATCTTGTTAAGTGTAAACTTATCCTCTGGAGTTTTTATATTACATATGCTAGAAACATGCATTTATTTCTGCTCAGATGTACGAAAATATGTCTATCAGTATTACTTATAAATCAGATTAATCCTCAAGACAATGGACTCACTGTTAGAACACCATTTCAAACCTTAGTAAATTACATCGTTAGCAAAATTATAAATTCTAACCACAAGCAGAATGGGTTGAAGTTACACCCAATGAGAACTACCTCTACTCTTTATATTGTTGCTCATTTGTTAGTTTTCTATTGTTGCAAAGTCAGTGCTATGTTAACAAGAAACTTGTTTTCTTAGAACCCCAGATTAAACTCCTTACAGAAGTTAACTCTGCAGACTGAGAAGACGTGAACAGAGAGAGTCAAGGGGAGTGATGACTATTTCAGAGACAGGAAAGGACAGAAGAGATGACCAAAGGCACCCCCAAGGGATCAAGGCACAGAGGAAGAGGGACTTCATCCACACAGGAGCCTGGCTCCTGCAGGCCATGGCATGGCTCTCGGGGCTGCCAACAGGGCTCCCCATAGCATAGGTGTGCTCTGCGGTGGGCCCTTGGGCAGGGTCCTGAGGACAGTGCCAGGGCCAGGCTCCAGTGCAGCACAATGTTGGGCAAAGGACTCCTAACACAGTCACGCTGGGGCTACTCAACCTGACAGTGGGGAGGGAAGGTGTGGGTGCTCACAAGGCAGGCATCCATAGAAGACCCTGCCCAGGTCCAAGTCAAAGAACTACACGTTCTCATCCGAGCCCTCGGCACTGAAGACCTCCACCATGAGCTGACCTCTCTCCTGACTGCCAGATACAGCAAAGCCTGGCTTACCCAGAAAACAGCTGGGGTCTTCTGCTTAACTCAGTTCCATCAAACTACCCAAGGGGTAACAGATTCTGGATGAATTTTTTAAAGAGTCTCAAGTTAAATGTTTCATTCATGATTCACAAAAGGCACTTCAGAATTCCACAGAGCCACAGGGTCACTGTTAGTAGGTCACCAATCCTCCTGTACAGGACCGATGGAGAAGCTCTAAGACAATGGGCTATGTGTTTTACCTGATGGGGTCCCTGGCCGTTTGTAAAGAAATCTCGGATATTAGCTAGTTTGTCATTTATCTTGCAGTCAAGCATACACAAAACAGAAAGACACACAGTATGTTTGCGCTTGGAATGAGATTTTGCTGTATCATGGCAGTTTATAAAGTATTCTCAAGTCTGTTATTTGACCTAAGATCCAACATTATAATCGTACATTTAAGAGGTTACAATGTGAGAGGTACTCATCGAGCACAATTTTCTAATAATCTAATCACCTTGCCGATTTGCACCCAGTGTCCATTTAGAAACATGAAATTAAGCTACTGGCACTCAATTGCCACACTGCTAGCATTTAATAAGATGCTCCACTAGATGGAGGAACAAGGGCTCTCAAACCAAATAACCAACGACCACAAGCGTTTCCTGTCAGACAAGCCAAGGCCCTGCTGGAGCTGCCTCTGAAGGCAGCCGGGTGATGGACAGGCCTGGTCTTCCCTCTGTGTGCCCCACTGCCAGGTGGCACCTTACCTTGCGCAGGCGCTCAGGCTGCGCGGTGGTACAGATGCTTCACTCACACTTGCCGGGGGCTAAAATCACGGCCTATGACCAACCTGGCCTGGGGTGTTCTGAGGTAGTTCCTGAACTCGGGATGCCTGTTACCTACTCTCTTTCAGAAGTCAGGACATGTAGGAAGTATTAAAATATCCATGCATCGCTTTCATCAATAATCACTGTAATTGAGTGCAAAATAAAGGAAATTTGAGTTGCTTTATTTAGCTTCCAATTTCTGGGAGGCTCAAGAATTATAAGTATTCTGGACAACAAAAGAAAATAAGACTGTGCTTACAGATCTTGTTCTGCCATATTCTTGCTTTAGGATTGCTATTTTATTGTTGCCCTTTCTGTTACATGGGATGTACACATCAGGTGTTAAAAGGTACAATACATTCTACAACTGAGCACCACTTTCTGTAACTGAACAGGCAAAGAAATTACACTGAAATCTGGCAGTATTTTTTTTGGAAAAAAAAAGTGACTAAAATGGGTTTAAATTGATTAACACTATTAAATCACATCTAATATTTGATACTACATGATTCAATACAGCTATACGATACAATTATACAAAATGTGTTAACATCAAAGAATACAACCAAAATTAAGATAGCAAACAAAACCTATATAACTTTTTTTTTTTTTACAGGAAAATACTTTTGAAGTATGCATGTAACTGCCCATTCTTTTAAAGAAAATCTACTGCAAGCAAAGTTATCAACCTCCAGAAAAATCACACATAGCATTACTAAGCATATCCCCAAAAAAGTGTACAATATGCACACTTGGAAAATACAAAATTAAAAAAATTGTAAGCAACAGGTGAGCTTCATATTTATAAGAATGTGAAAAGAAGTCCCATTTTTAGCACTGTTGT
Organism: Pongo abelii; assembly: GCF_028885655.2. Taxonomy (NCBI): domain Eukaryota; kingdom Metazoa; phylum Chordata; class Mammalia; order Primates; family Hominidae; genus Pongo; species Pongo abelii. The sequence continues at coordinate 104,702,334 of NC_072000.2, read as the reverse complement.
ATAAAGAATTGTCTTTTGATGCGAAGTTCATGAATTGTCCTCCTGTTGGGACCACACTTTACAAAAACACTGTGTTTTTGAAACGAGATTACAGAGCAAGATAGAGCATCTTAGCAATGTCATCTTAGTAAAGTTTTTTTTTTTTTTAATTTTTACTACTTTATCAAAACATGTCCCTTAGGTGTGTAGGATTCATTTTTAAAATTCTTCCTAGAAATAATATACAAAGGAGAGGCATATTTATTCCCAATCACACTTCTGGAAGATGCTTCCCGTGGTCGAGAAGGGTCTTCTCTCTTCTTTTCACTGGTTGTTTTTGGCCTTAGCATGTGTTAAGATGTGAGATTTCAGGTTAGTTGACTGAGCAAACTTCTTATTACAACCATCGAAGGGGCACACATAGGGCCTGTCTCCGGTATGGATTCGCACATGTGTGCGCAAATTGAAGTCCAGTGAAAAGCGTTTCCCACAGCCTTCGAACGTGCACTGTCAAGGAAAGACCAGAGATCAACCCACTCAGCAACTCTGACCAGACCATGGGAGTCAGGAGCTCACTGCTTTGCTAGAGAACAGCCTATTTATTTTACCAAACACTTTTCATTCCTGCCCTGGGTGAACTTTGTGGATATATTCTAGAATCAGCAGGCAGGACCTGGACAACCCCGAAAACCCAAGGATAGCCCTCACGAACTGTTTAAAACACTTGGCAAAATGGCAAATCTTCCTAAATGCAGGCTAGAGTCCTAGTGCTGCTGTGAACATTTCCAAAAGTAAAATACAAATGATTAAGGGTTCTGGTGTCAGTTGTCAAAAAAGAACCATGTTAGATTTACTAGCTGCACTGCTAGTTCTTTCACTTATTTATGGGCTAAAATATTACCTATACTTATACAACAAAATTCTAGAAACTTTATCAGTTAGTAATTATACTATTAACTACCAAAAATAAATTACTTCAATCCTGTAATGAATGAAGTAGAAATTGAGTTTTAGGTATGCTCTTCAATCCTGTTCTCCTCCTGCCATAAAGTGTACTCCATCAACACCAATACATTCCATACCCAGCACCACAGAGTATAGACAAGGAAGTCCAGAGCTCCGGCAACCCTTCCAAGTGACTCCCCAGGAGAAGTTTTGTTTCTCACCAAGGAGTAATAAGACCCCGAGTCTCTGGGCTGGCGCCTCCTGCCTCATCACCACACAACCTACACTTGCAGTGTTCAGACAGGCAAGGCAGTGTGGGGAAGAGAGGGAACTGGCTCTACCTGAAAGGGCTTCTCTCCAGTATGAACCAGTTGGTGTCGTTTTAGTTTTGAACTCTCAACAAAAGCTTTGCCACATTCTGCACAGACGTGGACTCTGGGACCGTGGGTGTGCAGATGTTTTCTCATGGCCGAGTTATCCCTGAACATCTTTGTGCAGCCCTTAAAACAGAGAAAGCAGCTTAGAGGTTCACATTGCAAACTGTTAGAAAGGATTCAACCATTTAATAGCCTTTACTGACATATTAAAACAAAACCACCTCCCCAACCCCCCATTTTAATTTTACTTAGTTATTACGGTAGAACATTAATATCATTTAAGACAAAAAACAGACAGCTGAAAAAGTCATCATTTAATGCAAACCCTAGTTTTACAGATGACGAAACTGAGGTTTAGAGATGTCTTTAAGCAGACTTGCCCAAGGTCACACTACTAGTAGTAGCCAAACTGGGAATAGAACCCAACACCCTGGCTTCCAGCTCTACCACAGCCGCCTCACCCGACTATGTCCCCCAAAATGAAGTAACAGAAGCACTGCTAAGCAAATGGAGTTAAAATGACGGTAGTCCACCACTACCTTTGGTGGCCCCATATTCTGTGCTGCAACAATGGACTGTCATTCTCCATCGCCTACTGTTCCCTCTTCTCTCTTTGCCTCTTTCCCCTTCTTGACAGAGAAAGAAGCAAGAGGGTCTCCAAGGAATGGCAACTACAGAAGAAATTTATTTTGTGAGACACTAGGAAAAGGAAGAAGCAGGCAAATTGATACCAGTGCAGGGCGGGAAAGGCAGATGGATGTGTGGCACTCGAGAAGCATGTCCTCAACAATTTCTTCTGCAGTTGTTGCCCAGTAATGGAGTGAATGGGGAAATGATAAGACAGCATGACAGAAGGACAGCACAAGTCACTAGACAGCTCACAGGCAGAAGGGAGAGGGAAGCCACAGTTTTTCCGCCTTGACCCCTAGGTTGAATTTCCATTTAGAAAATGGAAATTTAAAAAATTTAACTGGTACACAATGTATACATGCGTTGAAACATCACATGGTACCCCATAAATATGTACAAGTACAAGTATTATGTGTCCATTATAAAGAAAACTTTAAGAAGTATACAGAGAAGCTAAAGGGATGGCATAGGCACTTCCAGCCTAACTGTTTTCAAATGCTTGTTATTTCGGCCCTGATGGAGATAGGTTTACATTTCAAATCGCCACATTAAGAACGCTGACAAAGAACAGGAAGGACTTGCTAGTGCACAGTCATTACAGGGACGAGACCATGAAACTAAATGTAGCCTGCTCCGATTGTTCATTTTTAACATTCTTTATTCCACTCAATCTCTCCTACTTTGTTCTCTGTACCTATGTGATACTTGATTTTTCTGTTAGTCTTATATCCAATTAAGTTTGAAAATAGCCCCCAACAAATATCTCAAAAGTACTTTTCAGGTTATCCTTTTATTTTAAAGACTAACTACATTTGAAAACAATTAAGTGCCTCTCTAATAACACACGATTATTAAGTCTTTATTTGGCTTATTTTAGCAACATCCAAAATAATTTTCAAATTTCAGTTACAAGCCTACATTCCCATAAAGGTCAATAGGTGAGACACAACCCAGGATCTTAAGACGGACTTGTTAATATAATCCAAAAAGAAAGAAAACGCTAACAGTAGAGTCAACACACAGTAATCAAGCAACGGCTCCCTGCAGTCATCCCATTTAACAGTATTTAAATTTAAGTGGCCTTTACTAAATAACAAAACCTCATCTCTTGGATTTAGAAACCGAAGATTTTAATTCCTTGCTTCATTTAAATTATCAAAAGCAGAAACGAAAGTGCCAATTTCTTATAGACTCTCTAAAACTTCATCAGCAGTTTAATGAACACTCTCCCCCTAGCATTACTTACTTTATGAGGGCAAGCTATTGTTCTTGGAGCATCATCTTCTTTAATTTTTCTTGGCTTCATTCTTATCAAAAGAAAAAGAGAGACAGACAGATTTGTAGGAGTGGGTAGACTCAACTGGCATAAATCATATAGTCCCTAAAATGCTTTCCTCATAGGTACCCAAACTAAAATTATGATACATTTCTATGAAGGAGAAAGGATGAGACAACTCGCATTCACTAAGTACCAATGACTGTGAAGCACTCTTCCCATCTTACAGATAAGGATGCTGAGGCTAGAAACATCGAGTTGCTGCCTACAGTCTCATAGCTAATAAGCTGGTGCAGCTTAGAATGGCACTATGATCTGTGTGATTCACATACCTGTTCTTAACTCCAAACCCTTTAAAAAACACAAAAAATCAACTCAGACAATTAGACGACTCTCCTCGTGAGAGGCAAGGCAAGATATCCAAAGGCAGCTGCTGCGATGATGAAGGTGCCTTATGAAAAAGGAGCAGTGAACACACGAGTGTCCTAAAATATCCATCTCTATACACGAAATGGGTCCAATTAGTACTGACACAAATGATCTTTAAAATATATCATTTTAAAGGGTACAGAAGAGTCCTTTTAAATCAAGATTTATAGATATTAAATATCAAATATCTCTAGAAGGACACACGACAAACCACTAGCACCAGTTACTTTGGGGAAAGAGCTCCTAGGGCCTGGTGGACAGTTGGGAACACCACATACTCTCTTACTGTTACCCTACTTCTGGATGGGGGCTTGGAAGTTCTCATTTGTACCAAGAGTCCTGGTAATGTGGTAACCATCTGGCAGAGCCCCATGTGAAATTACTATCCAGAGAGCCTCCTGGTTTGGTAACTTACCTACCTGCTTCTCCACTGAATCAAGCTTTGGACTTTTGTCAAAACTTTCTCTCCAAATATTCCCTATAGATCTCTGTGTGGTAGGGGGGTGAGAAATTAAGCGTTCCTAAAAAAACTAGAAAATAAATTTAAATCTCGGAAACAGATTTTCTTTTTGTCCCTAGTTTTACCCATCTCACACCCCTCCTGATGGTTCATATTTAATAAATAACTACATCAGCCGGGTGTGGTGGCTCACGCCTGTAATCCCAGCACTTTGGGAGGCCAAATTGGGAGGATTGCTTGAGCCCAGGAGTTCAAGACCAGCCTGGGAAACACAGTGAGACTCTGTCTCTACAGAAAATAAAAAAATTAAGCCTGGGCAACATGGACAAAACCCTGTCTCTATCAAAAACAAATGAACAAACAAAAACAACCCCCAAAATCAGCCAGGCATGGTGGTGTGTGTCGATAGTACCAACCACTTGGGAAGCTGAAGGCAGGAAGATTGCTTGAGCCCAGAAGGTCAAGGCTGCAGTAAGCCATGACTGTGCCACTGCATTCCAGCCTAGGTGACAGAATGACACTCTGTCTTGGATTTAAAAAAATAAATAAAATAATAATTTAAAAAACCATAGCTGGGCGTAGTGGCTCACACCTGTAATCCCAGCACTTTGGGAGGTAGAGGAAGATGGATCACTTGAGGCCACGAGTTTGACACTAGGCTGGCCAACATGGTGAAACTCTATCTCTACTAAAAATACAAAAATTAGCCGGGTATGGTGGCGGATGCCTGTAATCCCAGCTACTTAGGAGGAGGCCAAAGGAGAATTGCTTGAGCCAGGGAGGCGGAAGTTGCAGTGAGCCGGGATCGTGCCATTGCACCCCAGCCTAGGCGGCAAAAAGGAAATACCGTCTCAAAAAAAAAAAAAAAAAAAAAAAAAAAAGACCAACAAAAAACTAGCTGGGGGCCACTATTCTGAGTGAAGTAACTCAGGAATGGAAAATCGAACACGGTATGTTCTCACTTATAAGAGGGAACTAAGCTATGAGGATACAAGTGATATAATGGACTTTGGAGACTTAGTAGGGAAAGAATGGTGTGGGATAAAAGACTACATACCGGATACAGTGTACACTGCTCTGGTGAGGGGTGCACTCAGATCTCAGATTTCATCAACATAGAATTCATCCATGTAACCAAAAATCACTTATACACCAAAAGCTATTGAAATTTTTTAAAAAGTCAAAGTCGAAAAAAAAAAAGCCCACCTAAGTGAATCCTTAAAAGCAAGAGCTAATTTACCACCACTCTTTTGTTACCAAAAAATACGCCTTAAAAAAAAATTAATTCTGTGATCTTTTAAGTTTGTGAAGGCCCTAACAATGTCCTTCTTCACTTATAATCTGGGAAAAGGATGACCTGATCTGTAACCTGAACACATGAAATCATTGGTTAAACTTTCCATGCCCTGGAGGAGTATATGAGGAACAACAGATCTGGTAACTATCACTGATCTCCATGGAGTTGGTCCGATACTGTACATATTTGCTATTTTAAATTCTACGAGAACATTTTCTTTTTTCCTTTTCTTTTTTTTTTGAGACAGAGTCTCACTCTGTTGCCCACGCTGGAGTGCAGTGGCGCTATCTCGGCTCACTGCAAGCTCCACCTCCCAAGTTCACGCCATTCTCCTGCCTCAGCCTCCTGAGTAGCTGGGACTACAGGTGCCCGCCACCATGCCCGGCTAATTTTTTTGTATTTTTGTAGAGATGGGGTTTCACTGTGTTAGCCAGGATGGTCTTGATCTCCTGACCTCGTGATCCGCCCACCCACGAGAACATTTTCAATTCAGTGTCCTCCCCCTTCCCAACCCTGTAGATATTCGTCCTGTCTCGTAAATGGATTATAGATCGAGCATCCCTAAACATCCAAAATCCAAAATCTGAAACTATCTGAGTGCTAACATGACGCACTCATGTGATAGGGTCACAGTGAAAACTTTGTTTCGTGTACAAAATTATTTAAAATACTGTATAAAAGCCTGGGCAACAAAGCAACACCCCGTCTCTAAAAAAATAAAAAGTTAGCCAGGTGTGGTGGCGCATGCCTACAGTCCCAGCTACTTGGGAGGCTGAGGTAGAATCCTTTCAGCCTAGGAATTTGAGGCTGCGATCCAACTTCGGTGACAGAATGAGACCTTGTTAAAAAAAAAAAAATATATATATATATATATATATATATATATGTGTGTGTATATATATGTGTGTGTATATATATATATATGTGTGTATATATATATATAGAATTGCCCCTTCAGGCTATGTGTATAAGGTGTAATGAAACATAAATGAATTTCAAATTTCATGCTTAAACCTGAGTCCTAGCCTTAAGATAACTCATTATGCATATGCAAAACCCCAAAATCCAAAGTGCTACTGTTCCTAAGCATTTTGGATAAAGGATGCTCAACCTGTAACACCAGTTAGCAAGTTTTTTTAAGTGCCTGTTGTAAACAGGACTCTGAACAGCCTTTCTTATCTTAAATACAAATAAATCCTGGAGTTTTGGTCTGAGTTCACAAAATCAGGTAGGACAAAAGTTTGGTGCCACTGCGCCACCTTGAGGTTATATCAGTTTGGAAAATAACAGTGATTGATATGAAAGATCTCTATTCCACTCAAATATTATTTTTTAATTTTTAATTAAATTAAATTAATTAATTAATTTATTTTTTGAGGCGGAGTCTCGCTCTGTCGCCCAGGCTGGAGTGCAGTGGCGCAATCTCAGCTCACTGCAAGCTCTGCCTCCCAGGTTCATGCCATTCTCCCGCCTCAGCCTCCCGAGTAGCTGGGACTACAGGTGCCCGCCACCATGCCCGGCTAATTTTTTGTATTTTTAGCAGAGACGGGGTTTCTCACCGTGTTAGCCAGGATGGTCTCGATCTCCTGACCTCGTGATCCGCCCGCCTCGGCCTCCCAAAGTGCTGGGATTACAGGCGTGAGCCACCGCGCCCAGCCTATTTTTTTTTTTTTTAAAGTTTTAATCTTCCCAATTAAGAGTGAATACTTATTCTTTGAAAATTCTACTGAAACATTGTTTTGTTTTGTTTTTGTAGAGATGTGGTTTCACCATGTTGCCCAGACTATTCTCAACTCCTGAGCTCAAGCAATCCACCTGCCTAGGACTCCTTGGAAACATTCTTTGTTGAGTGTGAAGATGGCTACATGACTGTTTGTCCAAATTCACAGAATAGTACATACATACCTAAAAGGGGGTAGACTTTACCATATGCAAATTAAATCTTAGTAAACATGGCTTAGTAAGGTTCTCTCTCATACATTTTCTTTTTTTTTTTTTTGAGATGAAGTTTCACTATTTTGCCCAGGCTGGAGTGAAGTGGTACGATCTTGGCTCACTGCAACCTCTGCCTCCTGGGTTCAAGCGATTCTCCTGCCTCAGCCTCCTGAGTAGCTGGGATTACAGGCGCGTGCCACCACGCCTGGCTATTTTTTTTTTTTTTTTTTTGTATTTTTAGTAGAGACGGGGTTTCACCATGTTGGTCAGGCTGGTCTGGAACTCTTGACCTCAGGTGATCCACCCACCTCGGCCTCCGAAAGTGCTAGGATTACAGGCGTGAGCCACGGCACCTGGCCTCCCATACATTTTCCTAGAGTTATTCCTAGTAATTTTTTTTTTTTTTTTTTTTTTTTTTTTTTGAGATGGAGTCTTGCTCTGTCGCCCAGGCTGGAGTGCAGTGGCGCAATCCTGGCTCACTGCAAGCTCTGCCTCCCGGGTTCATGCCATTCTCCTGCCTCAGCCTCTTGAGTAGCTGGGACTACAGGCGCCTGCCACCACACCAGGCTAATTTTATTGTATTTTTAGTAGAGAAGGGGTTTCACCGTGCTAGCCAGGATGGTCTCGATCTCCTGACCTCGTGATCCACCTGCCTCGGCCTCCCAAAGTGCTGGGATTACAGGCATGAGCCACCACGAATGGCCACTTAATTTTTTAAAAGATATTTTATCATGGAAATTTTCAAATATGCCCCCAAAGTAAAGAGAACAGTCTCAGGTACCATTTACCCAACTCTTGGTTTGTTATTATAAGTGGTATTAGAAAATGTCATTTTCAAAATGTGTGCTAGTATTTAGAAATATATTTAATTTTAGAATGAGAGTTTAAAATGCATTTGGACAAATACCCTTGGACTTAAGGAGTAAGTGGAAGATTTAAATGCAGCCACTCTTAAGCTCCTTAGCAAATCATCCTCCTTCACACAGAGTGGCAAATGCAGCAGTATACGTTGGTACTTTTTACATTTGAATGCCAACAATGAAAAGTCATTTTCCAAAAATATACTTAGGTTAAAACAGTGTTTCATTTTGCGAGTAAACAGTAAAAATCATATACCACCACTGAGAACATCTTCTCACCCTCCTCAACTATTCAGAAGTAACTAAGATTTAAGTCTTGAATTCACCAACTGACACTCTTGAACCCAGAGAGTCCTTTTGAACCCGGAGACAATGATGACAACAGCATAGACATTATGAATGAGGCAGTATGGGATGTGTGACTTGGAGCTGACTTCTACTAGCTGCATGACCTTGAGCAAACTAACTTCTCGGCCTCGGTTTCTTATTCTGTAAAAAGGTATAATGCTACCTACTTAAGAGCTGTATGTTAAGCACTTGGGAAATGATAGCTCTTATTACCATTGGCTATGTGTGAAATGGGTCTAGCTAAAAATGAGTTCATTCTTAACCACCCTTCGATAAAGGACTGAGAAACTGGACAAAGCATGGCACTAAGGAGGAACACACCCCTCAATGCAGTACATGTTATATGGAGGAGTCAGGCACCCAACGACTCAAGTTTTCTGTCAAATAGAGAGGGAGAATACACTCCCAATGACATGACTGCCCGATTTATAATAGCTCATTCTGGCATATGTGGGAAGAACGTTGTAAAGATTGTGGACTTCAGAACCCAAATTTCTGGCACAATATCAGCAGAGCATTGTGTAAACCGAAGTTCTAACCAACAGATCTGCAAATATCCCAGAAAGGGAGAGGAAACATTTTTGGACAAGTGACTCTTTAATGAAAATAAGCCTCTTCCATACAAAACAAGGTTAGCTGACTTCCAGACCAGAACCATCCTCTGATCTGTGCTGTTCAGACAGAAGTTCCTGTGTAATACAGCTGTCATTTGCAAGCATGATTCACCTCCCTTCTTTGTGAAAAGATAATATTGCCTTAGACAAATAAAGTTTGTTCAATGAATTATCTCTTAAATATTAATATTCATGTGATGATACTGAAGAGTTTTGAAGTATTTTCATCTCCATTATCACATTTCATCTATACATTAATATTGTGAAAGTCTCAGGGTAAGTAGTGAACAACAACAAAAATACCAATTTGGGATTGGCCTAACCATTCTAATCTTTCTAGACCAAAGGTTTTCAAAGGTCTAACTTTATTTAGTGAAACACATACAAAGGTGGTCACTTTACAGGAAACAGAACTCACTGGACCCCACTCACTGACCACTTTTCAAAATGTTTACTGAACAGACATTTCAGGAAAAAAAGTCATCCATAGACTGTCCACCTTCCCAATGTCAGACTTCCCAATTAAAGTCATTATGGCTTATATTTTGCCCATGTGCGTATGTAACTGATTTACTAGGCAGTCTAGGTTGAGTGCAGCATGAGCCTGAAATACTCTTTGGACAGTTTCAAGTCCAGTCCAGCACCCCATCACCCCAGTGCACAGAGGAGACAGAAAAGCAGCTTACATTCTACCTTAAGCCAACAGCTGCAGCTCTAATGCCACTTTGTGAGTGCTGGGGGCGAAGACTGGAGGCCAGCAGGACAAGTTCTATGGGCCGTAATTAGCGAAGATGTGGTCTGGCCCCCAAGAGTTTAAAACTCTTGGTGCCTCTGTATCTTCTGCTCTCAGAGTCCCGGGCATCAATTCCTGAGCCTCTGGAAAATCCCACTCAACTGTTACACACATCCTCAAAACGTGAAGATCTAACAAAACAGGGCACCTAGGTGCAAATAGTTCTCACCAACACCACTGTCCAATTACAGATATTTGTTTAGATGAACATGAGCTTCAAGAGCTACTATGTTAGAGGCCGGGCGCAGTGGCTCACGCCTGTAATCCCAGCACTTTGGGAGGCCGAGGTGGGTGGATCACGAGGTCAAGAGATCGCACTGCACTCCAGCCTGGCGACAGAGCAAGACTCCATTTCAAAAAAAAAGCTACTATGTAGAATGTGGATGAGAGGGAGCCCAACCCTTGACACACCTCACAGGGCCCAAACTCTGTAACTTTACTTTTTACACTATCAAGGCGAGCAAGATTTCATTCTTTTCTATACACAAATGAAATCTTTTAACAGGCTAATAAAAGAAATGCTATTTACATTCATATTGTGATTATGCAAATATTATTTACTGTGGGGCTAAACAGTGTGCTAGGATCACACTTAATGCTCTACAAGTACAACATAGGAGCTGCAAGGAGAGAATCTTCCCAGAGTCAGGTCAAAGAAGCTCTCTCTTTCAATACTGTCAAAATTAGGCCCCATTTTTCAGGCTACGGCTTTTTTTTACCCTACTCCCTCACCCCTTTTCATGGAGTTTCCGATTGCCTTTTCTTTTTCTTTTTCAGAAGACCCTTTTCCATACCACCAAGCTCCTTACTCACTCTACCCACTACTGAATGAAACTGACTTTTCCTTAAGAAATTCTTACAGCCAGCCAACTTTCTATTCTAAATGGAATACATTTTCCAGCCTGCTGCACAGCTGTCCTCTTAGTTGTTGTGCACTAGGAAATCTTCCTTCTGATGTTCATCCTCATTTCACTGTATTATATCTTCAAGTTACCTCCTCAGAAAGGGTGCATGCAACATGAATCCTTGGATCTCTGAAATTGTCATCTCTTGCCATTGTATCTGACGTGATAGCTTTGCTGGATCAACAACTCTATGTTTACAGTAATTTCTCCTCTCAAAGCGTTGTTTTATTGTCTCTAATTATCCTCTGCTACTGAAGAAAAGTCTCATTCAGGTCTATCATTCTTTCCACTTGATAGCCTATCTTACTGCAACTTTTAGGTTCTTCAGCCTTGGTGTTTTGGATGGCTATCTGGTACCCGGGTGCCAGTCTCTGTGGGTGGTCCCCTTCTTAAGGAGTATGGTCTAAGGTAGCCATGTTACCTTCCCAACAATAACATGCGTCCCTGGATTTTCTGTTCAGAAGACTGGGGACAAACTTTTAGATCAGCTGCTCCAATGCTCCAAGGAGGGTGAGCAGTGCCAAGGGTCACCAACACCTAATGGCTTTACTGCTCACCACCCATAGATTCCCTCTCTCTTCAAAACCTGTCCTGCAGCCCTCTGTGCCTCCACTGCAACTCCTTCACAATGTATAATCTAAAGAGGTTTTATTCCCCTCTCTCGTACCTCCTGAGTCTCCTTCTATTTGTCTGAATGATGCTTTTACTCTGCCACTGGGACATCTTACCCTCTGACATGGTTTCGCTGTGTCCTCACCCAAATCTCAACTCGAATTCTATCTCCCAGGATTCCCACATGTTGTAGGTGGGACCCGGGGGGAGGTAACTGAATCATGGAGACCAGTCTTTCCCATGCTATTCTCATGATAGTAAGTCTCACGAGATCTGAGATGGGTTGATCAGGGGTTTCCACTTTTGCTTCTACCTCATTTTTCTCTTGCCGCCACCACGTAAGAAATTCCTTTTGCCTCCTGCCATGATTCTGAGGCCTCCCCAGCCATGTGGACACGGGAGAATCACAATTGTAATTTAAAAGACCAGGCACGGTGGCTCACACCTGTAATCCCAGCCCTTTGGGAGGCTGAGGCGGGTGGATCACGAGGTTAGGAGTTCAAGACCAGCCTGGCCAAGATGGTGAAACCTTGTCTCTACGAAAAATACAAAAATTAGCTGGGTACGGTGGCAGGCGCCTGTAATCCCAGCTACTTGGGAGGCTAAGGCATGAGATCACTTGAACCCGGGTGGAAGAGGCTGCAGTGAGCTGAGGTCGTGCCACTGCACTCCAACCTGGGCGACAGAGTGAGACTCCATCTCAAAAAAAAAAAAAAAGCTTCAGTGTTCTGGTTTGGGGCTCAGAGTAGTCAGTATTTGGTTTGAGATGCTGTTAATAATAAAACATCCATGTTGGACTTGAGGTGGTTTTTAGGAAGTAAGTTGGGGCTGGAGTCATCTAATGAGCAGTGGCTAAAAGCATCAAAATGGTAAGCATGCTCTTACCCTCCCCCCTGCCCCCCACCGAGCACACAGTCTATCTGTTTCTAAATCTTTTCCATTATCTTTTGTAGGTTTTTTCTTTCTCTTTTTTTTTGGGCGGGAGGCGGGGAAGGAGTTTCCCTCTTGTTGCCCAGGCTGGAATGCGATGGCGTGATCTCAGCTCACTGCAACCTCCCCCTCCTGGGTTCAAGCAATTCTCTTGCCTCAGCCTCCCTAGTAGCTGGGATTACAGGCGCCTGCCATCAAGCCCAGCTAAGTTTTTGTATTTTAGTAGAGACGGGGTTTCACTATGTTGGCCAGGCTGGTCTCAAACTCCTGACCTCAGGCGATCCACCCACCTCAGACTCCCAAAGTGCTGGGATTACAGGGGTGAGCCACCACGCCTGGTTCAGTTTCTTTCTTTTTTAGAGACAATTTTGCTCTGTCACCCAAGCTGGAGTGCAGTGGCATGAGCTCACTGTAGCCTTGACCTCCTATGTTCAAACGATCCTCCCACTCAGCCTCCCAAGAAGCTAGCTGCACATCACCAAACTGAGCTTTTAGAGATGGAGTCTCATCATTTTGCCCAGGATGGTCTCAAACTCCTGGCCTCAAGTGATCCCACCTCAGCTTCCCAAAGTGTTGAGGTTACAGGCTTGAGCCACAGAGCCCAGCTGGTCTCTTGTAACTTCTATCACATTTATTCCTTTGTTATCTAACTGCCACAATTCTAACTCAGGCCTTCATTAACTCTTGTTCAACTGACCTCTCTCATTTCCTGTGCCTGTATGAATCTAGCCTGCACAGACAGCTGCAAAGGACTTCTACCAAGTTAAAGCTCTACTCACACAGCCCCTTCTCCCCAGCTCAAAGTCTGTAGTAGCTGCCCACTGCATATGAGAAATGTCTGCATAGCTTGGCCCAGGATTCATCGACCTTAATGATCTGGTTCCAGTTTACCTCAACTCTAATCATTTCCCTGGAAGCACCCTAATTCCCAGGAAACCCTCCATCTCTATCAAAACTCTAGGGCCAGCTGGGTGCAGTGGCTCACGTCTGTAATCGTTTTGGGAAGCCAAGGTGGGTAGATCACTTGAGGTCAGGAGTTCGAGACCAGCCTGGCCAACATGGTGAAACTCCGTCTCTACTAAAAACACAAAAATTAGCCAGGCATGGTGGCATGCACCTGTAATCCCAGCTACTTGGGAGGCTGAGGCAGGAGAATCGCTTGAACCCAGGAGGTGGAGGTTGCAGTGAGCCGAGGTCATACCACTGCACTCCAGCCTGGGAGATGAGTGAAAATCCGTCTCAAAAAGCAAAACTAACAAACAAAAACTCTTGGGCCATGTGCAGTGGCTCATACCTGTCATCCCAACAATTTGAGAGACCGAGGCAGGAGGATCGTTTGAGGCCAGCCTGGGCAACATAGTGAGACCCCATCTCTACAAAAAATAAAATAAAATAAAAAAATTAGCCAGGCATGGTGGCACACACCTGTAGTTCCAGCTACTTGGGAGGTGTGGCAGGAGGATTGCTTGAGGCTGCAGTGAGCTATCATCATGCTACTGCACTCCAGCCTGGGCAACACAGTGAGAACCTCCATGTAGCAAACCACAATGGAATTCTTAACACCCATTTGACAAGTGGGGAAATGAGCTCCAGGTGGCAGGAATTGCCCACCTTGTTTTCGGCAGGGCCAAGAGGGAAGCCAGGACAGTGAACGGTCTCCACCTCCACCACTCTGCTCTCAAAAGAAAAAAAAAAGCAACCCACTCTGTTCTTAGAATGTGCAAGATCAAAAGGATTTCTTTCTTCTTGATCCTGCCCTTGCCAAAATTTCCTGAGCTATTCCAGGTTCCAACCAACCTCAGGTATGGAAAGGCATTAGGCTTTCTGCTCTAGAGTTTATTAGTTCATTTAACTTAAAAGTTTACATCTTTGTGGGTATTTTCAGCTCCTTGTACAAACTGCCAAACAGTACTAGAAAGTAACACAAAAAGTAGGCTTCTATAAGAACCCAGCCCACTTTAGGCAAAACAAACACACCCAACCAATAGGTTCAGAGCTTCTCCACTGCTCGCCATGTCCAAGCCATAAATACTTGATCTCCTCCTGTCATGCCAGCTTAAATGAACATACCAGGAACTTAACTGATGACAAGACAAACACGAATTTATGAAATCCTTTCCAGTGGTCAGCTGGATGAATCAAGTACAGACCCAGGTCTCCAGCAGCATAGACCAATACAACACACCCAAATTTAAAATGTGTACTACAGGCTAGGCACAGTGGCTCACGCCTGTATCCTAGCACTTTGGGTGGCCGAGGCAGGAGGATCACTTGAGGCCAGGAGTTTGAGACCAGACTGGCCAACAGGATGAAACCCTGTCTCTACTAAACACACAAAAATTGGCTGGGCGTGGTGGCACACGCACGTAATCCCAGCTACTCGGGAGGCTGAGGCAGGAGAATCGCTTGAACCAGGGAGGTGGAGGTTGCAGTGAGCTGAGATTGCACCACTGCACTCCAGCCTGGGCAACAAGCAAGACTCTTGTCTCAAAAAAAAAAAAAAAATCAAATGTGTACCAAGAAGCCATAAGGCAGTGTGGAAGATATCTATTCCAAAACAAATTACGTGCAATTTTATTTACTCACATGCAATGCCTATAAATAAAGGGTACTTGCTTCATCTTACTGCAAGGATCTAAAATGCTGCCACTCACATTAATAGCATAGTTACTACTAAAAACAAAACTGACTGTTAGAATTGCTTGAACCCAGGAGGCAGAGGCTGCAGTGAGCCGAGATCGCACCACTGCACTCCAGCCTGGGCAACAGAGCGAGGCTCCATCTCAAAAAAAGGAAACAAAAAACAAACAAATAAAACTGACTGCTTTTGTTTTCAGGAATTTCCCTAGAGAAAGAATATAAACCACCATTTTGACTTAGGCACAGGAAAACATAGCTGGCAAGACTCAAGCACTTTCTATAATTAAAAGAAAGGAAAGTTCTTATAACTTACCTAGCAAATTCTGCCAGTTGTTTGGGATCTGAGAGGTCAATGCCAGGTATTCCTCCAGGAGGAAGTTTCTTTCCTGTCATATATTCTGAATAATCAGGAGGTGAGTTCTCTCCAATGATCTGTTCTTCAACCACCGTCTCATGGTCAATATCTTTTTTTTCATCTGAAACACATCATGAGATTATCTTTAGCTGAGTAAATAGATTTTAAAAACTACAAAACCTGCTTTCACCAGTAACTTCTTAAATGGGGTGATTTATAGCCACCAGTTCAATTTGTTTTCTCTTTCTTTCTGTCTCTCTCTCTTTTTTTTTTTTTTTTTTTTTTTGGAGAACCGGTCTCACTCTGCCACCCAGGCTGGAGTGCAGTGGCCCAATCACAATCACGGCTCATTCAGCCTCAAACTCCTGGGCTCAAGCAATCCCCCCACCTCAGCCTCCTGAGTAGCTGGGACTATAGGCAGGTGCCACCACACCCAGGTAATTATTTTTATTTATTGTAGAGACAGGGTCTCACAATGTTACCCACGCTGATCTGGAACACATGCACTCAAGCGATCCTCCAGCCTTGGCCTCCTAAAGTCCTGGTATTACAGGCATGAGCCACCACACCCAGCCTAGATTTCAGCTTTTTACCCACACCACACACATTTCACGGCAACTACCAATTCAGTGGTGCTGATTCAAATCTGATTTCATAGCCTTCACCTCTTAGCTAGTCTCTTGCTACCTCTCCAGCCTCCTCTCTCTTCACTCCTCTATTTTGGCCCTTTAGCTCCCCAATTGTATCATGGCCCATCTACCCTAACCTCAAGGCATTTATTCATGCAATTTCCATTGACTACAATTTGTAATTATAGCTGTGTGATTTCTGTCATCCTCCCCCTAGACTGTAAGCTGCATAAGGACATGGAGGTTGGTCAGTTTTGATCCCATGCATTTACAGAGCCTTGTTCAAAATCTGCACATAGCTGGCCCTCAACAAATATATGTTCGGCCCAGCACCAGTGGTTCATGCCTATAATCTCAGCACTTTGGAAGGCCAAGGCGGGTGGATTGCTTGCAATCAGGAGTTTGAGACCAGCCTGGCCAACACGGCGAAACTCCATCTCTACTTAAAAATACAAAAATTAGCCGGGCATGGTGGTGCATGCCTGTAATACCAGCTACTCAGGAGGCTGAGGCAGGAGAATTGCTTGAACCCAGGAGGCAGAGTTTGCAGTGAGCTGAGATGATGCCAATGCCCTCCAGCCTGGGTGACAGAGTGAGAGTCTGTCTCAAAAAAACAAAACAAAAAATAAAAATAAATAAGCATATGTTCAAAGAAATGTACGACATCTCTACTTGTATGTCTTACTATCATCTCAAATCCAACAGGTTACAAAAAGGTGCAGTGGCTCATGCCCGTAATCCCAGCACTCTGGGAGGTCAAGACAGGAGGATCACCTAAGCCCAGAAGTTCCTAGACCAGCCTGGGCAACAAAGGGAGAGACCCCATCTCCACAAAAAAATTAAAATTAGCCAGGCATGGGGTGCATGCCTGTAGTCCCAGCTACTTGGGAGGCTGAGGCAAGATAATCACTTGAGCCCAGGAGGTCGAGGCTGTAGTGAGCCGTGACCACATCACTGCAACTTCAGTCTAGAGCAAGACTGCCTCAAAAAAAAAAAAAAAAAAAAAAAAAAAGGGCCAAGCACGGTGGCTCACACCTGTAATCCCAGCACTTTGGGAGGCCAAGGCAGGTGGATCACGAGGTCAGGAGATTGAGACCATCCTGCCTAATACAATGAAACCCTGTCTCTACTAAAAATACAAAAAATTAGCCAGGCGTGGTGGCGGGCGCCTGTAGTCCCGGCTACTCAGGAGGCTGAGGCAGGAGAATCGCTTGAACCCAGGAGGCGGAGCTTGCAGTGAGCAGAGATTGTGCCACTGTACTCCAGCCTGGGTGACACAGTGAGACTCTGTCTCAAAAAAGAAAAAAAAATACATATATATGTGTGTATATATATATATTCATATATTCAGACCCCATATAATTCATTCCCCATATCTCAGACACCAAATCCTATTGATCCCCTTTAAAAGATCTCTCGGCCAGGGCACAGTGGCTCATGCCTGTAATCCCAGCATTTTGGGAGTTCAAGACCAGCCTGGCCAATATGGTGAAACCCCAACTCTACTAAAAATACAAAAATTAGCCAGGTGTGGTGGTGGGCTCCTGTAAGCCCAGCTACTCGGGAGGCTAAGGCAAGAGAATCGCTTAAACCCGGGAAGCAGAGGTTGCAGTGAGCCGTGATTGCACTCCACCCTGGGCAACAGAGCAAGACCCTGTCTCAAAACAAACAAACAAACAAACAAACAAACAAAAAACACCAGTCTTCCCTCTTTGATCCACTGCCATCAACTTATTTCCTATTATCTCAAACCTAAATGACTGCAGTACTTTCTTAATTGATTTTCACAATTATTTTCTCTAGTGATACTGCAAAGGATAAATTGGCACAGAAAATATAGCTGATATATTCTCACCCATGGTATAATCCCTTCAGTGCTGCTATAAATTATTTCAGTCTGGCATTCTGGGTCCAATGCTGTCTGGTCCCACTTTAACAACATACATGGTCTTACCTTCTATTTCTCCTTTGCACATGCCTTCTATATTCTAACCAGCTTTTCTCACGGGTTAAATTCACAAGTGCATGGCAGGAGGTTTTCAGTAAGTGTGAGTTTTGCTCTCTCTTACCACCTCTCTTCTCAATCCAGCCTCCCCTCCAAAGTCTAGCTCAAATTCTAGAGAATTTGAGGGTGTGTTGATTTTATCAGTTCAGTCTTGATTCCTACCTTTTCTTTGAGCTCCTAGATTATTCCCTGACAGACTCAATCACTCCAGTCTGAATTTTTGTTGGTCTTGCCTCTTTTTTTTTTTTTTTGAGACGGAGTCTCGCTCTGTCGCCCAGGCTAGAGTGCAGTGGCACAATCTCAGCTCACTGCAACCTCCGCCTCCCGGGTTCAAGTGATTCTCCTGCCTCCACCTCCCGATTAGCTGGGACTACAGGCGCACACCACCATGCCCAGCTAATTGTTTGGATTTTTAGTAGAAACAGGGTTTCACCATGTTGGCCAGGATGGTCTCGATCTCTTGATCTCGTGATCCACCCGTCTTGGCCTCCCAAAGTGCTGGGAGTTACAGTGCCTGGCGGGTCTTGCCTCTTAAGGTAGAGTAGAAGTGCCCAGAGGCCAAAAACAAGTCTTCTTCTACCTCTGATGCCTAAATTAGAAATAGGTACTCTGAAATTTTGAAGGCTAACTGCAAGTTTTTGCTTCTCAAACAAATTGTCTCACCAAAAGTAGTAAAATAAAATATTTTAGAAGTGAAACTGGCTTCAACTTTTACCTTGAATTACCTTTCCACCAGTGTTAAAAATCAAGACCAACAACCAAACCAAAACAAAATCTACAACCACCAAAAACTACATATAACTGCTTAACACACAGCTTTCTGACCTCAGAGCAAAGCCGGAGTATGAGAGGAAGACCAAGATAGAACATAGGTTCCATTTGATTCAAGTGGTCATTATCAAGTTCAATCACTCTCAGCAATGAAAAGCACTGAATACAATCGTAAACTCTAAATGCCTCTAATTCCACCACTCTTCATTCTAGGAAATATAATTATACATCATTACAAGGAATCACAGACTTTTTTCATTGTACTGAGAATGCGCAGGCACAGAGAGGTTAAGTAACCTGCTCAGGGTTAACTGGCTAGGAAGTGGCAGATGTAAACTCATGAAGGCCGGGCGTGGTGGCTCACGCCTGTAATCCCAGCACTTTGGGAGGCCGAGGCAGGTGGATCACGAGGTCAGGAGATCGAGACCATGGTGAAACCCCGTCTCTACTAAAAATACAAAAAACTCATGAAGTCTACCCCTAAGATTTATATGCTTAACTGTTAAGCTCTGCTGCCTCTTGTTTGGAACCAGAAAGAACACTAGTGATAACATAGCCAAGGTTATCCATTCACAGATGAAGACTATCTATCCACAGATGGTGGGGCCTAGGAAAAAAATAGCTGGATGTATTCAGACAAAGGGGCAGGAAACATAGTTACTGACCCTAAGTCGCAAAGCCAGGACTCAAATTCTTTAATTTCATTCCTGTTCCCAGGGCTGCCTGCTCCTACTGACACCCCCTTCACTTGCCTATCCCTCTAGCCTGGGCACATCTACTTCTACATCAAAACTTTCAAGTGGTACAGAAATACTTTGGTGGCCAAGGGAACTATTTGTCCTCATGTTTTATATTTCTTTCTTTTCTTTTTTCTTTTTTTCTTTTTTTTTTTTTTTGACACGGTCTCCGTCTATTGTCCAGGCTGGAGTGCAGTGGAGCAATCATGGCTCACTGCAGCCTTGCCCTTCAAGGTTCAAGCAATCCTCCCACCTCAGCCTCCCATGTAGCTGGGACCACAGACAGGCACCACCATACCCAGCTAATTTTATTTTTTGTAGAGATGTGGTCTCACCATGTTACCTAGGCTGGTTTTGAACTCCTGGGCTCAAGCAATCTGCCTTGGCCTACCAAAGTGCTGGGATTACAGGTGTGGGCCATGTTTTATATTTCTGATACAGAATGATAGCAATGTTGAGAATCAGTGCTACTCTGAATAAGCTACTGATGAAAGTATCTTAATCCATTTGGGCTGCTACAACAAAAATATAGATTGGGTGGCTTAAGCAACATTTATTTCCCACAGTTTGGAAGCTAGAAGTCCAAGATCAAGGTGCTAGCACGGTGGTGTTCTTGGTGAGGGCCTACTCCCTGGTTTGCAGATAGCCATCTTCACACTGTCTTCTCACATAGCGTAGAAAGAACCAGAAAGCTAGCACTCTGGAGTCTCTTTTATAGGGCACTAATCCCATGCATTAGGGTTCCACCCTCAGACCTAAATTACCTTCCAAAGGACCTACCCTCTAATACCATCACACTGGGGGTTAAGATTTCAACACACGAATCTGGGAGAAACACAAACACACAGTTTACCCCAGAGGGCATGTCTCAAGTGTGCTGAGACAGAAGACTGAACTCATGGCATAAAGGAATCACAGGCTAAATGATTATTTTCATTAGTTCTACACATATTGAGGGCCTCCTATGTGCCTGGCATTGTTCTGGGCACTGGGAATAAAAGCTAGAAACAAAGTATCTACTCTCAAGGAACTTACACTCTAGTGAGGGAAGTCAAATGAGGAAATACTTCTTGAGTGGGGCTCAGAACCCAAATCTGAGCAATTCCAATACTGAAAGACTGAGGAATACTTTGCAAAGGAGACTGAAGAGGTATATCCACAGGTAGGGAGACAACTAGCTCTGTCTAAAGAGAACTTAGCGACATATCAAGTGCAAGTGGCATACAGTACCAACACTGAAGAATACCAAGAACCCTCAGGATGGTCACTAAAATAATTCAGAATCAGAAACCAAAAAAATATATGAAAGAAGCCTAAAGTATACGCTGACAAGACTTTATGACCTATATCAGGAATCAGCTAGTACAGCCAGTTGGCCAATCCAACCTCTATATTTCCACGGTTTTCGTAAAAAAAAAAAAAAAAAAAAAAAATTGTGGTAAAATATACATTACCATAATACTTATCATTTTAACCGTATGTAAGTGTACAGTTCAGTGCCATTAAATACATTCAGAATGTGTAACCATCACCACTATCTATATCCAAAATATTTTCTTCATTCCCGCAAAAAACTCTGTACCGATTACGCAAGAACTTTCACTTCCCCTCAGCACCTGCTAACCTCAATTCTACTTTCTGTCTCTATGAATTTGCCTATTTCAGGTACCTCATACCAGTTGAATCATACAGTATTTGCCATCCATGCCTGGTTTATTTCACTAAGCATAATGTTTTTAAGACCCACCTGTTGTAACATATAACAACATTCCATTCCTCTTCATGGCTGAATAATATTCTGTACATACATACCATTTTGTCCATCTGTTAATGGATGGAGAAATAAACATGGCTAGATAATGAATCAGATGGGCTGGGGAGGAACAGGGATGCCAAGTATGCCACCTGAGTTTCTTGCTTGTAATTTTTAGAAGATGGTGGTGTCATCTGCTGAGATGGAGGACAAGAGTGGGAAAGAGATGATATGCAGAAGATTTAGAGTTCCTCTTTGGTTTGAGGTATCTATGCAAAATCTAATGGGCAGACCTCAAAAAGGCAACTAGATATGCAAGTATAGGGGACAAGAAACCTAGGTCAGAGAGAATTATATCGGAATCTGTCAGAATCACTGGCATATAGATGTTTTGTTTTTTTTGACAGGGTCTGGCTCTGTTGACCAGACTAGAGTGATCATAGTCTGCATGATCATAGCTCATTGCAGCCTCAAACTCCTGGACTCAAGTGACCCTCTTGCTGCAACCTCCCAAGTAGGTGGGACTACAGGCCCACAATACCATGCCTGACTCAGACTGCATTGAAAGCCCCAGAAAGACATTGTAAGATTATCTACTGAAAAAGAATACAGTCAGAGAGGAGAAGGATTAGAATCAAAACCTGAACAATTCTAATATTAAGAGAATGAGGAAGGCTTTGCAAAGGAGACTGAAGACAGATGTCCACAGGTAGGGAGACAACTAGCTCTGTCTAAAGAAAATTGTACTCAGTGACGTATCAAGTGCCAAGTGGCATACAGCAAAAGCAGTTTGCCCTCAGCACAGACAAGAGAGGGCTGCATGGTCTGTACATAATTTTAAAACCATAATAAAACTGGCTGAAAATAAGTGTACTCTTGATCATTACCACATTCCACACTTTATTTTTCCTGAGACGGAGTCTCACTCTGTCCCCCCCCAGGTTGGAGTGTAGTGGTGCAATGTTGACTCACTGCAACCTCTGCCTCCCGGGTTCAAGCGATTCTCCTGTCTCAGCCTCCCAAGTAGCTGGGATCACAGGGGCACACCACCACGCTCAGCTATTTTTTGTATTTTTAGCAGAGATGGGGTTTCACCATGTTGGCCAGGCTGGTCTCTAACTCCTGACCTCAGGTGATCCGCCCACCTCAGCCTCCCAAACTGCTGGGATTACAGGCATGAGCCACCGTGCCCGGCCTTCCCACACTTTTAAACAATATCAGTTTCTTGCCTTAAAATAAAAAATATTTTGTTGGTCTAAGTTTGAAATAATTTTTGTGGTTATTGTACATTCTCCCAAGATACAGATTTAAGACACACGTTATCACGTTTATGACTTATTCCTTAAAAAACAGTGTTTCCTACAAGGAAGATAACTAGAAGAACTCTCTGAAGACCACTGCACAGAAATTGTGAAGAGGGTCAACAAGAAAATATAAGAAAATAGGCTGGCTGGGCACAGTGGCTCACATCTGTAATCCTAGCACTTTGGGAGGCCAAGGTGGGTGGATCACGAGGTCAGTAGTTTGAGACCAGCCTGGCCAACATAGTGAAATCTCATCACGACTAAAAATACCAAAAAAAAAAAAAAAAAATTATCTGGGCATGGTGGTGGGCACCTGTAATCCCAGCTAACTTGGGAGGCTGAGGCAGGAGAATCACTTGAACCCAGGAGGCGGAGGTTGCAGTGAGCCGAGATCACACCACTGCACTCCAGCCAGGGCGACAGTGTGAGACTTTGACTCAAAAAAAAAAAAAAAAAAAAAAGAAAAAAAAAAAAAAAAAGAAAAAGAAAAAGAAAAAGAAAAGAAGAAAATAGGCTGGGCATGGTGGCTCGCACCTGTAACCTTAGCACTTTGGGAGGCCAAGGTGGGCTGATCACCTAAGGTCAGGAGTTTGAGACCAGCCCAGCCAACATGGCAAAAATCTATTTTCACTAAAAATACAAAATTTAGCAGGCATGGTGGTGTGTGCCTCTAATCCCAGCCACTCGGGAGACTGAGGCAAAAGAACCGCTTGAACCTGGGAGGTAGAGT
The DNA here is from genome assembly GCF_028885655.2 of Pongo abelii. Taxonomy (NCBI): domain Eukaryota; kingdom Metazoa; phylum Chordata; class Mammalia; order Primates; family Hominidae; genus Pongo; species Pongo abelii. The sequence goes on along the minus strand of NC_072000.2, from coordinate 104,679,020 downwards.
TTGCAGTAAGCTGAAATCGCGCCACTGCACTACAGCCTGGGCGACAGAGTAAGACTCCATTGAAAAGAAAAGCAAAGAAAAGAGAAAAGAGAAAAGAAACATATAGGAAAAAACTGCAAAAAGACTTCTAAAGAAATGACAAAAGACACTGGCTTTTGTTGCCAGAAGAAATCAAAAGGACAATATTTGACCTGCCTCATTTTCACAAGCTGGACACACAGTAAAGCAATACATTAAATAATGTCAATATTTGCTATCATTTGGTCATTTTGCTAATTTTTGCAAAAAGAAAATCAGAAGTTTTTACCGCATAGAATAGAAATTTATGATGCTGTAAAAGAAGCTAGTAATTTTTATTTATTACATTACGGGCCATATGTACATGTTTCTTTCTTTGTTCAAAAAAATATCTTGGCCAGGTGCGGTGGCTCACACCTATAATCCCAGCACTTTGGGAGGCTGAGGCGGGCGGATCACCTGAGGTCAGGAGTTCGAGACCAGCCTGACCAACGTGGAGAAACCCCATCTCTACTAAAAATAAAAAAAAATTAGCCGGGCATGGTGGCACATGCCATGCCTGTAGTCCCAGCTACTCAGGAGGCTGAGGCAGGAGAATCGCTTGAACCCAGGTGGCGGAGGTTGCAGTGAGCCAAGATAGTGCCACTGTGCTCTAGCCTGGGCAACAAGAGTGAAACTCCATCTCAAATAAAGAAAATCGGAAGTTTTTACCAAATAGAATAGAAATTTATGATGCTGTAAAAGAAACTAGTAATTTCTATTTATTACATTATAGGCCATATGTACATATGAGTTTCTTTCTTTGTTCAAAAAAATATCTTGGCCTGATGCGGTGACCCACGCCTGTAATCCCAGCACTTTGAGAGGCCAAGGTGGGTGGATCGCCTGAGGTCAGGAGTTCGAGACCAGCCTGGCCAACATGGTAAAACCCCATCTCTAGCAAAAATATAAAAATTAGCCAGGCGTGGTAGCGGGCACCTGTAATCTCAGCTCCTGGGAAGGCGAGGCAGGAGAACTGCTAGAACCCAGGAGGCAGAGGTTGCAGTGAGCTGAGATCGTGCCATTGCACTCCAGCCTGAGCCGACAACAGTGAGACTCCATCTCAAAAAAAGAAAATTATAAAAAATAATAATAATAAAAATCTTTGTTAAAAAGTATTAATCCTGGCCCAGCGCAGTGGCTCATGCCTGAATCCCAGTACTTTGGGAGGCTGAGGTGGGCGGATCACCCGAGGCCAGGAGTTCAAGATTACCCTGGTCGGCTGGGTACACTGGCTCACGCCTATAATCCCAGCACTTTGGGAGGCTGAGGCAGGCTGGTCACCTGAGGTCAGGTGAAACCCCATCAATACCAAAAATACAAAAATTAGCTGGGCATGGTGGCGCATACCTGTAATCCCTGCTATTCGGGTGGCTGAGGTGGGAGAACAGCTTGAACCTGAGAGGCAGAGGTTGCAGTGAGCTGAGATCACGCCACCGCACTCCAGGCTGGGCAACAGAGCGAGACTCTGTCTCAAAAAATAAAAAAGACTAGCCTGGCTAACATGGCAAAACTCCATTGCTACTAAAAATACTATTCCCTTCATAATTACTACTGAAAAAGATTTGCTACATAGAGAGTGTTTACTGATCCACTCTGAATGTCAAATTATGCTATGAATGTTACTGATTTCTATTGACTAGCAATGGGGTAATATCAAATGTACATCTAGGTAAAACATGTTCAGGAAGCAAAGTATCTAAATCTGCTTTAAAAATTGTCTGGAGACACTATAGGTCATTAAAAAATTGTTGTTATGTCTATTCCTTGCTGGAGTTTCCCTTGAGGACAGGACCTTTTATTGTTTCACAGGACATAGTTAAAGCCATTATAAGTTTCTATGGGTTTCTTTCTTTCTTTTCCTTTGAGACAGGGTCTCACTCTGTTGTCCAGGCTGGAGTGCAGTGGCACTATCACTGCTCAATGCAGCCTTAACCTCCCTGGCTCAAGTGATCCTCCAGCAACCCCACTCCACCAGTAGTTGAGACCACAGGCGCACCACACCACCACACCCAGTTGATTTTTTTTTTCCTGGTAGAGATGGGGTCTCACTATGTTGCCCAGGCTAGTCTTGAACTCCTGGGCTCAAGTGATCCTCCTGCCTTGGTCTCCCAAATCCCTGGGGTTAGGGGTGTGAGCACTATGCCTGGCCTGCAACGGGTTTCTTTAACCAATATAACTTAAGTTTACAATTGTTAATTACCAGAACACAAGTGGGCAAGGCCAATTAAAGCCAAATCTCAGAATTCCTATTTGGAAAAAGCTGAGAATACAGTCATTGACTCAAAGGGGGTAAGGTGATGTGGGCAACCATCATGTTAGGAACTTCTACCCAAAACTGTCGATTAGGTGACTATAGTGCTCACTAACACTCTGGCTAAACGCAATGACCTAAAACAACTAGACCAAGACTAACTTGGCCTAAGATAGAACGTGTGGAAAAACAAAATCTCGCCAACACTAGTCATATATGTGGAAGGACAATTAACTCACATTTAAAAGTTTCTATTTCTGCATATGGTACTATTCAAAAGGTTAAAGGTATTGTATAAATAAGCCCCTGGCCCATCCCAATCTCCCAGCTGCTCAGTGTCCTTCTATGTTACCAAAGCAATAATCACTCCAAGTCTAGTTTGAGGAGCAAAGCAAAAGACTGAGTTTGTAGACTCCAATTTCCAGTCAAAAAGATATAATTAAGGAACTAAATAAATGGAAAGGCTAGAAGCACTCTACAAGTCCAGAGAAGTAAAAAGATGGAGTCTCACCTGCCCTCCCCGCTCCAAGCAAAGTGGTTTTCTCAGTGTCTAGTAAAAGGTACTCAATACAATTTACCCTCTTGCATTCCTCTCATGACCTATCTAAGCCCAGTCCACTCTCCAAAACCCAAATTAAGATCTCTTCCCTTCAAGAAGCCATTCATTCCTGTCACTCCAGCCTCTACTCTTAACCTTGCCTGGTTTCCTCATTTATTAAACAATGAGGCCAGGCACAGGAGCTCACACCTGTAATCCCAGCACTTTGGGAGGCCAAGGCAGGAGGATCTCGAGGCCAGGAATTAGAGACCAGCCTGAGCAACAAAGAGAAACCCTGCCTCTACAAAGAAATAAAGAAGAAAGAGAAGCAAAGGGAGGCGAGGCAAGGAAGGGACAAAGGGAGGGAGGGAGGGAGGGAGGGAGGGAGGGAGGAAGGATACCACTGATTTTATAAGGTTAAAACAAGGTAACATGTTAAATGCCAACCATCATGTCTGGGAAATTGAGTAGTGAGCAAAAAAGCCCCTTTATTTCACTTCCCCTCTCTCCTAGGTTTAAGGGGGAACAGTAGGTCTTGTGCCTTGCACGTAACAGAGACTTGCCAAGTTCCTGCAGAATGACGTATACAGGGGATGCTAGCACATGTATACGTTTCCTATTACCACTGTAACAAACTACCACCAATTTGGTGGTTTGAAACAACAGGAATTTATTCTCTTATAGTTCTAGAGGCCAGCAGTGAGAATCAGTTTCAGAGCTATAAAGTCGTTGTGTGGGTTCCTTCTGGCGGCTTTAGTGGAGAATCTGGTCCCTCACATATTCTAGCTTCTGAATCCTGCCTACGTTCCTTGACCTCTTGTCTTCACTGGACTCCAACCTCTTACACCTCTCCTACTTCCTCTTTGGCAGTCAATCTCCCACTGCCTTCCTGTGAATACAAGGACACTTGTGTGATTACATTTGGTACCCACCTGGATAATCCGGGATACTCTCCCTATTCCAAGAGCCTTGGTTTAATCACACTTGCAAATAAGGTTAACACCCACAGGTTCCAAGAATTAGGATCTGGCTATATTGGGAGTCATTATTCAGTCAACCAGTTAATCAGTTAGTCAATATTTTAATCGGAAAAATCAAAGGCCTTATATATTATTTCTCTCTCTCTCTCTCTTCTTTTTGAGACAGAACCTCATTATGTCATCCAGGCTGGAGTGGAGCTCACTGCAGCCTTGACCTCCTGGGCTCGGGTGATTCTCCCACTTCAGCCTCCTGGGTAGCTGGGGCTACAAAAGCACATGCCACCATGCCTGGTTTGTTTGTTTTTTTTTAAAATTTTCTGTGGAGACAAGGTCTCACTATGTGGCCCAGGTTGGTCTCAAACTCCCGGCCTCAGATCCTCCCACCTCAGTCTCCAAAAGTGCACCATGCCCAGCCACGTTCCTTAATACATTTTTTAGGCATCTCTAAGACAGCACTGTGAAATTTGTCACATTGGCTGAAAAATGCCAGTACTACCACTCAGTGGTCCCCTTCATACACAAAGGAATTCATTCCTAAGAAACGCTTTATTTCCTCAGAATTAATATCAGATAAAGGTAGTATAAGTGCCTTTTTTTTTTTATTTTGACTGCCAGTAACCTCATTAGGATTGACGGTAATTTTTCCTGTGATCCCGATTTTCTATATTCACCTTCACCAACAGAGATATTTACCTATGTATGTATGCATGTACATGTTTGGCTAGATTTTGTTTCTCTACACCTTCTATCTTACGCCACTCTAGGTTACTTCCGGCAAAAAAAGAGTCACCGCTACCATCACTCAACCTTTCACTGAAACAGGGGAGAGCTAAACATTTGCAATTCACTGCTAAGCAACAGGCAAAAATCAGACATAGGTTGTTTCCCAGTTTTTCCCACTAATAAAGACCTTAAGAAAGGATACTATCCTTTTTAAGTACCTGTTTCATTCTGGCAACTGTCACATTTCTCAATCCAAACAATATCTTTAAGGTATTAAAACCTATGTTTTTGGCTGAAGAAACTGACCTCAGAAATGACAAACAATGTATCTAAAGAGCAGTAAGGAGGCTGGGTGCAGTGGCTCACGCCTGTAATCCCAGCATTTTGGAAGGCCGAGGCAGGCAGATCACCTGAGGTCGGGAGTTTGAGACCAGCCTGACCAACATGCAGAAACCCCATCTCTATTAAAAATACAAAATTAGCCAGGCGTGGTGGCAGGCGCCTGCAGTCCCAGCTACTCAGGAAGCTGAAGGAGAACTGCTTGAACCTGGGAGGCGGAGGAGATCATGCCACTGCACTCCAGTCTGGGCGACAGAGCAAGACTCCGTCTCAAAAAAAAAAAAAAAAAAAAAAAAAAGCGGTAAGTAGCAAATCTGAGATTTGAATTGAGAATTGACTCTAAAAGCCCATGCTGCTTCTAAAACAGAACGTTCTGCACCTTCTCTCTATCCCTGATACTTCTTTTCCACCTATACAGGAATAGACCAAAACAGTATTCTGGTATAAGCCCTGATTCTGCCTTACAGCACAAATTCCAGCCATTCATTCACTCAATATTCAAAGTTCAATACTCTCCTGAAAAGACAGGTCCTGACACCAAGAGAACAGCTTCTTGCACAGCAATGGCAGCCCCTTTCCCTGACTCGCAGATCTTCTATTTGACAAGGGGAATTAATTTACGCAAGAAAGCCGGGCATGGTGTCTCACGCCTGTAATCCCAGAACTTTGGAGGCTGAGGCAGGCAGATCACTTGAGGTCAGGAGTTTGAGACCAGCCTGGCCAACATGGTGAAACCCCATCTCTACTAAAAGTACAAAAATTAGCCGGGTGTAGTGGTGCAAGCCTGTAATCCCAGCTACTCAGGAGGCTGAGGCAGGAGAATCGCTTGAACCCAGGAGGTGAAGGTTGCAGGTGAGCCGAGATCGTGCCACTGCACTCCAGCCTGGGCAACAGAGCAAAACTGTCTCCAAAAAAAAAAATTACACGAGAAAGAGTCCATCACAAATAACCACTTATATTGTTTTAATGCTTAACCACATCTGAAACCACTGTGTAAAACTAAAGTAACTGAATGGCTATTAAGAATTTTACTTGGCTGGGCGTGGTGGCTAACGCCTATAATCCTAGCACTTTGGGAGACCGAGGTGGGCGGATCATGAGGTCAGGAGATCAAGCCCGTCCTGGCTAACACGGTGAAACCCCGTCTCTATTAAAAATACAAAAAAATTAGCCAGGTATGGTGGCGGGCGCCTGTAGTCCCAGCTACTCGGGAGGCTGAGGAAGGAGAATGGTGTGAACCCGGGAGGCAGAGCTTGCAGTGAGCCGAGATAATGCCACTGCACTCCAGCCTGGGTGACAGAGCGAGACTCCGTTTCAAAAAAAAAAAAAAAAAAAGAATTTTACTCAAGCTGGGTGGAGTGGCATGTACCTCTAGTCCCAGCTACTAGGGAGGCTAAGGCCAGACAACCACTTGAGCCCAGGAGTTCAAGGCTGTAGTGCATAATGATCACACCTGTGAATAGCCAGTGCACTCCAGTCTCAGCAACATAGCAAGAACCTGTCTCAAAATAATTTTTTTTTTTGCTCAAGAGTTCCTAATATCTCATTTGCCAGGTCATGTTAAAATGGAAGACTCTTGCTTTAAGAAATTGAGTAGGCTGGGTACAGTAGCTCATGCCTGTAATCCCAGCACTTTGGGAGGCCAAGGCGGGCGGATCACGAGGTCAGGAGATCGAGACCATCCTGGCTAACATGGTGAAACCCCATCTCTACTAAAAAATACAAAGAAAAAAAATTAGCCAGGCGTCGTGGTGGGCGCCTGTAGTCCCAGCTACCCGGGAGGCTGAGGCAGGAGAATGGTATGAACCTGGGAAGCGGAGCTTGCAGTGAGCCAAGATCGCGCCACTGCACTCCAGCCTGGGCGACAGAGCGAGACTGTCTCAAAAAAAAAAAAAAAGCCGGGCGTGGTGGCGCACACCTGTAATCCCAGCTACTCAGGAGGCTGAGGCAGGAATATTGTTTGAACTTGGGAGGCAGAGGTTGCAGTGAGCCAAATCAAACCACTGCACTCCAACCTGGGCGACAGAGTAAGACTCTGTAAAAAAGAAAGAAAGAAAGAAATTGAGTATATTGTTCTGTTTGTAAAGGAATAGAATTTCCTGCTATAAAGATTGAAATGGACTTTAAGGATACCGCTACCCCAATTCATTTTACAAAGATCCCAAGGTCAGTCCCCTCTAGAGAGGAAATATGATGCTGTTGGCTTTCTGTTCTTGATAATTATTCATGAAGTTAAACAGAATGGAACCTACTGAGAAGATACTTAGAACTAGGAAATGGCTTGGCTCCCCTTACGTGCTGTTATGAAAGTCCATCACACATGAAAAGGTGCAAGCCCCCCCAACAGTCAGCTAACTTCGAACATCTCCTTTGGCTCTTCCTAATACTCTGCAGTAATTACATGAATGTTATTTTCTGCATCCAAGTCATGATTCTGATAACCCTGTCTCTACAAAAAATTAGCCGTGCCTGGTGGTGTGTGCCTGTAGTCCCAGCTCTTGGGGCACTGAGGCAGGAGGACTGCTTGAGCCCAGGAGGTCGAGGCTGCAATGAGCTGAGATTGTGCCACTGTACTCCAGACTGGGTAACAAAGTGAGACCCTGTCTCAAAAAAAAAAAAAAAAAGAAAAGAAAAGAAAAAAAGAAAAATCATTTTTGCTTACTCTTCCTATTGGAAGTAGTAAGAGCACAGAGAGAATAAAAATGGTCACCTGAGCAGATCAAGAGTTAAATAAAAGAATGCAAATATTAAGTAACATTCATTGCAATAACTGTTTTGCTAATATAACCTAAGTTTCCCAGCCTTAAAACAGACTGACCTTGTTAAGCAGGTTTCAAAAACAAAATGCCTTTTGTAAATATCCACCTAGGAGTCCGACATGGATGTTTTAAAAAATTTACCCTCTTCCAAAAGCCTATAAAATACTAACTGTACATAGGACAGGAACCCTGACCTTTTCCTGATATGGATTTTTCTTTTCCCACTAGGGGGAGTCAGTTGTTGATAGCGGGAGGGAAAAGGCAAGGTTAATAACCTGGAGTGGAGAGTCTGACAGCACAAGAGGCTTTATTAGGAAGCTAAACCTTTCAGAGCTACCAGATCAGGATTCGAGATCTATGACTTAGGCTACCCTATGTACGTCATGAGGGTGAAGTGATTACTTTGGAGGGCTTTTTGAGCTTGGATCCATGGAAATTCATGTTTATAGCATCTCTAGTTAGTGATAAACAGCGCAGTTTTCACTGGGGAGGGAGGGTGTGAAAAACCCACAGAGGAATGGCAAACGGTCATGACTAGTGATTTTTGGCAAACCTGCATCTTCTGAACTTATAAAATTGAGAAAAATTCAATGCATTTCAACTTCCTTGCATTTACTGATTTTCTATCAATGCTTTTCTGGTCTTACAGGTTTTGGTTAATCCAGCACAAGCCGCTTCTCTATTCAGTGTAACAGAATAATAATTATTATTTTTGCCTCTCCTTCAGCAGTTTAATTTGTCTCCTCTCAGAAGGTCACAGCTCAGGTGGGGTCTCACCACCCCACATCCCAACAACGTCCAAACAAGAGTTCTCTACCCAGAGCATGAGGCCAACCTGGGCACACCAGGGGAGGGACCATGGACTCCTAGGCGTGAAGGAGGTGCCACTCAGCTGCCAGCACTTTGAGAAGGCACAGGCCCCCCGCAACCCAAGCTGTACTGACTGGCATGGGACAGAATTGGGGGGACACTGTCCCCGCCCCTGTGCTATCCTCATTAGCCATGGGCAGGCAGTATGCACATGATGGCCTCACCTCACAAAATCCATGTATGGAAATGGAAACGGGGTGGGGGTGACTATGGACATGCTGGCTTGTTCCCAGGGTTCCAGGCATCTATGTAGCAGTTTATGCACATGGCAATGCAACTTCTGCTCCGAATTAAAATATCAACAGCCTTAGAGAGGGTCACAGTTTCTCACCACCTGAAATCTCAAGATTTTAAAATCACCTAAATTTCTCTCTGAACTAAATGTTTTAAATTCTCAGTTTTTATCATTATCTTCCCTATTAAATGCAATGGTTAAGTGGCTTAGTTTATAATTAACTAAGTTATAAAACAGTTACTCCTGGCTGGGCGTGGTGGCTCACGTCTGTAATCCCAGCACTTTGGGAGGCTGGGGTGGGTGGATCACCTGAAGTCAGGAGTTCGAGACCAGCCTGGCCAACATGGAGAAACCCAGACTCTACTGAAAATACAAAAATTAGCCGGGCGTGGTGGCACACGTCTGTAATCCCAGTTACTCGGAAGGCTGAGGCAGGAGAATGCCGTGAACCCGGGAGGCGGAGCTTGCCGTGAGCCGAGATTGTGCCACTGCACTCCAGCCTGGGCAACAAAGCGAGACTCCGTTTCAAAAAAAACCCAAAAAACCCCACAACAACTGTTACTCCTATGTAATCGCATTAATATCTAGGGAAAAAATATACAGTACTGTGCCCAAATCTGTCAACACTGAAATGTTTATTAATCATATATAGTAAAAAAAGGCCAAAGTAAACACTGGCATTAAAGCAATTGATTAAGATTATTCAAAACACAGTTGAAGCTGGGTGTCTGTAGTCCCAGCTACTCAGGAATTTGAGGCAGGAAGATACTCTGAGCCCAGGAATTCAAGGCCAGCCTAGGCAACAAGGCAAGACCCCATCTCTAATTTAAAAAGCAACAACTAAAAAAACTCCAGATGCACAAAGTTCTCTGACACACTAAACAGCTAAGCATATTCAGGTTAAATATAGAAGAAACTGGCCGGGCGTGGTGGCTTGCGCCTGTAGTCCCAGCTACTCTGGAGGCTGAGGCAGGAGAATGGCGTGAACCCGGGAGCTGGAGCTTGCAGTGAGCCGAGATCGTGCCACCGCACTCTAGCCTGGGTGACAGAGCGAGATTCTGTCTCAAAAAAAAAAAAAAAAAAGAAAGAAAAATAAATAAACAAAAATAAATACAGAAAAAACTAAACGTGTATGACAATTAAAAATTTAGGAAAAAATAAAGTGGTCAGGCACAGTGGCTCACACCCATAATCCCATCACTCTGGAAGGCTGAGGCAGGAAGACTGCTGGAGCCCAGGAGTTTGACACCAGCCTGGGCAACATAAGGAGACCCCATACCTAAAAAATTAAAACATTAGCCTGTGGTCCCAGCTGCTTGGAAGGCGGAGGTGGGAGGATCGCTTCAGCCCGGGAGGTTGAGGCTGCCGTGAGCTGTGACTGTCCCACTGCACTCTAGCCTGGGTGACAGAATGAGACCCTGTCTCAAAAAAAAAAGTAAGGGGTTGGGGGGGGCGGGCAGGTTGGTAATCCCAACACTTTGGGAGGCCGAGGTGGGTGAATCACCTGAGATCAGGAATCAGGAGTTCAAGACCAGCCTGGGCAATGTGGCGAAACTTTGTCTCTACCAAAAATACAACAAAATTAGCCGGGCATGGTGGCACGTGCTACTCGGGAAGGTGGAGGTTGCAGTGAGCCAAGATCTCACCACTGCACTCAAACCTGGGTGCCAGAGTGAGACCCTCGTCTCAAAAAAAAAAAATAGTAAAAAAGGAAAAAAAAAAAAAAAAAAGCCGATCTCTAAGGATCCTTTAAGGCCTAAAACTACTAAAAAACTATTAGATTCCTATACTGATATTACATGCAAAAGATGCCCACCAGAGTGCTCTTACTGTGGGAAATTAAAGGAACATGGCATGTGCGCAAAAGAAACCCATTTGGTTTCCAGAAATATGATGACTCCCACTAATACATTATTTTTTTTTTGGAGACGGAGTCTTGCTCTTTCGCCCAGGCTGGAGGGCAGTGGCGCCATCTCGGCTCACTGCAAGCTCTGCCTCCTGTGTTCACGCCATTCTCCTGCCTCAGCCTCCTGAGTAGCTGGGACTACAGGCACCCGCCACCGCGCCCAGCTAATATTTTTTGTATTTTCAGTAGAGACAGGGTTTTACCGTGTTAGCCAGGATGGTCTCAATCTCCTGACCTCCTGACCCACCCACCTCGGCCTCCCAAAGGGGGATTACAGGCGTGAGCCACTGCACCCGGCCAATTTTTTTTTTTTTTTGACACATTGTCTCACTCTGTCACCTAGGCTGGAGTACAGTGGTCAAATCACCGCTGACTTGCAGCCTCGATTTCCCAGGCTCAGGCGATCCTCCCACCTCAACCTACCAAGTAGCTGGGACTGACTACAGGCATGTGCTACCATGACTGGCTAATTTTTGTTTTTTTTGTTTGTTTGTTTTTTTGCAGAGTCGGGGGTCTCACTATATTGCCAAGGTTCATCTCGAACTCCTGGGCTCAAGCGATCCTCCTGCCTTGGCCTCCCCCAAAGTTCTGGGACTACAGGTGTGAGCCACTGCACCCAGCCTGATCTTTTTGCTTTTTAAACCAAGAGGGTCTAAGAAGTGACTAGACCCTTGGGGAATACCCTGTATGTACAACTATTTTTATAAGGACTTCAAGTAACTCAGCTTGGGGCTTATGCAAAACTGTTACTTCACAGTTCATTCCAAACTAAGGGGCTATTTTAGTGAACCTATAGTGTAGTTAAAACCTTCATGCCTAGGATCAAATGAGATCAAGTACACGAAAGCAGTAATGCTGCCCACCATGCTCAACCCATATGTACACATACATATAGATTTACCCAACAATTAACCCACTTTCATTTCTCCACTTGTTATGGAATTATACTGACTATATTACATCATTTCAGTTCTGAAGATGAAATCACTTTCAGAATTTGAAATTGGGAAATGCAGAGTTATCCATAAGCTCTTTAGCTTCTCTTTACTAATAATTCCAAATCACAAGGAAAAGTAAGGGGGATAGTTTACCACAAAACACATGTCCGAGAAACAGGCCATCCTATGTTACCGCCATCAAATATTTCTAACTACCTTTATGCACAGCGTTCTCTACCACACTAGCTAGACAACCAACGCTTTAAAGAAATGGACACTATAGGCAGGGGTGGTGGTGGATGCCTGTAATCCCAGCTACTTGGGAGGCTGAGACATGAGAATCCCTTGAATCCGGGAGGTGAAGGTTGCAGTGAGCCAAGATCGTGACACTGCACTCCAGCCTGGGCAACAGAGCAAGACTCTGTCTCAAATTAAAAAAGAAAAGAAAAGAAAAGAAACGGACATGAAAACAACCCCAAACTGTGCCACCTTAAAAGCAGCCACTTGGCTGGGTGCAGTGGCTCACACCTGTAATCCCAGCACTTTGGGAGGCTTAGGCAGGCGGATCACGAGGTCAGGAGATCAAGACCATCCTGGCTAACATGGTGAAACCCTGTCTCTACTAAAAACACAAAAAATTAGCCGGGCGTGGTGGTGGGCGCCTATAGTCCCAGCTACTCGGGAGGCTGAGGCAGGAGAATGGCACTAACCCGGGAGGTGGAGCTTGCTCTGAGCAGAGATCACGCCACTGCACACCAGCCTGGGCGACAGAGCGAGACTCCGTCTCAAAACAAAAACAAAAACAAAACAAAACAAAACAAAACAGCCACTTGCACAGGGGAAGTAATGACTTGTAAATGCTCACTTAATTGTGTCAATCTTCCATCAGTCAAGCCCCTCAGACTTTCTCCCCTAACTGGCTGACTCCATACATACCACTTCAGCAGGCAAAGCCATATACTACCAAGTTCTCTGGATGTGAAAAAGTGGACCAGCAATTTGTTAAGATAAAATGCAGAACATGTAAAAATATGTCGGTTTTCTAAATTACTCTAATTCCACACACTATGAGAAAAAGTAAATTTACTTTTAAGTGGTTAATGTATCTTTACCTAAATATATAATTTCAAATCGTATTCTGAATTCTGCAAATTCATCAATAACTAAAACCCCCATCCCTTACTCATTGCTATTAACAAAAAAAATGCCCCCACCCCCTCCCTTTTTTGAGACAGAGTCTCGCTCTGTCACCCAGGCTGGAGTGTAGTGGTGCAATCTCGGTTCACTGTTAACCTCTGCCTCCTGGGTTCAAGCGATTCTCTTGCCTCAGCCTCCCGAGTAGCTGGGATTACGGGCTCCCGCCACCACGCGTGGCTAATTTTTATATTTTTAGTAGCGACGGGGTTTCACTATGATGGCCAGCTGGTCTCAAACTCCAGACCTCAAGCGATCCGCCGGCCTCAGCCTCCCAAAGTGCTGGGATTACAGGCGTGAGCCACCACGCCCGGCCAAAACCATGAATTTTAGTTCCAACATGATCAGTGTGTAATCTCTTGAGCTACCAAAATACGTGGAAATTATCTTTTGATAACCATTAAGTACTAAAGTATTCATGTTTCATTTAAAGATAGTTTCTGCTAAACTCAAACTACTATGAGTTCTACAAGGCACCCTGGATGCAGGACAGCGCCTGTTAGCACTTCGTATTAGATTTTGACAGCTCCTAGATCCCTTTGCTCAGGCCTCTTTCAATCACAGATCCACCCAGCTGTAGTTGTCTCATCTTGAGGCTTTCACCAGATACAAACTAGCTTTTTCAGTCCAGCCTTTTCATTTCTGTTTCATTCATTCCTCCGAATTTTAACGATCTTTTAATACTCAAAGGTCACCATATTTTGAGTCTCCATTCAGTTCTGAGAATTTATGAAGCTTTAAACTACTTATAGGGAAAGAGGCTCCACCGCTTATATGGAGTACTAAACGTAATCACCACAAGCATTAGATTAACTACGATGGCAGGATTATTCTTAGTCTATTTAGTATCTCAGCAATTTAGCTAGGTAGCATATGAATATACTAATAGGATACTGACCTAAAAAGCCAGCATTGAATTAATAATTGCTTTTGAAGTAAAAACAGATTTTACACATGCAGATAAGATCCTTTTGCTCTAGATGGGTTTTCAGGCCTTCGTTAAAAGTAGTATTAAAACAATAAAAACTAAAAAAAAAACCCGCTTTCTATTATCTTTCTTTTCATGGGGAAAATAGATACCTTTCTACAAAGTAAAAAGCATAAAACTTAAAATTTAATTAAACTACCCGATTTTATTTACTGGCAAATGTCCACAGTTGAGTAAACTAACCCAACCTATTCACAAGAGCTAAATACTTGAGGGGAGAAAAAAAAAAAAAAAGCTTTCCCAAAACGTAAGTGACTAAGAATTATCCGCAAAGATTCATCACAGGCCCTTTCCACTAGGTACCGCAGGAAGGCGAAAGGGCCAGGAATTCGCTGGCAACGGCGGTGACAGGCTCCGACTGACGCTCGGAGCCCGCACACGCGAGCCCTACGTGCAGCCCCAAGTCCCGCCCCGCAGCAAACGACGCCTTGGGCAAGCGTGCGCCGGGGCAGGGTCCAGCTAGGCGCTGGGTGGGCGGGGAGCAAGGAGGCCGGAGGCGCCCACGCGTGCCAAGGCCCCCTCCTTCTGGAAGGTGCCACCGGGGAGCAGTTGGGAGTCCGGGGAAGTTGGGGGCGGGCGGGGCAAGCGCCCGCGGCGCCCTCCAGCGGCCGACGGGGTAACGGCAGCGCCGGGCGGGTGCGCGCGTCCCGGAGGCAGCAATCCCTGGCCCGCGAGGCCGCGGCGCAGCCCCGCCAACGCCCGCCCGCGTCCCGCCCGGGCCGGGGGCGCGCGGCTGCCGCCACAACGGGCCGGCGGGCGCGCCCGTTGATGCGGGCGTCAGGGAGCGAGCGCGCCGGCCCCTCCCCCGGCCGTCTCCGCCCCGCGCGGCGCTTCCCCCTCTCGGAGAAACTACGCCATTGCGGCCTAGCCGGGCGGCGCCGGCCCCTCCCCCTCGCGGCCCGCCGCCATCTTCGCGGCCCGCCGCCCGCCGCCGCCGCCGCCGCGCCCCCGCCGCCGCACGGCCCGCCATCTTTTGGGGCCGCCATACTTGCCCTGGCGAAGAAGATGGCGGCGCCCATCACACACATAAAACATGGCTTCCCTTCAAAACAAAAACATCCCGGGGCCGGGGCGCGCGGCCGGCGCTCACCTGAGGACCACATGGTGACCGAGAACTCGCCCTCCAGGGTCTTGATCTGCACCTGCTTCTGCTCCCACTTCTTGTTGCCCGGGTCGGCGCCGCCGCCGCCCGCCGCGCCGGCCCCGCCGCTGAGGTAACTCTTCTTGCCGCTCTTCTTGCCGCCGCCCTTCTTGACGCGGCCGCCTCCCGACGACGACGAGCCGCCGCCGCCGCTCTTGCCGGCCGCCGCCACGGTGACCAGCGTTTGTTCAATGTAGTCGTCGTCGCCGCCGGCCGGCGCGGGCACCGGGATGAGGATCTGATCCTCGAAGCCGTCCTCGGCGCGCAGCCCGTCCGAGTCGTCGCCGCCCACCACCTCCTCGCGCGTCTGCACCAGGATCACCTCCTGGTGGTGGTGCACCTGGGTCGGGTCGTCGGTGACCAGCGGCTGCAGAGCGATCATGGGCGGGTGGTGGTGGTGGTGATGGTGGTGGTGGTGGTGGCCGGCGTGCCCGTGGCCGCCCCCGCCACCGTGGTCGCCACCGCCGCCGTCCTCGTCGTCGTCGTCCTCCTCCTCCTCCTCGCCCACCACTGTGGTCTCGATGGTCTCCACCGGGATGGTCTCCACCTCGATCTCGTGCAGCTCCACGATCTCGGCCGGCATCTCCGAGCCGTCCGTGGCGATGTAGAGGGTGTCGCCCGAGGCCATGGCTGAGGGCTCCGCCGCCACGGCCGCGGCGGCCTCGGCTCCTCGGCTGCGGGCGGGCGGGCGAGGAGGCGGCCGGCCGTGGGGAAGGAAGGCAGAGGGAGGAAGGCGGCGAGCGGGCGGGGGGAGAGGGGGCGGGCGGCGGGGGAAGGGGCGGGCGCGGCGGCCGCGGCGGCGGCGGGGCTTCCCCGCCTCCCTCGCCTCGGTGCGCCCCGCGCTCGCTCGGCCGCTGCTCGTCCCGGCTCCCCGCCTCGCCGCAACCGCCCGCCCTGGCCGCGCCTCCTCCCGCCCTCCGGGCCGGCGCTCCGCTTCCCCCTTCTTCCTGCGCCTCCGCCTCCTTCCACACAAATACCAACTCCTCAACCCGAGCCCAGATCTCGCCGCCGCCGCCGCCGCCACACTCTGCTCGGGCCCGACCTCGCGAGACTTCCGCGCTGGCCTCAGCCCGCCCCGCCTCGCTGCCACTCGCCCGTTCGCCCTCTCGATTCTCCTCTCGGCCAATCGATCTGTCCGCTGGCCTCCGCGGCCCCGCCCACTCGCCGGGCTCCTCCCGGATTGGGGCCGATGGGACCGGGGGCGGGGCGGCTCGCACGCGCGCTGGCTGGCCCGCGGCGCGTGACGTCAGCGAGCCGCCGCCGCCGCCGCCACTGCCTCCCGCTGCCCGGTGTCGCGCGGCTCCCGCCCTTCGCGGTGCAACAGCCACAAAACCCGCCGCCTCGGGTCTGGGCCGTACTCGGGAACGGGGCGTCGCCGCTGCAGCCGCTGCCTTGGGAGCCGGTGAGCGGTCCGCGCGGCCCCGGGCACCACGGGGGCGGGAGCCTGAGGAGAAGGGAAGGAGAGGCTGGCCGGGCGCGGGGTTGAGGTGGGTGGGCGGCTCGGGGGCCGCGCGGGGAGCGGCTGGCGCGTGCGGGGCGGCCCCGTCGCCCCAATAAAGTCTGCTTTGACGAGAAACGCCTGTGCTTCCTTTTTCGCGTCGGGCGGCGTTTGCTCTTGTCGCCTGACTTCGGGCGAGCGATGGCCGCGGGGTGAGTGTGGAGGACCGAACGGACAAAATCGGGCGACGCGGGCAGCGTCCGGCATCTCGCCGCGAGCGCCTGGCTGGGTGCGGGGCCGAGCGC
Source organism: Pongo abelii (assembly GCF_028885655.2). NCBI lineage: Eukaryota > Metazoa > Chordata > Mammalia > Primates > Hominidae > Pongo > Pongo abelii. The sequence continues at coordinate 104,662,355 of NC_072000.2, read as the reverse complement.
GGGGTCGGCGCGAGCTCGGCGGAAGCGCCCGCGGAGCCCCAGGGCCACCGTTGGGAGGATGTCCGTTATTCTTTTGTGACCCGCGGAAACCTGAGACGCAGCCGTTGGGTGCCTGTTTCCCCGTAGATCTTAGAACTACAGGGTCCTGGCGGCTTTCTAAAATTTTCTCCTAAGCTTCCCCTTCTTTGCTCCTCCAGCCAGCCATGGTTTCCCTTGCCCACCATTTCCCATTTGTCACTTTCATAGGTGCTCCTTCTTACGCCCACCAGGTTTTGCATTTGTCTCATTGAAAATTCCACATTTTTTCAGTCGTGTCCTCCATTGTACCTGCAACAGAGCCTAGATTTTTTTTTGTGGCACGGATTAGCGGCAAGTTAAACCTTCCTGAATGAGTTATATTGCAGCGAAGTGTTTCTGCTCTTATCTTTCCTTTCGGTCGACATGGCAGTTTGCCTTAAAGCAAAACAAAGATTTCCTGATTTTTAAGGAAACTATGACAAACTGAAGAGTTGGAAAGGTGTGTCTTTGTTGTACTCGTTTGGCCGATTTAACGCCTCTGTGAATTTGTTCAACTTGAATATTCTCAACATTTACTGTTTTGTAGTAGTGTTCATGCAGTTGAGGCCCATGATTTTCTGAACTGTACGCAATACATTAATCTTAGGCTCAACTTGTTAAAACAAGTAGACTCTACATTCTCATTAAAAGACGACTTTATAAATTCTAGTCCCTTCTTATTGCTAAATCGCATTGGACTTGATTTTTGAGAATATTAGTGTAAGGAGTGATAAATTAGATCGTTTTCTCTTTGAATCTGAGCTTTGAAACCTGAATAATTCCCCTTGGAGTACTGCACCCACACAGTTTGGAAAAGTCAAATCTGTTGAATTAAGTCATCTCTGGCTTTATAGCTTATAAACTCTGCATAAATATTTCATGAATGAAAACCAGTTGTGGGAGAACTTTTACATGTCTTAATGCTTTTTAAATTTCACTTTCCCCACTGTCTAGTAATTGATGGGGAAATGACACTGCAAGTAGTTGATACTTCCCCATAAACACCAATTGTGAGAGCAAGAGAAATGAGGGAATTACCCATTAAGCATCCCGGTTTCTGAGCTGTAGATCGTAGGTGTTCACATTCAAGTGGAGAAAGCCCAAAAGGATTGAAAGCTTTGAGGAACGGTAGTAGGTCAGAAAGCACTAAGATGCTCCTGAAGGCCATCCTAGTACTTGCTCCAGAAAATAGCTTTTTAAACTTGCCCCATAGGAGGTGACCTGTTAGGCCTTAAGTTTTCTTTAGTGGGAGATATACTTGTTTTCTACTGTTTAACTGTGGAGTATCTTACGACTAGACATGCAAAGATAATGTGTCGTGTGGCTCTCGCCTGCTTGCACTTGATAAAGGTAAAAATTATTTTAAAAGGACAGGTCAAATTGCAGTTTCAGAATCATGGGATTCTAAAAGTGAGGATAGGCTGGGCGTGGTGGCTCACGCCCGTAATCCCAGCACTTTGGGAGGCTGAGGTAGGTGGATCACCTGAGGTCAGGAGTCCAGACTAGCCTGGCCAACATGGTGAAACCCCATCTCTACTGAAAATACAAAAATAAGCTGGGCGTGGTGGTACACGCCTGTAGACCCAGCTACTTAGGAGACTGAGGCAGGAGAGTTGCTGGAAACCAGGAGGCGGAGGTTGCAATGAGCCGAGATCGCGCCACTGCACTCCAGCCTGGGTGACAGAGTGAGACTCTGTCTCTAAAAAATAGTAATAAAAGTGAGGATAAGTTAACTGCTGTGTTTTTTGTTTTTGTTTTTGTTTTGCTGAGGCAGGGTCTAGCTTTGTCTCCCAGGCTAGAGTGCAGTGGCACAATCATAGCTTACTGCAGCCTTGAACTTGTAGATTCAAGCAGTCCTCCCACCTCAGCCTCCCAAAGAGCTAAGGACTACAGGTGCCCCACCACATGCCCAGCTAATTTAAAAATTTTTTTTGAAAATTTTTTTTTTGGGGTATGAGGTCTTAAGGGCTCTGTTGCCCAGGCTGGTCTCCTGCCTTGGCCTCCCAAAGTGCTGGAGTGCACCTAGCCTCCCTACTTTTATTCTGTTCTGTTTGTACAAAATGCATTGGGATTCCCTCTGAACTCCGGAGAGTCCTTTTATTTTGGCAATAATTGATTATTGTCTCTCAACCCTATCTGAGCAAAGGCCATGGCTTTGTCTGTCAGCTCAATGCGTTGTACATGAAGTGATGCCTTGTACATGTGTACATGAATCTTGCTTTGTTTTTTTTTGTTTTTTTTGTTTTTTTGTTTTTTGAGATGGAGCCTCGCTCTGTCACCCAGACTGGAGTGCAGTGGTGCAATCTTGGCTTATTGCAACCTCCGCCTCCCCAGTTCAAGCGATTCTCCTGCCTCAGTCTCCCGAGTAGCTGGGACCATAGGCCCGCACCACCACACCTGGCTAATTTTTGTATTTTTATTAGAGATGGGGTCTTGCCATGGGTGGCCAGGCTGATCTTGAACTCCTGACCTCAAATGATATCCACCCACCTCAGCCTCCCAAAATGCTGGGATTACAGGAGTGAGCCACCGTGCTTGGCGATTGCTTGCTTTTTGATTCATGCAAGAACATGAAGTTTAAATCACCATGACAGAGCGGAATTCTGTGTGATATTGCTTGACCATTTCTTAGTCACTACAACCTCCGTCTTCTGGGCTCAAGCGATTCTCACTGTGGTGAGCCGAGATCATGCCATTGCACTCCAGCCTGGGCAACAAGAGCAAAACTCCATCTCAAAAAAAAAAAAAAGGAAATTGAACATCAACAACTATAGAAGAAATAATATTAGATACATCACAACAGTTGTGCAGAGTTTTCTAGAATCTCCAAGAAATCAGAGCTCACTAATGGCAGAGGAGATGCAGTGACAAATATTCTACAAGGAATATTCCTTTGACTACCTTCTCAGCACAGCAGCAGGACAAAGATGTGGACTGTCAGCTGACAACTCCTTTGCCATCTCCTCACCTCCCTCATTTCCCATTCATTCATTTCTGAAACTTTCATTAAATACTCAAACTTGGGTTCAAGGAAGGAGGGTGAGAGGTGAGAGTAAGCAGAAGAATAAAGGTTATTAAGAGATGCTGATACCTCTCCTTCCTTGCCTAATCCAGACAGTATCTTCTCCTTTACTGATTACAGGGAGGCTATTAAATCTGATTTGGCTATATCTCTAACAGATTGGGATTGATTCAAGTCATGAACTCACGCTAAATAATTTTCCTTATCATAACTAATTTGGCTGCCTCATGAAATTGCTTTTTGGTTCTAATGTTTAGTTCTTTTGCAGTTCCTTCAAGTAGGAAGGAAATAGGTGCTCTGCATCAGTTGCAGTATTGAGACTGTTAGAGCCAGATGGGGCATCTAGTCCAGACTTCATTTTGCAGACAAGGAAACCACCTAGGAGATGTGCTCAAGGTCACATGGCGGTGTGGTAAAAAGGTAGTGATTGAGGTGAAAAGCAAGAGCTTGACTTTCCTGCCTTTTGTGAGACTGCAAAACCTATGTAAGTTTCAGTAGTGTGATCCTGTTCCAATTCACATCCACGCCCAGTTTTCAATGAAAAGTTTACAAAAATCAGAATGAAAATTTTTGTGCATGCATCCAAATTAGTTGCCCCTAGTTTGGATCCAAGTTAAATGAAAAATTAGGTATGTACGTGTTCTTAACTGTCTAAACCATAGATACCCTTCTTGGTTGTGGAATCTTTGAAACCTGAGCTATTAAAGGGATACTTTTCTCACCAAATCAATGCATATATTAGATTTGGAGTTTACATTATGGTGAAATACCCTGTGTTTGTTTGTTTTTTTTTTTTTTAGAAAGGGTCTCACTGTGTCACCCATGCTGGAATGCAGTGGTGTGATCTCTGCTTGCTGCAACCTCTGTCTTCTGGGCTCAAGTGATTCTCCCGACTCAGCCTCCTGAGTAGCTAGGACTGTAGGTACATACCACCATGCCCTGATAATTTTTTTTATTTTTAGTAGAGACGGGGTTTCACCATGTTGCCTAGGCTGGTCTTGAACTCCTAAGCTCAAGCAGTCCACCTGCCTTGGCCTCCCAAAGTGCTGGGATTACAGGCATGAGCCATTGTGCCCGACCCCTAACTATATACTATATATGTTTATATGGGGTTTTTTGTTTGTTTGTGTTTTTGAGATAAAGTCTCGCTCTGCCACCCAGGCTGGAGTACAGTGGCGCAATCTTGGTTCACTGCAACCTCCGCCTCCCGGGTTCAAGCAATTCTCCTGCCTCGGCCTCCCAAGTAGCTGGGATTACAGGCACGCACCACTATGCCCTGCTATTTCGTTTTTATTTTTAGTAGAGACAGGCTTTCATCATGTTGGCCAGGCTGGTCTTGAACTCCTGACATCAAGTGATCCACCGGCCTTGGCCTCCCAAAGTGCTGGGATTACAGGCACCATCCACCGCACCCAGCCTCCTAACTATATGTTAATCGGTGAAATCTCACGTCTATAAAGCTGACACCCTTTATGTAGTATTTTGTGTCCTTTTATAAGATCTTAGTTAAATTCTTTTTCTTAGGCCAAGTGGTTTATTACAATGATTGAACCTGATTATTGCCCATAAATATAAAGAAAGTTGAAATCTTTAGTAATAGATTAGCCTCTGTTTTTCTTTGCTTTGCTAGTATAACGTCCCTCCAGAGAAGAAGATAAATCAACTTAATTGTACTGCAGTTGCTCCTACTGCCTGCCCATCCCAACAAATATGGAATGCACAATTAAACAGAAAGAACTGAATTTTTTTTTTTTTTTTTGAGACAGGGTCTCACTCATTGCCCAGGCTGGAGTGCAGTGGCAGGATCTCAGTTCACTGTAGCCTCAACCTCCCCAGCTCAAGCGATCCTCCCTCCTCAGCCCCCCAAGTAGCTTGGACTGCAGGCATGCACCATCACGCCCAGCTATTTTTTGTAGAGACAGGGTTTTGCCAAGTTGCCCAGGCTGGTCTTGAACTCCTGAGCTCAAGGGATCTGCTCGTATCAGCCTCCCAGAGTGCTGGGATTACAGGCGTGAGCCTGGCCAGAAATTCTTTAATCCATGGTAACTTTTTTTTTTTTTTGAGACAGAGTTTCGCTCTGTCGCCCAGGCTAGAGTGCAGTGGCGCGATCTCGGCTCACAGCAAGCTCCGCCTCCCGGGTTCACGCCATTCTCCTGCCTCAGCCTCCCGAGTAGCTGGGACTACAGATGCCCGCCACTGCACCTGGCTAATTTTTTGTATTTTTAGTAGAGACGGAGTTTCACCATGTTAGCCAGGATGGTCTCGATCTCCTGACCTCATGATCCACCTGCCTCGGCCTCCCCAAGTGCTGGAATTACAGGCGTGAGCCACTGTGCCCGGCCAATCCACGGTAACTTTCATAGCCACGCTGGTTTTCACAGCACATTTATTGCAGTGTGGAAAATGTAGGAAGTCGATTCAGGTATTTGTGTGTGTGAGGCAGGTGAGCGTGGTGGAGTGGGAAGAGCTTATGTGATTTGGGAGTTAACTTGTCCTCTCTGTGAAACTGGGCAGTAACCTTTCTGATAGGAATTTTTTTCTGTTTGTCAGAAAGGAGTGACGCCTCACAGGGAGTTAGGTGAGACGAGCTGTTCAGTCAGCATTTACCTCACACTTGTAGTGCAAGGCCCAAAGGATAGATATAGCTGTGAACAAGAACAAGACAAGCATGCCCGGCTTCACAAAGTCTACAGGCCAGAGGGAGTTCAGCTGTGAACAGATAGTTCACAAATACATATCTAAAAAAAAATTTTTTTTTGGAACAGTCTCTGTCGCCTAGGCTGGAGTACTGTGGCACAGTCTCAGCTCACTGCAACCTCTGCCTCCTGGGTTCAAGCGATTCTCCTGCTGGAACTACAGGCGTATGCCACCACACCTGGCTAATTTTTTTGTATTTTTAGTAGAGACGGGGTTTCACCATGTTGGCCAGGCCGGTCTCGAACTCCTGACCTCAAGTGATCCACCTGCCTCGGCCTCCCAAAGTGCTAGGATTACAGGCATGAGCCACCACGCCCAGCCCATACCTAATATTCATTTATAGAAGTCATACAAAGAAGTGAGAGTTTGGGGACAGAGAATCTAGCCTAACCGAGCAAGGTAAAGGCCTTCATGAGAAAGGGACATTTCAACTGTGACTTGAAAGTTGAACACAAGAAGTGCCCATCCCAGTGTTTGGCTTTTTTTTTAGTGTTAATATCTGTGTGAAACAGGAGTAGATAAATCAGGTGATAGATCTGTAAATATTTTGAATAAACCCAGAGCGCTCAGTATCAAAGGGCTGTATTTAGCCTTGGAAAATCAACAAATTAGTTCACTGAAACTGCTACTGAGGATGGCTGTTGATTAACATTAGGCACTTGATTAACATTAGGTCCTACTTTTTAATTTTTACTTGTTTTTTATAAGCCATTTCTTCCAAGTTCCCTTTGAACTTGGAGGTTGATAGTGAAAATTGTTTTGGAGTTCTGGGCCTTGGAAGGTAGACCAACTGCCAAGGGAATTAGAAAGGTACTTAGCTGCAAAACTGGTAAATGGGAAGAACAGAATGTGGAGTCATACAAATTTGCGTTCAGGTCCTGGTTCTGCCATTTATCATCTGTGTAACTATCAGAAAAACTTGTAACTAATCAACTTGTCATTTTTTCAGCTGTAAAACAGGAATAAGCCGGGTGCAGTGGCTCACACCTGTAATCCCAGCTCTTTGGGAGGCCAAGGTGGGTGGATCACTTGAGGCCAGAAGATTGAGACAAGTCTGGCCAACATGGCGAAACCCCATCTCTATTAAAAATACAAAAAAAGCTGGGCGTGGTGACACATGCCTGTAGTCCCAGCTACTTGGGAGGCTGAGGCAGGAGAATCGCTCATACCCGAGAGACAGAGGTTGTGGTGAGCCAAAATCATGCTCCTGCATTCCATCCTGGGTGACAGAATGAGACCGTGTCTCAAAAATAAATAAATAAAACGAATAAAAATATCAGTCTTCAGGAGTTATAGAAATCTGTAAGGGTAAGTAAAATACTTGAATCAGGTGTGCAAATTAAGGAAGAGGGCACAGTGTTTGTACTCTCCAGGACTGGTTCGGTTTCCTTCTTACCCTTGTTCATAGGTGAACTGGCCTGCCCACTCACATCTCAGCATCTGTGTTTGTTCTTTGCCTTTAGGCACTGCTGACTTCAGGACTAATGCTTATAGACAGGACCCAGTGTTCACTTAGTTTCTTAGGGTAGATGAAGACACATTGCTAGCCAGACCTTTTTTTCTTCTTCTTCTTCTTTTTTTTTTTTTTTTTTAAGAGATTTGCTATATTAGTGATAAGTTTTTAATCTCTGAGCCTCCTGAACCTCATGCGTTTACCTCCTAGGTATCTCTCAAACCCAACTCTTCTCCATGCCTGTGACTGCTGTCCTCACACGGGCTCTGGCCTCTCTCCCCTCACCTCTGCTGACCAGCTGCTCTAACTGCCTCAGTCTTCCTTCCCCAAGGCACTCCTGGATTTTCCTAGCGTTAGCATGTAACCATATCACTGCCCTGATCAAAGTCTTCAGGGGCTTCCCAGGGCTTCAGCTCCTCAGCAAGGCATTCCCAAGCCTTCCAGCCTTATTCCCTGTCCTTCCTATCACCTCGAGGTGTGTAGACCATGACAGTTCCTATCTTTGTTTTCAGAGCGATCTTTTTCCTCTACCTAAAATATCCTTTCCCACCTTCTTCAACTTTATACTTCTTCCAGGACAGCCTGGATGACCTCTCTAGGACACTTTCCTTGGAAGGGTGTTTCCATAGCACTCTCCCCAAATTGTTGCCATTGTACTTACATTATAATACATGTGTCCTTACATTTTAATACATGTGTCTATTAATGTTTTTGTTTTCCCACAAAAGCACACGAGGTTCTTCGAGGGCAGGGATGGTGTCTCATTTGCCTCTTAGTTCCAGAGGGAAAAGAATCAGCCCAGTCTGGACACACGGTGGGCCCTACGTGAACAGAGATACCTGCTGATGCTACTGCCTCTGCCTTCCTTCGCCACCTATTGCCTGTAGGGTAGTCCAGAATCCTTAGCTGGGCTTTAAGCAAACATGGTATGGCAAAGAAAAAAGACCTGATTTGAATATTTATTGACTATTTTGTCCATTACTAGCTAAATGATCTTAGAGGAGTTTCTGAATCTCTCTGGGCCAATTTCTTCATCTGTAAAAAAGGAATATTACTGTTCAATATTGTTATAAAGTGTGATTGAAATAACATGTACAACACTCCTGGCATGTAATAGGTGCTAAATACATTTCCTCATCTCTTACTGTTTTTGTCCCTCCCTCCTGCACTATTCTGAGCAGCCTTCACCCGCGCCACACACACACACACACACACACGCACACACACACACTGAAGTCACAGACGCTCCGTTGTTGGTGAATATATCCCTCCATTTTTCATCCCTCCACTAAGGGATGCCTTCTTCACAACCACCTGCCTCTCTACTCTGTTCAGATCCTGCCTGAACTAAAGGCTTGCCCAGATCCTGCAGTTAGAAGGAATTTCTTCTCATTCCTTTCCTGCTCTGTTTCCCTATAGCATGTAATATTTCTAACTTAATAGTCAGCTGTCTTATTTTAATCACTTGAAGATGGTTAACTGGGTTGGAAGCTTCTGGGGGAAAGGATGTTTCTTCTGCATTTTTGTAGCTCACTGTGGTTCTGAGCACTCTGGGTCTGGAACATGTGAAGTGTTAAATAAATGGTTGTTCACTTTAGCCCGGGGAGTTGGGGATGATGGGAAGATGCTTCTCAACCTGGCTAAACAGTGTCTTCAGAGTCTTAAAGGAATCAGACTCTCTGGGAACTCAGTTTTAGTTTACTTGTCCTTAAGACTTTTTGAGTGGTATTAATCTCTACGATATCTGAAAATTAGACATAATTCTAGAAAACCCATTTCAAACACAATGAAAAATCAGTCTTGGACTTCGTTTATAATGTGATGAAGGTAAGGAAATTGCTTGCCCCAAACTACATGAAAGTGATATATATTTCTAATTATGTTCTCAAAGGGATATTCCAAAAGGAGTTAGTGCTGCGGAAATCCTTGAAGTAGACTGTGTTTTGGGAAAATCATTTTGACAAGCTCAGATTCAGCTGGCACAATCTTCCATGCAGCCCCCTAAAAGCAAATAGTATCACAAGTACCACAACAAAGAGTCCATAGAAAACAACGATTTCCAGTGTTATTGATTGATGTATTAAGCCAGTCGTTAGCAGGGAACAGTGTGCAATCTGTGACACAGGTAGTTAGGGATGTTTTATAGATGTGCTCACACATACCTCTTCTAGCCATTAAGTGGTAATTTCCCTTGGACTCTGCTTATCCCTTTTTTTCTTCAAACCTTTAAACTCTAGATGCAAAGCTTCCTAAATGGAGAATAGAACTGTTCCACTTCTGGCTTCTACCCGAAGTGGTAGAAGTGGCTTCTACCCATGGCCTCCAGTAAGTAGCCATGTCCAGCAGTGAGTTCATGCTGTCAAGATTCATTAGTACCCATCTCTTCCCAGTATTCAGAGTCACAAACTAGCCACTGCTTGCCCTCACACATGTATAGCTCTTAAATCACATCTCCTCATCCTATATTTGGACTATATTGTTCTTTTAGGGTCCAAATTTAGTAGCTTACGTATTACTTAATAAATGTAATGTGTACATTTTCATCTTACTAGATATATCTGTCATATGAACCTAGTGATGTTGTGGGGGGGGGGCGTATCTTGACTCTCATTCAACATATTTGTTATCTGCCAGCTCGATATTAATAACAGCTAACTCTCATGTAGCCCTTACCATGTACCAGGCATTGTTCTAAGCACACATATTAACTCATTCGGTTGGCATAGCTGTGAGGTATAGGTACTGTTAACTCCATTTTATGGTTTAGAGATATTCAGATGTGTGATCAATATACAGTTTATGGGGTGCTTTTTCAACATTAAACTTAGTAAAACCTGGGTTATGTGTCATAAGTACTTTCTAGAAACCACCTAGGGGAAATGGTTGGATACACAGCTCTCTGTAGCCTTGACTTCCTAGGCTCACGTGATCCTCCTGCCTCAAGCAATCCAGCCTCCTGAGTAGCTGGAAGCATAGGTACATACCACCGTGCCCAGTTAATTTTTTTTTTTTTTTTTTGAGATTGGGTTATCACTCTGTCAGCCAAGCTGGAGTGCAGTCGCGTTTTCATAGCTCACTGCGGCATTGACCTTCCTTGCTCAAGTGATCCTCCCACCTCAGCCCCCTGAGTTGCTGGAACCACAGGCACACATCACCATACCCAGCTAATTTTTGTATTTTTTCTAGAGACAGGGTCTCGCTATGTTGCCAGGGCTGGTCTTGGATTCCTGGGCTCAGGAGATCCTCACGCCCCACCCTCCCAAAGTCCTGGGATTCAAGGCATGAGCCACCGTGCCCAGCTAATTTTTAAATTTTTTTTGTAGAAACGGGGTCTCCCTATGTTGCCCAGGCTGGTAGGCTCAAGCAGTCCTCCTGCCTCGGCCTCCTAAAGTGTTAAGATTACAGATGTGAGACACTGCACCTATTGGTTTATTTTTTACTTTGTATGTGTGTAGTAATCAAACATGCATTTAAAAATTTTTGTTATAAAATGCACATAATAAAATTTACCATCTTAACCATTGTATGTATTTTTTTTTTTTTTTAATTTTGTTTTTTGAGACGAAGTCTCGCTCTGTCGCCCAGGCTGGAGTGCAATGGCACAATTTTGGCTCACTGCAACTTCCGCCTCCTGGGGTTCAAGCGATTCTCCTGTCTCAGTTTCCCAAGTAGCTGGAACAGGCACACACCACCACACCCAGCTAATTTTTGTATTTTTAGTAGAGACGGGGTTTCACTACGTTGGCCAGGCTGGTCTCGATCTCCTGGTGTCAGGCTATTCACCCGCCTCAGCCTCCCAAAGTGCTGGGATTACAGGCATGAGCCATCGTGCCCAGCCTATTTTTTTTTTAGACAGAGTCTCACTCTGTCGCCCAAGCTGCAGTGCAGCGGCGCAATCTCGGCTCACCGCAACCTCCGCCTCCTGGGTTCAAGCAATTCTTGTGCCTCAGCCTCCCAAGTAGCTGGGATTACAGGCGTACACCATCACGCCCAACTAATGTTTGCATTTTTAGTAGAGATGGGGTTTCACCATGCTGGCCAGGCTGGTCTCGAACTCCTGACCTCAAGTGATCCGCCCACCTCGGCCTCCCAAAGTGCTGGGAGATTACAGGCGTGAGCCACCAGGCCTGGCCATCTTAACCATTTTTAAAATGTACAGTTCAATACAATATGAATTGAGTACATTCATATTGTTGTGCAGTCATCATCACCATCCATCTCCAGAACTCTTCATCTTGCAGAACTGAAACTGTATACCCATTAAACAATAACTCCCCATTCCCTCCTTCTCCCAGCCCTGGTAACCACCATTCTAATTCTTATCTCTATGATTTTGACTACCCTGGGTACCTCATTTATATTGGTAGACTCATACAGTATTTGTCTTTTTGCGACTCTCTTATTAGGACTTAGCATAATGTCCTAAAGGTCATCCATGTTGTAGCATGTGTCAGAATTTCCTTCCTTTTTCAGGCTGAATAATATTTCATTGTATGTATCTACCACATTTTGCTTATTCATCTGTCATTGGACACTTGGGTTGCTTATATGTTTTAGCTATTGTGAATAATGCTGTTATGAACGTGGGTCTATACATACACAGTTTTTATATGTTTTATATTAAGAAAAAAAAATTTAAGCTGTGAAAGCCAGGTGTGCACAGTGGTTCATGCCTGTAATCACAGCACTTTGGGAGGCTGAGGCAAGAGAATTATTTAAGTCCAGGAGTTCAAGACCAGCCTGGGCAACATAATGAGACCCCGTGTCTACAAAAAAATACAAAAATCAGACAGACATGGTAGCATGTGCCTATGGTCCCAGCTACTTGGGAGGCTGAGGTAGAGATCCCTTGAGCCCAAGAGGTCAAGGCTGCAGTGAGCTGTGATTGCGCTGCTGCGCTCCAGTCTAGAGGGCAGAGTGAGACCCTGTCTCTCAAAAAAAAAAATATTAACTAAAAAAATGAAAGCTGTTGAAGCCAAATCATCTATTTTGAGTTTATGCTTTTTCCCTGATTTCTCATTTTGGAGCCGATCTTTTGGCTGCTTTAGCCAACTGTAACATTTCCCCACTAGAAGGAAAAATTACAGTGGAAAGCTGGTCTCCCTGTTTAAAACCTAATAGTGTAGTGACATGGTTAACTGTGTTTTGTGGTTAACTGAATTCAAGAGCTCTACCTGCTTCCTACTTCCTTTCCTCCCTCCCTCCCTCATAGCTAAAAAGTTTAACTTCTCACCGCCTGTATAATTCTCTAAAAAATTTTGACCTTCTTTGTCTCTTTGTCTCTGAAACTGTTCCCTGGAGAGTCACTGTGTGCCCATAGTCTGGGCATTCCTTCATTGTACTGACTATGTTGTAATGGAATCATCAGTCTGTTTCCACAGTGAACTATATAGGAGACCAAAAAAGCAACTAATTCAGTGCACTAAATATCAAGTGCTCCCATGTGGCAACTACCACTGGGCACCCAGAGCTCAGCGATGATGAGCCAACTGGGTACCAAGACACTCTTCATGGAACATCTCTTTTTTAAGGTGGGAAGAGGTGGTATTTAGAGTTACTGATTTGGTGGGCATCATAGAATTTGAGTGAAAAGAGACCCTGGAGCTGATTTAGATTTAGTCCAGTTACTTGATCTGTAAGCACGGTCCTGAGATCGGCTGTTGAACTGCGAGAGTTTTTCTGCTTTCATCCTGGTTGCTCAGTGTGCTGTAATGAACGCTGGTTTTCTTGAGTTGGCTCTCTGGCCCTGATCTTCCTCTACTCAAAAGCCACCACCCTTCTGCATATATCTTCCTGGCAGTAACACCATGTTATCTGCCATGTCCCAGCTGTCTCCTTGCTTTGCCTTCTACCTGGAATGTATTCCTCCCCACACTCTGCCTCTGGACACTTAATCCTTCAACTTCCGCCTGAGATGCCACTTTCCCAGCATTCCAGCCCGACATAAGCCCTCCCTCTTGAGCGACCGTATTCCCCTGATCAGTATGGTATGTGTGTTACACATGGCTTTGGGCTTTGAACTGTACTTGTATGTCTCTGTTGAAACCTGCCACTCCTCCTATCAGTCCAGCTAGCTGTGTTGATGTGTTACGTGAGCACAAAGAAAGGAATGGGAGATACACACTCATTAGTTAATAATGGTTACCTTAGGCAAGGCAGGGGAGAGAATAAAGAATTAAAGATGAAACTCATCCACTGACCTCCCAGCAAGTGTGTGCAATAAGAGCTCACTATTCAAAGCTATGAGACGTGGCCACATTTGGGTCACTGGGAAGCAGATGGAGAAGTGCATCTAGGCTGTTCCAGCTGGTACAGGTTACGTCAGCAACTCAGCTGAGGATTTAGAGACTGCTTCCAGAAGCATGGGATAGCCTTTACAGTGAATCAAACAGAGCTCCTACTTAGGGGACAAAGAGCAAAATCACTCCTCGCACCTCCTCGCATCTGTGTCTTTGACTGCAGCTGCCTATTCACTAGTTCTCATCCTGCCTGTGAGCCAGCTCTCCCGTCTTCCCCTGTAGGTCTCTCGCAGTCTCTTCCTGTCCTCCTCATGGTGTGTCAGTTTTTTCTTTTCCTGTCCCTGGTATGTCTGTCTTCCCACCCTGCTTCACCCCCTCCTCCCTTTTAATAGAGGCACTGTGTGTATTTCACACTTGTTCTGTTTATTGGCAATGGCTTTATGTGTTATTAATAGAGCCAGTGGCCAGCACATGCATTGTGCTTTGGGGCTTTCTTTTACCCCTTGAAAAATTCCAGCCTAAGTTATTTTTCAGTGAGTAAACAGGCTTTAATTGATTTCTCTCCCTGTGGGTCAGTGATCTATAGAGAAGCACTGCCCCCCAGTCCCCTTGAACCACAGGGCTGGAAAAGGCCAGAGCCTCTGGAGCTCTGCATGGGCCCTCACAGCTGGACCCCTAGCCTGCCCTCGCATCCTGTCTTCCTTCCTTCCTTCCCTCCCCCCATCCACCCACTGTATACATCAGAGCCCTGGGGGCCAGCCTGCGTCTCCACACCTACTCCACGGACAAGCCAGGTTTCCGCGGTGTTTCTCCTTCTCCCCTCTTGGGTGCTGGGAATGGGATGGGCTGGGCCTCGTCTTTGGCATTTCCTCTGGGTCTGCAGACTGGCAAGGTAAAAACTGTTTCTCAAACTCTCTGGGAACTGGGGTCCCGGAAGAAGACTGGGCTTCTTCAATCAGATGTCCAGTTTGGGAAGGCTGAAGTCAGGTGGATTAATAGTTTTCCCCCTATTTTGTTTCCTGGCAAGTTCACGGAGACGGAGCTCATTCCGTGTCTGTGCCTCGGTTTGTGGGCGCCAGGAGGAAGTTGTTGCAGGAGTGGTCACATTGTTTTCTGACCCCCGGTCACCCCGCAGCTGCACACTCTTGAACTCAGTAATGCCAGTGGAGGCCCCCTGATCCCACCTTCCTGACTTGGCTCTTTGTGGTGGGTCAGCCATTCCCGGATCCCCAGCCCATTGTTTTCAGCCTATCCCATAAGCTCCTAATTCCCTGTATTAACCCTTGTCAGTTTAAATACTGAGAGTAATTTCCTACACTTCCCACATCAGACCTGCACCCCAAGCCCCACCCCCGGGGCTCCCCTGTGGCCTCCCAGCTTCCGCTCATCACTCATCCCCACAGCCCATGGCATTTTAAAGACAAATCTAATCATGGAATTCCCTTGCTGAGAACCCTTCAAAAGACAGTTTTACTGAAAAGGAAATGCAAACCCCCGACCAAGGCTTAAGCCGTAGCTCCTCCCCTGCCTGCTTCAACTCCTGTCGTATGCCCCTCGCACAGGCCAGATTCCTCAAACACACCACACTCCCTCCTTCCTCATTGCCTTAGCACATGTGGTTCCCTCTGCCTGGAATGCTTTTCCCTTGCTCTCCTGTTTCTTTGCTCTGCTAGTTCCTCTTCTCCAGGTCTCAGCTTAAATATCTCCGCTGCAAAGAGCTTCTGCTTACTGCGAGCCGGGCAGCTCCACCCTCCCCAATATTCCTTCTCCCTCACCCCATCTGTGTTTTCATAGCAGCGCAGTTTGCAGTTATGTGCTGGTTTTAGTGCTTGGTTATCTCTCCCTGTTGATTGTGTCGGTTGCTACTTGATTCCACTGCTGCTTACAAAGAGCGGCTCCTGAAGTGAAAGCCTGCTGAGGCAGTGAGGCCACGCCCAGTTAAGAGCAGCCTTTGGGGCTGCGGTTGTTAGCAAACGGCTAGTATCGCAAGCCTTGCACAGAGAGGTGCTCAATATCTGAACTGGATTGAAAGTCACTTCCCCTCTGGGAGCCTCTGTTTTTCCAGTTCCCAAAACTCAAGGGCCCTGGTTCTCCCGGGAGGAGAACCAACTTCCTGCTGTGAATTCAGCCTGTATTTTACACATTGCATATGCTTGGGCTTGGTTTAAACTGTCTGGCCTGCTTTAAACCAAGTTACAAGGGTCAGATCCTACAAACAACCAAAAGAACTCCTTAGCAGAGTGGGGCCTGGGTCATGGATGTAACTCTGTCCTAAGGGCAGATTTATGGGCCTACCTTGGGGGCAAAGTAACAACTCAGCCTTAAATCATAAAAGTTGTGAAAGCAGTAAGGCTGCTTCTGGAGTGGACGACTTTCTCGGAAGCTCCATGGTGATGGGGAGCCGCCTGGACGAGCTGGAAGAGGTCAGGGCAGATGTGAGGGAGCCAACTTCCTGGGGCACCTACTGGGCAGCAGCCTCCAGTGTCAGCTATCCTGTGTCTGCCTGTATTTTATTTATTTATTTATGTATTTATTTATTTGAGACGGAGTCTCGCTCTGTCACCCAGGCTGGAGTGCAGTGGCGCGATCTTGGCTCACTGCAAGCTCCGCTTCCCAGGTTCACGCCCTTCTCCTGCCTCAGCCTCCTGAGTAGCTAGGACCACAGATGCCCGCCACCATGCCCAGCTGTTTTTTTTGTTTTTTTTTTTTGTATTTTTTGTAGAGATGGGGTTTCACCGTGTTAGCCAGGATGGTCTCGATCTCCTGACCTCGTGATCCGCCCACCTCAGCCTCCCAAAGTGCTGGGATTACAGGCATGAGCCACTGCGCCCGGCTTATTTTTTATTTTTCAACAGTCATGGTCTCACTCTGTCTCCCAGGCTGGAGTGCAGTGGCACAATCATGGCTTACTGCAGCCTAGTACTCCTGGGTTCAAGTGATCCTCCCACCTGAGCCTCTTTAGCAGCTGGGACAACAGGTGCACACCACCACCATGCCTGGCTAATTTAAAAATATATATATTTTTGTAGGCTGGGCATGGTGGCTCACGCCTATAATCCCAGCCCTCTGGAAAGCCGAGGTGGCTTGAGGTCAGGAGTTTGAGACCATCCTGGCCAACATAGCGAAATCCCATCTCTACTAAAAGTACAAAAATTAGCCAGGAGTGGTGGCACTTGTCTGTGATTCCAGCTACTCGGGAGGCTGAGGCATGAGAATCACTTGAACCTGGGAGGTGGAGGTTGCAGTCAGCCGAGATCATGTCACCGCACTCCAGCCTGGGCAACAGAGCAAGACTCTTTCTCTAAATAAATAAATAAATAAATAAAGATATGCCATGATCGTGCCACTGCTCTCCAGCCTGGGTGACAAGAGTGAGACCATGACTTGAAAATATACATATACATTTTTTTTTTAAGAGGCAGGATCCTGGCCGGACGGGGTGGCTCATGCCTGTAATCTCAGCACTTTGGGATGCCAAGGTGGGTGACTCACAAGGTCAGGAGTTTGAGACCAGCCTGGCCAACGTGGTGAAACCCCGTCTCTACTAAAAATACAAAAATTAGCTGGGCATCGTCGTGGGCGCCTGTAGTCCCAGCTACTCCAGAGTCTCCAGCAGGAGAATTGCTTGAACCTGGGAGGTAGAGGTTGCAGTGAGCCGAGATCGCACTGCTGCACACCAGCCTGGGCGACAGAGCGAGACTCCATCTCAAAAAAAAAAAAAAAAAAAAAAAAGAGGCAGGATCCTGCTTTGTTGCCCAGGCTAGTCTCAAACTCCTGGGCTCAAGGGATCCTCCCACTTAGGCCTCCCAAAGTGCTTGGATAACAGGAGTGAGCTATCATGCCCAGCCCTGTGTCTGCCTTTAAAATGACCTTAGACTTCGCAAAACACAGGAGTTAACTGGGACAAAGAGGTATGAAGAAAAGGAAACTGATACCACAAGGAGAAGAGAACACAAGGCCCAGCAGTCTGGGCTTGTATTAGCTCATGGCCTTGCATAGCATTGGGCCCTGTGCCTAGAGCCTGAGATGACTTCACCTTTGGGGGAGTGAGAGCTCTGAATCTGGTGGTGCTTTGACATTTTAACAAACTGGCAACAGTGGTGCCCCTTGTGTCTTCCCAGCACCTGCCCCCTTCAGCTCAAATTCCTTGCTTCTCTTACTGCATCTGAAATGATGTCCGAGCTGGAAATGAATAGAAAGAACACAGAACTGCTCCTGCTTCAGTCCTCACTCTTACTAGCTGTGTGACCTTGGACAAGTGACCTAACCTCTCTGAGCCCCAGTAGAGAAGCAGGCCTGGCTTTCAAGGCGATTGTGAGAATGAAGTTAGGTGGTACCTATAAAGCAGCTTAGCTTGGTGCCTTCTTCCTGGTATATCCTAAGTGTGTTTCCATGAAGAGCACTGGGACCTTGCTATGGAAGCACAAAGCAGAGCAGAGGAGGGGTGAGCACTGGCCAACAATCAGGAGACCTGAATTCTACTCACCATGCTGCCAATGCAGTGTGACCTTGGGTACATCCCCTCTGGGTTGAAATAGATTTGTATGTATGAAAAGTGCCCTAAAAAGTCACAACTGGGCTGGGTGTGGTGGCTCACGCCTGTAATCCCAGCACTTTGGGAGGCCAAGGTGGACAGATCACTTGAGGTCAGGAGTTCACAACCAGCCTGGCCAATATGGTAAAACCCCATCTCTACTAAAAATACAAAAATAATTAGCTGGGGCTTAGTGGTGCACACCTGTAATCCCAGCTACTCCGGGAGGCTGAGAATTGCTTGAACCTAGAAGGCAGAGGTTGCGGTGAGCCAAGATCACACCACTGCACCCCAGCCTGGGCGACAGAGTGAGACTCCGTCTCAAAAAAACAAATTCACAACAAAAAGGGCCCATTTCTGCCAGCTTCCACGTGGGCTTGTATAATAATTTACAGGAGCTCACTGGGTGTACTCAGGACCAGGGTGGGGACTGAAGCCTGTGGAGCAGGCCACAGTAGGACCAGGCAGGGCCTCCCACATGCTGTCCTGGAGGGCCTCCCTCACGAAGACGCCATCAGTCAGGCCATCATCAGTTTGCCCAGAAGCTTGTGAGCACCAGCAGACAGGGCCACCTCTCTTTTACCCTGTGCCTTGCTAGAATCAGCCGGGGCTAGGAAAACAGCGGTTGATGCAAACAGACATGAGTGGCAGCGGGTGGGCAGCTGCACTGAAGCCAGGCTTCTAGCCTGGGCCCAGCAGGTTCTGTGAGCAGGTGCTGTGCTGTTGACCAGTGCCATTCCTGTTCCAATGAGGCATCGAAGCTGGCACAGGGGGCTTTGCTGGGCTGCAATGGGCGTTCAGGATGGGGCTCAGAGGTTGGCACTTGGCAAGCAGAAGGGGCACGGGCTGGCCAGTAGAACAACGCTAGGGTGCACGAGGCAAGAGGCAGAGATAAGTCACTGAGAAGGGCAGAAGTGGGGGGACCTGTTTCCAAAGCACTAAGGCTGGTGGCCAGAGCCCTGCCGGCTGCATCAAGTCAGGAGAGTGCGCTCCTGGAAGCATGGGCAAGCGGGGGAGACTCAACCTTAGTTCTGAGTCCAGAAATAAAATGGCCCTTTATTACACAGTTATCTTTGACTCCTCAAGCCCCTCTTGCTTTCACATTGAGTCACTAAATGCTGTCCGTTTTCTGATAGTCTCTACATTTTATTCCTTTGCTTTCAATTTGGTGAGAAAGGTATACATACAGAAGTGTATACAAAAACCATGCGAAGAAGTTAGAGAATAATTGTGTCATGAACCAGCACCCAGGTAAAGATATAAACACAGCCAGCATCCCAGAGGCTGTGCCCCAGCCTGACCATGACCTTTCCTTCTCCCTACAGGTCCTAGTGCAGTTTTGTGATACTCACAGCCTTGCATTTCTTTATTGCTTTGCACCACTGGGGTTTTAATTGGGATTGCATGGATCTTATAAATCACATGGAGAAAGTGGACTTCTTTTAATGTTAATCCATGGACGCGGTATATCTCTCTAGTTACAATGTCCTCTTTGTCTCACAATCAAGGTTTCTGATTTTCTCCACAGAGATCTTGTACTTTAAAAAAAATTGTTTTCTTGGCTAGGTGCAGTGGCTCATGCCTGTAATCCCAGCACTTTGGGAGGCCAAGGCAGGCAGATTACTTGAGGTCAGGAGTTTGAGACCAGCCTGGCCAACATGGTGAAACCCTGTCTCTACAAAAATACAAAAATTGGCTGGGTGTCATGGCGGGCGCCTGTAATCCCAGCTACTTGGGAGGCTGAGGCTGGAGAATTACTTGAACCCAGGAGGCAGAGGTTGCAGTGAGCCCAGATCATGCCATTGCACTCCAGCCTGGGCGACAGAGCAAGACTCTGTCTCAAAAAAGAAAAAAAAATTGTTCTTTTTATTTCTTTCCTGAGATCTCTGCATGTACTTGTTTTATTAAGAGGTCTGTGATATTATTAGAAATGATTTTTTTTTTTTTTTTTTTTTTTGAGACAGAGTCTTGCCCTGTCACCCAGGCTGGAGTGCAGTGGCACAATCTCGGCTCACTGCAACCTCCGTCTCCCGGGTTCAAGCTATTCTCCTGCCTCAGCCTCCTGAATAGCTAGGGCTACAGGTGTGTGCCACCATGCCCGGCTAATTTTTTGTATTTTTTAGTAGAGATGGGGTTTCACCGTGTTAGCCAGGATGGTCTTGATCTCCTGACCTCGTGATCTGCCCACCTCGGCCTCCCAAAGTGCTGGGAGTGTGAGCCACCGCACCCAGCCTATAAATGATTTTTCTTGCTGGATGTTTTAACTGTTACAGCTGGAATTTTAAAATGCAGCTGAGAGTGCCTATAGTCCCAGGTGCTCAGGAGGCTGAGGTGGGAGTATTGCTTGGGCCCAGGAGGCTGCATTCCAGCCTGGGCAACATAGCAAAACCCCATCTCAAAAGATAAATAAAAATTTTTTAAATGAAAATGCAGTGGGTTTGTGTATATTGATTTTTATGTCTAGAAAGCTCACTAAACTCTGATGGTAACTTACCTTGTGATTCTTTGGCTTTTATATCATCTCTAAATAATGACAGTTTGTTTTTTTCCTTTCAGATCTTTATATCCTTTTCTTTTTCCTTGCCTTTCTTCCCTGGCCTAGACTTCCAGTACAGTTTGCACCCTATTGGAGGTGGTGACAATGGGCATCGTTGTCATGTTTCCATTCTCACAGGGAAAGCTGTCATTGTTCCTCCACCATCTACGATGTTTGTTGTGGGGTTTTACAGCTACCCTTTGTCAGGGCAAGGAAGTCCCTTCCATTCTTAGGTTGCTAAGAGTTTTTCTCATGAGTGGATCTTTAGTTTTCTCTATGAGCCTAGAGAGGATGGTGTGACTTTTCCTTTTTTCCGTTAAAGTGATAAATGATGCTGAGTTTTCCAATGCTGAACGGACCCTGTGCTCCTGAGAGAAACAGGTTTGACTGTGTTGCATTGTCTTTTTTAGAAGCTGCCAGATTCAGCTTGTTACTCGTGTAGGATTTTTGTGTCTATTTTTCATGAATGAGATTGCCCTGTCCTTTTTCTTTTTCATATTTCCCTTATTAGGTGTTGGTGTCAAGGTTATCATTGCCTCACAGAACCAGTTGGGCAGTCCCCTCTTTTTCTGTGTTCTGAGTTTGTGTAAAAGCAGAACTCTTTGTTCCATACATGTATATTAAAACTCACGGGATATGCCATCTGGACCTGGAGTTTGCTCTGCAGGAAAGTCGACTCCTGATTAACTTGTTCTTTCATGAACCTTCCATCCTCCCAGACCAGACCACATCACCAGTGGACCATAGTGGCACCCTAAGGAGCACTGCCCCAGGCCTCCTCCCCAGCCAGTCTTCCTGATCCCAGCTCTCTCCACCAGTCCCCACTGTCCCCTGATAAAATCTAGATTTACTGTCAGACTCAGGGCCCTCACCTATGGCCAAACCACTTGCCTATCCTACCCTGCTGCTGTGTCCTGCTGAACTGGAGGCACGCCTGGGCCTCCTGGCTGGAGCCTCCGCCCACGTGTGGCCTATCCAGACTCCTCCTGCCACTAGGGCCACCTCTTCCGGGAAGCCTGCCCCTTCCCTTTAACTGCAGGGCCCCGTCTCCTATAGCTCCCAATTTCCACGTATGATCAAAACCGCTCTGGGGTAGAATTAGAATCACTCCCTACTCAAGTGAGTGATCCGAGAGGATGGGTATATGCTTCTAGTCATTTGCTTATTCGGTCAACAAAACACACGAAGCACCAGGCACCATATGGAGCTGGAATACATCACTAACCAAGACTCACAGCTTCCAGTCTCCAGAGCTCTCCAGTGAGTGGAAATAAGACCGTTTTCACTCGACAGGTGAGCACTGAAAAACGAGTTTTAATCACCCAGAATCCCACTGCTAATGGATGAGAGCATTTCTTCTCCGCTTTAAAAAGGCGTATAATTATCTACCTGGGTAGGTACAAGCTACACACTACCCTAATTTACGGTTAAGGAAAACGAGGCGTGGGGCACTGAGGCTGAAGCTGGCCGGGTTTAGGAATGCTTGGGGTCTGGATTTTGACTCAGCAGCCTGACTCGGAGCCTCCCTGCCTTCCTGAAAAAAATAGTGTGTGTTGAGCTGTGTCCTCGTTTGGGCCTCGGGTTTCACTTATCTTACTACAGACACCACCTTGGGAACACGAAATGTGCATCTCGCCCCTATCTGGGTGTCAACCTCACCGGCTCCCTTGCTTTCTTTTCGGGCCGTGGGGGCAGAACCCAGCCTGGGCTCTCCCGGCGCTGCCACCAACTCCCTGCGGTCCCAGCTCGTCACTCGGCCTCTCTGCGCCTCTTTCCACCTGTGTTAGGCGGGGCTGGGATTCCGCCCCTGGCGATGGGCGTCAAGGATCCAGCACAACCGGGGCGGGGCGGGGCTGGGCGGGCGCTGGGGGCGAGGGGCCCCGGGGAGGAGGGCGGGGCGGGGCACGAGGGCCCTGAGAGCCGGAAGCGCGGGACGGGGCATGTGCCGGGTGCACCTAGCGAGCTCGCTGCCGCTGCGCCTCCGTCGCGGTCGTACCCTCGGTCCTCCGCGCCGAGAGCCGCTCCCGCCCGGGGCCTTCGAGGGCTTCTCGCCCCTGCTTCCTGGGAGACTCTCTCCGCTGGGAGAGTCGCAGTCACGGAGCCGGGGGACACCTGTACAGGCAGGCGGCCGGCGAAGGCCCGGCCCTAGAGGAAGCGGGCCCCGAACGCCGCAACTGCCTGGGAAACGGCTTTGCGTGTGCGCGGCGAGAATAGCGGGGCCATTGCCGGGCCGTCTCAGGCGCCCGGGGCACCTCCGCCCTTCTTCCTGTCGCAGCTTCCTCGTGGGCACTGGGAAGGGCGGCGGGAACGCAGGTGCTGCGCCGGGCGAAGGCCGCGGCCCTGCTCTCATCCTCAGCACTTAGGAGGCTGGGGCTGGGCTACACCGACACGAGCGGGGGCCGGGCGCGGGCCAGGCTCCTCCCTCCTCTCCGGCTCCGTGGGCCGCGTGGCTGCCCGTTGGCAGGCTCTGCGGGGTCCCTGTCCCTGCCTGGGTAGTGTGCGCCCTTGCCCTCCCGCCCCGCTTCAGGCCCTGCGGTTGAGAACACGCCGCCCCCCGCCCCAGCCTGGTCCTCGCTCTAGATCCCGACCCTGACGCAGCCTGGGGAAGCCTACAAAGCCCTTCTCAAAATATTTTTAAATGAATAAAATAACAAGATTAGGAAGTTAGGCTACTATGGTAAATAGTTGGCTGGGCGCGGGGCTCACGCCCGTAATCCCAACACTTTGGGAGGCCGAGGCGGGAGGATCGCTTGAGCCTAGGAAACCAGCCTGGCCAACATAGTGAGACCGTCTCTACAAAAACTTTTTTTTTTTTAATTAGCCGGGCATAGTGGAACACATCTGTGGGCCCAGCTACTCGGGATCTGAGGCAGGAGGATCCCTTAAAGCCTGGGAAGTCAAGGCTGCAGTGAGCCGAGATCGGTGCCACTTCACTCTAGCCTAGGCGACAGAGTGAGACTTGCAGAAGGAAAGAGAGAAAAGAAATACAGTAACACAGTTAATAAAATTGTTAACACACATGTAATAATGTATTTTACTCACACATTAAATAACAAGACTAAAGTTGCAAGTCTAATACTCACCATGATTTTGAAATACCAGAGTATAAATGATATTTAGAGATTTCTGCAACAGCTGAAATGTGTTATGAATATATCTGGGTTTTTCTTGGTGACAAAGTCACAGGGACAGCCAACACCTACTACTGTGAGAATTTTAATATCAGAGGTGGGTGCAAATGAGATCGCATACATTCCTTCAACCCAACTTCAGAAGCCCCCTGGCTTCTATCATCTGACCTCCCTTCCCCTCCCCTCTCTCTGTGGATCCCAGGTTAAGAACCCCCACCCAGGTGACGGGGTGTGAAGAGCTCAGTGGGAGGGGCAGAGAGGAAGAGCCTCCCTGACCCCGGTGTTTGCCTAAAGAGAAGCACAGAGCCAGTTTTCATACTCTGGGCCTTTGCACATGCTGTTCACTCTGCTGGGCCTTCCCATCCCCCTGCCCCCTCTGCCACCCCAACCTCCTGTCTCCTTGAAAATACCCTACCCCATACCACCCCCAGCATGGGGTTTCGTCTCTTCTCTTGCTGTCTAGTATCTTCCCAGCTCTACACAGAGCCTGTGTGTTGATCTCAGGGGTTTGTGTTCAGGCCTGGCCTCCTGCTGGGCTGAGCTAGGCAAGGCCTGGGCTGGGGCTGCTCCATCCCTAGGGCCCATTTCAATACTGGTGCTCAAAGCATGTTTATTGGATGGATGGATGGATGGATGGATGGATGGATGGATGGATGGAAGGAAAAGGTCATGCGCACCATGTTTTCTAAGCATCTTGCAGTCAGCACCCGCCCGACTCATCTTTGGGCTCCCTCCCCTGGCAACAGCAAAGGCTGTGTCACCAACCCCCCTGACCAGGCTCCCGAGGGGGGTCTTGCATACCTTCTCACAGGTCGTGTCCCAAGATCCCATTTCACCAGTGGGGAACCTGGCCCTGGGAAAGGTCAAGGCTGGCTCCCTTGGTCTGGGAGCTGGCAAGTGGTGCATGAGAGATTCCACCCAGCCCGCCCTGGCCACACTGGTATCCGGTACATCGGCTCAAAGGGCCTCTGCAGAGGCCAAGGTGATGGGACAGTTGGCCACATGTGAGAATAAGCCCATGCCCTCTGGAGGGGACTCTACTTTGAGTGATAACACTTGTTAAAATGGTTAAGTCATCATTAAGACAAAAACCAAATACACTTCTGATTTCATTCACCCTGTGCACCCATCGTCACCCCAGCCAAGGGAGACTCGGTGATGCAGGGGATTGAGAAGCAGCCACTGTCTCAATGCTCCCAGCATGGTGGGGGCGCCAGGAGTGTGAGCTGGAGGGGGGAAGGAGAGGGCAGGACCACTGGGGCAGGCTGGGAGGGCTTCACAGAGGAGGTGCTGCTTGGGTGAGGCCTAAAGGTCAGTAGGAATTACCTGTATGCAGGAGAGGATGGAAGGGAGTAGGAGGACACAGTAGTCCAAAGGCCCAAGGGGTGAACCTGCAAGTCCCATTTGGACAACTGAGCTCAGCCTGGGGAGCTCGGCCCTTAGGAGCTTCCAGTACAGCACAGGAAACCAGTCAGCCACAAAACCAGGAAGTGGGTGTTAAGTTTCTTCTACCCATGCAGGTAAAGTTGAGAGAACCGTGAACTGGTTTCCTGCGGAGAGGATCCTGGAGCAGAGTCCATGGCCGGGAGCCTCCAGACCTCGGGTGCGAAAGGTAGTGATGGAAGAGGGGAGGACACCCCAGGCAGAGGACACAACCTGGACACAGAAGTGGAGACTGGATTGGGAGTAGAGGAGTGAGGCTGCCTGGTGCCTCAGAGCTGGAGGAAGAATGACAACTGAGCCCGGACACCTGGGCTGGGTCAGGACACCTGGGACACTGGGAAGAGCCTGGGGCACCAGGCTGAGGCACCTGGGGCTGGTGGGCAGGAGGGCGCGTACGGGAGGAGCCACAGAGGCCTTTGGATACTCTAGCACTGTGTGGAGGATGGCGGAGAAAGGCTCCCACAGGCCCCCTGAGCCCAGCATGGGGATCCTGGGTAATAACCACACCTACCCACCTACCCAATGGGTACAGACCTTTTATCTCATTGGATTCACCCAACATCTTATGAAGAAGGCAGAAAAGTTTATTCACTTATCCAAAAAACATGATCCGTTTAGATCTGACCTGGAATAACAGAATTTTCTTTTTCTTTTTACCTTTCCCTCCCTCCCTTCCTTCCTTCTCTCTTTCCTTTCTTTTTTGACAGGGTCTCATTCTGTCACCCAGACTGGAGTGCAGTAGCACAATCAGGGATTGCTGCAGCCTCAATTTCTGGGCTCAAGTGATGCTCCTACCTGAGCCTCCTTAGTAGCTGGGAATACAGGTGTGCACACCACACCCAGCTAATTTTTATATTTTTTGTAGAGATGGGGTCTTGCCATGCTGTCCGGGCTGGACAGAGAACTTTCACATTCTGTATTATATATTTCCGAACTATTGTAAAATTTGATAATGAGCATATATTACCTTTATAATCAGAAAAAAGACAATAAAGATTTTTAAAAAATAATGATCCAGGCCAGGCACAGTGGCTCAAGCCTGTGATCCCAGCACTTTGGGAGGCTGAGGCGGGTGGATCACGAGGTCAGGAGATCGAGACCATCCTGGCTAACATGGTGAAACCCTGTCTCTACTAACTTTGGGAGGCCGAGGTGGGCGAATCACTTGAGGTCAGGAGTTCGAGACCAGCCTGGCCAACATGGTGAAACCCCGTCTCTACCGAAAACACAAAAATTAGCTGGGTGTGGTGGCATATGCCTGTAATCAAATCCCAGCTACTCCAGAGGCTGAGGTGGGAGAATCACTTGAACCCAAGAGGTAGAGGTTGCAGTAAGTCGAGATTGTGCCACTGCACTCCAGCCTGTGCAACACACCGAGACTCCATCTCAACAAAAAAAAAAAAAAAGATTCAGGACTAGGATACAAAGTTGACTCTCCCCAGATTAGCTGGATTTTCCAGACATCCAAATATCACAATGCACACCCTCTCCATTCACACAGGCCCCTTCATGGAGACCCACAGCAGAGGTTTCCCTGAGTTCTCAGTAATTGATAAGATTCTTTTTTTTTTTTGAGACGGAGTCTTGCTCTGTCGCGGAGGCTGGAGTGCAGTGGTGTGATCTCGGCTCACTGCAAGCTCCGCCTCCCAGGTCACGTCATTCTCCTACCTCAGCCTCCTGAGTAATTAATAAGATTCTTAACCTTAGGATCCCTATCTAACCCTGTTTCTCTTTTGTACTGGCCACCAGGAAGCAGGATGTCAAATGTGAATTTCGCCTCCTTCCCGCCTTGGCATTTGTGCAGGACCTTCTGCCATGTACTTTTGTTGTTTGTTTTTAGAGACATGGTTACTATGTTGTCCAAGCTGGTCTCAAACTCCTGGGCTCCAGGAATTCACCCACCTCAGTCACCCAAAGTGCTGGGATTCCAGGCGTGAGCCTCGCCCAAGCCCAGCCTGCCGTGCACTTTTGCATATTAACTATACTCCTTTGCCTGACTCCTCTACCTTTATTTTACTTTATATTCATTTTTACTGAAGCTGCCTCTTCCTTTTGGAATGACACAAGACACAATTGATACTTTTTTTTTCTTTTTGAAACAAAGTCTCAATCCATCATCCAGGCTGGCGTGCAGTGGGCTTCAGCCTTCAACTCCCCAGATTCAGGCAACCCTCCCACCTCAGCCTCCTGAGTAGCTGGGACCACAGGCACACACCACCACGCCTAATTTTTGTATTTTTTATAGACAGGCTCCACATACCTGGCCACCATACAGGAGCCACCATATCCAGCTGATACATTTTTTCCTTAAAAACCATAGAAAAGCAACTGAAAGGGAAAAAAACCCTAACTAAAAGAGAGCAAGCACATTCACTGAGTGCAGTGGCTCACACCTGTAATCCAAGCATTTGGGGAGCCGGGGTGAGAGGATCCCTTAAGACCGGGAGTTTGAGACCAGCCTGGGCAACATAGTGAGACTTCATCTCTACAGGACATTGAATTAGTTGGGCATGGTGGAGCACACCTGTAGTCCAGCAGCTTAGGAGGCTGAGGTGGGAGGAATGCTTGAGCCCAGGAATTTGAGGTTACAGTGAACCACAATTGCGCCAGGGTACTAAAGTCTGAGTGACAGAATGAGACCGTCTCAAAAAAAGAAAAAAGAAAGCAAGGCATGCTGGCTCATGCCTGTAATCCCAGCACTTTGGGAGGCTGAGGCAGGTGGATCACCTGAGATCAGGAGTTCAAAACCAGCCTAGCCAACATGGTGAAACCCCATCTATACTAAAAATACAAACATTAGCGTGGCGTGGTGGTGGGCGCCTGTAATCCCAACTACTTGGAAGGCTGAGGCAGGAGAATCACTTGAACCCGGGAGGGAGAGGTTGCAGTGAGCCTAGATTGCACCACTGCACTCCAGCCTGGGTGACAGAGTGAGACTCCCTCTCAGGAAAAAAAAAAAAAAAAAAAAAGAGAAGCAGGCTCTTGGTAGGAGGCCTGGCATAATGCCTGGGCTAAAAGTAGTATCCATCCATTTCCTTAAAAAATAATATGTTTTGGCCCGGCGTGGTGGCTCACATATGTAATCTCAACACTTTGGAAGGCCGAGGCAGGAGAATCACCTGAGGTCAGGAGTTCAAGACCAGCCTGGCCAACATGGCAAAACCCCTTCTCTACTAAAAACACAAAAAAATTAACCAGGTATGGTGACAGGTACCGAGGTGACAGCGTGCTGGCAGCCCTTGCTTGCTCTCGGTGCCCATTCTGGCCATGCTTGAGGAGCCCTTCAGCCCACCGCTGCACCGTGGGAGCCCTTCTCTGGGCTGGCGGAGGCCAAAGCCGGCTCCCTTAGTTTGTCGGGAGGTGTGGAGGGAGAGGCATGGGCGCAACCGGGGCTGTGCGCCGTGCTTGCGGGCCAGCTAGAGTTCCGGGTGGGCGTGGGCTTGGCGCGCCCCACACTCGGAGCGGCCCGCCGGCCCAGGCAGTGAGGGGCTTAGCACCTGGGCCAGCAGCTGCGGAGGGTGCGCCGGGTCCCCCAGCAGTGCCGGCCGCTCGATTTCTTGCCGGGCCTTAGCTGCCTCCCCGCGGGACAGGGCTCGGGACCTGCAGCCCGCCATGCCTGAGCCTTCCCCTCTACCCCCGCTCCGTGGGCTCCTGCGCGGCCTGAGACTCCCTGACGAGCGCCGCCCCCTGCTCCACGGCGCCCAGTCCCATCGACCGCCCAAGGGCTGAGGAGTGTGGGCGCAGGGCAGAGGACTGGCAGGCTGCTCCACCTCCAACCCCGATGCAGGATCCACTGGGTGAAGCCAGCTGGGCTCCTGAGTCTGGTGGGCACTTGGAGAACCTTTATGTCTAGCTAAGGGATCGTGAATGCACCAATTGGCACTCTGTATCTACCTCAAGGTTTATAAATGCACCAATCAGCACTCTGTCTAGCTCAGGGTTTGTAAATACACCAATGGACACTCTGTATCTAGCTAATCTAGTGGGAGAACTTTTGTGTCTAGCTCAGGGATTGTAAATGCACCAATCAGCACCCTGTCAAAACGGACCAATCAGCTCTCTGTAAAACAGACCAATGGGTTCTCTGTAAAATGGACCAATCAGCAGGATGTGGGTGGGTCCAGATAAGACAATAAAAGCAGGCTGCTGGAGGCAGCAGTGGTAACTGGGTTGGGTTGTCTTTTATTTTGAGGGTGTTTTGTTCTTTTGCTGTTTGCAGTAACTCTTGCTACTGCTGGTTCTTTAGGTCCACACTGTCTTCATGAGCTGTCACACTCACTGCAAAGGTCTGCGGCCTCGTTCCTGAAGCCAGGAAGACCACAAACCCACCGGGAGGAACAAACAACTCCAGACGCGTGGCATTGAGAGCTGTAACACCGCGAAGGTCTGCCGCTTCATTCCTGAGCCAGCGAGACCACGAACCCACCAGAAGGAAGAAACTCCGAACACATCAGAACAAATTCCAGACACGCTGCCTTTAAGAACTGTAACACTCACTGCAAGGGTCTGCGGCTTTATTCTTGAAGTCAGTGAGACCAAGAACCTGCCAATTCTGGGCACAATTCCAGGTACTCGGGAGGCTGAGGCGGAAAAATCACTTGAACCCAGGAGCTGGAGGTTGCAGTGAGCTGAGATTGTGCCACTGCACCCCAGCCTGGGCAACAGAGCAGGACCCCATCTCAAAAAATAATGATAATATGTTTTGGGTGGGTGAGGCTTGTGGATAGCTTGAGCCCAGGAGTTCAAGACCAGCCTGGGCAACATAATGAGACCCATGTCTCTACAAAAAATATAAAAATTAGGCGTGGTGGCACGTACCTGTAGTCCCAGCTACTCAGAAGGCTGAGGTGGGAGGATGCTTGAGGCCAGGAGGTGGAGGTTTCGGTAAGCCGAGATCATGCCACTACACTCCAGCTTGGGCTGAAAAAGGTAATGCATTCACATGAGACATCGGTTTAAAGGCACGAAAGGCTAGTGTTTCAGAAAGACTCTCAAGCCATGTGTTTCCCCTGCTGTCACACCAACACAGCAACAATCAACGCAGAAGACTTCTGTGACCCCAAAATATATGGGGGGGTTCTCCCCACCAGCAAGCAAGCAATAAGCAATCAATTCTGCAGCAGATGCCATCTGGGTGTCCTCCAGTTCAATTCCGACACCATTTACCTGGAGCTAGCATCAGATCCCACAGGTAGCCACCCCCGTTCTCACACCAGTCGCCAAGTCTGGGGCTCCGGAGCTTCTGGCTTCAAGTTGGAGTTCCCACAACCTCTGCTCTGGGTTTAACTTACGGGCGTGGCTCACAGAACTCAGAAAAACTTCTACATTTGCCAGTTTACTATGAGGGATATTATGAAGGCGACAATGAAGAGACGCATCGGCGCGGTATTGGGGTAGGGGTGCAGAGCTTCATGCCCTGCTGGCACACCACCCTCCAGGAGCCCACACGCACCCAGTCTTCCGGAAGCCCTCCCAAGCCTGCCTTCTTGGGTCTCTATGGAGGCTTCCTGATGCCAGCATTTCTGCCCCCAGGGTATGGGGTGGAGCCTTCTCTGGAATGAGGGTCTTATGACCCAAGATCAGATTAGGGTCCTGCCGTGGGCAGGTGAAAGGACGCAGGAGAAGGTCAGAGAGATTCTGTTTCCTGAGGCCTAACGCTCACAAGTTCTTTTTTTAACTATTCTTTTTATTTATTTTTTACCTTTTCAGTGGTGCTGGCACTCCCAACATTCTAACAAAAGACTAACAAGGGCTCTGGGAGTTACGAGATAGGAACCATGGAACACACACACACACACACACACACACACACACACAGAGCCATGGGTAACATGGCTAAACCCCATCTCTACAAAAAAAAAAAAAAAAAAATTAGCTGGGTGTGGTGGTGCCGCTGTAGTCCCAGCTACTCTGGTCGCTGAGGTGGGAGAATCCCCTGAGCCCTGGAGGTCGGGGCTGCAGTGGGCCAAGATCGCACCACTGCACTCCAGCCTGAGCATGGGCGTAAGATTCTGTCTCAAACAAAACCAAACAAAACGTATTCTCATCACACCGTAGCTAGTCAGTGAAAAGCCAGCTCTTGTCCCCCAGCTCACCTCTCCAGAAGGACCACTCCTGGCGCTTTCTTGGGTATGCCCTCCAGAGACAGTCCTCACAAATACATGAAAACACATACATAATATTCTGCACTTCGCTTTTCACATAACACTGGGGTGGAGATCTTTCCATATTACAGCACAGAGCTTCCTCACTGTTCCTGGCTGTGTTATTAGCCACTGGGGTACACTGGGGTGGTAGGGTGGTGCACCCCAACTGCAAGAGACAGAAGCTCTTGCACTTGGAACCCTTCCAGACCTTGCCCTATGCACCTCTTCATAGGGTGTTCATCTGTATCCTTTATAATCTCAACCCTAATTAATGACATTCAGAAATTATGATTGGGCCAGGCGCAGTGGCCTGTAATCCCACTACTTTGGGAGGCTGAGGCAGGCAGATCACCTGAGATCAGGAGTTCGAGACTAGCCTGACCAACATGGTGAAACCTCGTCTCTACTAAAAATACAAAAATCAGCTGGGTGTGGTCGCACAAGCCTGTAATTCCAGCTACTGGGGAGACTGAGGCACGAGAATATCTTGAACCTGGGAAGTGGAAGTGAGCCGAGATTATACCATTGCACTCCAGCCTGGGTGATAGAGTGAGACTCTGTCTCAAAAAAAGAAAAAAAATTATGGTTGAATTAAGACTTTACTCCAGGCCAGGCGTGGTAGCTGACACCTGTAATCCCAGCATTTTGGGAGGCCGAGGCGGGCGGATCATGAGGTCAGGAGTTTGAGACCAGCCTGGCCAACATGGTGAAACCCTGTCTTTTACTAAAAATACAAAAATCAGCTGGACGTGGTGGCGTGCGCCTGTAGTCCCAGCTACTCGGGAGACTGAGGCAGAAGAATCACTTGAACCCGGGAGGTAGAGGTTGCAGTAAGCCAAGATCACACCACTGCACTCCAGCCTGGCGACAGAGTGAGATTCTGTCTCAAAAGAAAAAAAAAAAAAGAGTTTACTCCAGCTCAAAGCTTGAGGCTGTCCACCTGGGGAACACTGACTTCAGAAGAATGACTGGGTCAGGTCAGCTTCCAAAGTGGAGAAGGGAAGGTTTTGTTTACATACGCAGTTCACAGGATTGCAACATTTTCCATGCAAGGTCAGTACATATGTTTTAGCAATTTGATTGGTTATAGCTTGTCACATTCCAAGGAAGATTGCTTTAATATTCTGTGAGGAGGGTTGCTGATTAAAGGGGATCTATTTCTGGAGCCACAGTGCTTTTTCTAATCATTTATAGGAAAAGGCAGAAGCTGTAGAAGCTGCTACCTGACTTAGGCTACATAGCCACATTCCTTTCAAGGCTCAAAATAGTTTTGGCTGGGTGCCGTGCCTCACCCTGTAATTCCAGTGCTTTTGGAGGCCAAGGCGGGAGGATAGCTTGAGCCCAGGAGTTCAAGGTTACAGTGAGCTATGATCACACCTCTGCATTCCAGCCTGGGCAACAGAGTGAGACCCTGTGTCTATAATAATAATAATTCAAAGTTCCAATAGCTTTAAGTTTGAATTATTTAATTTCATAATAATAAACCAGCATATATAAAGTGTTTCATTGAGTTTGTTTGTTTTAGAGATGGGCGTCTCACTATGTTGCCCAGGTTGGAGTGCAGTGGCTATTCACAGGCATGGTCATGCAGAATGACTGCAGCCTCAAACTCGTAGGCTCGAGTGATCCTCCCACACCTTCTCTGTTACCTGTGACTACAGGCATGTGCCCTCATGCCTGCCTGGCTCTATTTCCTGAAGTTTTTTTTTTTTTTTTTTTTTGAGAAGGAGTGTTGCTGTGTCACCCAGACTGGAGTGCAGTGCTGCAATCTCAGCTACTGCAGCTTCCACCTCCTGAGTTCAAGCGATTCTCGTGCCTCAACCTCTCAAGTAGCTGGGATTACAGGTGTGCACCACCATGCCTGGATAATTTTTGTATTTTTTGTAGAGACGGGATTTTGCCTCCTAACCTCAAGTGGTCCACCTGCCTCGGCCTCCCAAAGTGCTGAGATTATAGGCATGAGCCACCGCACCTGGCCCTATTTCCTTAAGTTGTATGAGTCATTCTAGCCAATAACTGAACCAGAGGAGGCGGTCTTGGAAACCTCCAGCTTACAGTCGCTCAGTCAGAAATACGTGAGGATGGATTTACATTTGGCTTCTGAAATGGGGGCAGTTTTGTGGGACTGAGCCCTTAATTTGTGGAATCTGATGTTAATTCCCGGTAGATAGTGTCAGAATTGAATTGAATTCTAGGACATTCAGTGTTGGTCAGAGTAGGGAAAATTCGCACACAAGGTATCAGAAGTGCTCTGTGTGAGTGTAGACAAACTGTTTTCACAATGTGTGACCCAGGGATGCTTCTGAAACTTCATCACCCATGGGTGTCTTTCATTTATAGAGCTTCCTTGGCACAGAATTTAGGTATCGGATGCTGATTGGTGATTGACTTATGACTCTGAGCAATGGCCATGTCGAATTCATACTCTGAAATCTGCGATACTGAAGCCTACGATTCATCCTTTCAATTTCCCATAGTGAAAACTCAGGAGAAAAACAGCCTGATTCTAAATGGGGCAGCTCTGCTGGGAGTTGGTAGATAGGACACCCAAACTGCAGAGAAAACCCGGAATAAAGTGAAGCTCATTTTAAGAACTCTTGAGTCCAAAACCTTAAAAACACATGCACTTTTCGGCCCAGCAATTCCACTTCTAGGACTTTTCCAGGGTGATAAACCAGAGACTCGGATACTCCCCCAGGGTTGTTTCCAGTCACTCAAATTGAAAAAAAAACTCAGTGTACACAGAAGAGGAGAAGGGGGGTGCAGAACAGGGGCAATGAGGTTGTGGTTAAGTAAATGGAGATGTAGTCCTGGGACTGGGTCCCCTAGGACGAGGGAAACATGAGCAGGAAATGGATAAATAGAAAGATAATCAAGTTTTAAGCCCCCAGAGAGAAGGCTGGTTACGAAATAGTATATACAATGTGATTTTTTTTTTTTTTTTTTTTTTTTTTTTTTTTTTTTTGAGAAAGCGTCTCTGTCTCTCACCCAGGCTGCAGTACAGTGGTGCGATCTCAGCTCACTGCAACCTCTGCCTCCCGGGTTCAAGCAATTCTCCTGCCTCAGCCTCCCGAGTAGCTGGGACTACAGGGATGTGCCACTATACCCAGCTAATTTTTGTATTTTTAGTAGAGGCAGGGTTTCACCATGTTGGCCAGGCTGGTCTCGAACTCCTGACCTAAGGTGATCCACCCACCTCGGCCTCCCAAAGTGCTGGGATTACAAGCCTGTGCTACTGCGCCCGGCCTACAATGTGATTCTAACGTAAGATAACAAGTACGCACAGAAAAGAACAGATCAACGCCGGGTACGGTGGCTCACGCCTGTAATCCCAGCACTTTGGGAGGCCAAGGCAGGCGGATCACCTGAGGTCAGGAGTTCGAGACCAGCCTGGCCAACATGGTGAAACCCCATCTCTATTAAAAATACCAAAAAATGAGCTGGATGTGGTGGCAGGCACCTGTAATCCCAGCCAGTTGGGAGGCAGGAGAATCGCTTGAACCCAGGAGGCGGAGGTTGCAGTGAGCTGAGATCACACCATTACACTCCAGCCCCGGCAACAAGAGCGAGACTCTGTCTCAAAAAAAAAAAAAAGATTGAAAAGATATACGAGAAAGTATTAATGGTGATTGTATTCGGGAGGGGTTTTTGTTTGTTGTTTTTCTTTTCTAAATTTCATGCATTCGACAGGTCATCATTGAGCAGATACTATGTGCCTAGCACTGTGCCGGGCAGGTTCTGGAGACATAGCATGGAACAAAACAAAGGTCCCACTTCCCTGGGCTCACATTGCAGGAACAGCTGCCTGCAATAACATATACATGTCACCTTCCTACTATGGGTTTGTTTGTTTTTTGAAACAGGTTCTCGATCTGTCACCCAGACTGGAGTGCAATGTGGCAATCGTAGCTTACTGCAGCCTCGATCTCCAGGGCTCAAGCTATCCTCCCCCATCAGTATCCCAGGTAGCTGGGATTACAGGTGTGTGGCACCATGCTCGGCCCTATTTTTAGATTTTTCTTTTTCCTTTTTTTGTTGGTACAGACAGTTTTCACTATGTTGCCCAGACTAACAATATATGTTTTTAAAAAGTTATTTTTGCATTCTGAGTAGGAATTAGTAAAAATAATAATAATAAATAGTTAATTACAAAAGTAAAGACTTGAACTTCCTATCTCCCTCTCCTCTCCCTGTGAAGAAAAAAATAATAACTTTTTTTTGGTAAAACTTACCTTTTTTGTTTTTTTTTTGAGACAGAGTCTCACTCTTTCTGCCAGGCTTGAGTGCAATGGTGCAATCTCCGCTCACTGCAACCTCCACCTCCCAGGTGGAGGGAATTCTCTTGCCTCAGCCTCCCAAACAGCTGGAATTATGGGTGCACACCACCACGCCTGGCTGTTTTTGTTTTGTTTGTGTATATATATATATATATATATATATATATTTTTTTTTTTTTTTTTTTGTATATAATTTTTGAGATAGAGTCTTGCTCTGTCGCCCAGGCTGGAGTGCAGTGGCGCAGTCTCGGCTCACTGTAACATCTGTCTCCCGGGTTTAAGCGATTCTCCTGCCACAGCCTCCCGAGTAGCTGGGATTACAGGTGTGGGTCACCACACCCGGCTAATCTTTGTATTTTTAGTAGAGATGGGGCTTCACCATGTTGGCCAGGCTGGTCTTGAACTCCTGGCCTCAAGTGATCCTCCCACCTCGGCCTCCCAAAGTGCTGGGATTATAGGCGTGAGCCAGTGCACCTGGCCAGTAGAATTTATCTTTAAGAACAAGTTAAAAACAATGTGTAACTACAATGGAATATTATTTGACTGAAAAGAGAAGTGTGGATACATGCTGCAATATAGGTCAAACTTGAAAACATTATGCTGGCTGGGCGCGGTGGCTCACGCCTGTAATCTCAGCACTTTGGGAGGCCAAGGCGGGTGGATCGTGAGGTCAAGAGATCGAGACCATCCTGGCCAACATGGTGAAACCCCATCTCTACTAAAAATACAAAAAATTAGCCAGGCAGGGTGGCGGGCGCCTTTAGTCCCAGCTACTCAGGAGGCTGAGGCAGGAGAATCACTTGAACCTGGGAGGTGGAGGTTGCAGTGAGCTGAGATTGCGCCACTGCACTCCAGCCTGGCAATGAAAGGAGACTCCGTCTCAAAAAAAAAGAAAGAAAGAAAACATTATGCTAAGTAAAAGAAGCCAGACACAAAAGGCTGTGTAATCCCATTTATGCAAAATGCTCAGAATCGACAAATCCATAGGGGCAGAAAGCAGATTAGTGCTTCCCAGGGGATGGGGAGTGGGGTTAGATAACAGGATGTGACTGCTAATAGGTACCAGGTTTCTTGTTGGGGAGTTGAAAATGTTCTAAAATGAGCTAATGGTGATGGCTGCACAACTCTGTGAATATACTAAATCCTTGAGTTGCACATTTTAAAAGAGTGACTTTTAGGCTATGAGAATTATATCTCAATACATATGTTATTCAAAAGTGTATAGAGGCTGGGCGAGGTGGCTCACGCCTGTAATCCCCACACTTTGGGAGGCCGAGGCGGGTGGATCACTTGAG
The DNA here is from genome assembly GCF_028885655.2 of Pongo abelii. Taxonomy (NCBI): domain Eukaryota; kingdom Metazoa; phylum Chordata; class Mammalia; order Primates; family Hominidae; genus Pongo; species Pongo abelii. The sequence continues at coordinate 104,625,525 of NC_072000.2, read as the reverse complement.
GTCAGTAGTTCAAGATCAGCCTGGCCAACGTAGTGAAACCCTGTCTCTGCTAAAAAAATACGAAACTTAGGCTGAGCGTGGTGGCTCATGCCTGTAATCTCAGCACTTTGGGAAGCTGAGGCAGGCAGATCATGAGGTTAGGAGTTCAAGACCAGCCTGGCCAACGTGGCGAAACCCCATCTCTACTAAAAATACAAAAATTAAGGGCCGGGCGCAGTGGCTCACGCCTCTAATCCCAGCACTTTGGGAGGCCGAGGCGGGTGGATCACAAGGTCAGGAGATCGAGACCATCCTGGCTAACACAGTGAAACCCCGTCTCTACTAAAAATACAAAAAATTAGCTGAGCGTGGTGGCAGGCGCCTGTAGTCCCAGCTACTTGGGAGGCAGAGGCAGGAGAATGGCATGAACCTGGGAGGCGGAGCTTGCAGTGAGCCAAGATCGTGCCACTGCACTCCAGCCTGGGCAACAGAGTGAGATTCCGTCTCAAAAAAAAAAAAAAAAATTTTAGCCGGTCATGGTGGCGTGCGCCTGTAGTCCCAGCTATTCGAGGAGGCTGAGGCAGAAGAATTGCTTGAACCCAGGAGGCGGAGGTTGCAGTCAACCGAGATAGCACCACTGCACTCCAGCCTGGGCAACAAAGCAAGACTCCATCTCAAAAAAAAAAAAAAAAAAGTGTGTAGGGCTGTTTGCCTGAGAATGGGAAGTCCACACAGGGCCCAGTGAAGCACACTTTAATGACACAGGTGCAGCAGAGAGACACCTCCCAGCATCGATGTCCTCAATGGGTAGCCCCCGGGGTCAGCAGCATCACTGGGGACCTGCTGGGAATGCAAGCCCTCAGGCCCCACCCCAGAGCTGCTGAGTCCCCTTTGTCAGACCCTCCTGAGGATGCCCACTCTCCTCCAAGGATCACGGCCCTAGACCCAACCTGGGCAGCAAAGGGAAGCCAGAGCATGAAAAGGGAAACTCTCCACCATGCCACAAAACCCAGGCCTCTATGCCCAGCTGAAAAGCCATCTCCTGCAAGAATTTCTCTGAAATTCTTCATCGCGTCATCACTGTGGCTTCAGTGTGGTTCCAGATCCGAGTCCATATAGCACATGTGCAGGCAAGTCTCATCAGGGCTTGGGATCTCTGACCCAGCTCTTTATACACTTGGGCCTGTGACTCCCTACAGTTGAGGGCCCTGATGGACAGAGCGTGACAGCAATGAAGACTCCAGTGTTCAGAATGATTCTGAAGTACAGTGAAGAGGAGAGGAAACAAGAGGACAGAGGACAGTTCCTTGGTTCTATTTTCTCTTTTTTTTTTGAAACAGTCTCAGTCACTCTGTTGCCCAGGCTGGAACACAGTGGCATGATCGTGGCATGATCATGGCTCACTGCAGCCTCAACCTCCCTGACTCAAGTGATCCTCCCACCTCAGCCTCCTTAGTAGCTGGGACTACAGGTTGCGCCACGACACTCAGCTAATTTTTTATTTTTTGTAGAGACACGGTCTCACTTTCTTGCCCAGGCTGGTCTTGGACTCCTGAACTCAAGCAATCCTCCTTCCCAGCCTCTCGAAATGCTGGGAGTGATTACAGACATGAGCAACTGTGCCGGGGCTTTTTTTTCTTTAATTGAGAAAATAGCACTACCAATACCACTCTTTAATTCTGGACAGTTTTTGCAAACCCCAAAGAGAAATTCGGACTGTTAGCAGTCACTCCCCTGCCCGCTTCCATCCAAACCCTGGCAACTACCATCTACTTTATGTTTCTTCCTTTTTTTTTTTTTTTTTTTGAGACAGAGTTTCACTCTTGCCGCCCAGGCTTGAGTGCAGTGGCACAATCTCGGCTCACTGCAACCTCTGCCTCCAGGGTTCAAGCAATCCTCCTCCCTCAGCCTCCCAAGTAGCTGGATTACAGGCATGCGCCACCACGCCCGGCTAATTTTTGTATTTTTAGTAGAGACGGGGTTTCACCATGTTGGCCACGCTGGTCTCCAACTCCTGACCTCAGGTGATCTGCCCACCTCAGCCTCCCAAAGTACTGGGATTACAGCTGTGAGCCACCATGCCCGGCCTTCTTTCTGTTTCTATGGATATGCCTCATCTGGATATTTCATATACGTGGAATCCTACAATAGGTGGCCTTTTGTAACTGGCTTCTTCAATTTACCGTAATAAATTTGTTTTGTTTTCCTAAAAATGTATGTAGCAAAATCTCCACACCTCTCTGTCAATTTCCACATGCTCCTGCAATGTGGTTCCTGTGTAGAGCTGGGCAGTGAGATTATAGGTTTGTGTGTATTTTCCACAAATATGTGCTATATTTGTAATTTTTTTTCTTTTTTTTTTTTTTGTGAGACACAGTCTTGCTGTGTCACCAGACTGGAGTGCAGTGGCACGATCTCAACTCACTGCAACCTCCACCTCCTGGGTTCAAGCATGTAATCAGTTTTTTTAAGTTTACTTTAAAAAACCCCAAAAACCTTGATTCTCCTGTTGCTGTTGTAACCAGTAAAAAGAAAAAAACAAACTGGCCAAGTGCGGTGGCTCACGCCTGTAATCCCAGCACTTTGGGAGGCCAAGGCGGGCAGATCTCTTGAGGCCAGAAGTTTGAGACCAGCCTGGCCAACATGGTGAAACCTCATCTCTACTAAAAATTCAAAAATTAGCTGGGTGTGGTGGTGCACACCTGTAATCCCAGCTACTCGGGGGGCTGAGGCAGAAGAATCACTTGAACCTCAGAGTCAGAGGCTTCAGTGAGCCGAGATCATGCCACTGCACTCCAGCCTGGGTAACAGAGTGAGACTCCATCTCAAAAACAAACAAGAAAACAAAAAAAGCCTCGATTCTTGTGTGTATTATGTTATCATTTATATACAAAGAGGTAGGAGAATACAAACAGATACATTTTTACTTAATAGAGAAAGAAACAGTTTCTAATCCCAGCTTTTTGGGAGCCCAAAAGTTTGAGATTGGCCTGGGAAACGAAGTGAGACTCCACCTCTACAAAAAACTTTTTAAAAAGAGAAAGAAATAGCAGAAGGAAAAACCGGGATATAAATGAAGTGGCTGCCCAGCGGCCTGAGACTTATGACTGCTGTCTTGGAGGTGGGTCCTGGGGGGTCCATCAGACTTTTTTTTTGAGACAGGGTCTCGCTCTGTCATCTAGGCTGGAGTGCCGTGGTGCAATCATAGCTCACTGCAGCCTTGAATTTCTGGGGCTCAACCAATGCTCCCACCTCAGCCTCTTGAGTAGCTGGACCACAGGCGTGTTCTACCTCACCCAGCTCATTTTAGAATTGTTTGTAGAAACGGTCTCGCCGTGTTGCCCAAGCTGGTCTCGAACTTCTGGATTGAAGCCATCATCTTGCATTAGCCTCCCCAAGTGCTGGAATTACAGATGGGTGCCACCAGGCCTAGCCTCATCAGACTCTTGATTCTAGTTTTGCCTATGTTTGAAACTGCTCTATGCCGGGCGCGGTGGCTCATGCCTATAATCCCAGCACTTTGGGAGGCTGAGGCGGGCAGATCATGAGTTCAGGAGTTTGAGACCAGCCTGGCCAACATAGTGAAATGCTGACTCTACTAAAAATACAAAAATTAGCTGGGCATGGTGGCGTGCACCTGTAGTCCCAGCTACTTGGGAGTCTGAGACAGGAGAATCGCTTGAACCTGGGAGGCAGAGGTTGCGGTGAGCTGAGATCATACCACTGCATTCCAGCCTAGGCAACAGAGCGAGACTCCGTCTCAAAAATAAATAAATAAATAAATAAATAAATAAAATTTAAAAATAAGAAAGTAGGCCGGGCGTGGTGGCTCACGCCTGTAATCCCAGCACTTTGGGAGGCCAAGGTGGGCAGATCACGAGGTCAGGAGATCGAGAACATCCTGGCTAACACGGTGACACCCCGTCTCTGCTAAAAAAAAAAAATAATAAAAATAAGAAACTGCTCGGCCGGGCGTGGTGGCTCACGTCTGTAATCCCAGCACTTTGGGAGGCCGAGACGGGCAGATCACAAGGTCAAGAGATCAAGACCATCCTGGCTAACACAGTGAAACCCCATCTCTACTAAAAATACAAAAAAATTAGCTGGGCATGGTGGTGGGTGCCTGTAGTCCCAGCTACTCAGGAGGCTGAGGCAGGAGAATGGCGTGAACCCGGGAGGCGGAGCTTGCAGTGAGCCGAGATTGTGCCACTGCACTCCAGCCTGGGCGATAGAGCGAGACTCCGTCAAAAAAAAAAAAAAAAAAAAAGAAACTGCTCATAACAAAAATTTTATTTTATTTTTTTCAGACAGGGTCTCACTCCATTGCCCAGGCTGGAGTACAGTGGCATGATCTCGGCTCACTGGAACCTCTGCCTCCCGGGTTCAAGTGATTCTGCCACCTCAGCCTCCCCAGTAGCTCTACTGGCACGTGCCACCACACCTAGCTAATTTTTGTATTTTTTGGTAGAGAGTGGGTTTCACCATGTTGGCCAGGGTGGTATCGAACTCCTGACCTCAAGTGATCTGCCCGCCTTGGCCTCCCAAAGTACTGAGATTATAAGCATGAGCCACTGTGCCTGGCCCAACATTTTAAAAATTTACTTACACAATTCAGCAGATGTTTATGACTGAGCAGCTGCATTGATTGAGCGCCTGCTGGGTGCTGAGCACTGTGCCGTGAGCTCCAAGTATCCAGGAGGTCATTTCATCCTCACACCAGCCCAAGCAGAGCATACAGGTTACAGATCAGAGTCTAAGAGGTGGTAGACGAGGCAAGGAAACGTGTAGGTATTTGAAGGTTTTTTTATTTTTTCTTTTTTTTGAGATGCAGTCTTGTTCTGTCGCCCAAGCTGGAGTGCAGTGGCACGATTTCGGCTCACTGCAGCCTCCGCTTCCTGGGTTCAAGTGATTCGCTTGCCTCAGCCTTCCAAGTAGCTGGGATTACAGGAGCCTGCCACCATGCCCAGCTAATTTTTTTTTTTTTTTTAGATGGAGTTTCACCCTTGTTGCCCAGGCTGGAGTGCAATGGCATGATCTCCGGCTCACTGCAACCTCCGCCTCCCGGGTTCAAGCCATTCTCCTGCTTCAGCCTCCCGAGTAGCTGGGATTACAGGCATGTGCCCCCACACCTGGCTAATTTTTTTTGTATTTTTAGTAGAGATGGGGTTTCTCTATGTTGGTCAGGGTGGTCTCGAACTCCCAATCTCAGGTGATCTGCCCACCTCAGCCTCCCAAAGTGCTGGGATTACAGGCCTGAGCCACTGCGCCCGGCATACCCAGCTAATTTTTTTGTATTTTCAGTAGAGACAGGGTTTCACCATGTTGGCCAGGCTCATCTCGAACTCCTGACCTCAAATGATCCACCCACCTCGGCCTCCCAAAGTGCTAGGATTACAGGTGTGAGCCACCGTGCCTGGCCTGTGTGAAGGTTTATCTAAGCCCTCACCTCTCAGTGGTAGGCAGTGATTAGATAATACCTCAATGTGAAAAACTCAGTAACCATTAGTACTGTGTAAACCTGTCACTTCCACGTATGGAGGTGAGAACCTGAAGAAACATCTAGAAGAGTACAAAGTGGCTGCCTCTTTGAGGAGGACCCAGGGTGGGCAAAACAAGGCAAGGGACTGCCTTTTTTCATTGTAAGCCTTGTAGTTCTATTTGTCTGTTAAAAATATGTACCTGCTATTAATTTTATTGAAAAGAAAAGCTAAAGTAAAAAAGAAAAAAGGAAGAAAATGAAGGATCAAAGAGGTGAAGTAATTCACCCAAGGTAACACAGGATTCAGAACTAAGTGTGTCTGAGTTCATATTTGGGATAGCCACAACCCTGCAGCCTTGCCCAGCCCTTGGCCTGATGCTGGAGTTGGGGTCTACGGGACCAGCCTCCAACCTTGAAGACAGATCACCTTCTGCTATGAGATGTTGCTGAAGTGAGAGCCTGTTGGAGATGTTCACCTGATGAGCCTTGATGAAACAGAAAGGACTTTTCACATGTCTGACCTTGCAGGCTGGTTTGTGGGGATTCAGTGTCCACCAAAGCCCCAGCCCAATGCCAGCAAATCAGTAGAGTGTTGTCTAAGTCAGCGGCATTGTTTTGCAAGCCCATGGATGAGCTGTTCTCCAAGGTCAGCCACAAATGTGTCAGAATTCAAACCCAGGGCCTGGGGTTGAATTCAGGTCTCAGTAGCTGATGATCCTCAGCACAAATGGTGGGGCCAGTGCTGAGAAGTACATGGAGTCTGGAAAGTAAGGCCTGGTCTTGGCAATGTGGTGGAGGTGGGGCTGGATGGACCCTGGAGAGAGCAGCATGTGAAAGGCCCAGATGCATGGCCTGGGAGCTGACATGGGTCAGTGTAGCTGGAGAATAGAGCACAGGGTGGGAGAACCAGGAGGTTGCAGCCAGAGATGGGCAGAGGTGGAAGCAGGGCTTTGAAGGGCCTTGCAGGTTGCCATTGGCCCTGATGTCAGGGTAGCAGGGAAGGCTTGTGGCCATCACAAATGCCTGTCTATGCTCACCTTTCCCTCCGCTTGCCTTCCCACCCCCATCCCCGCCCCCGCAGGCCCTGACTCTCCCTTCCAGGGGCCTGCCCATCAGTTTTCACCAGCAGAGCTTCAGGCGCAAGGCTGCCTGGTATGAGGGTGCCCTCAGCTCCCCAAGCCTGTCCCCAAACAGTCCAGCTGGGGGACCCAGACAGTCATTCAGCCTCTAGGGGCCTCCACTGACTCCCCAGGAACAAAGGAGCCTTTGTGCCTCCCTCCCAGGGCTGCCATGGGCCTGAACGTCAAGTAGCCTCTAAATTACCTGGCAGGGGGCCTGGTACTCAGATGATGCCCAGGGATGTTAGTTCCTAGCCATCGTCCCGCTCCTTGGTTTATATCAACACACAGGTATTAACGTGCCTTCTGTGAGCCACTCTGCTTACTGGGGAGATACAGAGATGAAAAGTCAGTGGGTGTAGACAAGCAGATGGCAGCCCAGGGTGGGGTGGTCGGTGCCAGTAGAAGGAAGATGCACAGGGTATGAAGAAGCCCCAGAAGGCCCTTAACCCAACCCCAGCCGGGATTGCAAAGAACAGTCGGAGCAAGCGAGGGGCAGGGGAAGGGGGGAAAGTTCGTTCTGAGCAGAGGGCACAGCCTGGGTGAGTCTAGGCCGGCAAGGAGCACGTGGCAGGCCAGGGGGCCTGGCGGGAGGTCTGGCAAAGATTTGTGCCTGTATCTCCAAAAAGCCACTCCGGGGTGTGAAGCACCGCCGCTAGGTGGAGAAGGGAGGCGAGAGCAGCGGCTCCAGGGCACCTGGGCTAAAGAGCGGAAGCGGCGCCGCTCAAGTCTCCGGCCCCGCCCTCTGGCCGAGGTGTCAGGCCTGACGCCCCGCCCACAGCTCGCTGAAGGGTACGGGACGCGCGGGATAGGACTTTGCCTCCCTCGCTGGTTGGCCCGAGCCGAGGACACATGACCCAGAGCGGCCAATCCCCGCGCCTCAGGGACCCATGCCCACTATTTCCGAGCCCGGCCCGCCTGATTGTCCCGCGCGGGAGCCGCAGGGAGACTGGTCGGCAGGGGGCGACAAAGAGCAACTTGAGCCGCCGGGACGCGGTTGTGGAGGCCCCAGGGCTGCCGGGCAGTAGCGATTTCCGGGACGGCCGGGCGACCAAGTTCGGTGACCTTTCTATGGCGTGTGCGGTCGCCGAGGCCGCCCAGCGTCTGACATCCCCGGGGCAGTGGGCCCTCCTTGTGTGGCCTGGCGCGTGGTTGCTGGCCCACCCCGCTCTGCCAGGCCTCAGTTCCTAGTCTCTGAGGGTCTGGCCTTCTGTAGGGACGTAGGAGTTACAAAATGCCCCCTCCGTCCATGTCCCCCCATTTTTTGAGGTCTTGACCTCTACCTCCCAGAGCTCACCCTGCCTCCTCCAGAAAGCTTGTCCCAGAGCCCTGGGATGAGACTCCAGCCCCACCCCTGATCCCCGTGCTCTCGGGCCCACAAACAGGTCCCTGGGCCGTGACGCATGGTCATCTGTGGACGCCTGTCCCAGAACGCAGAGCCCCTCCCCAGCTATGGCCCCAGGTTCGTTGGGGATCCTGAGGCTGGTAAAGGCCGCCTTTCGTCAGGCTGAGACCGTGAACTTGGCATGGGCCATCACCACCCACAGCCGACTAGGAGGAGATGCAAAGGGAGAGGCCCCTGCCGAAGCCTGAGGTCCCCGTGAGGCGCGGGGGCTGGGGACCCGAGAAGCCGACCTTAATGGAAGGCCGACCTTGATTAATTAAGGTATCTGGCAGAAGAAATTTCTTTCTTTCTCTTTTTTTCTTTTCTTTTCTTTTTTTCCCCCTGACTTCTTCCACCCCGCCCTGAGCCCATCCCCATCTGGCCTTAAGCCCTCGACCACTTCGGAAGTGGGTGGGTGGTAGGGGGGGTGGTGATCATTTTCCAAGACATGCACAAAACAAAGTTTCTGGAAACAGGCTCTTCCAGAATTCAGCAGAGTCTGCTGGGAAGGCCACTCACCCCCGCGAGAGCAAGGGTTTTGCCAAAAACACTGGACATGGAATTAAGCCTTACCGATTTATCTTGGTGATAGCCTCTCCCAGAGAAGGTCAGCTCTAAAAGGGAAGAAAAGTCTATCCCCGGTTATAATTTTTTTTTCTCTTTGAGACAGAGTCTCACTGTGTTGCCCAGGCTCGAGTGCAGTGGCGCAGTCTTGGCTCACTGCAAGCTCCGCCTTCCGGGTTCAAGCAATTCTCCTGCCTCAGCCTTCTGAGTAGCTGGGATTACAGGCACCTTGCCAGCACGTCCAGCTAATTTTTTTGTATTTTTAGTACACACGGGGTTTCACCATGTTGGCCAGGCTGGTCTCAAACTCCTGACCTCAGGTGACCCGTCCACTTCAGCCTCCCAAAGTGCTGGGATTAGAGGCATGAGCCACCGCGCCCGGCCTGTTATCATTTTATTGAGTGTAGTATTTTATATTTTATTCTTTAGCTAGTCAAGAAAAAAAAAGGAATAAAATATAAGTCCAGGAGGCAGAGGTTTTGGTAAGCCGAGGTCGCGCCACCGCACTCCAGCCTGGGCAACAGAACGAGACTCTGTCTCAAAACAAAAACAAAAAAGACAGCCCGGGTGCGGGGGCTCACTCCTGTAATCCCAGCACTTTGGGAGGCTGAGGTGGGTGGATCGCAAGGTCAGGAGACCGAGACCATCCTGGCTAACAGGGTGAAACCCCGTCTCTACTAAAAATACAAAAAATTAGCCGGGCGTGGTGATGCACGCCTGTAATCCCCACTACTCTGGAGGCTGAGGCAGAAGAATCACTTGAACCTGGGAGGCGGAGGTTGCAGTGAGCCAAGATTGTGCCACTGCACTTCAGCCTGGGCAACAGAGCGAGACTCCATCTCAAAGAAAAAAAAAAAAGAATAGATTAATCCATTCGTGGGTTAATAAATTAATGGGTTAGCATGTGAGTAGAACTACATACATGCCTGAGGGCTTGATGGAAGACCGACCTTGATTAATTAAGGTATCTGGCAGAAGAAATTTATTTCTTTCTGTTTTTTTTTTCTTTTCTTTTCTTTTTCTTTTTTTGAGACAGGGTCTAGCTCTGTTGCCCAGGCTGGAGTGCAGTGGCACAATCTTGGCTCACTGCAACCTCTGCCTCCTGGGCTCAAGTGATCCTCCCACCTCAGCCTCCCAGTAGCTGGGACTACAGGTACATGCCACCATGGCTGGCTAATTTTTTATATTTTTAGTAGAGACGGGGTCTTGCCATGTTGCCCAGGCTGGTATGGAACCCTTGGGCTCAAGTGATCTTCCCACCTCGGCCTCCCAAAGTGCTGGGGTTATAGGCTTGAGCCACCTTGCCTGGCCAGAAGAAATTTCTAAGTGTGAAGTGAAATAAAATATAGAGACAAATCTCTAAATTGAAAAAGTTTTATTTGAGAAGCAAGAATGGCAATTTGGGGCATATAAACAGACCAAGTAGTTTTCAGTATGTCTGAAGAACAAAGAGAAGGTTGGAGGTTTTATAAAAAAGAAATATTATGCGTTGTTTTAAAAGGAAGTTCATAGCTATTAGTAAAGTTTTGGGGAGCTGACAAGCTCTGGTGAGCAATGATGATGCCGCAGGTAAAGCTAGTCTTAGAGTTGCACCAGGTTGTTTCAGTAACAGGTGGGTAAACTGGTGTCAGGTTACAACAGGCAGTTTCAGCAACCAGCTTTGCAGAGAATGACATTCTTGGAGCAATGTTGTGTGACCCCAGTGCTTTTTCCTCCTGGCCTCTCAACTCTGTTTTAGTTGGGTCTGACAACAGTAACCTGGTTGTATGATCAACTTTCACATTAGCAAAACAGAGACGGAGCTGCATGATGACTTATACTAATAATTCTTTTTTTTTTTTTTTTTTTGAGACAGAGTTTCGCTCTGTCGCCCAGGCTAGAGTGTAGTGGCATGATCTCCACTCACTGCAAGCTCTGCCTCCTGGGTTCACGCCATTCTCCTGCCTCAGCCTCCCAAGTAGCTGGGACTACAGGTGCCCGCTACCACGCCTGGCTGTTTTTTGTATTTTTAGGAGAGATGGGGTTTCCCCGTGTTAGCCAGGATGGTCTTGATCTCCTGACCTCGTGATCTGCCCGCCTCGGCCTCCCAAAGTGCTGGGATTACAGGCATGAGCCACTGCGGCTGGCCCTTTTTTTTTTTGAGATGAAGTTTCGCTCTTGTCACCCAGGCTGGAGTGCAGTGGCGTGAATTCAGCCGGTGCCACCACACCTGGCTGATTTTTGTATTTTTAGTAGAGATGGGGCCTCACCATGGTGACCAGGCTGGTCTTGAACTCCTAGGCTCAAGTGATCCACCTGCCTCAGCCTCTCAAAATGCTGGGACTACACGCTGGGACACGGTGCCCAGCCCTGCCTAATTTATTTTAAAAAGGAATTTATTTCTTACAGTTACAGAGGCTGAGAAGTCCCAGGTTGAGGGGCCACATCTGGTGAGGGCCTTCGTGTTGGTGGGGGCTCTCTGCAGAGTCCTGATGTAGTGCAGGGCATCACATGGTCAGGACTGAGCATGCTAGCCCACTCTCATGATAACCTGTCAATCCAATAGCACACTAAGCCCTCATGACCCAGTCACACCCTAAATGCCCTACCTCTCAATATTGCTACATTGAGAATTAAATTCGAACATGCATTTTTTTTTTTTTTTTTTTTTGAGACAGAGTCTCACTCCATCACTCAGGCTGGAGTGCAGTGGCACGATCTTGGCTCACTGGAACCTCCGCCTCCCCGGCTCAAGTGGTTCTCCTGCCTCAGGCTCCCGAGTAGCTGGGATTACAGGTGCCCACCACCACACCCGGTTAATTTTAGTATTTTTGGTAGAGATGGGGTTTCACCATGCTCACCAGGCTAGTTTTGAACTTCTGACCTCAAATGATCTGCCCACCTTGGGCTCCCAAAGTGCTGGGATTACAGGTGTGAGCCACCGCGCCCGGTCTGAACATGCATTTTGGAGGGGACAAATATTCAAACCATAGCATTCTGCCCCTAAGTTCCCGAAAACTCATGTCCTTCTCACGTACAAATATAGTTATTCCATCCTCGTAGCCCCAGTGCTGTAACTAATTCCAGCACCAACTCAAAAGTCCAAAGTCCGGAGTCTCATCTGTAATCCCACGAAATCAAAGCAAGTTATCTACTTCCCAGATACAATGGTGGCACGGGCATAAGGCAGACACTCCCATTCGAAAGGTAGGAAGAGGCAACATGAAAGGAGGAACAGGCCCCATGCAGGTCTGCAACCGGGCAGGACAGACATTAAGGGTTAAAGCTGGAGAATGATCTCTTTTGATTCCATGTCCTGCACCCTGGAAACACTAGGGCAGGTTGGGCCCGAGGCCCAGGCAGCCCGACTCCTATGGCTTTGCTGGGGGCACGTCTGGCTGTCTGGGTTGGAGTGCAGTGCCTGAGGTTTTCCCAGGTGGATGTGGCATGCTGCCCGGGCTCCGCAGTTCTGGGGGCCCACAGTGGTCCCACTGCCATGGCCACACTAGCCATTAGCCTGGTGGGGACTCTGTGCTGCAGCTCAGACCACACATTTCCTCTGGGCGTTGCTCTATGGGGGGCCCTCTGTGGTGGCTCTGCCCTTGTGACAAGTCTCTTCCTGGGTCCCCAGGCTTTCTTTTGCAATCTGGGTGGAGGCTGCCAAGCTTCACAGCTCTTGTGTTTTGCAAGTCTGCAGAATGAGGCTGGGCACGGTGGCTTACGCCTGTAATCCCAGCACTTTGGGAGGCCAAGGTGGGCTGATCATGAGGTCAGGAGAGTGAGACCATCCTGGCTAACACGGTGAAACCCCGTCTCTACTAAAAATACAAAAAAAAAAAAAAAAAAAAAGAAATAGCCAGGGGTGGTGGTAGGCGCCTGTAGTCCCAGCTACTCGGGAGGCTGAGGCAGGATAATGGCATGAACCTGGGCAGAAGAGGTTGCAGTGAGCCAAGATCGCACCAATGCACTCCAGCCTGGGTGACAGAGCGAGACTCCATCTCAAAAAACAAACAAACAAAAATTAGCTGAGCATGGTGGTGGGCACCTGAAGTCCCAGCTACTTGGGAGGCTGAAGCAGTGAAGCAGGAGACTCGCTTGAACCCTGGGAGGCAGAGGTTGCAGTGAGCCGAGATCGCATCATTACACTCCAACCTGCGCAACAAGAGCTGAACTCTGTCTCCAAAAAAAAAAAAAGTCTGCAGAATGAGCACCATGTGAACCTCTGCCAAGGTTTACGACCTGTACCTTCTGGTACTGCAACAGGAGCCGCACCTGGGGCCCTCTTGAGCCACAGGTAAACCAAGCATGGAGCGCTGTGCAGGGGTGTGGGGATCAGAGTCCCAAGGCAGCCCTGGGCAGCAAGCCCATGGAGAGCCACCTCCACCCCCAGGCTTGTCCCCTGACAGCACTCTCCCTCCTAGGTCTCTGGGCCTGTGACAGGAGGGGCGGCCTCCGTGCTCCAGGGCTCTCTGCATGCCTTTGGCAGTGTCTTTTGTTGTCTTGAGGCATGGCACCTGGCTTCCTTCTACATGCTAATCTCCTTAGCAAATATTCACCAGGCTACACCCATGGTTTCCTCTCCTGAACGTACTTTTCCACCCTCTATATGGCCAGGCTGAGAGTACTCCAAATCCTTCTGCTCTGCTTGCCGTTTTTTGTTTTGTTTTGTTTTGTTTTTTTTGAGACAGGGTCTCACTGTGTCGTCCAGGCTGGCATGCAGTGGTGTGATCTCAGCTCACTACAGCCTCAACCTCTTGGGCTCAAGCGATCCTCCCACCTCAGCCTCCAGAATAGCTGAGACTACAGGCGCACACCACCGCACCCGGCTAATTTTTTGTATTTTTAGTAGAGACGAGGTTTTGCCATGTTGCCCAGGCTGGTCTCAAACTCCTGGATTCAAGGGTTCCACCCACCTCCCCCTCCCAAGTGTTGGGATTACAGGCATGAGCCACAGGGCCCTGCCTCTGCTTTCCTTTCAATGATTAAATTCTGTCTTTAGATTATTCCTCTGCTCCTAAATCTTTTTTTGTCTTTTTCTTTTGAGACAGAGTCTCCCTCTGTCACCCAGGTTGGAGTGCAGTGGCGCTGTCCTTGGCTCCTGCAACCTCTGCCTCCCGGGTTCAAGGGATTCTTCTACCTCAGCCTCCCAAGTAGCTGGGACTACCGGCACACACCACCACGCCTGGCTAATTTTTGTATTTTTAATAGAGATGGGGTTTCACCATATTGGCCAGGCTGGTCTTGGACTCCTGACCTCGTGATCCACCCGCCTCAGCCTCCCAAAGTGCTGGGATTACAGGTGTGAGCCACTGCAGCTGGCCTCCTGAATCTTGTACTAAGAGTAATTAGTGGCCGGGGGCGGTGACTCACATCTGTAATCCCAGCACTTTGGGAAGCTGAGGTGAGTGGATCACTTGAGCCCAGGAGTTCGAGACCAGCCTAGCCACCCATGGTAAGACCCCCATCTCTACTAAAAATACAAAAATTAGCCAGGTGTGGTGGCGTGGGGCTATGGTCCCAGCTACTTGGGAGGCTGAGGCACGAGAATTGCTTGAACCAGGGAGGCAGAGGTTGCAGTGAGCCAAGATCACAGCACTGCATTCCAGCCTGGGAGACAGAGAGACTCTGACTCAAGTAATAAAATAAAATAATTTAGCCAGTTTTAGATGTTCTGTTGTGAGCAACAGAAAGAAGACTAAGACATCACATATTTTATATATATATATGTATGTAATATATCCTTGTGTCAGAGGTGTTTGAACCAGAGTGATTCCATCTTGAATAGGAGATGGGTAAAATGGGACTGACACCTGCTGGCCTCGTCCCAGGAGGTTAGGCATTCTAAGTCACAGGGTGAGAGATAAGAGGTCACAAGAGAGACAGGTCACAAAGAGCCAGCTGATAAAACAGAATGCAGGCCGGGCACGGTGGCTCACGCCTGGAATCCCAGCACTTTGGGAGGCTGAGGTGGGCGGATCACGAGGTCAGGAGATCAAGACCATCCTGGCTAACACGGTGAAACCCCGTCTCCACTAAAAATACAAAAAGTTAGACAGGTATGGCAGCGGACACCTGTAGTCCCAGCTACTCGAGAGGCTGAGGCAGGAGGATGCGTGAACCAGGGAGGCGGAGCTTTCAGTGAGCTGAGATCGTGCCACTGCACTCCAGCCTGGGTGACAGAGCGAGACTCCATCTCAAAATAAATAAATAAATAAAAATAAAAATAAATAAATAAAAAAACCAGGATGCAATAAAGAAGCCAGCGAAAACCCACGAAGACCAAGATGGTGACAAAAGTGACCTGGTCATCCTCACTGTTCATTATACAATAATTATAATACATTAGCATTAGGATTATCATGCTAAAAGACACTCCAACCAGTGCCATGACAGTTTACAAATGCCATGGCAACACCCAGAAATTACCCTATATGGTTTAAAAAGTGAAAGAACCCTCAGTTTCAGGAATTGCCTGCCCCTTTTCTGGAAAACTCTTGAATAATCCATCCCTTGTTTAGCATCTAATCAAGAAATAACCATAAGTATGCTCAGTAGAGCAGCCCGTGCCACTGCTCTGCCTGTGGAGTAGCCATTCTTTTATTCTCCCTCCTCAGCTTCCCAAAATGCTGGGATTACAGGCATGAGCCACCGACCGCACCTGGCCTATTCCTTTACTTTTTAAAGAAACTTGCTTTCATTTGACTCTGTGGGCTTTCCCGAATTCCTTCTTGCATGAGATCCAAGAACTCTCTCTTGGGGTCTGAATCAGACCCCTTTCCAGTAACACTTGTGTGTAAAATGTCATTGATTTTAAGATGATCCACCGATGATCCAGGTGTGGTGGCTCACGCCTGTACCCCCAGCACATAGGGAGGCGGAGGCAGGAGGATTGCTTAAGCCCAGGAGTTTGAGACCAGCCTGGGCAACATAGTGAGACTCCATCTCTACAAATAATTTTAAAAAAATTAGCTGGCTGTGAGGCTGGGCGTGGTGGCTCATGTCTGTAATCCTAGCACTTTGGGAGGCCAAGGCAGGTGGATCACCTGAGTTCAGGAGTTCAAGACCAGCCTGGCCAACATGGTGAAACCCCGTCTCTACAGAAAATACAAAAATTAGCCAGGCGTGGTGGCAAGTGCCTATAATCCCAGCTACACAGGAGGCTGAGGCAGGATAATCGCTTGAACCAGGCGGGGCGGAGGTTGCAATGAGCCGAGATCATGCCACTTCACTCCAGCCTGGGTGAAAGAGTGAAACTCCGTCTCAAAAAATAAAAAATAAAAATAAAAATAAAAAATTAACTGGGTGTGGTAGCACATGCCTGTGGTCCTAGTTACTAGATCATCTCTTTTTTTTTGGACACAGGATTTCGTTCTATCACCCAGGCTGGAGTGCAGTGGCGTGATCTCAGCTCACTGCAACCTCTGCCCCCTGGGCTCAACTGATCCTCCTGCCTCAGCCTCCTGAGTAGTTGAGACTACAGGTGTGTACCACTATGCCCGGCTATTTTTTTGTATTTTTACTAGAGACAGGATCTTGCCATGTTGCCCAGGCTAGTCTCAAACTTCTGAGCTCCAGGGATCCACCCATCTCAGCCTCCCAAAGTGTTGGGACTACAGGCATAAGCCATGAGCCACCACGCCTGGCCTGAACAACTTTTTTTTTTTTTTTTTGAGATGAAGTCTTGCTCTGTCCCCCAGGCTGGAGTGCAGTGATGCGATCACTCACTGCAATCTCTGCCTCCCAGGTTCAAGCGATTCTCCTGCCTCAGCCTCCCGAGTAGCTGGGACTACAGGCGAGTGGCACCACGCCCAGCTAATTTTTGTATTTTTAGTAGAGACAGGTCTTCACCTTGTTGACCAGGATGGTCTCAATCTCTTGACCTTGTGATCCGCCTGCTTCGGCCTCCCAAAGCACTGGGATTACAGGCGTGAGCCACCGAGCCAGGCCCTGAACAACTTTTTAATTGAAAATGAAACTGTCCCTCAAACAGTCTCTGCAGAGGTTCACCAGTGGTCATACTGTAACAGTGGAAAAGAACGGACACAACTAACTCTATTTTTTGTTGTTGTTGTTGTTTTGTTTTGTTTTTGAGATGGAGTCTTGCTCTGTTGCCCAGGCTGGAGTGCAGTGGCATGATCTCAGCTCACTGCAACCTCCATCTCCCATGTTCAAGTGATTCTCCTGTCTCAGCCTCCCAAGTAGCTGAGATTACAGGCTCACGCCACCATGGCCAGGAAATTTTTGTATTTTTAGTAGAGATGGGGTTTTACCATGTTGGTTGGCCAGGCTGGTCTTAAACTCCCGACTTCAAGTGATCTGCCTGCCTCGGCCTCCCAAAGTGCTGGGATTACAGGTGTGAGCCACCACACCCAGTCCTTTTTTTTTTTTTTTCACGGGGCCTTTACCCATTCCTGTTTGTAAGCTGGGATAATTTACAGCACTGAGATAAAATGCACAAACAGCAATCATGTAGTTCGTAAAACTAACTCTGGGATTAAAGGGGAAGTAGAAAAGCCAGGAACTATGTTTTGTTAAGGATTTATAGGAGCATCATGACGCTTGACTAAAGACAAAGAAGTTCCCAACCTCCTCAGACCCTTGCTGGCTCCCAGATGTCTGTGGTCCTCGGTCACCTCTTGATGCCAATCCCTGCTCATGGTTTCCCCATATCCCCCCTCCCACAAACAGCCTCTGACCAGCCTGAAATACTGAAGATGGGACTTTATTTTTTATTTATTTATATTTTTGAGATAGAGTCTCACTCTGTCGCTGAGGCTGGAGTGCAGTGGTACCATCTCGGCTGACTACAACCTCCACTTCCCAGGTTCAAGCGATTCTCTTGCCTCAGCCTCCCAAGTAACTGTGATTACAGGCACCCACCACCACACCCAGCTAATTTTGTATTTTTAGTAAAGCCAGGATTTCGCCATGTTGGTCAGGCTGGTCTTGAACTCCTGACCTCAGGTGATCCGCCCACCTTGGCCTCCCAAAGTGCTGGGATTACAGGTGTGAGCCACTGTGCCCCACCTAATTTTTGTATTTTTAGTAGAGACAGGGTTTCAGCATGTTGGCCAGGCTGGTCTGGAACTCCTGACCTCAGGTGATCCACCTGCCTCGGCCTCCCAAAGTTCTGGGATTATAGGCATGAGCCACCATGCCCAACCATGCCTGGCTAATTTTTGTATTTTTAGTAAAGACAGGGTTTCACCATGTTGGCCAGGCTGGTCTTGAACTCCTGACTTCAAGTAATCCACCCACTTCAGTCTCCCAAAGTGCTGGGATTACAGGCATGAGCCACCACCCCAGGCCTTAAGATGGTACGTTAGAGCACGAGTTCCCCATCTCAGTTTTGCCGTCTCTCTGAATAAGCCTGCTTTTCCTCCCACCAACCCTCATCTCTTGTGTCTGGCTTTTGAGGGCTGAGCAGCCAAACCTAGGTTCAGTTACAGTATCTAGGATGGAATTGGATGACATCTGATTTTCTTCCCTCTGTACCCTGTGTGCCTGCCTGGACTGCCCTGGCCACCCAGCAGAGTTCTGCCCTCCTTCCCTTGGGTTGCTTGGAGGAAGTGTCTGGTGTCCTTGGCAATGATCACAGTGTGGGTATCTCAGTGGGAGCCACCTGGGTGGGAAGGCTCAGGCTGTGTCATCCCAGATTCCAGATAGCACAAGGCTCCATGCTTAGCGGATGACATCAGATCTGCCCTGCCAGAATCTCCTTTCTCCAGCCTCTTTTGTGAATCTTGGCATGGCTGACGTTAGCTCAAAAGCAAATCATGTTTGATATTAATTTATTAAAGCATTCTGGAAGTTCCTCAGCTGCCTTAGTTTCAGGACCCCAGAGTTCCCAGAAGAACCCTGCATTGGCTAGTTCCAGCCAGTGGCTGTGATGGTCATACCTGCCCTGCTGAGCCTCCTCCAACATCCTCTGCTCCAGCCCAGCTATCCAGACCACAACTTGTACATTACTCCCTCCCAGCCTTTGTTTCTGCTGTTTCTTCAACCTGGGATACCATCCACTGTCCAGTTTTTGTTTGTTTGTTTTGTTTTTTGTTTTTGTTTTTTGAGATGGAGTCTCGCTCTGTTGTCCAGGCTGGAGTGCAGTGGCGTGATCTCGGCTCACTACAACCTCCACTTCCCGTGTTCAAGTGATTCTCCTGCCTCAGCCTCCCGAGTAGATGGGATTACAGGCATGCACCACCATGCCCAGCTGATTTTTGTATTTTTAGTAGAGACAGGGTTTCGCCATGTTGGTAAGGCTGGTCTTGAACTCCTGACCTAAGGTGATCCACCTGCCTCGGCCTCCCAAAGTGCTAGGATTACAGGCGTGAGCCACCGCGCCTGGCTCACTGTCCAGTTTTTGCAGCTCTAGACCTCACCCATTCTCTAAGACTCAGCCTGACATCACTTCCTTCTGGAGAGCACCCATCCCTCCTCCCAAGGCCCTATCACAGCCTGACCATGGTAACTAGCCATGGTGCCACTCCTAGAAACTCCGGCTTCCCTGCATCCTCTGACTCTTTGCTTCCTCTCCAAGACATGAGCATCCCTGGACAGAGCTAGAACAGCCACAGAGCTTTCTGGGAAGAGTTTTGGAGTTAGACAAGACCTTGGTTCCTTGGTTCCCCTGAACTGCAATTTCCGTCGTCATAAAATGGGGTATTGATAGTTGTTCACCACTGTGAGGATAGGTGGCTGCCCTGGGCTGTGCGCTGGGGACACAGCATCAGAAATGTCTGGCCTACCTGCATGAAGGGGCTCGAACATGGGGGAACTATGATTAGTAATGGTGTGGTGTTATTATTATATTCATTTATTTGTGTATTTATAGTAAAGTGCAAAACCTTAAGTGAGCAACCAGATGATTTTTCTCTATGTCCACGCTACGGCTCCAGCCGTTACAGCAAATTTGCGTTACAGCAAATTTCCAGCTCCCAGAAGCCTCCAAAGGCAACTACTATTTAGACTTTTACCACCATAGATTAATTTTACCTTTGTTTTGTACTTTATATAAATGAAATCCTGCAGCGTGAATGTGGTCAAGGACCAGGGACCAGGCTGCCTGAGCTGAGGAGGATTTAGGAGAGGCCGCGTCTAAGCTGGGTCTCAGCGCCGGGCAGGAGCAGGACCCTAGCTCTAGGTCCTCCCCTCCACCCTGTGTGACTCCACACTGGTCTCCCCACAGCAGCTCCGGGCCTAGGCACTCAGTATGTTTCTCCCTGTGGCAGGGAGGTGGGGTACAGTGAGTCAGGAGTGGGGTTTGAAGGCTATGGGGTCAGGGCCAGAAAGGCAGGTTGGGCGAATTGAGCCAGGCCCCTACGTCCGCACGCTGGGCAATGAAGTCAGTGCTGTGAGTAGTCCTGGTGGCATTAGTCATACGCTCTGTTCTCACCTCCTGGAGCAGACCGTTCCTGCACCCCACTCTCCAGGGGCCCAACCTCAGTTTCCCTGGTGGGACCTTCGAGAGGCTTGGCTCAGCCAGTGATGGATTTGTTCACTTGTCTTTCAAGGCCTCACCCCCCACACACCCTTGCTCTTTGTCCTGCCCCAGCCTCTTCAGAGCTGGGACCACGCCAGGGACCCAAGGAGGATTCCGCTTAAAAGGCTCTGCCTTGTGCGGACACCTCATCCACATCCTCCCCAGCCCACGTCCCAACTCCCTGAGGCCCTTCCAGGCCTCAACACTCCCAGGCTCCCCAGGGCACTAAGCCCCTGAGCCTCGCTCGACTCCCCTTCCCCAGCCACAGTGGCCCTTGCTCCTTCCCACCACCAGGCCTTTGTTCCAGCCGTGCCTGCAGCTGAGAATCTCTCCTCTCCCTGGTCAGGAACTCTCTCCGTCCTTCAAGGCCCTCAAGGCCTGAACTCACACTTCTTGGATGCCCTGTGGCCCTTCTGTCTGGGCACTCCCAGCCTTGGCACCAGGCCATTCACCCTCGTGGCATCATGCAGCCTTTGTACCGAGCCCTGAACTCGACCGGGAAGGGGCCTGTTGCTCCCCCTCCTCCCAGGTGGGGACAGATGGGGTCGACAGAAAAGAGGTTAAAGTAAGAAATTCGTGCCCGCTGAGACGCTGGGCCCGCGACTCCCCTGGCCCTGTGGGACCCCCTTATCTCGGGCCCTGGTCTATGGGAGGTAGGGCGGGATCCCGCAGCACGCGCCTCGGTTCCACAGCTGCAAGCAGGTCCCTGCTCTGGGCGAGCGGCGGGCCAGGTTCGCGGACAGGCGCGGCACTGGGCTGGGCTGGGCTGGGCCGCAGCGGGAGGAACCTGACCTGCTCCGGGCTCCGGGCTGCGGGGGCGGGAGGATCAATGCTCCCAGGGGCGGGAACCGCGAGTGCAAAACACCCTCCTCTCCCCACCCCCGCCGCCGCGGACGGTGCAGGATTGGGAGGCCTGGGGACCTGGCCGGCGGGGGCAATGCTCTGGGAATGGGTGGCCAAGGAGGACGAGCCTGGGAGGAGTCCACTAATTCAAAAAAATTTAATTAGGTATCTTTTTATACCGGCCCGGTGGCTCACACCTGTAATCCCAGCACTTTGGGAGGCTAAGTTGGGAGGATCCCTTGAGCCCAGGAGTTTGAGACCCGCCTGGGCAACACAGCAAAACCCCGAGACCCCATCCCTAAAAAAGAAAAAAGAGATATATATATATATATATATATATATATATATATTTTTTTTTTTTTTAATTAGCTGGGTGTGGTGGCACATGCCTGTATTCCTAGCTACTGGGAAGGCTGAGGAGAGAGGATTACTTGAACCCAGGGCTTAGAAGGCTATAGTGAGTTATGATCACATCACTGCAATCCAGTCTGGGCAACAGAGCAAGACCCTGTACCCAAACAAAAAACAAAACCCCAAAACCCCCAAAGATACCTTTTCTGCCTTTAAATGATTAACATTCATAAAACTCAAACTGGGCAGATGCATTAAAAGAAAAATCCTTATCCCGCAGCCCCCCTCCAGTTTGAGAGGATCCTTCCAGGCCTTCTCCAGAACTTCTGCTCACACAGAAACACACACAGATACCCCTGCAGACAGACAGATGCACACAGGCACACCTTTGCACAGGCACACGCAGCCACCCACACAGCCACAAGGACACACGGTAATTATATAAAAAGGTGGGTCAGAACAGTCTTCGGCATGGGTGTATTTATGCAGACACATCTCTAGTGACAAACCTACGTATATTTTACTTTTACAGGTTTTGCTGTAAGAGCAGATGCTACGCACATGCCATCTCCCTGTTCTGGCCCCTCTCACCACGCCCTGGAGGCATTTCGCTGTGTCTGTCCCATCTTCCACACTGCTGCTGCAGGCATGGTCCCACTGTAGGGACTCGGTGCCAGGTTGTGCACATCTAAACTTAATGCCTGATGACTCCATTTCCAAGGCTGAGGGGTGGTGGCAATGGGGTGCCCTGGGGTTGTGGATGTGGAGTTTTGCTCACCTCTGGGATTCAGGAAGTTGCCCTGGGCATGAGGCCAAGGAGAGAAGTCAGAGGTGAGCAGCTGAACTGGGGACAGACTCGACTTTCTTCTTCTTGTTTTGTGTTTTACAGAGACTGGGTCTTGCTGTGTTGCTCAGGCTGCCAGGCTGGCCTTGAACTCCTGAGCTCAAGTGATAGCCTCCCAAATTGCTAGGATTACAGGCCTGAGCCACCCTACCTGGCCCTCCTTGACATTTTTTAAAAATCTAATTTTTGTGGGTACATACTAGGTGTATATATTTACGGTGTACATGAGATTACATGAGATATCTTGATGCAGGCATGCAATGCATAATAATCACATCAGGGTACCCAACAGCTCAAGCTTTTTTTTTTTTTTTTTTTTTTTTGAGATGGAGTCTTTTTCTGTTGCCCAGGCTGGAGTGCAATGGTGTGATCTCTGCTCACTGAAACCTCCATCTCCTGGGTTCAAGTGATTCTCCTGCCTCAGCCTCCTGAGTAGCTGGGATTACAGGCGTGTGCCACCATGCCCAGCTAATTTTTGTATTTTTAGTAGAGAAACAGTTTCACCGTGTTGGCCAGACTGGTCTCGAGTTTCTGACCTCAAAGTGATCCACCTGCCTCAGCCTCCCAAAGTGCTGGGATTACAGACGTGAGCCACTGTGCCCAGCCAGTTCAAGCATTTATCTTTTGCGTCCTTGACATTCTTGAGGGACATGTTTGAGGTCTTTGGGGCTCTCCAGATTTGTGTCCACAACATTGATTATGCACTGAAAATGCAATCACATTCAACCCGAAATAGCCCCTTGGAGGACCCTTAGGTCAGTGGGGGGAGCTGAGTGGGCTCCTGCCTGTCTGTCAGCATTTCGTCCCCAGCATCCCGTGTCCATGGGCTGCACTGGCATGGAGGGGGTTCCCGTTGGGTGGCACCGGCAGCAGAGGCAGCCTCACGCCTCACACACTATCCGAGCTTCAGAATGCGTCTCTGTACGCTGGTGGGGCCAGGAGCCGGGCTGCCTCTGTACCTGGCTGCCATGCTCAGTCTTTCTTGGGCCTGGGCTGGGGACCTGGCTGGGGAAACCAAGAGTATTTCAGAGCTGTGGTTTGGGACGTGGATACCCCATGGAGCGCCCGAGCCAGATGTGCCAGGGGCAGAGCGCACCTCCACTCCTGATGAGTCCCTTTGCCCTCCACTGTAAAGCGCTGAAATGTGGTGGCCTGGGCTCCCAGTTGACCGGACGGGAAGCACTGTGTTTGTCGGCCCAGGGATGAAGGTGGCACAATTCAGAGTAGAGCCTGGTTCTGCCTTGGTGTTGGCTCTTGCCTGTGGGGCTGGCACCATGTCCCCTGCTCTGAATGCCGACGACATCTTGGGTGTGTTTGTGTGTGGTGTGCTCGTGGAATTCCGCACCCCCTCAGCCCCACCCACCAGTTTTTATTTTATCCTTAAGACGCATGTTTGAAAGTGACCTAATCAACAAGGTGTCATAAATGAAATAGCGACAAGAGTGCTCGGGGATGGCACAAGGCTGAGGGCCCCAAGAGGGAGGCTCCCAGCAACCCTGTGGAGATCACCCAGCAGCCCATGGCCCCTGACACCTGGTTCTCCCAGCTGACAACTGCTGTGGCCTGAGGGCCCACTGTGTGCTAGGCAAGGCTGTGGGTGTTTCACACACAGGCTCCTGCTCCTGAGAACTCCAGGAAGTAGGGTAGCTATCTCCACTTTACAGGGCAAGAGACTGAGGCACAGAGGCGAAGTGGTTTGCCCAGGCTCAGCTGGCGGGTAAGAGGCTGAGATGCCATCTCAGCTGGGTCTGTGTTCAGGGGCTGTGCTGCCCCTTGGGCCAAAAAGGAAAGAGAGAATTAGACAAGACCACCGAGGTGACCAGTGTTGGGCAGAGGGGGAAAGAAGGACAAGTCATCAGTTCAGGCTGACAAATCGGGGAGGCTTCTAGGAGCGGGTGGCACTTGGTCTCGACATGAGGGTTTGGAAAGAGATGGGGCAGGTGTGCAGGATGAGACGCCTGGGGATGCAGGGAGGGAGTGGAGACCAGCGTGGGGTCAGGGTTGGAGGAGTGCATTCAGGTGGACTAGCCAGATGCAGCCGTGCAGGGCACGGAGGGCTGGTCTGGGCCATGCCTTACGGGGGCAGGCTACAGTGGGAGACAGGAGAGGCCACAGTGGGGTGGACATGCACGAGGCTGCGGCATGGCCTTCCTGTGCACAGCTTCACTGAGAAGACTGTGGACAGTCTTACTTATTCATCTGCAGGCAGTTTATTTCTATTTCTTCTTGGAAGCTCTAGGGATTTCCTTTCCCTCCCTTCCTCCCTCCCTCCCTTCTTTCCCTCCCTCCTTATCTTTTTTTGAGACAGGATCTCACTCTGTTGCCCAGGCTGGAGTGCAGTGGCACGATCACAACTCACTGAAGCCTTGGCCTCCCAGGCTCAGGTGATCCTCCCACCTCGGCCTCCCAAGTAGCTGGGACTATAGGCATGAGCCACCAGGCCAACTATTTTATTTTATATTATTTTTTGTAGAGACAGGGTTTCTCCATGTTGTCCAGGTTGGTCTCAAACTCCTGAGTTCAAGTGATTCTCCCACCTCGGCCTCCCAAAGTGCTGGGATTGCAGGCGTGAGCCACCGTGCTCTACGGCTTTGGGATTTTTGTCTTCATCTCCTTACTCAAAAATTTCTCTACAATGTTTCTAGATGGTAACTTTGGGTTTTGCTGTTATTGTTTCAAGTTGTGCTCACTTTTGTTTCTTTCTTCTTTTTTTTTTTGGACACAGAGTCTTGCTCTCTCGCCCAGGCTGGAGTGCAGTGGTGCAATCTCAGCTCACTGCAACCTCCGCCTCCTGGGTTCAAATGATTCTCCAGCCTCAGCCTCCTGAGTAGCTGGGATTACAGGCTCCTGCCACCTCGCCCAGCTAGTTTTTACATTTTCACCATGTTGGCCTTGAACTCCTGACCTCAAGTGATCCGACTGCCTGGGCCTCCCAAAGTGCTGGGATTACAGGTGTGAGCCACTGTGCCCAGCCTATGCTCATTTTTCAATTAAACTGCACACCTTAAGATTATACCTGTGTAACAAGTATAGTAGCTATGAGATCCATCATGTTTTAAAATGGGTTTTATTATGATTCTGGCAGAGTGCGGCCAACAGAGCAGGACTCGAATGCCATTGGAAAGAATTTGTTACTTATAGTTCCCAAGAGGAGAGGGCACACCTTGCCATACACGGCCACCTGGGGCGCACCAGGCCAGGCTGGAGGGCAGGGGAGTGAGGGGAAATGTGGGAAAGCCCTTCCTGAGGTTTCCATGAGAAGGAATGGGTGAGGCAGGGTGAGCAGGCTTGGGATTGGTGGGTTTGAATCATTTCAGGAGCCTGGGGGTGTAGAGCTGTCTAGACTGCCTGGTACTGACTCTCCGGTGATTAGGGCAGGGGAATACCAGACCTGGTTGTGACAGCCCAATGGAGGGGGTAGTGGGGTATGGGCTAGGATTGGCTAGCTTGCATCCGAAAGGCTCGCTCCTAAGCTGGTCATTTGCAATCTCTAGGAATTGGCTAGCCCTAGGAGGGGCAGTCCCTCCAGGGTCAGCAAAGCCCCAAGATGTCACAGCATCAGAATTACAGAAAAGAAAAAGGCATGGAGAATACAACTGGCCCTGTGATGCGCTGACGTTGTGTTAAAGAAACCTTGGGGTGATGATAGTGGAGACTGATAGAGAGTAAGGCATAGGTTAGCGTAAACAGCGTGAAATATTTCAATGTGAGAGTGGGAAGGGGTGGCGCGAGGAGACGTATGAGGTGTCCTCATGGTCTGGCTTGTAACCAAGTTTCGCATTTACATGGCATAACCCAAGAAGAGAGATGTGAAATTTCCAAGGTCTCTAACAGTAGCTTGGTGGAGTTGTAAAGCGTGTTAAAAGCATAAGATATTTTGTTTCAACAATATATCTTAGAGATAAGACAAATCCCCCTTTAAACATAGGAAAGGGTAATGGGAAAGGTTTTTGTTTGTTTGTTTGTTTGTTTCTTTTTTTGAGACAGAGTCTTGCTCTGTCGCCCAGGCTGGAGTGCAATGGTGCGATTTCCACTTACTGCAACCTCCGCCTCCTGGGTTCAAGTAGTTTTCCTGCCTCAGCCTCCCAAATAGCTGGAATTAGAGGCACCTGCCACCACGCCTGGCTAATTTTTTTTTTTTTTTTTTTTTTTGCAGGTGGAGTCTTGCTCTGTTGCCCAGGCTGGAGTGCAGTGGCATGATCTCCGCTCACTGCAACATCTGCCTCCTAGGTTCAAGCAATTCTCCTGCCTCAGCCTCCTGAATAGCTGGGACTACAGGTGCATGCTGCCACACCTGGCTAAATTTTTGTATTTTAGTAGAGATGGGGTTTCACCATGTTGCCAAGGCTGGTCTTGGACTCCTGAGCTCAGGTGATCCACCTGCCTCGGCCTCCCAAAGTGCTGGGATTACAGGCATGAGCCACTGTGCCCAGCCGTTTTTTTTGTATTTTTAGTAGAGTTGGGGTTTCACCATGTTGGCAAGGCTCATCTCGAACTCCTGACCTTAGGTGATCCACCTGCCTCGGCCTCCCAAAATGCTGGGATTACAGGTGTGAGCCACCGCGCCCAGCCCTCTGGTTTTGATTTAAGTTTGGGTCTCTGTGAGGCAAGAGTCCCAGAGTCCTTGACCCTGAAAGGGACAACTCAGCCAGTGGCATCATAGTTTGTAACAAATGTGAAGATGCGGCCCTGTGTCAGTCAGGCAGCCAGTACTAAGGTGACTGCCTGGAGTTTGGCCAATTGTGTTGACCCTTGGGTCCTGTCCTTCATTAGGGACATTCTGACTGAGAGATGGAAAGCAGCCACCATCCACTGAGCTTCCTCATTCTTACAACGGTTGGCAGTGTGGTTCCTACAGTCTGTGTTCACTCAGCTAATCCCAGGGGCTCTCCAGGTAGCCGTGAAGTCTGAGAGCAGGTGAGCTCCTTCAGCACCTACAAGGGAGTTGGGAGGATTTCCTCCTGCAGGAGGAATACGCCAGAGGGCTCAGGTTTGGTTCCTCTGCGTCTTATAAAGGCCTTGGTAGCCACACCAAGTTTGTGGGGGTGCTGCTGCCATGACCCAGAGCAAAATGGGCAGCTGGGTCCACAGCTCACTGCAGTCTTGACCTCTCAGGCTCAAGCGATCCTCTCACCTCAGCTTCCCCGGTATCTGGGACTGCAGGCATGTGCCATAGTGCTCAGCCCAGCAATTTTGTTAAGAGAAGCTGTGTCTTGCATCATCAAACCTTGAGCAACTAATGGCCATGCTAGGTGGTCCAGAGACTGCAGGGGGCCTGCGAGGGGTTGCCAAAGCCCATCCACAGTGCAGGAGTCTCCAAGGGCTCTAACAGGAGTGCCTGCTGATTTTTACTTGAACAGATTTAGAGCCTTTTGTGTGAGGGAGTCCTGCTTCAGGTGGGCCACTTAGCAGCATCAGTAGCATAAGTAAAAATTTGTAAATGATGAATATATTGCCATCAGAACCCAAAGAGAACTAAAAGATGTTGGACTTGGATGTCCAACATGTTTTGCCATCAGTGTCATGCCAACATCTCTTCCCATCAATGTCATGCCAACATCTCTTCCCATCAATGTCATGCCAACATCTCTTCCCATCAATGTCATGCCAACATCTCTTCCCATCAATGTCATGCCAACATCTCTTCTCATCAATGTCATGCCAACATCTCTTCTCATCAGTGTCATGCCAACATCTCTTCCCATCAGTGTCATGCCAACATCTCTTCCCATCAGTGTCATGCCAACATCTCTTCTCATCAATGTCATGCCAACATCTCTTCTCATCAATGTCATGCCAACATCTCTTCTCATCAGTGTCATGCCAACATCTCTTCCCATCAGTGTCATGCCAACATCTCTTCTCATCAATGTCATGCCAACATCTTCTTCCCATCAATGTCATGCCAACATCTCTTCTCATCAATGTCATGCCAACATCTTCTTCCCATCAATGTCATGCCAACGTCTTCTTCCCATCTATGTCATGCCAACATCTTTTGCCATGTCCAACGTCTTTTGCTATAAGTGTCATGCCAGGCCAGTGCCCCTGGAGCAGGTGGATGTAGGGAAGGTATTGTCTGCATAATAGTGTGCCCTGGCAGAGCTGTGCGGGTCCCCCAGGGCAGCCTGGTCCAGCTGCAGTGTGTCCCTCTGGAGGCAGAGGCAAACTGTGGCTGAAAGCCTGTTGAAACAGGCATCAAATACAACGTAGTAGCCAAAGCTGTCAGCGCAATACTTCATAGTTGTTGACTGGGGTGGAGTTAATTTTAATGCCTTTGAGCCAGGCACGGTGGCTCACGCCTATAATCCCAGCACTTT
Organism: Pongo abelii; assembly: GCF_028885655.2. Lineage (NCBI taxonomy): Eukaryota > Metazoa > Chordata > Mammalia > Primates > Hominidae > Pongo > Pongo abelii. The sequence continues at coordinate 104,597,185 of NC_072000.2, read as the reverse complement.
GAGAGGCTGAGGCAGGCGGGCGGATCACAAGGTCAGGAGATCAAGACCATCCTGGCTAACACGGTGAAACCCCATCTCTACTGAAAATACAAAAAATTAGCCAGGCATGGTGGCGGGCGCCTGTAGTCCTAGCTACTCGGGATGCTGAGGCAGGAGAATGGCATGAACCCGGGAGGTGGAGCTTGCAGTGAGCCGAGATCGCGCCACTGCGCTCCACCCTGGGCAACAGAGCGAGACTCCGTCTCAAAATAATAATAATAATAATTTGAATGCCTTTGGCTGTTGGGTGTGGGGGCCTTAGTGGGTGGGACCACAGCATGAAGATTGTAGAAATCTACCACCGGGAGCCCTTTGTTTTTCCTGGGTTTAAGAACAGGTAAAACTGGACCGTTAAACAGAGCAGCAATGGGAACAATCACTCTTATTAGTTAGGCTTTAGATAATAAGCATCACTCCCTGAGGGCCTATTTTAACTTATATTGAACCAAATTAACTATGTAATTTAATTAACTTATTTTTTGAGACAAGACCTTGCTGTCTCCCATGCTGAGTGCAGTGGCGTGATCTTGGCTCACTGCAGCCTCAACCTCCTAGGCTCAAGCGATTTTCCCTTCTCAGCCTCCCAAGCAGCTGGGACCACAGGTGTGCACCACCATGCCTGGCTAATTTTTAAATTTTTTTTGTAGAGACGAGGTCTTACTATGTTGCCCAGGCTGGTCTTGAACTCCTGGGCTCAAGCAATCCTCCCGCCTCAGCCTCTCAAAGTGCTGGGATTACAGGTGTGAGCCACCTCACCCGGCCCAAATTAAATTTCGACTGGAGGTCCACGGGGGTCCCATTTTATTGAGCAAATCTGTAAGCACTTAACTTTAATTTTAAAGTAAGTACTTTAATTGTAAAGTAAGTGCTTAAAATTTAAAATTAAAGGCTTACTTTAATTTTATTATTCATTGTGTTAGAGCATCTATACCCAGTGTGTGATATTTTAAGGCAACGGGTACTATAACTACAAGAAGTTTAGGCAGGGCTGCCATTATACTTAGGCATATCTATTTTCCCTCTATTTTATATTAAGTTACCTCCTTAAGATTATAAGGGGGTACAATGTTTAAATTGAGTTGGGGGCCAGGTGCACTGGCTCATATAGTATCAGTGCTTTATAGGCATCATATAATCTCAGTGCTTTGGGAGGCTGAGGCAGGAGGATTGCTTGAGGCCAGGAGTTTGAGACCAGCCTGGATGACATAATGAGATCCAATCTCTACTAAATAAATAAATAAATAAATAAATAAAATAAAATAAAATAAAATAAAATTAGCCTAGCTGTGGTGGTGCATACCTGTAGTCCTAGCTGCTTGGGAGGCTGAAGTGGAAGGATCACTTGAGTCCAAGAGTTTAAGGCTGCAATGAGCTATGATCATGCCACTACACTGTAGCCTGGGCAACAGAGTGAGACTTCATCTCGAAAAAATTGAAACACTAACAAATAAATAAATGAAATGAATGTAATAGGACCCTCAGGTATAACTATAATTTGAACCATAGTACAGATTAAGTCCATGAACATTTGTTAATCGGTGCATTTTAGCAAATGCTAAAGTTAACTTACAGCCTATTTTGTTTAGAGGCACGAAAGCCAGTCAGTGCCCTTTTAATCCTTTTATGTGAATGCTTTTGGTATATGCATTTTGTCACATATTTGTTATATATATCATTTGTCATATACATTTTTAGATATACATTTTGGATTTCTAATTGGGTTGAATTATGGACACTTGTTTGAATTTATATACTATATAATTTATTTATTGTATATTTATAAGTATATTTATATATATGATTTACTGGCTCCTCTTTTCTCCCCCTCCTATATCTAGGATGTTTTTTTCTTCCTTATTCTCCTCCCCCTTTTGTTCCATTTTAGGCTTTTGGCCACCTAAAGTTTTTGGGTTTTGTCTCAGGCTGATAAGAGGAAAGTGGTGGCGGCAGGGGTGTGTGTGTGTTGAGGGGCAGGGGTGTGTGTGTGTTGAGGGGCAGGGGTATGTGTGTGTTGGGGTGTGTGTGTTGGGGGCAGGGGTGTGTGTGTGTTGGGGGTGGGTGTGGGTGTGTGTGTTGAGGGTTGGGGGTGTGTGTGTTGGGGTGTGTGTGTTGGGGACAGGGGTGTGTGTGTGTTGGGGTGTGTGTGTTGGGGACAGGGGTGTGTGTGTGTTGGGGGTGTGTGTGTTAGGGGCAGGGGTGTGTGTTGTGGTGTGTGTGTGAGTTGAGGGTTGGGGTATGTGTGTGTTGGGGTGTGTGTGTGCTGGGGCGGGGCTGTGTGTGTGTTGGGGTTGTGTGTGTTGGGGGCAGGGGTGTGTGGGTGTGTTGGGGAGCAGTGTGTGTGTTGGGGAGCAGTGTGTGTGTTGGGGGTGGGGGTATGTGTGTGTTGGGGTGTGTGTGTGTTGGGGGCGGGGGTGTGTGTTGGGGGCAGGGGAGTGTGTGTGTTGGGGGAGTGTGTGTGTGTTGAGTGTGTGTGTTGGGGGCAGGGGTGTCTGTGTTCGGGTGGGGGTGTCTGTGTTGGGGTGGGGGTGTGTGTGTTGGGGCGGGTGTGTGTGAGTGTTGGGGTGGTGTGTGTGTATGTTGGGGCGGGTGTGTGTGTGTTGGGGCAGGTGTGTGTGTGTTGGGGTGTGTGTGTGTTGGGGCAGGTGTATGTGTTGGGGCAGGTGTGTGTTGGGGTGCGTGTGTGTTGGGGCATGTGTGTGTGTTGGGGTGGGGGTGTGTGTGTTGGGGCACGTGTGTGTGTGTGTTGGGGCGGGTGTGTGTGTTGGGACGGTTGTGTGTGTGTTGGGATGGGTGTGTGTGTGTTAGGGCGGGTGTGTGTGTTGGGGTGGGTGTGTTGGGGCACGTGTGTGTGTGTTGGGGTGGGGGTGTGTGTGTGTTGGGGCATGTGTGTGTGTGTTGGAGCGGGTGTACGTGTGTGTTGGGGTGTGTATGTGTTGGGGCATGTGTGTGTGTGTTGGGGTGGGGGTGTTGTGTGTTGGGGTGGGGGTGTGTGTGTTGGGGCATGTGTGTGTTGGGGTGGGGGTGTGTTGGGGTGTGTGTGTTGGGGTGTGTTGTGTGTGTTGGGGGTGTGTGTGTGTTGGGGAGGGTGTGTGTGTGGGGGGGCATGTGTGTGTGTGTTGGGGGCGTGTGTGTGTTGGGGTGGGGGTGTGTTTGGGTGGGGGTGTATGTGTTGGAGTGGGTGTGTGTGTGTTGGGGCGGGTGTGTGTGTTGGGGCGGGTGTGTGTTGGGGCATATGTGTGTGTGTTGGGGTGGGGGTATGTGTGTGTTGGGGTTTGTGTGTTGGGGATGTGTGTGTGTTGGGTGTGTGTGTTGGGGTGGGGGGTGTGTCTGGATGGGGGTGTGTGTTGGGGTGGGGATGTGTTGGGGTGGGGCGGGTGTGCATGTGTTGGGGCGGGTGTGTGTGTGTGTTGGGGGCATGTGTGTGTTGGGGTGTTGGTGTATGTGTTGGGGGCGTGTGTGTGTGTTGGGGTGGGGGTGTGTGTTGGGGTGTGTGTGCGTTGGGGTGTGTGTGTTGGGGCAGCTGTGTGTGTATTGGGGTGGGTGTATGTGTTGGGGCAGGGGTGTGTGTGTTGGGGCGGGTGTATGTGTTGGGGCCGGGGTGTGTGTGTTGGGGCGGGTGTGTGTGTGTTGGGGTGGGGGTGTGTTTGGGTGGGCGTGTGTGTTGGGGCAGGTGTGTGTTGGGGCGGGTGTGTGTTGGGGCAGGTGTGTGTGTGTTGGGGCGGGGTTGTGTGTGTTGAGGTGGGGGTGTGTTGGGGCGGGTGTGTGTGTGTTGGGGTGGTTGTGTGTGTCTGTTGGGGTGGGGGTGTGTTTGGGTGGGGGTGTGTGTGTTGGGGTGGGGGTGTGTTGGGGCGGGGTTGTGTGTGTTGGTGTGTGTGTGTGTTGGGGGCATGTGTGTGTCTGTTGGGGTGGGGGTGTGTTTGGATGGAGGTGTGTGGGTTGGGGTGGGGGTGTGTTGAAGTGGGGTGTGTGTGTTGGGTCAGGTGTGTGTTGGGGCATGTGTGTGGGGGGGATTAGGTGTGTGTGTGTTGGATGTGTGTGTTGGGGCGGGTGTGTGTTGGGGCGGGTGTGTGTGTTGGGGTGTGTGTGTTGGATGTGTGTGTGGGGGGCGGGGTGTGTGTGTTGGGGCGGGTGTGTGTGTGGGGGGCGGCGTGTGTGTGTTGGGGCGGGTGTGTGTGTGGGGGCGTGTGTGTGTGTTGGGGGCCTGTGGGGGGGCGGGGTGTGTGTTGGGGGTGTGTGTATGTGTTGGGGGTGTGTGTATGTGTTGGGGGTGTGTGTGTGTTGGAGCGGGTGGGTGTGTGGGAGCGGGTGTGTGTGTAGGGGAGACTGCCCTGTCTGCAGCCAGTGTTTGCCTCCCCCTTTCCTTTTTCTTTTTTTGAGACGGAGTCTCGCTCTGTCTCTCAGGCTGGAGGGCAGTGGCGCGATCTCGGCTCACTGCAACCTCTGCCTCCTGGGTTCACGCCATTCTCCTGCCTCAGTAGCTGGGACCACAGGCGCCCGCCACCGCGCCCGGCTAATTTTTTGTATTTTTAGTAGAGACGGGGTTTTCACCGTGTTAGCCAGGATGGTCTCGATCTCCTGACCTCGTGATCCGCCCGCCCGCCCGCCTCGGCCTCTCAAAGTGCTGGGATTACAGGAGTGAGCCACGGCGCCCGGACTTCCTCCTTTTTTTAAGCAAAGCCTGTTAGAATGGCTTGGATCTCGAGGTGGGTAACATTTTTCCTTTTGATTTTTGTTCCCCATTCTATCTTTTCAGTGTTTATCAGATAAAGCCCTGCTGACCCCTCATGGCTTTGTCCTTAGGTGGCGTCTTACCCGACCTCTGAGGGCTCTGGAGCCGCTGCGGGAGAATGACCCTGTCGGTATTTTTGAGGCTGCTTTGAGCGCGGCCCCCCTGGTAAGCTCCGATGCTCAGGGAGACCCACGCGGCATCACCGGAGCATTTCATGCTCCCCAATCCACTGGCACCTCCTCTGGGGTCTCAGGCAGGGCAGGGATAGAGTGCTCTGTTCTTCTACGAAACATTGTGCCGCTGGTCCTGAGGGTAGGGCGCCTCCTGCCCACTAGGTCCCTGTGGGGGCAGGGGTCCTCACACTGAGCTCCTGAGAGTGAAGAGCAGCCTCCCTCACTCCCCCGGGCAGGCTCCCCCTACTCCCCCAGACAGGCTCCCCCCACTCCCCCAGACAGGCTCCCCCCACTCCCCCAGACAAGCTCCCCCCACTCCCCGAGACAGGCTCCCCCGACCCTCCCAGATAAGCTACCCCCACTCTTCCGGGCAGGCTCCCCCCACTCCCCCAGACAGGCTCCCCCGACTCTCCGTGCAGGCTCCCCCTTTCTCCTCCGGGGAAGCCTCCCCCCACCCCACTTCAGAGGGCCTCCCTCGCCCTGCAGCCTCCCCCCACTCTTTGAGGCAGTCTCCCCCAATTCCCCCAGGCAGCCTGAAAAGCCCCCCAAACAGCAGCTCTGTTTGCCCCCACTTAGCAGGGCCGCCTGCGGGGCACCCCCAAACACTAGGAGGAAGTCCCTCCCGTGGCTCCCTTTGGAGGAGCCTCGGGGAACCTGGCCAGCCAGCCCGGAAGGAGGCAGGCACAGCTCAGATCAGAGCTCAGAGGACCCACGTCCTGAGTTCGGAGCGGAGAGGCGTCCACAGCAGCAGCACTAGGCGGCGCAGGCGGAACCGCCCGGTGGAACCAGTTACTGAGAGCAGCGCAGTGGCGCCTCACTCCACCCTGCTAGCTGCGCCGACTGCTTGAAATGCAGGTTTTATTATCAGGTGTAGTGAGGCCCACAAATCAGGGGATGTTGCCGTTGAAAAAATGGTTTGTTACTCACAGTTCGCAAGAGCAGGCGCTGCGCCTCAAAGCGCGGGTCGGGGACACACGGGCGAACGCTGGGGTCTGCTGAAGTCAGGGGGAGGCGAGGGAAACGTGAGCAAGAGCCTTTATTGGGGTTTCTGTGGGAAGAAACACTCAAGGCAGGGTGAGCAGGCTTTGGACTGGCTGGTTTGAGTAATTTCAGGGCTCTGGGACAGAGGGGCTGTCCGGAGTTGTCTGGTACCTGGCCCTGGTGTCATCAGGGCAGGGGAATATTGGCCCTGAGTGTGAGAGACAGAGGAGGTAGTGGGCTGTGGGCTGTGAGGTGGCCATTGGCATCTGAGAAGGAATCTAGTTCTAGGAGGGGCAGCCTCTCTAGGGTCAGCTAGGCCCCAGGACAACAAAGCATCAGACACAGAAAAATGTTCTGTGGGTAGCAGTAATTCATTTTTTATTGCCACCCACCATTGCAGTATAAGGAGATAGCATAAACGGTTTATCCAGTCTTCGTTTTTTGTTGTTGTTGGACGTTGGAGTTACCTCCAGCTTTGGCTTTTACTAATAAAGCTGCCAGGACTATTCTCGAACATGTATTTGGTGGCCACACATGTTCACTACTCTTGGTATAGACTCTGTCATGCGCAGCTTTCATAGCTATTACTGAAGAGTTTTCCAAAGTGATTAAGCCAAATTTTAATGTTGTTGGCACCCTTAAGCCTTTCGGTCTGAAGACTCATGCCTTCCTTCTGCCATTCATTCAGTAAATCATTATTTTATTATTACTATTATTATTATTAGCTTTTGAGACAGAGTTTCGCTCTTGTTGCCCAGGCTGGAGTGCAGTGGCGTGATCTTGCCTCACTGCAACCCCTGCCTCCCTGGTACAAGTGATTCTCCTGCCTCAGCCTCCTGAGTAGCTGGGATTACAGGTGCCCGCCACCATGCCCAGCTAATTTTTTGTATTTTTAGTAGAGATGGGGTTTCACCATGTTGGCCAGGCTGGTTTTGAACTCCTGGCCTCAAGCAATCCACCTGCCTCGGCCTCCCAATGTGCCAGGATCACAGGGGTGAGTCACCGCGCCCAGCCCAGCAAATCAATATTAAGAGCAACTCCTTTGCCAGAAAATGTTCTAGGCATTGGTGATACCAGGGGTGATCCCGAGAGAACAGGGCATTCTAGAGGAGGCCCTATTACAATAGACAAGGATGGCTGGGCGCGGGGGCTCACACCTGGAATCCCAGCACTTTGGGAGGCCGAGGCAGGAAGAGTGCTTGAGCCCAGGAGTTCCAGACCAGCCTGGGGAACATGGAGGCTCAAGCCATCCTCCCACATCGCGCCTGGGACCACAGGCGCGAGCCACCACACCTGGCTAATTTTTGTATTTTTTTGTGGAGACAGGGTTTTGCCATGTTGCCCAGGCTGGTCTCAAACTCCTGGGCTCAAGTTAATCTGCCTTCCTCAGCCTTCCAAAGTGTTGGGATTACAGGCATGAGCCACCTCGCCGGGCCACAAAACCCATCTCTACCAAAAAAAACCCCAAAAGAACAAAAATAAGCTGGGTGTGGTGGGCGCACCTATAGTCCCAGCTACTCAGGAGGCTGAGGTAGGAGGATCACCTGAGCCCGGGAGGCAGAGGTTGCGGTGAGCCGAGACTGCACCACTGCACTTCAGCCTGGATGACAGAGTGAGATCCTACCTCAAAAAAGTAATAATAAAATAAGTAAATAAGTACATGCTATAATAATTTACTTCCTATAGGGATAACCCCTAATTACATATAATTAAATTGTAATTATAATTTCAGTGAGATGACTTCTATGAAGGAAACAAGGCTGGGTGGGGACCAATGTTGCCTCTCCTCCATCCTTTCCTAGCAGTCTGGCTATGAGGTCGCTTGGATCCTGAAACTGTCCTCGTGCCTCGATTCCTCCATAGGCTCCATTTCAATAGAGGGGTGTGGTTTTTATTTTTTATTTTTATTTTATTTTTTGAGACGGAGTTCGGCTCTTGTCACCCAGGCTGGAGTGCAATAGCGAAATCTCAGCTCACTGCAACCTCTGCCTCCCGGGTTCAAGCGATTCTCCTGCCTCGGTCTCCCAACTAGCTGGGATTACAGGCGTGTGCCACCACGCCTGGCTAATTTTTGTATTTTTAGTAGAGACAGGGTTTCATCATGTTGGCCAGGCTGGTTTCGAAGTCCTGACCTCAAGTAATCCACCCGCCTCGGCATCCCAAAGTGCTGGGATTACAAGCGTGAGCCACCTCGCCCGGCTCGGGTGTGGTTTTTAAACAAGCACTTTTTAAATGTCTATCTCTAGTTCAGTCTTGGGGACACTGCTCTCACTCCTCCATCGGGTCTGCTTTCCTCAACATCTGTTTGTCAGGCTTTGCTCCTTCTTGGGTCGGTTGCCCTTTCATTCTGTACCTTTCCTCTGACGTGTGCTGTCTCTGGGTCATGGGCTGTCTGACTCCTCGCTGGCTCCTGGGAGGTATGGGAGGGGCAGTGTGGAATGTCTTCTGGCCTGTTTTCTGCAAACACGAGGCAGTGGAGGCCTTTTTGCAGGGGGCAGCCAACACCATCATTGAGGCTTTTGGGTGGAGGCCCATCCTGCTCCTGGCACAGCACTCCGGCCAGGGGGCTTACAATCAGGGCCCTCTTGAGAGGTAACCAACACCCCACCCCTGCTGCTGCCTGGCCCAGGGGAAATGGGGGTGTGGAGGGAGGCCAAGGGGCCACCGAAGAGTAGCTGGCCATGGTGGGCTTCCTCTCAGTTTCCAGTCCAAAGAGTCCCTGCTTTCCAACGCTGTGTGTGCGTGTGTGTATACACTCCCAAACTTTATATTTAAAAGAAACTATATTTTGGCTGAGCGGGGTGACTCATGCCTGTGATCCCAGCACTTTGGGAGGCCAAGGTGGGTGGATTCCTTGAGTCCAGGAGTTCAAGACCAGCCTGGTGATCTGCCTGCCTCGACTTCCCAAAGTGCTGGGATTACAGGCGTGAGCCACTGCACCTGGCCTAATAAACTTCATTTTATTTTATTTTTTATTTTTTTATTTTTTTTGAGATGCAGTCTCGCTCTGTCGCCCAGGCTGGAGTGCAATGGTGCGATCTCAGCTCACTGCAACCTCTGCCTCCCAGGTTCAAGCAATTCTCCTGCCTCAGCCTCCTGACTAGCTGGGATTACAGGTGCCCGCCACCATGCCCAGCTAATTTTTGTATTTTTAGTAGAGACAGGGTTTCACTATGTTGGCCAGACTGGTCTCGAACTCCTGAGCTCAGGTGATCTGCCCACCTCGGCCCTCCAAAGTGCTGGGATTACAGGCGTGAGCCACCATGCCCGGCCATAAACTTTATTTTTCAGAACAGCTTTATATTTACAGAAAAACTGTGATGATAGTTTAGAAAGTTCACATATATGCCACACCCAGTTTCCTTTATTTTAATATCTTATGATAATATGGTACATTTGTTGCCTTTGATGGGCCAATATTGATACACTATGATTAACGATGGTCCAGCTTTACTAGGCTTTCCTTAGCTTTACCTAATGTCCTTTTTCTGCTCCAGGACCCCTTCAAGACACCACATTACAAACGAAAATGTATTTTCTGTCATTTCTGGGACCACGGACAGGGTGGGGACACAACAGTATGTGCTCCTGGCTCGTCAACACCGTGAAGCTGGGTTTCTGGCTCCCCAGGGACTTGGGGGAGCACTTGGCAAGGGCGTCAGACTTGATTTCATGCATCCTGGGTGTCTGTTCCACTCCCAGGTCTTCTTCAGCATGTCTTCTGACTTGTCCCCTCTCTGGCCTCGGTTCCCTCATCTGGAAAATGAGGGCCTTGGTGAGTTTCCTCTGGATAGGCGGTGGCCTGGGGCAGAGGGAACTGGCAAGCTTGGTGTTGTCCTGAATGTGGAGCTGGGGCTCAGGGCGGCAGATCTCATGGAGTTCAACACAGGGGCAAAGGCTCCGATTTTGGAAGCTTTTTAATTCAAAGGCCAGGGGCCAGAGTCCTGCCCCAGCCTTGCTGTTAATTCCTCTGTGCCTCAGGCAAGGCGCTCCTCATCTCTGGGCCTCAGTGTCCTGATCTGTAAAGTGATGGCTGGTGGGATGGCTTCTGAGGACCCTTCTGGCTGGGAACAAAGCAGGCTGCCCTGGGAGCAATGAGTCTTCTCCCAAGGGTGCAAGCTGGGCCGGGAGGCCTGCTGGGTGTGGCAAGGGGTGATGGCCATGGTGGCATGTGGGTCCCCCTGCTGATGGAAAATCTGGCCTCTGTGTCCACCTTTCCCGTGGCTAATTCAGGGGATGGTGGCTGGCGGCCACAGGACACCCATGCCTTCCTTCCGGGCACACTCAGGACTGCCTTTGGCCCTGAGCTAAGGAAGGCCTGCCAAGTGTACCAAACCCTGGGCCATGGACTTCCATGGGAGGCACAGAAGTGCGCCCTCACTGTGTGCCCGCCCGTGGCAGCTCTGGCTGATGTGTCAGTCAGCTCCCAGGCAGCTGCCAGCGGAGGCCAGGCTCTGGCCCCTAGGCACAGCAGGTCCACCCTCCAAAGCTCCAAGGGAGTGGGAGAAGGAACAAGAGGCATCACTGAGAAGGTGAAGATGAGGCGCCCTGTGCCCTTACCTCCCCAAAACCAGACTTTCCATTTGAGAACATTCAGGTTCTTCCTTGTTTCCGAGCCTTTGCGTCTGCTGTTCCGCCTACCACCAATGCCTTTCCCTTTTCTAGCTGTTGAACTCCTACCCACCCCTCAAGGCCCAATGCAAAAGTCCCTTCTACTGGATCCTAGCTGCTTCAGGGCCTACCTGTGTCATGGCACGTATCACCCTGAATTATAACAGCCACTTCTGTACCTGTGTCCCTATCCAGAACTCAAGTTCTCTGAAGGCAGGAGTGGGTCTGACTCATCCCTGTGAGGTTGCTGCAGACGCATTATCTCCCCTTTGCATTATTGGTGAAAGGGGCGGGTGGAGGAAGGGAGGATTGCTGCACGAACCTTTCCTCAGCGCCTGTTTACTGGCACCGTCGCATCCATTCCACGCCGATCCTCCGCAGTCCCTGTATCCTGCCAGCCGCTCCTCCGTGGGGCAGGGGCGGCGCGAGCCACAGGGGCGTGCCCGCGAGCGGGTCGGGGCTGCGGAGAGAACGGGCCGGGGTAAAAACCCGACGGCTGCCCACGGGTGGGCGGGGCGCGCAGAGCCGGTGGGAGGCCGTGGTGGCAGCAGTCGCCCCCGCGCATCGAGGGACCCAGGGACTCGCGCAGATGGCATGCGGCCACCTCGGTCCTGCCGGGGAGCCCCATTTCCAACCGAGGCAACTGAGGTTCCCAAAGCGCCAGCTACCCGCCGGGGTCTGGAGGGCGCCGGGGCCTGGCCGCCCCGCCCAGCCAGAGGTGCCCCGCCCCAAGCCTGGCGCACCTGGCCCCGCCCCGCCGGGACCCCGCCCCTGCCCCCGCCCCCTGCCCTGATCAGAGCTGGTTCCGCGCCGCCGCCGCCGCGACAGGTGCAGCAGAGCCGAGCCTGCCGCGCTCCGAACGGCGCCTCCCGCCCCACCATGGGCAACAGTGCGAGCCGCAGCGACTTCGAGTGGGTCTACACCGACCAGCCGCACACGCAGCGGCGCAAGGAGATACTGGGTGAGCGCGGCGCGGGTCCCCCCACCCGGTGGGGACCGCCCCGTTGGCCCGTCTGGAGTCGCGTCGTGGGGTCGAGCACAGACGGGCCGCTCCAGCTCTGGCCCAAATTCCAGCGGGCGCTCCGCCATTGCCGCTCCCCTCCCCGGGGTCCCCGGCCGGCTCCCCGAGGGTCCCCCACCCTGGCCGGGTCTGAAACTCCCCGGGACCTGAGGATTCCGAGGACCCCAGTACGGGTCCGAGCGCCAGGGAGCGTGTCCCAGCTGCCTCGCGAGCCACTCCCCGGGCCGCGGCCGGGGCTCTGGGATGCTGGGACGCGAGGGCGCAGGGGCGGCCGCGAGGGCCTGCTGGACGCCCAGGATGCTGGGACGCGAGGATGCAGGGGCGGCCCCGGGACGCGCTACGAGGCGCACGCGCTCCCTGGGGCGGAGGCAGCTTGCGCGCTGCGGGGCCTCCACCCGCAGTCACTGGGCGCCTGCTGCGCTCAGAGCCCCTGGGTCCCGCGGCCACAGGCGCCCCAGGCTGAAGTTCAGGGCGGATGAGCGCCGGGAAGCGAGCAAACGCGAATGAGAGGCGCGCGTGTTTTCTTTGAAAAAAGCAAAGATTGTACTAAAGAATCCTTCTATTCTGGCATGTCGCTTATTATGTAGTGGCTGTTTTCCTTGTTGCTTCGTGTCCTCTGCGAGGAGGGCATCTTTACCCACTCGGAGTCACTCTCGTTCATGCCAGAGGCCCCATCCAACCCACAAGCAAGGTGGCCCCGGTGAGTCGTCCTTGGCCCGGGCTTACGGAGTTAAAGGGCCTGCGTCTGGAGAGTGGCTTTTGCCCAGATGCTTTTGCCCAAATCGCCACAGGCTGAGACAGGCCCGCCCCTCCCGCTTCCACGCCGGGAGGCACCCCTGCCTAAGTCAGCACCGCGCGTTGGCACACTTTGTAATCTTCAGTCAGATCGGGGAAACAAGACTATTCACTGTGGCTTTAATTTGCACTTATTTGATGGATGGTTTCACATTTTAATCGGGCGTTTTGTTTAATTTAATTAATTTATTTAGAGACAGAGTCTCGCGATCTCGGCTCACTGCGACCCCCGCCTCCCAGGTTCAAGCGATTCTCCTGCCTCAGCCTTCTGAGTAGCTGGGATTACAGGCACCTGCCACCACACCCGGCTAATTTTTGTATTTGTAGTAGAGATGGAGTTTCACCATGTTGGCTAGGCGTGATCTTAGCTCACTGCAACCTCTGCCCCCTGGGCTCAACTGATCCTCCTACCTCAGCCGCCTGAGTAGTTGAGACTACAGGTGTGTACCACTATGCCCGGCTATTTTTTTGTATTTTTACTAGAGACAGGGTCTTGCCATGTTGCCCAGGCTGGTCTCAAACTTCTGAGCTCGAGGGGTCCACCCATCTCAGCCTCCCAAAGTGTTGGGACTACACGCATGAGTCATGAGCCACCATGCCTGGCCTGAACAACTTTTTTTTTTTTTGAGATGAAGTCTTGCTCTGTCGCCCAGGCTGGAGTGCAGTGGTGCGATCTCCACTCACTGCAACCTCTGCCTCCCAGGTTCAAGCGATTCTCCTGCCTCAGCCTCCCGAGTAGCTGGGACTACAGGCGAGTGGCACCACGCCCAGCTAATTTTTGTATTTGTAGTAGAGATGGGGTTTCACCATGTTGGCCAGGCTGGTCTCAAACTCCTGACGTCAGGTGATTCACCCGCCTCTGCCTCCCAAACTGTTGGGATTACAGGTGTGAGCCACTGCGCCCAGCCAACTTTTTCTTTCTTCCTCTTTTTTTAATCTCATGGCAGCATACTGAGATAACATGACTTTTAAATGTTTGAAACCCAAGATACATTGGGTGGCTAGCCTGTGACTGCATCCCGGGGTAGCTGGGGCCTCAGGAGCTGGAAGCCTCTGTGTGGGTTTGTGACTGCTATGGTTTCTCCTGGGAGGTGAGCTGCAGCCCAGCGCCGTCTGGTCCCAGCAGTGGTAGCTGCCTCCTGTATGCTGTGGAACTCCTGGGGAGGGCCGGGAGGAACCTTGGGGGTCATCTGACCCTCCCTCCCTGCTCATCACGTGAACAGGGCAGGTGTCCTGGCTACTGCCCCTCAGCAGGTCTGAGGTGGGGCTGAGGCTGCAGCAGGGGCTTCCTTGGCCCTGTTTGCGTTTCTGTCCCCTCCCCTGGCTATCCCCAGCTTCACTTCACAGGACTCATTGGGTATCTGGCCCCATGTGGAAAAGACAAGAGGCACATGGCAGCCAGTGTCCTGGTCCCTAGGAGCTGGTATCCATAGAATAGGAGCTGGGCCTACCCCAGGGCCATCTGGGGGGACCCAGACACTCTGGGCTGTGGCCTCACTTTCCCAATCTGCAAAACGGGCAGTCGTCCTACCAGGCAGAGTAGGTGTGAGGATGAGATGATACCTCAGCTGGGAAAGTGCCCGGGGTGGTAGCTGGCTCTCCAGGACATGGGGAAGGAGCTCTCTCTAAAGAGGGAAGCCACAGGCCCTGGAACCAATCCAGGAGGCTTTCTGGAGGGGGTGGCTAGGAAGGTTGAAAGACTTGGAAGGGGGAGAGGCACCTGGGGCCAGGGCTTGGGGAGCACAAGTCTTCAGGGCTGGCTCTCCAGCTTGGCCCACGCTCCTTTTCCTGCGGGGAGGAAGCAGGGGCTTCCTTTCCACCTGTTGTTTTCAGCTAATAAACTTGGAATGTGCCATTCCCTCCCTCCCTGGCACTGGCACAAGCTGTTCCCCAGGTGAATGTCCCTCCTCCCTGCTCTGCCGGGCTCTGTCTTGCTTAGCCTTGCTCGCTCAGTTCAGTCCCACCTCCTGCAGAAAGCCCCTCCACTGCTCCCAGACCTGGCCCAGCTGGATGGGGACCCCTCCTCTGGGTTCCCCTCCATGGCTCCAAGCCCTCTGGGCTCTGGGCTCTGGGCTCTTTAGGGCACAGTTGAAGAGCTTGGCTGTGGAGCTGAACTCCTGGCAAGGACCCTGACACCCACTTATTAGCCATGGGTGAGTCTGTAAACAGATGAAGGAGTTGGGACCTGGGCAAATTAAAAGGGGTTAATAAATCATACCTTCCTAATGGGGCTGTTGGGCAGATTAAATGAGGTGATATGTAAAGTGCTTATTCCAGGACTTGATGAGTATCAGCTGCGATGATAATGATTAATGTCTCAGAGATAGACCTGGCAAGGCCTGTCATTTCCCTAAGAACAGGGAATACTCTCTGCTTCCTCTATGCCTATGCTATTCCCAGTCCTCGGAGAAATGCTCTGTGTAACTGCCAGCATCTCTTTATAGAAGAGGCAGGAGTGAGGCTGAGAGAGGGGAAGCAACTTGTCCAGGAACACACAGGCCAGGCTGGTGCTCAGGCAGCCTCCTGCCCCACCCAGCTGGCTCCTGCAGCCTATGCCAAGCTCCTGGGTGCCCAGGGATGTTCAATAAAGATCATAATCTGACAGTCAGAATCCAGGAAGTCCGTGCAAAGATCTGGCTCCAGGAGCTCTGTGGGTTGGGGCCAAAGTCCATCTCCAGCTCCTGCCTGGGAGGGGGGACATGCTCCCCAGAACATAACTTCCTAAGAAAGTGGGGTCTCCTAGGCCAGGGCTGAGGCTCCCTGACCTGAAAGGGCAGGACCAGAGCCAGCGAGACTGGCCCCATCAGAGACCCAGCCAGGCGTGGCCGGTGGAGTAAGAGGCAAGCTCTGGGTTTGTTTTTTTTTGAAAATGAATAGCTTTGTAATTGTGTTTGTTTTTAAATTATGAAAGCAGGGCACACATGGTAATACAAAAATTCAAATAAAGAAAAACAAAAGAGGAAATCCCGGAAGCGAGACTGCTGGCTGTTGCTGGATTATTTGCTTCAGAAAGGCCGGGGCTGGGGCTCTGTCAGTGGTAACTGGTAAAATCCAGGACCAAACTGCCAGAGCCACAAGGGGAACTTGGGGCTCCATCTCCCAGCCACGGAGCTGCTCGGCTGCAGGGTAGCCCTATCTCTGTAACGTACGGGGGCCTGGCTGCTCCCAGACCCTCAGTATATATTTGTCACCGGAAATGAAAGGCAGGTTTAGTGAGCAGCTGATAAGGTGGACACGTGCCACACCTTCCAGATCCAACTAGGTCCTGAGGTGCCTCCCGCACTGGACAGGGTCAGGCTTGTCTCTTGGCACAAAACCTCAGGTGGCAGGGATGGAAGCTGTGGGTAGGTGGCTTCCCAGAGCATTAGGCCAGAGCTGGGAGGAAGAAGTTTAGGAAGGAGGGGATTAGGAGGGCTTTGCTGCCTTTGTGAGGAGAGGCTTGTCCCAGGTCGGGTTACTCAGCTGTGGATGGGTCGGGGAAAGGCCACGTTGTGTGGAAGCATTTCCTGCTGTGGCCACCAGGTGGCATCGTCAACCCTGAGCAGGTTTGTGGTGGAACAGGGAGCTGGGAAGCAGGTGGCGGCAGAGGTGGAATGTTGGAGTGATGATGGGCAGTGACAGGGGCACCTCCCATGTGGCCAGTGAGTAACTGTCATATGATGGCATTTGGCCTCCCTGGGAAGGTGATACAGCAGGTCTCCCTAGATGTTGCCAGAGCCAGGGCTTGGGGGCTCACTGGGGCCCAGTGCGGAAGAGATAAGAGGCCCCTTTGCTTTTGGGAGCCCTGCTGGGGACAAGACAAAAGTGACTTTATTGGCAGCCAGTCAGGAGGGGCAGGGGTGGAGTGGCCTGCAACTGGGAGTAGGGGTCTGACATGGGGTGGTCCCTGTCTCTGCTACTCTTGGAGGCAAGGGCACAGCAGCCTCTGTGGCCTGGCTGCCTGTTTCTGATGCAGTTCCTCTGCTCAATGACTCAGCAGATTTGTAAGGAGAATTTCTGGGCAAAAGCTGTAACCCATCAGAGTCGCACCAGGGTGATGCAACTGTCCTGTGGGTGTAGGGGGCTTTGGGCTGGCCTCCCTTCAGCAGGCCCTGCCTCTGGCTCTGCCCTTTGGCATTTGATGAGTGAGCCTGCTAACTGGTATAAGTGTGCAGACGTTTCACACCTTGGCACCTGCTGCCTCTTCTTCCCCATGGGCCCTTAGGGAAGACCCCACCTCCATGTGCTCCCAGCCACAGAGGCTGTCAGAGCAGATGCCTTACAGATGGAGACTGAGGAGACAGGTCCAGAGAGGGACAGGGGCTTGCCCAAGGGCACACAGGAGTCTGACTGAACCTGATCCATGATTTTTTTTTTTTTTTTTTTTTTTTTGAGACGCTTTGTTGCCAGGCTGGAGTCCAGTGGTGTGATTTTGGCTCACTGCAACCTCTGCCTCCCAGGTTCAAGCAATTCTCCTGCCTCAGCCTCCCAAGTAGCTGGGACTACAGGCGCATGCCACCTTGTCCAGCTAATTTTTGTATTTTTAGTAGAGGCGGGGTTTCACCATGTTGGCCAGGCTGGTTTTGAACTCCTGACCTCAAGTGATCTGCCTGTCTCAGCCTCCCAAAGTGCTGGGATTACAGGTGTGAGCCACTGCGCCCAGCCCTGATCCAGGATTTTCTCTGGGTGCTTTGTGGCAGTGTAGCCAAGCACTAGATCGGTGCTGATGGAGTCCGAGTCCACATTGGGGCCTTGCTCACCATTGTGCAGGCCTGGAGTCGGGGGTCCTGAGTTCAACTCTTGGCTTGGTCAGCCTTGCTGCACCTTGGTGGGCCCTTCTTTGTGCCTCCCTGGACCTCAGACCCTTCCTTTCTGTGTCCTGCCTGGACAGGGTGACTTCTAGCAACAGCTGTTGTTAATGGCCACCTGCCCAGATGCCTCGTGCCTCACTTGGGGCCACTGATGGAAGCCGTCTGTGTGGGTCTGTGTATCTTGGTTCCAGGTGGCTGTGCACGTCGGGCTCTGTGCTGCCCCACGGAGCAGAGAGCCCTCAAGGCACATGTGTCGCCCAGCTACTCCTGCCATCCAGGCTGGAGGTCTGGAAGGGCAGAGTCACACCTGAGGTCAGCTGAATGCCCACAGCAGGACAGAGCTCCCAGGCTGCGCCAGGTTTGGGTGTCTAGCCAGAGCCCATGCAGGCCCGCAATTCCTCATGGGGCTGCCAGGGAGCTGTGTCTCTCCTTGTCCTTCTCTGCCTTGGGCATTCCCCCTCTCTTGTGGCCCAGAGAAGATGGGGCCCAAGGCCATGGAACCCATTGACTCCCACTCCCCAGCCCCACCCATTCTCCCTGTCCCCCTTTCTTTGAAAAGGCCCTGGAAGAGGCCCTGTATTAGTGTTCTCCAGAGAGACAGAACTGATAGGATCTATCTATGTATCTCTCTCTCTCATCCATCCATCTATCTATCTATCTATCTATCTATCTATCTATCTATCTATCTATCTATCTAATCTATCTGTTTTTGCCATTACTGTCACCCAGGCTGGAGTGCAGTGGTGCAACTGCGGCTCACTGTAGCCCCGAACTCCTGGGCTCAAGTGATCTTCCCACCTCAGCCTCCCAAGTAGCTGGGACCACAGGCCCACACCACCACACCTGGCTGATTTTTAAACTTTTTGCATAATAAGGCCTTGCTATATTGCCCAGGCTGATCCTGACCTTCTGGGCTCAAGGAAACCTCCTGCCTCAGCCTCCCAAATTGCTGGGATTACAGTGTAAGCCACCATGCTTGGCTCAATTGATCTATCGATCTATCTATCTTCCTTCCTTCCTTTCCCTCCCTCCCTCCCTTCCTTCTTTCCTTCCATTCATCCATCCATCCATCCATCCATCCATCCAAAGAGGGGATTTATTAGGGGAATTGGCTCATGTGATTATGGAGGCTGTAAAGTCCCATGACAGACTGTCTGCAAGCTGGAGACCCAGGGGTGGCAGTAGGGGTAGCATGGTTCAGTCTGAGTCTGAGGGCCTCAGAACCAGGGAACTCGATGGTGGAACCCTCAGTATGATACTGAAGGCCTGAAAGCGGGTGGAGGGTGCTGGTGTAGTTCCTGGAGTCCAAAGGCTGGAGTTTTGATATCCAAGGACTAGAGAAGCGTGTGTTGCAGCTCCAAGAGAGGGAAGCGGTGGGAGACGGAGAGAGGGATGGGAGGAGAGAGGGAGGGAAAGACAGGAGGGAGACCCTTGCTTTTGCCTTTTTGTTCTATCGGGGCCCTAGCTGATTGGATGGTGCTGGCCCACATTGTGGGCGGGCCTTCCTCACTCAGTCCACTTACCCTCTGCCAGTCTGGAAACACCTTGACAGACACCCAGAAATAACGCTCCATAGCTCTCGAGGAGTTCCTGAGTCCCCCTGGAACCCAGCTCCAGTGCCCCTTGCCTTCTCCATGATGCCCACCCTGGCATCTCCTTCCCGTCCTGCCGTCCTCTGGTGCCTTCCTGTCGCCCTCCCTGCCCCATGCCCTGGGCGGACCCACCCTCGCTACCTCATCTCACCCTCGCCTTGCCTCGGGCTGTGCTGGAACGGCTCCTGCTGAGACGCCATGACCTGGCTAAGTCCAGGGACACCTGCTCTCTCTTCTTGCCCCTGAACCTCTGTGACCCCTGGCAGCTGACCACCTCCAAGCCCTGGCTTCAGTTACGACTCTGTCCTGACCGCACCCAGGGTGACCTCAGCCACGACCCACTCCTGCACATCCAGTCTGCATGGCGTGGTCCCAAGTGTTCCTGGCATGTCCCCACTCCCACTCCCGCAGGGACCTGGGTGCTCTGCAGCTGAAGATGGTAGATCTTTGCAATCTTTGCAAAAAGCGTGGGTTGTTTTCTCCTGGCAAGGAGTCAGTCAGCTGACCTTGGGTGGGTGCAAAGTAGACCCACTCCTAAGACAGGGCTTCTGGGGGCCCACTGGAGGCTGGGGTGTTCAGTGAGGCCTTTCTGCCCAGTGGGTTGGGACTCCCAGCCTGTGCCACCTCTGGAACTCCTTGGGTGCAAAGCTCTAGCAGCTGCTGTTTTCAGAACTGTCATGGGGCTCCTGCTCTAGCAAAGCTTCTCTGGGCCTCAGGCCTTTGGCAGGAGCCCCCTGTACCCGCAGTGTGGGTGTCTCGGGCTCCCTGAGTGCCATTCTCTGCTCATTCAGCTCCTTGGGGGTCCCTCAGCCACGTGCTGCAGTCCAGCAGGTGCCTGCAGGCAGGTGAGGTGACCTGGGGCTCCCTGCATCTGTTCCCTCCTTGAGTCGCACCCTGCACTGCCTGTGCTCAGCTGCCTCGTGCACTGCTCAGTTTTCAGTTACTTCCAGCTCCCAAGCCTGCAAGCTTCGGGCCTGCTCTTGTTGAAACAAGCCAGGGCCAGGCCATCGCCCCAAGACCAGCTTTTACTCTTCGATCAGAGCACTTCCTTTAATGACAATAGTACCAGCTTGTGCCTATTGAGCGCTGGCACCCCCAGGGCTCAGACTATCGTGCTGGCCTCTCCACAGCCTGACGGGCATAGAGGAATGGTGTCCCCATTTCCCAGATGGGAAGATGCAGGCTGGTGGGGCCCCTGCTATTGGCCAGGTGATGGCTGGGGTTGGGCCCCTGAGGTTTGTTGGGACCTGCCTGCACTAGGCCTCTTGCCAGATGCGCCACACTGGAAACAGCCCAGAGTCCACTCAGAGGGGACTTAGGGGCATGCCTGTTGGATGGGCCAGCCCAGTGGCTGTTTCTGGGGTCCCAGTGGCTCTGGAGGCCCCAGCACACCTATGGGAGACAGGAGCAGCCCATAGCTGGGGCCGGGTGAGGGGCTGGCGGGGTGGGCGCTGCTGTCCTTCTGTGTGCAGGTTTCTCCTCTCTCCGGTGGTCCACAGTGGAGCCCCTGAGGGAAGGCTGGGGCTTGGAGGGGCAGCTGAGTCCTAGGAGGTGCTGAGGAAAGCGGGAAGGGCACGGGGCTCCCTGAAAGTGGGCTGCACAGGGCACGGGGAGGGACCCTGAGGGTGCACCCCACAGGCAGAACTTAGTATCTCTGTTCAGCATATGGGGAAAGTGAGGCCCATTCTCCAAGGTCAGGGCTGCCAGGCTCTGTTGTGGCTCTCGCCTCTGAGGGGTGCAGGAGTGACTGATGCTTCCCTGCACCCAAGAGCTGGAGGCCTGGGCTGGCCACCCCAGAGCTGCCTGCTTGTGGCTCACCTGGCACAGGTGTGGTCTGCCCCTCCCTCTTGCCCCAAGGTTTGGTCTCCTTCCAAGGGGAAGCAGTGGATGGTTGCCTGTAGAATGGGGGATGGGGGGGTTGGGGTGGGAGTGGGGCTGGAGCTGGCCAGCCCCCAGGTGGGTTGGCTACTGCCCGGCGGGCAGGGGCGTCCCTGGGTAAGAGGGAGGCAGTGGGCAGTGGTGCCTTGGGACCTGCAGTCTCAGCCTACATCCAGACACACAAAGGGCACTTTGCATGCGACTTCCTTGGCCCTGCGCCTGGGCCAGAGCCTTCCTGAGTGGGAGCTGCCAGCAGGTCCTCCTTGCCCTGCCTGACAGAAGACATTGCTTCCCTGCCTGGGACCACTTTGCTGCGGGCGCTGGGCCCCCACCTCCTGGCTGAGGCCCCCCCTGTGCTTGAGTACACAGACAGCACTGAGGCACAGCCTCTGAATCGTCCCCGCTGGCCCAGACCTGCTGGGTGGGAACAAGCTGGGATGAGGCCTGGCTCGGGGAGCAGCAGGGCCCATCTGCCAGCGTGGGCCGCAGGTGCCCCTGCTGGAGTCCCGCCCTCTGAGTCTGGTGGGATAAGGCTCGGCTAGGGTGGGGGCCAGCGGGCCCTCGAGGGACAGGGCCTGTGTGCAGGGGTAAAGGGACCAGCGAGGTTTGCTGGCCACTCCCACCTTCTCACCCCTCGGCCACTGCAGTGGGAGCGGAGGAGGGCGGGGTGCAGCCCCACTGAGCAGGGCCTCACACCTCCCTGTCTTCCTTGCAGCCAAGTACCCGGCCATCAAGGCCCTGATGCGGCCGGACCCGCGCCTCAAGTGGGCGGTGCTGGCGCTGGTGCTGGTGCAGCTGCTGGCCTGCTGGCTGGTGCGCGGGCTGGCCTGGCGCTGGCTGCTGTTCTGGGCCTACGCCTTTGGAGGCTGCGTGAACCACTCGCTGACGCTGGCCATCCACGACATCTCGCACAACGCGGCCTTTGGCACGGGCTGTGCGGCGCGCAACCGCTGGCTGGCCGTGTTTGCCAATCTGCCCGTGGGTGTGCCCTACGCCGCCTCCTTCAAGAAGTACCACGTGGACCACCACCGCTACCTGGGCGGCGATGGGCTGGACGTGGACGTGCCCACGCGTCTGGAGGGCTGGTTCTTCTGCACACCCGCCCGCAAGCTGCTCTGGCTGGTGCTGCAGCCCTTCTTCTACTCACTGCGGCCGCTCTGCGTCCACCCCAAGGCTGTGACCCGCATGGAGGTGCTCAACACGCTGGTGCAGCTGGCGGCCGACGTGGCCATCTTTGCCCTCTGGGGGCTCAAGCCCGTGGTCTACCTGCTGGCCAGCTCCTTCCTGGGCCTGGGCCTGCACCCCATCTCGGGCCACTTCGTGGCCGAGCACTACATGTTCCTCAAGGGCCACGAGACCTACTCCTATTACGGGCCCCTCAACTGGATCACCTTCAATGTGGGCTACCACGTGGAGCACCACGACTTCCCCAGCATCCCGGGCTACAGCCTGCCGCTGGTATGTGGCTGGGGTGGCAGGGCTGCGGCGGGGCAGGGCTGCGCAGCCATCGGAGGAGGTGGGGGCCCGGGAAGGGCCTTGGGCCATGCCTAGCAGCCTCCCTCTTCTTGTGCTGGTCATGGCATGGCCACTCGCACTTGTCCCCAGGGCAGGAGGAAAGGCCACACAACACAGGCGAGTCCTCTGCTGGAGGCTGAAGCAAATTCAGGGAGGTGGGGTCTGAGAGGCATTTCACAGTCCAGGCTGCTTGAGGCCGCCATGATACTGACGGGGTGTCTTCCTTGAAGAGGAGCGGCATTAGCAACACTGCACAGGAAGCACCATCCTTCCCATCTGCAGTCTCTTTCCCTGCTCATTCCTTGTCATCACCCTGTGACCCTCCAGGGGACAGAGAGAACAGGGTGGGCCTTGCCCTTCGCAGCTCAAGGGGCTTGGGCAGAGCTGATGGGGAGCGGAAGCCCCAGGTATGGGCACCTCTACCTTAGGAGACTGGGAGCTGGAGAATTCCTGAATGAGAAAGGAGGAAGGGGAAGGGGGAGGAGAAGCCGTCCCTCAGCCACTGCCAGCCTGCGCCTTGGTAGCCTCTGGCTGCCTGGAAAGAGCTGGAGTTACCTGTGGCAAAGAGGGCGGGAGGAGGTGGCACTGGGGAGGTGTTCGAGCACCTGAGCGCACGCCTCTGTGTGCACCGGGGTGTGCACGTTGTCTTGTGTGTGAGCATGTTTGCCCTGGGATTATGTGTGGGTGCCTGCCCACGTGCGCAGGTATTTGCATGTGTGCCTGGGCGTGTGCACACGCATCTGCGTGTGGTTATGTGTGAGCGCTTACCTGGTTGTGCAGGTGTTTGTGCACACATCCCTGTATGCGTGTGTGTGCACCCTGGCCTGTGTGACTCTGGAATCCCTCAGACCAAATTCCAAGCCTGGGCCATGGCCTGTGCCCTCCATTCCGGCTGGCAGTACCAAGGCGGCGCCCTGCACCAGGGACCATCTCACTTGAACCTCACCACAGCCCAGGAGGCAGCTGCCTCCTCATCCATTATCCCTGTTGTATAGAGAAGAAGGCAGAGGCACAGGGGGAGACGTGCCCGCCTCAGGAGGTGACGGGGCAGAGGGGAGACGTGCCCGCCTCAGGAGGTGACGGGGCGGAGGGCAGAAATGCCCGCCTCAGGAGGTGACGGGACGGAGGGGAGAGGTGCCCGCCTCAGGAGGTGACGGGGCGGAGGGGAGAGGTGCCCGCCTCAGGAGGTGACGGGGCGGAGGGGAGAGGTGCCCGCCTCAGGAGGTGACGGGGCGGAGGGGAGAGGTGCCTGCCTCAGGAGGTGGCAGAGCAAGAATCCAGACCCAAGTTGGCGAGAGTGCCTGCTGTGGGCCACGAGCCTTTGCCTCTCCTGGGCAAAGTGAGAGGTTCTGGGTGCCTGGTGCTGGCCCCGCTGTCCTGGTTTGCGGCCAGGCTCCCTGCGTCCTGAGAGCATCCTTAGGAGGTGACAGGGCGAAGAGGGGGCAGGAAGGGCATCCCTGTGATGGGAGCTGGGCCAAGGCTGCATGCTGTTGAGCAGTGGGGCGGCGTGGTGGTGGCGCAGTTGCGGGCGCTGAAGCTGGGAGCACTTCTTGGAGGAAGTGGGTGGGGGTGTCTGTGTAGAGCAAAGGCTGGAGGGGACAGCAGGTGCTCAAGAGGCCCTTGGAACGTCACAAGCAGTGAGGCTGGCCGAGGCCGAGGTTGGCGGGTCACAGGGCTGAGATGCATGGGTGTGACACTGTGGTCTGGCAGGACTCAGGCGGGCACTCAGCACTGCGCAGGCGCTGCGGGAGAACCCCCCCCGAGGGCCCACCACCCCAGCAGTGGGGTCTGCTTGGTCAGAAGGCGGGGCTGAGTGGAGTGGTGCAATGAATTCTGCAACTACCACTTGGGGCAGGTGCTCTGAGCTGAGCCCGTGGGTGCCTCTGCCACAGCATCCTGGGCGCAGCTCAGGCCACCAGGCCCTCCAGCAGCCAGCACCAGCCTTCTGGGCACCCAGGAAGTGGTGGGTGGCAGGGAGGACCAGAGGGGTGGCCTTGTGTTTGGCCAAGCTGGACATGGGCACCCCAGAGGCGACGGTGTGTGTGCATTATGTACACCCGTGTGTACGTGCGCAAAAACGTTTGTACATGAATATGCGTATGCATGCCCGCTGTGTGTGCTCAGGTGTCTGCGTGTGTGCTCGCGGGTGCGGCCCCGAGGAGAACCAGCCCCTGAGCCCCGCCTTCCTCTCTACAGGTGCGGAAGATCGCGCCTGAGTACTACGACCACCTGCCGCAGCACCACTCCTGGGTGAAGGTGCTCTGGGATTTTGTGTTTGAGGACTCCCTGGGGCCCTATGCCAGGGTGAAGCGGGTGTACAGGCTGGCAAAGGACGGCCTGTGAGCCCGGGCTGCCTCCTGGTGGCGGCCATTTTCCCCCACCGGCCCCTCGGCCTCGCACCCCAGCACTGAGAAGCTGCATTTCCTTCCTGTGCTCTGGACTGCTGTCCTTGTCCCCGAGGAGTGTCCCGCGCAGCCACACCTGGCGACAGCAGTGTGGGCTGCAGGGCTGCGTCTGCACGTGGACTTGCCCTGGACCTTGAGTGTGGCCCTCCCTTTCTGGGCCTCCCCGGGTGAGGCCTGGCCCTGCCCCACCATGACCTGGGTGCTCTGAGCCCACGGTTCCCAGGGAGCTGACTTCTCTGGGGTGCCTGTGCCCTATATTAAACCCGGCGTTTGTTTCACAGCCCATGGATTGTGCTTCTGAGGGGGTGGTCTGGGCTTTAGCCTGGCCCCAGGGAATGGGGCGCTGGGCCGCCCCGATGGATGGAGCTTGAGGCCTGAGTGCCACTTCCTCCAGGCCAGGCCCAGGTCCTGCTGTGCACTCCTGGCTCTTTGTGGGACGGTGGCTGCTGCTGGCAGTGCTCCCTGAGGGCCTGCCACTGTGGTGTGCACACACACTGAGGTGTGGACAGCAGAAAGCTCACTTTGGTCATCTGTGTGGCCCCAAATCCCTCTTAGCGGCCTGGGGATCCCACTGCTCCCTTGCCTGGCTGAGCCATACAGAGGCTGGCTCCCCCATCCCCCTGAGCCCACACCACCTGCCTCACCCCCACCCCTTGGGCCTGCTCACCACCTGCTCTCCGTATGCCCTCCCGCGGCAGGCAGCGTCCCTGAACCCAGAGAGGGTCTGTCCCCAACACCAGCTCGGAGGAGGGGCTGGAGGACCTCTGCCCAGATCTGGCACCCAAGGCCGGGGGCTGGCCAGGCAGGTGACTGTCCTGGTGAGCCACAGCTCAGAGGGATGTGGGCCGGGCAGCGTCCTGGGAGCCTGTGTGACGTGGGACATGTGTCGGTCCTTTCTACAGAAGGGCTGAGGGTGCAGCTGGGACCTAGGAGGTTGTCTTCTCCTGGAGGGCAGGGCTGGGTTGGGGTGGGGTGGGTCCTGATGTCCCAGAGGTGGGCAGGCAGCAGGAGGGGTGCCTGAGCGAGGCCCTCCCTGCCAGAGAGGGGTGGAGTGGGCCCACTGCAATCCAGCAGTGGATGCAGCTCCCACCACCACCTTGGGGAAGGTGGCCTCAGTCTCCAGGACTTAGGAATGGAGACTGAGGCTACAGTCAGGGTTTGAAGGCCTCTCCATGAGTGGGGTGCCGGGGGCTGTCCCTGCTGGCCTGGGAGATGCAGGTCTCCCCCGATACCTGGGAGTGGCCCCGCACAGTGCCGGCCTCCCATGTCCCTGAGTGGGCAGCCTGCTGAGTGGCGCAGGGAAGAGGCCTGAGCCCAGGACTTGTTCTGCAAAGGAAGTGCTGCTGGCCCCGGCACCAGGACTTTGAGCCGGGCAGCCCCTCCCTGTGCACACAGGCCCGCCCACAGGCTGAGGGGAACCCAGAGCACCCGCTCCTCCTGCTGTGCCTGAGGGGGCACCTCGTCCAGCACACTTTTCTGCAGACAGCGCAAAGGGGCATGTCCAGGCCTCACCCACAAACTGAAGGCTGGGCCCAGGGTTGGAGCATGGCTCCGAAGACAGTCCTTAGAGCTCTCCTGGGCATTCTACACGACTCCTGGCCTGGGGGGGAGTGGGGGCGGCAGGGAAGCAGGAGAGAGCAGCTCTGAGCTGTGGTCTGCAGGCCCTGGGTTAAAAGTGCCACCAGACCTAGGCGAAGCCACTCAGAGAGCGGAGCCTCCTAAGGGGCAGAGCCGTCATATTCCTGTTGCTAGGGCTGCCGGGAAGCCCAAGGACGTGCAGTGTGCTAGGAGCCGGCCCTTGAGATCAGCCACTGGGTCCCAGCAGGCAGTGCCGCTCCCTCCCCTGCCATGGCCCTCAGGGGCTGCTGGGCACACTGCTCTGTGGCTGCGGGAGGTTATGTGGGAGAACTGGGGTCATGAATGGTCACAGGATCTCAAGGCCTGCTTGTTGGTGGCCCTGGTTCCTTGAAGCTGAGGGTCAGAGCCTCTGTCTCTGGCTGTTGCCTCAGGGCAGGGGCCTGGGACAGCCCATTGCAGGCCAGGTGGTCCTCCCAGGAAACTTTGTGGGGCTGAGGAGAAGGCAAAGCTGCCTTTTGTTTGCCTGGTGCCTGCTAAGCCCCAAGTCCATCCCTCCTCTGAACAGGACGCTCACGGGGCCCTGCCCGTCAGAATGCACGCGGAGTCCTGTGAGGTTCGGGGGTGTGGGCTGCACTTAAGGACCATCTTCCTTCCTGAGGATCCCGTAGGGAGTTCCCTACAGGCAGGACCTGAAGCCCAGCCCCAGGATACCACCCCACCCTCCCGGGGCTTGGGAATGTTCTGAGCCCAGCTTCCTGTCGAAGACCGCCATCTTGCTCCTACGACTCCTGGTCACCGTGGTCCCGGGCCCTTCTCTGAAAAGGGGCATCCCCAGCCCGCAGCGTGATGGACCAATGCGAGGGCCTGAGCCAGAGAGTGCGGACAGTAAACGGTTTATTACTGTGTGGACACAGACACCGTGGTGCATGACAGTTTCAACACCATGAGCGCTGGGGACGGAGCTGTGCCTGGACAGCGCTGCGGTGCGTGGTGGCGCCACGCCGGGCCGGCTGTCACTGCCAGCTGAGGCGCTAACAGCGTCACCTGGGAGAAAACCTGGAAACTGTCTAATGAAGCAGGTGACTTAGGGGCGTCTCTCTAGAAACCCAAAGAAATGTACCTTAAATAAGCAAATATAAAACACAGAAAAGACGAGCAGACCTGGTGTTCTGTGTCAGGCAGAATCTAAAAAACCCAGGAGTTGTTGGTTTCCTCACTGTAATGTGTGATCGCAGGTCAGGACGTTTCACAGCAGTGCGCCCAGGCTCCTGTGCGTGCTCTGGTGCACTGGAGTCTGGGGCTGGCTGGGCTCCTGGCTGTCCTCTGTCACCGGATGGGCTCGACGAATCAGCGCAGCGAGGCCGGCCCCTTACGTGGTGCTGATCCCACTCAGCTCCTGCCTGATGGCTGCGGGACAGGTGGCGGCGACTCAGGTGCAGCCATGACCAGTGCAGCCCGGCTCCTCATCAGGGCCCCGCACCCCTGGTGTGAACCTGCCTGGTATGTGCCCCTGCTCCATCTCCTGGGAGCCCCACCCAGGCTTTGGCGTAGATCTCTGGGGTGATGACCAAAGGCTTTGGGTCTCATCTGCCATTCCTTCTGTGGCAGCCCCTGCTGCCACTGCCCTATTAGGGGAGGACCTGGTGTGGGGACAGAGGCCGGTGCCCTGCCTGTGGCCTCATTGCTGCTGAGGAGTGCTGGGCACCGGAACCCTGGTGTGAGGAGCTGCTCTGTGTGGGGACGCAGGGTCTTTGGAGGCTCTGGACAGATGGGTGTCCAGGTGCCGGGGGCCCGGGAGCCCTTCCCCCAACATAGTAGAGGCTGAGGCTCTGCCCTCCCAGCTCCTGCAGGGGTCAGCAGGAAATCTTGGCCCTGGACCCCAGGGACTGCCCTGGCTCTGCTCACTCCTCAGGAGAGGCAGGGTCCTCTCTTGTCTTCTTACCTCCCCCTGGCTTCCTCACCACCCCAAGCTAGTGCTCCAACCCCCGGCCTCCCAAATTTGGGCCTTTCCTTCCTTCCTCTGGTATCCGTTCTCTCCCAGACTCCCCCTCCTTTATGTCAACTCAGGCCTCTCCCTGGATGGACCTTGTTGGGCCAAGAGCCAACAGCCAGGAGAAGGTGGTGGGTGGTGGGGGCTGGGGGATGGGAGCTGCTTCTCAGAGCCCCTGGCATGGCCCATGCCTCCCGCCGGGCTCTCAGCCAGGGTGGGTTCTACCTGGGGCTGTACCCACAGCAGGTGGACTGGCTGTGGTAGGCCCTGGGTTTCTGACCCAGCTATGCCTGGGGCCGGACGGCACCCAGCAGTAAGGCGGTGTGACCAGTTGGCTGGGTGCCTGCCTATCGCCCAGGCTGCCTCATTCCCCTCATTTGTTAACTCCTTATCTCCCCAGCCCAGGCCTTTGGGGGAACTGGACAAACAGGAACTGAGTGCTCTCTGCTCAAACAAGGGTGGGCCGGCTGGGGGAGGAGGCCTGGGTCTTTGGGCTCTCACCTGCCTCTTCCCTCTGCCATCAGCCTCCACCCCTGTGCGCTTGTGGGACCCTTTGCCCAGGTCACTGTGATGCCCTGGGGGCCAGACCCAGCTACACACCCAGGTGGTCAGCCTTTATCTCCCTGGTTGGGGAGGTAGGTGGGGAGCTGGCACTGGCTGTGCTGCACAGCTCTGTCCCTACACTGAGTCTGCCCTGCCCAGACTCCCCCTTTTCCTCTGGCTGCAGATCTGAGCCAGAGCACTCAAAGGCTCTGGTGGAAACCGGAAGGACGGATGTGATGCACTGAGACCCACCCTGCTCTGGAGCCAGAGGCTGCTCCCCGCCTGTTCCCCAGCCCAGGGCCAGGCAGGCTGTGAACAAGCTCAGGCCTGGAAGGTGCTTCTGTAGTCCTTGGTCTCCCTGTACCCCCAGGAAGGCAGAGTGGTCCCCTCAGAACCCCAACACCAGTCACTGGAGGTGGCAGTATCAAGAAGGCAATATGAACCGCCAGGGGGTGGAATGACAGAAGCTCAGGTGGCTCCTCCAGACCTGGCTCTGGAACGATGCTGGGGTCTCCCCTCCATGCTCTTCCCACGTGGGTCTTCCAGGAAGGTGCTGGGGATGTGGAAGGTCAGATTCGGGTCTCATGCTACCAGGGAGCTACAAATTCTTAGGCAAGCCACTTAGCTTTCCTGAGCCTGTTTCCTCAACTAGAGACTGTAAGAAGAATGAAATCTCACAGGGCCCAGTGCAGTATGGGCTCCAGCTCAAAACTGGAGGCCCCCAGCCTGGGTGACAGGGACCCTTGTCCTGCAGCCCCACCTGGGTACCGCCCTCCCCCGCGGGGCTGCACTCACCGTCGATGATCTCGTCCTTCACCTTGTGGAGCTCTCTCACCACCTCCTCTAGGATCTCCTGTTGGGAGAGGAGTGTCCAGGTGAAGGGACAGGCAGTGGAGATGGAAAAGCCGGCCTGGGCTGGGCCATGTCCAAAGGGCTCGGGGCCTCCTGGGCCTCTCCAGAGTTGCATCTGTCACCCTTGTCTCCTCGTGGCCCCCTTCCCACGCTGAGCGGGGACGGCATGGGAGGCCTGGGAAAATCCTGCTGCCACCTCCCTCAGGTAGACGCCACTGAAACTAAGGGCTGCCTCGGGGCAGAAAGCCCCAGAGGCAGGCCTGAGGGAGATGCCCAGAAAGGTTGAGGGACGTCCTAGTTCTGGTGATGGCAGGGGCTGGGGACGAAGGACGGGCTTGGGCACCCACTTTCTGCCGTGGCTGCTCCCTGACTGGCCTTTTGGCAGCTACGTGTGGGCCCCCAGGGCTTGCCTGGCTGTGCTGGTCAGAGACGGTCCCCCGCCTGCTGGCTGCCCTCAGCCTCTGAGGGAAGGGCACAGGGCACGCTCACCTGCTTCATCCGGTCCAAGTCGAAGGCATCCAGGGCCATGTCATTCACGCTCCCAGCAGGCTTCATCCTGGGAGAGAAAGGGCCTGTGGGTGCCCTGGCTGGAGACGGGTATGGGGAAAGCTGGCTGTGCAGAGGCCCCGCTCAGGCTGGGCCCACCTGCTCCCCTCGCTCCACAAAGGCTGCCTGCTTCAGACTCTGGCCACCTCAGACTGCTGAGAAAGACTTAACGCCCCGTCTCCACCTCAAGAGCTCTCCATGGATATCGTGACCATATTTCCCAACCCGAGAGCCAAGGCTGGCTGGGGTCAACAAAGAAACTGCTTTCTGATCAGAGACCTCTTATGCAGAGGTGGCAACTTAAGTGACAATATCGCACCCACCCGTTGCCTCCCTGGAAAGAAACACAGTATCGACAGCCTCCTCCTCAGGGTGGGAGCTCATGCTCCAAGTTGAGCTGGGGCTCGGGGAAGCAGCAGCGGTGGCAGGAGGTACAATGTGAAGTTGCAGAGTTCACACCGGCCTGGAGGCATGCTCCTGACACACGCCAGCGCCCCCGGTGCTGGAGCCGGCTCGGGCATAGCACGCCTCCCCCAAGAAACATCCTCCCATGTGGTGTCGCTTTTTTTTCTTTTTGGGACAGAGTTTTGCTCTTGTCCCCCAGATTGGAGTGCAAAGGCGCAATCTTGGCTCACTGCAACCTCTGCCTCCCAGGTTCAAGCAATTCTCCTACCTCAGCCTCCCAAGTAGCTGGGATTACAGGCATGTGCCACCATGCCCAGTTAACATTTGTATTTTTAGTAGAGACGGGGTTTCACCATGTTGGCCAAGCTGGTCTTGAACTCCTGACCTCACGTGATCCACCCACCTGGGCCTCCCAAAGTGCTGGGATTATGGGCGTGAGCCACTGCACCTGGCTGGTTTTGCTCTTTCGAGGTAGTTCTCGCGGACTATTTCTTTGAAAAGTTTCTGAACTAAGGTAACTGATTTGAATTTTATTTTTATTTATTTGAGACAGGGTCTCACTCTGTCAACCAGGCTGGAGTATAGAGGCATATCATGCCTCACTGCAGCCTCAACCTCCCAGGCTCAAGTAAGCCTCCCGAGTAGCTGGGACTACAGACATGTGCCCTATTTATTTATTTATTTATTTTTAACTTTTTGTAGAGATGGGGTCTCACTGTGTTGCCCAGACTGGTCTCCAAGTCCTGGGCTCAAGTGATCCTCCCACCTCAGCCTCCCAAAGTGCTGGGATGACAGGCATGAGCGCCGCGCTGGCCTGATTTGAATGTTAATGTGTCACACATGCATCTTCTCTGGAAGATCTTGGCAAAATGCCTGTCTATCTGGTCTTTTAAACGTGACTTGGTGCTGAAAGACACACTGCTGGGACCCAAGTTCCCTCCCACATGGATGGGATGGAGGCTGGAGCCCATGGTTTCAGGGAAACGTATGTGGCCCCTGGGTGACCATGGGCACACACATTTATCTGGCAGGGCCAGCCTTGGCTGCTGAGGGGTCACGGGCACAGAGGAGGACCATCTGGTGACACTGAGGACCAGTGTTGCCTACAGCCAGGGAGAATAAGGATGAAGAATTAGTGTTTCCCACACCCATCCAGATGAGCTCAAGAAAGAGGCCAAGCCTAGCCCTAAACAGGTCTGTAAGTAATTCTGGGTCCTGATAGGCAAATGCATACAGCCAGAGGCCCCTGGGTCCTTCAGTCCTCTCCTGTGGGTTCCAGACCCTGTTCCAGCAACAACTGCTGGGACACCTGGGCCGACTGCTCCACCTCGCCAGGCCCTGGCCCTCTCCATCTCAGCCCTGACAGCCACCCAGTGATAAACACAGCAGGCTTCCTAAGCAATGCGACGCACCAGAGGGGTGATGGTACACACTCCCCTTGGAGCCATTTGGAAATCAGAGAACAGATTTGCCTCAGAGCTGAAGAGAGACCCTATTCCAAGCACAAATGGCCTTGACAATGTTCCTGCCCAGGGAGCGACCCTTGGCCACTCACAACATGGCAGCCTGCCTTTGCTCCACCAGCAGGACATGGCGGGGTCCGCTGGGAGCACTGCAGGCTCCCCCTGCTGCTGTGTCTGCTCCAGGGCCCTCGCTTCGCCCACTCTGGTTGCCTTCCCCTTCCCAGCCTCCACCATGGCGCCCTGTGCCTCAAGCTCCATGACTGGGCCCTGCACATGAACACAATGCAAACTTCTAACTCCGCGCTCCCTCACACCCTCTTCCTCACCCTTCCCGTTCCCCTGCCCCATGGCCTGCTGTCTGCTTCGAGGTGGAGGTGCGGGGGAGCCTGGCGGGTGGCTGCAGGCTCAGGGCCCTGGCACTTACCCTTCCTTCAGCTTGGAAGGCTGTCCCCATGATCTCCGCAGAGCAGACTCCTCCTCGTCCAGGTCAACGAAAATGCCAGCTCCCGACAGAGGCTTGCCCCACCCCACTCCCCAAAGCACCCTGTCCCTTCCACCATGTGGCCCCACGCCCTGTCCAGAGCACCCCTCAGGACCACAGTGGCCTTGTTCACACGGTGCTCTTTGCAGGCAAGGACTGTCCCCAGCACACGGCCTGGCTGACCACAAGCCTTGGACAAAGCCCAGCTGCCTGCTAAGACTTCCTCATCTCTGTCCACTTGCACTGCTCTGCTCTCACCACCTGTTCAGCTCTGCAAGGCCAGTTTCAATGCCTCTTGCTCTGTGATAAGGGTGGTTTCCCTTCAATTTGTGGTGGCGATGGAGACATTCTTGATGCAGGTTCTAGAGGCCTTCAAATTCAGCCCACATGTGCCTCCAGATACTATGTGGCTGGCTGCCTCTGCCTTTTCGGGCAACCTCAGTTCCAAATAATCCATCATGTTGTCATGCCAGCTTTTGGCTTGGGAAATATGGTCAGCATGTCTGTGGGGAAACTGGCTCTGTGTGGTGGACGCAGAGGAAGGACTCTGGGCTGGAGGAAAGGGGTGGGGCTCAGCACCAGTGCTAGGACTAGTTGAACTGTGTAGGGTGCAGCCCCGGCTAGTGACCACACCCCATGTCCAGCTGTTGTTCACAGCTGTCCCCACCACCACCCTGTGCAGCAGGGGTTAACAGACCTCACTTTCTGGGGGGGAAACAGAGGCTTGGAGAGGTCCCCTAACTTGCCCACTGTCACATGTAGTGAGTCCAGAGCTGGGACTCCATGTTGTTCCCCCTGCACTACCTCTGTGGACAGGTCACTGCCCTCCTTGGCCTTGGTCTCTCCCTCAGAGGGAGGAGGAGGAGCTGACTGACAGGACCCCGAGGTCCTGGGTCTGAAAGAACAGACCACCTTTGCAGAGCAAGCTGTTAAATGCCAGGACGTGAGACAGGGTACAAGGGTG
The DNA here is from genome assembly GCF_028885655.2 of Pongo abelii. Lineage (NCBI taxonomy): Eukaryota > Metazoa > Chordata > Mammalia > Primates > Hominidae > Pongo > Pongo abelii. Next base: position 104,563,834 of record NC_072000.2, on the reverse strand, counting down.
TTAGTCACGGGACGGGGGACAGAGGAGCCCCAAACCCTGGGGGACATGTGAGCAGGAGGGTTGTTCGGTACCTAGAGTGAGGCTGCGACTGAAGGGGGCTCTTAGCTTCGGGGCTCTTTGCCACAGACGGGGTTCTACGGCAATGGAATGAAACAGACATGTGAATCGGCGCCAGTGCCCGCCTCTGCCCCACCAGCCTCGCTGCTCAGGCCTTCCTGGGGCAGCTCACCTGGACAGAATCGAGGACACAGGCTTCTCCACCGAGTTGCTCCGCTCCCAGGGCTTCCGGCCAGCCTCTGTCAATTCATTTCGTGGATGAAGAACCTCACAGCTGAAGGGACTCAGTAGCCACCCCAATCCCCTAAACACCCCAAAAGGAAGCCCTCACCCATGGCAAGGGTGCAGAGCCCCGTGGCAGGAAGGTCTGATTTAAGCCAAAACCTGGCGTCTTGTTCTCAGTCCCCCGTGGCCTAGGTGAGGTTGACCCTGACCTGTGACCTGGTTCTGAGCCCTTCACTGTGCCAGGTCTCTCTGGAATGTGAGCCTGCTGGTAAGGGACCCAGTGACTAGAGCCACAGGGCGAGCAAGCAGGACCTCCCCGGACATCCCAGCACAGCCTTGCTCCCACGTGTGGTGTGGCAGCAAGGCCCCTCAGCCCGGCACCTGCTACTGAGGGGCTCCTTAGTCTGCCCCCCATGCTGCGCCTGGCTCTGTCCCATTCTGGCTGGCTTGTCTTTCCTTTTTTAAGGTAAGTGGTATTGGATTATATTTTGTTCTACTCCAAAAGATTTGTTGCATTAACTTGAATTTGTTGACTTTGCAGGATAAGCAGAGGCAGAAGACAAAATCTCTAGGGGTAGTGGGGCAGCTGCCTGGCCCGGAGCTGAGCCTTGGCACCCTGCAGACCAACTGTGGGATTGAGGCAGTTTTCCTCAAAGCCACCTTCTGGGACAGGCGCTGGGCCTGCAGGCACTAGACCTGGGGCTACAGACATGTCCCAGGTGTGTGGCCTCAAGCAAACCACTTTCCACACAGATGGGAAACACGTAGCCCACTCACTGGGCTGTTGGAAGAAGCAAACAGGGCAGAGGTATTGATCACGTTCATCAGCCAGGAACCTATGCATCCTGGCAAATCAACACGCCAGGCAAAATCTTAGGAGGAGAGTACATGGCGTGCAGTCTCACAGGGAGGCGACACCCAACCCGAGCATGCCCCAGAGACACACGCGAACAGCTGGCAAGAGCCTCCTCTGCCCAGCTAGGGCAGCCTGACGCCCCTGCCTCTCCTCGCTGTACTCACGAGCACAGGCCTGGCACAGAGCAGGTGCTGCGAAGATGTTTGTTGAATGAACAATCAACCCTGGGGTCTTCCTCCCATCGCGAAGCCTCATCATACTCTCCTAACTACCTCCCATCTGCCACAGCTTAGACAGAGAGAAATCTGAGCCAGGGAAGGGGCTGTGTTTTGGGTGGAGCAAGATCTACTGCCATCTCTGTAATGTCGGTCATCGAGCTGGCGTTTCACCGGGAGACATGAGTCCTGACACTGATACCTCTTAAGAGCACCGGCCCCGGCCTGCCTCAGGAGCCCCGGACACAAACTCCTACCCTGGATATGTGCTGTCAGGCGAGTGCCTTCTCTCGTGCGGGACTCAGGGTCCTGGTGGGAAGGTGACACGCAGGTCACCCTGGGGACCCATCACGGTGGCTCTGCTCTAGCACTTCCTGTGCTCCCGCATGGGCTCCTGGGGGAGGCTCTGTGGGACCCATAAGAACTGGGCTTCCCTGTGGCCTGGCCCTCTGCTCAGGCATACTAAAGAGGCTGGATCAGAGGGTCCTGTCCGAAGGGTCCCCACTCCCACTCTGAGACCTCATGCCTCACTGGGGTCAGCGGGGGGTGCCCTCTCACCTGAGGAGTTAGGTGGCTGGCTGGCTGCTCGGGTCCCCGGAGAGGGGGAGGTACTAGGATCTTCCTAAAATGGAGAAGAAGGGAGTCTGGTTAGGAAGGCCACCTGGGGCCAGGGCACGACATCATTGGACACTTCATAGAACCTCAGTTTTCCAAATGTTCCCAATGAACACATATGACTTTTATAATTAGCAAAACATTAAATATTTAAAAGTGAAAACCCAAAATCTCAGTGGGGAGAGAATTGAGCCATTGGACAAAGCTGGGGAAGGGGAAGGCTGCAGGGAGCTACAGGCTCTCGGCAGGGTGCTACAGAACTTCCTTATGGCTCTCAACAACCCCAAGTCCTGAGCCCCCCGTGGGCCGGATGCCTCCCGTATGTCATCTCACTGACTTCTCATGAGCACCCTGTGGAGTGGCCTGCTCTCCCTGTGCAGCACACACACCTGCCCGTGTAATAGGTCTGTGGCAATGCTCGAATAGTGAACGTGTTCATCCAGCAGTGGGAACACCTAACACTCATCGTGCATGGCATGTGCGTCAGGATGATTTTTCAGGATCAGGAACATGCCACTGATTAAGTAGTAAGAGTAATCCTTCCACCTGATGAAGCAAGAATGCACAGCATTTGAGCTGTTGACAGGCGGCCACCCAACCTGACGTGTCATTCTGATCTGAAGCAAAGAACCTCTCCCTTGTCACCGTGGGCAGAGGTCTTTGCTTTGTCTACTCTGCTCACTACGTCCCCACACGAGAAGAGGCCTGGCACCTATCAGGAACACCCTGCGTATCTGTGCGGTGAATGAGTAAGTCCCGGGAGGCTCTGGTCGAGAGGCAAAAGCAGGCGCCAGCCTGCAGGTGCTAGGATGAGGTCCTCAGGCCTCCTCATTTTAAAGACAGCTGAATAACAGATTATGTCAATCAACACACACATGTGGGGGCCACGATGAAAGCTATACGGGGTGACATTAGAGTCATTAAAAAATTATCATCTTTTCTTGTATGTTATTTTTTTTAAAACCCTCCCTGCTTAAAAGGGAAGTTATGCTTTGACTCCAGGCTGGGAAAGAGGTGGCCGCAGCACTCCCAGGCCCTGGGCACAGAGACTTGCACCCCACCTCTGGCAGTCGCACAGTCTGTGAGGCGGCCGTGCCTGGCGTGCCTAGGTGCAGGTTTTCAGGTGGTGGAACTGGTCCTCGGAGCAGTAACTCCATTGGCCCAGGGCCAGCTCTGCCATGGCAGAGTGCCTGCCCAAGTCACCGGACTCCACATTTGGGGCTCTTTTCGTCTTTCAAATAAGCCTTCTTTCTTCTCTGTTAATGATAAACTTAGTGCATGTTCACTGCAGAGAATTGGGGAAATATCAGGAAGCATAAATAAGAAAATGAGTGCCGGCCATCAGCCTCTCTCCCTCCCACTGCACTTGTTTGGTGTGTGGATCTTCTGAAGGCCCTGCTCTATTTAGAGGCTAGTCTTGGGTATGAGAAGGGACCATGGCAAACAAGAACCAGCTGTAGCCAGGGGCCTGTGAAAAACAAGACAGAAAAGATGGGGGTCCGAGGAGGAGAGTGCTATCCTTGGGGTTGAAGGTTTTAAGAATGTTCCTCTTCCATAAGCCCCTGGGCTTTGAAATCCATTCTTGTTAAGAGCTTGAGGAGTGAGAGTTTTAGTTTTCAGGGGCTGGGACTGCAACATACTGGCACCTGACTAAGAAAAGCCAGTGATGTCTTCAGAGCCCCAGGGCTGTGGCTGGAGCGAGGCCACAGTATTTTGATGTCTGTGATTATCCTGTGGCCTGCAATTTCAGAAATTCATGGCAAGTCAGTTGGCTAAACTCCATGGCATGTGCAAGGTATGGGAATAGTGGACGTGTGAGAAGTCCAGGCCTGGCCCTCCAAGGGCCTAAGATCTGGCAGGAGACAGCGAGTCTCCACGAGCAGTCGTGCCCGTGCTGAGGGCCTCGGGAGAAGACCGGGGCTGGGATCAAGTAGTGAGGAGCTTTGTGAGGCCTGGGGGTCAGGAGGCTGTTTTTTTTTTGTTGTTGTTGTTGTTTGTTTTGTTTTTGAGATGGAGTCTCGCTCTTGTTGCCCAGGCTGGAGTGCAATGGTGCGATCTCCGCTCACTGCAACCTTCGCCTCCCAGGTTCAAGCAATTCTCCTGCCTCAGCTTCCCGAGTAGCTGGGATTACAGGCACGCGCCACCATGCCCCGCTAATTTTGTATTTTTAGTAGAGATGGAGTTTCACTATGTTGGCCAGGCTGGTCTCAAACTCCTGACCTCAGGTGATCCGTCTGCCTCGGCTTCCTGAAGTGCCGGGATTACAGGTGTGAAGTGTTGAGCCAGCCGGGAGGCTGTTTTTTAAGGAGTAAGGATGATGCAGAGAAGTGCAGGCTGAGTGGGAGCTGGCTGGTGGGGCAAAGGGACCCACATGTGCCCAGGACGGGGCTGAGAGGCGCGGATCAGCTGGGAGGGTTATAGCCTCAGGGTAACACCAGCATGACCCTGACTGATAGGAGGACAGGGCAGGAAGCCTGCTCTGGTCCCTGGCAGTTTTATTTCCTCTCTCATTCTGCACTGAGGTGGAACCTTCAAGGCATTTGTAGTTAAGGCTAAACTTAGCCCTGTCAGTAGGAGTCTTTTTATAGGAAAAGCTTAACATAGAGAAAAAGAGAATTAGCCACCCTAAGTGGAAGCAGATGTTGGGAGCTCTGGCAGCCAAGCTGGCTCTGGGCTGCCTGCTAAGGACAAGAGCCAGGGGTCTAGGGCTCCTTTGCCACAGCTCACCTGAAGCTCCTGCTGGAAGAAGGGTCTTTAGAAACAGAAATAATTTGAAAATAAAAACCTCTCTGGGCTTCTGGCAGACGTGCCCCACTGCAGTATACTCTTGGAGTCCCAGTCCCGACGAGACCCTGGCTGGTCTGTGCTCCCCAGGGCTCCTGGGAAGGCGAGGTAGCCCTGCGGTGCAATGCCAGGGCCTCAGGCTTCTCCCCTGTTGGGCTGCAGCTCCAAGGGTGGAGCAGTGTCTGGTCGGGGGTGCTCAGTGAGGGCAGGCCTGCTGCTGGGGCCAGGGTGGTGCAGGGACAAGCACTGCAGAGACCCTCCGCCCCTCCTGTGAATCACCTGATGAAGCGCCCATCCCACACATGTCCCAAAGGCCTCGCCTGAGACCAGAGAGCCTCCCTGGCGATGCGCTCATCTCAGTGGGGAACCTGAGGGTGGGGCGGGCTGCTTGCTCACCGTTTGGCTTTCATCTTCCTTCTTCTCAGCTGGCTTGTCTGACTGGGAGGCTGCTTTTCTCCTAGGCACAGAGAAGGGGAAGATACAGATCAGCTCCTCACATTCTCTCACTGTCCCAGAACTCTTCTGCCTCCTCCCTGCCAGACCCACCCCAGTCCTCAGATAAACCTTTGTGGGAAAACGATGGCGTGAAGGAGGCGGCTTGTCCAGGCCCCGTCTGGTGAGGAGCCAGGCCCAGGCAAATGTCCAGGCCCTCTGTGTGGTCATGGCCTGGGACACGAAACTGGTCTAGGCAGAGAGGGCGAGAGGCCTCTATGTCTGTTTAGCTCTACCGGCAGCAGCTGTGGCATCTGAGGGGTGGAGGGGAGGCGGGCACGCTCTGTTCCCAGGACACTGAAGGCCTGGCCACACGGGACACAGAGGCACCTCTCTGGGCTGCAGTCTGTCCCACAGGTCAGGACACTGGACACTTTCTTGTGTCACCCTAAGGCCCTTGTGTCTTGGAACTCAGTTAACCCAGCCACGCCCTCCCCAATCTAGACTGCCACTCAGAGCCTGGAAATGCTCAGAAGAGGAGCCCTGGAATAGGTCCACATGACACCCTTGAGTCGGTTCGTGCACCTCCCCAGTATGAATCCCTGTTTCACGTACTCTAAAACCTCACCCATTATTTTTTGGCCTCAGTGGTATCTGCTGACCTCCCAGGTCTACACAGGCAGACCCTCAGTGTTCCCCAGAGATAGGCTTCTGTGGCTTTTCAACTTGAGATGAGCTGCCCATCAAGCATGGAGCTGGTCTGAGGTGTGATGAGGGGCCGTGGCCAGGCTGTCACCTGTCTGTGATGGGCCCACCTGGCAGCCTCCTCAGCTACAGCAGGGGCCCCCTTCTTTAGCTCTCATCTCAGGACAGGTCTGCCCACCTCATCCCTCAGCCCAGAAACCAGGGAATCATCCCTGACACCAGCTTCTTGTAACTGTCAGCCTGGTCAGTTCTCTCTCTCAATCTGGGTACCCACCTGTCTTTTTTGTCTTCACTTTCAACACCTTCCTGCATGCCCCATCATCTCTTCCTGGACTGTCAGTCTCCTAACTGGCCTAGCCAGGATCACTTTCACCTCACCAGCTATCCCCCAGCAGCCAGTGTCCCATCTCCTAGAAACAGAACGCTGACCAAGCCACCTGCTCACGGGGAGTGTAGGCGGGATGAGTGTCTGTGACAGTGCTGCTAAACAGGAGCTTTCTGTCCACGTTCGTTTCCCTCCTGCCCTCCACTGCTGGGAGACTCAACTTCATGCCCTCAGAGGCGGGAGAGAACCTACATGAACAGAAACCTGGCAAGGGCACTTTCATCGTTAGCTCCACCCAGTAGCCATCACTAAGGTGGATTTCAAAGAGCACCTGATTGATCCCTGCCGAGCTATGCAAAGCATGTTTGTTCTTGGGAGGGCCTTGACTCTCCCACCAGCATCTGGCATTTCACTGGCTCCTGGCAATACTGGCCTTCTCCTGTTCTCAGACAGAAAGGTGCTTCCCCTCAGCTTGGTCTAGGACTTACGGAAAGCATTCATATTTTCTTTTCCAAAACTATGTCTGTTTCTCTGTGGCCCATCCTCGCCTCTGAGTGCTCTGAGATGGAACCCGATGCCCTGCACCAGGAGGCTCCCTCTTCCAGCCTGACTTTTGGTCCATTTCCTCCACACCTAGCTCTCCAGGCACAGGGGGCGTCAGCCTTCCCAGCCTTACCTTAACTCTGCCCACTGTCCCTCTTACAGCACAGGACATCCTCATCCTTCTGCGAGCCCTCCCGGCTCTCTCACCCACGGAGCCATTCGCCTTTGTGTGACCGCTGTAAGCTCCACACACCTGGACTTACTCTCACAGGAAATTGCTCAGAAGCCTGCCTCCTGTCTTGGCAGTTAACAAACACCCAGGCCCAGTAGAGGCTCCAGACGCCTGTGCTGCGGATCCACCTTGCTGCTCCCTGACACACGTGGAGCCTCCCCTCCCTGACATCTGTGATGCAAGCAAAGAGCCCCTTGGCAGGAAACCCAGGCTGTGCCCCTGCCATGAAACGCCACACCAACTGCCTGCAGCTGTGGGCCTCTGTCATCTCGCATCATCCTCATGGAGCCACGGGAAGGTAATGAGGAACTAGGACTGCAGTGTGAAGACCCTGGGCACACACAGAGTTCTCACTTGGGTCAGCCAATTGGAAGGCAGCTGGGCCAGGAGAAGGCGACAAAGTGGCAGGGGATGGAGGTGGGGTTACCAAGGGAACAGGGCCCCTGCTGCAGCTTCCTCTATTCTGGCAGGTGAGGCCTACTCCTGTGCCCTCTGGTGCCTAGGTGAGCCACAATATTGCTAGTCCAAGGTGAGCATATTCCTGATGCCAAGTCATATTTAAAAATAAAATCCAAGCTTTGCATCCCTTTTGAGAAAGACCTGGACGATCTCCCCACCTGCTCGGGTTTCATTTGGGGAACAGCGGAGAGCCACAATGGCAGGCTGCAGCCACACATGGCCAGGTCTCAGGCCCTAGAGCCCGGCCGGGATGTAGATGGAACTGCTCTCTCTCCGTCACTCAGGGCAATGTCCTCTGGGCTCCTACCCTTCATAACTCCTTCTCCTGAGTCCTCCATAAAGAACCCTGGAGGATGGGGCGCCTTCACCACACATTCACCAGAGTGTCCTCTGCAAACTTGACCACTGCGGCCACATCTTATTTCTGTTAGGATCTTAAGAGCAAGGACTGTTCTTTTTCTTGCATTTATCTCTGAAATTGTCTCCAAATTTATCTCTGCTCAGGACAGGGCTGGTACACGGTAGATGCTTCAGGAAATACTTGCTGAGCTAAAATGAAGGATTTGGAGTTTAGAGGACTCCTGTGGGCTTGCTGCTTCAGACTAACCCGTTGGGAAGAGAAAACTTAAGTAACAGTTTCCCCTGCTTGGCTAAACCCAGGGAACAAAGATTCTAGGGTCAAGCAAGGATTCTCTGTGCAGCGCTTGGGTGTGGGGTGGGGACAGGAGCTTCCCACTAGGCACACCAAGTCTTGGGAGGTGTAGAGACCCACCTCTTGGCCAGCAGTTTGTTCATTTCTTCCATGAGGCCTCCTCCACCGCCCCCGCTGCTTGCCCGGTTGGCATCGGACTTTGAGGTCCCACTGGGACTGGAGCCTCCAGATGCATCTTCTGGCTGAGGAAAAAGGAGGCCGCGTTTTAGATTCTGCTGCTGATGGCAGAACAGGAGCAGCAACTACGTGAGGGGACGCAGAGGACCGTGTGCGTGTGAATCCTATGGCAGCAGCACTGCAAGGCGCCTCAGGGGCCATCTAGTCCATTATTCTTCAATCCCACAGGGGAGAAAATCAGAATCGAGAGAGGGACAAGGACCAGCCCAGGTCACACAGGTTGCAGGCACTCCCCAGGCCTGCGGTCTCATGGTCAGTGTCTTTGCCAAGACCAGCCACGACACATGGGGGGAGGGAGGGAGGGGAGAAGAGACTATTCTGTGGGAAGGAAACACAATGTAAGCCAAAGGTCTGTATTAGAGCCATTCTTACAAGCACAGTTCCAGAACATATGAGCAAGGGTTAGGGAAGAAACAGCCGGGTGGACCTAGTTGCCAGGATACAGCTTCGTACAGTGGAAAGGGCAATGGACATAGATTCAGGAGACCCAGGCTTGAGTCCAAAATCTGCAATTTGCAAATGGTGTGACTTGAGCAAATTACTCGAGCTCTTTGTGCTTCAATTTCCTCATCTCTAAAGGGGGACATATTTCTTGCCCCACGTATGAAGGTCAACGTGAGGCTCAATGGCTAACCTCATAATTTCAAAGTGCTGTCCCATGTGATTTCTCGTTTGAGAACAAGTGGCCAAGGGCCAGCTAGCTTTGGGCAGGGCAGCAGTTTGCTCAGTGTCTTGCAGATGGGGGAAGGAACACAAGCGCTCTGCAGATGGCATAAGGGTCCCCTCGGTCCCATTCCCACCCCGCGCACAGGAGCTCTTACCCGTTGGACTCTTCTCAGCTTGGCCCCAGCTATGGCAGCGGCCAGTCCTGACACGGAGCTCTCGTCGTGGCTGGACCCCTGGGCTCCTCCGGCTGGCAGTGGGGGTGGAGGAGGTGGGGTAGCCCCCGTGGGTGGAGGTGGGACTGGGGGTGGGGGTGGCGGTGGAGGCCCACTACATGAGACGGGGGCGCTGGCTGCAGATGAGGGATGCCCTGGTGGGAGGATGGGCCCTGAAATGCAACAGTGAGGCTCAGCCAGCTCCAGCACCCAGCTGGGGGCCAAGCCTGCTGCTCTCAGCTCAGGTTCCCCGGAGGAAGGACAGTGGCAGGCTGCTCCTCAGAGGGATGAGGAGCAGCTCCAGGCCTGCTTCATCCAGGAAGCCTCTGCGGGATGAACTTGGCTCTGGCACAATTATTCCCTATTCTGGTGTCCTCAGTACTCCGGGGCCTGGCTGGACCCACAGTGTCCTCTATTTGCTTAACATTCCTTGAGCCCAGGCAATTTCCTCTTGTTCCAATCAGGTTTTTCCAGGGGGAGAGGAAGCTGTCTGGTTACAGTTTGTGCCTCTTCTCTTTTCTGCTCCTTCTAAGCACCTAGCATCCCCTAGGCAGAAGTTGGTCACCAAGATCCAACTGTGACTGACACTTGGTCTTTGGGGGCCGTGGCAGGTCCTGTGGGTCCCAGGGCTGACTGGGGGCGTGGCTCAGGGCACAATGCTGAGTGCTGGGCTCCAACATCATTCATCTAGCCCCCTCCGCCAGTGCTGCCTAAGCCTGTTTTGTGCCAGGCACTGTGCTAGGTGCTGGGTATGGTGCTGAGGAAAACCAGCCACAAGCTCTCTGCTCAGGGTGCTCACAGCCTGTGAGGAACAGTCAACGAATCGCACAGGTGAATGCAGATGGAGGACTGTGGCAAGCTGACAAGTGTTACCAAGGGCGGCGCCATGTTGGCATACAAAGAGGGGCTCCAGCCTGGCCAGAAGTTCACGGAAGACTTCCTCACAGAAGTGACTGTGGAGCTGGGACACGACCAGAGAGCAGGGGTTCAGTTAGGTGAAGAGGGGGAGGCAAGTGTGAGGAAGGAGGAAAAGGATGGGAAGTGCTTTCGAGGCACTAGAAGGAGAGAGGGCAGGCACAGGCTGTTCCAAGAGTGATGGGGAAGGGACGACATGATGACAGCGTCAGACCTGCATCAGAAATGCAGACTGGCCGGGGAGCAGGAGGCCTGCAGCAGCTAGGCGGGGGTGATGGGGTCAGCCAGCACCTCACGAGCAGGGCGCTCCTGTAACCAGTGCGGGCTCGGGTTTCTTATCAGTAAACAGGATAATAGTCACCTGCTCACTTCATAGGGTGTTTGAGAAAATTAAACAAGAGAAAGGACATGAAAGCACTTGGTAAATCATCCAGTCCTTTGCCTATCAGTGAACATGACAATTTCTGGAAAACCCTTGTCCTTCTCCTTTAACGTGCTAAGCTCCACCGAACGTCCAAGACGGACGCGTGGCAGCACCTCCTGTGGGAAGTCTTCTTGACCCAGGGTAGGCCTTCAGCACCTGCACGTCACTTGCTACAGTGTGCACTACGTGACACGACAAGGGTGGGTTCACTGTCTACTTGACTCGACAGTGGGCTTCCTGAGGGCAGGAACTGCATCTGCAGTCATAGTTGTGTCCCCAACCCTTAGCACGGTGCCTGAGACATGGGAGGTGCTCGCTGAATGTCCACTCCGGAGAAGGTTGGCAGGTAGTGGCCAGACCCAGCTGAGCAGACTCCCCAAGCCTCTGCTCTGCTCTCTTGCTACCCTCACCATCTGAAGTGGTGGTCGCACTTTGAGACCTAGGCTCCCCATAGCTGCTCACAGAGCGCCCCGTGTGTCCCTGGGCCTCATCTACGTGGAGGGGCTGCCACCCGGCAGCAGCATGGGAGTCGGCCCTAGGGGAGGAGGGTTCTCACCTGTGGCCGAGGTTCTTCTTTCTAGAGATTCCTGACGTTGCTGCTGGTGCTGCTCCATCACTTGTCTGAAAAGTAATCACAGCAGGGCAGTCTGACTCCTCCACACTGGAGAACACCACACTCTGTGCCTGTGCTGCGCCCGCCGGCCCCGGCTTCAGAGTCAGGTTTTGCCAGCGCTCCACAAGCGCCACTGTGTGCCACAGCTGCCTCCACTTAACAGAGGAGGGGGATGTGACTGGGTCCAGCTCCCGCAAGTGGGAGCACCAGCTGTCTCCTGAGTCTCAGGCACACTGAACACAGAGCTCCTCGTGGAAGGCCAATGTGATTCCACTCCCCAGAGTGACCAAGCTCTTCCCTGGGCTAGATGGGCACACCTGGCTTTTGGGAGCCTGTGGCCTCAACAGATCCAGCCTCAGGAATGCCTGTTCTTAGTGGACCTGGCCAAACTGTCTCAGGTGTGTTTTGGTTGCCAGCAGAAATGGACACAAAGGCCACACTCCTCATTTTCTTTACCACTGAGCGGCCACAGACCCGCCTTCGTCTAGAGGGCCATTTGGTGCACCGTGGCACACTGCTACGTGCACCGCAGTGGGAACTCACATCCCAGTGCCTTATGGCAGGGTGGCCTCAGGGTGCTCTTAAAGGCAAGCTGAGTGAGGACACTGAGCCCCAGATACATCTCCAGAATCCAGGGATCGTTCTGGAGTAGGAGGCACTTTAAGAAATCATCCAGGCCACAGACAGCATCAAGAGCTCAGCTCGTGTGGTGCAAACTGAACATGTGCTGTGGAAACGCAGGGCTAAGGATTGTTCTGAAGGCAGCTCTGGGCTTGGTGGGAGGGAGTGCCAGAAACATCTGTTTCATGGGGTTCTTGTAGGGTGTATGCCTTAACTAAAACATTATGGAATGGCCGGGTGTGATGGCTCACGCTTGTAATCACAGCACTTTGGGAGGGCGAGGCGGGTGGATCACGAGGCCAGGAGTTTGAGACCAGCCTGACCAACATGGTGAAACCCCATCTCTACTAAAAATACAAAAATGAGCTGGGTGTGGTGGCGCACGCCTGTAATCCCAGCTACTCAGGGGGCTGAGGCAGAAGAATCTCTTGAACTCAGGAGGTGGAGGTTGCAGTGAGCCAAGATTGCGTCACTGCACTCCAGCCTGGGTGACAGAGCAAGACTCCATCTCAAAAAAAAAAAAAAAAAAAAAAAAATTACAGAAAAGCCCCTTTTAGCATTAAGGTCTGAAAAGCTCCCAGCAGCATCTACATTAGTGTCTCTGCTCAAACTGCTGAAACCTCCCCAGCAGGAGCCACACACCTAGAAAACCATGGTAAAATGAGGATGTGTGAAAAATACTCAAGTCAGGTCTGAACCTATGGTACTGTTTGGATGCTTGGAGTCTCTGCGTCACTAAGTCTTGCCCCGCCCGCCTCCAGTAAACTGGCGTGGGACAAGCGAGAGTCTCCCCGCCGTGTGTGTGTGTGTGTGTTCCTGCCTTGGGACAGGTGTGTGTGTGTCTTTGTGTGTGATCCCGTCTTGGGGCAGGTGTGTGTATGTGTGTGGTCCCGCCTTGGGGCAGGTGTGTGTGTCTGTGTCTGTGTGTGGTCCCGCCTTGGAGCAGGTGTGTGTGTGTGTCTATCCACGTGTGGTCTCGTCTTGGGGCAGGTGTGTGTGTGTGTGCGTGTGTGTCCGGCCGTATGTGGTCTCATCTGGGGGCAGGTATGCGTGTGGTCCTGCCTTGGGACAAGTATATGTGTTTGTGTGTGTGTCCCCTGCTGTTTACACCCCGACCACCAGGCGGTATGCCCATTCCCGGACGGCCAGTGACCCCACACAGCTTGGATTGGGCCCTGGGGTACAGAATTCAGCACTGCGGGTGACGAAGCAGTTTCCAGAGAAATGAAGTACCCATTTAGCCATCCACGCCTGTACGCTTACACCTGGTGTCTGGTGGCTCACTCCTTCACGCCCTTTTGTGGGTGGGGCTGGCCTTGGGTCCTGGCAGGGAGCTGCAGCTGGAGTGAGACTTGACTGCCAGTCTAGGTTCTGCCTGACTCTCTGGTTACTCTGGGCAAGTCACTTCCATTCTCTGGGCTTCAGCTGGCTCATGGGGACAACGGTAAGAAAAGCCCTGAGGGTGAGTGGGTGAGACAGGCGGGGAGCAAAGCCAACACCATCTTCAAACCGGGAAACGGAGGCTTAGAGCAGGAACTTGCCCAAGGTTGCAAGGCATTCATTTCTTAGTCTCAGGAAAAGGCCAGAGGAGAGGAGGTCTTGGGAGAAGTCCCTATGCCATTTGGTGAGAGGGATAGGTGGGGGCAAAAGCCGGCTTTCCTGACTCCTAGTCCAGGGCTGGACATGAGTGTAGCCACAGAGAGCTACAGCTTGACTCACTATCTGACAAAGCTGAGTGAGGAAGGCCCGGGCCAGGCCCTATCTCCCTCGACAGAAGAGGCAGAGGACCCATCGCTGAGAGGGCAGACCTGGGTTCAAGTCCTGACTCTGCCATTTCAGGGCAATGTGACCTTGGGAGGCTGCTCCGTGGGGACCCACCACGACTCTGTAATTTCAGGACAACAGCCTTGGCCCTTCCTCTTCCCCCCTGTGCTAACACTTTAGAAGCTCCATGGGGTGAGGGGGTTCATTCCTATGGTCCCTAGCCCCATCCCATGGGAGTGACTGCCCCCCAGGCTGAATCCCTCACGCCTGGACTGCCTCCTGCTACACTGGGGAAGGGCAAGTGAGGCGACAAGGGAGCAGCACTTGGGCCCTGCTGGGTCACCCTGAGAGACGTCCCGCTGGAGGTCAGCAGCACTCTCTGTAGAATGCCAGACTCCCACAGTCATTCCTGGTCTTGGTGTCCATGACCAGCGGCTGCGCATCAGCCCCCCCTTTCTTCCTGGTCTGGCCTGCACCCTGCACCCTCCCCGCAGTGTATGCCTCTAGGAGTCCTGGCCCTGGCTGCTGGTGCGTCCTCACCCACTGAAGGCACCCCTGGCCACCCAGCCTGACTGGGAGATGACCAGCCTGGCCCCTGCGGGTGCTGGGTTACCTTCTCTGGATGTCCATCTCATCAGGAGAGGGGCCATTCTGCACCTGACGCTGGCTGGAGGGGCCTGTGGGCAGAGAAGCACAGAAACGGAGTGGTTAGAGGAAGAAAGGCCCCAACAAACCCACCTGGAGTGCTCTCTATCTCTGCCCACCTTCTGGGTGCAGAAGAGATATCCTTAAGAATCTTTTTAAATGTTGGCCTCACTCACACCTGTGCACCACTCACTCCGTCTCCTCTCTCAATCACCCTCTCTCTCTCTCTCTCACAGCTCTTCATTCTGAACCAATAAATGGGTTCCAAACTTTCACATGGTTAAAAATTATCCCTTTCAGTTACTGACCCTGCTCACCTTCTCTCTCAAACTATCTTCTCGCTGCTTCGACCTTCTTGCTGGCCACCATCCCCTCAACCCTTTAACACTGAATCTGGCCTCTTTACATCCCATCAGGATGTTCTAATTAAAATCACCAGGGAACTGGGAATTGCCAGACCTAACAAGTCCACTTGATTCCACTTTCTGAGCAAAGGACTGACACTGACAGCTGGCGGATGTCTCGGTCAGAGTTAAAACCTGGGTGTGTCTGAGCTGAGGCCCATGCTTCTAGACCTGGGGTGACCCCTGCTGTCTGCAAAGGGTGTCTGGAGCTGCGGGTGGGAAGGAGCCAGGCCCTGCCCTTGCTCCCCTTGTTCTAGACTGGTGTGGAACTTTCTGGCCACACCCTGTCCTGGACCCTGAAGGAGGGACCCTGGCATAGGCGAAGGCTGCTGTGCACACCTCCTGTTCAGAGGAGGCTGGAGCTGGGGCCTGTGCAGGGCTTCCTGTGCTGTGCCACAGTTAAGCTTCTGCCCCCACCTAAGAAAGAGCTGACTGTTCCTTCTCTGCCAGCTCAGGTGTCACTAGGGAACTGCAGAGAGTCGCAGTGACTGGGGGAGGGACTCTGGGCAAGCTGCTCTCACACCTCCCTGACGAGATGGGGAAGTGGCTTTGTTTCTGCCCCAGGATAGGGTCACAGCAATATTCAAGTTACAACTGCATCGATGATGTGGGGACACCCCTGTTCCCTCCTACTTCACAGAGGACCAAGGTCTTAGTGGTTCTTCCTTCCTTGTTCTCAAGAAACAGAAGGAACGAATATGTGAACATCACCAGAGCAATGTCCAGGCACTTTTCTTAGTTTAATTTAATGTTAAATTTAACTCTAATTCTCACAGCCCTATAAGAAGGCTCCCATAAGGACTTGTAACAGCTGGGAAACCAGGCCCAGAAAGGCTAAATGGCACGTCCAAGGTCTTACATATAGCAAGTGGCAGATGCAAACCACCTGCAAATGCCACGTTCTTTCTTAAACTCAATCAGACAGTGGTGTTTGATTGAGACCAGCTTGAAGAAAGAAGGATGAATGTGGCAGACTCATAAGCTGCCCTTGGATGGTGTGCAAGGTGCTGCGGACATGTGTCCCCCCCGCCCCCCGACTGCCACTCATCCTGGCTGAGGCGGGAGGGATTCCTGGCGTTTCAGCTCCACGTCCGGGACTTGTGCCTAAGCTGCTCTGCTGTGAGCTTGGCACAGGCCTTGGGCTCCGGCTTGGACAACTGGACATCTGCCTTGTTCTAAGACCGGGTCTTAACGGCTGAGTTCACTCCTGGATCTGGATTTCGTCCTTCTGGGGGCTGAGTCCCTGTCCCAGCAACCCAGTCTAGCATTTGGTCTGAGGGTTGGCCCGGCCCTAGGATGGAGGCCTTTCCACGCTTGGGCTCCACCAGCTGCCACAAGATCCTTCTGTGTCTGTGGCCTGGCCTTTCCCAGGTCACTGTAACTGTTTTCCACCCTTGTCAGGACCCCGATGGCAGCCAGCTGCACACACACAGGCCTGTGTGGTTGTGCGCTTTGGATTCCCCATTTTGCCTGCTGGGCTGACGTCCTCCCAACACCAGCCCAACCTGTTTCTCCAGAGGTTGGCAAAGTCTAAAAGGAGCCCTGGCCCTTCCAGGGGGCTCTGGCCCCTGCACCTAAGACCTAATTAAAAATTGGCTGGAGTTTTAGACACGACAGAGCAGGAAAGGATAACACTTGATTGCATTGATTATATAAGGCTTGCCATTCTTCTTAAACTAAGAAAATGTTCAATTGTTTTCAGCCATCATGGCCCTGAACATTATAAAGTACAGTCCCTTTGTTTTAGGGGTGGGAGCTAAGGCCCAGCAAGGCACAGGGGTCTGTCCAATGTCACCCAGGGTAACAGACCTGAACCTCAGGTGACAGACCTGAGGTTCCCATCGCCTCCTTACTCCTGGCCCCCTCTGCCCCCTGGCACAGATTCCCCGTGGCAGTTGTGGGGAGGGACAGGGAAGAAGGTCATTGCTGCAGACTGCTGGTGGCCCTTGGGAAGCTCCAAGCAGCAGCCCCTTGGCAGGTGCTTCTTCAGTGGGAGGAGTAGCTAAGGAAGGCTCCTGGCCACTGGTAATCAGACTCCCTCATGTCTAGTGGTGAGGCACTACACATGACTTCCCTGCGTGATGCAGGCAGAAGCCAAGGCGGAGGATGTGGCACCTGTCCCGTGCTGCAGATGAGCACCTTGGAGCCACCTCTCGCCGCCCGAGCTGAGCTTGGATCCCACAGGAGTCAGGGCGATGGGGATGGTGGGGGTCCTAGCTCTTCCCTCTCTGTCTCCCACGGCTCGTTAGGTAACGGAGTCTTATTGCTGCTGTGTTGGCTGCCCCACAGAACGCCCTGCTTCTCTGCCGCCACCTGGCAGCCTCGGCATCTCTCTCTTGGACCCTCACCTCCACGCTCTCTCATTCTGACAGTGCGGCCTAAGTGATGTCTGGGAAACACAGACATGACCTGCACAGGGTTGGGTCCAGGCTCCATCGAATAAGATTCAAGGCTTTCAGGCTAGGCCCCAGCCCACCTTGTGGCTGCGTCTCCCTGACAGTCCTCCATAGCCGACCTCCTGCACCTGGACAATGGGCCCGGCCCCACCATGCTTCCCGTCTCTCTGTGTTTTGTGCACTACTCAACCCATGTGGGTCACCTTTTCCTGCCGTCTCCACCAAGCAAGACTTCCAGGCCCAGCTCAGTGGTCACCTCTTCCATGAAGCCCTCCCCAGGTCCTCATGCTCCTTCTCACCAACCGGTGCCCATGCGCCTCTCTTAAAAACTCACAGCTTTCTCACCCATATTCCAGTAATTTGGGAGCTGCCTTTTCTTCTGTACTAGACCCTGGGCTTCTTGCGGGCAGAGAGCACGTCTCACTCTGCACTCCACACTCACAGCCTGGCTCGCATCAGATACTTGGTATATTCTACTGAACTAAGTCGGGAAAGGGAGAGGGGGCTCAAGCTCACTCACCCTGGGGGAAAAGTTCAGGTGAAGGAGTCATGCTGAACTGACTTGAGTGAAAAGAAAAACCTAGGAGGTGAGCCACAGAGATATAGGGCTTAGAAGGGGTCCCCCAAGTTCATGCTTGTCCAGAGAGGATGCAGCAGTGTAACAATGCCCTGCCAGCACCAGGTACCCTCTGCTGACCAGAGGCCTTAGGGACAAACTAAAGCCACAGGGCTGCTGACCCAGCCTTCGTCGCAGGGCTGTGAGTTTCAGATGCCTTTCTGCTAGAGGACCCTGTGGCTCTGCACACAGTGGCAGAGTGCAGAGTCACCTGCTGTGGCCATGAGGTGCCCTCCTTTGTACAGTAAATGTATGGCAATGATGGTCTGCGGATCACATCTTAATTGTCTTGTTCCCATGAGGTACTAACCTGGGCAGGCAGTGGGCACGAGAGGACCTGGCCTGAGTTCTGCCTCACATCTGCCTAGCCATGCACCCCTAGGCAAGCTACTGTGCCCTCATCTATAAAACGGGAGTCCTAATAAATTAATGCTAACAGTGGTACCTCACCAAGCTGCTGTGAGGAACAAACAAACTCTAGGAGTAAAAAGCATATGGTAAGCCATAAAGTGCTGGAAATATTTGTTCGCATTACTGTTGAAAGCATACTGTTGATCTTTCTGCTGAGTCGGACAGGAACCTGCCTGTGTGCTGGCTTAAGTGGCCCTCTGCCCCCGCGGCCTTGCTGGTGTGGTCCCCTCGGCGGAGCGCCACCTTCTCCACAGGCTGCGTGCACTCACTGCCCGGCTGGTTCCACTACGGCCCCCTGAAGTACACAGGATGAGTGGTGGTGGTTCTCAGGGGTGAGGGGACTTGCCCAAAGCCACAGGGTTTGTGACGCTGGCCCCATGTCCCAAGCTTGTTGAGTCTGGGAGCTGATCTTGCCGAGGCAGGGGCCTGGCCCATTCACCTGGGACTCCAACTAAGAAAACTCTCACCCTCTTCTCACTCATCTCAGACAAATTTTGTCAAGTCAAAATAAAGAGGATGAGATAGGAAACAAGCATGAGAAGAAATTCAAAAATTAAAAAAGGAAAAATAAAAGAATCCATCACGCCACAGACAAATGAAAAAGAGAAAGGGAAATTTCAGGTCCAACATCAAACAAGAGCAGGGTGGCTGGGCATTCATGGTGTCATGTGGGTCCAGCCCTTGGTGGCAGGGCTCACCACTGGTAGCAGGCCGGGCCATAGGTTCTGTGGCTGACCTCTTCTCTGAACACAAAGAGCTACAGGAGGACAGAGGCTGAGACCCAGCCAAGGCTCAAGTCCAGGCTGGCCTGCTCCAGGGCCCGCTGGACTGTGATGAGTCTTGGGAAGGAGCTGACTTCTTGCTGTCTTGGAGGCCCACTTTCCAGCTTCGAGTCTAAGTTCCATCAAACACCCACTCCTCCCAAACACAGTGGTGAGTGAGAGAAGCCCTTTTACTCCTAGGAACCATGAGGTGGGGAGAACCATACAAGAGGCGAGGGAAGGCTGGGCCAGACTCAGCCATGAGCCCTCCTGAAAGGGAGGGGTGGTGAGGTGGGGTGAGGGGGCCAGCCACAGGGGACAGGAGCTGACAGACTCAGGGCAGAGTCTATATGATGATGGGGAGTGGGGCCAGCAGGTCCGAGTCCCTTCTCACTGGAGAGTGAGCACTGGAAGAGGCGGGCTCCCATCTGGCGACATCTCTACCTGGGACACACTGCAGGCGTTTGGCGGTCACTCTCCTTTGTTGCTATTCTGCAAGCAGGGACACGAAGAATTGCCATGTGCCCTTCGCAGGCTGCTCTGAGGAGGAGATGAGCTTATACCTGGTCCTTGTATTGTACCTTTTCAAAAGGCTTTTATAGCATCTGTCTCTGACATAAGGATTTGACAAAGGATTCCAAAGCAAGGTACTGCCATCTTCAAGAAAGCTGTCCTGGTGTAGTGGAAACGGGTAGGGAGAGCACAGAAGAGGAAAAATCTGGGCGCACATTATGGGCTTCACGGAGAATGAGCCAGATGCAGGTGACACTCCTCCCCTCCCACTTCCTCATAGCCCGGCTGAGGTGCTGAGATGCAGGCGGGTCACAGGACAGAACCAGGTCAGGCGTGGCCCAGGTGTAGGAGAGCACCTGCTCATGGGACTCTGAATGTGAGTCCGAGTTCACCAGGATCCATGACATATGCTTGCACATGCCAGGAAGGGCAGGAGGAAGAGCGTGGCCAACAGAACAGCCTGACTTCAACTCCACGGACATAACTGTTTTTGCTCACCTCTGTATTCCCAGTACTCACCATAGTTTTCGACCTATAGTCAATGCAATACATATTTGTTAAATACGTGGATGACTGGCCCCGGGCAAACTGAGCATCTCCAGCCACTGGGCGAGCCTAGAGCGAGTGACACAGTCTTAGAGAAAACAGCAGAAGTCTAATGGCTCATAAGCTCCCAGAGCGGGAAACAGTGGCTGAGCCGAGGACTGGGCCTCACGAGCTATCAGTGAGTGAGATACCACAGGCCACCAGTGGCAGTGGCACTTAGAAAATACAATGAGTTGGGGTAAGGAGAGAACTCGAGTTTATTGAGCGTCTATTACACTATGTACTAGATGCTGTGCCAGAGACTCAGAAACCACCTCGTTTAGCCTCCCTTGTCCTAGAAATCCTGCTGTGAGCTCCACTTTACCCGTAAGAAAGCTGAAGAGTTGGAGAACTGAAGTAGCATCTTTGTGGCCTCTGAACAGTCAACAGTTAAGCCAGGCTTCAACCCCAAAACAGAGGACTCTAAAGCCCTCCACAGAGTCACCAAGACTGCAGGGGGACAGGACACATGGAGGAAGAAGGGTCAAGCGGGACACAGAGACAGGGAGAGCAAGAAGGGGAGCCCAGCCCTGGTGCGAGTGTGAGAAGCTGTGGCTTGGAGCCCCCTGGCGGAGCCCCTTCTTGGGCAGGAGTGTGGCACATTGCCAGCACCCAATGGCCTTGCTGCCTCAATGCCCATCTACGTGGCACTGGGAGAGGTAGGCCAGGAGCTGGACAGGTTCTCAGGGCTGTAGAGAGCCTTAGGAGCCACCCGGTCTGACCTCGAGTGCGAGGCCCTAGCCGGGGTGGGTGGTTCTCACTGGCAAAGTATTCTTCCCAAAGGGTGAAATCTGTCTTGCCAGGACTGCCCCCAGTGGTCTGTCAGGACCACAAAGGCCGTCTCTCTGTGCTGGCCTGGTGGCCCTAGTGCACTCCCCTCCAGGCCTCCCTTGGTCCCTGTCCTGTCTTCCAGTCCCTTCCCGCCTTGGCTGTGCTCTTCTGGACGGCTCTGGATTGTACGAATCCCCTTCAGAGTGAACTGTGCTGGAGCTCTGCCAGTAAGTTAGGTGTGTGGGAGTCCCTCTCCTCTTTGGGCTTCCGTTTTCTATAAAGTGAGAAGGGTGGAACCAAGGACCATCAGCTCCAAATTTCTACAACTCTAAAGGACAAAGGAGGAAATACACTAAAATGTTAACAGTGGATATCTCGGGATTGTGGGCTTATATTCCTCTTTTTGAATTTCCAAATCATGCACTACCTCTAAACAAATAAATGTCTAAGAGTCCCTATAGAGGAGAATCCCTGCTCTGCGATCCATCCCCCGCGAGGTATGGCGGGCGCAGGGTAGGCAGGGAGCAGTGTGGCTCCTGTCTGAGGTAATGCATTAATTTATACAGCCAAAGGCAGGCAGACAAGGCGAGGCACGACTGACCCCTCCTCCTGAAGAAGGCCTTCCTCTTGCCCACCCCTGAACATTTATGAGGCTCTGGGAGACCAGCCCCCAGCTCCTCTGGGATGAAAGGGATGGGCTCCATTTCCAGTTAGTCTCTACGGGAAGTCTCCCTGGGGCTCCTGAAAAGATAGAACCTGAGATGCCAGGAGTGCCAGAGACAAAGGATCCAGCACTTGCTCAGTGATGCTTGATGGAATTTCTGGCCAACAAACGACAGCCACCTGGTCTGAGCTGGGCAGAGTCCCAAGTCCTTCTAAGGCCTCCTCCCTGCTCTGCCATCTTTCTGGCTGGCTCCTTTCCCTCTTTCCAGAGGGTCCCCTCATTTTACAGCGAGACTGGGCCATCCCCGGCACACCTTTCCCTCTTGTTACAATGCCCTGCTTTCCTCACAGGTGCCATTCCTATCACCAAGCGAGCAAGTGTCTAAGCGAGAATGGAGCCTGTGAACTGGGCTAAGCTTGGTCTGGCCACTATCTCTACTGTCACCTGGCCAAGGCCATACAGGAATTGGTGGCAGAGCTGGGACCAGAGCCCACGACAAATGTCTCCCGACCCAGGGCTCTGTCCACGCCAGTGCACTTATGCTCAGCACTGATTAATAAACAAACAGCTCTGCATTTGTCTTTGGGAAACAAAGGCAGCTAGTGTTGAACCCTATCCTCCGAGCTCAGCTCAGGAGGAGACAAATACCTGACTGTCACCCACTCTATTCTAACATGAGCTTAGACAGCTTAGTTGCTTGCTTAAAGGAACCCGGTGTGAATTTTCTAGTCTTTTCTGCTGAGTTCTTACCACGTGAATTTAGGCTCAAGCAGGCTGACATGTCTTACTCAGATTACCAGAGCCAACTGACCCACTGAAATCCTGCAACAGAGCCTCCTACCTAAGCCCTGGCCCTGGGCTTAGCAGAGACAGCTCAGCTCCATGGTGACCAATAGGTAAATCTGTGTCTAGGAGCTCAGATTGAAAGAGCTTGACAGGTCCTTGAAAGACCTGTCAAGTTAGAAGGTCATCACTTACAGATGTGGGGATGGCACTTCAGAGAGCGGGGGACTGACCAGGGCCACAGTGGGAAGCACCCAGCCCTTGCAGTCATGCACTAACAAGGAGACACTGGAGAGGAAAAGCGTTTGAATTCTGACAAAGGACAGCAGGGGGCCTGGTGCTGCCCATGTACCGGCGAGCAGCACCCCTTGTGTAGAGTGGTCCCGAGGCCCAGGGAAAGGGCAGGGGCTTGCCCAAGCTCACATTCACAATGGGGAAAGCAGGGCTAGATCCAGTCTCCAGCTTCCAGGCCAGGACACCCCACCCCCACTGTTTGGGCCCACTAGGCTGTGTTCCTTAGGGGAGTTCTTTTCCCTGCAGAATATTCTTTGTCTTCCTAATATGCTTATTTCAGGACACAAAACTAACCTTAAAATGAACCTCAAACAGAACAAATTGCAATAAAAATCTGCCACATCTTAATGCTTAATGGTTTACCGAGCATCACTGCATTGTTTTTTTTTTTTTTGTGACTAATCTGCCCAATCATCCATGGCTGGGCTTATTAACCCTATTTTATAGGTGGGGAAACTGAGGCTCAGAAAAGCTACCCGAGGTCATGCGCCTCCAGTGAATGGTGCTGCTGGAACAGAAGCTCAGGCCTCCCAGTACCCAGCTGCTGCTTCCGCAAGGATGTCATTGCAAACCCCGTAGTTGGTCAGTGGCAGATACTCGCCCCAAGATCCAGCACTCCCACCCCCACCCCCGGAGCAGGTGGGAGTGAAAGGAGAGGCCCATGAGGAGCAGGGAGGAGAGAGAGGGGCTCCCATCACCTACAGCTCACTCTGCAAAGCACGGTGCAGTCCCAGTGGCAGAAGCAAAAGCAGTGGAAGGCCCACTCCCTGCTGACCATCACGGGCAGGGCTTCGCGACACAGGCCGGGGGCACCTCTCGCACTGGGCCACTTACCTCTTCTCCTCTGTCGCCTGGCTGGTGCAGTGGGTAACTGATACGCCTTCCAGCCACCAAGTGGGCTTCCCCACCTCAATCTTTAATGAGGCTGCTCAGCTAACCTATCAGAACCTTCCAGCCCACCTGACTCCAGCAAGCTCCCAGGGCCCTGGCCCTGGAGGACTGTCCAGACCCCTTGTGGGGCTTGGCTCACAGGCCTTGGTGACACCAGGTGTCTGCCAGGAGACACCCTCTAGGTGGCACTCCTCTTAACCCTGTGGGCAATGAGATGGAACAGGGTAGGTGTGGCGTCAGAAGGGAGCAAGTGTGCAGAGAATGCCTGTGAGGCATGCCTAAATTTGGCACCACCCCAAACTTTGGTATGGGAAAACCAAATTGGCACCCTCTCACAGAAGTAAGGCTCATTTGATTCCCCCCCGCCCTCCTTCACTTGGCCCCTTGCTGGACTCCATGAAATGCTGCCTCTCCTGCAAACTGTCTCTTAGGTGCATCCTCTCTGGCCTGTCTAGATCCAAGCCTCATGCTCTCACTTGGAGGGCTTTCCAAGGGTCTCCAACTGGCCTCTCTGTCTCCGCTTATCCCACTGAGTCTGCTTCCAGAGTCAATTCTGGAAAGCACTGGTCTTCCAGGCCATTCCTTGGCCAGGAAACTACTGTGGTTCTCCACCTGTCCACATGGGAAGCTTGGGATTGGGTTCATCCTTACTTTGGGATTGGAGGCCTTTCAGGCTCCAACTTGCCTGTCCTGGTGCCCTGACTGCTGCTCCCAGCCAATCCCACCAAACCTCTCTCCTCCCTGAAAGTCCCAACTGCCTTAGCACCCTCTCTCAGGAATACACCATCATTCCCTCTTTCCTTCCCTGGAATCCAGTTCAAATAAGCAAAATACACATGGATTTTAAGAGCCCAACACTGGACTTCAAAGGAATCCCCCCTCCACCCCTCACACTTGAGCCTTGTGGGGGCATCTGAAGCTTGGCACCTCATTCCTTCCTTGATTTCCCTCCTCCCGGCCCAAATCCTTCCCCCACACGATGAGCAGACTGATTCTAGTGGGCCTTTGACCCTGGGCCAGCTACTCACTTCCTCTCACTGGGACTTAATTGCTGCACCTGAGGGGCTAGAGAGGCAGCATTAGGAAGATGATGAGAGCAGCACCCACCGCTGAGTGCTCACTACCTGCTGGGCACCGTTCTGAGGATATAGACTTGAAGCCACCTAGAGTTAAATCTGAGTCCTGGCTCTCACTGGCTCCTTGACCTTCCTCGCAGCTCCAGGCATGAGGCTAAGCCTGGGATGTTATGCTCAAAGCCTGCCCTTCTAGGCCTGGTCCTGCTTGTTCCTCAGCCTCCCCTTTCTCTTCTCCCACATGCATCCAAGATGGCAGCACTAGGTTCACATGCCTCTGTGCCGTTGCCTATTTTGCTTCTTTTTGGGCTACTTTTCTAACTGATGAACGTCTGTCCATCCCCTTTAAGACTCAGATCAGGTATGCCCGCCCCCAGGGCTCTCCCAGTAGCTCTCTCCTTCACCACAGCCTCCCCTGCAAGAAGCCCTGTGTTCTCTGCATCATAGCATAACATATACTGTATTGACAATGCTCTCTCTCCACCTGGCTGTGAGCTCTGTGAACACAAGGACCAAGTCTTATTCATCTTTGTGTTCTGGTGCATGGCCCAGAATAGATGCTCAGTAATTCACAGATGGGGTCATAGCTGTGGATACAAACTGCTCCCCTGGAACTTACAATCTAGAGAGGAGAGACAGGCAACAAATAAAGACACAACATGTAGGAAGAAAAACACAGCACAGAATGAGAATTAAAGGAATGTGTGTGGGTCGTTCTTAAGACAAACTCTGCGATTAGGTGGTATAAGCAGACGCCCGGAAGAAGTGAGGGAAGGAGCCCTGAGGTTTTGGGGAGAAAACATTCTGGCACAAGGGGCCTTGGGTGTAGAGGCCCTGAGTTAGGAGCATGCTTGGCACATCTGGGGCATGGTGTAACTGGAATGAAGGAGGAGAGGTAGAGTAGGGAGGAAGTGAGTTCAGAAAGACAGCCAGGGCCATAGTATGCCGGGCTATGCAGGCCTTGGTAAGGATGTGGACTATATTCTGAGTGAAGCCTAAAATCCTAGAGAGTTCTGGGCAAGGACTGAGAGGTGAAATGCAGTCTGCTTGCTATGCGGGGAATGGATCAGAGTCGGCTAAGTGCAGGAGCAAGCCAGTCAGGCAGTGGCTGCTGTGAACCCCGCTGCTGCATGGACACCTGGATGAGTGAGGGCAGGCAGCAGATAGGCAGGCGGCAGGGTCTCAAACACTCGCAACCTGTCCACTCTCGAACTGGAAACCGTATCTCAAGTTCAGCACTTGGCTTTCTGAATCTCCGGGGTTATCTACCAAAATATTTGAGCTGGCTTTTATCCTATATGAGCTGAAGCTGGCAGGAGGCTACTTGTAAATCTCATTCCTTAAGAAAGAAATGATACATGCTATGCGAAGAAAAAAGAAAACAGCTGTGAATGAATTCTTCCCTCACTTTCGAAGATGTGGGTATGTGGCTAGAAAGATGGGGCAGGTTAAATGTTTATAACAATCAACCTCTGACCAAGCCAGGTTATAGTTTAGAAAGCTGGGGGGCTGCCAGCTGAGCAGGGTCTTTTGAGGCAGTCTGGTCCACTGGGCAGAGACCTGGACTGGAAATCAGGATATCTGGGCTCTGGGCCTTGAGCTCTGCATTCACCAGAGTGGCCTGGGGCAAGTTTTTTGGCACCGTGAGCCTTTGTTTCTTCCTTCTTAAAATGGAGAAAGTAATTCCTGCTATCTCCCTGAAATCTCAGGGAGCCGAGATCCAGGCACAAGAGCATCCAGGAAGGGGTTTGTTCCTTTCTGTAAGGAGTATATGGCTTAGCTCTGGGGGGTGGCACACCAGAATGAAGTGACTGTGGCTACAACTGAGGGGTGAGATCCCAGTGTCTAGGGATTGGGCACTCCAGGAACAACTTGCATTCACTGTGCCGTATGCTTACAAATCACAGTCCCATCTATTTTATCATTTGAGCCTCATGACAACTCTGTGAGGTGGTTGTTACACCCATTTTAAAGATGAGGAAACTGGCCGGGCATGGTGGCTCACACCTGTAATCCCAGCACTTTGGGAGGCCAAGGTGGGTGGATCACCAGAGGTCAGGAGTTCAAGACCAGCCTGGCCAACATGGTGAAACCCTGTCTCTACTAAAAATACAAAAATTAGCCGGGCATGGTGGCGCATGCCTGTAATCCCAGCTACTCGGGAGGCTGAGGCAGGAGAATCGCTTGAACCTGGGAGGCGGAGGTTGCAGTGAGCTGAGTTCGCACCACTGCACTCCAGCCTGGGCAACAAGAGCTAGACTCCATCACAAAAAAAAAAAAAAAAATGAGGACACTAAGGCTTAGAATGGTGAAATGGCTTGCTCAAGGTTTCACAGCTGCTCCATGTGGCAGGGTGGAGCGGGTGCCTGAAGCTAGGGCATGGTACCCTGTCACCTGCCCCCAGAATCTGTGCCAGTTCTGT
This sequence comes from Pongo abelii, assembly GCF_028885655.2. NCBI lineage: Eukaryota > Metazoa > Chordata > Mammalia > Primates > Hominidae > Pongo > Pongo abelii. The sequence goes on along the minus strand of NC_072000.2, from coordinate 104,537,053 downwards.
CAACCCCTGTGCTGACCATGGCAGGCACACCTCAGGTGGCTGCTTCCTGAGCCCCACCAGGAGGCGTCAGGAAGGTGCTGGTGAGGCAAGGCTGGGGAATGAACCACTGCCTATCGCAAACCCTGACTGGGCACATGGCACCTGGGCTGTATCTATGGAAGACTAAAACTCCAAAGGAATCTCACCATTAGCGTTAGGGAGATAATCCTGGGACTGGTGGAAGGAGGAGACCTCTCTTCTCTGGGATGTAAACTGCAATAAGCCAGCAGCTCTTTCGAGGAGGACAATGGCAGCAGCAGGATGCAGGTGGGATGCTCTGAAATTAGGGGCCCCCGTGAGGCATGCACCGTACTGCCAATGTGCTGAGGGAGACCCCTAGGGTCAGGCAGAGCCTCTTCTCAGACCTTGATTTGAACTTCCAAACTACCAAGATCTGCTGGTGCCGCCGTCCTCCTCCTCATCAGATCCCCCCAATCACCCCCAGCCCTGCAGGGCCCAGGTTCAAGCCCTGCTTCCCTCAGAAAGTGTTCGGTGGCCATCAGGATCCAAGAAGCCTGGCTTCCCTCTGTGTCCCAATGTGATGGCTGCTGGCACCACACAGGAGTTGATATTGTTAGTTACCTTTTTTTTTTTTTTCTGAGACAGGGTCTTGCTCTGTTGCCCAGGCTGGAGTGCAGTGGTGTAATCATGGCTCACTGCAACCTCAGACTCCAGGGCTCAAGCAATCCTCCTACCCCAGCCTCCTGAGTAGCTGAGACCACAGGCACACGCCATCACACTTGGCTAATTTTTAATGCTCTTGTAGAGACAAGGGTCTTGCTATGTTGACCAGGCAGGTCTCGAACTCTCACACTGAAGTGACCCCCTGACCTCCTAAAGTGCTGGGATTACAGGCATGAGCCACTGTGCACAGCTGATATTATTAGTTACTTTTGCAAATATTTTTTTAAAAAGAGTAACTTCAAACTGTTATAGTAATTTAGAAGTGACAAAGAATATTTACAAACATCATCTCATGGTACCCTCACAACAACCCTGTGAGGTGGGTCTGATTCAGCCGTTTCACAGATGGCGAAACTGAGTCTTAGGTCAGTGACATGCCCAAGGGCACACTCCTGGCATGGCTGGTACTGGAACCAGATCGGAGTTCACGTCCGAAGTTCCTTCCACACCTCGGGAAGTATGCACACCTTGGGGCCACAGCAGCTGAAGGCCCTTCCATAGGCTGTGGCTGGAGAAGACGTGCTCCTCTGTTTGGGGTGGTGATAAGTAGGCCAAGGTGACGGGTGCGATTTCTGTGTGAGACAATTCCATTAACCATGTCCCTCAATCACAGATAGCACCCCTCACCTTGAGCCCAGTTTCACAGGTTGGCCAGCAAGCGGACTTGGTTCAGGAACTCCGTCTTAGTCTGCAGGGAAGGGTGCGATGGCAGGAAGTGTCAGGCTACGTGAGGCACACAATATGACACGGGCGCAAGCTGGGAGCTTGTTCAGTCACCAGACACCTCTGATGTGTCAGTCTCTCTTCAGGGCTCCCGAGACACAGAAACAGACACCTGCCCTCCAGGAGCTCACAGTCTAGACAAACGAACCCAGGGTCCAAACAAATGGGACAGCAACAGAGTGCGAAGAGTGGGAAGGGGTGCCTGAGGTCTCCTGGGGCACCGGGAAGGCTTCACAACAGCAGGGCAAAGGACGAGCAGAAGGTGACCAGGAGTATGGAGAGAACATGCATGAGGGCAGGGGCGGGGCCCCTTTAGACACAGCCCAGGGAGGACAGACGGAAGAAGGACAAGAGAAGGTGGATGGGTTACAACCCCATTACAACACTTCAGGGGAGAGACGGTGAGAATATGCAGTGCAGGTGGTGAAAATGGGAGCCAGTGAGTCAGAGGGACCCGGGGCTCAGGCCAGTGCACAGCCTTCACTGCTGGACATGGTCCCACAGGACCTCGATGCTGAGCTGGGGCCTGGGCTAAGTCAGGAGACAGGGCTCCAGGCACGGCAGCCTCTGGGTCCTGGTGTGCTCCCGCAGCCAGGGATGGATACACTGAGAGCTTATAAGGCAGACAATGTGTGGGTTTTTGGGGTCCAGAGACAAAGAGGCCACTTTCTGAATTTCCAACCTGACTAGATTCATGCAGTGGGAATAGCAGGACAGGCCAAGTGGCAGCTGACTGTTACGACAGAGGCAAAAATAAAGTCCCGTGGGAGTGCAGGAAGGAGTGCAAAGTCACAGGGAGCGGGGCGGCTTGGAAAGGCTCCAGCTGTGGAGCCACATTCTGACAGGATGAGTGAGATTTTAAAAGTGTGGGGAAAAGTCAGAGGGGAAGAAGGGCCAGGGGCACAGGAGAGCCTGAGTGTGACTGACGGTGCGACTTGGGTAGCTGTTGGCATGGAGGCGTACAAAGGCCCTGCCTGATACAACAACTGGAGCCCTGGAGTGAGAGCAGGGGTGGGTCAGCAAATAGACACATCCGGCTTTCAGAAAGTGGCCGCCAGAGGGCAGCTGGGAGCAGGCAGGAGGCCAGGGGCTTGCCTTCCTGTTCCCCTCAGGCAGGGCCATGCTGGGCCTGCTTGCTCTCAGGTGGCACAAGGTGTCAAATAGCCTCGGCGGCCAGGGAGATGAAGACAGTCCAGTACTTCCTTCTCTTTACGGGAGAAAGGTAATTTCCAATGGAAAGAGGTTTACGAGAAGCAAAATTCAGCCCCACCTCCAAGAGCTATGAGGTTTAACAACCTTCCACTCCCCTCCAAAGAGCACATGGAGCTGGGCCTGACTCTTCCCGGGAAGGTCTGTCTGTAAGTCCCTTTCCGGGGCTCTTTCTCAACACTGTGCTGAGGTTGCAGCCACTGGGCCACTGGGCATCAATGAAGGACATAAGAGGTTGAAAAACTGGGAAACCATTTATTATCCAGCACCAGGAGCTTCATATTTTGAAATATACCACTGATGTTATTACACACGAACCAAGTAGGAAAAGGACGTACATTATGCTCCAACAGCCACAGAGAACAAGCACTTCATCCTGTGTTTTAATTCGCCCGGATTCCCACTAAGCTATGGGGTTTTTCTTTTTCTTTTCTTCAGAGTCCCACTGTATAAAATCGATGAAGAACTACTCTGGTTGCATCAGGGTGAGGGCCCTGGTATACCTTGGTGGACCCCTGGAACTCCTCAAAATAGCCAGTTTGAAATCCACTGCATTCAACCCCCAAACTGCAAATAAACTTGCCTTTGACCACACATGCTTCTGTCCCACCCCCCACCCAATCCAGCAGCAGGGGCACGTCTGACAAGATTTCATTAGTGAGAACCAAATAGGAAAACAGTCAAAATCCAGTTACTCAACCCTCTCCTCACCAGCACTGCTTTCCATGCACCTCGGCCCTCTTCCTAAAGCCTGGTCCTTTTCTGGTCCTTGGCCTGGAAAAAGTGATCTTTCGTGAGGGAATGCTAGTGGAGGAACGCTGGGCCTGGCCACGGTTCTGCCCAGACTTCTCCTGTGGCCTGCACACATCCTCCCCGCTCACTAGGTCTTGGTTTTGTCATCTGTAAATGTAAATCCAGTCTCATGACACCCAAGCCTCCTTCCCTGGCTCCCACTCACTGGCCCTACCCGGCCTAGACTATCTGCCTTCTACACCAGCAGAGGCTTTGAGGGGGATTTTCTTTAAAATTCACTCCCACTATGTGGTCGAGTGCCATCAGCTTGGGGTCTTGCTTCAAGTGCCACCAGGGCCCTGCTCTCCTGGAGTAATGGGAGACGATGACACGATGACTCTGGTAAGTTCTGAGAGGACCTCCAGTGGTTTAATGGAAAACTGCTGGATGTGGGGAAAAAAAGAGGAGCAGCGTGGGGCACGGCCCTGAAGGTCACATACCAGGCACCGGGCATCTTCGTGTCATGTGAACTGCCACGGGCCTGTGGTGTCATTCCACCTGCTGATGGAGGAGGTGACTTGCTCAGGGTCACACAGACCCAATGTAGCCTGGCTCCAGGACATGCACTCTTCCCGCTAGACCAAGCTGCTCCCACTACACTTCCTAGCACTGGAGGAGAAGAGGAACGTGTTCTCATCCCGGCTTCTCTTCCTGACTGGGTCATATCAGGAAGTGGTTTGGGCCAAGTACTCACTTCCTCTCTCTGGGGCTCAGTTTTCCTGGCTGTGAGATGAGACAGACACTGTGCTATCTACATGGCACTGTTAAGCGACGAGCAGGCAAGACACAGATGCAATGCAGGAAGGAACCAGCCCGAGTTTCACAAAACTTCAACCCTCTCAGGCCCGATGGTCCCCTTTTTATTATAATGTTTTGTAATGATCCTTGTATTATCCTGAAGTGAAATTCATAGATTACATAAACTACCTACATAAATTCGGAAAAGATCAGTATAATGCCTTACATGCACTGCAAAGGAGAGAGAAAAGAGAAGTAGTCTATAATAAAATGTGCATTACAACACATAAAGGGCCAGACCCAGCTATACTAGGAGACGGAGGCGGTCCATGCTTGCACCTACCCACAGACCCACTGGGAGTGCTGCTGCTGCAAATGGGATGTGACGAAGGGGAGGTCTATGGATGACTGAAACGTCACAGTGACGATGCTGGAGATAGGACTTTCCAAAACAGAAAACAACTCCTGGTAAAGTTACAAACAAAATTAAGTATGATTTTCTTTTGACCTACGCAGTAGTCAAATTCCTAGAAAATTCAGCACATACTAAACCTGGTTAAAAAAATAAGTGCTTTTTCTTAAAACAGAGCAAGCTCTGGCTTGAGTTTTTCAACTGCATGTTTTGGTGGGACATGCAAAACAAGACTTCACTGCACAGGACGATCCTGCACATTGCAATGTGTCCAGCGCACCTGGCCCCCCTGCCCCCTAAATCACCAACACCTCTCCGTTTCCACTTTGTCTCTGGTGAGAGCTTCTTGTCTAGTCTGACACTGCCATTTCAGAGTCTACAACATCAACACCTACAAAGAAGACAAAACGTAACTAAAGCCACATGCGAGGCAATGGCTGAGTGGGGGCAAGAGCCTCCTCCCGGCTTGCAGGGCAGGTTCTCCCCCTGACTCAAGGAAGCTCATGAAGAGTCAAACTTTCTGCAGAGTTTCAGACACTGTGGCAGGGGAGGCATGTTCCTTATTCAGTTGGGATGTGGCCAAGCGGCTACTGCTGCTACAACCACTACTACTTACTGCTAGTCACCATCACAGCCCCTCCTGCTTGTGCTAGGCTGTCTGTCTCAAATACTTCTACAGCCATCATCCCCTTGGACTCTCATGCTGCGAGACAGACATGCCACGGATAACCACCTACATTTCATAGACGAAGAAACCAAGGTCCAAGAAAGGGAAGTGAGTTGCCCAAGTCACATGCAAAGAAAGAGCACAGCCAGGTCTAGCACCCAGGTCTCTTGGTTACCTCAACACCATGACCTCTTACCAAGCAGATGACAGCTTACCCGGCACCCTGAAGAAAAGGGCCTCTTGCCTGGTAAAAGACTGTGGAGGACAATCAGTACTCTGTGTTCCAAATGAGGATACTGAGGCTCGCAAATGTCACTAGACCTGATGAGGTCACACAGTCAGCGGATGGTGGGACTAGGGCAAGAGCCAGGCCTCCTGAGTCTCAGTCTGGAAGGCTAGAATTGGGGTCCCTGTTCTTAGAGGGTTGCTGAGATTCAAAAGGTGAAAAGGCTCATGTAGTTATCACACATATCCTAAGTCCCCGTGGTGTGTCCCCTCTGTACTTGTTCTAGAGAGGCAGGGATGACTGAGACAACACAGGTCCTGCTCCCAACAGGACTAGTGTGCTAGTAGGGATGCTGGTACCAAAGAAGTGTCCTGAATAAAACATGCTAAGTACCATGATGGAGTAAACATGCAGGGCCAAGGGCACTGGCTGCAGCTGCCCAACAGGAGGCAGTAGGTGGAGCAACAATGATGTGGCCCTGGATGTTGGCATGACCGGCACAAGGTCTGCCTCTGGGGCCCCGTGGCTCTACAAAGCCCTCTGTGAGGCCAGCTCCCATCCCTTCTTCTCCTTCAGCCACAGCAGTAGCTCCAAAGGTTAAAAAAAAAAAAAAAAAAAAAAAGTAATGAGAGGAGAAACCGGATTATATACCCCTAAAACCCTTCCTATCTTTAAATTCACTTGTGACTGCAGCTCAGCGAGGGGATTATTTATCTACACTTTTGATCTCACAGTGCCATGTTTCTTTCTCACGTTCCTGCAGTGATTCATCCAAGGAAAACTCTCAAATAGGCACTCAGACTTCTGATAGTTCCAAATAAAAATTGTTATTAGGACTGTTAACTGTTATGACTATTTTTAATGTATAACTACCTCATCCCCATCATAATGGGAGCTTTGCAAGGTTTACAAAAACCTTGCGAAGTTCTCTGAGAACTTTCTGAGGAGCAGGGAAACATCTTTTGCCCTGGGGCCCTCACACTAGTGTGGAGAGCTCCTTATTCCTTAGAATTGTCTCAAATAAACCAAGTGGCCACCTTCACCAATTAGGAGGCACGACCCAGAGAATAACTCATGCTTTTAGACAGTATCATCCACATGAATAACCAAGTAATCCAATATGAGGAAAGGAGCAGCCAAAGCCAGAGATCTGATCAACAATGAAAAGTAATGACTTTCAGTTTTCAGGACCAGATATTACAATAAAGAAAAAGAAAAGTAATGGCTGAAGGTCTGCCTGAGAGGAAGAAGATTTAAACCACCGCCATCATAGTAAACAGAAGAACTCAAAAGTCAAGTCCCCTGGGGCTGCTGAATGCAGAGGTAGACTCTGCACTTGTCCCCATCCCAGTGCCACCTGAAAAGGTCACAGTGGGTTTTAAAAAGACAGCAACTATTTACCAAATACTTACTGGGTGTTAGGAACTGTCCTGAGCACTCTAAAGGGATGATCACAGTTAATCCTCAGAACAACCAATGGGCAGGTACAGGTCAGGTGACTGGGGCACAGGGAGATCAAGTAACTTGCTCAGGATAAGTACATATGCACACACACACACACGCTCACACGCACCCTTCTGCAGCACGTGCATGCATATACCCACAGCACACAGGGCCCTGGGTGCCGGGATGTGAAAAACACAGAGAAAAGCACATACCTCCTGCCCTCAGGAGGTTGTATCTATGCACTCAACATTCAACAACTCTTTTGGGTCTGTGGATGCATCATGCACTGTGATGGGTGCTGGGATCCAATGGGGAACAGGTCAGCTGCTGTGTCTCTGTGTCTCACAACAGCCTTGTGGGAGACCAAACAGCAGCCAGGCCTTAATGTTACAAAGTGGTAAATGGCAATGGGGAGCATGGGGAGCACATAGAAGGGGCGCCTCATCCTCACCTGGGGTGGGCATGAGTGGGGGCCACAGAAGTCTTCCCAGAGAAAGGGACACCCAGTAGGAGAGGAAAGATCAGTACATGAGCAGGCAAAATGAAGAGGAAATGGATAAAGAGGCAGAAGCCAAGTGTCCTGGGAGGCCAAGCGGGGAGACAGAAGTTGAGGGAGGAGGAAAGCTTTGCTGAGAGAGCATCAGGCTGGATCCAGAGGGCTGGGGAGGATGTTGATAAGCAGAGATGGTAAGAAAACATTCCAAGGAGAGAACAATATTTGAAAAGCTTGGCATCCAATCCCTGCAGGACGCTGCCTTTTCTACATCTGTCCTTGGCTGTGTGCCTTTCTACTGTTTGCATATTTTTAGAAAAGAAAAACACAAGCTCATCTGAAAGCTCCCTGTGTGCTCTTGTCACTTTTGGTATCCTTTTCCTTCAAAAAAAAAAAAAAAATCTCTGGGACAATATAAAATGACAACCTCTTAAGCCCCAGAGCCACGCAATCTTGCCTCTGATTTCTGTCTTTTTTTTTTTTTTTTTTTTGAGATGGAGTCTCGCTCTGTCACCAAGCTGGAGTGCAGTGAGGCGATCTCGGCTCACTGCAACCTCTGCCTCCCGGGTTCAAGCGACTCTCCTGCCTCAGCCTCCCAAGTCAGCTGGGACTAGAGGGGCATGCCACCACGCCCAGCTAATTTTTGTATTTTTTCTTTCAGTAGAGACAGAGTTTCACCATGTTGGCCAGGATGGTCTTGATCTCTTGACCTTGTGATCCACCCGCCTCAGCCTCCCAAAGTGGTGGGATTACAGGCGTGAGCCACCGTGTCCAGCCTTTCCGTCCATTTTTAAAAGTAGGTGAGAGTACGACGGTGGGTGCCAAGATCAGCAGGCAGCAGAGAAATACTCTGGTCAGAACTGCCCTTTAAGGAGAGAAGAGGAACGGGTGGGTGGGGGCCGGCACGGGAGAAAAACGCCAACCCTCCCTCTGGCGCTTCTGGAGGAATCTAGGTCTCTTAGCTGCTAGCTCTCCCTTCCCCACCATTACACCAGATGGTGTCTCTTTCAGAAGCCAGACAAGGAAGAGCCAAGGAATCTGTGACCCACCACCATGACTCTAGACGCTAAACAAGAAGTTTCTCCAGCAGAAGGAAAGGTCCAAGGAATGACAAACACGAATAACAATAACAACTCCTAAAATGTAGACAATGTAGACGTCACCTGACAGCCAAGGAGGTGTACTTATCCTCTATCATGAGCCTGGGACATACCACATGACCTCAGGCTGCCTCCATTCATTTGCGAAAGGCAATACAAGGTTGCTTTGTCATTAGAGGATGCACGCACCTGGGGAGTGGGAAATTATGCAGATATAACAAAAGGTACAAGGAGGCTGTGTTCCTCCAGGCTGCGCTGCACTTGTCAAAGGTACTGATAAAAATAACAGAAAAGATGAAACTGCCTACTAATGTATGAAAATGTTCACCCTTACCAGTAAAGAAAAATGCAAGTCAGACCAGGCATGGTGGCTCACACCTGTAATCCCAGCACTTTGGGAGGCTGAGGTGGGCGGATCACTTGAGGTCAGGAGTTCGAGACTGGCCTGGCCAACATGATGAAACCTTGTCTCTACTAAAAATACAAAAATTAGCCAGGCATAGTGGTGGGCGCCTGTAGTCACAGCTTCTCAGGAGGCTGAGGCAAGGGAATCACTTGAACCAGGAGGCAGAGGTTGCAATAAGCCGAGATAGTGCCACTGCACTCCAGCCCGAGCAAAGAGCGAGACTCCATCCTCCCCAAAAAAGAAAAATGCAAATAAAAATGTTTTCCCTTCTCTTGTGTTTACAAAGATCAATGAGAGTACTAATGCCTAGTGCTTATGAATTATGAAGTCTGAGGAGTGGGCAACTGTCTTGTGCTGGACAGCGTGTAAAACCAGGATAGTCATGCTAGAAGGCATTTGGCGAGACTTCCCAAAACTTTATTTTCTAATTTTTACTTATTTTTTGAGACACAGTTTCACTCTTGTTGCCCAGGCTGGAGCATAATGGTGCAATCTCGGCTTACTGCAACCTCTGCCTCCTGGGTTCAAGTGATTCTCCTGTCTCAGCCTCCCGAGTAGCTGGGATTATAGGCATGCATCACCACACCCAGCTAATTTTCTTTTTCTTTTTTTTTTTTTTGAGACAGAGTTTCGCTCTTGTTGTCCTGAGTGGAGTGCAATGGCACAATCTCAGCTCACCGTAATCCCGCTCCCTGGGTTCAAGCGATTCTCCTGCCTCAGCCTCCCGAGTAACTGGGATTACAGGCATGCGCCACTATGCCTGTCTAATTTTATATTTTTAGTAGAGATGGGGTTTCTCTATGTTTGTCAGGCTGGTCTTGAACTCCCGACCTCAGGTGATCTGCATGCCTTGGCCTCCCCAAGTATTGGGATTACAGGTGTGAGCCACCGCGCCCGGCCTAATTTTGTCTTTTTAGTAGAGACGAGGTTGGCCAGGCTGGTCTTGAACTCTTGACCTCAGGCGATCTGCCCACCTCGGCCTCCCAAAGTGCTGAGATTACAGGCATGAGCCACCATGCCCGGACCCAAAACTTGAAAAGCACATATATTGTTTGACACAGAAACATGCCCAAGGAAAATAACTGGACAAGCATGCGAATATGGACACATGAGATACAAAGTACACATACACATAAAAATACAAGAATGCCCTCTACCACATGAGGGTAATCGTGGAAAATGGGGACAACCAACATGTTTAAAAGTAGATGGTGCTTACATTATGGCACATCTTTGCATGGTCCTCAGCAGAGTACCTTAGCCACATAAATGCTGGAAGGCTCATACTTCCTTTTTTTTTTTTTTTTTTGAGACAGACCTTGCTCTGTCACACAGGCTGGAGTGCAGTGTTGCAATCTTGGCTCACTGCAACCTCTGCCTCCTGGGCTCAAGCAATCCTCCCGCCTCAGCCTCCCAAGTAGTTGAGACTACAGACACATGCCAACAAGCCAAGCTAATCATACACACTGTATGATTTCATTTACATGACACTCAAAAACAAAAACAAAAGTGGACTTCATATCTATTTTTAAGTGCAGGGACTGCGGGGAGGGGCCTTTTGGTGTTGACTACATTTTCTTTCTCGGTCTGGCACTGGGAACTGCGCACACACGTGTGTTAACAGTTCATCAAGTTGCATCTGCGTATCTGCACATGGTATGTCACTAGGCTTGGACCTCGGCTGAAGCAAAAGCTTATTCGTCAGTGAGCTGTAGGACCTGCAGTCCATGCAAAGGAGGCCACTACCAGCTGAACCAGCATGGACAACTGTTCCCCCTCATGAAAGCTTCAGATTGGGGTACTCTCACATTGTATGCACACATCCAAACTAGCTGATGTCTCCCACCCTTGCCTCAACAAGACACTCATTCAACCTCAGGGGATGTAGGAGGTCGGGTTCTGGATCTTACTATCTGACACCGAGAAGTTATTTCCTCATAATGGGGCACGGCTTTCTTATCTGAAAATGAGGGCAGGATTAACTGATTTACCTGTGATTCTCTGGCGAATTTAATAACTAGCAGCTTTTATTTAATTTAAGCACTTGCTCTGAAAGTGGTTTTTTTTTTTTTTTGCCCCCAAGGTATCTGCATGTACAAATAAAACAAAGCCACCTTGGGGGCAAAAAAAAAAAAAAAAAAAAAATGCACTTTCAGAGCAAGCGCTTAAATTAAATAAAAACTACAAGTATCTGCATGTACAAGTAAAATAAAGCTGGGCCGGGCGCAGTGGCTCACGCCTGTAATCCCAGCACTTTGGGAGGCCAAGGCGGGCGGATCACAAGGTCAGGAGATCAAGACCATCTTGGCCAACAAAGCGAAACTCCGTCTCTACTAAAATACAAAAAAAAAAAAAAAAAAAAAAAAAAAAGCTTAACTCCCACATCCTGGAGGCAGGCAAGGTAAGTTCAGACGGAAACGTTAAATTCACCTCATGGCTCTTGGGTAGAAACAGACAGTTTAGTAAACATTTGCTGGGCGCTTACGATGCCACAGGCCCTGTGCTCATCACTCAACACTGCCATGGTTAAGATGCTTCCTTACCATGCTCTCCAAGTACTAAGCAGAAAGTCCACAAACTTTGGAGCACTGTCAAGATAGAGAAAGCTGCCAGTACCTGCTCTATGCATGACCCATGGGAAGCATGTTCAAAACATGTTCTTTATTTACTTAAAAAAATCACAAAACTCTCTTACAGTGTGTGTGTGTGTGTGTATGGGGGTGTGTGTGTGTGTAAGAGACAGGCTGTCACTATGTTGTCCAGGCTGGACTCGAACTCTTGGAACTCTTGGACTCAAGTGATTCTTCTACCTCAGCCTCATGAACTGCAGGCATGCACCACAATGCCCAGATCTCCTAGAGCTTAAATTGGGTCCTAAAGCTCCAATATATCAGGCCCAGCACACACTTTTTCTTTCTTTTTTGTAGAGACAGGGTCTTGCTATGTTGCCCAGGTTGGTCTTGAACTCCGGACCTCAAGTGATCCTTCTGCCTTGGTCTCTCAAAGTATTAGGATTATAGGCCTGAGCCACCGCGCCTGGCCCCAGTAGATATTTAAATGCCACGGTCCTCCAGGTTCTGAGTACTATGTCTCTTCATTTCCCACCTCAATTCTGGTAGCAGTAACAGCAGCAGCAACAATAATGATCGTAATAATATTCACAAATGCTAATAGAGTTGTTACTAGGCCAGGCAACCTGAGAAACATTTTACATTCTAGTTCATTTAAATGTAAGAACAACTCTATGTCCCCCGATTTTATAGGTAAGGAAATTGAGGCACAAAAACATTCAGTAACTTGCTCAAGAGTTCCTCTGCTAGCATATGTCAGAACCAGGACTCAAACTGACCAGTGTGACTCCATGCCTGGTTCTTAACTACCAAGTTCTCCCAAGGTAGGCTCTCCAGCCAATGGCAGGACCATTACCCAGGCAATCAAGACACCCATCCTGGGAAAGCCTTGTTTCTCCCTCCAAATCTACCACTGCAAATGTCCAATAAAAGCCACATGTAATTTTGCTTCTTTGCTTTAACTGCCCGGCTGAGAAACTTTTTGCTAGCCCCTCTCCCACTGTCTACCCTAAGTATCAAGCCAGCCCAAAGTCTTCCAGGTATTTGGGGCCTTTCACTGTGCAAGCCCCGGCGCCTTTCCAATTTCATTTCCAATCTCTTTCCTATCTGCACTCCAGGCCCCAGAAATGCTGCATCGCCCTCTTCCCAGCACATGCGGGCTCACTCAGGCCCTTCTGCCTTTGCTGCTTTTCCCGCCTGCGATGCCCACTCCTGCCTCTGCCTGTGAACTGCTCACCCAGAGCTCCAGCTCAGACGGCACCACCACTGTGGAAGTCTCCCTTAGGGGCTCTGAAGGGTAGTTACTTACTTCCTATTCTGTGGTCCCTAAGTACCTTGCATGTACCTTTATTTAAACACTTACTGCAATACATTCCAGTTAGCTGTTTATGAACCTGTCTACCCGGAAAAACTAAGTGCCTTGAGGGGAAAGCCGCTGTTCATTTCTTATCTATTTTGCCTACACAGTTTCTTGCCCTCAGTAAGTATTTAATAAACTTTTGTTAAACATATGAATGAATAATTAAATTCAAAAATAAATTCTTGACTGTTTTCTCCCATCTCTCTCAAATGTTTGTTCTGGAATATGGAAACAGGATGGCAAGTTTAAAACAGATCTGGATATGTGGCTTCAGGGACACACCTGTACAAATCTATATCTCACAAGTGGCAAAGAGATACAAACTCCATTCTTTCCTCCTCTGAACTGTTAATATCTCTAAATCTAGAGGCAGGCAGCAGGTTTCTCTGAGAACACATGCAACCTCAGCTCAATGCAGTGACAGTGCTAGGATACCCGGAGAGCCAGAGCTGTGGGAGGGCAGAGGTAGAACAAGAGAGGGTCTCGGCATGCGGCTAATACAAAGCCCTACTTACCTCCTTCTTGGGAATTCATGATGTTCAGGGCAAACAGCATTGCATTGGAGAACGTGGTCGCCTCTTCTTTACTTGCAAAGTTTAAGCCGTAGACCTGGCGGGCATCTCGCCACTGGTGGAAGGTTGGCGTGGCCTGATTGTACTTCAGCCCTTTCACGATTGAATAATTGATCACAACCTGGAGGAGAAAGGAGAGAGAAATACGTGTAAATAAATAAAATGTAAGTGAGCTGGAGGGCGCTGCGATGGAGCAAGTATACTGTATCCTTGAGAGGACAGGAAGATGGGGATGGGGTTGGAAGAAGGGAAAAGCAATATCAGGTAGATTTTCAGACCATAATCTATAGAACAGTGAGGGTTTGCAAAACCTGTTCTTTCCTTTAACTAATAATGCTATGTAGTTACAACCTCCAGATGAACAGCTGAGCTGGGAGGCAGGTTCCCTGGCTCTGGTTTGGCCCTGCCTCTCAGCCACTCCACTCATGGCAGTCACTGCACTTCGCTGGGGCTCAGTTTCTCCACTTATAAGATGGGGATAATAATTCTGGCTTTACCAATCCAATGGGGTTACTGCGAAGATCACATTGTGATACGTATCTTATCTATTATCTTATTTATAGCTTACCTTCTAGATATAAAGCTCCCAAGGGCAAGTCTTCTATAATTCATATTTATGCCTCCTATAGCCCTCTGCATAGTGTCTAGTACTTTGAATGCATTAATAAGTGGGCTATGTGTCGAAAGAAGAACTTGGGAAAGTTTATGTACCACACATGTATACAGCATTATTCATATCTTATTACTCAATCAAACAGCATCAACTGACTGCCAGGAGCAATGCCAGGCCCAGCAGGGAAGGATACAGAGACAACAGAATCCAGACATTCAGGTGCTTACAAGCTGCCAGGGGATTCAACACCAGGTCTGCCTGACCTCTAAACTTCTGTTCTTTTAGACATTTAAAAGAGGATTATTTCAAAGTACTTTAAGACTATATTCCTAAGTCATGCCCTGGAGGAAAAGATGCTGGGGCTGGGGCCCTCATTCTGCTTCCCATTCCTTCTAGCTCAGAGCCACATGATCTAACATCACAACACTTATGAATGATTGGTTTTCTGGTCTGTCAAATGGAGAAGAATGTGATATGGCTATGACATGGCACCCTCACAGTGTGTTGTGAGGATTAAATTATATATGAGAAAGTAACTGACACAGCTCCTGGCACAAGGTAGGCTGCCCGTGACTGAAAGGAGAAATATGAAGATCTCTACGAATGGAATTATGCAAGCAGAGTCTGGATGAGGCCGGAGGGCCAGCTCTTAGAGACGCCATGGAAAGGATTTTGCTTTAGAAGTACAAGATAATTCCTCAGATTTTGTCTGGCCTTAAGGTTGCAAGGACTGTGTGATCTGAGGTTGTGGATAACTCTCTCTATGCTGATTTATCACTTTCCTCTATTGCTCCACACTGCTGTGCTGCTGGATAAGGTAAAGCCAGAGGACAGCAAACATGAGTGACATCCAGAAAAGCTGTTTTCCAAGTCTTGGGTGGAAGGTGGGCTCGGGTCTTCCTATGACAGGCAGAGGCAGGGAAAGGGGAGACACACACATAGTACACTAAATCAGCTAAAGAAACGTAATTGAGGCCGGGCATGGTGGCTCACACCTGTAATCCCAGGACTTTGGGAGGCCAAGGTGGGCAGATCACCTGAGGTCAGAAGTTCAAGATTAGCCTGGCCAATACGGCAAAACCCCGTCTCTACTAAAAATACAAAAAGTAGCCAAGAATGGTGGTGGGTGCCTGTAGTCCCAGCTACTTGGGGGGCTGAGGCACGAGAATCGCTTGAACCCAGGAGGTGGAGGTTGCAGTGAGCCGAGATTGCGCCACTGCACTCCAGCCTGGGCGACAGAGCCAGACTGTCTCAAACAACAACAACAACAACAACAACAACAACAAAACCCGTAATTGTTTCACAACTTAATTGTTACATATTGACAGGCACATATTTTGGCCAACATCTACACATAAGTTCCAGGGTAGTTCTCTATTTTTTTGCTCTTTGTGCCAGGGGTATAGATTCACATGCATACACAGCTAAACCAAAAGAACTGGACTGGGGGTGACTAGGTTTAGTTATAGGTCATCAGAAAAGGACTAATAAGAACTAGCAAATAATAACTAGTAACTAATAACTACCAAATAATAAGAACTAGCAAAGTTAACTGTTGTTAAAACAGCTCTTTAGATTATAGCACACATTAACAGTGGTACAGTGACCAGCATGAGGGAAGAGAAGAACCTGCTCCATTCTGCCCTGGTAAGTCCCTATCAGAAGTTCTGTGTTCAAGTTTTTTTGTTTTCATTTTTGGTGTTACATTTCTAGTGGACAGTAGCGAACTGAAGCAAGCCAGAGGAAAATGCTTTAAAAATTGAAGAAGCTCTCGAAACACCTTATATCAGGAATGGTTAAGAGATACCGAAGCAAGATAAAAGATGCTTTAGTGTCTCATGACTACTGTCTCCAGATACGTGAGGAGATATTCTGGGGAAATGAAATTTAGAACCCTATGATTTGACTTGATTTTTTTTTTTTTTAATTTTTAGTACGGTTTTTTGTTTTGTTTTGTTTTGTTTTTTTAGACAGAGTCTCGCTCTGTCACCCAGGCTGGAGTGCAGTGGTGTGATCTTGGCTCACTGCAACCTCCACCTCCCGGGTTCAAATGTTTCTCCTGCCTCAGCCTCCAGAGTAGCTGGAACTATAGACGCCTGCCACCACACCCAGCTAAATTTTTTGTGTTTTTAGTAGAGACAGGTTTTCACCATGTTAGTCAGGATGGTCTCGATCTCCTGACCTCGTGATCCACCCACCTCAGCTTCCCAAAGTGCTGGGATTACAGGCGTGAGCCACTGCACCTGGCCTTTAGTATGTTTTTTTTTTTTTTTTTTGAAACGGAGTCTCACTCTGTCGCCCAGGCTGGAGTGCAGTGGCGCGATCTCAGCTCACTGCAAGCTCCACCTCCTGGGTTCACGCCATTCTCCTGCCTCAGCCTCCTGAGTACTGGGACTACAGGCGCCCCCGACCATGCCCGGCTAATTTTTTGTATTTTTAGTAGAGACGTGGCTTCACTGTGTTAGCCGGGATGGTCTCAATCTCCTGACCTCGTGATCTGCCCACCTCCCAAAGTGCTGAGATTACAGGCGTGAGCCACCACGCCCGGCCTGTAGTATGGTTTTTTAAGATGGAGTCTTGCTTTGTTGCCCAGGCTGGAGTGCAGTGGCGCGATCTTGGCTCACTGCAGCCTCCACCTCCTGGGTTCAAGTGATTCTCCTGTCTCAGCCGCCCGAGTAGCTAGGACTACAGGTACATGCCACCATGCCCCATCTAATTATTTTTTTTTTTTAAGTAGAGTCAGGGTTTCACCATGTTGACCAGGCTGTCTTGAACTCCTGACCTCAAGTAATCCTCCCGCCTTGGCCTCCCAAAGTGCTGGGATTACAGGCATGAGTCACTGGGCCTGGCCTAGAACCCTATGATTTGAACTCTCTGGTTGGTTACATTCTTAGAGAGGAACTTAAGGTGAGTGAGAATTTTTTTTTTTCCAAACCTCAAAGTGGCTCTTGGGGTGGAAATGACAATTGAGAGGCAGAAGACGCCTAATCCAGAATACGGACAATATGGCCAGCAGACAATCAATGAAGGGGCTAAACAGTACCTTAGGGATTATCTAACCCAATCCACTCTTTTTACAGTCGGGAAATGAGGTCCAGGGAGAATGAGTGACTTGTCCAAAGTTACACAGTAAGCTAATGGGAAAATTGGATTTAGAAGCCGAGGACTTTGTGATTTTTTTTTTTTTTTTGCCAGTATGGTAGTCCCCACTTATCCACGCAGAATTGGTTCCAAGACCCCCAATGGATGCCTGAAATGTGGGTAGTACAGAATCCTATACAGACTATGTTTTTTCCTATACATACATACCTATGATAAAATTTAACTCATAAATTAGCCATAGTCAGAGATTAACAACAATAACTAATAATAAAATGGAACAATTATAATATTTGGAATGGCACATAATTTAAAATTTATGACTTATTTCTGGAATTTCCCATTTAATTAATATTTTCAGCCTGCAGTGGATCTTGGGTATGTGAAACCTCAGAAAGCAAAGCCACAGCTAAGTGGAGTACTGTTGTATAATGAGCTGAAATCCTTCTTCCTATAATTCCCTCTCTGGTCCTAGCACTAACCTTTGGAGCCTCATAAATCACTTCCAACTCAGGAAGTTTTAGCATATTGGACTGAGAGAGTGCAGTGAAGCCTTTCTAGAGGACGTATCCCAGTTCTGCAAGTTCTCTGGGCTCTGCCACACATGGTTGGTCGCTGATTGAAGGCCCCTGGCCCTGCCGTTTCTGTTCTATCTACAACTGCAGTACAAAGGCTGCTCACCAACTGCTGCTGTTTGGTGTCTACACATAGCCCCCAACGGTCTATGACTGCTTTGAAGACAAGCATACTAGGTACAAGGAATGAGCAGAGGGTTTTACATCAGAGGGTTCTGCATTAAAACCCTGGCTTTATCACTTTTCAGTTGTATAACCTTAGACAAGTTGCTCATATCCGTTTCCTCATATGTAAGATGAAGATAATATTATAAATAATACTGCACTGAATATTCCTGTGAAGATGTATTTCTACAGGATATATCCCTGTAAGCCAAACGGCTAGAGAGACATGACCATTACAAAATTTATATTTATTATTTGAAAACTGACTTCTAAAACAGGAGAGTCCAGTGCAATGTATTTTGGATGTGTATGTGGTGACATAAGGCCAATGTCACTTGACCATTTGTTGAGGTGGCCAGTGTTTATTAACTGCCAGACCTGACCAGCCAACAGCTAAAATCTCAGTACCTAATGGTTCCACCTCTTTGTTTACTCTGCTTAGAGTGAGTCAAAGGATCCACCTGAACACGTGCATTTTTGCAAGTCCACTTTTGGGTGAGGCTGCTTCATTGAGTACCCATCACCCAACACTCACTTGTAGAGATAACCATGTTTCTTATTTCTAGCACCATTGGCAAAATGTGTCTGTTCTTAAGCTACATAGAAATGGACTCCTGTGGTATACAGTATGTACTCTTTTGTTTCTGGCTTATTTCCCTCAACACAATGTTTATGAGATTCACCATGTTATTGCATATATATTGCATATATCTATATGCAATAACAAAGTGTTGGGATTATGGGTGTGAACCACCGAGTCTGGCTGAATTCTTATTGACTGCTACACAGTATTCCATTTTTTTAACCACAACTTCTCCATTCTCCTGCTGATGGACATGGGTAGTTTTGCATTCTTGGCTGTTATGAATACAACTGTTATGAACATTTTCATACATATCGTTTACTGGATATAGGTACTTGTAATGATATAAGAAAAACTAAAGTGTTTTTCCTATTCTTTTTGAGACCCCAGAATGAGATGGGGTCTCATTCTGTCACCCATGCTGGAGTGCACTGGCATGATCATGGCTCACTGCAGCCTCAAACTCCCGGGCTCAAGGGATCCTCCTGCCTCAGCCTCCCGAGTAGCTGGGACATAAGTGTGTGCCACCATGCCTAGCTAATTTAAAACTTTTTTATTTGTAGAGACGAGGTCTTGCTATGTTGCCCAGGCTGGTCTTGAACTCCTGGGCTCAAGTGATCCTCCTGCCTTGGCCTCCCAAAGTGCTGTACACTCATACAGTCAAGAGCCACTGCACCCAGCCTCTATTCTCTACTCTCACACAACAAGCAAGCAATTCTGCAGATTCTCAAGTAGACGTCAAGTGTCCTCTATAATTCTGACATTATGTACCTGGAGACAGCATCAGGTTCCACAGGTTGAGGGCTGAGTCCCACAACACTACCCCAACTTCAGATGCCAGTCGCAAGTGCAGGTTGTGACTTCTGCTTCCGACCCATGGGCTATAAATCAGGGTTATCATGACCCCTGCCTTGGGTCTGATGAATTTGCTAGCATGCTCACAAAACTCAGGGAAACCGTTTACCTAGGTTTACGGGTTTCTTAATAAAGGGCACAACAAAGGCTACAGATGAGCGAGCAGATGAGAGACGCACGAGGCAAAGGATGCGGGAAGAGGGTGGAGCTCCTCCACCCTCCCTAGGCATGCCCCCCTCCAGGAACTCCACCAGGTCAGTTCTCTGGAAGCTCTCCCGACTCTGCCTTTTTGGTCCTTTTATGGAGACTTCACTGGATGGGTACGATTGACCACTGTGTAGAAATGTGATTGGACGAAAAGGGTATGACCTCACACTAACAGACGGAGTGGGGAAGCCCAGCAAGGCCTGTTGATTCAGATTCTCCTTGGCCTCTCTGTAGCATTCCTTCCTCTAGGGTATGGGGCGGAACCCATTCTGAAATGAGGGTCTTAGCACCTACAATCAGACAAGGTAGGTCAGGGAGTTTTGTTAAGACCAGCTTCCAGTCAGAAAAGCAGGGGACGATTCCTGCCTTGGGGAGAAAAGGAGCGGGTGAAAGGAGGGCAGGAGAAAGGCAGAGAGTGACTCTTGTTTTCTGAGGCCGGCAGCATGCCGACATTCTAATAAGGGCTCTGGGAGCTACCAGCTAGGAAGTGTGGATGAAAACTAATACATATATGATAATATCACAATCTTCTATCCAGTGACCATGCCAAATTCACTTAATAGAATTATATTGGTATATATTATTATATTACTATAATAGTTTGTAGCTACTTTCACATTTTCCACATACACTATTAAGTCATCTGCGATGCAAGATGGTTTTGCTTCTTCCTTTCCAACTGCTAAATCAAAGAGGTGACAGTGAACATTCTTGTCTTGTTCTTGAATTCAGGGGGAAAGTGGGATACTGGGTATGACGTCAGCTATAGTTTTTGTTGTTGTTGTTTGTGGATACCCTTTATCTGATTAAATAAATCACTTTTATACTTTTAATTCCAAGTTTCCTCAGTTTTTATCATGAAGGGATACTGAATTTTACCAAATGCTTTTTCTACATCTGTGAGATGACCTTACGGTTTTCCGGCTTTATTACATTAAATCAATCTTGCATTCCTGGAATAAATCTTATTTGTCAAAATTTTCTTTTTAATACATTGTTAGATTCAAGTCATTAATCTTTTGTTCAGGCTTACTGCATTATTGTTCATTAGAAATAATGGCTTGTAATTTTCTTTTAAGGTTCTTATGCAGTTTTTGTATCATGGTTATACAGCATGGTTATAAGAAGACACTATAGGAAGCGGGCTTTGTTTCTCTCATCTCTGAAGGAGTAATGTAAGATTGTCATTGTTTCTTCTTTATGTTTTTCAAGGAATATGTCCATCTTATCTAAGCTGTCACGTTTACTGGCATAAGGTTGTTACTAACGTTATTCTATGTTTTTAGTTTATAGGATCTGTAGTGATTTCCCCTTTCATTCATTATATTGGCAATTTGTGTTTTCTCTTTCTCACTCTCTTAGAGGTTTATTAATTTTATTTTTTTTCAAAGAACCAACTTTCTCGTTCAAAAAAAACCGCGACATTTTGTGTTTCTCTAGCATACATCTGCTTTCTGTTTCATTAGTTTTTATTTTTTCCTTCCTTCTACTTTTGTTGGGTTTAATTTGCTTTCATTTTTCTTCTACCTTCTTGAGACAGTGGCATAGATCACTGATTTTCAAATACTCTTCTTTTTCTAATATATGCATTTATAGCTATAAATTTCCCCATATGTACTTTTTGGGGCTTTTTTTTTTTTTTTGAGACAAGGTATCACTTTGTCATCCAGGCTGGAGTGCAGTAGTACCACCATGACTCACTGCAGCCTCAAACTCCTGGGCTCAAGTGATCCTCCAGCTTCAGCCTCCTGAGTAGCAGGGACTACAGGCACATGCCACCACACCCAGTTAATTAAAAAATTTTTTGTTGGTAGAGGCGGAGTCCCACTATATTGACCAGGATGGTCTCAAACTCCTGGCCTCAGGTGATCCTCCCTCCTTGGCCTCCCAAAATGCTGGGATTACAGGCATGAGCCACTGCACCCAGCTCATATGTACTGTTCTATCTGCATCCCACAAGTATTGCTATATTGTCATTATTGTTCAGTTCAAAATATTTTCTAGTTTACATTGTGATTTCTTTTCTGTCTCATGGTTCATCCAGTATTAGACCACTTAATTTCCAAACATCTGGAGATTTTAAAAGTTACCCTCTGTTACTAATTTCTGGTTTAATTCCTCTGTGGTCAAAGAACATACTCTGTGTGAGCTCCATCCTTTTTAACTTGACACTTGCTTTATGGACCAGCATATGGTC
Organism: Pongo abelii; assembly: GCF_028885655.2. Classification (NCBI taxonomy): domain Eukaryota; kingdom Metazoa; phylum Chordata; class Mammalia; order Primates; family Hominidae; genus Pongo; species Pongo abelii. The sequence continues at coordinate 104,515,322 of NC_072000.2, read as the reverse complement.
TATTTTGGTAAATGTTTTATGTTTACTTGAGAAGACTATGCATCGTACAGTTGTCGGCTATAGTTTCTACAAATGTAAATTAGCTCAAGTTGGTTAATAACGTTATTCAAATTTTCTGTCTTTACTTATTTCTATTTCTTTATTCAATCAGTAGCTTGGAGGTATGATTAGAATCTCCAACTATGCTGTTGAATTTGTCTCTTCTCCCTTTAGATTTTTGCTTTATGTGTTTTGAAGATATATGAATGGATTCATACAAATGTAGGGATGCTATGACTTCTTTTTCAATTGCCCTTTTATCATTAAAAAGGTCTGTCATTATCTTAGGAATACTTACTGCCTTAAAGTCTACTTTGTCTGATATTAACACAGCCACATCAATTTCTTTTGGTGTTTGTAAGGTTTATCTTTTTCCAATTTTTTACTTTTAACTTTTTGTTTTTGGAGGCCTCATTGGGATCTCCTTATCAGCTTTATTTTAAAAATAATTCTCCAAGGTTTGGCAGGACTGATCTGGACACTTGCTGAAGGATTAACATTTTAAAATGTCATACTTTCTGCACAGGAGCCCATAATTACAACGTTTACACAAGTTTTATTCTGGGGAGTGTAGGAGTGCCTTTCCTCTTCTTTTAAAGGAAGGTCTTGCAACTCCAAATATAATCATGGACCACATAATGATGTTTTGGTCAACAACAGACTTCATATATAATGGTGGTCCCATAAGACTATAGTACGGTATTTTTAGTATACTTTTTCTATGCTCACGTATGTTTACACACAAATACCACTGTGTTACAACTGCCTGCAGTATTCAGTACAGTAACATGCTGTATGGGTTTGTAACCTAGGAGCAACAGGCTATACCATACAGCCTAGGTGTGTAGTAGGCTGTACCATCTAGGTTTGTGTGAGCACACTCACATGACAACAAAATCCCCCAGGGGCACATTTCTCAGAATGTATCCCCATCATTGAGGGGTGCATGACTGTACTGCCTTCACATGTTTTGGGGGCCTCTGGGTAAAAAGAGTCTAGAGTCCTCTACAAAAAAGAAAGATGCTTGATGGTGGAGAACTATCTTCTTGACCCCATATATGCCTGGATCTAAAAACTACAGAATCTACAGACTGGCAAAGACTTTGGAGGTCTCATCTCATCCAAGTCTCTACTTGATGATAAACTGTCTTTCTCAGAATCTTACCTCTCAGGCTGGCAATGTAACACTTTCCATCTTTCAACAGTATGCTTGTAAGAAAGCTCATCCTTTTACTGCATTAAAATCTTCTTCATTATAGCATCCATGCAATATTCCTAGGTCTGTTCTCCGGGGTCCACACTGAAAGTGAGATTTCTCTTCCACATGGAACCCTTCAGAGACTTGAAAACCGCGGTCATATCCCTTCAGTTTCTATTTTCTCCAAGTAAATATCTCTTGTTACTCCTTCGATTGTTCCCCATATTATATCACTTTCAGATCTTTCACCAGTTTGGATGCCCTTCTTCTTGTAGGTTCCAGTTTGCTGTACTCAGATGCAGTCCCAGCATTCTGCGGGAAGAATGAGCCACGCAGAGCAGAGCAGAACAGGACTGCAGTCTCCCTTCTTCTGGACCTCTCCCTCCATGAATTCGCTCCACCTCTATTAATTTACTCTATTAATTTATTCTACTTCTATCAATTCACTCTACTTCTACTAATTCAGCCTGAGAACTCATTAACATTTTTTGTTTTTGTTTTTTGAGACAGTCTCGCCCTGTCACCCAGGCTGGAATGCAGTGGCGCAATCACGGCTTACTGAAGCCTCAACCTCCTGGACTCAACAGAATCTCCCACCTGGCCTCCTGAGTAGCTGGGACTACAGGCATGCCCCACCACGCCAAGATAATTTATATATTTTTTTTTTATAGAGATGGGGTCTCACTATGTTGCCCAGGCTGGTCTCGAACTCCTGGGCTCGAGTGATCCACCTGCCTTGGCCTCCCAAAGTGTTGGGATTACAGGCATGAGCCACTGCAACAGCCACATTTTTGGTGACCAAAACTCATTCTCAACTAAAAATCCTTTAGGTTTGTCATCCTGAATGTAAGATTTAGGTTAGATTTTGGCTAATAGTACTACAACTTACTACATATTTTCTCCACAACTGATTACCTGGTTTTATGTCCACCTATTTAGCAAAATGGTGATGATAATTCTTGTACCACTATCCTTACTGGGAGAATGAAATAATAGACATGAAAAGTGCTCCATTAACCATAAAGAGCATTAAACATGGTAAGATATCCCTATTTAGTTATAAAACCAGGAATCTTTGACTCTCTTAACATATCTGACCACTTTAAGGTGGTAGTCCACACGGACCAAAACCAAATCTGTGAAAATCAGTCTTTCTACTGAGGTCCCTAAAAGTTGTTATGGACCAGATTTCCTGCCATTTTCTCTAATGTCTTGGTTTACCAATAATCTCTTTTCTATTCCTAGCTAAACATGCCCCATCCATGTGGACAGACATCCTCAATCCTGTCTGATAGTCTGTCTCCTGAACATGTGATTCCAAGTGGGAGGCTGTGCTCCGAACTTCTCAATCAGACTCTAGGAGGTCTCTAAGTTAGGATCAACACTGCCCTCCAAATTTAAACAGGATACCACTGAAGACTGCTGTCAGTCCCTCCCGGAGTGGGGAAAAGGTCTCCTTCTCAACATGTGGTTTCCTCTCAAGGAGCCTGTGAGGTGTTGAGGTCCCTGAGAACAGGTGGTGTTTGGGTTGGGGAGCTCTCCCTTCCCATGCCCTTTCCAGTACACCATGCTGTCTTCCTACTACGCCCTGGAGGGCAACCAAGAGGCAGGAAGGGAATGGAAAACTTGTCATAATAAAAGCAATCACTTAGGGAACACCTACTATGATTCAGGAACCGCACCAGGTAATGGACCTTGTGTCAAAGACATGGAGGTATTGCCCTCACAAGCCCCAACCACCAGGTGTTCTGAAAACTTGAGATATTTTTGACTGTCACCATAATTGGGGCCAAAGGTTCTGTATATCCTGCAATGTGTGGCACAGTGTGTCACTAAAAGGCAGATGTAGAATTAGTCAATTGGAATTTTAGGAAGGCAGCTTCTAGAAGGTTTCTAGAAAGACATTTATACCATTATACCACTAAGGCTCATCAACAAGGGAAAGGGATGCCTTTGGAGGCACCAAGATTTCAAGGTTAGAAAGACTATCTTTTTGGAGTCTCGCTCTGTTGCCCAGGCTGGAGTGCAGTGGCGCGATCTCGGCTCACTGCAAGCTCCGCCTCCCGGGTTCACGCCATTCTCCTGCCTCAGCCTCCCAAGTAGCTGGGACTACAGGTGCCCGCCACCACGCCCGGCTAATTTTTTTGTATTTTTTAGTAGAGACGGGGTTTCACCGTGTTAGCCAGGCTGGTCTTGATCTCCTGACCTTGTAATCCACCCGCCTTGGCCTCCCAAAGTGCTGGGATTACAGGCATGAGCCACCATGCCCAGCCAGAAAGACTACCTTTTATCAGGTGTCCTGGGGTAGGGATGTCTCTGTTAGCCATGAGCATCATGAAACTTAATAGGGCTATTTTGATTAAGCAAAAACCCAATCAACAGGCAACACACTAAAAACAGAACCCAGAGTTTCTGTTCTCTCTCTTCTGATTGCTGATTCTTTCCAAGATAGCAGCTAACCTGCCGCTCAACTTAGCTGAAGCTTGACCCACAAAGGCTGCCACAAGATGCTGTTTATATAGAGTTTTTCACAAATGCTATAATCACAGATCTGTTAAATTCACTGCTATAAATGCTCCTGTCAATCTCTAAGAAAAGAGTTGGAGGGAGAGCACCAAACTAACCCAAGTCACTGTGGTTAAGTCGCCCAGCCTGTTTCTCCACGTCCCTATTTTAGTCCATGTCACATCAGACTATTTTGCCATTAATTATGTGTGTATGACTATTCATGACACAGGTGGACATGATTGTTCCCTCATATTTATGTAGGTATTTACTAGCTACACTCACAAACTATCTTATCTGATTTGCCTAGGTTGAACTATTAGGGACAGAAATGACCCCAGGTTCTCCAAACCATCTTGATACTCTTTCTAAAGTAAGACTTAGAAAGTTGATGAACCCCAAATCTTAATAGCCACCTTACATATGAGTAAGATGAACACATTTTTGCAATATTATTTTTTCAAAGCTTTCCCATATCTATTATTTATTTTAATCTGACAATAACACAGTGAAATAGGCAGGGTGTGGATCACTGTCTCCATATGACATAGGTAAAAAGTGAAATCCAGAAACAGTTTGCTTAAGGTGTCATACCTTGAACTATGACGATATGGAGTCAAAATCTGAGCCCAGGTCCTCTGATTCCGAATATTGACCTTTTTGTTCTGACCTCTTAATGATACGTGTGTGTAAGGGGTGGGTGGTGAGGAGGCGGTGTGCAGGCTCACGGGTATAATCTGTAATTCCAGCACTGACCTGCTGATCCTGCAGCTTGACTCCAACGACTCTGAAGGTATTGCTGGCAGTGTTGTGGTAGATGTTGATCCGGCTGAATCCCTGCTGGCCAGGTTTGATTGGTACCCATTTCTTACTGGTGTCATCGTAGACCATGACGGAAGCCCGGGCTTGGCAGATACTCTGTTCACTGCCGAGCAAGAAAAAACTGGTGTCAGCCTCAGCCACAGGGGATGGAAGGTGACTTTGCCCTTTTCTGAAATAGAGGCCAATTGCTACTTGACATAAAGAAACTTTCCAATTGCCAGAACTTCCACCATCTATGGAAGAACTGCCTGGTGAGGTGATGAGCTTACATTCTCTAAGGAGCTTGCAGAGTGGAGAGAGGTTCTGTGCCAAAACTTTCAATAGCTTGGAAAAGACTCACAACTTTGTTTTCAGGGGAGAAGTTGCTTGAATAAGAAAGGAATTACAATTATAATTTGCCAACTGTTCACAACATTCCATGTACTGTATTAAACAAGAGAATGTGGCCAGGCACGGTAGCTCACACCTGTAATCCCAACACTTTGGGAGGCTGAGGCTGGTGGTCCACTTGAGGTCAGGAGTTCAAGACCAGCCTGACCAACATGGTGAGATGCCCCCTGCCTCTAAAAATACAAAAATTAGCTGGGCATGGTGGCACATGCCTGTAATCCTAGCTACTTGGGAGGCTGAGGCACAAGAATTGCTTGAACCCAGGAGATGGAGGTTGCAGTGAGCCAAGATTGCGCCACTGCACTCCAGCCTGGGCGACAGAGCAAGACTCTGTCTCAAAAAAAAAAAAAAAAAAAAAAAAAGAGAGAGAGAGAGAGAGAGAGAACGCATTATTAAAGCACCTAAGCTTCATGACTTATGAAGCAGCTATTTATTACCTCCATTCTCCATTTTTTTAGATGAGAAAAAAGTGGCTCAGAGACTTGCAAAGATGTATACAAGTTCACACACATATTCAGTGATTACACTGGGGATTTCCAACCACTTCTGTCTGACTCTAGAGCATGTAACATAGATAATATTCTTTGCAACATCCAACAAAATGCTTCATTTATGGTATTATGCTAGGTAGCATCAGATAAGCTATGTAGGGAATGAAGTATTTAGGTGATCTAAAGAAAAATGCAACATAAATCAAAATAAATAGATGGCTGCACCATACTTTGCTGAAGACATTTACATAGTAAAGCAACCTCATTTGTTCAAAATATGACAGAGAAGCAGGGGAGAAGCCCCTGAAAGGATAAAATAGCCATCACTCAAATTAATACACTAAAACTCCTGCCACGGTATTCAGGGAAAGCCTCTCGGAGTCCACTGGCTCTTCATAAACCTAATCATCTTTAACATCTTCTCTAGCATATTAGAATTCCCAAATTTAAAAAAGCAATACTCATTTCTTTCTTTCTTTTTTTTTTAAAGAGGGAATTGTGATTGTGCCACTGCACTCCAGCCTAGGTGATAGTGTAAGACTGTCTCAAGAAAAAAAAAAAATAGAGTAAACTGTACACAGAACCAGACAGACGCTGGGTCAAATCACAGTTCTATCCCAATGTAAATGAACCATAAATCAAGTGATGGGCCAAATTCTGGCACTTACTGCTTCTGGTACACTCAGTTGCTAACTGTGACAGTTGACAAGTAGGTGTGTGTTCTGGATGCTGTCTCAGGAGCTAGGAGAGATCCTGAGATGCAGCATGGTCTTGGTTAACAAAACACGGGTTTTATTAAATCAGAGGGATCTGAGCTGGTGCCCAGCTCTACCACTTGCTGGAAGGTGACCACAGTGCCCTTGAGATGATTCTGGGGGAGCACTCTGGGAAGGTGCTGTGTGAGGGGCAATGCTTTCTAGAGGCCCTGTGTGGCAGCCATGGAAGCGCGCCCTTCAGTCGCCCTGCAGGAGAACCTGCTATGGGAGCAGAGCTGGTGCACAGAGGCCATGCTGCTCCCAGCCGCTGACTGAATGTGGCAGGGGGACCAGTGCCAACCTATTCCCGCCCAACACAGGACTCTTCTGTGGGGGAAGCCTTGGTGTGGGGACACCTTATCAGCCTGGCCCAAATGTTCTCAGCACTGTGATGTGGTCTGAGATGCTTCTAGTCCATCCTTCCTGGCCCTTCTCCTTTCGCAGACTTTTGACCTGTGTCAGAACCTGGCACAGAGCAGGTGCCTAATAAATGCTCACTAAATAATCTCAGAGCTGAAAAGAACTATAGACACTAATCCATTTTTGTGTCCAATGATGCTGCCCTCACAAGTCCACACTGAGCTTTGGGTGACAGGAAACTTTACTATTCTCCAAAGCAAACCCGTTGGTTGTAAATGGTTTTAATTTGGACAACTCCTCCTTGTTCTGAGTGACATGCCACTCGCAGCTCTCCAGAGTCACACAGGGTGCTCTGCAGAGCCTGTGACAACCCACCGGATAGCTGAAGGAAGAGCGCTTCCTTCCATCAGACACACGACAAAGCTACCAGTCCCCTCGCCATCCCAGTAACTAATCAGTCTGGGTCCTAAAACTGGGCACAATATTCCAGGCTTAGTCTGATCAGTAGCTGTTAGTGAGTCAAAAAACATTAATGAAAGAGAGATGGGTAGAACAGTACCTGCCCTCAGCAAGCTCCCAGCTAGTTAGGCAGTCAGATGAGTAATTATAAACCTTATCCAGCCTGGAGGGATGCGGGGGAGGGGGACACGGGAGGCTTTCTTCTTTTAGATTTTTATTTATTTATTTTTTTGAGACGGAGTTTCACTCTGTTGCCCAGGCTGGAGTTCAGTGGCGCGATCTTGGCTCACTGCAACCTCCACCTCTCAGGTTCAGGTGATTCTCGTGCTTCAGCCTCCCATGAAGCTGGGACTACAGGAACGTACCACTACGCCTGGCTAATCTTTTAAATTCTAGTAGAGACAGGGTTTTAAATTTTAGTAGAGACAGAGTTTTACCATGTTGCCCAGGCTGGTCTTGAACTCCTGGCCCCAAGCAATCTGCCCGCCTCGGACTCCCAAAGTGCTGGGATTACAGGCGTGAGCCACTGCGCCAGGCCTGGGGAGGCTTTCTGAAGCAAACGCTGTGTGGGTTTTAAGATGAAGACTTTCAACCCCTAGATGAATTCAGGAAGGGGATGTGGGGTTCTAGGAGGAAGAGACAGGCAGCTGAGCAGAGGCAGGGAGGCTGTAACTGCACGGCATGTAGAGAACCGCGAGCACTAGGTGGGGGTGAAGCATACCTGGGGTATCACACACACCTTTTAGGGGAGTTACAGAGACGGCATAAATAAAGCACTGTGCTTGCCACTAGATGCCTGAAGACCAATAACCATTTTTCTTCTTGTAATTATAGCTACTACAGGTTCCTTTTTTTTTTTTTTTTTTGCTGTTGTTAACACTTTAGGTTCAAATTAAACTTGTGGTTAACCAAAACCCCTGGTTTCCCCCCACCCTTTGAATAGTATTGGTTTGTCTCTTATTTTATTGCTACTAACAAACCCTAAATGCAAGAAAATACACACATTTACTCTACTTAAGATTTGTTTTGCTAATTTGGGCTTATTATACCCTTGAAATTTTTTTGTTTTAATAAAATCTCAATTGCTGTCTAACCTCGACATTGCCTCTGAGCAATATATATTCACTTGCCTTCTCAACATCTTCACCTGGATAAATACTCATACACGTCCTCCCTAAGCATCATAAATTTAATTTTTCCAGATCATCTATCCCTTGAGGAAATCTAATTTATTATTATTATTATTATTATTATTATTATTATTATTATTGTAGAGACAGGGTTTCGCCATGTTGCCCAGACTGATTTCAAACTGCTGGGCTCAAGTGATCCTCCCATCTTGGTCTCTTTGGTCTCTTGAAGTGCTGGGATTACTGGCATGAGCCACTGTGCCTAGCTATAAGGAAATTTGATAGGCAAATGTTTTCTTAAATTACTTATTGAATAAATGAATGGATGAACTATTTTTTTAAACATACACATACGAAATTTCATTTACTAAATGGTTCCCATGAGGTCTTCATGTCTCATAGGCTCCTTTTATATGATCAAAACAATCTGTTGATTAGGTGGGGAGTGAAATCAGTCAAAACACACTGGTTTGTTCTGCATGGTATTAAATTACCAGGTTGGTGGACTTCTTTCTCCCCTGGGATCTAACAGGCATCTCTGAGCTATAGGTATAACTAGAATTTCTCTCTTGGGGGAAGGCTCTTTTCAAACAAGCAGTCCAATTCCCCTGTCATTTTGGGCCTTCGTATATGTATTTGTGGGGTCCATATAATTTGCACCTGTAATTTCCCTCCGTGTGTCATGTGAGACCTAAACTCTTAAAGCTTCAGACTGCACTTCTATCAGCTTATAGGAGAAAGACCATGTGACTCTAGGCCTCAGTTTCCTCATCTGTACAAGATGAGTCTGACCTCTGAGCTCCCTCGGACAAGCACTGAGTACTCACCGAGCTCTGCCCATGAGCCCAGCATGGGGCATGGCACAGCAGGGAAGATGGGAAAAACCACAATCTTTGTCCTGTCGCTGGTTCAGCAGTTAATTTTTTTAGATCATACACCAAGCCTGTCCAACCGCTTTGAATGCAGCCCAACACAAATTTGTAAACTTTCTTAAAACGTTATGAGATTTTTTTAAAAAGCTCATCAGCTATTGTTAACGTTAGTGTATTTCATGTGTGGCCCAAGACAATTCTTCCAATGTGGCCCAGGGAAGCCAAAAGATTGGACACCCCTGCTGTATATCATAGACCACTTTTGAATGTCTGTTGAAATCTCTCACTGAAGAGAAAAAAATAAAAAGCAAAACACACCCCAGATTTTCTGCATGTAACTCTGAAACCTAATCATAGACCTTCCAGGACCTGATGTAGGAAATCAGTAATGCATTTCAAGATAAAACTATTACACAGGCAGCTGGGTGTGATGGAACATGCCTGTAGTCCCAGCTACTCAGGAGGATGCAGGAAAAATCTTGCAGCACGGCCCTCCGTGATGACAGCCTGAAGTCAATCTCGGGCTCTCACTCTCTAATCCTTCTGGAAAAGTTCAGCCTCTGTGCCCCCGGACTCTCGCTCCCCTACTCCCTGTGTGGCTGGGAACAAGGTTTCTGAAATTCTCATGGGCTTACATAGACACGCCATCCTGGCCCTGTTATTTCCTTGAAGGACAGAGTGTAAATTCATAAAGTAAGGGCAAAAGGAAGGTCCACAGGGTGGAACGAGGCTAACCACAAGAGGTTTTTTGGGAAATGTGAGTGCAGGGTTGAACTTGGAAAAAGCACAATCCAGAGAGAGGCTGGCTCCTGCAGCCCCATGCTTGCTTCCCCCTCTGCCAGAGCGCTTTTCAGTTTGTCCTGCCTCTCAGAATCTGCTGAGGTGTCTGCACCACCAGCCTGTGAGCTCCTTGAAGGCAGGAACTGTTTTGTTTTCCCTTTGGTAAAGCCAGTCCCTGTATGCTGTAGACATGAATAATTGTTAAACAAATGACCCCGACTGTGGGAAAAACAGTGCATTTATGATTGTGTGCCCGTGGGAACATTCTACTCACAATCCTCTCCATTTATTCTCAGAAAAAGTGTAACTGCCAGGCAAAAGCATCTGTCACAGATTACCATCAGCCTTTTCTCTCATAACAGCCTGGGATGGGCGAGTCAGGAAACCACAGCTCTGCGGGTGGGCTCCTGTGCAAAGCGAGGCTCAGCCCTGTCTGCTGCCTCTAAAGGTGCATCTCAGCTCTGTCTGGGCCCAGGCCTGTGGAGAAAGACCCGCTCCTCCAGAGGGAGGCCTCTGGGAAGGCACAGGCTGCCCTCTTCTGCTCCTCTGGAGTGTCAGCCTAGGAGCCACACTCCTTCCTGGAAAGCAGGCAGCCAAGGCCTCACTCTCTCTCCCTGGGACTGGCACAGTGGTCCTGCTCAGCCTTAATGCTCGGACTTGGGAGCTCCTTTTGGACAGAACAACTCTTCATACTCTGTCTTGAGGGCCAATTTTGTCTTCCCAGTGGGACTGTGAACCAGCATTTGCCCATAATAGAAGGGTTTCCTAGGAGGCAGGCATTCGGCACTAAAACTTGGATAATCCGGGGCAAACCAGGGTGAGTGAGCTGCCCTGCTGGGAACTCCTTTCTTATCTTTCACCACAGTAATCATCGCAAGGGTGGGCACCTAACAAGCACCCCACCAGCTGATATGACTGGACTTCGCTCCCTACTTCCCGCTGTTCCCCACCCAGTTCGTCTTGTCACTTGCTCTCTCCATTTCCTCACCCTGCCCCACCCCCACCCTGCCGTCACTCTCCAAGCCCCCACTGGAACCTGGCCCCTGGCCCAGAGAATACACTTAAATAAGCCCAGACAAGGTTAATGCCTTTCCACTTCCAGCTCCAATGCATTCTTTCTGGCTCTCGAGTCACTGGGCCCGTTAGTGAGCCAGGCACTGCTGACTACGTCCTCACTTCTGAAAACCTCTCCTCCTTAATCCCCAGTCTTCAAATTCTTCTGGCATTCCATTTCGCTCTCTGTGATTCCTGTTCAGCCTCCTTCACAGGTTTCCTTTCTACTTATCTTTTATGTCAAGTGTTTTTAATCCGGGGTCCAGGGAAAGGCTTGAAGAGTCTAAGAAACCTCCAAAATTATCTGCAAAAGTGAGCGTGCACGCTGCTTGTAGAAATGCATTTACCATGTTCTTAAATGGGTTTGCTCTCCAAAACAGATTTTAAAACCAATGTGAATTATGTGGAATTTCTTCTCATTTTACTCTATGCTCATGATTCTCAAAATTGTATGCACGGCTAGGTGCGGTGGCTCACATCTGTAATCCCAGCACTTTGGGAGGCTGAGGCGGGAGGATCACGAGGTCAGGAGATCGAGACCATCCTGGCTAACCAGTGAAACCCCATCTCTACTAAAAATACAAAAAAAAAAAAAAAAATTAGCCGGGCAAGGTGGCAGGTCCCAGCTACTCCGGAGGCTGAGGCAGGAGGATAACGTGAACCCGGGAGGCAGAGCTTGCAGTGAGCTGAGATTGCGCCACTGCACTCTAGCCTGGGCAACAGAGCCAGACTCCACCTCAAAAAAACAAAATCAAACAAAAAAACTGTATGCACTGTAAGAGTCAGGTGAGTGTTTACTAAAACACAAATCCCTAGGCCCCCATTTAGTAGATTCTGATGTGGTAAGTCTCAGGCGGGGCGGGGTCTCTATTGTAACACACGTTTGCTGGTTCTAGGCAAATGGTCCATGAAGGAAACTTTGAGGACCATTCGCTTTCACGTCTCCTCATGGGCTCTGTCATCCATACCAGGGTTTACACGAGCACCAATACACTGATAAATCCCATGTCGATGACTCTCCAGTCCTGTCCTTTCTTCTAAAATATGGAGCCACATTTCTAACTGCTGGAGATAACTTAGAGACCTCACAATTCAACATGCTCAAGAGAGAAAGTATTCTTTCACTGTTTCCCATTTCAGGGAATGGAAGCAACACCTACCCAGTCCCCCGAGTCTGAAACCTGAAGGCCATTTCAGATGCTTTTTTGTGCTTCACCCTCCATGGCCCAGTGGCCATCTATTCTAAAACATCTTTTGGATCTGTCCCTTTCTCTCCCTCCTTGCTGCCAGTCCCAGCCCTTGTTATTTATTTTAGACCACAGCCTCCTAGCTGTTCCCCGGCCTCTGGTTGAAGTCTCACACCCGCAACCCTTAAATTGCAATGTCACCAGAAAGACCTTCATCAAAGGCAAACTGACTGAGCCTCTTCCCTCATTGGGAGCTCTGCCACTTACTAGCTATATCACCTCATACAAAACTTCTGTGTTTCCCAGTTTTTCTATCTATAGCTTATCCTCCTTTATCTACCCATATCTTTCCTCTTTCCTCATCTTCTTTATAGGGTTGTCTGGAGAATTAAGACTTAATATGTGTAAGCACTTGGGGCAGCACCTGACCCCATGTGGCATGAGGAAGGGAGTCACCGTTGTTACGGAATATAATCCCAGCTCTGGGGCAGGCACTCAGGGGCCTTCACGTTGTAGCCCTTGCCAAAGCGTCCACAGCCGACCCAACCCTTGTCTTAGTCTTGTGGAAATGCACACAGGCCCCGAACCCCCCCACCCAACCCGCACTCTGTGGCCTCTGCTGTGGCTCAGGCCACTTCCTCTGCCTGGGATACTTTTCTCAGCCGAGCCGAGATGACCCAAGCCGACCCACTAATTCCTACTCATCCATAAAGACTTGGAATATCTGTTACCTCTTTTAGAAAATCTTCCCTGAAGCCCCAGGCTGAGTTAGGTGGTCCTTCTCTGAGCCTTACTATCCCTATTCTCATGGACCTGTGCCTACCATCATAGCACTTACTGCAGCAATGTCTACGCTAGGTCCCTCTGCACACCACTGAACGCCTCCAGGGCAGGGGCCATTTCTTCTCGGCAGACTTCTCCCTATGTAGAGCGAAGACTTAGGCCACAGTTCTCTTCCTATCTGTTGCCCTCTAGAGGTCCAAGACTACCGTGTAGATTACTCTGCTCGTCCCAGGGAACTTCCCTTCTTGCTCTGCTGGACCTGAGGCTGCCCACAAACGGCCCAGCACATTTCAGCGAGGAAGGACCTGTCTGATCACACAGCCCAACCAGCAGCCTGGTGGTAAAGCCAGGAATGGCAGCGAAAGCATTCCCATGACATTGGGCCAATTAAGATGACTTTTCTGCTACTCCTCAAGTAATTAGGAAGAGATATTTCTCCTGCCCAAGATGATTTCTTTTTCCTATATCCCGAGGTTTGAATCTTACCTTTTCTCAAAGCTCACATTGTCATTGCTTTCAAAACACACCTATCCACCCATTCCCATTCATTTAATAACTACTAATAGGCATATGGCTCAGCTCTGAAGGAGATTACAATCTATCAAGAAAAACAGATCATTGCAAAATGGGTGTACAAGAGTATTGGGAAGGGAGAACATCAGGCTTTGTAGGAGGAGTTCTTGTCTGTAAACCAGAGCTGATAAAAATAGCATGGTCTATTTCTATGGTGATTAATAGACAAGACATGAGGGTGACCAGTACCATGCTGGGTACATTCCTTATACTCAGTAGGTATGTGTCTCTGCCCCCCAAACCCCACCCCAAGGTGCCACATGCCTCTGATTACTTTCAAGCCGTCAGGACAGCCACTTCGAGCTATCTTCTTCCCGAGACTGTGGGCTTCTGGAGACCAGGCCAGTGTCTGAGTTCAGATACCCTTCCTCAGTGAGCCATCGTCCTCAGTGTAGCCTGGTGCCTCTGGCCCGGGCTCTGCAGCTGCCAAGTGCGTTAATAAGGGGTAAGTAGTGAAGGGTGGGGGGCTAGAGAGAAGTAGCCATAAATAAATGTTCCCAAAGCTAAGCAGAAACACAGCCAGACTGAGGCAGTTTGTAAAGTCCTGACTTGTTTACCTTCAACATACAAGCAACAAAAGTGAATCTTAAAAGCTGGGCTGAGAACCATCAGTAAGGAGCCTCCTGGATGGGAGCGGAGCAGCCCACACTGAGGTGCTTACACAGACCTGTCTGGGCACTCCAGTGCACAGCAGAGCTGGGGTCTACCCACAGAGCCCCAAGACAAGGCCCGGCACACAGGAGGAGACAGGGGCTTTCTCCTTTGCCAAATTCCAGTCTCTCTCTGAAGCACATCACTTGCTAGTTCAGTAGACCCCCTGCAGGCATGCAGCTTGGCTCTGGTAACATAGGTGACATCTTCACCTGACTTCACACAATGCTCAAATCACCATCACGAGGTCATTATCACATTTATTCCCACTTCTCATTGTGTGGCTCCCCCAAGTCACATAGGGAGTCAAGTCAGAGACACTGCTGGACAGGACCCTGCCTCCTGCCATCCGGAGGCCTCCCGTTCCAGCTCTCGGAGAACTCTCTCACACTAGGAACTCCCCTCTGTCCACAGGCAGCCCCATCCTGTCTCCCCTCAGCCTGCCCCAGCCTCGCCATTCTGCTCTTGCCACAGACTTGCCTCCTTTTTGCCCTCCTTCTTGCCCTCCTCGCCTCCTGTGGGAAACTTCTCCATTGGCTGCCATGACAACGCATGGCTTTGCTCTTCTCTGGACTGCCCCTTTTCTGACCACTGTCTTTCCCACAAGGTGGAGAGGGGCAGAGAGAGAGAGAGTACTTTAGAGAAAGTCTGGCTGGCTGGTGCCCACCAGGAAGCAGTGTTGTGCTGGGAAGCAAGGCTGGGCACAGAGAGTTAAGGCCAGCCCTCATTATGGAGTCAGTGTGGGGAAGTGAGAACACCATGGACAACAGCTCCAGCTCTGCCCCAGGTCTGGCTCTGTTGTTTGCCAGCAACAAGACTTCAGGGAGGTAAGTTTACAGCTCTGTAAAACGAGGAGAATCATCTTTTTGCATTTTCTTTTACATTTGCTGGAGATCAAATAAGGCTGATGAAATAAACAGGAGAGCACTTCACTAAACATGATTAGCACCCAGCAGATACCATCTTGAAAAAGAACAATGTTGGCTGGAATGAACAGCAAATCCATATGAGGCAAGACTTAGGGTGGAATCCGCAATAAACTGCCTTCCGTGTCCACATGGAGAGCTGTCATTATCGCCTACTACTCTTTTAACTTCTAAGGAGAAAAACAAGGTGGCAGGTTCCTCACTGTGGACTGGAGAATTGCCTCAGGCCTCACCAAGTGGGACCAGGCTGTCGGGTCCTGTCTTGGTGGAATGGCCCAGATCCACTGTGGAGGTCACTGAGGGCCCACTCCTGAGCCCTGGCTGTTGGGAAATCAGTTTCCGGGGCCCCAATTTACTCCAGTGCTTTCCTCTAGCCTCTACTCACACTGTCCCCCCACCCCCCCGCCCCCACTGCCCCCGGGGATGACTCCCTGAACCACACTGAAGAGAATGCTAATGCACACCCTCGGGCCCCTGCCGCTCGCCTCAGCTGCTTAGCTTCTCCGCAGAACACTTACCATACTTGCCACTGATCTGAGGGGCAAGTGCCTCCATGAGGCAGGTTGTTTGGTTTGGTTTTTAAAGTAGTGTTCATCTCGGTAGCTCTAGTAACTGGGACCTAGTGATTGCTCAACAAATATCTTTGAATAACTGCTGGCTTTTATGTTTGCTGAGTTTTGCCAGGTATTGTACTTCTCAGCCTGCAAGGATTTTTGTGGTGGGGGTGGCATGACTTACTTGAGATCTGGCCACCTCTGCTTTCTCTTTCTTTCTTCCTGCATTTATTTGAAAAATAAAACAAGGGTCGGGCACAGTGGCTCACACCTGTAATCCCAGCACTTTGGGAGGCCAAGGTGGGAGGATAGCTTGAGCCCAGGAGTTCGAGACCAGCCTGGGCAACACAGATCCTGTCTCTACACAAAATAAAAAAAGTTAGCCGGGCACGATGGTGGGTGCCTGTAGCCCCAGCTGCTCAGAAGGCTGAGGTGGAAGGATCCCTTGAGCTGAGGAGGTTAAGGTTGCAGTGAACTGTGTTTGCACCACTGCACTCCATCCTGGGTGACACAGCAAGACCCTGTCTCCAAAAAAAAAGAATAAAGAAAAAGTCCTATACGTGCAAAGTGTCACAAGAGGAGGGCATTTAGTTCTGCCCGAGGGACCCGAGGGATGCTGTCATGAAGGGGAAGCAAGACTTTCAAGAGGAAACAAGGAACCATTTCAAGCAGAGGGAAGAGTGTCAGCAAAGGCAGAGTGGTGGGTGGGGGACCTCAGTCATCACCCTGGGGCCTCATTACTTCTCAACACCTACCCAGGGGAATGAGGAAGCACACCCACGTTGCCATGTCCCAATTCAGTGACTGAGAAACAGAGATGCTTGGAATCACAGCCGCATCAGAGCTGAAAAACATTCTGCAGTGATTTTCTTAGGAAACAGGCCTGGAGAAGGAAGTAACTTGCCCGACACCCATGGCTGATTCGCGGCAGAGCCGGGACTAGACAGCAACCTGACGTTCTGTTGTGCAGTAAGGCTTTTCTGCTCCACTTGGCGACGCAGCAAAACCCAACTCCAACTTTTACTATTTTGAAGCTGTTTTTCACTCCAACTTTTTAATCTGAAAAATCTCAAACCTGCAGGAATATGTAAGGGACACTCTTTTACCTTTCACTAAACCTGCCCATGGTTAACATTTGCCACATGTGAGTTATCTCTGTCTTTCCCCTGAGCCATTTGAAAGTCAGCTGCAGATACCATGATACTTCAATCCTAGGGACTTTAGCATACATTTCTTTAAAATAAGGATATTCTAATATATAACTTAAATACCATTGTTACAACAAAGAAAATCAACACTTTACTAAAAATCTAATACAGAGTCCATATTAAAAGTTACCCATGTAATCCCAGCACTTTGGGAGGCCGAAGAGGGTGGATCACCCGAGGTCAGGAGTTCGAGATCAGCCTGGCCAACATGGTGAAACCCCATCTCTACTAAAAACACAAAAATTAGCCGGGTGTAGTGGCGCACGCCTGTAGTACCAGCTACTCAGGAGGCTGAGGCAGAAGAATTGCTTGAACCCAGGAGGCACAGGGAGGTGTAGGTTGCACTGAGCGGAGATAGCTCCAATGCACTCCAGCCTGAGCGACAGAGGGAGACTCTGACACAACAACAACAAAAAAGTTACGCAATTTTTACAAAATGTTTCTGATTTTTTGGGATGCAGGATCGGCTCATGGATTACATTTGGTTGAGCCGTCTGCTTACTCCCTTTCAAGCTAAGCTAGGATGTGAAACTATTTAAAAATTTTTCATTGATAAAGATGTTGTGTGTGTGAAGAATTCAGGCCAACTGAATGTAGACTGTAGGTTGGTTAAGAGGTGACTGCCAGATCTCCAACGGAAAGCTATATTTTCCCCTTGGTAATTATTAAATCATTTATAGGGTGCCATTTTTTTTTTCTTAATGGGCACTGGTGTGAAACAGGTTTCATGCTATGAAGTAGACTTAAAATGTTTATTGTGAAGTATTTTAGGCCTGTGAGAAGTAGGTTCCCACGATCCCACCACACAGTCTAGGAAATCTGACAGCAAGTCATAAAGCTGTTTAGTTCAAGTGACGCCTGCATCCTCCTCCCAGACCCAGAGCCCCTCCTCTCTACCAGGGGGAACCGCCACCTTGCAGGTGGTGTTTTCAATTCCATGCATGCTGTCTGTAGTGCAACTGACTATTTTACACACATGGTTCTCAAACTTTTTTGGTCAAGAGAACCCCTTTACACTCAATTATTGAGGATGCCAAAAAGCTTCTGTTTTATGTAGGTTAAGTCTATCCATATTCACCTTATTTGAAATTAAAACTAATAATTTTTTAAAACACAAGAATATACAAGCAGACATTTCATTAGCTGCCACAGTGATGATGTCAAAACATCACATAGCTCTGGAAAATTCCACCATGAATTCATGAGACAAGAGATGAAATGGCAAATGATGTCTTAGTAATATTATAAATATAGTTCTGATCTACAGACTCCTAGGAGGGTCAATCTCTGGAGTACATTCTGAGAACCGCTGCATTACAGCAATGAAAGACAATGAATTAGCTCTCTGCGTATTAACATGGGAAACCTAAATGGTGACTGAGCCCCATTTTTGAGAGTGTTAGAATTAAAGAAAGGCTTTGGGTAAATAAAGTCTACATTCAGTGTTAAACCCTGACACTTTCTTTTCTATCCAAATTGATTGCCCACGTCATGGGCAATCAAGATGTTTGCCTTTTCTCCTTGGATGTCACCCTCTCAGATGCCTGGATAGCTTGTCTCCATTTCTCTGTGAAGTCTAGTGCAATCTGGAAAAACACTCCAACCAACTGTTGGGGGACTCTGATATTCCTAGACTGACCCTGTCTCATATGCATCTCCCATACTCTTTCAAGGCCACCGGCGTAGCCCTTTCTTTGGGAAGCCATCTGACAGCCACGTGGACGTTAAGGCTACTCAAACCTCAAAAACATTTATATATTTTGCTCTGTGTCTTCATCTCAAAATTTGTGTCCCCAGAGTCTATGATTCTGATCACTTGTGAAGTGGAAGAGGTTTTAGCACAGCCTTGGGACAACTGTAGAGGCTTGGCTTGGGCCAAGGATTGGAAGAGTATGTTCAGCTCCAAGGATGAATCAACAGCCTGGGAATGAAGACCCCGGCTCTGCCCTTACAAACACCCCTGATGACACAGTAGCCACTTGGACTCTGTGCTATTTACTAGGCACAGGGACAAACATGAATGCATAACACAAGCGTCCTCCTCTGAAAGAGCTCTAGGCTGGTAGGAGAGATCCTGAGCCGACAGAGCATCGACAAGAGATATGCACGCAGGCACGGGGTGCTACAGGACAGACGAGGTCTCTTTTGTCTCTTGTGGTATTAACAGCACAGAACGACAGAGACTGCAAAATAGAGATCAGGAGGGCCTCGATTCTAGCCTTGACTCTGCAAACTGGGACAAGTTTAGCTTTGAGAAGTTAAAGCTGAGCGGGCAGATTTTGATCCTCTCAGAGATCAAAAGCTCTGTCAAGTGAAAACAATGTGACCTGGAATACGATACTTTGTAGGCCCTTGTTTTCTTTTCTTTTTGAGGTAGGGTCTTGCTCTGTCGCCAGGGTGGAGTGCAGTAGTGTGATCACAGCTCACTGCAGGCTTGAACTGCTGGGCTCAAGCAATCCTCCCACCTCAGCCTCCTGAGAAGTTGGGATTATAGGCTTCAGGCATGCACTATCACACCTGGCTAATTTTCATTTCTTTTCTTTTCTTTTCTTTTCTTTCTTTCTTTCTTTCTTTTTTTTAAGAGAGGAGGTCTTACTATGATGCCTAGGCTGGTCTTGAACTCCTGAGCTCAGGCGATCTACCTGCGTTGGCCTCTCAAAGTGTTGGGATTACAGGTGTGAGCCACCATACCCGGCCAACCCTTGTTTTCTTATCTGTAAAGTGGGAATAGTGATACAAAACCTCAAAGGATGAGAATTAAATAGTATGTATATCATGTAATGGTTGGTGTATAACACTCAGAAAAGCTGAGCTGTTGTTATTTTCCTCCTCTGTGGGTTCAGTTACCAAAATGAAGCCATTGGACTGACTAGTTCTCATCCATTTTCTGCCCCAGCCCACCTGAGTATCGTAACATTCTCATGAGAATAACCTAGAATCTCCAGAGTAATGTTTCTCAACTAGAGGCACATGGGATTCTTTGAGACAGAGGAAGGCAGAGAAGCTTCAGAAGCTCTCCAGATGATCTGGCTACAGGTCTCTAGGGAAGTGTGTGTTCCCATGGAGAGTGAACGGACTATGTGATCTCTGAGGGCTTGTTCAATTGCCTCTGGGACTCTCTGACTTGCCTGTGAGGACTGGAAATACCTGTGAGAAAGGAAACACCAGGTGTTCCTGGAGACTCCTCCAAACCCTGACACAAAGGCATACAATTAGGTGGGAAGGACTGTAAGGTGAACCCCGGCTGTGCGAGCCTTCTCGCATCTTTACAGCTTCAAGATGTGCAGCACAGTGGCATAAACAGTAATGATTGTGCCCACGCAGCCACAGTTCCTTCACTACCTGACAGCAAGTGAAATGTCTGTTTTTCTGGTCTCTTCTCTAACATGCCACACCAGGAAGCTCCACTGAGTAGCAGCTTTGGTAGCACAGGAATCTTCAGGACCATATATCAAAGTAGTTAATTAAATCCAGCAGTTCAATAAATGTGTATTGCCAGGCAATGTTTTAGGCATTGGGGATACACCAGTGAACAAAACAGGCAAAAATCCCTGCCTTCTGGGAGTTTACACTCTAGAGGGGTAAAGACAGTGTACAGTAAAACAAGTAAGTTCTATAATATGTTAGAAGATAACACGTGTTTTAGAAAAACCCACAGCCTACCAAAGACAACAGAGAGGCCACGGAAGGAAATGAAATTAACTGGCTGGCCCCAAAAGTGGCAGACATATCACGCATCCATATCACGTTTCCTGCTGCTGCTCCGCGACCTCAGCTAGTTCCTGCTCAGGTCAGCCTTGTTCAACCCACATTTCCTGGGAACCTGTTCTGCTAGGCCCACACCTCTACAGATTCTTCCAGCTAGCACCCCAGCTGCCCCAGCATGGTGAAAGGAATCACCACCCACCTAAGCCATGTCTGACTCATGTTTCCCCCACGCCCATGTGTGATCCACCAGTTAGTCCTGGAGGCTACAGCACCACGGCACTTCCTGAATCTGGTGACTTCTCACCACCTACCCTGACTGCTCCACTGCTGGCCCAAACCACCCTCACCTCTTACCTGGATGACTGTGGGAGCCTCCCAAGAGGTCATCCTGCCTCCATTCTTGCCACACTGCCAGCCATTATCCACACAGGGCCCAGAGTGATTTTCTTAAGCTTCTATCAGATGTCTTTCCCTTTGCTTCAAACCCTCCCTCCAAAGGCTTCCCCTAACTAAATTCTGACATACGCGCTAAATTCAGCACAGCTCACAGGCTTTGCCATTGGGCCTGATAAAGCCTTCTGTGCCCTTATTTGCCTTCACTCTTCCTTCTTCATGCTGCTCCAGCCTCTGTATTTTTCTTGACCCTTGAACCTACCAAACCGTTCCTATTTCAGGGCCTCGTCCCCATCTGAGGATACTTGCTGCCCTTTCCACCCCAAAATCTTCAGATTTTAGCATGGCTGCCTCATGTCCCCACAGAGGGCACTGGCTAAGGCAGTGGCCCAGTCATTCTCTACCACACTGCTCTATTGTTTTCACATCTCTTGTTGATGGTCTCTTGACTATATTCTGCCTCCCTACTCTGCCCTCAGTTTGAGGACAAGACTGCCTGTCTTGTTTACCATTGTGTCCCTAGCACCCAGAGCAGCTGCTGGGTGACTGGTTGCCTGTGATGCCTGCCAGTGCTTTCTAAAAAATCATCCCTATCCTTCGAAGTTCACCTGAGATCCCACTTTCTTTTTGAGGTGTTCCCTGACAGCCCAGAACTTCTCAACTCTTACTGCCCCTCCTGTCTATGCTTATTACTCTCTGTGCTGCAGGGTCCTCACAGCGAGTCGCCTCCTCATTTCTGTGAGTGCTGTCTTCCTCGCTCCCTACCAGTCCCTGAGGACAGAGGCAGCTCTAATTCAGGCGTAAGAGCAAAAGGGCAAAGCATCTGTGGTCAGGAGGCACAGGTTCAAGTCCTGGGTCTATCACTTACTGGCCATGTCTCTTGTCAAGTTACTCTCTCCTTCTATGAAACAGAAACAATAAAAACAATGCTAGCTGGGTGTGGTGGCCCACACCTGTAGTCCCGCTGAGGCAGGAGGCTTGCTCGAGCCTGGGAGTTTGAGGCCAGCCTGGGCAATAAAAAATACAAAATCATCTCTAAAAAATACAAAAAACAAAAACGCCCCACAACACTACTTTCAGGATTACTGCGATAATTAAATAAAATAATGTCAGTGAAAGCATTCTGTATGTTGTCATGCACTCAAGAGAATTCCCAGCTCCTAATCCAGTTAGGGCTTGGAAAATGTTTCTTGATTGGTGGGTAGTCAGAGCTAGAGCTGGTAAGATATATTTTCACATTTAAAAGGCCCTTTGTATCCCCACCACAGGCGCCATGGTATCCCCATATGTCAGTCAGCATGAGGAAAAACGAAAAGTTCACAGTTCCTATGGCTGCTGACCTTGCAGCTCCACGAACGCTGCTTCCACCAGGACTGTCACTATGGTGCCAGGCCAGGGACCTGTAGCAGAGTGCAAGCAGCCTTGTACGGGAGAGGGACGCACCAGAAAACCTGGGCTTTTGCTTTGGTTCAGCCACTACTCCGCTCCCCATAGACAAATTCTGCTCCACACTGGGCCTCAATTTCCTGATCTGTGCACTCAAGAGCTGGACTAGATTAGTGTAATCTTCAGACTTGAAAGTCATCACCACTAACAACAATGACTTTTTTTCCTCAATGAATTATAGAGGAATACATAAAAAACATAAAAGCAGAGTTACTTTGGCTGAAGTGGAGGATAAGATGCCCAAAATATCTTATCTACTGTAGATCACCTCCAAGGTCTTTTCAAGATAGAAATTTCTAGGATTTCTACAATTTTAAAATTGAAAAAGAAATTGCTGTGCCTCCTCCCCATTTACTTCTGATATAATTTTCTGCAATTAGTAATTGACAGGGTAGAATAAGCTGCTGGAAGTTTTCACCATGTAATTTACAACTGAAAATGACTTTGGAAGTTGATACGCCTTTGAAATGAAAAGCATTCTGTTTTCCAAAGCTCCACTCACGAGTCCTCTAAAGTTAAAGGAAGGTTACTAAAATGACAGGATCAGAAATAAAGCCAACTGGAAAATAAGCAGCCCTGGACAAGTTCTACCTACCATCACGTCAATTTTAACAACTCACTGCAAGCTGCTTCTGTGCCTGTGTAGCGTGCTGCGAAAACCACCGGATGAGGCCACCCTTGTTAAACCCTGGTTCCATTCCTTCCCCAACCTGCCATGTGACCTTGGACAAGCCCCACAACTTTTCAGAGGTTTTCTCAGCTACAAAACAGGAGTGATGACAGCGTTCTCATCGATCTAACACGGTTAAAAGATTCAAATAAGAAAACTGGTGAAATGGCACTTTGGAAATTGTGAAATAATTTTCAAAGTGAGGGATTGTTACTTTATGCTAAAAAACAAAGCTGTCATGAGTCAATCAAACAAATGCCCCAAGCCCCACAGGATAAAAGTCTGTCTGTCCTATCATCTATAATCTTTCAGAGTTGTAGGGCAGGGGAGAGGCAGGTCCAAAATGTAATCTCACCTTTAGAGAGAACAATCTCAATGAGGAGTGCAGTTTGTAGACTGGCTGGTATTCACACATGTGCTAAACAGCAACAGCCTAAGGCCACAAGTCTCTCAAGTGGAGGGTCAGGATTCTTGCTATTAAGTTCATGAAGTTCCTATCATAAAAAGAACCCTCTCTGCCTATATTTAGAAAAAACAACCAGTCTCGGGTCATTCTAGAGAGAAGGGCCAGGACTCACCAAATGTACCTCTGAGCTAAACAACAATTCCCCTAGATGGCTCACACCCTCCTCCCTATAATCAGAGGCAGGGGCTAATTTCTAAGTAAGTCCTTGACTCAGAAGCCATTAAAGGTCACAGGCATCAAGAGACACAGGCCTGTGTTATGGAAAGACCAGCGGCTAGAGAGTGAGTAGACTGTCACTAACCTGCTGTGTAACCTCATGTAAGCCCCCTGCCCTCTAGTCATGGATTTCTCGATCAGTATACTAAAGGGACCTGAGATGATTTCTACAGCCCATTCACCATTTAAGATTCTAGGTTTCCTCTTGACATCCCTCTGTCCCCTGCACTGGTTCCAGTACTCACCTTGTGGCCATGGCTGAAAAGTGGCAGCACAGGGAACCCTGAGGAGGCGAGTCGTGTACTCCCACCAGGCTACGCTGATCAGAGGACCACAGACCCTCTGAAGACAGCAACTTGATTTTTATAGCCTACTTAAAACCAAACAGGAAAAGGAAGCTGAACCAGAGACAAAGGGGAAACAAACCCAAGTGAAAAACTGAAACCTAGGTAGAAAATAGAGAAACAAGAAGCTAACAGTGCAGAGCCCCACCAGCGTGGGCGGCTGAGAGGCACTGCACAGGCCCGACCCCCCACAGCTGGCAATCTCAAGCCTCTAAGTGCTTCCTGCAAGGGTGCAAGGGTGGGTGAAGCCTGCTGGAGGTAGGGGCCAGGTCATGGTGCTGGCCCCCCACCAACTAGCTCTATAGTCTGTCTAAGTCAATGCCACTTAAGAGGTCTGGGCCTCAGTTTTCCATCTGTTATAGAAAGTGCAGGCTCAGCACAGACGACTTCCTATAGGCCTTAAGAAAAGGCTACAAGAACTCGGAAGAGACCCCGCTGACTCTCCAGAGAATAGAAGACTAGATGATAAAGGCTATAAGCTCATCAAGTCTTTTTTTTTTTTGAGACGGAGGTTCACTCCTGTCACCCAGGCTGGAGTGCAATGGCGCGATCTTGGCTCACCGCAACCACCACCTCCTGGGTTCAAGTGATTCTCCTGCCTCAGCCTCCTGAGTAGCTGGGATTATAGGCATGTGCCACCATGCCCAGCTAATTTTGTATTTTTAGTAGAGACAGGGTTTCTCCATGCTGGTCAGGCTGGTCTCGAACTCCCGACCTCAGGTGATCCGCCTGCCTCAGCCTCCCAAAGTGCTGAGATTACAGGTGTGAGCCACCGCGCCAGGCCACTGATCAAGTCTTCATATTTGACTCTGGAACAAAATCTGTACTTCTACCGAGGAGACACCTCTCTCTAATGACGACATTTAAGTCAGCAATTTAAAGCCTGAAAGGAAAACATTTGAGGAATACTGGAAACTTGGCTTTGTCACTTGTTCGTTAAGTGGGTGGCCTCAATTGTAAAATGGGGTTATACTTATTTTGCTTATCTCCACAGGGTTCTCATCAAGATACGATCCAGTCCAATCTTTCTTTCAAAATTTACTGAGAACTCACTAAGAAGCATGCACTGTGTTAGAAATCACAGACAAAAAATTGAGAATGACCGTACTTGTCCTTAAAGGACTTTTATGGTTTAGAAAAGAAGAGGTTGATAATGTTAGCAAATATTTAATAGATCCACGAAAATATTATTGATATAGTGAAAAATAGCTGTACAGAGTACAGTACAAAAGAAGTATCAGTTCTAATTGGAGAGATGAATGCACTTTGAATGCTAAAAATGCATTTTGAAAGGCTTTTAATGATACACATTTCCCTTTAAGCACTGTTTTAGTTGCAAAACACAATTTGGATGTATTGCAGTTTTCTTTTTTCTTTTGGTTCAAAATATTTTTAATTTTCTCTAGTTATTTCTTCTTTTATCCATGGATTATTGATAAGTGCTTTGTTAAATTTTGAAATATTTGGTGTTTTCCTATATCTGTTGCTACTTATTTCCAATTTAATTCTACTGGGGCCAGAGAACATATTTGGTGTGACTTCTTCCTTTGTTTTTCCTGGTATGATCTCAATCCTTTCACATTTATCAAAATGTGCGTTATGGCCCAGCATGCAGTCTACCTTGGCGGATGCAGCATATGCACAAGGAAAGAATGTGTATTCTGAAACTGGTCGGGCGCAGTGTTCTAAAATGTCAGTTAGGTCATGGTGGTTAACAGAATTGTTCAGAACGTCTACGTCCTTGTTACTTTTTGTTGCTGTTGTTTTTGTCTAATTATTCTATCAACTGCTGAGGGAAAGGTCCTGAAATCTCCAACTGTGACTGTAGATTTCCTTCTTTAATTCTGTCACTCTTTATTTCTTGAAGCTCTTGTTAGGTACATTTTTCCACGCCGCACTGGTTTTCTGCGGCTGCTGTAACAAATTACCACAAACTGAGTGGCTTATAACAACACACACTTATTATTTTAGAGTTTTGTAAGATGATAGGAGGTCAGAAGCCCAACATCATGAGTTCCACATGAGTCTCTCTTGCTCACCTTTCTCAGCTTCTGGACACTGCCTGCATTGCTTTCTCATAGCCCCTCTGTCCTCTTTAAAAGCACGCAGCATCGCTCCGACCCTTCTTCCACAGTGACATCTCTTTCTGACCACGGTGTGGACAGGTTCTCTGCTTTTAAGGACTCGTGTGATTAGACTGGACCCAATGGATAATCCAAGATAACCGCTCCATCTCAAGGTCCACAACTTTAATCACGTCTGCAGAGTCCTTTTTGCCATGTAAGGTAGCATTTTATTTATTTACTTTTTTAGAGGCAGGGTCTCTCGCTGTCATCCAGGCTGGAATGCAGTGGTGTGATCATAGTTCACTGCAGCCTCAAACTCCTGGTTCAAGTGATCCTCCTTCCTCAGCTTCCTGAGTAGTTAGGACTATAGGCACACACCATCATGCCTGGCTAATTTAAAAACAGTTTTTTAATAGAGATGGGGTCTTGCTATGTTTCCGAGGCTGATCTCAAACTCCTGGCCTCAAGTGATCCTCCTGCCCTGGCCCCCAAAGTGCTAGGATTACAAGCATGAGTCACCATGCCCATCCCACGTAAAGTCACATAGTCACAGGTTCTAGGGATTAGGGTGGGTTGATGGCATTACTCTGCCTACTACACATCCTTTCACTTTCAGTTGATTTGTATCTTTGTATTTAAAGTATGTACTATAGATAGTGTATGACTGAGTCTTGCATTTTCACCCAGTCTGACAATTTCTATCTTTTAATTGGGGTATTTAGTCTATTTACATTTAGTTTATTGATATACATGGATACAGGTCTACTACTTTGCTATTTGTTTTCTGTTTGTCTCATCTGTTTCTGGTTCCTCTGTTCTTCGTTTCCTGTATTCTTGTGGGTAAACTAAATACTTTTCAGAATTCCATTTGAATTTCTCTATTGACTTTTTAGCTATACCTCTTTATTTTTTTAGAGGTCTTTCTAGGGATTACAATATACATTCTTAACTTTATAAAGTACACTTAGAGTTAATATTGTATCACTTCAGTAAAATGTGAAGAACTTCATAATTGCATAATTTCATTCTCCACTCCCATCCTTTATGGTGTAGCTGTCATATGTGTTACTCAAAATACAATGTTATATATTTTTGTTTTAGACAGTCATATATATATATACACACATACATATACATATATATGTATACATATATACATATACACGTATACATATATGTATACATACACGTATACATATATACGTATACATATACACGTATACATATACACGTATACATATGTATGTATACATATACATATATATAGTCATATATATATATATATACACACACACACACATACACACATACACACATACACACAGCTGACCCTTGAACAACACAGGTTTGACCTTCACAGGTCCATTATACTACTACTTCTTTTTTTGAGAAGTGGTCTCGCTCTGTTGCGTAGGCCGGAGTACAGTGGTATGATCACAGCTCACTGCAGCCTCAACCTCCTGGCCTCAAGCAATCTTCCCATCTCAGCCTCCCAAAGTGCTAGGACTACAGGCATGAGCTACCACCACGCCTGACCCAGGTCCACTTGCACATGGAATTTCTTCTACCTCTGCCACCCCTGAGACAGCAAGACCAAACCCTCCTTTTCCTTTTCCTCCTCAGCCTACTCAATGTGAAGATGACAAGGATGAAGAACTTTAAGGTAATCCATTTCCAATTAATGACTAGTGAAACTAATGAAAATATATTTTCACCTATGATTTTAATAAAATTTTTTCTCTAGCTTAATTATAAGAATACAGTGTATAATACATATAATATACAAAGTATGTATTAACCAACTGCTTATGTTAGTGGTAGGGCTTCCTATCAACAATAGGCTCTTAATAGTTAAAATTTTGGGGGATGCAAAAGTTTTAGGTGGATTTTCAACTGTTTGAGGGGCCAGTACCCTAACCTTGGGATTGTTCAAGTCATGTGTGTGTGTGCGTGTATATGTGTATTGAAGAAATAAAAGTCTTTATATTTACGCATATATTTCTCTTTTCTGGTAATCTTTATCCATCCCCGAACACTTGAATTTCCTGGTATCTTTTTTTTTTTTTTTTTGCAGCCTGAGGAACTTCCTTTAGCATTTCTTTTTGTTTTTTTTTTGAGACAGGGTCTTGCTCTGTCACCCAAGCTGGGTGATCTTGGCTCACCGCAACCTCTGCCTCCCAGGTTCAAATGATCCTCCTGCCTCAGCCTTCTGAGTAGCTGGGACTAAAGGCATGTGCCACCATGCCTGGTGTATTTTTGTATTTTTTGTATTTTGTAATTTTTGTATTTTTTGTAGAGAAGAGTTTCACCATGTTGCCCTGGCTGGTTTCAAACTCCTGGTCTCAGGGGATCCATCCACCTCAGCCTCCGAAAGGGCTGGGATTACAGGCATGAGCCACCATGTCTGGCCTCCTTTAGGAATTTTTGTACAACAGGTAAGTTGGCAATAAATTCTCTTAGTTTTCTTTTATCTGAAAAACATCTTTGTCTTCAAGCTTCAAAGCACTTTTTGAGAATAGAGAATACTGAGGGTTTTTTTTTTTTTGTCTTTCAGCACTTTAAAGGTATTGTTTCATTGTCTTCTGGCCTCCATGGTTTCTGAGAAGTCAGCCATCATTCACATATAATGTATGCAATGGATCCCTTTTCCTTTGGTCATTTTTAATATTTTCTTTTTCTTTCGTTTTCAGCAGTGTGACTTTGATGGGTTTAGGTGTGGTTCTTTTTGCATTCATTTTGCTAGGGTTTCACTGAGATTCTTAGGTATGTAATTTAAGGCTTTTCACCAAATTTGGGAAATTCTGGTCATTATTTCCTCAATTATTTTTCTTCTGCCTCATTCTCTTTCTCCTCTTCCTCTGGCACTCCAATTACATGTATGTAGACCTCCTGATATTATCACAAGGCACTGGGCATTCTTTTTAAAATATTTTTCCATTTTTCAGATTAGATATCTATTGATCTGTCTCCAAGTCCACTACCCTTTCTTCTGGATCTCTGATCCACTTTTAGTCTCATCCAGTAAATTTTTCATTTCATTTCCAGTAGTAGAATTTTCACTGAGCAAGTTTTTATAATTTCCATTTCTCCGTTGGGATTTCCTGTTTGTTCACGTTATCCACCTTTTACTTAAAGTCTGTGAAGATATTTATTATGGGTAATTTGAAGAACTTGCCTGCTCGTTTCAACTTCAGGAGCATTTCAGGGTCTACTGACTGCTTTTTTCCCCTTAAGTATATGTCATATTTTCTGACTCTGTATGTCTACTAACTTATGATTGTATGTTAGATACTGTATGATACATTGAAAAAAGTCTGGATTATGCTATCTTTCTTAAAAGATGTGAAGTCTGTTCTGGTAGTCAGAGAAATTACTGGCAGATCCTTTTGGTGCTACCAAGCTTGGTTCAAACCTTTCTTCAGTTCTATTTCCATTTTGAACTTAGCCCTAGGGTGTCCCCCGCCCCCGCAACCACCCCCCATCTGACTCAAGAGCACAGTCCTACTCCTAAGGTGTGACAGTTCTGGGATCTCAACTGAATACCTGAGGTGTTCTGGGAGGTTTCTTCATCCAGGTTAAGCCAGATCTGCAACATCTCCCAGAACTGAATGACCTCTGGCATCATCATTCAGCTCTCAGCCCTACAGTAGGCGATCTCTGCCAGGCCTCATGAAGAATCTCACTCTGTACACGCACACCCAGCCCTCAGCCAAAAATCCAAATAGAATCCTTACACAGAACTCTGCTGTCTTTGCCCTGTCACAGGGCTTCCATTTCTCTAGTTCCTTGCCCTGCAAAGTCCAACTATTTCAGTGGTGTAGAATTCTAATTTCTGCCCACTGAGCTGACTAACATCACCTTTCCATTTGGGCTCTACCACTCCATGCCAAGACTAGATAGTGACTGCGGGCAGAAAGCCAGGGGCTTCTCATGGTGTTTCTTCTCTCAAGAATCAAAGTCCTATCTTATCTGTCCAATGTCTGAAAATGGCAGGGATTTAATATCTTCTGAGTCTCAGTACCCTTTGTGTATTCAGTTGCTTCACATATTTTACACAGTTTCATAGTTGCTTTTGTCAAGAGAGCAAGTCATTACCATTATTCTGCCATGGCCAGCAGCAGAATTCAAATATGATTATTAAACTACCAAAGGGTATTCTTTTTCATTTTCTGAAGATGCTAGCCTAAGAGTAAACCTCTTTTCTGTGAGAAGTGCCTTTCAGTTTCACCCCTCATTTCCTCTGTCCTTCACAAGTTAGTACTGTCTTTTATCGGTTTCACTAGGTAGGTAACAGGTAAGAGTGAACCTTTTGGGGGTACTATTTTAACTCTATCATCTAGCTTTAATGAAGCACTTGAGAAGAATTACGAAAAGCAGCAAAAAATGTGGCAAGCTTTCTGAGTAGGGTGCTATGAGATAGGGATTCCAGCCCTTGCTTTGTTATTGACATGCTGTATGTTCCTGGGCATTCAGGTCTCTACTTTGACCCTGGTGTCTCCAGGTCCGATGAAAAAAAAAAAATGATCTTATAAATAACCATGTACTGCAGGTGTGGTATCAATTCCTAAATCGATCATGTCAGGGCAATAGAAAATGTTGGAAAGATAGAATAGGAAGTGTTGACACTTGTGAAGCAATTTAGTGAGCAAGTTAAGAAACATATCCTGTTTGAGGTAGCATCTTATAATGTGATACCATGAATTGCGCTCAGCACCTGGTATACTGCTTAGGTAGTAGGTACAGTGTAAGTGGTGACTGTATGAATAACTATGCATGGATGAATACATGAATGAATGAATGAGGAAGAAGGGCATCAACACTCACACAGGATACTGATATTAAATCCTAAGGCATTTGGCTTTGGATTTTGAAAATAGTAAATGCTCAATAAACAACAACTGTGTTGACTTGAATTAAGAGATGTACTTTCCATGTGTCCAGACTCCAACAGAAGGCAGAGTGGGCTGAAAATAAATCACAGAGCTATACTGGAAGACACTCTACTTAGGAGATCTAGTTCAAAAACTTGCTGTGGTGACTTGGGAAAGTCAACTTTCTTCTGCGGATTTGAGTTTTCTTTTCTGTAAACAGACTAATATCACTTCTCTTTCTTTCTCATTGGGATGTTTGTGAATGAAAGGGTTTTTCACTAACCAGAAGTGAATTACGTTTGTATAATAATGACATTTCATGAGAATTTGTGTTAAGAAGGCAGGGTGTTTTGAGTACAAAGCCCTTGTGTCCTGGGAGTAGAGAAAAGGAGGACAGAGAAATGGCTACCCAAAATTAGTTACCGTCTCTAACACATTATGAAATCCCATTAACAATGCTGCACTAGGCTTTTTAAATATAATATTTTATATGTGCTATCATTTGACTCCTAGAACCTCAACTATGGCTCCAAAAACCAAAATGGAAATTGGGTCTGCCAGAGATTCTGGTATTCTCAACCACTTTGCCTGAGAGACATTTCTTTAAAAAGTTTACACTAAAATAGCTCAGCCAGCCACAAGAGGCTAAAAGTTGCCTTTTCCTTTCCAGTTCACTCACAGTTCAGTTCCAGCTCTTGCTGATAGGGCCTGCCTAAGCCTGCCTGCTCTGTGAAGTCCAACTGTTTCTCATACCAGAGGGAAGACAGGAAGAACAACAAACTCAGATTAAAAAAAACAAACTCCAAATAATTTTTCTGATGATCTGAGACTTGTCCTCAGAAAATGTTTTATTTCCAGAGTTACAGCATCTGGAAAGAAAGTGTGAATGGCCAAATAAAGAAACCCCGATGTCAGCTGAGCAATCTCTTAGGGGGACTGTAATATGGCTCTTCACCGATATCTGTAACCTTAGACTTCCGTGGACTTGGTCTTCATGAGGACACTATGCTACATATAATCTTTCTCCATATACATCTTTCATCATATAAAGGGAGAAGTAAAGGGGAAAGGTAAAAATCCCACCACTGGACTCCTGGGAGTGGGAAATCTGGTTTCTAGCACATGCCCTGGTGGTTCAGGCTCCTGTGCCTTTGTAAACACAGTCGTCCTCACCTCCTGAAACAACCTCTTACCCCATCTACAGGCAAACTTGGGTTTGTCCTTCAAGATCCAATTTGCCTGTATCTTCTTTAATGAAGTGTTTACTGAGCCCCCAGGATAGAGAAAATTATTCCTGCTGCTGTGCTACTTCTGTATTTTGAAATTTTATCCATTTAGTGGTCACAGAGCATTACCCTTTAGGAAAGGACTATCATTTTTTATTCATCTTTTATAATCAATTGTGGGCAGCCCAATTCTTGGTGCATGGTGTGCGTTCAGAATCTTTGTTAAGCTATTTTGCCTGAAAGGACTGGGACTCAAGAAGTGCACAAATTACTAGTGGTATGAAAAGGGGACAGATAGGGCCTCGTTTTTTCAAGCCTAGAGTTTGCTGAGTCTAGCCTCCAATACCAGGCCACCCTGCCCTGAGGTACTCCCTTCCAACCACACTCCTGGTTAAACTCATCTGCAGCAGAAGTAGACCATATATGCTAGACAAGGCAACTGAATATTCTACGGAAATCATTACTAATTCCCAGGAGGAAATTATAACATCTCTGAGAAATGCAAGTATCATAAAAGAAAAACTTAAAAGATAACAAATGAAGCAACCTCTAACATGGGAAATAGAATTTAAAAATCCAATAGGTATAATAAATGTCTTTGGAGACACAAGGGAAGATACTTAAAACATTAAGTGAGAGTAAGCCATAAGGAAGAACAACCAAGCAATTTTTTTTTAGTATAAAAATATAATTGCTGAAATAGAGAACTCAGTAAATATGCTCAGCAGAAGAGGCAAAGATGAGAAACTTAGAATCGGGTCAAAGAGTTGACCCAAAAACATCAGGTAGGGAAAAAGGGACAGGGACGACAGAAGTATCAATTTCTGTGTAAAAGGCATCTCAGAAGCAAAAAAAAAAAAAAAAAAAAAAAGATGAAATGACAGATAATTTTGTAGAATTCAAGAAAGATGTAAGAGCTCAGACTGAAAGGGTCAACAGCATTCCAAACAGAACTGATATGAAAACAACGTGGGCCAGGCGTGGTGGCTCACGCCTGTAATCCCAGCACTTTGGGAGGCCGAGGTGGGTGGATCACGAGGTCAGGAGTTCGAGACCAGCCTGGCCAACATGGTGAAACCCTGTCTCTACTAAAAATACAAAAATTAGCAGGGCGTGGTGGCATGCACCTGTAATCCTAGCTACTCGGGATGCTGAGACAGGAGAATGGCTTGAACCCAGGAGGCAGAGGTTGTGGTGAGCCGAGATCGAGCCACTGCACTCCAGCCTGGTGACAGAGCAAGACTCCGTCTCCAAAAGAAAAAGAAAAAGAAAAAGAAAAAAGAAAAAAGAAAACAACGTAAGTGTGCGCATGCACACATACAGACACAAACACTGATTACGATATCTAAGAACAGCAGAGACAGAGACAATTCTAAAAGCTTTCCACATAAAACCAAGTCACCTACAAAGGAACAAAAATCAGACCAGACTTCTACATCTCAGCTAGGGTAAAACAATGAGATGTTATCTTCAGAATGCTGGAGGAAACAAATTTTTGAACCTTACATTTCATTCCATACCAATCTAAACTATCATATACATGTAAGGAAGAAAGAAATATATTTTTAGGTATACAAGATTTCAGAAAGTTTTCCAGATACAGACCTTCTTTGGAAAAATTTTACTGTATATATTCTAGCAAAAAGAAAATTTACCCCTAGGAATAAATCGTAGGGTATGGCAAGTGGGAGCATCCAACTGAATACTTTAAAGCCATGACGAGGGAATGAGGCACTGACACACGGTACAATAGACAGAACTTAGAAACCATTATGCGCAGAGAAAAAGGCAAGACACGAAAGGCCACATATTATATGATTACATTTATATGATACTCAGAATAGGCAGGTTTAAAGAGACAGGACACAGATTTTTTTTTTTTTGAAGGAGTCTCACTCTTGTCGCCCAGGTTGGAGTGCAATGGTGCGATCTCAACTCACTGCAACCTCCCCCTCCCAGGTTCAAGCAATTCTCCTGCCTCGGCCTCCCAAGTAGCTAGGATTACAGGCATGCGCCACCACGCCCAGCTAATTTGTATTTTCGGTGGAGATGGGGTTTCACCATTTTGGTCAGGCTGGTCTTGACTCCTGACCTCAGGTGATCTGCCCGCCTTGGCCTCCCAAAGTGCTGGGATTACAGACATGAGCCACCATGCCCGGCCAGGACACAGATTAGTGGCTGTCACAGGCTGGTGACAGGGGATGTGTGCCTGGGTCTTAATTTATAAAGGTCACTGAGGTCAGTGCCATTAATTTATAATTTATAGGACAAAGAGGTCAGTGCCATTGAAAGAAAAGTTTAATGTCATTCACAGTTCCCCCACAAAATAAGAGGCACAGCACAACATGCAGGGCCACGGGGGAAGCACCAGAGTCAATAAGGAGACAGGAGCAAGGGGAAGGCACAGGCCACAGCCCTTACCGGGGCTTCCACAGAGAAGGCAAGGCAGGCAGGATAAATGGCTTAGAAAAGGCTATACCTGAATAATTCTAGCAGGCTTTGGGGCCTAGGAGGTGTCCCTAGTTGTCTGGGACCTGGTTCTGGGTTGATTTAGAGCAGGGGAATATTGGCTCGGTGTGTGAGCATCAGATAAAGGAAGTGGCTGGGGTATGGACTCAGAATTGGTTGGTTTGTATATGAAAGACAGATTCAACAACAAAAGCTTCTTACTGTCTCTAGGAATTAGCTAACCCTGGGAGAGTCAGTCTCTTCCCCAGCCAACAAGGCTCCATAAAGATGTCAAAACTTTGGCCGGGCACGCTGGCTCACGCCTGTATTCCCAGCACTTTGGGAGGCCGAGGTGGGCAGACCATGAGGTCAGAAGATCGAGACCATCCTGGCCAACATGGTGAAACCCCATCTCTACTAAAAATACAAAAATTAGCTGGGCGTGCCTATAATCCCAGCTACTTGGGAGGCTGAGGCAGGAGAATTGCTTGAACCTGGGAGGAGGATGTTGTGGTAAGCTGGGATCACGCCACTGCACTCCAGCCTGGCGACAGAGTGAGACTATGTCTCAAAAAAAAAAAAAAAGTCAAAACATAATAAAATACAAAAAAATATGACTGATACAGAGTGAGGGAAGAGACTAATTAATACGGAACTTCCTTTTGTGATAAAAAGAACTATGCAAGAGGGGCTGGGCACAGTGGCTTACGCCTGTAATCTCAGCACTTTGGGAGGCTGAGGCAGGATTGCTTGAGCCCAGGAGTTTGAGACCAGCCTGGGCAACATGGTGAAATCCTGTCTTTACCAAAAAATAACAAAAATTAGCTGGGTGCAGTAGCATGTGCCTATAGTCCCAGCTACTCAGGAGGCTGAGGTGGGAGAATAGCTTGAACCTGGGTAATAAAAATGTATAAAAACTAGATAAAGATGGTGGTTACACAGCCACAGTTTTACAGTGTGCAATTCAGTGGTGTTCAGTACATTCACATTAAAACAAAAATCTCATAAAGTTTCTTATTGCCTAAGGTTTAATGATGTTTGAATAAGCAATGATAATCAATGACTATTTTAAAATAAAATATCCATAACTTTGCTCAAAAATTCCAGACACAACAACTTTTATATAGGTATAGGGTGTTACTCTATGAAGAACAGAAGGCAGTTTAAGAGTATATTAAAGACCGAAGGAAGGTGCAGACACTGACAAGCTTTAAAACGACGATAAAGAAAAATACGGATAAGCATGGGTCACACTAAGGGAGGAGTAGCCGTGAGGAGAATAAAAATAGAACCTACAGTTTTCCACCCAACTGAAGAAATATATCCATTAGAAGGCAAAATGAGAAAAAACAAGGAGAAAAAGCATAAAAAATAGAAAATATAGAATAAGACAGCAGAATTAAAAGCTATTATGTTAATCTTTTTTTTGCTTGTGTACTGCTATGGACTGACTGTGTCCCCCAAAATTCATATGTTGAAGCCCTAACCCTCAATGTGACTATAACTGGAGACAGGGCCTGCAGAAAGTCAATTAAGGTTAAATGAGCTCCTAAGGGTAGGGCTCTGATTGATAGGATTAGTGTTTTTATATGAAGAGATGCCAGAACATGTGCATACTCTCATGTGCACTCTCTCTCTCTCTCTCTCTCTCTGCCAGGTGAGTGCACTGCAAGAAGGTGGCCATCTGCAAGCTAGGAAGAGGGCCCTTGCCAGAAACTGAACTGACCAGCATCTTGATCTCAGACTTCCCAGTCTCCAGAACTGTGAGAAAATAAATGTCTTGTTTAAACCACCTAGACTATGGTATTTTGCTACAGCAGCCCAAGCAGACTAATACACATACCTTCTAAAAGTATTTAGAAAAACCTATGTATCTTGCATTTTTTTTTTTTTTTTTTTGGACACAGGGTCTCCTGCTGTTGCGCAGGCTGGAGTGCAATGGTGCAATCTCTGCTCACTGCAACCTCTGCCTCCTGGGTTCAAGCGATTCTCCTACCTCAGCCTCCCAAGTAGCTGGGGCTACAGGTGCACACCACCATGCCTGGCTAATTTTTGGGTAGAGACAGGGTTTCACCATGTTGCCCAGGTTGGTCTTGACCTCCTGGGCTCAAGCAATCCTCCTGCCTTGGCCTCCCAAAGTACTGGGATTATAGGCATGAGACACCGTGTCTGGCCCCTCCTGCATGTTTTTAAGGTGACATCTACAATTTTTCAAGGTAAATTTAAATGGTTGCAAAAAGATGTAATATTTAGAAACATTATATATGGCATGCATGCATTAAATATATTAAATTTATAAATGCAATTTAATATGTAAGTGTAAGCTCTTTCAGAATTTACAAAAAAGGTCTGACATAGAACATAAATGGCAAAGCCTGTCTGCTCTGTCAAACATTCAGGCGAATCAGATTTACTTTCTGTCAGAAAAAGTTTGACCTTATTTTCAACTCAAACATGCTATACACATCACAGTGAAAGCACAGCATTTCGGGATTCTTAGTTTTAAAACCAACTACCAAACAGGTAAGGCATGGGGATGCGCCATGAGTTGGTAGCCTGGAAGGAAAAAGACCCGCCCTTCCGTTATTTTTTACAGAGACCTTCTTTGCTTTGCTTTTATGAGACTCTCCTTTAGGGCCAATGAGTTTTCAAACTATTTCTGTTTGGTCCACTGAGGTATTGTGTCCTGAGGTAAGGTAAGGAAGATCGTAAAATGTGGAAGGGGTCGGTGATATGCCTTTCTTCCGTACAGTGAGAGGACAAACCATGAAAGCTGATGGGAGAAAGGAGCAGCAGCACACAGGCACATTTCCTAACAGATCGACATTGACCTGGAATATACACGGAAGTGAGAAATCAGGGAACTGGCTCCCTTGCCAATTTATCCCCAGGAAGTCTTTATGTACCCCCAGGAATAAACATGCCCCAGTTTGAAGACTGCTGTGCTAATGCAATAGTAATGACCATACCATAAACAAGTTACAATTACTGGCCAAGAGACAGGAATTGTTAGATTGAATAAAAAACAAGAACCAGAGTTACGCAGTTCACCCAAGATAGCTAAAACCAATGAATGCTTCAAGACTGAAAATAAAGAAATGGAAAAGTTATAATGCTGTTATAAGTAAAA
This sequence comes from Pongo abelii, assembly GCF_028885655.2. Classification (NCBI taxonomy): domain Eukaryota; kingdom Metazoa; phylum Chordata; class Mammalia; order Primates; family Hominidae; genus Pongo; species Pongo abelii. The sequence continues at coordinate 104,477,602 of NC_072000.2, read as the reverse complement.
AGAAAATCAAGTTAGCAATTTTAATATCAGACAAATAGAATTTAAGAAGGAAAAGAGATTAAGAAACCAGAAGAATATTATACAGAAGTCACCTTCATCCATGGGAGGATATGTTCCAAGGCCCCCAGTGGATGCCTGGACCATGACAGTACTGAATCCTATGTATACACCATAAGCAAGAGTAGATCTGATAACTGAGACAGCTGCAAAGTGACTGACAAGCAGGTAGCGTGGACAGCACGGACAGGCTGGACAAACAGATGATTCATGTCTAGTCAGGACGGAGCAGGACAGCGCAAGGTTTCATCATGCTACTCAGAATGGCCTACAATTTAAAATTTACAAATTATTTCTAGAATTTGCCATTCAATTTTTCTGGAACAAAGTTGACCTCAGGTAACTGAAACAGTGAAAAGCAAAACTGTGGATTAGGCAGGGGGATCTACCGTATGCTAGTAAAAATAATAAGGCTGGGTGCAGTGGTTCACGTCTGTAATCCCAGCACTTTCGGAGGCTGAGACGGGTGGATCACTTGAGGCAGGAGTTCGAGACCAGCCTGGGCAACACAGTGAGACCCCCCATCTCTTAATTTTTTTTTTTTTTTTAATTAGCTGGGAGTGGTGGTGCCTGCCTGTAGTACTAGCTACTTAGGAGGCTGAGGCGGGAGGATTGCTTGAGTCTGGGAGGTTGAAGCTGTATTGAGCTATGATCTTACTATTTCACTTCAGCCTGGGGGACAGAGTGAGACCCAATCTCAAAAAAAAAAAAAAAAATCATGAGCTCATACACAAGTAATATAGCATTATGGAGAGAAATAAACAATTGTAGCAAAGATTTAAAAAATATGAATTATTAAATATTTTTTAAAATACACAAATTTTTGGCCAGGCGCGGTGGCTCATGCCTGTAATCCCAGCACTTTGGGAGGCCAAGGCTGGTGGATCACGAGGTCAGGAGATCGAGACCACGGTGAAACCCCGTCTCTACTAAAAATACAAAAAATTAGCTGGGTGCGATGGCGGGCACCTGTACTCCCAGCTACTCGGGAGGCTGAGGCAGGAGAATGGCGTGAACCCAGGAGGCGGAGTTGGCAGTGAGCCGAGATCGCGCCACTACACTCCAGCCTGGGCGACAGAGTGAGACTGTCCAAAAAAAATAAAAATAAAAATAAATAAATAAAATACACAAATTTTAAAAAACCAAGGACACGTTAGCTCCCCACTGAGATACCTCCTGTTGACATTTCTTTTAAAGTTATATATGTTTAAAGATAGAAAACTCAAAGTATAAGGAAGATACATAAGGTAAATTAAAGCTCCTCTCCTTTCCCCAATCCTTTGTTCCCCAAAGATAACCACTGTTAACACTGGAAAAAAATGTTTTTACGGGGTGGGAGTTGTTGGATTTACAATTCTTATTCATGGCAGTCCACTGTTGCTTCCTTTATACCTGTGTCCCCTTGAGCGAGGATCGACTAACGTAAATCCTGCTTTGTAAAGAGGCCAGAAAACGTGTGCAACTTAATGTCTCAAAAAGTGATGCAAACATGCCATAACATGGATGAACCTTGGAAACATTAGGCTACGTGAAATAAATCAGTCACAAAGGTCACATATTGTCTGATTCCGTGTATACGATATATCCAAAAAGGGGAAATCCACAGAGAAAAAAGTAGATTGGGGTTGCCTAGGGCTGGTGAGGAGAGGCTGGGGTTGCTGGGGACTGACTGCTAATGGGTAGAATCTACTTTTGGGGTGATAAAAATGTCCTAAAATTAACTGTGGTGATGGTTGCAAAACTCTGTGAATATACTAAAAACAACTGAGTTGTATACTTTCCAAGGGTGAATTTTATGGTATGTAAATTATATCTCAATAAAGCTATTGTTTAAAAATGCCCCAAATGCAGACTGAAAATATAAATGCTTCCAACTGGGTTATGAAGTAACAGGAGAATTTTGAGACTGTTGAAGAAAACCATCCCACATTCTGACTCACATCAGAAACAATACTCAGTATAAAGGACTGCATCCAGGGTGATAATTCTCAAGTTATTTCAGCTGTCCGGAGAGTACAATGACATCAAATGAAGCAAGGGCACTTCTGACAAAAAAGGCCTCCCTAGAATACACAGTTGCAGTACATGTGCTCTTTGGCTTCCAGGCGATTCCTTGAATTTGAACTACACTCACACGCTTTGAGGCAAGCCTATGAACTTGAACTGAAAACTGTTTACTTCCCAAGCTATATGTTTCCAAATCTTCTGCTTCCTTTCAATGATTTCCAATGGTTTTAAAGAACATTTAAAGAAAAATAGACACATTAGCTACATTTGGTTAATTACAAATCAAATAAATCCAAAGGAACATAATAATGCAAAACTACTTCACCACTTAAATTACTGGAGTTTTTGTTTCTCAGACCTTTTTGCTTGGTTTGGTCTTGCTTTTATTTCATTTCCATGAATGTAACACCTGTATAGATTGGTGGTGTAACACCACCACAATCAGAAGGCAGAAGAGTGCCATCACTCCCAAGCTCCCCCAGCTCTCCCTTTGTAGTCATATCCGCCCCCACCAATTCCCAGCAACCACTGATCTGTTCTCCATCTCAATAGTTTTGTCTTTAGGAAAATGTCATGTTAATAGACTCATATAACATGTAGCCTTTTATGACTTATTAGGCCTCCTTTACTCAGTGTAATGCTTTGAGATTCATCCGAGCTGTTGTGTTAGTTAATAATTAGCTCCTTTTTTTTTTTTTTTGCAGAGTAGTGTTCTGTTGTATGGACGTATTATAAGTTGTTTATCCATTTAATTAAAGGACATTTGGGTTGTTCACAGTTTTTGGCAATGGTCATGAACATAAGCTTTCATTTCCATAGGGTGACTATGTAGGATTGCTGGGTTATATGTTAACTGTATGTAAAACTTTATAAGGAACTACCAAACTCCTTTCCAGAGTAGCTGTGCCATTTTGTATTCCTTCTGGCAGTGTAGGAGAGTTGCTGCTCTGCACCCCCAAGGTACTGTCAGTATTTCATCTTAGTCACTCTATTAAGTGCATATGATATCCTAATTTTAACCTGCATTTCTCTAATGATTAATGATGTCGTGCATCTTCTCTCGTGCTTATTTGCCATCTGTATATCCTCTTTGGTGAAGTGTCTGTCTTTTGCCCAGTTGAAAAAACTGGGTTACTTTCTTATAGTTAAGTTTTGAGAGTTCTTTATATATTCCGAAGACAAGCCCTTTGTATTTGTAAATATTTTCTCCAAGTCTGTCTCTTGTCTTTTCATTCTTATAAAAGTATCCTTCACAGAATAATTTTTAGTTCTGATGAAGTCAAAATTTATCTTTTTGATGAAATTTAATTTGATGAAGTCCAATTTATCCTTTTTCTTTTATGGATGGTGCTTTCGCTGTCATGTCTTAAGAACCTCTTCCCTAAATCCCAGGTCATGAAGATTGTCTCAAGTTTTCTTCCACAAGTTTTATAGTTTTAGATTTTATATATTCAGATTTATGAACCATTTTGAAGTAACTTTTGTACAACATGTGAGGATTAGGCCAAAATTCACTTCTTTTTGCATAAGTGTGTCCAATTGTTCCAGCACCATTTGCTGAAAAGGCTATACTTTCTCACTGAATGGACTTTCTACCTTTGTCAAACATCACTTGGCATTTTTGTCGGGACCTATTTCTGGACTTTCTACCCATGTGTCCAAGCTCTCTGTAAGGTAACTTGTAAAAACAACAGGCTAACTCAGAATCTGAATAATGAACAGTGGTTGGGTACCTGGTTTATTCTGTGATATAGGTTGCGGAATGTGTAACCCAGGCTACACAAATGAAATATTTATATCAGTTTTTGATATTACAACATAAGCAAGGCACTGCCAACCTGGAAGCATTCCTTGATGGCAACTAAGATAATGAGGCAAATAGAAATCATAACATCTGACAACTGGCTGAGGAAAGCAGGGCTGTCTGTCCCAGAGCAATGAAAGGAGAGTGTGAGCTCTGGCTCTGGACCTGTGCAATGGAGCTCAGTGGAAAGAACGAATTCTGTGTGATCCCTAGGGAGATGATTCTGCCCAATGACTAGAACCAGGCTCTGTGCTTGGGTACAGGGAGTCCAGAGATAGATAGGCTATGCTTCCTGCTTTCAGAGGGGGAATCTACAGGAAAACTATTTTGGTTTGACACTGGCCATCTAGCCAATGGTAACTATAGCGTCCGTCTACTTTAGGTAAGAGACTGGATCAAAGGACTTGCAGGGCTCTGACTGTTTTCAGATTAAACCCAAGGACAGTTTCTGTCCTTGTTCTAACGGCTTCATGAAGAAACTGGGGTCATGTAATATAAAAAAAAAAAAAAAAAAAAAAAAAAGAGATCTGCCCAAGGTCTCAAAATACTGGCTGCAAAACTGAGTTTAGAAACCAACCCTCCTGCCGGGTGCGGTGGCTCACACCTGTAATCCCAGCACTTTGGGAGGCCGAGGTGGGTGGATCACGAGGTCAGGAGATCAAGACCATCCTGGCTAACATGGTGAAACCCCATCTCTACTAAAAATATAAAAAAATTAGCCAGGCGTGGTGGTGGGCACCTGTAGTCCCAGCTACTCGGGAGGCTGAGGCAGGAGAATGGCGTGAACCCGGGAGGCGGAGGTTGCAGTGAGCTGAGGTCGTGCCACTGCACTCCAGCCTGGGCAACAGAGCAAGACTCTGTCTCAAAAAAAAAAAAAAAAAAAAAAAAAAAGAAAAAGAAATCAACTCTCCTGATGTTTAGTCCAGGCCTCCTTTCTATTATTTGTCAAAATTCTTTTTTTTTTTTGGCGGACCGGGGGAGGAAGGTCTAGCTCTGTTGCCCAGGCTGGAGTGTACTGGCATCATCTCGGCTCACTGCAACCTCTGCCTCCTAGGCTCAAGCGACCCTCCCACCTCAGACTCCCGAGTAGCTGGGATTACAGGCAAGCGCCAACACACGCAGCTAATTTTTGTATTTTTTTTAGAGAGAGGGTTTCGCCATGTTGGCCAGGCTGGTGTTGAAATCCTGAGATCAAGTGATCTGCCTGCCTGGGCCTCCCAAAGTGTTGGGATTACAGGTGTGAGCCACCTCACCTGGTCTATTTGTCAAAATTCTTGGTCAACACTGTGTTTGCTAAAGAATAAATAACCCAATGCCTTCTTCAATGACCTAAGCCTCATATATACTCATTGTATGTGTGAGGCTGAGTATCCTTAATCCAAAAATCTGAAATTCAAAATACTCCAAAATTCAGAACTTTTTGAATGCCGACATGACACTCGAAGGAAATGCTCGTTGGAGTATCTCGGATTTCCTCGTTAGGGATGCTGACTCAGTAAATATAATGCACTGTCTCCCGAGTTTTTCTTATCATTTGTCTATCTCAGAGGCCTTTACAGAGAAAGGAATCCTACAATTTGAAATTTCAACACTTTTTCAATGAAAAAATGTGGGAAAAATAAAATCAAATCAAACAGGTCTCTTCTGAAGATTTTATTTCTGCTCTGAGCTGTTCTGGGTGACCTACTGCTCTAATTAGGCTGGAAATAAACCTGGTTTTCATGAGATGCAGGACACGGCTGGAGGAAAAGTTGTCAAGACTACTTATAATCATCAGTGCCCACAGGCCTCAGAGCATTCCAAGAATTCATTGATTCATTCCATAATTCATTCTGCCCATTAGGCACAAACACAGACACCTAGGGAGAACAAACACCACTGGCTGATTTAGCTTTACTGATCTGCCCAGGGCAGGACAGAGATTAAAAAAACAATAATGCTGTAGTTTATCAATAGCTCCTCAAATGGGTAGTGTGCTACAGCAGAAGTCAGCACAGCTGACAGTCCTAGCTCTACCTCTCTGAATGTGTGTTCACTGACAAAATGGAAGATTAATCCTGTCCTTTCAACTTGACTGAGTGCTGGCAGGGATCAAATGAGACCGAGGATATGAGAAGTGCTTTGCAAACTGAAAATCGCTGTGACCTACACGAGAGAGTTCTTCACCTAACAAACACGTGTTGGGCACCTATTATGTGACATGCTCATGCTAAACACCATGGATAGGAAGTAAAATATAATGTAGTCCTGGCCCTCAAGAAGACACTCAGAAATCTGATAAAGTGTGGCAGGTGCAATAATGAGGCAAGAGCAGGGGATGTGAGAGCACAGGAGGGCCCTTGGATTACTCTGGACACTTAAAAAGATGACCAGGAAGAGGTGCCAGGAACAGAGGATTAAGGCAGGAGTAGGAGTTATGCACCAGCTTCCAGAAAACATCACACACTCTTTTATTTAATACTCAAAACAATCCCACAAAGTGGGCACTATTTGTATCATCACCCTTATTGTACTATAAAGCAGTGGCTCCCAACTGCAGAGGGGAGTGAGGTGGCTGCCTTAACTACATCATCGGGCTTACCAACCCCTCTGGCAGCGTTCAACACCACACTAGCTAGAACTAGGTACCCTCTCCTTTTATTGTCTCTATGCCTAGCTTTTGCTCCAGCATTTCTTTCTTTCTTTCTTTTTATAGGGTCTTGCTCTGTCATCCACGCTGGAGTACAGTGGTGCAATCACGGCTCACTGCACTGTCCCCAGTGGGAAAGTGGTATAAGGATGCCCCATGGTCCCCCCTCCAAGCTCCCACCAAAGTGAGCCTGCTTCAACCCTTACATCCAAGCTATACTGGGGAGCTCATTGCTGAAACACTCCATGCTGTTTCTCACTGTCCATTCAGGCAGCGAGGACCACCCCTGCTTAGGTTACCTCCAGCTGATGTGTGGAGATGGTTTAGGTTTGGTCTTCTCCAAGAACCCTGGGCCTGGGAATTAGATACCCACACGTACCCCAGGTCTGCCTGTGGCACTCCTTGGATCACACTGTAATTACAATGGTTTATTTCCAGGTCTGTTTTTATGCTGTGAGCTCTCAGAGGACAAGTATCAGTCCTTACCCGTCTTCCCCAGTGCCTGGCAGACTGAAAGTGTTCAAATTATGTTTGCTTTCCTATAGCCTTTGGTTGAAGTCTTCTTGCCAGTTTTAATATGTAATTCTGGATTAAGGGTTTATTGTTCTTGTTGTTATTGTATGTATATTTAAGCCAAAATCTCTGTATAAGAAATATTGTGTGTTGTGAAAGTTAAAATATTAAAAAAAATATAGGGACTATCTCCCTTCCCATCCTAGCTTCCTCCCAAGGCAGCTACTGTCACGAGTTTCTTGTATACTATTTCACAACTATGCTATGCATGTTCACGCATGTTGTGAATCCCCCAACCCCCTTTTGCTTTACAATGGGTGCACACTGTAATACTATTATAAACCATTATAGAAAGAGGATGTGATCGATAATTTTAGATGTCAACTTGACCGGATTAAGGAATACCTAGAGAGCAGGTAAAGTGTTATTTCTGGGTGTGCCTCTGAGGGTGTTTCCAGACTGGCATAACAGTTGGTGGACTGAGTAGGGAAGACCTACCCTCAATGTGGGTGGGTACCATTCAATCAGCTGGGGGCCCAGATACAACAAAAGGGCAGAAGCACTTTGGGAAGCTGAGGTGGGAAGATCGCTTGAGCCCAGGAGTTCTAGACCAGTATGGGCAACACAGCAAGACTCTATCTTTACAAAAAAATTTAAAAATTAGCCAGGCATGGTGGCATGCATCTGTAGTCCCAGCTACTTGGGAGGCTGAGGTGGGAGGATTGCTTGAGCCCAGGAGCATGAGGCTGCAGTGTGCCATGATTGTGCCACTGTACTCCAGCCTAGGCAACAGAGTGAGACGCTGTCTCTAAAAGAAAAAAAAAAAGGCAGAGGAAAGGTGAATTCCCTCTCTCTTCTGAAGCTGGGATACTTCTTCTCCTGTCCCTGGGACATCAGAACTCCAGGCTCTCCAGCCTTTGGGCTCCAGGACTTGCATGAGCACCTCACACCACCCCACCCGCAACCACACCCTGGGCTCACAGGCCTTTGGACTTGGATTGAGCCACAATACTTGCTTCCCTGGGTCTCCAGCGTGCAGATGGTCTATCATAGGACTTTACAACCTCCATAATCACGACTCAATACCTCTAATAAGTCCTCCCTTCTATATCTATACATATACATATACATATATATGTGTGTGTGTGTATATATATATATATCTATATCTATCTATCTATCTCCTATTGGTACTCCCTGGAGAATCCTGACTAATACAGAGGCGTTCCTAACCTGAGGTGCTCAGATGGATTTCAGTGATCTATAAAACCCTAAAATTTTATGCCATGTTGTTCCATGGTGAACAGGTCTATGTGAACCTACCCACAAAGGTTGAGGGAGCTGATATGCTGAAAAAAGAGGTTGACAAATCCAGTTTTTCAGAAAGAAAAATTTAATAAGGACTCACAAACAGAAGCCATATCTCAGGTGGCCTTGAGATAGTCGATCCTCACACTGTTATCCACCAGATTCAGGGCTTATATACCTCAGAAAACTTGACTAAGGGCAGGGTTTATGGTAAGTATGTATCTACAATAACATCAATGCCGGTGAGTACATAAAAGTAGAAATCTCAGAGGCATTCCCGGAACTGGGGTCAATCACAATTCAACATGGTAGATTAGCATCCCAAATGGAGTGGCTTTAGCCTCCACAAATGTTGTAGCTTAAGCATATTATACTTTTTCAGGAGAATGTGCTAATAACTACCATTAATTCCTCAAAGTAACTTCTGGTCTCCAAAAAGAAATCTTCCTACCAAAAAAAGCATATGAACTGGCCCTGGGCACAGTGAATGCTACTGAAGCACCCTCACGGCATGCTCACCCTGGCCAGAGGTTGCTGGGCCCAGGGCCCAGGGATGGGGGAGTTTAAGGACGCAGCGTCTCCACTGTGCGCTTGTCAGTAACAGAGAAATGAGGAGCAATTTAGAGAGTATTTTGAAACTTCCTGTATCAATGCAAATCTAATACAAAGCAAAGAATATCACGTAAGTCTGGAAATTCTATTTGGCCTGGCACTTTTAAACCCATTTGCTAAATGCAACAATGTAATCGAGATTCTCTTAGTTACTTTCTGTCTCAGTTCATCAGGGCTCTAGACATCCAATTTGGTAGCCTTTGGTAGCCTCAAGCCATGTGTGACTAGTGAGCACTTGAAATGTGGCTGGTCCAAATTGAGAAGTGATGTTAGGGTAAAACACAGCCCAGATTTCAAAAACTTAGCACAAAAATGTAATATAGTTAATTAATACTTTTCATATTACCATAGTAACATTGTTGAAATTATATTATGGATACAGTAGTTTAAACACATACATTTTTTAAATTAATATGATCCATTCTTTTTACTTTAGTTAATATGGTTATTAAATATTTAAAATTCCATATGCAGCTCCCATTTGTGGCTTGAGTTGTTTTTACTTGGCAGTGTGGCTTCAGAGATCAGTGCACAACTATTCACTATTCTCTGTTCTCCAATTAATTGATTCCCACCTTAGAAATGTTTTCTTCTAGAAATCAAAAGTAAAGCTTTCAGATAGGGTTTTCTAGTTGGGTATTACTATTGGCACACAAATAAAAAACAGTTCACCAAAAAATACCTGGAAAAATATACTGAAACTGACACATCCATTTATGGGGTCTAAGTCCACGGGGAAATCCATTTGGCAATACCCAACTGAAAATATCTTTGAAGTCTGGGATGTATTTTGCACTAATATCACTTCTCAGTTTCAGAAGGATATAAGTCTAATAATAATCTCTTAAAAGACATTTACTGAGCACCTACTGTGTGTTGGGGTCTTCACATTTTTTTTTTATTTTTATTTTTTTTTGAGATGGAGTCTCGCACTGTCGCCTGGGCTGGAGTGCAGTGGCTCGATCTCAGCTCACTGCAACCTCTGCCTCTCCAGTTCACACAATTCTCCTGCCTCAGCCTCCCAAGTAGCTGGGATTACAGGCGTACATCACCACACCCAGCTAATTTTTTGTGTTTTTAGTAGAGACGGGGTTTCACTATGTTGGCCAGACTGGTCTCGAACTCCTGACCTTGTGATCCGCCCGCTTCGGCCTCCCAAAGTGCTGGGATTACAGGCGTGAGACACAGCGCCTGGCCAGTCTTCACATTTATTACAATCATTTCCACTTTAAATATGAGAAATCTCAAGCTCAGAGAGTGGCTCCAGACCATTTGACTAGCAAGCGGCATAGACCTAGGTCTTGGCCACAGGAAATTGCCCCATCCCTCCTTCTGCCCACATTCTGCCTTCTTTTATATTTGCATCACAGGACAGTTCACCAAGTTCTTTCTGATACACTGTATCATTTAATTATCTAAACTATGCTGTGAAGTAAACAGGGATGTTACAATTACTGTATCAAAGGAGGCATCCAAGCCCACCTCACATCTCATGGCTTGTAACAGGAGAGCATAATCTTACACCTAGGAGTTCTGGGAAAAAAAGTTCAATATCTTTTCCTTTCCATGCTACCAATCATAACTTCCTCCTTTTAAAACTGACTGCCTTCCTAGGTTTGGAGTTAAAAGGAATGGGGGAAGAGGAACACTTATTGTTAACAATAACCATATTGTATGAACAATGTCACTGTTTCTAAGTACACATTTCTGCATATTATGTATTAATATATTATTAATATAACATCACTGTGAATTTATAGTGTTGATTGACCCGGAATTGGGGTCAATCAGAATTCAACATGGCAGATTAGCATCTCAAATGGAGTGGCTTTAGCCTCCACAAACGTTGTAGCTTAAGTATATTATGCTTTTTCAGGGGGAATGTGCTAATAACTACCATTAATTTCTCAAAGTAACTTTATGTTATTACATCCTCTATTTCATTTGCTCTTCCATGCCCACATTTATTATTCTTATGTCAAAGAGGATGAAACTGCAGCATACAACAGCTAAGTGACTTATGAAAGCTCTCAGAGCTACTTACAGACCAAAACACAGGCAATAAAGGTCATGAAGAGTTAAATGGAGACACGGAGACGCACTGAGGCAAAACCTCTCCTCCTGGTCTCGCATCCCAGGGAAGGTGCCTCACTATTCAATATATAAACCCTTTGGTGCAGACTGGGGAGATGTAAAAGCAAAGGAAAGGAAGACCTCCTTTCTCGGGTTGAACTGCGTTTGCTGACTAGGAGTCAGGCTCCGTTCTGTCCTGCCCAGATGGCTGCTTTCTGAGGGGCAGACGAGCAGCCACACTCTACCTTCTCTCTGCTCCCATGCTAAAAGGAAAAACATGGGGAAACAATGACAAAAAGAACTAATCCAAGTCCAGAGAATGTGTAGCTTGAATGTAGACTAGACGGGAGGCTAATCTGAGCCGAGGAGAAGATACAGGGGGAGGGAAAAAGCTACATGGTAGATTGTGAACAAGGAAGAGTTCAAAAGAGAAAAAATACAGTAATGTTAAAAATGCATACAGAAAGGAGGAGAGAGAAAAAAGAGGAACAAAAGGAGCTGGGAAAAATCTGTAGTAAGGGCAGCAAAGTGCTAGTAACAGGATCACTGTGCATTGAGCCGTTTGCTGAGGCTGTCCAAGTGCCACAAGCAAACCCAAAGGGACAGAAGCCACAAAGATCAACAGCTCATGGGGGTTGGGCACAGAGGCTCATGCCTGTAGGCCCAGCACTTCGAGAAGTCAAGGCAGGAGGATCCCTTGAGCCCGGGAGTTTGAGATCAGCCTGGGCAACAGAGCAAGACTCCATCTCTACAAAAAAGTTAAAAAATTAGCCCAGTGTGGTGGTGTGCACTTGTGGTCCCAGCCTCTCAGGAGGCTGAGGTGAGAGGATCACTTGAGCCCAGGAGGTCGTGACACCCATGATCGTGTCACTGCATTCCAACCTGGGTAACAGAGCAAGACCCTGTCTCTATTTAAAACAAAAAGCAGCTCATGGGGTCAGCCACACCACCCAGACACACAAGCCAGAGAGAACAGAGTGGGTTGAGATATAGACCAACTCCAGGCTAGGAAACTACTTACCATGCTCTACTGTACACAGAACCTCACTGTTGTTGTTTATTTAGAATTTTCTTAAATGTGGTTCATTCAACACTTCAGTAACTCTAGTTATTTTACCCATATTATGTGTCCAAATTATTCACCTGACTTAAAGTTTTGCTTTAAAAGCTTCTAACAACTGGGTGCAGTGGCTCACGCCTGTAATCACAGCACTTTGGGAGGCTGAGGTGGGTGGATCACCTGAGATCAGGATTTGAGACCAGCCTGACCGACATGGCAAAACCCCGTCTCTACCAAAAATACAAAAATTAGCCAGGCGTGGTGGTGCATGCTTGTAATCCCAGCTACTTGGGAGGCTGAGGCAGGAGAATCACTTGAACCTGGGAGACGGAGGTTGCAGTGAGCCAAAAGTGTGCCACTGCACTCCAGCATGGGGAACAAGAGCGCAACTCCGTCTCAAATAAATAAATGGCCTCTAACGAGGACTGTTTTAACTAGAAAATAACTGAACTTCATAAAGTGAGAAAAGCTGCAATCATGGGGTATTCATATGAGGAATCCTATTTTTAAAATATTTGTCTCCCACAGGGCCTCTGTCCCCAAGGTTTAACTTTGAAAAGCTCAAATGTTCTTACCTGTCCTTTTTCCCTTCAGTTCTTATACTTATTTGGTGACTTGGTTAATGACTCTATTTTCTGAAATCTGAGAAGCCAGTCCTGGGCCCTATGAGTCATGGCTGCAGAAGGAAACACAGTCCCCACTCTTGAGGAATTCATCTGCTTTTGGGAGAGGCAGGATATATTCAAGAGAACTCAAAAAGTTGGAAAAGTAACCAATAACCCAAACTGTATCCCTAGTTTCTGATCTTTTTGAGTACAAAGTTATATTCTTTCTTTACAGCAACACACACACACACACAAACAAACACACACACCCCAGGGCACAGCACACAGGGTACTAAGTGGTACCTAAGACCATCTCCGACAGCTACCCACCCAAGCTGTGGCCTCTGCCAAGAGTTGAGGGATATCAGTGAAGTTCTAGCATTATTCTGTTTAAGCTTTTTATTATGAGCAGTTAATAATTTTTCAATGAATAAAACTAGCTTATTAAAAATAAAGAAGTTTAACGGCACAAAGGGACAAGTGAAATGCAAATGGGACCCAGACTTGTTCCGCTTGTTAAGACAGTATCCTGATTTGGGACTAAGAGCCCTGGCTGTCCAGACCACGTGGGCTTTAAAACCGAGAGGAGGTAGTGGTGGGCAATCTTGTCCACCATCTGAGTCCACTGCTTCTGCTCTTTGATATGGCAAGTCAGAATATTTACGGCCCAACAGAGCTGGGAAGTTTGTCCAGACAAGAGCAAGATAAGATCAGTTTGTTTAAAACCTGCTGTGGATTTATTTGCTTTGTCCATGCTTAGCAATTCTGTCCACTTGCCACAACTTCTTCAGATTTTAATTTCCTTCTTTTCCTCTTAATTCTACAGACATGGCCAACGTGGTGCTTTATTAAATCTACAGAGCTGGTTGCCAGGCACTTCCTTCTGCTGCCTGCAGCTCTCTGTCTACAGTATCCTACCCAGGATGATTTCAGCTTTCCTTAGTCTACACTTTCCCCTCACTGAAAAGCAGCAGAATGGGAATCCATAGAGCTAGTTCCAGCCCTGTTGCTAACTAACCTGGTGATCACAACCAAGCTCTGACCCTTTCTAGGTGTGTTTCCTCCTCTGTAATTTCTAACTTGCTGAAAGTGGTGTTAATGAAATGACATATTGTTAATACAGTTCTCAGCCCTCAATAGTTGAATAAATAAATGGAAGCGATCCCATTTGTATCCCTAATGTCTAGCTCTGAATGAATGAAAGAAAATAACTATATATTGACTGGGACATGGTGGCTGTTTCGGAAATATTACTTCTCTTTCCCTTACCCACTGGAAATACCTCAAGGGAACTGGCCATGTCTGTTCTGGGGAAGCAAAAGGTAAATACTGTGTCCAAAAGAGGGACTCACAGAGATCTGAACAAGGGGATACCTAAGGAACTTTTTTGGTTCTAATATTCTATATTTTATTTGTACATTTAGCAAACACTGCTGAAGACTTGAAACACATGCTGGACACCAGCCAAGCCTGGAATTAATGTCACGTGCTCCTTCCACAATGCATCATCTAGAAGGCAGGGACTGACAAATCCAGTTAACAAAAGGGCATGAGAAGTATAGAAACAGAAGTAGGTGCAAGAGTATTTTCAGAGTATATGAGAAGGAAGATTAACTCTATCTGGGGGAACGAAAGAGGAAAAGGTAAGCCTTGAACACTGAGCAGAAGGCCCCAGTTAGAAAGGCTTTCCTGGAAGTGATTCCTTTAATCAATATCACGTAGGTTTCTATCTGGATGCTACACCTTGGAGAAATGACTAGACAGTGATTGTCTTTCCAGAGCCTTTTATTCCAGGATCTTCAACGGACTGCCCTTCAGACGTGGTCTTGAGTCCCCTCACCTTCTTCTTCTTTCTTTCTTTTGAAAGAAAAGCCTATCTTAGTTAGCTCAGGCTGCCATAACAAAATACCACAGACTGGGCAGCTTAACAGCAGCAATGTATTTTCTCACAGTTTTGGAAGCCTAAGAGGAAGGTGTTGGCAGGTTTGCCTTCTCTGGAGGCCTCTCTCCTTGGCTTGTGGACAGCCACCTTCTCACTGTGTCCTTAGAAGGCCTTTCCTCTGAGCATGAGCATCCCTCATGTCTTCACCTCCTCTCACAGTCTTATTGGACTAGGGGCCACTCTTTAGACCTAATTTAACCTTAATTACATCCTTAAAGGCCCTATCTCTGAATAAAGTCACACTGAGGTCAGGGCTTCAACCAGTGAATTGTGGGAGACATAATTTAGTCCATAACAGTGCCCTAGAGTGCCACGGTCCTCTGTTAAACACCTAGACAGAATATAACACTGCAACTGTGGTCTGACAATTTTGAAGATGACTGGGATGGTCATCTCCTTTGGAGGTAAAATGATACACATTTTAATCTGCTTTTTTATTTTTCTTGCAGTTTTGCATTATTCAGGATTTTTTAAGTTGCAAGTAACAGACATTAACAATGAAATTTGTTGTTTATATACTGCAAAAAAAAAAAAAAAAAAAAAAAAAGGTTTATGGGTAAGCGTGGCTTAAGTTAAATGCCTGAGTGCACATGGTCAAGGCTGCCATGAGAACTTGCTCTCTTGCCATTACTGAACTCTATCTACTTCCCTCTCTCTTGGCTTATTAGTCTTCCCCACATGATAGGAAATAATGATTTGAAGCTTTCATGATCTTGACAGCTCTTGATCCCAGAAAAAAAAAAAAACCAGTATCTTTTATAATAGTTCTAGCTCAAGTCCCATAGAGCAGCAGTCCCCAACTTTTTTTGGCAGTAGGAAGGCAATTTTTTGGCAGTTTCAAGGAAGGCAATTTTTCCATGGACTGGGGTGGGATTGGGGGATGGTTTTGGGACAAAACTGTCCCACCTCAGATCATCAGGCATTTGATTCTCATAAGAAGAGCACAGCCTGGCTCCTTTGCATGCGCAGTTCACAGTAGGGTTTGTGGTCGTATGACAATGTAATGCCACTGCCGATCTGACAGGAGGCAGAGCTCAGGCAGTAATGCTCACCACTGCTCACCTCCTGCTGTGTGGAATGGTTCCTAACAGGCCACGAACTGGTACTGGTCCTCGGCCTGAGGGGTTGGGGACCCCTGCCATAGAGAATTCTTAGATGACAAAACTGCCCCTAAACCAGTCACCATAGCCAGGGGATTGAGTCTTGGTCTGGCCAGCTCTGGGTCATGTGCTGCCCCCTAGGTGAGGTGGGGGATTAGACCCACATAAACTACATGACAGGTAGTTATGTCAGGTTACTGTTGAATAGAAAATGCTAGCTCCCTTCTACCCAACTAACCAGTTGCTGGCAAAACATGTATCTTTCTAGAAATAATAATGTGATCCTAGGAGACAAATAGGTGTGCTAAAAATGACCTGAATGTCTTTTCTTTTAAATTTCTCAATCTTTGTGCAATGTCTTACCTATTGGAACAATCTCAAACTGATACTTGTTTCTTTGGCCAGGTGCTAGAAAACAAATGTCTCAAAGAGGGTAAATGATGCACCTGCACATCTCAGCGCTCTCCCCATCAGTGAAAACCGCACTGGTATGCAAAACGGCAGCACATTTCTCTTCCTGACAGTTCTTAATAAATTAGAGCTAGACTTTATCATAGAAACAGTAAGAGTAACTACATCAATAGGGTGATACATTAGAAATTCCTATTAAAAAAAAAAGAAAAAACAGATGGCCCCATCTGAGGGAGTGAGCAGTGTATAAAAAGAAAAAAAAAAAAACACATACACTGTTGAATGAAATTACCATCTTGGAACTATGCAAAACATTTGTTGCTGCCAAAAAAACACATAATAAACTGCCTTAGCAGTCCAAACCAGGGTACAATACAGTGAATGAAGGAAACATAGGTTCTGATTTTCTAATTGAGTGACTTCATTATAACTCCAAAAATACAAAAACCAGCAAAAACACAATTTAGAAAGGAAATGTGAGGAATAATGTCTCATTTTAAAAGTTTTTCAGTTGTAACATACCAGTTACAGAACCCAGAGACACAGAAAGCAAACTTCATTCATTCCTCCAACTGTTAATTGTTCTAGTAGCTGGTAGCTGCTGTGCTAGATACTAGGACAGAAATAAACTTGGTAAACAACAATTTTAAAAACAACTTCAAGCTTTACTGTTTACTAAGCATTTTTGCATATATAATCATACTTTTCCTCACAACAACCACATTTCACAGATAAGGGAGACTCAAAACGAATACATAGTTTGCCAAGAATAACACAATAATTACCAATAAGAGGAGGAGCCTGAGCTCACATCCAAATGGGACTTCTAATCTTATACTCTTTTATCTTATGCATTTTTTTTAAAGAGTTGGGGTCTCACTCTGTCACCCAGGCTGGAGTGCAATGGCATGCTCATTGTTTACTGTAGCCTCGAATTTCTGGGCTCACATGATCTTTTTGCCTCAGCCTCCTGATTAGCTGGGCCCACAAGCATGTACCACCACGCCCGGTTAATTTTTTTTTGGTAGAGACAGGGTCTTGCTCTGGTCTCAAACTCCTTGCCTCAAGTGATCCTCCCACTTCAACCTTCCAAAGTGTTGGGATTAATCTGACCTAAAGATTTTCTTTTTCCTTACTCTTCTAATTGCCAGGTCCAGATTCTCCTTCCACTATGGCAAGCAGTGTTTTCTAGAGTGTAAACTCAAAATTAAGTGTTATGTTTAATATGTGGGAAACTCAGGGGGCAAAATCAACATTCCCCTTCCCATAAGACTTCTGAGACCCTTCATGCTACTATGGACTGTCTTTTTCGGGGCAGGGGTGATTATAATTTTTCTTTTCTTTTTCTTTTTTTTTTTTTTTGAGACAGATTCTAGCTCTGTTGCCCAGGCTAGAGTGCAGTGGTGTGATTTCAGCTCATTGCAACCTCCGCCTCTTGGGTTCAAGCAATTCTCATGCCTCGGCCTCCCGACTAGCTGGGATTATAGGCACCCACCACCACACCTGTTTTTTTGTTTGTATTTTTAGTAGAGACCGGGTTTTGCCATGTTGGCCAGGCTGGTCTTGAACTCCTGACCTCAGGTGATCCGCCCACCTGAGTTCTGAGATTACAGACATGAGCCACCATGCCCGGCCTACAATTTTTCTTAAACTGACCACAGAACTTCTTGTTTTTGTTTTGTTTTTCCCATGAAGCCTTGTGTATGACTAAAACAGCAGTCAAAACACAGGTTCCAGAGTCTGATGGTCTTGGGTTCAAATGCCAGCTGTGTGTGATGCTGGCTAAGTTTTTAAACCAGCATATGGCTCACTTTCTTCATCTGTAAAATGGACATGACAAGAACAGCAGCTATCTCATAGGGCTCTTATGAGGCTACAAGTACATATGCTTATGCATATAAAGTGCTTAGCAGGTTACACTGATCATAGTCAAGTTCAGTAAGTGTGAGATAGCCACTTATTCAACAAAACATTATATAAAACAAATATTGCTAGAATACCCAACAGGTTTTCCTTGTTTTACAAAATTAGGGTAGAAAGCAGCTATGGAATGATGAAAACAAAAGTTGACTTTTTAGTTAGAAGATACAGATCCAAATCCTAGCTTTGCCACTTAAGCAGTGTGACTTTGAGGAGATGATTTAACCTCTCTGAATCTTAGAAGCCTCTTAGGTAAAATGGTAATAATAATGTAACCACCTGACTCTAGAATCTGCTTTTGACTGGTGTTCATAGGATTACTGTGAAAATTAGATGTGATAACAAAAGTGCCCACAGTATAGCAGGCACATTTGAAAGTGTGTTACCTTGTTTGTATATGAATCTAGAAGAATCAGAAGCTCTTAATTTATACATGTAAGGACTTTTAAAACTTCACATGGGTTTTTACTAACTCAAACCCTTTTGTCAATCCCTACAGCTTTGAAAATCTACCACTCGGCCCTTTTAGTCTTTCTGGCTGATCTTTCCCATCCACAAACAGATGTTGCTCACTGGATTCAGCACTTCCATCAAAATCCCCAAAAGCCTTCATGCTTAGAAATGAACAGACATCAAAAAGGCAGCAACTGTCCTCTTTACTGCCATTTCCTCTTCTAGGGCCTGTGACACAACAAGGTTATAATGCAGGAGGTTTAAAAAAAAAAAAAAAAGGTAATAAAAATGAAAAAACAAAGAGTGCTGAGAAGCCAACATGTATCCAGCTCTGCTCAACTGTGACAGATGCCTTCAAGTAACCCTCAATCTAGTTAAGAGGATAAGATAGAGGAAATTAAATATCAGATTATTTATTATGTACCTTAAGTGTTGTAGGAGAGTTCAGAAAAAAGAGAAATTTTGTGGGCTGTAGAGGTCAGAAAAGGCTTCCTGAAGAAATACTGCATGCACAGGGCTGGGTTTTAGAGGATTTCATGGAAAGAAAACAAGGTTTGGAAATGGGGAAGCAAAGTGGTGAGTGCAGATCCAGACTAAATCATTTTTTTGGAGCGGAAGGAGCCAAGCTTCAAGAGACTGCAGCCAGACCATGGAGGACTCCACCTGTAGAAAACAATGAAAAGCCGTCCTGGCAATGGACAGAATTTTATATCCACAAAGTACTGGGATACCATCCTCTCATCCCACCTTTCTATGAAGCAAGCTGTGTTTAAGCATTCAGTCATGGGTAGGGATGAATTGATTAGTATTTTGTTCATATCAGGGATCTGATCATCATGAATGCCCCAACCATGCAGCCCAGGACAACAAACAAGAATTTTATCAACTGTAGCAAAACATGTCAACCTTCTCTTCCTTAGGAATCTCTATTCCTTCACTCCCCAAAAAGGTGGAGAATAAAAGTACACAATCTTCATTCTGTGGCTTTGGAAGTGCTCCAAGGTACATTTGATTTGCATGCATCCTCTCTCCAGGAAAAGGAATTTCATCACTGAGTACACTTCTTAAATCACAGAATATGTTTCATTGCCCTGCTCATAAAAATACATCCAACCACCACTTTTATCCATCTCCTCACCTCCCTTAGGAAGCCTCTATCTTGACTTGATACATAGTTGTCTGATCTAGCAAATATAGTGAAAAATGAGTAAGAGTGGTAACTTCTGAAAAACTAGGCAGGGGAGCCCTGCAGGGGGGCGCTCATATTCCTTGTTCCTGGTTCTCTTCCTTGGTGTCTGGTGTGCAGTCTGTGCACATGGGACCCAGAGTTGATTTTCAAAAAGGAAAGAGCTCCAAGAGTTCCTGTTTCTCTCAGGGCCACACAACAAGTGAAAGTAGATCGTCTTTTCTCTCTTCTAGCCTCGTGCTGATGAAGATGGGGGGCAGAGTAGTCGCAAAGAATGCACTGTGAGTCAACCCTGGCATCTGGCAGGATCTGAACTGGCTGACTGAAGTGAAAATAATTCTTCATGTCTGTAAATTATTACGAAATGCCCTGAAGAGCCCAGTGACTAGTCACTGAGGTATCAAACCCAAGAAAGAGCATGAACCAGCATAAGTTCTACATCAAACATTGTAGTCTGTACAAGCCACACTTCTAACACATCTAGGTTCAATCTGCCTTCGGAGGTGCCAGTGGAATTCAAAAGCATGTTATAGCACTTTTCGTTTTCCAGTGCTCTTGATTATGAAAGCTCACACATGGCCATTCTCCTCTCTGAACATCTCTGAAAATAAAATATTATTCCTGTTTTATCCCAATGAAGTTATGTGACTTACATAAAGTAACGCAGCATCATTAGAACCCAGGGTTTCCAGGTTCCCAAGCTCAGGTTCTTCCTGTGAACTCCAATGAGGTGTGTACATCAGAATCATCAGTGGAACTTTAAACAGTGCACATGTCTGGGTTTCACCTGCACATATTTGGACTTAAGAGGTTTGAGGAGTGGCCTGGGCACCTGTCTTTAGATTGCAACGGGCCTTCCCAGTTGAGAAAGATTACATAGAATTCCCAAGTTGAAAGTCACTCTTGAAAGCTCTTTAGTAGATTCTCTTGATGTCCAGGAGAACCACCCCAGAATGTATCACATCATAGCTACAATTGTTGGAAGGGTGCTCTTCACTGAGTTCTCACTTGTAATTCACTCTTCCCTATACGGAAGAGACCTCACACATCACAGTTGTCCCGTGTAGTCCTAGTTAGTTCAACAGACACTTACTGATCACACTAGGCTCCAAGGATAATGAAATAGGATACAGAGGAACGTAGAACAATGAATAATGTAATGAGCTGTGGCCTGAGTACAGAAGCACTGCAGACTCAGAGAACCAGGGGTCACTTGGTGGTGGGCTCTGGTTGTATTATCACAATTAGCCAGAAAGCACTGTAGTCCCAGTTTGTCAACTGCAAGGAACTTATTAATCTCTCAGACCAGGGAATTTGCATGCAAACCAAGCCAAGATCCAAGCTCTCAGCTGATTAGTCACACCATGTTTGGTTCACTGTGTCATAAACATTTCAGTAGCAAACATGATTATCTTCCAAGGACTGGTTTCTGGCATTCTGAGTCTGAACACTCAGGGAGAGGAGAAGACTAGAAGTACTCTAGCTTGAGAATGTATCAGCCTTTTTCCTGGCTCCCATGCAATTTCTAATCCAGGATAAGGGTCTATAAAATGCTTTGCTGCTTACAGTAAATTAAAAGAATTAATTTATTGAGTATCTAAAT
The DNA here is from genome assembly GCF_028885655.2 of Pongo abelii. Classification (NCBI taxonomy): domain Eukaryota; kingdom Metazoa; phylum Chordata; class Mammalia; order Primates; family Hominidae; genus Pongo; species Pongo abelii. The sequence goes on along the minus strand of NC_072000.2, from coordinate 104,456,319 downwards.
GCTTTATAGAGGTAATCTCGGCCGGGCGCGGTGGCTCACGCCTATAATCCCAACTCTTTGGGAGGCTGAGGCAGGAGGATCACCTGAGGTCAGGAGTTTGAGATCAGGCTGACCAACATGGAGAAACTCCATCTCTACTAAAAATACAAAAGAAAAAAAAATAGCCGGGCGTGGTGGCGCATGCCTGTAATCCCAGCTACTTGGGAGGCTGAGGTAGGTGAATCACTGAACCCAGGAGGCGGAGGTTGCAGTGAGCTGAGATTGCACCACTGTACTCCAGCCTGGGCAACAAGAGCGAAACTCCACCTCAGAAAAAAAAAAAAAAAAAAGGTAATCTCATTTAATTAGCATAGTAACTGTCAGAGATTGGTAATAGCCCCATTTTACAGATAAGGCAACCAAGGCACAGAGAACTTAAGTAATTGCTCAAGGTGATAAGAAAAGTCAAGGTGCTAGCAGCGTGGCAAAACACCTAGTAGGGTTTCCCATCACTACTACTTATTCTCCAGAGGTGAAAATGTTTATCTCTGCAGAGTAGCCAACTTCAGGGCAGAGAAGTCACCAGTCACAGGGAAAGGACAAAATGGACCTGGGTTATACCCTGAGAAGACAGCAAAAACTCTCCCCTCAATCAGCTAAAGCATGGCTAAGAGCACACTGTCCCCCTGCTCCTACACCTCAGCTCCCACACACCTACTAACAGCTCTTGTCTTGATTTTCATCCACCCCAATCCTATACCCTCCAAGGCTCACTCCCACAGATGCCTCCTCCTGAAAACCTCTTTTAACTTTTACTATGGCAAAACTGTGTCCACCTCCCGGCCACAGCACGTTATCTGTATCCCTATGGAATCTATCCCAATCTCCTATGTTAGTATTATCTTTGCTACTTGCTACTCCATGCTTTTGGTCTGTCTGTTCCACACCTCTTGAGGACAGTGTTCCTGGAGGCAGGACTAAGGATTACACATATTTACATTTTCTACTGTGGCTTATATTGAGTAGATGTTCCGGAAGTATTTGTTCAATGAATGGTTATCCTAATATCAAAAGGGCCCTCCCACATCCCTACCTCCAAAATGACCCATTGCCTGACTTTTCAGAACCAACATAGTTGAGGATACGTTTGAAACTACCCTAAGTAGCCAGCAAGAGACATAGAGACCCAAGTTGGTATTCTGCTTCAGGACTCACTCCTCTGGGAAGCCCAGCTAAATTCCTCCTCTTTGTTTTCTTTTGTTATTAGCATAAACAACTACTATTACACTAAGCAAAGAGGAATGGGAGATAACAGAAACTGTTTTTAAAACACGGCATTTGAATCTGTTAAACATTAACTGATTAAACTTTCACTGATTACAAAATGTAAAATACATAAACAATACAGCAATGTTTTATAATTTATACACTTCTTTCCTATACATTATCCTCAAAATAGTCCTTTTGCTACATGTGAGGTAACTAAGGCCTAGAGAAATAAAGTGACAGTCATAGCTTACATTTCTCTTACAGGAAATGGAGCCAAATATTGGGACTCCAGATCTACAACACTGCCTCACTTTGAGTAAAACTCAACAACTGCACGCTTATTTAATAATGAAGAATAGATTTTTTTTTTTTTTTTTTTTTTTTTTGAGACGGAATCTCGCTCTGTTGCCAGGCTGGAGTGCAGTGGCGTGAACTTGGCTCACTGCAACCTCCGCCTTCTGGGTTAAAGCGATTCTCCTGCGTCAGCCTCCCGAGTAGCTGGGACTACAGGTGCGTGTCACCACACCTCGCTAATTTTTGTATTTTTAGTAGAGACGGGGTTTCACCATGTTGACCAGGATGATGTTGATCTCTTGACCTCATGATCCACCCGCCTCAGCCTCCCAAAGTGCTGGGATTACAGGCGTGAGCCACCGCGCCCGGCCAATAGATTGGTATTTTTAAGTATATCTGCTTTGCCATCTTAAGAACTAAATTATCTGTTTCCCAGTGCATAAAGGGCTCAAACAACTCAATACAAAGAAAACAAATATTCTGATTTAAAAATGGGTAAAAGATCTGAATAGACATTTCTCAAAAGACATACAAATGGCCAAGAGGTATGTGAAAAATGCTCAACATCACTATTCATCTGGGAAAGGCAAATCAAAACCCCAATAGCATCTCACACAGTTTTATCAAAAAGACAGCCAATAAGTGACTCTGGCAAGGATGTGGAGAAAGGGGGGCCCTTGTACACTGCTGGTGAGAGTATAAATTAGTACAGCTACTGTGGACACTCCAAAACAGTTTGGAGGTTCCTCAAAAAAAAAAAAAAAAAAACTAAACTAAAAGTAGAACTACCATATGATCCAGCAATCTCACTGTCGAATATATATCCAAAAGAAAGGAAATTGGTATACTGAAGAGACTGATTTTACTCCCAAGCTTACTGCAGCATTAGTCACAACGGTCCAGATAGGAATTGAGGCTGGGTGCGGTGGCTCATGCCTGTAATCCCAGTACTTTGGGAGGCCAATGCGGGTGGATCACTTGAGGTCAGGAGTTTGAGACCAGCCTGACCAACATGTGGGAACCCTGCCTCTACTAAAAATACAAAAATTAGCTGGGCGTGGTGGCGCATGCCTGTAATCCCAGCTACTTGGGAGGCTGAGACACGAGAACTGCATGAACTCGGGAGGTGGAGGTTGCAGTGAGCTGAGATCACGCCGCTGCACTCCAGCCTGGGCAACAGAGCAAGACTCTATCTAAATAAAAAAAAAAAAAAGATACAAATCAACCTAAGCGTCCAACAACAGATGAATGGATTAAAAAAAAAAGTGGTATAAATATACAGTAGAATATTATTCAGCCATAAGAAAAAATGAAATTCTGTCATTTGCAGCAACCTAGATGAAACTGGAGGACATTATGTTAAGTGAAATGAGGCAGGCACGAGAGAGACGAATACTGCATGTTCTCACTAATATACAGGAGCTAAAAAAAATTGAACTCATGGAGATAGAAAGTAGAATGATGGTTATCAGAGGTGGGAAGGGTAACGGGAAGAGGGTAATAAAGAGGGATAATTAGTGGGTACAGAAATACAGTTTGACAGAAGGAATAAGATTTAGTGTTCGGTAGTACAATAGAGCAACAAGAGTTAACAATAATTTATTGTACATTTCAAAATAACTAAAAAAGTGTAATTTGAATGTTCCTAACACAAAGAAATGATAAAAGCTTGAGATGGGCATTCCAGTTACCCTGATTTGATCATTACACATTGTATACTGTATGCTTGTATCAAAATATCACATGTACCCCATAAATAGGTATACTTAGTATCTATGATAATTAAAATTTTTATAAATAAATAGTTTCCCCAAATAACACCTTGCTTTTGGCTTGTCAGACGGACACCAGGTGAAACTGTCAAGTCAATGAGGTCTGTCCATCCCTTTTATCTGCTCTATTCTCTCTCCCTGGTCTCTCTGCCCCCTGCGTTCTTCCACCAACCAGTGCTCCCACCATCATCTACCAAAGATCCACATGGTGGTGGATTCCAACAGGCCCCGGGGATCCAAGACAGAGAGGGATCATAGCTCCCACAGTTAGGGACTGTGACTTACTTAATTCAAAGTATTTTCATTATCAGACATTTAATAATACATCCCAGAGCTGAGAGTATGCTGTCAGCAGTAGTTGGTAGGGATACAAGATGACGACCTTCTCTCTGACCTCAAGGAGCTCATGCTTTGGTAGAGGAGATGTGAGAGAAACTAATAATCACACAACTACACAGTAGTAAGCACTACACAGAGATGGGATGGAAGAGCCGTGGGAACTGGGAGGAGGGTAGGTCATTCTACCCAGGTGGGCCTTCTGCTCCTTTTCTAGAAGTTCCCTACTTTTCCTACATCTGTGGAGCATGTGCCAGGCACCTGACAAGCTCTGAGCCCACAGGAAAGACTGAAAGGTTGGGCTGATGGTTAAGACAGAGGGTCAATTTATACAATGGCATTTCAGGCACATAGTATCTGGGAAAGAGGGACTGAACTGAAACTGACTGGCTCCCTTAACAGCTGGGTGACTTTAAGCAAATTACTTAGCCTCTCTGAGCATCTGTTCTCATTTCTTTCATTCATTTAACAAATATTTATTAGATACCTACTGTATGCAAGGCACTATGGATACAACAGTGTTGTTGTTTTTTTTTTTTTCCTGAGACACTGGAGTGCAGTGGCATGATCTTGGCTCACTGCAGCCTTGACTTCCTGAGCTCAGATAGATGATCCTCTCACCTCAGCCTCCCAAGCAGCTGGGACCACAGGCATGTGTCACCATGCCCGGCTAATTTTTGTACTTTTTGTAGACATGGGGTTTCACCATGTTACCCAGGCTGATCTGGGGCTCCTGGGCTCAAGCAATCTATCCGCCTCAGCCTCCCCAAATTGCTGGGATTACAAGCATGAGCCACTGTGCCCCACCACAGCTGTGTTTTTTTGTTTGTTTGTTTGTTTTCGGAGACAGAGTGTCACTGTTGTTGCTCAGGCTGGAGTGCAGTGACGCGATCTCAGCTCACCGTAACCTCTGCCTCCCAGGTTCAAGCGATTCTCCTGCCTCAGCCTCCCGAGTAGCTAGGATTACAGGCATGCGCCACTATGCCTGGCTAATTTTGTATTTTTGTATTTTGTATTTTAGCAGGGGTTTCTCCACGTTGGTCAGGCTGGTCTTGAACTCTTGACCTCAGGTGACCCAACTGCCTCTGCCTCCCAAAGTGCTGGGGTTACAGGCGTGAGCCACCACGCACTGCCAACTGTGTATTTTTAAAAACCTATCCTTGTGGCACTTAGGTTCTGCTAAGGGAGGTAAACAATAACAAATATAAAATTTAAAGCTACAGTGTATAGATGGTGATATGTGATCTGGCAAAAAATAAAGCAGAGTAAAAAGAAAGGGAGTGCCCATTGTGGGGAGAGGGATATTAAAAAGACAGGTCAGGGTAACATCTGAGTAGAGACCTGGAAGAGGCCAGGGCATAAGCCACATGGCCACCTGGGGGCAGAGCAATCCAGGCAGAGACTGTCAGGGCACAGGCCTCAAGGAGGAGGCAGCCTGGTGTGTTCAAGGAACAGCATAAACCGGTAAGGCTAGAGTGGTGTGGAGGAGACAGGGTGCTGTTAGAGATGGAATCTGATAAGAGGGCCAGGGCTGAGCAGGCCTGGTAAGCCATTAGAGCTTGGGCTCTCACTCTCAGTGAAATGGGAAGTTACTGGGAGGGGAGGTGGGGGTTTGAGAACAGGAGTGACATGATTTGACTTCTTATCTTAAAAAGGAAAATGGGTGAAAAATCGAGACTAGAGAACAAGGCAGAAAGCTTGGAGGGCAGTTACAATGCTACTGCAGCAATTCAGATGCTGGCATTTGGACAAGGCTGGTGGTAGTAGAGCCAGTAGGAAGTGGTTGGATTTGGTGTATATTCTGAGACAGAGCTGGTAGGACTGCTTGATGGATGAGAGACGAGATGTGGAGAGTAGGAGAAAGGGGTCAAGAATGACTGAACAACTAAAAGGAAGGAGTTGCGGAGCTGCCGCTGACTGGGCTGCGGAAGACTGAAGAAGGGATAGGAAAGAGCTGGAGGACCGTATGAGACATGTTTGAGATGCCTAATTAGGGTTCCAGTAGTGACATCAAACAAGCAGATGGATATATGGGCCCAGAGTTTAGGACAAGTTCTGATGTGGACTGTGTTTTCATCTCCAGCAAGCCACATGGCTGCCTGGGGGCAGGGCAATCCAGGCAGAGATACAGCCAGTGAAGAGGTCTAGAGGAGGAGCACAAGGCCCACGTGGCTAGAGTGGTATGGAGGAGAGAGTCCATTTCATTTATGTGAGTTAAAGTTACCTTGGGCAAAGCAATCAGCAGTGATTGGCACACAGCAGGTATTCAATGATCAAGGTTCTTTTCCTTCCCCTTCCCTGCCTGGCCCAGTCTCTACCTCCTGTTCATCTGAGACTTATTTCCTCAGCTCAGATCAATGTACTAAACATCTGTTTCTTCAAGGTACTACAGGAGCCTGGAAAATGAGAGAGACCAAGCTGGCTTGGGCTCTTGACACTTGGATGGTTCTTTAGCCTTGCCAACTTCAGGTCTTCCCCAATACTACTCATTTTGACTTGTTTCAATATTCCAGTGAAAGGGCAAGAAAAACCATCACATTTCCCAAGACTAGATATAAATTTAAATTAATAAAGAAAATTGGTTAGAGTTTGAACTTCAAACCCTTCCATGATGTTTTTGTTTAAAAATAAAACAGACTCAAAATAGTAACTTCCATTTTCACGTGACTAACAAATAACAATTGTGGATTTCAGATCTTGGTACACTACATTCCTCCCAGAAATAAATCGGAATAAGTCAAATACCAGGAGTTCTGAGAAACAAAGGTCTCTGATTTGGGCTCCATTCTCGCTTGACGGATTATGGGGAAAAAAGTCACATTTAAAACTCTTCATTCTGGGGTGGTAAGGAAATGTAGGCACTGTTCTGGGTCCAGAGGTAGAGGGAAAACTACATGGTATTTCACAAAATGCTCAAGACAGTCTCTGTGGTGTGTAGAAACAGGCAAATGTTTACTTAAAACTTTCAGTTCAGTAGAAGGAAGTCTAAGAAAGTTTTTAAAAAAGGTAAAAGGAGGCTGGGTGCTCATGTGTGTAATCCCAGCACTTTGTGAGGCTGAGGTGAGCAGATTACTTGAGGTCAGGAGTTCAAGACCAGCCTGGTCAACATGGTTGAACCCCGTCTCTACAAAAATACAAAAATCAGGCCAGGTGCGGTGGCTCACGCCTGTAATCCCAGCACTTTGGGAGGCCGAGGCAGGGGGATCACCTGAGGTCAGGAGTTTGAGACCAGCCTGACCAACATGGAGAAACCCTGTCTCTACTAAAAACACAAAATTAGTCAGGCGTGGTGGCATATGCCTGTAATCCCAGCTACTTGGGAGGCTGAGACAGGAGAATTGCTTGAACCCGAGACAAGAGCGAAACTCCATCTCAAAAAAAAAAAAAAAAAAATTGGCCGGGCTTGGTGGTGGGTGCTTGTAATCCCAGCTGCTCAGGAGGCTAGGGCAGGAGAACTGCTTGAACTTGGGATGCGGAGGTTGCAGTGAGCCGAGATCCCGCCGCTGCACTCCAACCCAGGCGACAAAGCGAGATTGTGTTCCAAAAAAAAAAATTTAAAAAAAAAAAAAAAAAAGGCAAAAGAACAAGTGACCTGTGTCTACCCCAAGAGCCAGCTAGAACAGCTTGCCTGGTGGTAGAACAATAGTCTTGTAGGCAATGGCAGGCAAAAATCCCCTAGGCAGCTGTAAAACACTGGCCCGACCTCTCAAGCTCCTATTACTCTCCAGGCGTGGGACCCAGGCAGCAGTAAATCATGACAACCATCAGTGCGCTGTGGAGTGAGATCATCTGCAGGGATTCCTTAATGAAACGTGATGACTTCTCTGGCACTCCAGCAATTGGGGTGTGCTGAGGACACCACGTTTTTCTCAGGAGATCAGTTATCAGCTTTTCCACATGTTCTCCTGAACCAGCACACAAAACGGCCCAGGTGGCACCATGGCACCGACCTCAGGACTGTGCCGAGCTAGCTGGATAGCTTGCTTGCTTTTCCTTGTTAAGTTCTAGTTAAAATGCACTGTACCAACTGCTCATTAAGGTCTTACTGTGTGTCAAGCAGTTGTTGGCGCCAAGGAAACAAAAACAGGCAGGATTCTGTTGTTTTTATGAATTCTGCTCTCATGGAATTCATAGTCCAATAAGTAAATGCGTCTGAGGCAAAATCAGACTTCCTTTTAAAAACAAATGTGGCCAGCCGGGTGTGGTGGCTCACGCCTGTAAACCCAACACTTTTGGGGGCCGAGGCAGGTAGATCACACGAGGTCACGAGTTCAAGAACAGCCTGGCCAACATGGTGAAACCCTGTCTCTACTAAAAATACAAAAAAAATTAGCTGGGCGTGGTGGTGCATGCCTGTAATCCCAGCTACTTGGGAGGCTGAGGCAGAAGGATTGCTTGAATCCAGGAGGCAGAGGTTGCAGTGAGCTGAGATTGTGCCACTGCACTCCAGCCCGGGTGACAGAGTGAGAGTCTGTCTCCAAAAAAAAGAAACAAGAATGTGGCCCTTCCTTATGCTCTCAGGGCTGAGGATATGCGGAGGAGCGTGTCCACAAACGAGGCCTACAGGCACGTGTAGATAACCTGATGGAGCCGGCCCCAGGATGTGCTTCCCCCTTTATATTCATGTAGGAAGAACTGCTGTAATTCATAAAGTTTATATTATCCCATTTAATTCCAACAGTGTTATGGAGTTTCTTGGTGAGAATCACTCTCCCCATTTCAGCTGACACTAAGAAAGATCAAGAGACTTGCCAAGCCCACCAAGTTAGTTCATAACGGCACCGAGATTATAAAACCAAGTTCTCTGATTCTCATCCCAAAGAAACAGAGAACTTGGCTTATAATCTTACTGCTCTGCAAGACCTCCCCAAGTGACAGGTGGTTCACGTACCTGTCCTTGAACTGCTTCTGTCTGCTCTCAATTTTTCTTACCCGTACCCCCCCCCTGCCTTTGCCTCAAACTTCCCATCTCCATGAAGGTAATCTTCTGCTTTTCCTAAGCCAATGGTTGTAAGTCTGGTCTCCAGACCTGCAGCATCAGACTCACCTGGGAAGTTGTTAGAAATACAGATTCTTAGGCCTCACCCCAGATCTACTCAATGAGAAATTCTGGGAGTGGGGTCCACCAATCTGAGTTTTAATGAGCTTTCCAGGGACTCTGCTGCACGCTAAAGCTAGAGAACCCCACTGAACTAAGCTAAAAAGCTAGGTACCTCTATAGTCCCTGTGTTGCCCCACCATGATCACGGGGCCCCCACATACACAAACTCTCCATGACTAGAGAAGAAAGCCATTTGTCTGGCACCATGCAGCAGTCACAAAATGCAGTCACATCCAGTAAAATTTTTCAGGGCCAGCTTAGGCAAAAGCTTGAAGCAAGAGGTAACAGCCCTCCCCTTTGTGGTCTACCCTTCATAATGATGGCCGCTTTTTCTCAATCAGTGCAATGGCCTTTAATTCAACCCTCTCCCACCTCATCAGACCCAGCTCTTGACCCTTAGATTAGAAGCCCACCACAATGGGAGTGGATGTGTTGATACATAACCCTCTTCCCTAACCATGAAACGTAATGAAAGGCTCCAAGCTCTGCTCAAGAGGGTAGATAGGGGTACTTCATCTAGAGTAAATGCTAACAATAAAACATGAACCATGCAGTTGCGCTACTTTCTACAAATTACAGAACGCTTCCATAACTCTCACAAGGATCACAAAAGCTACTTTTGAAACAGACACTAGAACCCAGGGGCCTATCTACTGTAACATGCCAGACGTTATATAAATTCTTGTTAGTCATCTAATGGGGCTATTATAAAAGTTCTGGTCACTCTGTAAGGGCAGGAGCCCATGTTACCACAGCACACTGCCACATAAAAAGAATTTCTTTGTCACAAACCCAGGCCACTAGAAATAATGCAGAGACAAATGATTAAACAAAGGATAACTTCCTGAATCCAAAGTATCAAGTTTACTGAAAAGGGCAGGGGACAACCTTTACGATTCGACTTTTCTTTGTGGAGATCTAATGATCCTCTTATCTACTCCCTTGACTGGCTAACAGGTCTGTAGTTTTTCTCTTAGAAGAATGAAAGGTGGTTATTCTCTTATTGTTTTAATGTCTACTGCAGCAACATTTGGAGGAACAAAAAAGGCCCGGAGAGGTAGAACTGAGGTTCCCGCACAATCACTCTTTGCCCATCAATATGGAATTTATGCTCAGTTCTAAAATGCACAAAAACTGCATTTGAAAAATGAGAAGCTTTCAGAGCTCGGAAGTGTGTGTGTGTGCGCGCGCGCACACACACACACACACACACACTCTCTTCCATATGTTCCGGAGAGGTGGAAATATGCACAAGAAGAATCTGATGACCCTCCCATTCCGCCTCCTTTATTTTCATTTCTTAGAAACTCTTTCCATTGGAATACCCCTTTCCACACTTATATCCAGGGATAGATTCCTGGAGAAGAGAGGGAGTAAGATTCACAAAAGATCTAATTTGGAGCACTAATAATTACAGCAGCTGAAAAGCACAGGAAAGCAAAGAGCCCTGTTAACAAAACACTATCAGGGCACTTCCCAGAAAACAGCCTGGCGATGAGATTACTACTAAAAATAATGAAGACAAGAAGAGCCAAAATCAAATCTCAACTATGCAGACAGACTTGCAGAATTTTTCACCTTCACTGCTACAATTAGCATTTTTTAAAAAGAGCACTAGACTGCATGAGTTGACAAAGGAAGAAAAACAAAAGATAGCAAGAGACTCATTCTGGACACACAGTTGCTATTCTGTATTCACAAACTCTACACCAGCAACAGCAGCTCAAATAAGGCACAAGGTGGGGTCCTGGACAAATTCACCCATGATCAGACCAATTATCCACGCTGCACTTCTGCACACAGTAAACACCCCTGACCTGCACCACCTCTGCACCTCCCACCCCCATGACTGGGATATACCCCACCACACGCTGAAAAGAACCTTGTTTTTTTTTTGTGAGAACCAGCCAGAGCCTAAGCTGTCATTACACAGCAAAAACCTAGCGAGAACAAAAAGCCAGCAGCAGACCGATGTAGAAAGCCCAGAACATACCTGAATTCTTCAAATGCAAACATGACCTAGTCAGAGACAATTTCCTTAGATTGTGTGGTAGTCTTTTTGGTATGGAGGACAACCATTTAGTTAGTCAGATGGTGCAAAGTGCAGAAAAAAGAGGCGGGGTTTCCACACCCCCCAATATTCTGAAGTAAAAGGCTTTCTGCAGACAGGGGCCTGCAGCCTCCAGCTCTGCCAGCTGCTGACAAGCAGCAGCTAACAGGGGAGGCAGCTAGAAAACCATGTGATCATTCCAGCAAGTCTGATTAATGCAGTGTATGCTTAGGCTCCAGGCTGGGAACTGGATTAGTCTAGAGAAAGAAGTCGAACCCAGGGCACGCCTGGGATCCTGGGTAAAGCATGTAACACATCCCACCCCCTACCAGAACTGTGCAGGTTGGGGAGAGAGGACAGAAGGCTGAAAGGAATGAGAATGCAACCTGTTCTGCTGTGATCTGCCTAATTACCTCATCTTCCTGTGGCTGCTGCTGCTATAAGCTCAGGCATGACCAACATTACATGTGAACGTAAGTACTGAAAAATTCTGCAGAATTCTGTATTTTACCATTCCACTACCAAACACTATTTTAGCACAAATGCATAAGCTGCTTCAGAATCACAAAAGTCGCATTTTATGTCCACCACTTTACCATGACCAGTGTGACCTTACACGTGACTCATTAGTGATCTCATTTATTTGATTATTCATTTATCGAGTATATAGTATGTACCAGGTTCTCACCAATTCCTTGAAGTACAAGAATTGCTATAATCATTTCAGAAGAGAAGAAAAAGGAAACGAGATGCCAGCCCCCAAAAGAAAAATGTTTATCAGGCTGGCAAGATTTGGCAAATGAGCTGAGGTTGTATTCTGAGACTCGCCGTGAAGGAAAATCTTCAGCATTCAGGTTGCAACTCTTTGTGAAATAAGCAAGGCAGATCTCAAATAAAAACTTATGAGTCACTCTTGATGTTTTTTCTCTCCCTTGACCACAGTGTCATCAGTCACTAACTGTAATCGACCTGGAAAAGGTGGCCTGAAGCTGCCCCTTTCCCCTCGCCCACTCACACAGCCTGGGTGTGCCCTCAGCGTCCCTCACTCAGCCTTTGGCCTTAAGAAAATTGCTTTGGCTGATTTTTAGAGAAGGGGTGGAAGAAGGAAACCCAGTTACTAATTCTGATTTTGATGCCTCTGTTTAACCCTGCATTACTAATTCCTCACAGCTCAAGAAATAAAGTCTTTTACGCCTCATCATGACATACAAAGTCTTATTTCTCCAATTCTTTCTTCCACGAAAACTCTTCACAAACCCCCAAATTCAGTTAGACATTCACAGTTCCCAAAATCTGTCAGGACTTCCCTTCTCGGGCCCATGGACCAGCTGGATGAGGTTCTTTGCTGCTCCCTAATGTGAGCTGCTGCCCACGTGCTGCTCCCTCACTGCTCCCTCTCCAAGGGGCTGAGATTCCCACAGGGCAGCGCGCTGCTCTCTCTCCTTGGCTGCCACCTGCATGGCATCCAACATTGTGTTTGCCTCTCCTGCAAATCTAAGAGTTCCTTGAGGACAGGAATGTGTGAAGTTAATTTCTGTATTCCCAATGCCTGGCACAGCACTTGACAAAAAGGAATTATTCACATAAGGTTTGCTGAATGAACCTCTTTTGCCTCAGCTTTTATCAGGGAGAAGAGTGGTCCAGTACATGCATTCGCACGAAGGTGCTCTGGGACAAATGTATTACTCTTCATACAGTTATCTCTGTCTCGAAGAGAAGTAAGAGAGTCCAGGTCTTGACTCAAAGAAATGCAGCGACAAAGGCCAAACGAGGCAGACTGACAAGTGAGGGAGGTGTCTGGGGGAATCCTGTGGTCCCCCAAACCACACAGCAATCACCTAAGCTGATCTGAAATGCCTTCTGCAGTATTCATGACCAGCATCTGCCTGAGACCTTCTGGTGATGGCAGCTTCTTGGCAGAATCATAATAACAGGAAACACAAAATATTCAAGTCATTAAATAACTCAGTTTTAAGTCCCAGATCTGCCACTTACTCTGTGATCATTGACAAGCTACTTAAATTCCCTAGGCCTTGGATTTACCCTATATAAAACCAGAATAATATTGATACTGCCCACGCCTCTCTCATAGGAGTGTTGCAAGAAACCAATAAAGTAGGAGTTGGAAAGTTCTTTATCAAATATATTAAGTTACATAAATATCTTCATCAGCTTTATTATCTCATAAGATGATCTCTAACTGGACAGCTCTGATGACTGGGTGGTTCTTCTTCATGAAGAGACTACCACTCCTTGGAAGTATCCTCTCTGCTCAATGGGTGGCTCATTTAATTTTGTGGAGACCTCTAGACTCTGTGCCTGCTTTCCACCAGTGACTGAAGACTCTCCTTTTGCAGGTATAACCAGCACCTTTCAGGGCAATTCATAAGGTCCTGGTAGACGGCAGTTGGTAGAAATGGTGAAAAATCAAATCCCAGCACCAAGCTCATTTTACACATAATATTAAGAGATTCTCGCAATTTACTAATAGGAGACAGAGGCCAAAGTGGTTAAGTGACTTGTCCGGGGTCATACAGCTATAAGTAGCAGAGTAACGACATGGATTCTGGCTGAGCTAACTCCAACATGCTCTCCTGGTGTCCTTACACCAATGATCCAACCAGCTCAGGCTGCCTCCAGAAGAGGACTTATTTGATAGACTGTCAGGCAGCCTGTGGCCCTGCAGAGGTGGTGGGACACTGACCCTTTTAGGCTATTTTATGTAGCTGGCCAGGTGAATCCCCAAATTTCATGGCCAAGCAAGAGAACTGCCAGGGCTAAAAAAAAGTGCCTCAACTGTTCCAGGAAGTGAGAGGTAGACACCTCAGTTGACATGGCATTGGGGTCCAAATGGGAACCGAGTCTGCTTCAAAGGCTAGAAATCCTTGACCACTTGATTACTGATAACACCGAAGTGTCAGAAACAGAAACATGTGAGGGTCCGTGACTCCTGACAACTCCACTCTTGTCTGGAATAGGGCTCAAAAAGGCACTTCTGTGACCACATAATGTGCGTTTTTGTTGTTGTTGTTTTTGTTTGTTTGTTTTAGAGACGGAGTCTCGCTCTTTTGCCCAGGCCTGATGTTTGTTTGTTTTTTGAGACGAAGTCTCACTCCATCGCCAAGCTGCAGTGCAGTGGCGCAATCTCAGCTCACTGCAACCTCTGCCTCCTAGGTTCAAGTGATTCTCGTGCTTCAGCCTCCTGAGTAACAGGCACGTGCTGTCACACCCAGCTAATTTTTGTATTTTTAGTAGAGACGGGGTTTCACCATGTTGGCCAGGATGGTGTTGATCTCTTGACCTCGTGATCCACCCTCCTCGGCCTCCCAAAGTGCTGGGATTACAGGCGTGAGCCACCGCGCCCAGTGTTTTTGTTTTTGTTTTTTAAAGGCACTCCAAGCCATTCACCAACAACTCAGGCTCAGATAATGCACATTCCTACTCTGGGACTTAATTTCCCTTTGTACCATGAAAGAATAGCCAAATGTTAAATTTTTAAATTAATAAATAATTAAATTTTTTTTTTTTTTTTTTGAGACAGGGTCTTACTCTGTCACCCAGGCTGGAGTGCAGTGATGCAATCTCAGCTCACTGCAACTTCTGCCTCCCAGGTTCATGTGATTCTTGTGCCTCAGCTTCCCCAGTAGCTGGGATTACAGGCATGCACCACCATGCCTGGCTAATTTTTATTTTATTTTATTTTTAGTAGAGACAGGGTTTTGCCATGTTGGCCAGGCTGGTCTCGAACTCCTGGCATCAAGTGACCTACCCACCTTGGCCTCCCAAAGTGCTGGGATTACAGGCATGAGCCACTGTGCCCAGCTAATAATTGTCTTATTTTTAAAAATAACACTTCCATGGAACCCTAATACATACAACTGATCAAAGTAGAATAGTTCTGGCTGAAGAGGGTGGAGGGGCCCTAGAGTCCCTGCTGTAAGGCCTTCCCTCTCTCTACCAGGACAGGCTCAACCTGAACACACTGGCCTAAATGACTCTGGCAGTCCCTGTCGGCGCTAAAGATCTGTGGGGCTCTCCCAGCTACAAACTGTCACACTCACCCTAGTTAATCTGGATTCACTTCCTCTTTCTAGTTTCATTCCTAAGAATACCCTCCCTACCCCCAGTGGTACTGCCATGGCAGAACACTCATCTGCAGTTACTGGACATGTGAGCTGCCCGGGACTTCTCCAGAGAAACAAACATGGAGACACTGATACAAACACAAACGTGAACAGGAAATGTCCCTGGGTTCCTGACAATGTGGGAAAGCTAAATGAGAATATTTTAAACAAGTGTCCTTAGCTTAACCAGTACCTTAGTTTTGCAACCCATGTCTTTTCATATCAAATGGTCAACTGTCCAAGAAAAGGAATTTATGATTTGTTTGTACTGAATCTCATTACAGTTCACTTGGAGGCCAATAAACAGAGAGTTTAAGGCCTTGATGTCCCGTGGACTTGAGACCTTACAATCAACATTTCCTCTGCCACTTTTTTAGGCTGTGGGCACACAGCCATGATGGACGTGAAGCAAAATAAAGACTGAGCATCTGAACAGAATCTAATGTGCCAATCAAGTAAAAAAAGAACTCTATTTCAACATTTACTAATATGCACATTCACTTCTGTGCCGTGTAGAGATGAAACAGAAGGAGCCACAAATGGAAGTCAGCTATGATCATGACTAAAAATACTATTCTTTTCTCATGGCCCAATCAAGGATCTTTCCAATGGCCAGGGGGCTGAGCGGTAATAAGAGGAATTCAACAGTGTCTTCAGAGGCCCATTTCTCCCTGGTTTTACTTCTACAACCCTAATTAAGACCCTTCTAGCCTCTACCTGATCTCCTGCCTGTCTTACTCCCTTCCTGCACACAGTTTTCAACCCTACCAATCACCAGTTAAAAAACCCACGACTCAAAAACTAAAACTAAAGTTTTCATATGATCCAGCAATTCCACTGCTAGATATATACCCCAAAGAAAGGAAATCAGCATACTGAAGAGATATCTGCACTCTCATGTTTACTGCAGCACTGTTGACAATAGCCAAGATTTGGAAGCAACCTAAGTACCCATCAACAGATGACTGGATAAAGAAAATGTGGTACATATACGCAGTGCAGTACTATTCAACCATAAAAAACAATGAGATCCTGTCATCTGCAAAAACATGGATGGACTGGAGGTCATTATGTTAAGTGAAATAAGCCAAGCACAGAAAGACAAACTTCACATGTTCTCACTCATTTCTGGGAGCTAAAAATTAAACCAATTGAACTTGTGAGTAGAATGAGAGCTAAAAATTAAATTTAAATTAAAAATTAGAATAGGGGCTAAAAATTGAAACAATTGAACTTGTGAGTAGAATAGAGAGTAGAATGATGGTTACCAGAGGCTGGGAAGGGTTGGGGATGTCAATGGGTAACCAATGGGCAGGGGACTGATTATATTTTATCTAACTATTAAAATATAGTTAGAATGAATAAGAATCAAATGCTAGTATTTGACAGCACAATAGGGTGATTACAGTCAACACTAATTTATTGTACATTTAAAAATAACTAAAAGAGTATAACTGGAATGTCTGCAACACAAATAATAAATGTTTGAGGTGATGGATACCCCATTTGCCCCATTTGTAATTAGTTATTACACATTGTCTGCCTATATCAAAATATCTCATGTACCCTATAAATAGAAATATCTACTATGTAACCATAAAAATATAAAAAACAAACCTACCATTCTGTTTCACTGTCTGCATAACAGTCTCAGCCCCCAAACTTGGCATTTGGCTCCTGCACAATCTGACCATTCTATGCTTCAACCCAACTCTCAAACTTGCCAACCTGGCCCCTCGGCATGGCCCTGCACTGACTCTGCACCCTAACCATATCACCTCCATCTGTGCTGTGTGGAGACGAAACACAAGGAGCCACAAATGGAAATCAGCTATGAACATGACTAAAAATACTATTATTTTCTCATGGCCCAATCAAAGATCGTTCCAATGGCCAGGGGACCCTTGGTCCCGGATCCATAGTGCTTCCACCTTCTCTCCACAAGTGGCTATGGAAAGGTATGATTCTAAATCCAGTTCTACTCCTATCTCCCTGAGAAGCCTTGGGCAAATTCTCACCAGCCTAAGTCTCAGTTTCCTCATCCTAAAATGGGGAAGACAGCATGTATTTTGTGGGGATGCTGTGATGTGCCTTACACACATTAACCACAATCAATGGTAGCTAATATTATCAAATATGCCTCAAAAACCCATCGAGTTGCCCTCCTGACCAAAACCAGTCTCAACTGATCTCTAAAACTCCTGAATTCCTATCACAATCAATAACCATTTTTAAAATGTTCACACATTGTCTTATGCTGAACAACTCAGTTCACTACGTGTCTTGGGACCCTAGTCAAAGAGAGTCCCTGGGGATGGAACTAGAATGGCTAGAAGGTGAGGCCTGAGGGGTTTAACTCCCCACAACCTCCATCAGACAAGAAATATACACACAATCTAAGTAATAACAGCATGCTTGGTATGCAAATACAGCTTCAAAAGGAAGCCATTACAATTCTGGGCCACTATCCTCAAATTATCCTATTTTGAAATTGTGGGGAGTCCACTAGCACTGACCTTGGTTTTAGTCCTAAGCTTTCACAAGGCACAGCAGTTCTTAGTCATAGGTAGTAAGTCTTAGAGACGGTTTTTCTCACAACTCAATTGTTTCATGTGGCTCTCAGATTACTAATGAAACAGAGCCAAGATCAAAAACATCTCAAGAGAAAAACTAAAACCACCACCAGGACCATAAGCCAAAGGAAGTGTCAACTCCATGAAAAGGGGGCCCTTGCCTCATCCTTACCATTCTTTCCCCAGGCCTGGCACACAGAATTGTTCATCTGTTGAGTTAATTAATCAATGGTTTGTGGACTTAGAGAGATTTAATAAAAAGATGAAATTAGATTAAGTCAGCAGTCCTCTTTTCAGTACAAGCATCAAATAATAGGGCAGATTACCCTTTTGAATAAGCAAGTGCAGCTGCTCCAGTGTCACCCTGATTTACTGAAATTTGCTAATTAAGAAGGTATTTCCAGGAAGAAAGGAATAATCAAGAAGATAAAATCATGTAAAGCAAATACATACGTTCAATAAATATATACTGAGCACCTGCCATGTGACCAGCACTGTTCCACCCGAGGCGGGAGAAGAGGTCAAAGAAGATTCAGACGCACTTCAGGCCTTTCCAACAGTTAGAAACAGACCCTATAACCTAAAAAAGCTGAAATGATAGTTGGCAATGGTAAATCAATACTAAGTATATGAAGCTGGGGTATAGGATTTTCTATTTATTCCTTTAGTGTTACTAGATTTTTTTCCACTTCAATTCACTGTTCTTATCAATGTCCCTTTTGAACCCTGGCTCCATTATGAAGTTGCTGAATGAACCTGGAGTGTGAATAGCTGGGCTGTGGTCCCAGCTCCATTCCTTAACAGCTGAGTGTCCTTTGGCAAAACACTTTATCTGTCAGCATCTCAGTTTACTCACCTCTAAGTTGTAAATAATAATTCCTATCCTGCTTCCTCACACAGAAATCCTGAGGATCAAATATAATAACAGGTGTGCCAATCTTTCGTAAATTTTAAGTGCTATACAAAAGTCAACAGTGGTACTATTATTAACAACAACAAAAGAAATTATCCCTTTCCACTTTTGTCATTTGAGATCTTGATAAGGCAGGAATTTTAAGTCTTCATCCAGGCCATATAATTAGATTATCCTTAAGAGCAACTTACTATCCAAGTGACCAAGAGAATATGGATAAACACCCACAAGTACAGGAATGCAGGGCTGACAGAATCTCATAATCAATTTAGTCAAAATTTTACTCTTGGGCAATAGTCTAAGCCATCCAAGATGCTTATGTGCTCAATATTCTTATATGCTCAATATGTACTCATTATGTCGAAGTCTAATTTTCAAAAAGCTAAAAACACAGCTCTCATAAAAATATTTAGTATATATGTGTCAAAGGTTGATTAATCTTGCAAAGTTAGATACAAAACTGGTTAATGTTTCATTTCAGAGCAATGAAACCATCATCTTTGAGGTTATCTTTTCTATTAAAACAGGAATCATTTAATTTCTACTGGACAAAAATCATTTGTAACATCAATTTTCTATAAATTAATATCTAACTTTACAGAGTCTAAACTCTATTCAAAAGTCAGTCAAATAATTACCTTCTCCAGGAATGTTCTATGTCCCTTCAGTGGACTTTCCAAATAAATGCTTTTGAGTGATACTGAAAGGGCACACAATAATCTTTTTGCCTTTTCTCCAAGTTTTAGATAACATTTCTAAAAATCTTCAAAATATCTAAACATAGCTTATCATCTATTCCAATGAACTAGTTAATAAAAAATTCTTTCCTATCTGGCCCATTTTTGTATCTTCCTCATTCACATGTTCTTTATAAAAATCTTCAAGTGAATAAAGTCAATCATAAATAATTGCTTAGTTTTCTTAGGACAAATCAACTTGAAATCCAAAGTTGAGGAGGGCACTATGTTCCAAAACTTCCAGTCCTCAGTGCCTCTCTGGATTCACTCCAACGACCTCACTTTTGGATCTCCTAAAGATGAAAAACGGAACATTTGATTCACAGGCTTTGTAAATTCCTTAGAGGTCTGGCTATTCTGAGGCAGTTGCCATAATTAACCCTAATTTCCTCATCTTCACAAACCCATCCCTGTCACCCTTTTCTTTCCAATATAACAATGCTTGGAAGTCAAAACCAAAATCACTACAGAGGTACGAACAAACAAACAAAAAACCTGCTGGGCACGGTGGCTCAACGCCTGTAATCCCAGCACTTTAGGAGGCCAAGGCGGGTGGATCACCTGAGGTCAGGAGTTTGAGACCAGCCTGGCCAACGTGGCGAAACCCTGTCTCTACTAAAAATACAAAGAATTAGCTGGGCGAGGTGGCACGCAGCTGTAATCCCAGCTACTTGGGAGGCCGAGGTAGGAGAATTGTGGAAGTTGCAGTGAACTGAGATGGTGCCACTGCACGATCTTGTTGCCTGGGCAACAAGAGCAAAACTCTGTCTCAAAAAATAAACAAAGCCAACCCACACTAACTAGCACAATAATGACGACCAAGTTCTGATTTTTTATCTTGCCCAAATTCCTACCTAAGGGGTCTAGGGAGTCAACGCCCTACAAACCATAAATTCTCATCAGATGGGTTTTATTTTAACCCTGTATATCGTGACTTACTTTCCAATCTGAGTGACTCTGGCGTAACAAGGAAGAAAATCAAAATGTTTTACCTCAAAATATATTTCCTTGCCATACCTTGAAATTGCCCTGCAAAGTATCTGGTGGGAAAAATCTGCATTCTATAGAGAACCCCCTCTTTTCCCTTTGCTTTTCTTCCTTCCTTTCCAGATCCAGGAGACAATCAACTAAGAGCCAGGCACCCTTTTAAGTCCGATAAGAAACATTTTACAACCTGCTCTCTCTGAAGTCTGAGAGTTTCCTCTGCACAATAAAACTTGGTCTCCACAATCCTTTATCTTAACCTGAACATTCCTTTCCGTTAATCCCAGGTATTCAGATAAACTTAACCAATTTTCAACCAGAAAATGTTTAAATTTACCTACAGCCTGGAAGCCCCTGCTTTGAGTTGTCCTGCCTTTCTGAATCAAACCAATGTATTTCTTAAATGTATTTGATTGATGTCTCATGCCTTCCTAAAATATATAAAACTAAGCTGTACCGCGACCACCTTAAGCACATGTTCTCATGGCTGTGTCATAGGCCATGGTCACCCATATTTGGCACAGAATAAATCTCCTAAAATATTTTACAGTTTGACTCCTTTCATCAACAATAATATGAAGTCAAAAAAGAAATCTAATTAATCTGAGAATGTCTTCTTCACATTTGTATTTTCCACAGAGGTCAGCGAACTGGAATGATTGAATAAACAAATAAATAAATTGAATGGACTAAAAAAACGGAAAGAATGAATGGATTCCAAAGGTTTTAGCATGTTAAAGTGTCTTTCAAGAAACCAAGTAAGGAAGGCAATTTCTGGGGACTAGTCCAGTGAGGGCTTCAGAAATGAAGACTACATGAATGAATACTGTGGGAATTTCAAGCATCTAACTGGCAAGGCAAGATGGAAGATATTTTATTTTGAAGGTAGGGAAACCAAGGAGTGGAATAAATATGGACATCTGAAATGAGGCCACACGGGTGTGTTCTCAAAGAGAGCAGGAGTTCCCATGTTTTCAGAGCCTAAGGTATGGAGTCTAGGTCCCAATGCTGACCATGCAACCCCTTCCTAATCTACAAGTACTAAAAATGAAAACATTCATTTAATACATGTTCTCACTGGAGAAGGAGGTAGAGGGAAGGCAGACATAATCATAAAGAAGTTGCACAAACATATGCCTAAGAGAGTTGTAATCTAAGAAGTCTTACATGAGATAAACGTGTTTTGTTTCCTCAAAAAGCTAATTTTTCTTTCTCACATTCAATTTCTGATAATCAGGCCTCCTCTATTTCTGATTTCCTACTAAAATGTACAAAGCTGTGTATTTTTCCTCATCTAAAATAGCACGGCTTCTTAGTTTCAAAAAGTTCTATTTGCATTTCATCTCATGAGTCTTGCAGTGTTGCTTATATTCCTTCTTACAAAAAAGCCCCAACACCCAACCTACAACTATGGTATTTAAACTAATAGGTATAAGGACAAATTGATTAAGACCTTCCCATGGATTGCTAATGCCACACTGGGATTTGTTAGGTGACTGACTACATTTGAAAATGCAGTTTTTTTAAAAAGATATATTCATACTACCATGAAAAAAATGGGCATTTGATTATTTTCTAAGCCTCCTTCTCAAGCCATTCAACTCTTTCTTGGACCCTACAGCAAATACTGAATACAGAAGAAAAAGAAGGGTAAAGGAGTAGTTGCCTTCAGACACTAGAACAGGCACTGAATGAACCAAACCTTGAGAACCACTGTGTTACACGCAACAACATGAGAGTTTCATAGATTTCATTAATATGGTAAGGGACCTAAGAAAAGCGTCAGTCCGATCTCCTCACTTTGAGCAAAGAAACAGAAAAACGCAGCACCTTGCCTAGGGTCACACAATCACAGCCAGAGATGGAATTAGAACTGAAGTGGCCTGATTTCTAACTCAAGTGTTTCTTCTCCACATTAGTGGCTCTCAAAAGCGGGGTCATCCACCAGCCATATTAGCATCACCTGGGAGCTTGTTAAGGATGAAAAATCTCAGATCCTGCCCCAGAATTAGTGCATCAGAGGCTGGGAGGAGAGAACCAGCACTGTTTTAACAAGCCCTCCTGGGGATTCTAACGCATGCTCAAGTTTGAGAACCACTGACTGCCCTACACCAGCAGTTCTCAACTGCGGGCGATTCTGGGCCCCAGGAACATTTGGCAACATCTGGAGATACTTTTAGCAGTGATGACTGGGAAATGAGGTTGGGTGTTGCTTCTAGCATCCAATGGGTAGAAGCCAGAGATGTTGCTAAACATCCTACTATGTACAGGTAGCCCTCCACAACAAAGTATTATCTGTCAATAGTGCTGAGGTTGAGAAACTCTGCCCTACACCTAATAGTGGGAGGGCAGAAGAACTAGGAAAGCTGTCCGTGCTTTTCTTTCTTTCTCTCTTTCTCTCTCTGTCTCTGTCTGTCTCTCCCTCTCTCTCTGAAAGTATCTATCTCTTTTAGCTGGAAGTTTAGTTCTCTTTCATAAATGCATCCTGTGAAGCTGTACCTCCCCGCTGGAGTGCCTCCAATAGGTAAGGCAAGCCGACACACTTTGAGTCTTTGGCTGCTTCTGAGATCAGAGCCTCAGGCCCCTTGGCCAGTCACTCTCACAGCAAGCAGCTGTATCTAGTTCCCAAGGGTATCATGCAAATATTGGCATTTTTCATGAGTGCCATGATGTGAGTAAAGATAAGAGAGCAGCACAGATCTTTTTTTCAAAAGTCAGAGTTCCTCCTGTGAAAGGAAAATAAATCTTGGGACCCCCAAATCACTAAGCTAAAAGGGGAAGTCAAACTGGGAACTGCTTAGGCCAAACCTGCCTCTAATTCTATTCAAAGTCATTCCTCTGCTCACTGAGAAAAATCTGATTTGCCTCCTCTGGAAAACCTAAGCAGAAACTCAAAAGAACGCAACCGTTTGTCTCTCACCTACCTGTGACCTGGAAGCCCTCTCCCTGCTTGAGTTGTCCTGCCTTTCTAGAGGGAACCAATATATATCTTACATATACTGATTGATGTCTCATGTCTCCCTAAAATGTATAAAACCAAACTGTGCCCCGACCACCATGAGCACATATCGTCAGGACCTGTTGAGGCTGTGTGACAGGCACATATCTTCAACCTTGGCAAAATAAACTTTCTAAATTAACTGACACCTGTCTCAGATATTCGGGGTTCACATTCTGGTAACCACGAAGGGATTCTGAGTGAAGGTGCCCCTGACCTTTGACAAATCTCCTATTGGTGCTTGTACCAGCCTGAGCTATCTTTATGGCTCAAACCAACAGGACAATTTGCTGAGGCCTGGAAGAACCCCTCCAGAGAATCTCTGATTTCCCAAAATCTGGATGAGATTTAAAGTTTATTTTACTGTACAACTCCTTTTTTTTTTTTTTTTTTTTTTGATGTTTTACTTGCTTCCAACACAAGGAAGGTAAGTTTTTCCTGCTTCCACGATGGAAGGCAGGAACTCCTTTATGGAGTTTGAGCTCGCTTCCAACAGGGAAGACGAATTTGAGTTTTTTCCTGCTTCTTGGATGGCACAGAGCAGTCTTCAGACTGAGACCCATCCCTAGGTCAGTAACTGAATTGGGGTTTGTCTTGGCTAAAGTTAAGATTAACATGCCGGGCACAGTGGCTCACACCTGTAATCCCAGCACTTTGAGAAGCCAAGGCGGGTGGATCACTTGAGGTCAGGAGTTTGAAACAGCCTGGCCAACATGGTGAAACCCCATCTCTACTAAAAATACAAAAAACTTAGCCAGGTGTGCTGGCAGGCGCCTGTAATCCCAGCTACTTGGGAAGCTGAGGCAAGAGAATTGCTTGAACACGGGAGGCGGAGGTTGCAGTGAGCCAAGATCGCACCACTGCACTTCAGCCTGGGCGACAGAACGAAACTCCGTCTCAAAAAAAAAAAAAAAAGAGATTAACAACCAGCTAGTTTTATTTTCTCCTTACCATTAAAGCATTCAGTAATCGTATAAGTTGTGCCATCATTTGTTTTGCTTAACTGTTTTGTCACTGTTTCTGTTTTTGTTGTTTCGGTCTTTTTCCCATTGGGTTTCATCAACTCTATCCGACTTGATCAAATCCGCAGGAAAGTTCCAAATTATGGGGAATGAGGCCTCTGAAGTGGCTAAACCCCCCTCACCCCCAACACACACACAAGTGTTGTGGTGGGGCGGGGCAGGGGTGGGGGGCGGAGAAAAATGGCCAGCAAAAAGGGGAAAAAAAAAGGAAAGATTTTTTGACTACTTAAAGGGCTTTATTTATGTCACACGGCCACCTTTTTGCTAGCCAGGCCAAACTGAAAGAGTGATGGCTGTCGCCCCACGCTGCAGTTCCATAGCTAAGGGTTCTGCCTTCTTTTTTTTCCACCAGGACAGCCTGGGTTTGGTTGCTAAAATCAAGCCCTTTCTGGTTTGATGCTTGGTACTTCTGCAATAGTAGCAATTTGTGCTAGCTGAAATATAGTAATGAGAT
The DNA here is from genome assembly GCF_028885655.2 of Pongo abelii. Lineage (NCBI taxonomy): Eukaryota > Metazoa > Chordata > Mammalia > Primates > Hominidae > Pongo > Pongo abelii. The sequence goes on along the minus strand of NC_072000.2, from coordinate 104,431,713 downwards.
ATAAAAAGTTTTTTTTAAAGAAGCTCAATGGTTAAAAGTCAGTTTAATTAAAAGGTAACATCCAAGGGGTGTGTGTGTGTGTGTGTGTTTGTGTGTGTGTGTGTGTGTGTATTTAAAAGGCCTTCATACTTTTTGTTTTTCTCCTAGGACATTGTCTTTTTTTTTTGAGCGAAAGTTTTCTTCTCAGTTGATTGAATTCTGTTTTCTCCATTTACTTCTGCTGTCTCTCCTTTCTCTTGCACCCTCTGACGCATGAGGGACCAGGACATACTTATCCCTGCCAAGTAATATTAGGTGTCAAAATTTGGCACAGGGGTTACAAAACTATAAACCCAGCTTAAAACAGAATGATCTTTGCTTGTATAATTTTTAATAAATAAGATATTGATATTAATTTAATGAAAACAGCTACATCTTGAATTATTTAGTAAAATTACCATAACTTCAAATCTTGTGGCTTTAGGCAGTCTAGTCCACAGGCAGTAAGGAGGTTTGTTTTGGGAAAGGACTGCTATCATCTTTATTTCAAAACTATAAACTAAGTTCCTCCCAAAGTTAGTTTGGCCTACGCTCAGCAACGAACAAGGACAGCTTGGAGGTTAGAAGCAAGATGGAGTCAGTCAGATTATATCTTTTTCACTGTCTCAGTTATAATTTTGCAATGGCAAGCTTCACAACTTTAAATGATGACTGTTGTAGTTTTCATAAGTAATCTAGGTAAATGATTAGAATAAAATAATTAGGTAAATGTAATGAAATAAATACTTGTAGACAAACTTGTCATAATTTAGAATCTAAAGTTAAATAATAGATATTTCATTATTTGGGTATATTCCAATAAAAATATATTGTAGGAAAACATTCTAAAAAAATGTGTCCTTTTTAAAAAGGTGAACAATTTTTGTCTAATTCAAAGCTTATTTAAAGATTATGTATAAAACAAGGTAAAAGGAACCAGGAAATAAGAGAAATATATAGAAAGTTACAGAAATAAAGAGGTATTTTTTGGTAAGAAAGCTTAAAGAGAAATAATTTTATATGAGGAACAATCTTGAATGGTAAATGCAGTCCTAGAATAAAATGAGTGGTTATTTAAGAAAGAGGGACATTCAGGAAGTCCAAGCATGTCATGAATGGTGTATGTAAGTCACAATAAGAGGATTTATTAAAACAAACAAAACTTTTATATGATCAAATTAAAGAGAAATTAAAATGGTCTTTCTAGAGACTGAGTTTGATGTTAAAAAAAACCACTTATACACTAAAGAACTGACTAGAACAATAACATTTTCTTAAGGTATTGATTTATTCTTAATAAATGATAAGAGATTTTAATTTTTTTTAACCCAAAGTTCAACCTTTCTTGCATCTTGCCATTTTCGGTTTTCTCTCCCCTTTTTAAAGGTGTGAAATAGTACTGCCCTCCTTCGACTCATTTTCAGCTCATAAAAGTTTCTTTTCCCTTGAGTTCTGTTTGTTGTGGCCTGATGCTAACATTTGTTTGTTGGTTGGTTGGTTGGTTGGTTGATTTTGAGACACAGTCTCACTCTGTCACCCAGGCTGGAGTGCAGTGGCACCATCTCAGCTCACTGCAACCTCTGCCTCCCGGGTTCAAGTGATACTTGTGCCTCAGCCTCCCAAGTAGCTGGGATTACAGGCACACGTCACCACATGCAGCTAATTTTTGTATTCTTAGTAAGGACGGGCTTTCGCCATGTTGGCCTGGCTGGTCTTGAACTCCTGATGTCAGGTGATCCACTGCCTCGGCCTCCCAAAGTGCTGGGATTATAGGCGTGAGCCACCGTGTCTGTCCTCTAACATTTTTTTAAAGGTCTAAAAGGAATGTTTTCTTCCAATATAATATTCTGTGCACTGCAGAAAGTCTCTTCTTTTGCCTTTTGGTAATTGGTCTAACAGATTTTACATTTTATCAAAATAATTCCTATGCCATTATTATTAAATTTGGTTTGCTTAGGAAAAAACTGAGATTAAAAAAAAATTTTTTTTAATTAAGGTTATTGGCCAGGTGTGGGGGCTCACGCCTGTATTCCCAGTGCTTTGAGAGACCAAGGCAGGCAGTGATCACCCAAGGTCAAGAGTTTGAGACCAGCATGGCCAACATGGTGAAACCCCATCTCTACTAAAAATGCAAAAATTAGCCGGGAATGGTGGTACCTGCCTGTAATCCCAGCTACTTGGGAGGCTGAGGCAGGAGAATCGCTTGAACCCAGGAGGCAGAGGTTGCAGTGAGCCAAGATGACACCATTGCACTCTAGTCAGGGCAACAAGAGCAAACCTCTGTCTCAAAAAATAAAAATAAAAAATAATAATAATAAAATTAAGGTTATTACATCCATGTATCTTTCTGTATGTGCTTTTAAAGTCCTTGTGACACTGAGTTACAGGGCTTTGACTCCTGGGTCTAAAAAGGACATCAGGTCCCGCTAAATGTTAAACAGTGACAGCAATTAAAGCCTCATCTTCAGGCCTGGTAGGAGATGCCAATCAAAATAAACTACATTCCTGAGATGCAGGGCCAGAAATTAAAGCTATTCAACTCCTCAAGGCCCAGGGATTATGGTGGAAGAGGTGGGTCCGTGAGATTTTAAGGGTCGATTTTGAGAGAGAAAATAAGTTCAGTTTCTCTATAAGTTAACCATTAATGTCACAGGTACGCTGATGCAAGACCAGCATACGGGCTCCTATGTCAGATTAACAAGGTTTTCTTGAAGCATTAGCCAACTCCTTAATAAAGGTTATAAAGGTTATAAAAGGTTTATGGAAGTTATATATTATGGTCAAGATTAAAATATTATAGATTATTTATAAAATTTTGGAAAAGAAATTTAATTGGCTTCATGCTGCTTTTACTGGGCTTATTGTTTGGCAAATTAAGTCTCCTTTCTCAAAGAATGAAGGTTTTCACCTTTTTATGGAAATCCTTGAGTTATCACTTTAGTTAAATGAATGAGTTATTTCACAATGACTCGTGATCCTATTTTATGATATCATGTGTTTTAAACCCTTGATATTGGACAAACTTTCCAAAATCAAGTTACAAATTATGTCTTTTTCTGACCTAATTAATCTTTTAAGATATTAGGTTCCCTAAAGTCCAAAAATGACATATTTGGCTTATTTGGTTTAAAAATTATACAGGAAGCATTGTCAAATATAAAATGGTATTTGGCTTTCTTTGGGCTATATTTGTATAAATGTTATTGGTATGTGTTCCAAAATTATAGGAAACTCCTATAATTCTGGTATGACTTAGTGCACATTATCAGTAATAATTATAATTGTTATGTTAAATTATTGTGTGCCACAGAGACAATACATTTCCTTGTCAATTGTGTCTCTGAATATGGCTGCCCTAAAAACTTTTTGTCATCCACAGACAATTGTTGTCTCCTTTTGGTCCTCTTTAGAAGGTGGTTTTATAATCAGCTATAAAACTCTAACAGGTGCTCTTGAATGCAGGTTTCTGATTAACTTTGGAGACTGTGCCATCAGGATGATGAAAAACTTTCAGGACTCATGGAGAGCGAAATGTTCATGAATATCAAGCAGAACAGGAATTAACTGCATGGACTGAACTAATAGCAGACTGAAGTTATCTTTCTGACTTTTTGCTTAAAATGTTGCTGATCCTTTGTTTTTTAGAGTCAAGGAAACTTTTCTTTTGAGCTATTGACAGAAACTAGGTATACTCCTATGAACAAAATTTGGAGGGTATTTGTTTCTCTCTGCTTGATTTCTCCAGAATTTGGAAACTATTTGTGAGTATTCTTAATGTATGGCAATATAGTTATTTGCATAAGTAAAATAGAAGTCTGTTTTCATTTGTAACAGGCGAAACTGGTTATTTTACCAAGGCTTTGACTAGAATGGTATGCTTTCCTTTAAGGAATCAAACTTAACTTACAGAGCCAATAAAAGCCCCTTGGGAAAACTAGCCTCATACCTTGTCTCCACAGTCCCTGTACAGGGTTCCTGACCTGTGGTAAGTAAAGAATGTCACTTTCTGACAGGCCCAGGAGCCCCAGGTTATCATGAGACTTCAAGAGGAAGAAGAATTCACCTGACTCATAGTTATTTGATGGTACAAATCCATGGCTGGGCTTGTCTTTTAAAAAGCCTTATCTGAGACTCCTTCTATGGAACAAAGTTCCACCAAAGCCAATTTTAAAAGCCTATGTGAAAAATAATTACTCTTGCTGCACTTTATACAAATAATCTGTCCAAGTATAATAAAGCAAATCAGTCCTACCATGATTTGTCTTTAGTAAAAATGGGAAACTGGAGAGAGAGAGGAATTCTATTTCAAAAACTATAGCACACCTGTTGCTAGATTCTAGTCCTAATGTTTCCAGTTTTTATTATTTTCTATAGTTTGGGCTGAATTCTAATTTTTCCTGGCTATAAGTTTCCAAAATAATGTTTTCAATTTTTTCTTTCTTTTCCTTTTCCCTCCGTTTTTTCCTAATTTGAAATCACTGAAAACTAAGCTGTGCTTCTTAAAGCCTTCCAAACTTAATCCAGACAACTAAACTTCAGAAGAAAATAACAGCAACCTATTTACATACATAAGCCACTTTCATACCTGCCTACTGATACATGGACTTCAGAGTAACGTGGCCTCTATCAGTTTTCCAGGATTGTTGTTTTGTTTGTTGTTGTTTTTCTCCCTTCCTCCCCCTATTTTCTCTTCATAGGACATGAGACTTCTCAACCTGCTAGAATAATATTCCTAATATTATTCTTAATATAATTCCTAATAACTCAGGACCTACCTGTCTAGGAATAAACCATCCTAGCCATGAGAAATCAGACAAAACCTGAGACCAGAGACTCATTTTCTTCTAAAATGCTTTCTCCAAGAGATTTTTTAAAAAGAAAAGGGGGTAAATGTGAAAGAAAAATAAATCTTGGGGCCCCAAATTCACTAAGCAAAAGGGAAAAGTCAAACTGGGAACTGCTTAGGGTAAACCTGCCTACCATTCTATTCAAAGTCATCCCTCAGCTCACTGAGATAAATGCGTATCTGATTGCCTCCTTCGGAAAGGCTCATCAGAAATGCAAAAGAATGCAACAGCTCACGCTTGTAATCCCAGCACTTTGGGAGGCCGAGGTGGGCGGATCACGAGGTCAGGAGATCGGGACCATCCTGGCTAAAACGGTGGAACCCCGTCTCTACTAAAAATACAAAAAATTAGCCGGGCATGATGGCACGCGCCTGTAGTCCCAGCTGCTCGGGAGGCTGAGGCAGGAGAATCGTTTGAACCCAGGAGGCGGAAGTTGCAGTGAGCAGAGATCGCGCCACTGCACTCCAGCCTGGGTGACAGAGTGAGACTCTGTCTCAAAAAAAAAAAAAGAATGCAACAGTTTGTCTCTTATCTACCTATGAACTGGAAGCCCCATCCTTGCTTGAGTTGTCCTGCCTTTCTGGACAAAATCAATGTACATCTTACATTTATTGACTGATGTCTCATGTCTCCCTAAAATGTATAAAACCAAGTTGTGCCCCGACCACCTTGGACACATGTTGTCAGGACCTCCTGAGGGTGTGTGATGGACACGTGTCCTCAACCCTGGCAAAACAAACTTTCTAAATTAACTGAGGCCTGTCTCAGGTATTCGGGGTTCACACTTCCTATTCCATTCCAATACTGGTGGACTAGCTGTAGATCAACGTTTCTGGTGAAATAACCAAAAATGCCAGGTAACACAGTTAAGCAAGCAAACAAAAAGCACTTCTAAAGGCTTCAAATGGCTGTGAAGACAGTAAAGAATTACTAGGCAAAAACTAAAGAGAAAAACAGGGGTTCCCCAAAAGACAAATGAGCACAGAGCCCCTTTTGCCCTGAGGGCATCTGTTGATCCCAGAAAACACAAACTTTTGTGCTGATGGCCTCACAGGGGAAGAGAGTGACCCCTCACCAAGGTGATGCCCTCTTCATAGTAAGCTCCAGGGGTCCACAGACATCTCTCTGCAGAAGCAATCCATGGCGCCTCAAAGGAAGAATTCCTACCACCACCCATAAATAAAGGCTGATATGTTTTATTTTAATTTTTTAAAAAGTGTTAGAGACAGGGTCTTGTGTTGCTCAGGCTGGTCTCTGATGCCTGGCCTCAGGTGATCCTCCAGCCTCAGCCTTCTGAATAGCTGTAATTATAGACAGGAGCCACCACATCTAGCTAAAAGTTAATGTGCTGTTTATTGAGCACTTATTATGTCCCAGGTACTGCTCTACATTCTTTATATGTGTCAGCGGATTTAATCCTGAGGGAATGGCAAAGACGTCTTGTTATTTTTCCCATTTGATAAATGAGGAACCTGAGGGACAGAGAGCTAAAGTAATTTGCTCATGATCACATAGTTCAAAAGTGGCAGAGCTGATCACACTCAAATTCAGGCTGCCTGACTCCAGAATCTGTACTCTTAATCAATATAGAATAAGTTAAAACCAAAAGGGCACAAATATATTTATTCCTATGTGACTTCAAATAGCAAAAAACTAAATATCCATTGGCAAGGGACTGGTCAAATAATGTATGGTAGACACAACAGAGTACCAGTCACTAGAAATATAGACCTTCATTAACTGTATGAACATTACTACTGTTGAGTAAAAACATTATAGAAAATTATTATAAATTTATAAATTACTATAATTTATAAATTATAAAGTATAATAAACACTTCCACAAATCAAATAAAAAAGCAAATATAAAAGTATAGACAGTATATTCTCACTTATGCACCATCATAATATTATACACAACATAGTGTAATAGCATGGTCTTGAGATTCAGAGACCATTACTGGACCTTGGGCAATTTACTTCATTATTCTAAACACCAATTTCCTCCTGAGCAAAATGGGGCAACATTATGTATCTTGGAGGGTTTTTTGTGAGAATCAAATGATATAATGCATATAAAGTTGCTCATCCTAAAACCAGTACATAAACGTTAGTAAACATAGTTATTCCATTATTATTATGCTTTTATCTGTATATATGTTTGCATAAAAAAAATTTGGAATCATGTTAGCCAAAATGCTAACTACTACTAATTTCCAAGGCATGTCAGATGATTTATTCTTTATTTTTGTACTTCTCTGTATTGCAAAATTTGTAGAATGAGCAAGTATGATTTTTACAAAACTAGTAAGTTTTATAGATGTAGATATGTATATATATGTGTGTGTATGTATCTCCTCCCAGCATACAGATAACAATGCTTGTACAAAATAAATACTCCTCTATTTTGACAGCATTACAGTGATAAGACAATATCTCAAATTAGAGATCCATGGGAAGGAGAAAGAACAAGTTGAGGAGAGTGAGATCCTAGACCCGGAACACCACTATGCATATAATAAATATTTTGTTGTGTGGAGTGCAGGGGCTCAAGTCTGTAATCCCAGCACTTTGGGAGGCTGGGGTGGGAGGATCACTGGAGCCGCGTTTGAGACTAGACTGGGCAACATAGTGAGTCCATGGTTCTACAAATAATTAAAAAATTAGCTAGGCATAGTGGCGCAGATCTGTGTTCCCAGCTACTTGGGAGGCTGAGGTGGGAGAATTATTTGAGCCCAGGTGGTGAAAGCTACAGTGAGCCATGATCACACCACAGCACTCCAGCCTGGGTAAAAGAGCAAGACTTTGTCTCAAAAAAAAAAAAATAAATAAAATAAATAAATAAATAAATAAATAAAAAGAGTTGTTGAATGAATGAAGGAACAAATGAATTGAGAGGCAATACAGTACAGATGGGAGACTATGAATCCAAAAGGTTAAATTACTTCATCAGTCAAACCTTGCATTTCTAATCATGATTGGTAACAGAAAGGGAACTGTATAGAGTATTTCCCCTTAGGAAAGGAGGGGTAAGGGAGGAAAACTAAAGCTGTAATTTCAGCTCTGCTTAATGAAGAGTAGGGCCAGAGGTTGACATCAGGGAACAGAGTTTGAAGTTACTTACATGAACGTCACTTCCTTCTAATGCAAACAACCAATAAAAGGAGAAATCTGTGTTTATTGCCTCACCTGACCTAGTTCTGCCCTAATTTTGGATGTACAGAACCCTGATAGGTCTGTTCTCTCTTCACCCATTCCTCAAAACACTGACTTTAGACCTATCTCCATTTCACAACAACTCTACTCCCACAGCCCTCCCCATACCTTTCTTGTCCTAATCTTTTCCTCTCCCAGAATCAAAATCATTCATCTTGGTCAATGGACACTAAGCATATACTGCATGCCCAACTGTGGCATAAGACACCTTAATCTTGTGACCTGGACTACATAAAGGCTAAGCCTATGTACTGACTAATATGTACAGAATGGCTGCCTCCCTGCCCTTCAGGCAAGGACAACTGAGCAAGACTGAATTGTAATCATTAAACACCTACATCACTCTTCCCTTCCAGCTTCTTAACTTCCTCAAAGCTTGGAATTCTCAGTGAGAAGCTGGGCGTTTACATTAGCCATACAAGAAATGCCAAAGGAGTTACACTTAGGCAAACAATTATTGTTGCAAGTGATTAAAAAAAGGAATGCGTAATAAAGATGGGAAATAGCACAAACTGAAGGTCTAGATCATGTATTAACAGAGTATCTAAAATTTCTGAGTTATGACATTTTGAGCAGTCCAGTCAGTACCGTGACTCTCAAGCTTGGAACTGCTAGTATACAATTTTTAGCCAAATGGGTGTCACCTCATCACTCTGTGCCTCAGGTTCTCCCCCTATAAAAAGAGGGCAGTAGGCCGAGCGCAGTGGCTCACGTCTGTAATCCTGCACTTTGGGAGGCCAAGGCAGTTGGATTGCTTGAGCTCAGGAGTTCGAGGCCAGCCTGGGCAACATGGCTAGATCCCATCTCTACAAAAAATACAGAAATCAGCCAGACACGGTGGCATGTGCCTGTAGTCCCAGCCACTCAGGAGGCTGAGGTAAGAGGATCACTTGAGCCCAGGAGGTTGAGGCTGCAGTGAGCTGTGATTGCGCCACTGACCTCCAGCCTGGGTGACAGAGCGAGACCCTGCCTCAAAAAAAGGGGGAAGGGGGAAAAGAGAGAGTAGTAAAAATACCTACCTCTTGGAGATATTGCAAAGATTAAATGAGATAATGTATGTTAAGTGGTTAGAACAACGCCTGGCATGTAAAAATACTCAACAAATGAGTTGGAGATATTGCAAAGATTAAATGAGATAATGTATGTTAATTAAGTGGTTAGAACAATGCCTGGCACGTAAAAATACTCAACAAATGAGTTATTTTTACTCTTTACGTTAATTGAGAAATAGAATTGAAGTCCCCTTACTAAGTTGCACTTTTGAACTCAGAGTTCACATTTTATCACATTTCATGAACTATATAAAGGGATTAAATTATTTCCCAGAGAAGGTTGAGTCCAAAAGAGAGAGCATAGGAAGATGGTGGAATAGAAAACACCAGACCCTCCTTCCCCCATGGAGATCAATTAACCATGTTAGATGGCCTCTGTGAGAAATCCAGAAACCAGTTAAGAGGTTTCTGTACCCCAAGTATGCCAAGAAGAACCTCATGAAAGCCAGCATAAAAGTTCATGGCATATACTTGCCACAGCCTCTCCCCAGCACAGCATAGCACCATTGGAAAAAAAAAAAAAAAAATCCCAAATCCCTTCTTTGTAGGATGAAAAGATAAAAGTAGAGCATACATTCAATGTTCTCACGTTGATGGGGTGGTGGGGGAGGGGGGAAAGCTGCCTGAGGGACTGGTTTCTTAACTGAATCTAAGACAGAAGTGGGCACTAGGTTGGAAGCCACTGAAAACAAAGATCACTGCAACTAGCTGTGGCGCCATAGAGTGTGCAGTACCACTGACAGATGCTAAGGAGAACTCCAGTACCAAGGCTTGCTACAGCACCAGAGAGGAAACAGTACCACAGACATGGAAATAGGGAAGTCAGAATCCTGAGTACAAATAGGTAAACCTCAACTAGGGTATTACATGCATAGAGAAGACCCAACCCAAGAAAAAGCTTGAGAGTTCTCCAGATTATCTAGTCAAGTTGACTGGTGATGATCTCTCCCTGTACAAAGCCAGACTGTAAGGACTGGGAGGGGTGCTGTTTTTTCAAATACTCAAGTCTCAACAAAAGATAATAAGGTATACAAAGAACCAGGGAAACACAGCCCAATCAAAAGCACAAGTTAAATCTCCAGAAACTAACCCTAAATAAACAGATTTATATGAATTACCAAACAATTCAAAATAGCCACTGTAAGGATGCTCAATGAACTAAAAGACAACACAGATAGAAAACTAAAGAAATCAGGAAAACAACGCATAAACAAAATGAGAATATCAACAAAGAAAAACTATGAAGAGCCAATTGAAAAATTAACTAGAGGGGTTCAAAAGCACTTAACTAGGCAGAAGACAGAACCACTGAACTCAAAGTCAAGACATTTGAAATTATTGAGTCAGAGGGATAACCCGAAAAAAGAATAAAGAAAGATGAAGAGAACCTCAAAGAACTTATCGACTACCATCCAGTGAAACAACATGTAAATAATGGACATCTCAAAAGACAAAGAGGCAGAGAGCCTAAAACTTCTCAACTCTGAGGAAAGTCATGGAGACACAAATTCAAGGTTAAAAAAACTCCAAATAGAATAAATCCAGACACGCATACTAACACACATAATAACCAAACTGCCAAAAGTCACAGACAAAAAGAGAATCCTGAAAGCAGCAAGAGAAAGGTGACTCTTCATGTATAAGGAAGCTCCTATAAGATTATCAAATAATTTCTAAGTAGGAACCTTGCAGGCCAGAAGGGAGTGGGATGATATATTCAAAGTGTTGACAGGAAAAAATAACTGTCAAATAAGAATACTACATGCAGCAAAACTGTCCTTCAAAATGAAGGAAGGAGAAATGAAGACTTTTTTTCCTTCTTTCAGATAAATAAAAGCTGCCTCTTAACCTCCCCTATAAGAAATGCTAAAGGGACGACAAGTTGAAATGAAAAGATGTTAAATAGCAACATGAAACCATGAGAATACACAAAATTCCCTGGTAAAGGTAAATATGTAGACAAATATAGAATCCTATAGTATTGTAATGCAGGTGAGTAAATTACTTTTAAACAGTATAGAATTTTAAAAACAAAAGATAAAAAGTAACTATAAGTCTGTTAATGGATATGAAATAAAAAAGGTAATTTGTATTATCAACAACATAATGGGGTGGACAGGGATGTAAAGGAGTAGAGTTTTTAATGCAACAGAAATGAAGTTGTTATTAGTTTGAAGTAGACTGTTATAACTTTAAGATGTTTTATGTAATTATAATGGTAATCACAAGTAAAATATCTATAGAATACATACAATGGGAAATGATAAGGGAATCAAAATATGTCACTACAAAAAAATCAATAAAACACAAAAGCAGGCAACAAGAGAGGAAATGAGAGACAAAAAGCTACAAGGCATACAGAAAAACTGTTAACAAAATAATAGTAAATCCTTCCCAATCAGTAATTACTTTAATGTAAATGGATTAAAGTCCAATTAAAAGACATAGATTGGTTGAATGGATAGAAAACCAGAATCCAACTATATGCTGTCTACAATAGATCCACTAAGACACAAATAGGCTGAAAGTACAAAAAAAAAAAAAAGCCAAAAGACTGGGTGTGGTGGCTCACACCTGTAATTCCAAACTGGATACAACATAAAAGAAACTGACAAATTCCTAAAAATATACAACCTACCAAGACTGAAGAAATAAAAAAATCTGGGCCGGGCACAGTGGCTCACACCTGTAATCCCAACACTTTGGGAAGCTGAGGCAGGCAGATCGCCTGAGGTCAGGAGTTCGAGACCAGCCTGGCCAACATGGTGAAACTCCGTCTCTACTAAAAATACAAAAAAATTAGCCGGGCATGGTGGCAGGCACCTGTAATCCCAGCTACTTGGGAGGCTGAGGCAGGAGAATCGCTTGAACCCAGAAGCAGAGGCTGCAGTGAGGGAAGACTGCGCCATTGCACTCCAGCCTGGGCAACAAGGATGGAACTCCGAGTCAAAAAAAAAAAAAGAAAGAAAAAATCTGAAAAGACTTATAATTAATAAAGAAATTGAAGCAGTAATCAAAAACCTCTCAACAAAGAAAGATGCCTTCACTGGACAATTTTTCCAAACATTTAAATAAGAATTAACATCAATCCTCAAACTCTTCCAAAGAATTGAAGATGAGGGAACACTCCCAAACTCATTCTATTAGGTCAGCATTAATCTGATACCAAAACCAGACAAAGACAAAATAAGAAAACTACAAACCAATATCTGATGAATACTGATGAAGGAGTCCTTAACAAAATACTAACAAACTGAATTCAACAACACATTAAAAGGATTAAACAACTGGGCGTGGTAGCTCACGCCTGTAATCCTAGCACGTTGGGAGGCCAAGGCGGGCAGATCATGAAGTCAGGAGATTGAGACCATTTTGGCTAACACCGTGAAACCCTGTCTCTACTAAAAATAAAAAAAAAATTAACCAGGCGTGGTGGCACGTGCCTGTAGTCCCAGCTACTCGGGAGGCTGAGGCAGGAGAATCACTTGAATCTGGCAGGCAGTGAGCCGAAATCACGCCACTGCACTCCAGCCTGGGTGACAGAGCAAGACTCCGTCTCAAAAAAAAAAAAAAGATTATACACCACCACCAATACCTGGAATGCAAGAATGGCTCAACATACAAAAAATCAACGCAATACATTAACAAATGAAGGACAAAAACCATATAATCATCTCAATTAATACAAAAAAATGCATATGACAAAATTCAACACCCTTTCACGATAACAAAACAAAACAAAACACTCAAAAAACTCAGAATAGAGGAAATTACCTCAACATAATAAAAGCCAGATAGGAAAAGCTCACAGTTAACATCATACTCAATAGCGAAAGGATGAAAGATTTTCCCCTAAGATCAGAAGAAATAAGGCAATGATGTCCATTTGCATGTATGGTCAAATAATCTTCAACAAGGGCACAAAGAGTACACAATGAAGAAAAGACAGCCTTTTCAACAAACGGTGTTAGGAAAACTGAATATTCATATGCAAAAGAATGAGGTTAGATCCTTACCTTACACCATACACAAAAATTAACTAAAAATGGATTAAAGACCTAAACGTAACACCTATAATACTCCTAAAAGAAAACGTAGGGGAAAAGTTTCAAGACATTTGATTTGACAATGATGTCCTGGATATAATACCAAAAGCAAAAATAGACAAATGAGACTAAATCATATTTTAAAACTTCTGCACAAAAAAAAAATCAACAAAGTGAAAAGACAACCTACAAAGTGGGAGAAAATATTTGCAAATCACATATATGGTAAACGATTAATATCCAGAATATATAAGGGACTCCTACAGCTCAACAATGAAAAAAACAACCCATTTAATAAATGAGCAAGAGACTTGAACAGGTAATTCTCCAAAGCAGATATACAAACAACCAAGAAGCATATGAAAGATGTTCAACATCAGTAATCATAAGAGAAAAGCAAATCAAAACCACAATGAGATACCACTTCACACCCATTAGGATAGCGTTATCAGAAGAACAGAAAATAACTGCTGGCAAGGATGCAGAGAAACTGGAACCACTGTGCACAGTTGGTGGGAATGTGAAATGGTATAGCCATTTTATAAAATTAAAAATAAAATTAACATATGATGCAGCAATCACTGCGCGCACGCGCGCACACACACACACACACACACAGAGTTGACCCTCAAACAATGCAGGGGTTAGGGTGCAAACTCCCACCCTCCCACCACACAGCTGAAAATTTATGTGTAACTTTGAATCCCCAAAATCTTAACTACTAATAGCCTACTGTTGACTGGAAGCCTTACTGATAACATAAACTGTCGATTAACACATCTTTTATAAGTTACATGTATGTATTATATACTGTATTCTTAACCCTTTTCCCCTTTGCCCCAAGCATACTTGCTGGCAGAGCCTGTGGTTGCTGCAATTACCCCGAGATAACTTTGCCATGAAATACCTTGCTTTTATTATTATTTTCGCATTGCTCCAGTATATCAACTTTGGAAACAAAAGACATCATTCTATTTATAGCATTCTGTTTTTAGCAGTGTTATTTCCATTTACAAAATATAGTAATTCTCAATCACTGAAAATGCCAAATCCTAGAAAACACCGCATTCCTATGTGTGATGTTAACATCATTCTCAGTTGTTGGCCAAAGATTCATTTGATGAATCTGATTTTTCCAAAATAGACGATTCTGATGATTCAGACGATTCTGATGTTACTTTGTTTAGAAATAACTCCAAGAACAGTTTTTATATTTTATTTTCACATAGAAAATCAATCAGATTTGCTTCAGCCTCAAAGAGTATGTTGATGTAAAATTAAACGAGCATTGGCAGCGAGCTGCACTTTTTCTAAACAGGAAAAGGGTTAAACTAAAATAAGCTAGAGAAAGAAAATGTTATTAAGAAACTCACAAGAGAAAATATATTTACTATTCACTAAGCGGAAATGGATAATCATAAATGTCTTCATCCTTGTCTTTGTGTTGAGAGGCTGAAGAGGAGGAAGGGGAGGGGTTGATCTTGCTGCCTCAGGGGGTGGCAGTTCATCTCCAAGTTTCTTTCAAATTGTCACAAATCTCCAAAAAATTTTTCCAATATATTTACTGAAAAAAATATGCATATAAGCAGACCAGCATAGTTCAAATCCATGTTGTTCAAGGGTCAATTATATATATACAGCTATATATACAATTGGGTACACACACATACACACCCCATATATATATATGTGTATATATATATATATATATCCAGAACCATTTCCGGGTATTTATCCAAAGAATGCAAAGTAGGATCTTGAAGAGATATCTGCATACTCATGCTCACTGCAGAATTATTCACAATAGCCAGGAGTGGAAGCAACCCAAATTCCATTAAATTCCAAATTTAATGAATTCCAAAAATTCATTAAAATGAACGAATTTTTAAAAAGTGGCGTCTCTCTCTCTCTATATATAGAGAATAATATTTTGCAGCCTTTAAAAAAAGGGTATCTGATCACATGCTACAACACGGATGAACCTCAAGGACATTATGCTAAGTGAAATTAGCCAGTCACAAAGGGACAAATGCTATATGATTTCACTCAGTTTAAGTATTTAAAGTAGTCAAAATCATAGAAACAGAAAGAAGAAAGGTAGGTGCCAAGGGCTGTCAGGAGAGGGAGAGTGGGAATTAGTGTTTAATGGGGTTTAGAGTTTCAGTTTTGCAAGATGAAAAAGTTCTAGAGATCTATTGGACAACAATGTGCATATACTTAACACTAATGAACTCTACACTTAAAAATGGTTAAGACAGTGGGTTTAATGTTTTTACAATAAAAATTAAAATTAAAAAAGAGCGAACACTGGAAATAAATAACTTATTGTTAAGCAAGTTTTCTGAACATTGCTGATATCCCAGTATATGCCAGAAGATGAATCTGAGCAAAGTAAATTGAAAACCTTCTGAAAAGATTCACCATTCTAGATGTCATTAAGAATATTTGTGATTCAGGGAGGAGGTCAAATTATCAACATTAACAGGAATTTGGAAAAAGCTGACTCCAGCCTTCATGGATGACTCTGACCATGTTATACAAAGCTTAAGTAAGCAAAGTGTTTAACTTAGAGAAGACTTCGGGGAAATGATTGCCATATTTTAATTCTTGGGTGTTGTTTTGGATTATGCAAAAGTTGGGTCAACAGTAGAAATTTCAGAGAAGCAAATACTAGCTGAGTATAAGGAGAAGGAAGAAATAACTAGGGCTAGTTTAGTAATTCAATAAATTGCCTCATAATCCACGGACTGACTTACTACTACAAGTATAAAAGCAGGAGCTGGGTGAATGCCTGCCACAGATAACAGCTATGATTACATTCATTCATTTATTTACTGAGTGCCACAGTAAGCTATGTCAGGTATTAGACCAGCACTGTCTATTAGAACTTTCCACAATAATGAAAATGGTCTATAATCTGTGCTGTCCAATATGATAGCCACCATGTAACTGTTGATCACTTGAAATGTGGCACTACAATCAGGATGAATATTATATACGAGGTACAAGATGTAGAAAAAATATGTGAGGGTGGGTTCCTTATAACAGGGAAAACAGAAGAGATTAATCTGGAGAGTCATGAAAGACGTCAGCTCATGCAAGCCTTTGCATACTCTCTAGCAGTTATGACTTTATTATAAAGATACAGGAATATCCTCAAGAAACCTAAGAAGAAAATATTAACTCAGATTTGAGTACTAACAACAAAGCACAGAGGAGACATTTTAAGAGGTAGAAAACAAAAGTGGAATATAATTATGGTGTTTTAATAATGATGAAGACCTGACTTAAATCAGTATCATGGCCCTGGGGAGATGGGGACAAAGAGAAGAGATTTTTAAGGAAGAAGAAATGATAAAAACACCTGGATGTGACAGGAGGGAACCGAGACACTCCATCACACCTCCACGTTTCTATTTTGGATCACAAAGTGTGTCTCTCTGGGAATAAAGGTTCTGAAAAAAGACAAGTCTGGGAAGGAACATAGTGAGTTCAGTTGTTGTTTTAAAACAGATTTACTGAGGAACAGATTTTTTCATAAGATTCACCCATTTAAAGTATACAATAGTTTTTAGGATATTCACAGAATTGTGCAACCATTACCATAATCCAATCTTGCAATACTGGGATTATCTCCAAGAGAAATCTTGTGCTCATTAGCAGTTACTCCCCATTCTCAAACTGACCCTCAGCCCCACACCCTCCACCCACCCAAGCAATCACTAATCTACATTCTGTCTCTATAGATTTGCCTATTCTGGACATTTCATGTAAATGGAATCATACAATATGTGGTCTTTTGTGACTGCACCTGTCATTAAGCATAATGTTTCTGATGTTCATCCATGTTATATCAGTATCAGTATTTCATTACTTTTTATTGCACTGTATGGATATACCACATTTTGTTTATCCATTCATCGATTCATGAACATTTGGGTTGTTTCCACTTTGAGGCTATCATGAATAACACTATGATCATTTGTGTTTAAGTTCTGTGTAGACATATGTTCTAATTTCTCTTGGCTATCTGCCTACGAGTGGAACTGATAGGTCATAGGGTAACTCTATGTTTAACATTCTGAAAAACTGACAAACTGTTTTGCAAAGCAGCTGCACCATTTTACACTCCCCAGCAATGTACGAGGGCTCCAATATGTGAGGTTTACCCACATTCCCAATGTGTAAGGGTTATCCTCGTCCTCACCAACATTTGTTATTATCTTTTTTATTCAAACCATCCTAGTGAGTATGAAATGGTATTTCATTGTGGTTTTGGTTTGCATTTCCTCTTGTCTAATGATGCTAAGCGCCTTTTCAAGTGCTTACTGGCCATTTGTTTATCTTCTTCAGAAAGGTATCTATTCAAATAATTTGCCCATTTTAAAATCAGGTTATCTTGGCCAGGCACGGTGGCTCACACCTGTAATCCCAGCACTTTGGGAGGTCGAGGTGGGCGGATCACCTGAAGTCGGGAGTTTGGGACTAGCCTGACCAACATGGAGAAATCCCATCTCTACTAAAAAAATACAAAATTAGCAGGGTGTGGTGGTGCATGCCTATAATCCTAGCAACTTGGGAGGCTGAAGCAGGAGAATTGCTTGAACCCAGGGGGCAGAGATAGCTGTGAGCCAAGATCACGCCATTGCACTCCAGCCTGGGCAGCAAGAGTGAAACTCCGTCTCAAAAAAAAAAAAAAAAAAAAAAAAAAATTGGGTTGTCTTTTCATTGTTGAGATGTCTTAGTCTATTCAAGCTGCTATAACAAAAATACCAGAAACTGGGTGGCTTATAAACAACATTTATTTCTCACAGTTCTAGAAGCCGAGAAGTCCAAGATGAAGGCACTGGCAAATTAACTATCTGATGAAGGCCTTTTCCTCATAGAGCCTTCTTGCTTCATCCTCACATGCTAGGAGGGGCAAACAAGCTCCCTTAAACCCCTTTTTTAAATTTATTTATTTGTTTGTTTACTTGAGATGGAGTCTTGCTCCTGTCACACAGGTTGGAGCGCAGTGGTGCAATCTCGGCTCACTGCAGCCTCCACCTCCTGGGTTCAAGTGATTCTCCTTCCTCAGTCTCCCAAGTAGCTGGGATTACAGGCGTGTGCCACCATGCCAGGCTAAGTTTTATATTTTTAATAGAGACAGGGTTTCGCCATATTGGCCAGGCTGGTCTCGAACTCCTGACCTCAGTTGATCCACCCGCCTTGGCCTCTCAAAGTGCTAGGATTACAGGCATGAGCCACCACACCCGGCCTCTAACCTCTTTTATAAGGACACTAATCCCATATGTGAGAGTTCAACCCTCATGACCTAATCATATTCCAAAGGCCCCACCTCTTAATAATGTAATCTTGGGGGGGGGTAGTATTTCAGCATATGAATTTTGGGAGCACACAAACTTTTAGACCATAGCAAAATATAAGACTTCTTTATATATTCTAGATATAAATCTCTTATCAGATATATGATTTGCAAATATTTTCTCCCATTATCAGGATTGTCTTGTCACTTTATTGATGGTACCATTTTCAGCAGAAACATTTTTAATATTGATAAAGTCCAAATTATTTATTTATTGGTCATTTGTGCTTTTGGTGCTATTTCTAAGAAACCATTGTCTAACATAAGGTCACACAGATTTACTCTTGTATTTTCTCCCATAAGAGTTTTAAAGTTTTAGTCTTTCCACTTAAGTTTACAATCTACTTTAAGTTTTGTATATGGTGTGAGGTAGGGTCCAATTTCATTCTTTTGTATGTGGTTAGTTTGTCCCAGTATTTGTTGAAAAGGCTGTTTTCCCCCATTGAATTGTCTGGCACTCTTGTCAACAAACAATTGTTCATAAATGTAGGGGTAGTAAGTCCAGTTGTAGACATGCTGAATTGCACATACTTATGCTCTATCTCCTTGGAACTAGGCTACATGTGTAGAAAACCATGTCTTCAATTCATAGTCCAGAAATCAGCACAGTGAACTCAATAAATATTTGTGGAATTATTACCATATGTGCACTTCACAGTCATGCTGCCTCATCACCCATAGCCTCGGACACTCTGAAGCATATCACTCTGATCTTGTGAAGGCACCAGCTGGTTCCCTTCCTAGCGCTGCTCCTCTAATTGGGACACTCTATCTGATTCAGTCTGTTGCTTACAGTTTGATTTTCCTTAATGATACAAATTGAGGAGAGTATTTTCCTTCTTCCCAGGAAAGAAAATGCTCATAAACGGGACCCTGAAGCTGTTCTCTTAGAAATCTCAGCTGGTAGAAAGACGCAGTGCCAGTGGATACGTTTGAATTTTTTTTTTTTTTTTTTTTTTTTTTGAGACAGAGTCTCACTCTGTCACCCAGGCTGGAGTACGGTGGTGCAATTTCAGCTCACCACAACCTCCACCTCCCAGGTTCAAGTGATTCTCATGCCTCACCCTCCCGAGTTGCTGGGACTACAGGCACATGCCACTGCGTCCAGCTAATTTTTATATTTTTAGTAGGGACAGGGTTTAGCCATGTTGGTCAGACTGGTCTTGAACTCCTGACTTCAGGTGATCTGCTTGCCTCGGCCTCCCAAAGTGCTGGGATTACAGGCATAAGCCATCATGCCCAGCCAATACATTTGATTTTGATCTATCAGCAAAGAGGCTCCAAGGTGTAGTATGTTTCCATTTTGTATTCAGGGTTTCATCTGTGTGCTAGGTTGAACATCTTTCTGTAGTCAAGCCAAAGTTAGAGATCTAAATTGCTAAAGGACTTCCGCAGGCCAGAGCTCAGTGAAAGGAAGGTCCACAGAAGAGCCACTAATTAGTAATGAATGGCTAAAAAGACCAGGGACTTTTTTTTTTTTTTTTGAGGTGGAGTTTCACTCTTGTTGCCCAGGCCAGAGTGCAATGGCGCAATCTTGGCTCACCGCAACCTCCGCCTCCTGGGTTCAAGCGATTCTCCTGCCTCAGCCTCCCGAGTAGCTGGGATTACAGGCATGCACCA
Organism: Pongo abelii; assembly: GCF_028885655.2. NCBI lineage: Eukaryota > Metazoa > Chordata > Mammalia > Primates > Hominidae > Pongo > Pongo abelii. The sequence continues at coordinate 104,411,549 of NC_072000.2, read as the reverse complement.
CCACACCCAGCTAATCTTGTATTTTAAGTAGAGATGGGGTTTCTCCACGTTGGTCATGCTGGTCACGAACTCCCGACCTCAGGTGATCCACCCACCTCAGCCTCCCAAAGTGCTGGGATTACAGGCATGAGCCACAACGCCTGGCCAAGACCAAGGACTTTTAACCAAGAAAAGGCAAGACTTACTGAAGTCCATTGTCTTCAAGCATCTGAAAAGTCAACTGGAAGAAAGACCAGTTCAAGGAAGTACAAAGGTGAAGAACCAAAACAGAAGATAAGCCCAGTCAAAATCCTGTCAGTTCCCCTAGGCCCATCTCAAATGTAATAATAATAAATAAAAATTATGTCGTTCATACCTCTTTTCTGACACTTTCATCTCACATGCCCCATGCTATTCTTCTTGGCTATAAACCCTTGAGGCTTATGTAGGTCTCCATAGCTCTCTATCCCTAGCCCCACTATTTCGCATGTAGTAGGTACTCAATATATATGCATCTGTCAAGCAAAAATGTAAGCAAATATGATTAAAATTAAATGAGTTAAGTCTGAGAAACCATCACCACCAAGAGAAGCCTAAAGAGATATAACAACTTAACGTTGTTATATACAAGCTAAACTAATGTCTTGAATGGGATCCTGGAACAGAAAAAGGATATCGGGTAAAAACAACAGAAACTTGAATAAATGCTGGACTTTAATTAATAATAGTGTCAGCTGGGCGCAGTGGCTTATGCCTGTAATCCCAGCACTTTCAGAGGCCCAGCCGGGTGGATCACCTGAGGTCAGGAGTTCAAGACCAGCCTGGCCAACACGGTGCAACTCAGTCTCTACTAAAAATACAAAAAAATTAGCTGGGTGTGGTGATGCACACCTGTAATTCCAGCTACTCGGGAGGCTGAGGCAGGAGAATCGCTTGAAACTGGGAGGTGCAGGTTGCAGTGAGCCGAGATTGCACCACTGCACTCCAGCCTGGGCGACCAGAGCAAAACTCCATCTCAAATAATAATAATAACATATCAGTAATAATGTATCATACTAATATAAGATGTTAATTAACAGGAGAAACTATATGTGTGCAGCAGGTGTATAGGAACTCTCTGTACAACCTTCTCAATTTTTCTATAAATCTAAAACTGTTCTAAAATACAAAGTCTATTAATTTAAAAAAGAAAGAAAAGCATTCATTCATCCTTGGGGATGGGGCTGGGGTCTCCATTTTGGAAAGACACATACATACATACACAACCCTCCAGTGATTCCTACACATATTCAAGTTTGAGAAACATCTGGGATACTAAGGGTTACAGTGGATAACGTCCTTACAAAGAAATCACAGAAAAAAATACCCATCCACACATCACCAAACAAATCATGTCTTATGGCAGCAGTAAGGACACAACAGACTAAATCACTGTCACCTCAGTAATGCATTAAGTCATTAAGCACATAATAAAATAGCTTTCGCTTGGATGCTAGCTTCTACTATTTGGGGGTGGCCACCTGAAATGCTGTCCTTAGAAGGATCCATGCCAAACTGGGATGAATGCCACGATCAACTATCCATCTTAGGTATAGGTGGCAGTGTCAACATTTTATTAAACATCTACCAAGTGCCAAGTACCAGTGCTAGGCTCTGGGGTTCTAGCAGAGAGCAAAACAAGCATAATCTCTGCCTTTATAAAGCCTTCAGTAGATCAGGGAAATTTTAAGTAATTACATACATACAAATAGTTACAGAAGAGAAAATATGGGAATATCACAAAGGTAATTAACAGGAAAGGGCCCTCAGCTAGGCTAAGGGTCAAAGGCTGCCTCCCTGAGGAAGTGATGTTTCAAATAAGATTTGAAGGCTAAGAAGTTAGCAAGGTAAAGAGGAAAAGGAAGCAGATAGACTGAGATCAACTTGCATGATTTAGCATCAGATCTTTTCTTATTTAAGAATTCTTTGAGAGAGAAGGCAGAAGAGAAGATCAGTGCAATAAACACAGCTCCACAAAAGCAGCAGAGCAGCAGGTAGGACCCAGAGAACGGTTGAGAGTGCTGGAACCTTTTAAAGAAGAGGCCCAGGACAAATACATGGGAAAAGGACTGGAGAAGGGTGTAGGCAGCTGCCAAAACCAAGCTCTTGTAAGGTCCACTGTCTCTTTAAGTTCCATAGAAAACACACCTTTAAGAGCTATAAAATGGCATGTCTCTCCTTTATTACCCAAGGAGAGGCACACACTGGCTTATGTTTCCCTTTTTGCCATGACTTCCATGAATTTCACAGCTAAGTGTGCTCGACTGAAGTAACTATTTCTTAACCTAAGTTTTCTGGTACAATTATCGCCTCTACCTCCAAATATTATGTCTCCTGTTTAATCTTTATTTTGTCTATTTCATCTTTCATAGAGAATGTCCCTGGATCTTTCTTAGAAGTTGATGCATCAATAGCAACTGCAGTTTCTAAACCAAAATTTATCACATATGAAGTTATATAGTCATCTGGCAAAAGGGCAGAATATTTGAAACCAGAACTGTCCCATATCCTCATGGAAGATAAACCTTAGAAAATAAATACAGGGTGGTGAGGCTGGGGTGGGATGGAGTAGGGCAGATAACTAACCTTTACTGAATATCATAAGCTAAGAACTTTTCATGTATTCTCATTTGATCCTCACAAAACCCTCTGAAGAAAGTGAACTGTCCTCATTTATACTTGAGAAAAATGGAGGCTCATAAAGGTTAAGTAAATTGCTAAAAGTCAGCTGATAAATAGTACCTCTAGGGCAGAATCCAGGTCTGACTCTAAAACCCAGGCTGCTCAGTATACCGGGGTTAAATTAAACTAAAACATTTTAAATCTAACTCAAATTCTTTTTAAGAAGTCCCTTTACATACCTACATTAACTGCAAACTGAAGAGTAGATGTCTTTCACACAGCCCTAAAGACAAAGACAATGCATCTTCGTATGAATCGCTTACAGAGGAACTGGGAACAGGGCTCCCTCCCCTGGTGAGCAGACAGAACTACACCATTTCAAAGTACAGTATTTTTTCCCCGCTCTCCCTCTTAACTCCATTTACTTCTCTCTTCTGATTCCTTTCCAAAGTCCTTCCTTTGGTGCTTGTTTTTGGGACAACCTCCAAGTTAAACCTCTAGGATTAAACTTCTATTCACTGACTTTATCTCTTTCTTCTTTAAAATTAACATTCTGGTAGTATATATTGATAGCCTTTAAAATGTTTATACCCTTTGGTCCCAAAAATACCATTAAAATATATATTACGAATAAATTATAGTATACCATCTGATAGACTATTATTCAGCTATTTTAACTGTTTTCAAAGAATATTTAGCTGTTTTCAAAGAATATTTAGTAAGGGGGAAGTGCATATATATCAAATGTACAATGCCCAATACAAATATACAGTACACTTTCAATTTTGTAAAAATGTTTCACTTATACCTGGGAATGATAAAGGAACTACACCACAGGTTTGATGTGGTTATCTGTAAAGAGCAGGATCAATGCTGATCTGTATTGTCTTCTTTATATCATACCATTCTGTTTTCAAACTCTCCTTAACTGTTTCATGAAGGGACCAGCCACTCTTCTCACCCTCACCCCGACATCAGCTGGAAGTGTTTTCCCCTGAGTTACCACCACTCTTACTGCAGCACTTGCGATATATTCATTTGGCAACTCAAGAGTCCCTTCATCAAGCTTATCCAGACAGACCTCGTTTCATTGGGCTTCACTTTATTGAGCTTCACAGGTATTGCGTTTTTACCAATTGAAGGTTTGTAGCAACTGCCCTGAGCAAATCTATTGGCATCATTTTTTCCAATATCCTATGCTCACTTTGCTAGCATTTTTAAGCAATAAGGTATTTTCTAATGAAGGTATGTACATTTTCTAGACATAGTGCTACTGCATACTTAACAGACTATGGTATAATGTAAACATAACTTTTATATGCACTTGGAAACAAAAAAATTCATGTGACTTGCTTTCTTACAATATTTGCTTTACTGCTTTATTGTGCACCCACTGTATCTCCAGGGTAAGTCTATTGCAAGGTTCCTCAAACATGGGCAGTACACATATTCTCTTTAAAGGGGAAAAATCTGTATGTGAAACAGTATGATTTATATTCATTCAGCTTATATATATAATTATTATTTTTCTTTTTTTTAATTTTATTTTTGAGACAGTTTCACTCTGTCACCTGGGCCGGAGTGCAATGACATGATCTCGGCTCCTGCAACCTCCCCATCCCGGGTTCAAGCAATTCTTCTGCCTCAGCCTCCCAAGTAGCTGGGATTACAGGCGCCCGCCACCACACCTGGCTAATTTTTGTATTTTTAGTAGAGACGGGGTTTCACCATGTTAGCCAAGCTGGTCTCCAACTCCTGACCTCAGGTGATCCATCCACCGCCTCGACCTCCCAAAGTGCTGGGATTACAGGTGTGAGCCACCATGCCTGGCCTATTATTTTTCTCAATCAACAGAAGTGCTAGCCAAAAGCCTAAAAAGCAGATGCCTACACTTTTTTTTTTTTTTTTTTTTTTTTTTTTTTTTTTTTTGGAGACAGGATCTCAATATGTTGCCCGCCACCGCCACCGCCGGTCTCAAACTTTTGGCCTCAAGCCATCCTCCTGCTCAGCCTCCCGAGTAGCTGGGATTACAGGCATGTGACACCACACCCAGCTTGTATACACAACTATAAAACTAAGTTTAAATGTCTTATGTTTATATAACTAGATAAGCAAAAAACAAACTTATAAATTAAATACAAACAAAATCACCAAACCAGCAAAATTCAAAATAACATTAATCAATGATGCCGCTCAAATTAAAATCACTGTCTACAAGGTAAATATGGTAATGGCATAGGCCTAAAAACAGGCAGACAGAACAAGAGAGCCTGGAAAGATACACACGGAATCCCTATAGCCCTTACAAAAGCCACCTTAGGAAATGCCCCGTACCTGCAATTTGCAGCACTGGGTTCAGAAATATATTTTGACCCAACTGTGATAGCTAGTACAGGCTAAGGATGAGAAATGGAGACTGTGTTTGTACCTGTGTATTTTATACCGTATTCTGTAATCACACTGCGTTCTGTAGAACTCCAATATCAATAAAGTGCCCTTGGCCCAGATGAAGCGGTTCTTGGCTCATAACCAGACTTGTTGACAGGCTGGACTGGCCATGCCTCATGTGTACAAGGCTGGCCTCGGGGGGAGGCAGGTAAGCTTTCTGAGAATTAGAGGTGATTCTCACTCATGTAGGCATTACCAGCCACAACCATGCACCCCGGGATGTTGGGATCCAGATGCCTGCACGGCCGTCCAACCCAGAAAATGTTGCTGTTATCTCTACCATATAAACTACTGATATGATCAAGTATCCGACCAGAAATTTTGAGAAAAATATAATTTAAGTCTCCACCTCATATTTCAGACCATTTGAAGAATGAATTTTTAAAACTGTTATACAGTCATACTCAGTATCCACAGGAGACTGGTTCCAGGACCCATCTCAGATACCAAAGTTTGCAGATGCTCAAATCCCTTAGGTAAAATGGAGTCATATGTGCATATAGCCCAGGTATATCTTCCTATACACCTTAAATCATCTCTAGATTACTTATAACACCTAATACAATGCAAATGCTATATAAGTAGTTGTTATACTTTATTGTTTAGGGGATAATGACAAGAAAAAATATCAGTACGTGTTCAGTATAGACACAACCATCCTTTATTTATTCATTTATTTTTATTTATTTATTTATTTTTGAGACAGAGTCTTGCTCTGTCACCCAGGCTAGAGTGCAGTGGCACGATCTTGGCTCACTGCAAGCTCTGCCTCCCGGGTTCGCACCATTCTCCTGCCTCAGCCTCCCGAGTAGCTGGGACTACAGGCGTCCGCCACCACGTCCAGCTAATCTTTTGTATTTTTAGTAGAGACAGGGTTTCACTGTGTTAGCCAGGATGGTCTGGATCTCCTGACCTCGTAATCTGCCCACCTCAGCCTCCCAAAGTGCTGGGATTACAGGCGTGAGCCACCGCGCCCGGCCACAACCATCCTTTTTTTAAAAAAATATTTCCATCCAAGGTTGGTTGAACCCACAGATACAGAATCGACAGATACAGAGGGCCAACTTCACGTATAACTGAAAAAAAAGTTTAATAATTAAAATTCTAGAAAAACAACATCTTAAATGTCAGAAATATGGAAAAATCATCAGGAACAAAACTTAATGACCTAAAAATTTTTTAACTTCTGTATCTAAATCTTTAAAAAAAGCAGATAGGGAAAATGTTCACAGAAGAGAATGTTCCCAATAGATAAATGACTCGAATATATAAGCAGAAATAGATTGCATATTGTATATATGAGGGTGGGTTTGTTTTTTTTTTTTTTTTTTGTAGCAACTGCAGAAAGATCTAGTAAATTTCTGTAAATCTTTTAGGTATGGGGATTATTTGCATATGGGCGGTGAGAGTGGGGGATGGGAGTGTCTAGTTCCTTACACCTCCTTACCCCATCTAATCCAGTACCAGACAACAGTAAGCCTTCAAAAAATGATTTCTCAATGAAAATATGAAAATACATAGAGTCTGTCAGAAAAAGAGAAACAAGAATTCAGGCAGTAGTCTAGAAAACAAAGAAAAACTCAGACTTAGACTTCATTATTTGAATAAGTTGATTCAATAGTACTTTTTGGTTAAAATAAGTGGCCATGTGCCTCGAGTGTTTAGCTCACTTGTTAGAATGCATCTCCAGCGTTATGGCTTCCTGAGATGCTCCAAAAGGAACACGGTTTGGATATTACATTTTAGACTTTTAGCAATAGGTCATATCTATGTACTCTCATGATAGTATCTATCAAGAGAAATAATACGTTACTTTCATTTTAAAAATTTAGGACTGAACAAAAAGGAAAGTGTTATCATAGGTAAACCAAATTGCTTATAAATAATCAAATCAAGTCAACTGACAACAAAGGTAATGAATAGTCCCCCTGGATTCATTTAAATCCATGTACTAAAGCCAAGTACTTCAGGTACAGGTAAATATACATGTATAGGTATTCAACTATAAGCAGTCTGCAATGAAGAACCAGGTTAAACTGTCTGTAGCAATTTTAAAAATCTGTGTAAAAAATGACTGACTTAAAAAAAAGAAAAATGGTTCTTCATTCTGGAAAAACCACTTAAGAACTTTTATTTCTACGTCCATGACTTTTTTTTTTTGAGACGGAGTCTCGCTCTGTCGCCCAGGCTGGAGTGCAGTGGCGCGACCTCGGCTCACTGCAAGCTCCGCCTCCCGGGTTCGCGCCTTTCTCCTGCCTCAGCCTCCCGAGTAGCTGGGACTACAGGCACCCGCCACCGCACCCACCACCATGCCCGGCTAATTTTTTGTATTTTTTTTAGTAGAGACGGGGTTTCACCGTGTTAGCCAGGATGGTCTCGATCTCCCGACCTCGTGATCCACCTGCCTCGGCCTCCCAAAGTGCTGGGATTACAGGTGTGAGCCACCGCGCCCTGCCGACTTTTTTTTTTTTTTTTTTTTTTTTTTGAGACAGAGTCTCTGGCTCTGTCACCCAAGATGGAGTGCAATGGCAAGATCTCAGCTTACTGTAACCTCTGCCTTCCGAGTTCAAGTGATTCTCCTGCCTCAGCCTCCTGAGTAGCTGGGATTACAGTCGCCCACCACCACGCCTGGCTAACTGTTGTATTTTTAGTAGAGATGGGGGTTTTGCCATGCTGGCCAGGCTGGTCTCGAACTCCTGACCTCAGGTGATCTGCCTGCCTTGGCCTCCCAAAGTGCTGACATTACAGGCATGAGCCACCGTGCCTGGCCATCCATGACTTTTTTAGATCCCAAAGAATGAGATCTGAGAATGCTCTTATGCTACTGTTGACTCAAAAATTAAATGTTCTGGCCAGGCACGGTGGCTCACGCCTATAATCCCAGCACTTTGGGAGGCCGAGGTGGGCGAATCACGAGGTCAAGAACCTAAGACCAGCCTGGCCAACACAGGGAAACCCCGTCTCTACTAAAAATACAAAATATTAGCCGCGCGTAATGGCAGATGAAAATACAAAGTATTAGCCGCGTGTAGTGGCGGATGTCTGTAATCCCACCTACTCGGGAGGCTGAGGTGGGCGAATCACGAGGTCAAGAACCTAAGACCAGCCTGGCCAACACAGGGAAACCCCGTCTCTACTAAAAATACAAAATATTAGCCGCGCGTAGTGGCAGATGAAAATACAAAGTATTAGCCGCGTGTAGTGGCGGATGTCTGTAATCCCACCTACTCGGGAGGCTGAGGCAGGAGAATCACTTGAACCTGGGAGATGGAGGTAGCAGTGAGCTGAGATTGCACCACTGTGCTCCAGCCCAGGCAACAGAGTGAGACTCCATCTAAAAAATAAAAATAAAAAATAAATTAAATTTCTATTCAGGAGGACTGGTTAGAGCATAATTTTTATCAAATAAATAAGGAATCAGAGAAAGGAACCATGGAAAGGAGATAAAAGTACCTGCCCCCCAAATCTTTTGCTTTAATGACCTGAGCTAAATTGCTATTTTTTTCAATTAATTATTTATTAAGAGGAGTTAAAGATTTATTCTTAAAGTTATCTTGATTCCAAAAGCATTTCACAAACTAGCAGAGATAATCTAATACAATTAGGACAGAACACAAGAAAATAGGTGTCACTGTTCTCTACAGCTTCCATAACCTGGTAGCATGAATCTCCAGAATTGAATATTGACTCAAACTGTTCCTGAAAATGCAAAAATCAGGGACTTTTACTGATAGTAACTGTGGACTAAGGAAAAAAGAACAATCCTCTATCTAAAAAGAACTAGAAAAGCTGGGAAAAATGTAAGAAATACCTGCTTGGAGGCACGGGGGAGGAAAGCAAGTCAGAGCCTGAGAAAGTGAGCTCAGTGTTTGAGGCTAATTTTCCTGAAGGGTGTTTATCAATTCTGAAGGGAATGCTAGAAGTTTGGTGTTGGGGTGGAGAGTAAAGGTGCTGGTGAAGAGAACATTAGGAGGAAAAGTGAACAGAACAGGTTTGTCTTCACAAGAACTGCAGCTCAGCTTAGAGATATTTCAATCCCTGAAACTGTACTGAAGGCAATGCTGATTGTAAGTGCTCCCATGTGCCTGACAACAGCAGATGTGAATTATCTCTGTAAGAAAAAAGCATCATCTTAGGCCTCAAATTATTCCTACAAATAATTTTGCAAATATGATGTTTACCACACATTTAAAAAAAACACTAGGCACATAAGGAGACAAGACAATATGAATGAAAACCAACAGGAACAGACACTGGAAACAGCTAACAGATGGCCATAATTGAACATGGACTTTAAGATAATTACACATACTATGTTAAAGGAGGTAAAAGACAAGATTGATAATTTTGGCAGATAGCTTGGAAGTATAAAACAGAAACAAACAAATATAAAAATCAGCTGGGCACAATGGCTCATGCCTGTAATCCTAGCACTTTGGGAGGCTGAGGCAGGAGTATCACTGGAGGCCAAGAGTTTGAGACCAGCCTGGGCAACACAGCAAGACCCTGTCACTTAAATAAATAAATAAATAAATAAATAAAAGCTGGCCATGGGGACGTGTGCCTGTAGTTGCAGCTACTTGGGAGGCTACTAAGGTGGGAGTTTAAGGCTGTAGTGAGTCATGACTGAGCCACTGCACTCTAGCCTGAGCAAAGGAATGAGACTCTGAAAAATAATAAAAATAAAAAACAAAAAAGAAATTTAAAAATAATTTTTAAAAACCCTGAAATTAAAAACTCAATGGGTGGTTTTAATAGCAGATTATATACAGCAGAGGAGGAGCGATGGAGAGAGACAGACAGTGAGAAGGAGATAACCAGAATAAAGAACCGAAAGAGAAACATGTAAAACGCAGAGAAACAGTTAAGAGACATAGAAGATATAGTGAAATGGACTAACATGGGGGTCCTCAACCCCTGGACATGAACTAGTATTGGTCCATGGCCTGTCAAGAACCAGGCCACACGGCAGGAGGTGAGTGGCAGATGAGCGAGCATTACCGCCTGCAGTCTGCCTCCTGTCAGATGAGCTGAAGCATTAGATTCTCATAGAAGCGTGAACCCCATTGTGAACTGTGCATGCAAGGGATCTGGGTTGTGCACTCCTTATGAGAAGCTAATGCCTGATGATCTAGGTTGTGCACTCCTTATGAGAAGCTAATGCCTGATGATCTGAATTGTGCATTCCTTATGAGAAGCTAATGCCTGATGATCTGAATTGTGCACTCCTTATGAGAAGCTAATGCCTGATGATCTGAATTGTGCACTCCTTATGAGAAGCTAATGCCTGATGATCTAGATTGTGCACTCCTTATGAGAAGCTAATGCCTGATGATCTGAGGTGGAACAGTTTTATCTGGAAACCACCCCCCTAACCCCCCATGGAAAAATTTTCTTCCATAAAACCAGTCCCTGGTGCCAAAAAAGTTGGGAACTGCTGGTCTCATATCACTGTAGCCCTAGAAGGAAAGGTAAGAGAAAATGGGGCAGAAGAAATAACTGAAGTACTAATGGCTGATGATTTCCAAAACCAATGAAAGACATGAAGCCACAAATTCAAGAATCCCTAAAAACTCTAATTATAAATAAAAAGAAATCCATACTAGGGACAGTATAGAAAAATTGCTGAAAACCAAAGACAAACTCTAAAAACAGCCAGAGAAAAAGACTACTTTCAAAGGAACAAGAGACGGACAAGTGACTTCTCAACAGAAACTAAGTCATAGATAATGAAATAGCTTTAAAATGCTAAAAGAGTTCTCCAAGAAAACACCAAATGGCAAATGAGACCAGTGCAGTGGGAGGGCCTAGAGGCCCCAAAATGGGAAGCCACAGCAGTGGCATCCAGGGCTAAGGCTGGGGCCACGGAGCTGGTGGTGGCAAGGCCAAGGCGTAGCTCCCCATCATCAAACTGGGCAGCATAGTCAAGGACATGAAGATTAAGTCCCTGAAGCTCTATCTCCTCCCCCGCCCATCAAGGAGACCGAGGATCATCAACTTTTTCCTGGGGGCAACCCTCAAGGATGAGTTTAAGATTATGCCAGTAAAAATGCAGACTTGCACTGGCCAGTGGTCCAGATTCAAGGCACTTGTTGCCACTGGGGACTAAAATATCCATGTCGGTCTGGGTGTTAAATGCTCCAAGACGGTAGCTACTACCATCCAAGGAGTCATCATCTTTGCCAAGCTCTCCACTGTTATGGTGCAGAGAGGCATCTCAGGAGACAACACTGGCAAGCCCCACGGCATTCCTTGCAAGGTGACAGACCACTGCAGCTCTGTGCTGGCACACCTCATCTCTACACACAGACACAATGGTTTCATCTTGATCTCTGTGCCCAAAAAGCTGCTGATGATGGCTGGCATTAAGGACTGCCACACCTCAGTCAGGGGCTGCACTGCCACCCTGGGCAACTTCACCAAGGCCACTGTTAATGTCATCTCAAAGACCTACAGCTATCTGATCCCCAAGCTCTGGAAGGAGACCATATTCACCAAGTCTACCTATTAGGAAACTAGGAATTCACTGACCAGAGTCTCCACTGCAGAGAACCCAGGCTCCAGCTATGGCTATTATACAATGTAGGATTTTTATACAAGAAAAATAAAGTGAATTAACTTTTTAAAATGCTAAAAGAAATCAACAGCAAACCAAGAGTCCTATAACTAATAAAAAGACACTTCACAAATGGAAAAAAGTTCTAAAATTAGATGTGGTAATGGTTGTATAACTGAATATTCTAAAAACCACTAAACCGTAGGCTTTAAATGGGTAAACTTTACTGTGTGTGAATTATATCTCAATAAAACTTACAAAAAAGAAAACAATGAAGAATAAATAATGACATTTTTCGACAAACACTAAGAATTTGTTGCCAGACCTGCACTAAAGAATACTAAAGAGTATTCTTCAGGCAGAAAGAAAATAACTCCAAAGGGAAGACTGGAAGATGACAAAGGTGGTACAACAGTTATGGGGAAAAGATTATCTTTTTAATAAATGGTGCTGAAAAAAATGGTGTTAAGTAAAAATAAAATTTAACCCCTTTTTCACATTATGTCACACAAAAATGAATTTCAGGTGAACCATATATCTTAATGTAAAAGGGAAAACACATGTAAGCTTTCTAATATTTTACAGGAAACTATTTTCGGTGGCTCACGCCTGTAATCCCAGCAGTTTGGGAGGCCAAGGCGGGTTGATCACCTGAGGTCAGGAGTTCGAGGTCAACTCCTGACCTCGGGGCCAACCTCGAGGCCAACATGGTGAAACCCGTCTCTACTAAAAATACAAAAATCAGCCAGGTGTGGTGGTACGCACCTGTAATCCCAGCTACTCGGGAAGCTGAGACAGCAGAATCGCTTGAACCCAGGAGGCAGAGGTTGCAGTGAGCCGAGATCGCACCACTGCACTCCAGCCTGGGCAACAGAGCGAGACTCCGTCTCAAAACAAACAAACAAAAAACCCAGAAGAAATGTGGGCAAGACATCTGAACAGGCACTCCAGAAAAATATACCAAATAAAAATAAAAAGATGTTCAGCCTCATCAGTCAACAGGAAACTGCAGATTAAAACCACAATGGGGTATCATTTCATAATCAACAGAATGGTTAAAATTTAAGACTGACAATACCAAGTGTTGTCAAGGATGTGAAGCAACAAGAACTCTCACACATTTTTTGGTAAGAATGTCAACTCGTAGACCCACTTTGGCAACTTGGCGTTTACTGCTAATGCTAAAGATTTGCGTATCTTTTGACCTAAAAATTCTACTAGATATCTACCCAATCGAAATGAATGCACCAGGAGATACACAACAATATCCGTAACAGCATTATTAATAGCCGACAAAGCTAGACACAACTAAAATGTCTAGTAACAGTAGAATGCGTACACTGTGGTATATTCTTACAACAGAATACTATAGACCAATAAAAATGAACAAATAACGATTACAACGGAATGGATGGATCTCGAAAACATCTTGAAAAACACCAGACACAAAAGAATACTGTATTATTTCATTGACATAAATAATACAAAACAGGCAAAGGAAACTACAGTTACAAACTACAGTTTTTACGAGATACGTGTTTAGAAAGTAAAATTACAAATGTAAAAAAAAAGTGATTACCCCAAAAAAGTCACGACAGGGTCTGGAGAGGAAGGCAGGGTTTAGCGACTGGGAGAGGGCACCGGGCTTCTGGGAGAAGCGAGGTTTTATTTCTTGGCCTGATAATCAGCAGGCTCCCAAGCTGGGTGATACATCAATGAGCGGTACATTTGGGGGCCTTGCACTTTACTGGCGTGCAAGAAGAAAAAAAGGGGGGTTGAGAATTGGGAGACCGGCTCCAAGTCGAGGGGAAACTACACCTGTAAAAGCCCAAACGCGGCTCTGGGCGCTGGCAGGGGGAGGCTTCGGCAAGGCCTGGGGGCTTCAGGCCAGCTTCCTCCGGGCTGGAAGGCACCGCACGGGGGCTTCCGCCAACTTCGGTCCTCGCGCGGTCGGGACACGGCCACACCTGCCCGCGAGGGTCTGCCTTCCAGGCCGCCGCAGGCCTCCCGGAGCCTAAGAGGACCCCACAAGCAGCCAAAGCCAGCGCCGCCTGCCCCTTGCAGAACACTGCCCCCCACAAGCCCCGCGGACCCTCCCGGCTCTCCAGACGCCCCCACGACTCTCGCGAAGCCATTCCCGCGCTCTGAATGCCCTCGAATCTCTGCAGAGCCCCCGCGGTCCTCTGGACGCCCCCGCGCCCCTGGAGCCCCCCTCCCGCCCTCGGGGGCACCGCGGGCCCCCAGCCCAGCCCCTCCGACGCTGGCCGCTGCCGCCTCCCACGAGGCGCCGGCCCCGACTCACCTCATTGTCGCTGCCGGGGACGGGCGCGCCGGGCCAGGGGCGACCCGGCGGCAGCGGCGGCGGCGGCGGCGGGGCACGGGGCGCGGGCGCTAGCGGGGGAGCCGGCCCCGGGCGCGGCGGCTCCGCGTCTGACTGGGCTGCTGGAAGCAGCGGGGGCTCATCTTCTCCGGGTGGGCGTCGGGGCCGCTAGCTGCGGGGAAGGGCCGCGGCGGCGGCGACTGACAGCTGGGCCCCGGCCCCTGCCATCTTGGCGGGCGCGTGCCCGGGCCGGCGTGTGCGCGGGCGCGTGCCTGGGGGCCGCCGCCGGGGGATGGGGAGGGGGAGGGGGCGAGTCGGCTGGGGTCCCGGCGGCGGGAACGCGTGCGCGTCCGCCTGAGACTCGGGGCGGCGGCACCTGGCGAGCGCGCGGGCGGCTCCGAGTCCTCGAGGGAGAGGCCGGCGGGCGTGCGGGCTAGTCTCAGCCCAGCAGCCGAGAGCTAGGGTACGCGCGTTGCTGTTCGCCCCACCGCCCGCCGAGGGGGACTGCGCGCGCGTGCGCCCCTCCGCCCGCGGCCGCTGAGGTGAATGAGCGCGCGCGGCGGTCAAAGCCCGACACAAAAGGCGCGGGGCCCCACCGTCCGCGCCTCCGGGAGCGCCGAGCTTGATGCTGCGAGGGGCGGGGCGGACGAGAGTGGCTGGGCTGAGGGGCGGGACTTTGAGGGAAACGCAAGGGGCGTGGCCGGGGTTGGGGCGGGGCGCCGGGCGGGCACGTGGCGTGGTGCGCTCCCTCCCGGCGCGGACGCTCCTCCAGTCCCCGCCTGACCCCAGAGCTCACAGAGGCCACTGGGGGAGCCAGGGTCCGTGCTCGATGGCCCCATGATTCCCATCACCCGGCCTTGCTGAGCACTCTGCCCGCTCGGACTCGGGGCATCCCTGATCCCAGGGCCGTCGAGGTCACCGACGACTGATTCCCTCTCTTAGTACATAAGGAGCCGTGGCGGGTCCGGAGAGTTGCAGCTTCGGGGCGATATCAGTATTCGAAGTATCTCCCCCAGCTCAACAAGAGCCCACACAGTGCCCCAGAACCACAGCCTGTGAAAAATCACATTTACCATACACAGCGTCAAGTAGTTCGTCCAGGTTGTCTCTGGTTTTTAAATCCCCATCTTTCCTAAAGGTTAGTGAATCTCACTGGTGGCTGGAAACCCCAGATCCTCCAGGGTCTCACTCCCCGTGTGTAAGAAGACACAGTTCCGGCCCGGCGTGGTGCCTCACGCCTGTCATCCCAGCACTTTGGGAGGCTGAGGCGGGTGGATCACCTGAGGTCAGAAGTTCGAGACCAGCCTGACCAACATGGTGAAACCCTGTCTTTACTAAATACAAAAAATTAGCCTGGCATGGTGGCACGCACTTTTAATCCCTGCTACTTGGGAGGCTGCAGAAGGAGAATCGCTTGAACCCAGGAGGCAGGGGTTGCAGTGAGCCGAGATCTTGCACTCCAGCCTGGGAGACAGAGTGAGACTCTGTCTCAAAAAAAAAAAAAAGAAGACAAAGTTCCTCATGCGTTACCAGTATGGGTACTATTGCCTCCCTTCCCCGTGTGTCACAGAACGTTAATAGCTACCTTTTGAAAAATGGTCTGAACAAGAGCATTTAAGGTGTTTGTCAGCGTCTGGCAGTTAGGAGGGCAATGAAGGGTCGCTGTTTTCCTCCTGTCCAGGATTGAGGAGAGGCTGTGTGTGTTAAGCAGTTTTGTCTAAGATATAGTAAATGGTGGAGCCAAGTCTCAAGCAGCATTTTTCTGACACGGAATCCCAGTGCCCATGCGTTCTAGTTTGCTGGGGTTGAACATCAGTGTCGTGGGTTGCAGTTTGGGTCTCTATGTGCTTATCTCTCTCCCTGTCTCTTTGTACCTCCCTCACCGTGTACAGCTGTTCAGAGTTCCCTAGCGATTGGTTGTGGCATCTCCACTTTCCTTCCTGTATTTAAGCCCAGAGTTGTCAAACCTGAAAGGGTACCATGATCTCCTACAGCCCTGGTAGCAGCCCCTGAGGGTGGTACCTTCTCATAACCTCATTTGTCCCTCTCTTCACAAGTTCAAGAGTGGTCTCTTTGCTACAGGAGAGGCTTGTTGCATCCTAAAATTTACTAAAATGGACAAGCCTCAGGTCACCTGGAGACATTCCAGCTGTGCTATGGAAAGGCAAGTTTAACCCCTGGTCACTGCCTATCAGAGTCCTGTGCTGAGACCTTGGGATACAGGCCTGCTTGTTTGCAGCCTGGTTTATTGATGCTCTTTCAGCATGTGGCCCACTCTGATCTCCAGATCAGGTATTTTCCCTGCTGCCCTGAAGTCTGACAAGTTGTTACCATCTTGCTCCTGGAGAGGTTGTTTCTTGCAGCTGATGTTTGTTCATCAGAGGGCTTCATGAGCTGCAGGAAGAGCTGAGAGAGGACAGATTGGGACCACTCACATCCTATCCTGTGCCCTGCTTTCACCTGAGTGGGCATTGGTCTTTGTCTGACAGACCCTGGGATGCCTGGGGAGTCAGAGGCTCCTTGTGTTAATCCTCCAGCTCACACCTCTCTGACCGCCATTCCTCCTCTGGCAGGTGGGAATCCTAAAGCCCATCTGGCAGGTGCTGCTGAGGCTCAGATGAGATGCCGATCTCCACACAAAGTAGATCCCGAGAAAGGCCTTTTCTGCCCTTCTTCATTACCTTCCCCCTCGTCTCCCCTCCCCTCTTCCTTAATGAAACATAATTTGAAACCACAGTCTATTTGGCACATTTTGCATTTTCTGAACAAAGGCTTTATTCCTTAAAAGTACATGAATTCATGTTTTCCATTCTTCTGATAAAAAGAAAATTAACATTTGGACATGTGGCTCCCCCAAATGACTTATTTCTGGAGGTCACCAGTCCTAGGATTTGGAAAGATTCCTTGCCAGAGTCAGTGACTTCATGACATCTGATGTGTGTGGGTGCAGGACACTCAGCCAGGCTGACAATCCATGCCTCCGAGCACTCCTGGGTTGGAATTCCCACTTGTGAGGGAGGCAGGAAAGACGATTTTGGCTGTTTGTTGGGTTCAGGATAGTCACAGAGTCACGGATAACAGAGCTAGAAAGTCTTCAAAGGGCATCTCATCCATCCTACTTGTCCAGAGGGTGATGAAACTGAGGCCCCAGGAGGTCACACAGGTGACCGGAATAAGAGCCAGATGAGCATGTATTTCTGCAGACTCCAAGGCCCTGGACTGCCTGCCCAGTTCATGAAGTTTTTCCAACCCTGGGGTCACTGCTGAGGAGCCAGCCCCATGAACCATCTTCTCCATTGCTTAGTGTTTGCCAAAACGAAACTCACCACAAATAATGGAAAGAAACACAGTTGCTTTCGATGATTCACCAATGAGACCATGTCTGGTTTATATTAACCAGCATAAGTGAGTTACAAATGCATGCCAGAATCCAAAGTAAAGCACGCTTAGACAACCACAGATGTCTCAGGGGTTTGGGGGACCACCTGTGACCCTGTACCCCTTTTTCATTCACACCATTAATTTCATTGCCCAACTCATTTATTACCAGCAGTTGTTTTCCTTAAACACAGCACGGCTAGTTTTCCTTCATTCATCCATTTGTTTAATGTGCCTTGAGCTCCTCAGCACGTGTCTGCCTCCTCTCCTGCCCTGCCTGCTGCCTCAGCCTGCCTGGCAAATCATCTTCAATCCCGCTGTGTGTCAGGTCTCCCCTGGACCTCTCAGCATCACCCTCCCCCACCACAGGCTGCAGGCTCCTTCTCTACACCGTTTCGGGGTCACACTCCTGCCCTCCTGCATCGGGATTGTCTTCTTACTTGCAGGCTCCCCAACTAGGCTGTGAACTTCATGAGACCAGCAAGCGAGTCTCATTCCTCTTTGTACTGCAGCCTCTCCAGCCCTGTGGGCTTGTGACAGTGCAGAATTGAGGGAATCCTGCGTGAGCGCCGCCATTCCAACCCAAGCAGTGCCCTGGGAGGGTCAGAGACCACTAGCCTATGTGCGCGGGCATTTTTGGAAACCACAGCTCCTGCTTGTGTTCTATCTGGCAGGAAATGGAAATTACTTCTGGTCCATTTTGGCTTCCACACCTTGAAGATGGTCTGTGGGTCAAAGCTGGAGCTTTTTTTTTTTTTTTTCGCTTCTAGCAATTCTTGTGCCTCAGCCTCCCGCCACCATCCCCACTCAGCTTAATTTTTTTATTTTTAGCAGAGATAGGGGTTCGCCATGTTGGCCAGGCTGGTCTTGAACGCCTGACCTCAGGTGATCCGCCCACCTTGGCCTCCCACAGTGCCGAGATTGCAGGTGTGTGCCACCGTGCCCGGCCTGGAGCTTATTTTAATTTCACCTCTCTCGGGCTCCTCCACTCAAAAGTGATTTCCCTAAGATCATGTTTTACTAGCTTTGAAGGCAGGAGGGGTGACTCTGGGATGAGGGCCCTATGGTCATATCGGGGAGCACTCCAGCCTTCTGCTGGGGTGACTTAGAGATCTGGACCCATCAATAAGAAGCGTGGCCAGACAGGGCTGGGGGAAAATCTTTGCTACCTGTCTTGTGGAGGGCAACTTCTTAGTGCCACTGTTTGCAAGGAGAAAGGAGGACCTAGTGTTACCGGTGGAGGGTGTCCAGGTTCTTGGCATCTTGAACAAAGAATTGGACAAAACACACAAACAAAGCAAGGAAAGAATGAAGCAACAAAAGCAGAGATTTATTGACAACAAAAGTATACTCCCCAGGGCGGGAGCGGGTGAGCATGGGGGTTCGAGAGCCCCATTACAGAATTTTCTGGTTTTCCTCTCGCAAGGCCAGAGTCCCTCCGCTAGAGCGCGTCCCGCCTGGCAGTTGGAATCCCGGGTTCCACACAGGAAGGGGAGGGGCCGGGCTCCCCCCTGCTGCAACCCTTGTGAACTTCCTGAGGCTCCAGCTCAGTGCACAGGCTGGCTGGAGTTTCTCCAGGGACCCGCTCCCACCACCTGGCTGTGTCATAGGACTGGGCGGGAGCAGGCCTGCTGTTCTGGAGCCAAGTCTGAGTGTTCCCACTTTATAGGAACTTAATGTCTCCACTTAATTGAGTTAAGAAAACTAAGCCAAGTACATGCCTGGGACAACCAGCCAGCCATCCTAGAGAGGCCTAAGGGTCCCCCTGGAGCCCGTGCCCCTTCCCAGGAACCCTGAGGCCACTGGGAAGGGAAGCCCCACCCAGCTCACACCTAGGAAAGCCAAAATCTCTCCTCACTCCCAGCTAGTCATCAGGTCCCAGCTTGGGGGCCCGTTCACCATCAGCTTTGGGGAAGAAACTTCCCAGTCACTTCTCCTGCCTGCTGTCTCGCAATTACCGTGGGGACTCTGGCAGCCAGGCCTTTGTGGGAGCCGCCGGCACTTCATTCGCAAGGAGGCCGGGAGGCCCGGGCCTCTGAATGCGAGCAGACATTTCAGGGGTCGGGGTGTTGGGAAGTTTAAAGGCTGCAGCCTCCCCACCCAGGGAGGCATGGTCTTCCCGCCAGGCTGAGCAGTCAGAATGTGGCATGTCTAAAGGAGGGAATCGTAGAGAAGTTATGAGGAGAGTCAAGAAGATCTTGCATAAGAGCAATTGGAAAACAAAAAAAATCTTGAGAATAGAAAATACATTATTTCAAAATTAAGAAATTAATTAGAGGCAATGAAAAACAGAAAAGACACTCCTGCAGAACAAGGGTCAGTACACTTTCTGCAAAGGACCAGCTGGTAAATAGTTTTGGCTTTTTCAAAGCCATTTGGCTGTCACAACTGTGGCAGGCCAGTTCTCCCTGACAATCACACAGACGGGCCTGCATGACAGTCGACAGACAGGCCTGCACAGCACCCCAGTTACACAAATTTCCACAGCGCTGCCTTAACACTGAGCAAATAGTTAAACCTAGGGAAATCGGTGCCCAGACATCAAAGCTACAAATAAAGCATATGGTCAGTAGAAGCCTTGCATGGGCTTCTCCCTAACCTGGAGCAAGTCAAAATAATAGAGTCTAACATTCCTAGTGCCAGGACCTGCCTCGGGTCAACAAAATCTGAGACGAGTCAAGGTAACAGAGGCAGCTGTTTGAATAGACTCATTGGAGAGTCTAAGGCAGCTCTCCGGACCAAGCTGTAAAGGAGATAAGATAGAAATAATCACTCTGGTACCACAGGAGACAGGCCTTGAAGGTACTGGGGCCCGCACAGCTTAATCAGACTTAGCTTTTTTTTTTTTTTTAAATGTTCCAAATGTGATGGGTTTATTTTATTTTACTCTGATGCAAAATCAAAGATTCCACAATAGCACAGATACCAATATATTACAGAGTCATGAAAAAAATGGTGTGAATATGCAGGACACAAGGTACAAACTGGAGGTTCAGATCATCTCCTCTAACATGACACTACACTGTTGCCGAGGAACACATTTAATAACACTGCCAAACTGAACCAAAATGTGGCACAAACATGACGGCTTCCAGGCATGCTTTCCAGCGCCTCCTCTCAGGAGGGACTCGCAACCCCTAGACTTCGGTGTGGGGAGGATTACAATTTTTTGGAAGAATAAAAAGTTCACACTTTTGAAATTTCACAGAAGAATTGTAAGGCCAAAACATGGTGGGTTCATTTCTCTTCACTTCCAGGGACAAATCTGATGCTTTCCTCAAATCACATTAAGCTTCAAATCCCAAGCCAACCTTGTGACCTCCTGCATTGTAGTTCTTTCCATTGATTAAAGCTGATAAAGGGTCAGCTTGACTCCAGGTCGAAGGGTCTGAGTATAACCCAGTCCAATCAGGCTGGCATTATTTACTTTAGCAGAGAGAGAAGTTCTACAATCCAGCTTGTACTTAGCAGCAATGCCAGAACGGGTGTTGTTACTCCCAGCCGTCCAAGCAAGGTTTATTGACATTTCAATCTCATTAACCTTCTGGTAGATAGAAACTCCAAATTCAGTGCCATCGTTCACATGTGTGTGCAGCTGGAAGTCTGCAGCCTCGTAACCCAGGGTGAAATTATTCTGTGACAATTTGGATTTGGCTGTGTCAAAACTCATCTGATAGCCGACAAGCCACCCTTCAAAGACCAACACAACCCAGCCATAGATGGTTGGTCCAGAAAAATCTATATCAACATTACTGCCAACACGAAAACAATCCCATTTATAGGAGGCCTCCAATTCCCCACTCTGCTTTTCTGTGTTCGGTACCAATATGGTATCAAGACTCAGTTTCAACTCTTCAGCCAACTTACTCTCCAAAGAGATTTCTGTCCCAAGAGTATTGTCTGTGTTCCGTTTTTGAGTGAAGGGAAGTCCATAGGTACAGACCTTACATTCGGGTTCTAGGTTGCCTGATGCTTTCCCTGTATCAGTGTAAGCATGACCAGAAGTAGAAAATTCCACTGCACTACAAGACTTCGTTTTCAGGTCTATCTTCACCATGCCAAAGCCATATCCTTTATTGAAGACATCCTCAGCAGCCTTTCCCAGGTCACAGTAAGTTGGTGTGTTACACATATCTTAGAAAAATCTTTCTCAGGTTCTTATGAAATCAAAGACCTCCACCCCCAAGGGCCTGTCTCCCACAAGTATTTTTTTGCCTCTGACCGTCTAGTTGAAACAAAATTAGTTACCAATAGACTTAGGCGAATGTCGTGCAGCACGTAGGCACATAACTCCAAACTATATAAGCGATTCTAACACTTTGAGTTGGTCTGGTGGAATTATCTCCAGCCTTCTCCCTGTATCCAGTTACAGCAATAAATTCCCTTTTTTTTTTTTTGAGATGGAGTCTCGCTCTGTCGCCCAGGCTGGAGTGCAGTGGTGCAATTTCTGCTCGCTGCAAGCTCCGCCTCCAGGGTTCACGCCGTTCTCCTGCCTCAGCCTCCCAAGTAGCTGGGACTACAGGCGCCCGCCACCATGCCGGGCTAATTTTTTTTTTTTTTTTGTATTTTTAGTAGAGACGGGGTTTCACAGTGTTAGCCAGGATGGTCTTGATCTCCTGACCTGGTGATCCGCCCGCCTCAGCCTCCCAAAGTGCTGGGATTACAGGCATGAGCAACCGCGCCCAGCCAATTCCCTTCTTCACTAGTTTGTCTGCTTCTCATTATTGGGCCTCAAGAAAAGGCAGCCGGACCTGGCTTGGTTCTGGGAACACAACTACTTCCCTTGGCCTTTGACTTGAAGACAGCCATAGACCATATGTGAGTGGACGTCACTGTGTTCCAAGAGAACTTTAGTTACAAAAACAGGTAAAACCATTTCTATTTTCAGATGACATTATCTTATCTATAGAAATTCCTAAGGAACCCACTCAAAAACTATCAGAACTAATAAACAAGTTCTGCAAGGTCCAAGCATACAAGATAGACATATAAACATCAATTGTATTTCGATAGACTTGCTATGAAGAGTCTGAAAATGAAGTTAAGAAAACAATTTTATTTACGTGACATCAAAAGAATAAAATACTCATGAATGAATTTAACAAAAAACTTCAGACTTGAATCCTGAAAACTATGAAACGACTCTGAAAGAAATTAAAGAAAACCTATA
Organism: Pongo abelii; assembly: GCF_028885655.2. Classification (NCBI taxonomy): domain Eukaryota; kingdom Metazoa; phylum Chordata; class Mammalia; order Primates; family Hominidae; genus Pongo; species Pongo abelii. The sequence goes on along the minus strand of NC_072000.2, from coordinate 104,389,037 downwards.
AATGGAAAGATATTCACTTACGGGTTGAAAGAGCTAATATTATTAAAATGGCAAGAGACCCCAAATTGACCTACGGATTTGATGCAATCCCTGTCAAAATCCCAGCTGCTTCCCCTTTTATTTTGTGCAGAAATTAGAAAGCTGATCCTAAAATTCATCTGGAAATGCAAGGGACCATAGCATAGCCAGAATAGTCTTGAAAAAGAATAAGGACAGGTATATACATTGATGGAATAAAATAGAGAGTCCAGGCAGGGAGTGGTGGCTCACACCTGTAATCCCAGCACTTTGGGAGGCTGAGGCAGGTGGATCACCTGAGGTCAGGAGTTCGAGACCAGCCTGGCCAACATGGTGAAACCCGCATCTCTACCAAAAATACAAAAAATTAGCCGGGTGTGGTGGTGCACGCTCGTAGTCCCAGCTATTTGGGAGACTGAGGCGGGAGAATCACTTGAACCCAGGAGGTGGAGGTTGCAGTGAGTCGAGATCACACCACTGCACTCTAGCCTGGGCCACAGAGCAAGACTCCATCTCAAAGAAAAAAAAAAAGAATAGAAAGTTGAGAAATAAACCCTTAACTTTACAGTCAAGTGATTATCAACAGGGGCGCCAAGTTAAAGAACAGGCTTTAATAAATGGTTTTGAAACAACTAGATACCCACATGCAAAAGACTCAAGTTGAAACCTTATTTACATCATTCATAAACATTATCTCAAAATGGATCATAGACCTTCATATAAGAGCTAAAACTATAAAACTCTTAGAAGAAAACATGCATGCAATCTTCATAACCTTGAGTTAGGCAGAGGCTTTTTAGATATGACACCAAAAGCAGAAGTGACCAAAGAAAAAATAAATAAATTGGACCGCATTAGTATGAAACACTTTTGCTGCAAATGATACCATCTAGAAAGTGAAAAGACAACCCACAGAATGAGAGAAAACATTTGCAAATATCATATATCTGATAAGACCTGGTTTTGTCTGTTTACTATTGCTATAAAGGAATACCTAAGGCTGGATAATTTATAAAGAAAAGAGGTTTATGTGGCTCACGACTCTGCTGGCTGGAAGACTGGGCACCCGGTGAGAGCCTCAGGCTGCTTGCATTCGTGGTGGAAGGTGAAAGGAGCCCACGGGTGCAAAGGTCACAGGGCGAGGGAGGAAGCAAGAGAGAGAGGGGAGGGGCCGGGCTCCTTTTGACAACGGGCTCTCTCTGGAACTGACAGAGCAGGAACCAACTCAGTCCTCCTCCCTTAGGGAGGGCATTAATGTATTCATGGGGATTCCCCAACCCATGACCCAAATACCTCGCACTGAGCCCACCTCCAACGCTAGGAGTCAAATTTCAACATGAAGTTTGGGGAAACAAACATTCAAAGTATAGCAAAGAGGTTTGTATCCAGAATATATAATGCACTCTTAGAACTCAAAAATAAAAGACAAAGAGTCCAATTAAAAAGTCAGCAAAGGCCGGGCGCGGTGGCTCACAACTGTACTCCCAGCACTTTGGGAGGCCGAGGCCGGTGGATCACTTGAGGTCAGGAGTTCAAGACCAGTCTGGCCAACATGGTGAAACTCCGTTTCTACTAAAAATACAAAAATTAACCAGGCGTGGTGGTATGAGCTTGTAGTCCCAGCTGCTCGGGAAGCTGAGGTGGGAGAATCACTTGAACCTGGGAGGTGGAGGTTGCAGTGAGCTGATATTGCACCACTGCACTCCAGCCTGGGTGACAGAACGAGACTCTGTCTCAGAAAAAAAAAAAAAAAAAGTCAGCAAAGGGTCTAAATAGACATTTCTCCATAGAAGATATAATATGAATGGCCAACAAGTACCTTAAAAGAAGCTGAACATCATCAGATATTAGGAAAGTACAAATCAAAACTAAATTGGGATACAACTTCACATGCACTAGAATGGCTATAATTTTTTTTTTTTTTTAAAGAAAATAACAAGTAAGGTTATAGAGAAATTGGAACCCCTCATACATTCTGGTAAAATTGTAAGGTGGTTCAGCCACGTAGTAAAACAGATTGGCAGTTCTTCAAAAGGTTCAACATAGGGGCCGGGCGTGGTGGCTCAAGCCTGTAATCCCAGCACTTTGGGAGGCCAAGGCGGGTGGATCACAAGGTCAGGAGATCAAGATCATCCTGGCTAACACGGTGAAACCCCGTCTCTGCTAAAAATACAAAAAATTATCTGGGCGTGGTGGTGTGTGCCTGTAGTCCCAGCTACTCGGGAGGCTGAGGCAGGAGAATGGCATGGACCTGGGAGGTGGAGCTTGCAGTGAGCTGAGGTTGTGCCGCTGCACTCCAGCCTGGGCGACAGAGCGAGACTCCTTCTCAAAAAAAAAAAAAAAAAAGTTCAACATAAAGTTACAGTATGACTTAGCAAATCCACACAAAAGCATGTACACAAATATTCACAGAAGCATTTTTCATAGTATTAAAAAAGTGGAAACAAATCAGATGTCCCTCAACAGATGAATGGATAAACAAAACTGGTATATTCATACGCTGGAATATTATTTGGCAGTAAAAAGGAAGAAAGAACCGATACAGGCTACAATATTAATGAACCTTGGAAACGCTGTTAAGTGAAAGAAGACAGTCACAAAAGACCATATATTGTCTCACCTATTTATATAAAATGTCAAGAATAGGCAAATCAAATCCATCGAGATGGAAAGTGATTTGCGATTGCTTGGGTCTGGGTTGGGAGCTGGAGGGGGGAATAGGGAATTGCCTCTTATGGACTGAATTTTCTTCCCCCAAATTCATATGTTGAAGCTTCTTTGAGGTATCCCATAGTACCTCAAAATATATTTCTAGGGAGATTCAGGAGGAGTTTTTAAAAAGAGATACTTAAAATGAGGCCGATTAGGGTGCCGTAATCCAAATCTGATGGTTGTCCTTACAAGAAGAGAAGATTCAGACACACAGAGAAACAGCAAGACAGAGGAAAGGACCCCGTAAGGATGCCATGAGACAGCCATCTGAAAGGTGGGGAGAGAGGCTTCAGAAGAAGCCAACTGTCTGGGCACAGTGGCTCACGCCCGTAATCGCAGCACTTTGGGAGGCTGAAGTGGGTGGATCGTTTGAGCTCAGGAGTTCGAGACCAGCCTGGAACATGGCAAAACTGCATCTCCACAAAAAATACAAAAATTAGCTGGGTGTGGTAGCACACGCCTATGGTCCCAGCTACCAGGGAGGCTTAGATGGGAGGATTGATTGAGCCCAGGAGGCAGAGGTGGCAGTGAGCCGAGCCGAGATTGCACCACTGCACTCCAGCCTGGGCGACACAGTGAGATCCTGTCTCAAAAAAAGAGATCAACCCTGCTGACACCTTGATCTTGGACATCTAGCCTCCAGAACTGTGAGCAAATCGATTTCTGTTGTTTAACCACAGTCTGCGGCATTTTGTTATGGCAGCCTGAGCAAATGAATACACTGCCAAGGGGGTGTGGGTGGCGAAAATGTTCTAAAATTAGATAGTGGCGATGGTTGCACAACTCTGTGAATGTACTAAAACCATTGAATGGCATACCTTAAGTGGGTGAATTTTATGGCCTGTAAATTATATCTCAATAAAGCTATTAAAAAAAAAAAACAGCCCAGGAGGTATCAAAGAGGATTAGTTTAGAAAGACACACACCTGAACCATTTCTGGTAGAAATGCCCTCATTTTGCCCTCCCACATGAATGATATCTTAGCCAGGAGGAGATTTTAGGCTAGCAGTCCCCTTTTCTCAGATCTAGAAACTTCTAGTTTCGAATGCAGATAAGAAATCTGGTAGTCAGCTGGGCACAGTGGCTCATGCCTATCATCCCAACACTTTGGGAGGCTGAGGCAGGGGAATCACTTGAGCCCAGGAATTTGAGAGCAGCCTGGGCAACATGGCTAAATGCTGTCTCTACAAAAAATACAAAAATTAGCTGGGCATGATGGCAGGTGCCTGTAGTCCCAGCTACTTGGGAGACTAAGGTGGGAGGATTGCTTGAGTCCAGGAGGTCAAAGCTGCAGTGAGCCAAGATCGAGCCACTGCACTCCAGCCTGGGCAACAGAGCGAAACCCCGTCTTAAAAAAAAGAAAAAGAAGAAAGAAAGAAAGAAAAGAAAGAAAGAAAGGAAGGAAGGAAGGAAGGAGAAAGAGAGAGAGAGAAAGAAAGAAAGGAAAAGAAAAGAGAGAGAGAGAGAAGGAAGGAAGAAAGGAAAGAAAGAAAGAAAAAGAAAGAAAGAAAAGAAAGAAAGGTCAGGTGCAGTGGCCCATGCCTGTAATCCCAGCACTTTGGGAGGCCAAGGAGGGCGGATCACAAGGTCAGGAGATCGAGACAATCCTGACTAACACGGTGAAACCCCGTTCTACTAAAAATACAAAAAATTAGCCGGGCATGGTGGCGGGCGGCTGTAGTCTCAGCTACTCAGGAGGCTGAGGCAGGAGAATGGCATGAACCCAGGAGGTGGAGTTTGCAGTGAGCCGAGATTGCGCCACTGCACTCCAGCCTGGGTGGCAGAGCAAGACTCTGTCAAGAAAGAAAGGAAGAAAGAGAAAGAAAGAAACCTGGTAACCAGTTGGAGTCCCTTTTTCACATATCATATCAGTTTCCTATTGCTAACATAAGTTACCAACAGCAGAGTGACTTCAAACAACACACATTTTTATTATCTTACGGTTCCAGAGCTCAAAAGTCTCTCTGGGCTAAAGCCAAGGTGCCAGTAGGGCTGCATTCTTCTGGAGGCTCTGGGTGAGTTTCTTTGCCTCTTCCACCTTCTCTCAGAGGCTGCCCATATTCTTGGGCTCGTGGCCCCTTAGAATGGGGCCCTCTTCAAAGCCAGCCACGGGGGTTAAGTCTCTCTCACATGGCATCGCTGACCTTTTTTCGGCAGTGTGCCTCCCTCTGACCTCCTGTGCCTCTGTCTTCCACTGTTAGGGACCCTTGTGATGACATTGGCCCCAGTGGCTGCGGGTGTAATGATCCATGATAATCTCCCTATTTTAAGGTCATCCGATTAGCAGCCTTCAGTCTACCTGAAACCTTAATTCCCCTTTGCCATGTAACCTACATATTCACAGACATTAGGTTTGGGCATATTGGGGTGGATGTAAGGGGAACATTCTGTACGTAAGTAATCTGATATTGACTTCCAGGCAGAACAAACAGATTACTTATGTACAGAATGTTATCCTTAGAGTTCAGAAATTTCACTAGAGTGCAAAACAAAAACAAAAACAAAAACAAAACCCTAGATAACCATAAAAACATAATAAAACATTAGAAGTATAAAAATACTCTTCTATTATAGATAAGTTTTAGCTTAAAGAAGAAATCGGCCAGGCGTGGTGGCTTACACCTATAATCCCAGCACTTTGGGAGGCTGAGGCAGGATGATCACTTGAGCCCAGGAGTTTGAGACCAGCCTGGGCAACATGGCAAAACCCTGTCTCTACAAAAAATACAAAAATTAACTGGGTGTGGTGGTGCGCACCTGCAGTCTCAGCTACTCGGGAGGCTGAGGTGGGAGGATTCCCTGAGCCTTGGGAGGTCGAGGCTGCAGTGAGCTGTGATCACGCCACTGCACTCCAGCCTGGATGACAGAATGAGACCTGGTCTCAATTAAAAAAAAAAAAAAAAATGTTAAAACTACAAATTAAAAATAAATTAATGAAAAGGAGAAAACTTCAGAGCAACACTTATGGGATACAGTGATACCTTAAACACTTTTATTATTATACAACAAAGAATATATATAAATGGACCAGGCATGGTGGCTCACGCCTGTAATCTCAGCGCTTAGGGAGGCCAAGGCAGGTGGATCACTTGACGTCAGGAATTCAAGACCAGCCTGGCCAAGATGGCAAAACCCCATCTCTACTAAAAATACAAAAATTAGCTGGGAGTGGTGGCACATGCCTGTAATCCCAGCTACTCAGGAGGCTGAGGCAGGCGAATCGCTAGAGCCCAGGAGGCAGAGGTTGTAGTGAGCTGAGATTGCACCATTGCACTCCAGCCTAGGCGATGGGAGTGAAACCCTGTCTCAAAAAAAAAAAAAAAAAAAAAAAAAAAACAAGGCCAGACGTGGTGGCTCACATCTGGAATCTGGAATCTTAGCACTTTGGGAGGCAGAGGAGGGCAGATCACCTGAGGTCAGGAGTTCGAGACCAGCCTGGCCAACATGGTGAAACCCTCTCTCTACTAAAAATACAAAAATTAGCCAGGCGTGGTGGCAGGTGTCTATAATCCCAGCTGCTTGGGAGGCTGAGGCAGGAGAATCGCTTGAACTCAGGAGGTGGAGTTTGCAGTGAGCTGAGATCATGCCACTGTACTCCAGCCTGGGTGACAGAGCAAGACTCCATCTCAAAATAAAAATAAAAAAGCAAAACAAATAATACATATATAAGTGAATTAAATATTCAACTTAAAACACAACAAAATAGGCCGGGTGCAGTGGCTCATGCCTATAATCCCAGCACTTTGGGAGGCTGAGGTGGGCGGATCATTTGAGGTCAAGAGTTCAAAACCAGCCTGGCCAACATGGTGACACCCCATCTCTACTAAAAATACAAAAATTAGCTGGGTGTGGTGGTGGGCACCTGTAATCCCAGCTATTCGGGAGGCTGAGGCAGGAGAACCGCTGGAGCATGGGAGGTGGAGGTTGCAGTGAGCCGAGATCCTGCCTCTGCACTCCAGCCTGGGAGACAGAACGACACTCCATCTCAAAAAGCAAACACACAAAACAAAACAAAAAAACCCAACAAAATAAATAAAAACAAATTATGAGGAGGAAATGAATAAAGATAAAAGCTGAAAATAGTGAATTAGATAACTGAAATACTGAAAAATAAAATTAAAATATGCTTCTTCAAAAAAAAATTGAAAACTCACAATGTGCAAGAAATAAGAGAAAAAAAAAGCACAGAACAGAAGGAATGAGAAATGAGACGACTCACAGGGGCAAATGAGAGGAAGTTAATTTCCAGGGGATGTTATTGCAGTTGCATTTCAATAAATGTCCACCCATTCTACATGCAATGGGTGATTTTCTTAAAAATCAAGTAAGTAGAAATGTTGGTAATAGGGGAACTTAAGTTGGACAGAATTTTAAAACCAAACTAGTACCTGGGGGCACCTGGGTGGTTAACCACTGGGGGAAACTAGCCACCTCGGGCCGTCCTTGAAGAGATGTGCATTGTAACTGTGAATAAGCGAGCAGGCTCCTGTCAAGACAATAGTTGAGAACCATCCCGAGACTGAGCCAGGAGCCCAGCAGGTAGACCCGGCTCTGCCACCCTTCACTGTGGGGATTTGGGCAGGTCCTTCCTCTCCCTGAACCTCTGTTTCCTCCAGAGGCAGCTCCACAATGGCAGACTCTGGAGCCCCGTGGGGCAGGTGGAGGTGGCCGGGGCAGGGGGTGTTAGGGAGGAGGAAGGAACAAGATAGGCTGAGAGTGCTTCTGAGTCACCACCACCTCTGACTGCTTCTGCCAGAGCAGGCCCATTCTTAACCTTATTACAGAGTGGATTTTCTCGTATGATTTCATCTGAAAAAAGGTTTTGCTGCTGGTATTAGTCAGGGTTCTTCAGAGAAACAGAGCCAATAGGATGTATAGTGTATAGACAAATAGAAAGAGATTTATTATGGGGGATTGGCTTATGCAGTTATGGAGGCCGAGATGTCCCATGATCAGCCATCTGCAAACTGGTGGCCCAGGAAAGCGGGTGGTGTGGTTCCAGTTGACACTTGAAGGCCTAAGAACAAGGGGAGCTGGTGGTGGGAATCCCAGTTCAGGTCCTGAGAACCAGGAGCTTCAATGTTCTGGGGCAGGAGAAGATTGATGTCCTAGCAGATGTCAAACAGAGAGAGAAAGTTCACCCTTCCTTTACCTTTTTGTTCTGTTCAGGCTCTCAACAAGTTGGATGATGTCCCCCCTGCCCCCCCACCCCACCCCTGCATTGGTGAGATCAAGCTTCCTTAGTCTACTGATTCTCTTCTGGAAACACTCTCGCAAACACCACCAGAAAGAAGGTTTGACCAGCTCTCTGGGCATCCCTTAGCCCAGTCAAGTTGACACATGAAATTAACCATCACACTGTTGAAACAAAGTGTGAAAACCAGGTGATCCCCCAACTTCCGAGCTACTTCCACCTCCAAACTTTTCATAACACTCACCTCCCAAAGTTCATTGGTTTTGCTTTGATAACTTTCTGGTTTCTTTGAATGATAAAGATGTTCATAATTTAGCCCCGAAATGGAGATGAATATGTGTGTAACTGTGTGTGTGTGTGTGTGTGTATGTGTGTGTGTTCCTTCTTTCGCAAAACCACTGCCTAATTTGGAATATAATTTCAACTTGCTTCTCCAAAATGACCTAGAGCTTGGCAAGAGCATAGGCCTGATGAGCCTGTGAGGTGGGTAGATAGCTTCCTCACACATGCCCGACTTTCTCCTTGGAGAATGATGAGGTTTACAGCCTTTAGGTAAAAATAGCTTTGTGTGGCTTCCGCCAGGAAGACACTTAAAAAGGGAGAGAGGATTAGGTTGCTAAAAAAGAAAAAAACTACCAAATTGCTACCATAATTTTGGAATTCATTTTTGCAAAACATATCAGAAGACATAAAGATGATCTTGCCTGCTAACTCAGTAATTCCACTTCTGGGCATTTGCCTCAAAGAAATAAATTTAACTAAAAGAAAAGCTCAGTGGACAGCTGCTCACTGCAGTCTCCTCTGCCATAGCAAAACACTGAAAGCAAGAAAAGATGCTCAGGGTGAAGGGCAAAGGGTACTGCAAGTTCAGAGGCTCACAGTCCACTCCTTCATGTATTCACCAAACACTTCTGATAACGTGTGGGCACCAGGCACTGTGCTAGGTGATGGGAAAGAAGAGTGCCCGAGATGCAGAGTGCTTCCACCTTAGGGTGCTGATGGGCAGAAAAGCTGGAGGCACATAAACCTACACCCACAATTCAGCATGAGAAGGGAAGTACAACAGAGGTGGGGACACACAAAAGGGACCAGAACCAGCCTTGGCACTCAGGGAAGTCTTCTCGGAATAAGTGACTTTTTATTTTTTTTGAGACGGAGTCTTGCTCTGTCGCCCAGGCTGGAGTGCAGTGGCACAATCTTGGCACACTGCCATCTCCACCTTCTGGGTTCAAGGGATTCTCCTGCCTCGGCCTCCCGAGTAGCTGGGACTACAGGTGCCCGCCACCATGCCCGGCTAATTTTTGTATTTTTAGTAGAGACGGGGTGTCACCATGTTGGTCAGGTTGGTCTCGAACTCCTGACCTCAGGTGATCCACTGGCCTTGGCCTCCTAGAGTGCTGGGATTACAGGTGTGAGCCACTGTGCCCTGCTGGAAAGTGACTTCTGAGCTGAGTTCTGAAAGTTATGGTGGTTGGCCAGAATGATGAGAGGAAGGGGGTTGGGGGAACAGAGCACGAGCAAAGACTGGGTGGCAACAAGAGGCTGCCGTGCTGGTGGGACAGAGAAAAGCTCTGTGGCAGGAGCTGAGAGAGATGGTGCTAGAAAGGAACCAGAGCTCACTGACCAGTCCTGTGTGTAACACGAAGGAGCTTTTTCCTAAGAGCCACTAAGAACTTTTAAGCAGGAGAGTGATACGCTCAGATTTATGGTTTGGAAAGGTCACTCAGACTGCCTGGAGGAAGGTCAACATGGCTGCAGCCAGGCTAGCAGTGACGGTGGCCCTCCAGGGCATAGGCAGCATCCGTGAAGAAGTGACGTGGACACGTGCCCTGGCTCCTCATGGAGCAGAGCCCTCGATTCTGGGAGAGGCAGAACAGTGCCGTGGTTGAGTGTGATCTTGGAAACCTGACTACATGGGTTAAAATCCCAATTGTTTCACTGTGTGACCCTCTCACAGGACTGTTGAGGGTGTCGAAGGAGCCGTCACACGTAAGGCGCCTCCAACAGTACCTGGCAAGGAGTGGGTAAGAGCTTGCTGAGTGATGCTAACGAGGTTGTCACTGTTATTGGCTGCTTGCTGATACAGGCAAGAGGAACACCCACACGCCTGGCATGGGCCACTGGGAGGATGGCACGCGGGTTTTGGGAGAGAAGTGGATGAATTGGGTTTGAGCATGTAGAGATGGAGGCTCCGGTGAATGAGCAGATGGAGACATCCTGCAGGCTGTTGAACACAGAGGTTTGAAGCTAGGAGACAGGTTGAGTCAAAGATAGTGATTGGGACCTTGTAAGGGTTGAAGAGGCGGCTGAGCCCCTGGGAGCTGATGAGATAGCCTGGGGAGAAGGTGGAGGGAGAAGAGAAGAGGGCCCCGAGAGAGCTCTGTGGCAAAGGGATGGACCAGTAAGGTTTTCTTCTAACAGGAAATATTTGAGCCTGTCTAAATGTTGATGGAAGAAGCATATAAAGCACAAGTACACTGTGGAGAAATGGCACTCAGTAAGGGTGGCCTTTAGTATTTTTTCTTATCATCATTATCACCATCATTACCACCACCATCAGCATCACCACCATCACCAGCACCACCATCATCACCACCACCACCAACACCATGATCACCAGTGTGAAAGGAAAATATCTTGGGCCCCTTCAAGCTGGGAACCGCTCAGGGCAAATCTGCCTCTCGTTCTATTCAAAGTCATCCCTCTGCTCACAGAGATACACGCATATTCTGATTGCCTCCTTTGGAAAGACTTATCAGAAACTCAAAAGAATGCAACCATCTGTCTCTCACCTACCTGTGACCTGGAAGGGAGGGGGTGGGGGGATTGCTTTTAGTTGTCTCTGCCTTTTTGCATGGAACTAATGTACTTCTTACATATATTCATTGATGTCTCATGTCTCCCTAAAATGTATAAAAGCAAGCTGTGCCCTGACCACCTTGGCACATGTTGTCAGGACTTCCTGAGGCTGTGTCACAGTGCGTCCTCAACCTTGGCAAAATAAACTTTCTAAATTAACTAAAACCTGTTTCAAATTTTGGGGGTTCACACCAGTATCACCACCATCATCATTATCATCATCACCACCATCAGCATTACCACCATCATCACCACAATCACCAGCATCACCACAATCATCAGCATCACCACTACCACCATCACCATCACCTCAGCATCACAATAGTAATAATAATCATCATCACCACCACTATCACCACCATCACCTCAGCATCACAATCATAATAATCACCATCATCACCACTATCACCACCATCACCATCACCTCAGCATCACAATAATAATCATCATCATCACCACTATCACCACCATCACTATCACCTCAGCATCACAATCATAATCATCATCATCACCATCACCACCATCACCATCACCTCAGCATCACAATAATAATCACCATCATCACCACTATCACCACCATCACCATCACCTCAGCATCACAATAATAATAATCACCATCACCACCACTATCACCACCATCACCATCACCTCAGCATCACAATAATAATAATCATCATCACCACTATCACCACCATCACCATCACCTCAGCATCACAATCATAATCATCACCATCATCACCACTATCACCACCATCACCATCACCTCAGCATCACAATCATAATAATCACCATCACCACCACTATCACCACCATCACCATCACCTCAGCATCACAATAATCATCATCATCATCATCACCACTATCACCACCATCACTATCACCTCAGCATCACAATAATAATCATCATCATCACCACCACTATCACCACCATCACTATCACCTCAGCATCACAATCATAATCATCATCATCACCACTATCACCACCATCACCATCACCTCAGCATCACAATAATAATCATCATCATCACCATCACCACCATCACCATCACCATCATCACCAGCACCACCACCATCATCAGCATCACCATCACCACCATCACCATCACCTCAGCATCACAATCATCATCATCATCATCACCACCACTATCACCACCATCACCATCACCTCAGCATCACAATCATCATCATCATCATCACCACCACTATCACCACCATCACCATCACCTCAGCATCACAATCATAATAATCACCATCACCACTATCACCACCATCACCATCACCTCAGCATCACAATCATAATAATCACCATCACCACTATCACCACCATCACCATCACCTCAGCATCACAATCATAATCACCATCACCACCACTATCACCACCATCACCATCACCTCAGCATCACAATCATAATCATCATCACCATCACCACCACTATCACTACCATCACTATCACCTCAGCATCACAATCATAATAATCATCATCACCACTATCACCACCATCACCATCACCTCAGCATCACAATCATAATAATCACCATCATCACCACTATCACCACCATCACCATCACCTCAGCATCACAATCATAATAATCACCATCATCACCACCACTATCACCACCATCACCATCACCTCAGCATCACAATCATAATAATCATCATCACCACCACTATCACCACCATCACCATCACCTCAGCATCACAATCATAATAATCACCATCATCACCACTATCACCACCATCACCATCACCTCAGCATCACAATCATCATCATCATCATCACCACCACCACTATCACCACCATCACCATCACCTCAGCATCACAATCATAATAATCACCATCATCACCATCACTATCACCACCATCACCATCACCTCAGCATCACAATCATAATCATCATCACCACTATCACCACCATCACCTCAGCATCACAATCATAATCATCACCATCATCACCACTATCACCACCATCACCATCACCTCAGCATCACAATCATAATAATCATCATCACCACTATCACCACCATCACCATCACCTCAGCATCACAATCATAATAATCACCATCATCACCACTATCACCACCATCACCATCACCTCAGCATCACAATAATAATCATCATCATCACCATCACCACCATCACCATCACCATCATCACCAGCACCACCACCATCATCAGCATCACCATCACCACCATCACCATCACCTCAGCATCACAATCATCATCATCACTATCACCACCATCACCATCACCTCAGCATCACAATCATCATCATCATCATCACCACCACTATCACCACCATCACCATCACCTCAGCATCACAATCATAATAATCACCATCACCACCACTATCACCACCATCACCATCACCTCAGCATCACAATCATAATCATCATCACCATCACCACCACTATCACCACCATCACTATCACCTCAGCATCACAATCATAATAATCATCATCACCACTATCACCACCATCACCATCACCTCAGCATCACAATAATAATCATCATCACCACCACTATCACCACCATCACCTCAGCATCACAATCATCATCATCACTATCACCACCATCACCATCACCATCATCACCAGCACCACCACCATCATCAGCATCACCATCACCACCATCACCATCACCTCAGCATCACAATCATCATCACCATCATCACCACCACAATCACCAGCATCACCAACACCATCATCATCACCATGATCATCAACATCACCACCATCATCAGCATCACCACCGTCATCAGCATCACCATCACCACCATCACCTCAGCATCACAATAATCGTCATCATGATCACGATCACCACCATCATCACCATCACCTCAGCATCACAATCATCATCATCATCACCACCATCATCAGCATCACCATCACCACCACCACCATCACCTCAGCATCACAATCATCATCATCATCACCACCATCATCAGCATCACCATCACCACCACCACCATCACCTCAGCATCACAATCATCATCATCATCATCATTACCACCATCACCATCACCATCACCATCATCACCACCATCACCACCATCACCATCACCACCATCACCTCAGCATCACAATCATCACCATCACTATCACCATCACCACCACAATCACCAGCATCACCAACATCATCATCATCACCATGATCATCAACATCACCATCACCACCATCATCAGCATCACCACCATCATTGGCATCACCATAATCACCATCACCAGCATCATCATCACCATGGTCACCAGCATCACCAACACCTTCATCATCACCATCACCATTAGCAGCAGCATCACCATCACCACCACTACCATCAAACACCACAACCATCATCATCATCACTATCACCACCGTAACCATCACCACCATCATCACCACCATAACCATCACCACCATTATCACCACCATGATCACCAGCATCACATCATTGGCATCAACATCACCATTGCCATCACCGCCATCATCAGCACCATCACCACCACCACCATCATCACTGCCATCACAATCTTCAATATGAGAAGACTGGTCAAGGAGCAGTGATATAGATTATGGCATCATGTTATGCAGCTGATAGGAGTTATTTATAACAAAGTTATATTGACATGGGAAAATGCCTATAAAGCTACATGAAAAAAGCAATAGAAAGCATTGTATATGCAATATGTTAACTATGGAAACACATCCAAAACTACTCAAAAAAGAAATACAGGAAGGAAATGCACTCAGAAGTAATAGTGCTATTTCAGGGTGGTAGTGATATGGCTGGGCTTCTTTCTGAATTTGCTATAATGAGTCTGGATGAGTTTTATGATTTAAAGCACATTAACCTTCATTTTCTAAAAAGAAACAAAGGTGGGCAGCTGGGGGCTCCCCGAGGTAAGGTCACAGCAACCTTGGGTAAATCCCTGTTCTCCAAAGGGCTTTGATTCTGTCTTTAAAAAGAGGGAGTGGGCAAAAGAGCCTTTCCTCCGAGGTGTGCTCTCAGAGTCTCTGGCCTAGCAGTGATGTCCCAGGAAGAGAGGCTGTGCAGTTAGACAGCCTCGGGGACCTGGTACTCTCACACCGTGCCCTGATATCTGCAGCCAGGGGTGTCTCCAGCTGGCTGCAAGGCTCAAGGCCCTTATTCTGTCACCGCACTCTCTGCTCAAAAGCCACCTCCCCTGCGTGCCCAGGCTTAAGTAGCCCTTGTGACTACCGACCCCTCCCTGCCCATCTCCAGCAGGAACAGTCTCCTCAACCTCTTCATCGCTTTCTCCATTCACAGTTCCATGAGAGCAAGAAGTCTGGTATCCCCGGCCCCTAGGATGTGCTGCCTCAGGGTAGGGGTGGTGTTTGTTGGGTGAGTAGATGAACACAATAGCCCTTCTCGACTCACAAGGCATATTAATGCGTCTAACTCAATGCCTCCCCCTAACAGGGGCTATTAACATGCTTTGGAACTGGGATTCACAGAACATACTTTGGGAGATACTCCCCCAAGATGACCCCTGAGCATCACTGCAGCTCCACCATTCTATAAGTGGTTCACATAAACATCTCTGCTATGGGGTGGGCAGGTATCACGAGCGTGGCAGACAAGCATGGTGGCTGCACGGCTGCCCTCTGGACCCCAGATCCCTATGTCTGGCTGAGTCCTCTTCCTCCCCTACTTCTGGCTGATGTCTGAGCCCTGAAGCTGCCTTGGCCTGGGAAAGAAGTGCAGGAAGGAACTTGCCAGAACAAGGTAGAGGCCTTTCCTGTAGCATCAGTTTCTGAGAATGCTTTCAAATGGAGGAGCAGTGATTAAAGGTGAGGAGGGGCTACCTCAGCTGCCACTGTAGCCAGGACTACAGGGCTGCTGTCTGCTTCTCCCAAGGACTGTTTTAAATGCACACAAATGGATGCTGTGTTTCTAAACCTGCCTCCTCTGTGTGAATCAGAGTAAAATAAGCCACATGAAAACAGGGAAACCCCGTGCAGAGGAACCCTGTGCAGAGGAACCCCATGGGCGTCCGGGGCGGCTGGGCAGTGTGGTGGTGATCACAGTCCATTCTATTTTCAGTAGCCACAGTCTGAGGGCCTGGGAGAACCTAAGTGACTCTGAAGCCCATTTGGCCAAAAGAATCTCAGAAATGTCACTGAGTATGTGACATCAGTCTCACCATGACAGGAAGTCTCGCCATTTCCTAGTTCGGTCCTGGTAAGGAGGGAGGAATTGTCCCGATGTTATAAGCTGAAATGTTATAACCACATTCTTTTTTTGCGGGGGTTGTTGGGGGGTGCTGGACAGGGATGGAGTCTCACTATGTCACCCAGCCTGGAACGTGGTGATGCAGTCTTGGCTCTCTGCAACCTCTGCCTCCCGGGTTCAAGCGATTCACCTGCCTCAACCTCCCAAGTATCTGGGATTACAGGCACCCACCACCACACTCGGCTAATTTTTTGTATTTTTAGTAGAGATGAGGTTTCACCATGTTGGCCAGGCTGCTCTCGAACTCCTGACCTCAGGTGATCTGCCTGCCTCGGCCTCCCAAAGTGCTGGGATTCCAGGTGTCAGCCACCACACCGGGCCACCTCTGTATGATTAACCTTCTCCCACAGCATTTCCCAAGATGGATGTGTGGAACATTGATCCCTGGGCCAATCACCAATGCCTTAGGAGCAAAGGTGTCTGATACTCGACATGGGGAAATGCCCAAATGTATAACCTTCCTATGCCTTTCAGAGGCAACTTGCACTCACATCTCTATATGTCATGTGCAGTGTGCAGCACAGTCTCAAATTATTTGAAACTAGCAGCACCCACTCTAATAATGCTCTGTAGACACCAGGCTGAGAACGCTGGCACAGAACGTAGCTGTGAGAACTGGGAGTTCCACCCTTGGCTCTGCTACCAACTTACTGAGTGACCTGGGGCGAGTACCTCAGTCTCTCTAACCCTCTGATATACTGGCTATGTGCTCCTGCTAAATCTCATGTTGAATGGGAATCCCCAGTGTTGGAGGTGGGGCCTGATGGGAGGTGGCTGGATCATGGGGGTGGACTTCTCATGGTTTAACATCCCCTTGGTGCTTCCTTGTGATAGTGAGTGAGTTCTTGCCAGATCTGGTTGTTTAAAAGCATGTGGCACCTGCTCCTCTCCACTCTCTCTTGCTCCTGCTTTTGCCATGCGAACTGTCTGCTCCCACTTCACATTCTGCCTTGAATAAAAGCTCTTTGCTTTGAGGCTTCCCCAGAATCCAAGCAGATGCTGGCACCGTGTTTCCTGTACAGGCTGCAGAACCATAAGCCAATTAAACATCTTTTCTTTTTTTTCTTGAGACAGAGTCTCGCTCTGTCGCCCAGGCTGGAGTGCAGTGGCATGATCTCGGCTCACTGCAACCTCCACTTCCCAGGTTCAAGAGATTCTCCTGCCTCAGCCTCCCAAGTAGCTGGGACTACAGGTGCGCTCCACCGTGCCTGGCTAAATTTTGTATTTTTGGTAGAGACAGGGTTTCACCACGTTGGCCAGACTGGTCTCAAACTCCTGACCTCGTGATCTACCCGCCTTGGCCTACCAAAGTGCTGGGATTACAGGCGTGAGCCACCACGCCTGGCCATGCCCAGCTAATTTTTGTAATTTTAGTAGTGGCAGGGTTTCACCATTTCAGCCAGGCTGGTCTCGAACTCCTGACCTCAAATGATCCATCCACCTTGGCCTCCCACAGTGCTGGGATTACTGGCATGAGCCACCATGCCCAGCCATCTTGTCTTTATAAATTACCCAGTCTCGGGTATTTCTTTTTCTTTCTTTCTCTTCTCTTCTTTTCTTTTCTTTCTTTTTTTTTTTTTTTTTAACGGAGTCTCACGCTGTTGCCCAGGCAGAAGTGAAGTGGAGTGATCTTGGCTCATTGCAACCTCTGCCTCCCAGGTTCAAGCCATTCTTCCACCTCTGCCTCCCAAGTAGCTGGGATTACAGGCGTGGGTCACCACACCCAGCTAATTTTTTTGTATTTTTTATAGAGACAGGGTTTCACCATGGCCAGGCTGGTCTGGAACTCCTGACATCAAGTGATCTGCCTGCCTCAGCCTCCCAAAGTGCTGGGATTACAGGCGTGAGCCACCACACCCGGCCTTTAGGTATTTCTTTATAGCAGTTTAAGAACGGCCTAATACATCCTGTCTTCTCTTCAAAGAGGGACGATGGATCCTGCTTCTCAGGGGTCTGTATGAGATGAGATGAAACGACAATTCCTAATATGGATGAGGAAGTGGAGTAACAGAGACTCCCGGGTTGCCAGTGGAGCTGCTGTGGAGAATGGTTTGGCAATATTTAGTGCATGCCCCAGGAAATCAGTAGTCCCATTTCCAGTTAGGATCCCAGATAATTTCTTGCAAACATGTACAAAAAACTTGTGCAATAATGTTTGTGGTTATGTAACTGGATGTTGAAATGACCTTTCAGCCGAGGAGCCAAGATCCAATAGATGTGTCTTCCAGAGGCACTGTTAGACCTTGAGCAGCAGTTACAAAAGAGGTTCCCGAGATACCCTCTGGGCATCCTCATCCATGGTAAGAGTACTAAAGTGTTGGGAATTAGACATTTTCAGAAGTAATATTTGCAAGGAGGATTTCTTTGGGAGAAAGTTGAGCTGTTGATTCCAACTCTGCTTCTCTTGAGGGAGGACCAGGGAGGGTACTTCTGCCTAAGCCACTTGGAGGGCTTGACGTGTGCCATCTGCGATTTGTGGACCAGTGCCTCAAAAGCGCCAGCTGCCCAGAGAAGGCTGCATGTGGAAGGCAGTAACTGCCCACCCACTGGTGCAAGGTGTGGGTGTGGGAGGTACAAGTGTCCTCTGAGACCAGATGTGAACCTCCAAGCAAGGATGGGACGGGTCGTCTAAGATTCTGTCTAGCGGGCTTCCCCGGAGGGCGGTGGGATCTCCACAGGAAGGAGGCCGATGGAGGCAGCCCTCCCGGTGCTTCAGGGCTGCAGAAGGAGGCCGCACCTAAACAGAACACCTTCATTGAGGTCCAGGGGACTGCAGCTGAGAGGCGATCAGCAACGTTGGGGTTCTCCAAGAACCTCTGAAAGCTCTCTCAGAAGGTCAGTTGAAACATACGCCCCACCCAGAAAGTCAACTAGAGTTTCCCTTTCTCTCTGTCTCTCCACACCCCAACCCTCCCCAGGTCAGAACCAGCCCTGGCAAGCTGGAGAGAGGGGCGGTGCTCTGCTCTTCTGCCACCAGGTGGCGCACCTGCAGTTGGCCGCAGGGCTGGAGGGGGCTTGGGAAGGGAAGGGTTTAAATTTATAACCCAAGTTCAAGGTCTTTTCATAATTACTTATTCAGTCTGCAAGAGCAGCTACTCGTGTTTTCTGCCTAAATAACCAAATTTATTCTTAACTGGCCTGCATTATAAGCCCAGGCGTCACCTGTGTTCCAGAGCCCCTGAATCTCACATCCCCTCCGGCTTCCTGCACGCCGGCGTCCCCTGAAATCTGGGGCAGTCCGCAGGGAAGTGTGTGCTACCCACAGCCCCGCCCCAGCTCCCTAGCGCAGGGTGGTGTGCGCGTGTGTCCCATTTTTATTGAAACTTAGAGTTGACCTGCGGATCCCCTGGGACACCCCAGGAGTGCACAGACTTCCTGCAGGGGAGGCTCCCCTTAAACAAGTCTCCTTCCTTCAAGAGGGAACTGGGAACTCCGAAAGGCTTCCGTGGTCCGGTCTGGCGTGCCAGCAAGGTAGGGAAGATCCAGGTTGTGTGGCCCAGAAGGAGGTTTCCTGAGGTGGCCTAAAGCACAGCTGGGGATCCGGCAGGAGGAGATGGAAGGAGCCCAGGTTTCAGACAGCGCTGAGCAACCCACCTGCAGGAGGAGGTGGGGAGGGGCAGGGACGCCACTGGGCATCGAGCGGCGGGGTCGGGGCGGGGGGGGCAGAATTGGGCTCTGGAGAAGCCCAATTCAGAACTGGGGGCTGCACGCTCGACACCCGACCCTGAACTGCTCAGCAGGGAGGCCAGGCAGCTGTTCTAGGCTCCTGTGCAAGTCATGCAGTGCCAGGCTCTGAGACACAGCGTCAGGTTTGACAGCCTGAGAAACTGAAATCATCAAGTTTGTCAGCTGTGATGATGTCATGGTGTCCTCACACAAAGTGTCTTCACCACAGCGGCAGACTGAAGTATTTATAGGTGAAATGACATGGTGGCTTAGACTTGCTTTTTTTTTTTTTTTTTAGAGACAAGATCTTGCTCTGTCACCCAGGCTGGAGTGCAGTGGCGCAATCACAGCTCACTGCAGCCTCCTGGGGTCGAGTGACCTTCCCTCTTCAGCCCCTGAAATAGCTGGGACTACAAGTGCACTCTACCACACTCGGCTCAGTTTTTAGTTTTTTGCAAAGATGAGGTCTTGGTATATTGCCCAGGCTGGTCTCAAACTCCTGTAGGCTTGTTTTAAAAAATACTCCATCTTGGCCAGGTATGGTGGCTCACACCTGTAATCCCAGCACGTTGGGAGGCTGAGGTGGGCAGATCACGAGGTCAGGAGTTGAGACCAGCCCGGCCAACATGGTGAAACCCCGTCTCTATTAAAGATACCAAAAAATTAGCTGGGCGTGGTGGTGCGTGCCTGTAATCCCAGCTACTCGGGAGGCAGAGGCAGGAGAATTAATTGAACCCGGGAGGCGGAGTTTGCAGTGAGACGAGACCATGCCATTGCACTCCAGCCTGGGCAACAGGGCGAGACTCTGTCTCAAAAAAACAAAAAGAAAAACTCCATCTCCCCCAGAAGTTAGGGGAGACAGAGGAAACAAGATTTTCTAAATGTTTTTTTTTTTCTTTAGCCAGGGGAAAGCATGAACACAGCCCCCATGACCACAGATGATGCAGCCGAGTTTCCTACTTTTGGGGAAATTGTAAGGGTCAGCACGTCCAGAGTGTGGTGGATAAGCCTCGCCCCGGGAAGACCACTTTCGTGATCACGGCATCTCCCTTGCCAGGTGAGTATGCCGATCATTTTTAGTCTGGGTGAGAGGCTCTCTCTACTTTTGTGTACGTTTGAAATTTTCTGTAAAGTTTTTTTTTTTTTTTTTTTTTCCAGACTGAGTTTCGCTCTTGTCGTCCAGGCTGGAGTGCAGTGTCGTGGTGTCAGCTCACTGCAACATCCGCTTCCTGGGTTCAAGCGATTCTCCTGCCTCAGCCTCCCAAGTAGCTGGGATTACAGGCATGTACTACCACACCCGGCTAATTTGTATTTTTAGTAGAGACAGGGTTTCACCATGTTGGCCAGGCTGGTCTCAAACTCCTGACCTCAGGTGATCTGCCTGCCTAGGCCTCCCAAAGTGCTAGGATTACAGGCGTGAGCCACCGTGCCCGGCCAGAGTTTTTTTAAAAAAGAGAATCTGCAGGAAGAACAGGCCTGGAGTCAGTTTCCACTTTGCATCAAGCGCACGTTCCTCAGCTCCTTTTCACCAAAACCTGTCCCCTAGTTGTGGACTGGACCATCCCCGTCTACCCTTTCCTATGCGCTCCTGTGCCTGTAAGATAGGAGGACGGCAGCCTGTTCCCAAACCACAGAAGAGATGGCTAATGAATGGAATAGCCAACCTTTGGGTTTGGAAGTAATTCAAAAAAATGTGGGGGCTGGGGAGATGCCAGAATGGGCTTTCCAGTGGAGCACAGACAGCCCCTGCCAGGGAGCCCCTCTCACCCCGGCGGCCAGGACCTAAGATCTACCAATGCCAAGAATTCACTGAACTTTGCCTCTCCCCAGTTCCAACCGGCCTGGAAGCTTCCTCCACCTCCACACTCCCACCCCCACTGGGCTGACAGCCCTATGCGACCCGTGGCCTCATGTTCTCTCTTCCCTATGTGGCTGAGGCTGTCCCCACCTTGCCTGGATCTCCTGCCTGGCACTGCGTGCGCGTGGAGATGCTGGAACGCCGGTTGCTAAGCCAGTGCAGAGTCCACACTGGCTCCTGGCGAGCACCGCACTGAGCTGCTCTGCTGCTGCGGACGCAAGATCCTCCACGTGCGGGACTATCTCCTGCTCCACCATGGCCCTCCTGGCTCTCGCTCCTCTCCGGCAGCCCCCTTACCTGCCCTTGGATTCTGGAGTCTCCCAAGCTGGCTTGGGAGCCTCTTTTGGCCTGGGTTGAGCAACCTACAATCTCAAGCACACCTGGGCTCCCAAAGCCAGCCTCCGGGGAGAGCCTCCCGTGTCCACCTCCCACAGGATGTCTGTGCTGGGCTTGCAAAGCCAAATGCCTACTTTGCCCTTGCAGCTGGATGTCAACTCGCTTCACCTGTTCCTGGCCTGACTTACTACTCTCCTTCAGATGGTCAGTGATCTGCATTTTAGCTCATGGCACTGTCATCCCACCAGAGAAGCAGTCAGGGGCCTTGGACTCAGCCCCGCCCACACCCACTCCATCTGCGGGCTCTGCCGACGCCACCCCACAAACCTCTCTGGGACAGTGCTCCCACCTCCCCACTCCACGCCACCATCACCGCCCACGGCGATGACAGTAACGCCCCCACCCATCAGCCCCAGCCTGGAAGCCCTTTTGGAATTGCAGTGGGAACCCTTCCCTGCCTAACCCACCAGCGGCCCCCCTTTGCTATTGGGATTTGGAATAAAGCCCTTAACATACCCCCCATGCCCTGCCTCTCACAAACGGCCCTGGACTCCTGTGCCCCCACCCTGCGCTCCTGAATTTCCCTCTCAAAAGGGTTTTGCGAGTGCTGACCTCGGCCTCCGGTGCCTCTCTCCCCGCTCTCCCGGGTCATTTCCGTCTCTTCCTGCCAGGGAAACTTTCCGGAGTCCCCACACTCACTCGGGTCTCCCAGGTAGATGCTCTCGATTCCTTCCTGCCTCATATGGTGGTCATCTAGCACGCGGCTGGGCATGCGTTCTGCTGATCTCTGGCTCCTCTGATGCCATGTAGACGCCCCAGGGCAGGCACTGGTGTGGTTTTGCCCGTCCTTATATTCCCAGTGCCTAGCACATGTTCGTTAAGACAAATTTGGAACAAGTGCCAGTCTTGGGGAAGTAATTTCCTTCTCCAAGCCTCAGTGTATCTATCAAATAGCCCTGCTTTCCCTGCAGGCTGTCACAAGCCTACAAAATCCCCCAAACACCCGCAGAATGACAGATGGCCTCCCTGCCCTGGTAGTGTCACTCTTCAAATCAACTTCCCAGGCCCTGGAGGCAGGTGGCAGCGGGCTGGCAGCCTCCAGAGTCCCCAGAGTGAGACAGGGTCTCATTTTGCCGCCCAGGCTGGAGTGCAGTGGTCTGATCAAGGCTCACTGAAGCCTCGACCTCCCAGGCTCAAGCAATCCTCCCACCTCAGCCTCCAGAGTAGCTGGGATTACAGGCACACACCACTACACTCGGCTACTTTTTAAAATTTTTGGTAGAGATGGGGCCCTGCTATGTTGCCCAGGCTGGTCTTGAACTCCTGGGCTCAAGCGATCCTCCCGCCTCAGCCTCCCAAAGTGCTGGGATTACAGGCTGGGCCACTGTGCCTGGCCTCTTTTATAATTTTCTTAACATTTTATCTTCTCTAGCTTACTTTATGGCAAGAGTGTACTATATAATACATATTAACAAAGTATGCAGAAATTGTTCTCAGTGAGGCGCCCAGTCAACAGTAGGCTATCAGTAGTTAGGTTTTTGGAAAGTAAAAAGTTATACATAGATCTTTGACTGTGTGTGGAGTCAGCACCCCTAACCCCTGTGTTGTTCAAGGGTCAACTGTACTCTTCTGCAAGCTTTGAAGCATGTGAACGCCAGCACCTACCCTGTTCTTGAGGAAATCCAGCGTTACCTTGATAATTGACCTTATCTAAACAGGACTGCCACGGAGACTTTACTCTGCAAAAGC
The DNA here is from genome assembly GCF_028885655.2 of Pongo abelii. Lineage (NCBI taxonomy): Eukaryota > Metazoa > Chordata > Mammalia > Primates > Hominidae > Pongo > Pongo abelii. The sequence continues at coordinate 104,365,412 of NC_072000.2, read as the reverse complement.
AACAATTTCATCTTAACACAAAGTTTCAAATGGTAAATAAAAAAAAAAAAATCCCCTCAGGGCTTTTTGTTCACTGGAAAATTCTCTCATGCTAACAAACTTAATTATTGTAACTACAAATAAATCATAATCTTTCCTTTCCTTTCATCTTTCCTCATCTTACGTGTTGCAGGGAAGCTGGGCTAAGAGCTGCGAGGTTCCTGAGCCTCTCGTTCCAGGAGAATCCTGGAGGTTCAAGGCCTTGCTTGCCTGAGAGGTGCTGAGCAGTGGCACAGGGTCATCGCTCGCTGTGTTAATGAGTGAGTGAGTGAACAGTGAACGCCTGCAAGGTTAATACTGCACTGGTTAAAGAATTTAATTTAAAATGAAATGAAGCCATTTTAAATCCATCAAATTCATTAATTCATTCATTAATAAAATGATTAATCATTATAAAGAGAGCAATAGTAATTTACATATATATATAAAATAGTACGTATATCTAAAATAGATTTGTGTGTGGGTGTTTGTATCCTTTGTCTATTATTGAGCTTGACAAACAGGAGTACATGGAAATAAAAGTAGACCTTACTGACATGTAAGTCAATAATGAATGCCTTTTCCTTCCATCATCTTATCACTCTCTCCATTGTTAATTTAAAAACAATAGCTTTTGCCAGTGTTCACAAAACCACGTAAACTGACAATTGAGTATGGTAATTAGGCCAAATCCTTTATGGTTATCTCCCCTGATGAATGCTTCCACGCCATCTGCAAACTACAGTCTCATCTGCAAACTACAGCCTCATCTGCAAACTACAGCCTCGTCTGCAAACTACAGTCTCATCTGCAAACTACAGTCTCATCTGCAAATGGCCCAGGTGAGAATAAAATCTGCATATGAAACAGAATATAGTGTGAATCATATCTAATTTTAAATATTTTAATTTATATGCTTTCGTGAATATAGGTCAATAAGAAATCCACTTTTCAGATTTTATTTCATTATAGAATATATTTGACAAGGATACATACAAACAGATTCATCTTCAATAATACATGGTGTTTACTGTGCCCTGCACTTCTGCAGTAGGCTGGTGATGTCATCAAAAATGTTTCTGAAAGTTGCACTTAATCAGTCACTCTAAACAACCAGTGCCGTAGAGCTCAGATAATTCCATTCATTTACTTGCCTTGAATGAGTAAAAATCTTAATATTTGCTTTAAAGTCTGTGTATTACTCTTCTATTTAAAAATTTGAGATACATTCCCCAATGTAAACAATAAATTTCAATCTGTCACACAATCGAAATTGATAAGGCCTTCTTGACAAATTTCTGCCACCTCCGTTTAACGCATCAGAACTCAATCTTATCTCATACTGTAATGAGTCGCCCATGCACAAAAGACAGGAAAAGCAGCTGCCCTTGGTACCTGGTGGAGCCTTTCGAGACTTCTCTCTGCAGGTTTATGGTACACTCGAGAGAGATCTTTCTGACTTGGTCTACTTGGTCATAAAATACAAATATACAATGTCCATAAGCATAAGACAGTAAAGCCTCGTCTTACATATTTATTATGAATTGCTAGAATCCTATACAAGTACAATATCATCTCATGCCAAGTAATATACACAAGAAGGTGGCAAAATGTCTCACCGTTAATCAGGGCGTGTGAACAAGGGATGGGGGATGCAAGCCAGGTGGGTGTGAAGAGGCTGACCGCATCTGGTTAGGCAGGACGGTGTCACTGAAACTTGGAAACGCCTGTGTACCCTGCTGAAATATTTAAGTCAATTAGGAGTATCATCTGCTTAGCACAAGAGGAATACAAGCCCTCTCTCACAGCCTCCCCAAGGGAGAGTGTAATGAAACTTTGGAAAATGTAATCAAATACAGTCTCATCTTTGCGTCTCCTGACTCAGCTGTGCAAATCAGTTATTCACTCTTCTGAAGTGATCTGTCCTTTTGGGACCAATTCCTCAACAGCCATCATGGTTCAGTACCTCATTATCGTCATAAATATTTGACTTAGCAAGCTAGATGGTGGAACAGTGAAGATTATATACAATGTTTTAAAAGGCATTCTGTGACCATTTTTGAAGAGTTCATAGAAAAGTTACTAAGAATATACCAGTTACTTCTGTTGATGTGGCTATAATGTAAACGTTGGAACCTTATTGGTATTCAATGTGCACTGTGTCATATATTGTACAACAAAAGTGAACACGGAACCGCTGATCCGCTGTGGCGTCCGCTGACGCACTAAGCTAAGGTAGCCGGCGGAGGGCACAGTTTTCCTGAGGTTTGTAAGAATTTTTTAAACAAAACAGAAATCACAGTGACCAAGGGTAATGCGAGTCTGTGTCTTCCTTGCCCGTGCTGCTCCCCACAGCTCTCGGTGGGGACTAAATGACACGCCACTGCATGATGCTCGTGTCTTTCCCGCCCGTGGAGATGAGGTGGCTGTCTTCACAGAGGAAATCGACGTTGGTGACATGGCTGCTGTGCCCGCCATAGATGTGGCTTGGAGCCTGGAGGGAATGATACGGGGGAAAGCTTCCTTTACTGCAAGGCAAACCGTCTGGGATGGGAAAGTGCTTGAATTCTCACTGCACGCCTTATTTCCTTTAGTCGCCCTCCACTCGGCAGCTCTCACTTGGGTACCTGCTCTGTGCGTGACACAGAAGGGACACAGAAACAAAGCCCCCAGTCCTCGTGGCCTGGTAGGGGACAGACACGAGCAAATGACCGCCCTCAGCCGAGAGGTATGCTCAATATCAGAGGTGCCAGGCATGAGGTCGCCCCAAAGGCGGGCCTAACCAGATGCCCGGGGCTGAGGGTGAGGGGTCTCCAGGGTCAGGTCACGGAGGATGAGGAAGCGCGTCCCAGGGCTCAGGGCTGGCTCAGCTGAGGAGGGCCGGAGCAAGGGCGCCATGGTGGGGGGCAGAGTCGTGAGCCTGTGTAGCTGCAGAGGTAGATGAGCAGATCTGAAGGACTTTGTGAACAAGGGATGGGGGATGCAAGCCAGGTGGGTGTGAAGAGGCTGACCGCATCTGGTTAGGCAGGACGGTGTCACTGAAACTTGGAAATGCCTGTGTACCCTGCTGAAATATTTAAGTCAATATTTAAGTCAATATCCTGTGGGGCTCAGGGTTTCCCTAACGGCAGCCGGAAGTGCTCAGGGCACAAATAACAGAGCCACATCCGCCTTTGTGGCTGGCAGCACTCACTCACGGCCCATTTCCACTTAGTCTCCAAACAGGTCAGGTATATGTGCATGCCCCATGGGGGATAAGATTAGTGAAGAAACAAGTCCTTTACCCTGAACTGCGAGCAGGGGTATGAGAAGAGGTGCACTTTGCCAAAGTCGTCGCCTGTTGACAGGAGTTTCTTCTCATGGGCCCGACAGACGGCATTGATGTCGGTTCCATCCGAGCCTTCTGGCCACACTCCTAAAACAAAGACCACAAACAGGGCGCTGGAAACACCAGGGGCCACAGGGCCACATTGCGCAGGAACCGCCCACTGAACAGTCCTCAACATAAAACTGCCTGAAGTCCAGCTTTAGAAACAAGGGTCAAAAAAGCACAATAGCCTCTGTTCCTGGCCTCTCGCTGTGCGCCCAGTCTCCTCTCACTCAGGCTAGTCTCAGAGACCCTCCAATGCTCTGCTGCGCAAGGGGAGCAAAGACAAGCTTTCCGGGCTGCCAGGTCTTTTGAGGCCTCATCTTGAGGCCAAGGCAGACAGTACCAGGAACCCTGGTTCCAATGTGACACCTCTCCTTGATCTCTGAAGCATCTTGTGGGAAGCTGCCCTGTCCTCAAGCCTGCAGTTTCCTTGTTATTGCTGTAACTCTACATGAGTTGGTCTCTCCAAAGGCCTTTTAACCCTGGGTGTGCGCATGTTTCTTGGGGTCACTCACTGTGGCTGCTGCTTGCTTGGGGCAGCCTGGCAGCTGTGCCCATCATTACTGACTCCAGGCTCTGCATCCCTGCGCCCAGGTGGGCCTGGAGAATGGGTGGGTGGGGGACGCCCTCTTCTGACCATTGTCGGGTGAGCCCAGGTGGGCCTGGAGAATGGGTGGGTGGGGGACGCCGTCTTCTGGCCATTGTCGGGGAAACCCTTTCAACAATACCTGTGGCTAGGAGAGGGCTGGATGCACATTGGGTTTTCGACTGGGAGCTCTGGAGCGAACCTCCGGACCTCAGCACTGAACACCACAAAACTGCAAATTCTCACCAACCTACTGACTTGTGGTCTCACGTAAAGAGACAATAAACACTACCTTTAAAAATTCTATTAATTTGCGGCCCTTTAATTTAGGTCACTTATGAAAATATTCCTAAAGTGAATGTTGAAGGAAGTGAAATTTTTAGTTTAAGAACAAAAAATATATAAATAATAACCCTCACAAATGGTAAGTTGACTGAGCGCCATCTGGTCCACCTAGGTCCATGTGGCACAACCTGATAGGAGAGGGTTCCAGGGAATTATCTCAGGACCTGCCACCCTGTACAATGGAGAAGGGTTAAAAACCCATCTCTCTGGTTCTTCTCAGCGGGCCACGGCCAGGCAAGCCCCGGCCCTACCCCAGGGTGAGGCAGGAGGTGTTTCTCATGGGCCTCCCGTAGCAGCGGAGCAGTCTGACAAGACTGGTGACCATGAGACTCCATAGCTACTGAAGAAATATTTTAAAAGGAGACACTCTTTTGTTGGAACCAGTGAAATCTGCAGCAAACTTACCAAAAACATGGAATCCCAAAGTGCAGGTATAGGTAGCCCATTCAATGTCTCTCGTAGTTTCCACACTTACGACTTGCTTACAGGCAGAGGGAACCCCTGCAAAAAGCAAACACAGTCTGGCGACATCTAAGCCCAGGCCCCACCCCTCCCCTGAGCAAGGCTGAGCCCCTAGAGCTGTGCCTCCTTGGGTACAGAGCGCTTCTTGGAGAGGGAGACCTTCCACTTCCCAGTCGGGCAGGAACCACGTGTGCACAGCTGTGAGTTCCCCTGGAACTGAGCCTGAGCCCCTGGGCCTGGGTGGAGACGCCCTCTTCTTTGTTTTTTTCCCATCTCCGTCTGAGTCTGTTTCCCACAGTCTGGCTTCTCTAGCCTCTGGTTCCTGGGTCTCTGCCTGCTGCCCACCCCCCACCAGAGCCCCTGAACACAGCTCTGCCTCTGCTGTCAGGCCCCCCCGCCTCCCTATACCCCTCAGTCCCTTCAGATCAGTGTCAGGAATGGAGGTTATTGAAACCAGTCACACCAAGGGCCTCCCAGGGGACTTGTGTGTTCCCCAAATCAGCTCTCACCAGCAGAGTACGAGACCACATCTGAGAAGGTTCTAGAACCAGGGATTGTCCCTGAAAACCATCCCGTGTTCCTGTGCCTGTGTCAGGCAGGACCTGGACAGGCAAGAGGTGAGACGGTGTGGCTGCCCTCCGCACTGGAGCGAGCTCAGTCTCGGTACACACTGCCCTGCTTTCCCTGCCGCCAGTGGTCCTGCCTGTCCTGATCCTCAACAAGTGGTGATGCTCAAGTAAGTGTGACCCCCCCACCCCCGTGGGCTCTTGCGACCTGTGTTTTGGGCTCTGAGCCCTTCCCTGCATCATGGGGCCAAGCCAGAAAGTGCAGTGGGTCATCTGAGAAGATGCAGGGGAGGAGCACTGCACTTTCTAGTAACTTCCAGCAGGGGAGCAGTGAGGCCTTCCTTGTGCCCCATGAGCCGCCCTGCGTGGCCCAGAGTGGGGCACGTGGTAGGCGCCTGGTGGGTGTCTGAGGAACCAGTGCGTGGCATGAGGATGTGCTTGTAAGTGCCTGCCACGATCATCCTCACTGTTCCCAAGCACCGCCTGGGCCCAGAGACTGGCCAGGGCAGGTTGGGAGAGGAGGAGGAGGGGTCCCAGGGCTGCTGTCCACCCAGCGGGGAGGGACTTCACGGTCCCTCCTGTGAGGATAACACCTTTACAGGCCCTCCTCCTGCCTGGACAGCTCCAGACCCACCCACTTCGGCCACATCCTCCCGGACCCGCCCCCTTCTGCCACATCCGCCTGCCCCAAGCCCCCCTCTGCAGGGCTTGGCCTTCGTCCCCTTGGGGCAGGCCCTGGATCTTCTCCTCCATAGGGGCTTGCAGTCAGCAGGAAACCGGGAAGGACCCAAGAGGCCCGCAGCCCCACTCCCCTACGTTACAGAGGCGGAAACCATGGCCTAGAGATGATGGCATGTGCCTAAGTCATACAGGAGGTGGGTTTTCACAGAGGCCCCCTAGGGCTCAGAGTGAACGCTTTCTGAGATCGAGACTTCATACAGCCCCGGGGTGGTACTCACAGTAGAGGATTTCGTAGTCTCCGGAATTTGACACGAGGAACTGCGAGTTTATAGACCAGTCCAGGTGAGTAATGAAGCTGGAATGACCCTGGGAGAGAAAAACACTGTCTTCATTTCACTGGCCTTAGAAGTCCCTGCCAACACCGTTCCCTGTAGTTAAACAACTATACGCAGTGCATGAGAAGCGAAAGGTCCACTGTCAGCGCTTACCGAGCACTTGCCCACTCGCATGTACTTCCTCCCGTTGTCACTAACGCCATATATATAGATGCAGTTGTCATGCGAGCCTATGGCTAAGAAATTCCCATCTATAAAAAGATGACAAATTACATTTCAGATGTTAACAATACACATTTTGTTCACTACAAAGGATAACGGTAGCTGCCACCACAGATTTAGACAAAATCGCCAGATTAATGAATTATTTCCAAGAGAAAAATCTGCTTTTGAATGAATCCTTTGCCACTTCCAAAGCTATCTTTTGAAAAACACACACCTGGCCAGATGATAAAACCTGGTAAAGATTTATAATTTTTTTTTTTTTTGGAGATGGAGTCTCGCTCTGTCGCCAGGCTGGTGTGCAGTGGTGTGATCTTGACTCACTGCAAGCTCCGTCTCCTGGGTTCACGCCATTCTCCTGCCTCAGCCTCCCGAGTAGCTGGGACCACAGGCGCGTGTCACCATGCTTGGCTAATTTTTTGTATTTTTAGTGGAGACGGGATTTCAACGTGTTAGCCCGGATGGTCTTGATCTCCTGACCTCGTGATCCTCCCAAAGTGCTGGGATTACAGGTGTGAGCCACTGCGCCCAGCGATTTATAAATTTTTATGAACTCTTTTTTTTTTTTGAGACAGGGTTTTGCTTTGTCACCCAGGCTGGAGTGCAGTGGTATGATCACAGCTCACTGCAGCCTCAACCTCCTGGCCTCAAGTGATCCTAGGGAAGTATCTGGGACTACAGGCATGTGCCACGACACTTGGCTAATTTTAAAACATTTTTTTGTAGAATTGGGGTCTCACTGTGTTGACCAGGTTGTTCTCAAACTCCTGAGCTCAAGTGATCTGCCTGCCTTGGCCTCCCAAAGTGCTGGGATTATAGGCGTGAGCCACTGCACCCTATAAATTCTTTTCATACAATTTTATGAAATCTTATAAGCCCTTCCCTGTCCCAATCACTGAAGGATGAAGACTCAATTCCTTGGAAGGGCCCACAAAGCCCACCAGGACAGCCTTCCAGCCACTTCGCTCCTCACTGAACACACGGGTTCACTCAGGCCTCTGCACTCGCTGTCCCCTGCCTGGACAGCCCTTCCTGCCTCTCTTCCCAGGGGTATCTTGGTATCTTCTACTCCTGGGTTTCTGGTTCTGGAAGGGCCTAAGGACCCAGACTGTGATGCTTGTGTGGAAACACACGGGAAGGAGCCCTTTGCAACAAAAGGCAGCAGCAGCCCTGGTGGCTGGAAGCGACCATGCAGTGCACGCTGTGCAGGGAGGGGGACTTAGGATGCCCAGGACAGGAAACACGGCCTGGAGGTGAGTCCGGGAAAAGGTCAGACTTTCCTGAGCCAGCAAGCAAAAAAAGAAGGACTGGAAACCTGGAGCCATGCAGGGTCCAGAACAGAATGCAGGGTAGCAGGGGTCTCTCTGCTCCAGCTAGGGGGCTGCAGGTCCTCCATCCACAAAACACAGCAAGCGGTGCATTTTCATAGCAGTTGGGAGGCTCCACTTGGACACTATTTGTACAGGGCCTTGCGCTCACAGGCGCGTAAAGCATCAGTAAGGGTTGTTTCTCCCCTCCCTCTTTCCTGTGATTTTCCTTCTGCCAAGCAGGAATCCTGCAGGACCCAGGGTGGCCTGGCACCTCAGGGAATGGTATTTTAGGAAGTGCTGGCCTAGGCCAGGACAAAATAGGGGCGATGTAAGACCAAGGCAGCCTGTCCAAATCAAGAATCCTGAAGGAACGGGGCAAATACATATTTTTTTGCTGAGAAAAACAAAAGGACCGCTGAAGCCGGAGACAGGCTGTCATTGGCTGCTGATGAGGCTTGAGAAGGCCAGGTGACCACGCCAGAAACCAACCATCTCTGCACTCAATGCCTGCAACTGGCCATGCCTGGACAGCAACAGTGACGATGACCACAATAAACATGAAATGCTACTAACAATGGCCACTTAATGATACCAACTACAATTATTAAATGGCCAATATGTTTTTTTTTGAGACAGAGTTTCACTCTTGTTGATCAGGCTGGAGTGTAATGGCATGATCTCGGCTCACTGCAACCTCCACCTCCTGAGTTCAAGCGATTCTCCCGCCTCAGCCACCCAAGTAGCTGGGATTACAGGCACATGCCACTGCGCCTGGCTAATTTTTGTATTTTTAGTAGAGACAGGGTTTCACCATGTTGGCCAGGATGGTCTCGATCTCCTGACCTCAGGTGATCCACCTGCCTCGGCCTCCCGAAATGCTGGGATTACAGGTGTGAGCCACCGTGCCCAGCCTGGCCAATATGTTTGAGAGCCTACTATGTGCTAGGTCGAATTCTAAACTCTTCCTGTGTTAACTTATTTAATCTTTGTAACAACCTCATGAAGTAGATATAATTATCCCCATTTTTCAAGACAGGAAAGTGAGGCGTGTACAATAAACTAACTCGTCCAAGGTCGCACAGGTTTCCTGAAACTGGCTTAAACCCAGGCCATCTGACTCCAGGGGCACTGCCCCTCTGACTAGCTTTAGGGTAAAGAACAGCTGAAAATCTGTCACATGACACGGCAGGGGATTGGCTGTCCACTCTTATGCAAAAGGTCTCAAAGAACTACCTGATCAAGCCAGGTGCAGTGGCTCACGCTTGTAATCCCAGCACTTTGGAAGGCTGAGGTGGGCAGATCACCTGAGATCAGGAGTTTGAGACCAGCCTGGCCACCATGATGAAACCCTGTCTCTACTAAAAACACAAAAATTAGCTGGAGGCAGTAGCACGCACCTGTAGCCGCAGCTACTCGGGAGGGTGAGGCTGGAGAATCGCTTGAACTCGGGAGGCAGAGGTTGCAGTGAGCCGAGATTGCGCCACTGCACTCTAGCCTGGGCGACAGAGCGACACTCCGTCTCAAAAAAAAAAAAAAAAAAAAAACCTACCTGATGATTTGTGAACTCAAAAAATAATGAGGTGTCTTAATGGAACCATTTGTTTTGTTCTGTTTCTTGGGATGGGGTCTTGCTGCGTCACCCAGGCTGGAGTGCAGCAGTGCCATCCCAGCTTGCTACCGCCTCGACCTCCTCGACTCTCCAGAGTAGCTGGGACTACAGATGTGTGCTACTATGCCCAGCTAATTTTTTGATTTTTTTTGTTGAGATGGGGGGGTCTCACTATGTTGCCCAAGATGGTCTCAAACTCCTACGCTCAAGCAAAATGTCCTTGGCCTCCCAAAGTGCTGGGATTACAGGTGTGAGCCACTGTGCCCGGCCATAATGGAACTATTTGTTATTTAACTAACAGGTTTAAGGCAATTGGCTATTTAAGGAAAAAAGTCATGTTACAACATCATCCCACAATTTTCGGGCAATAAAATGCACACATTTCAAGTACATGGTTCGAGGAGTTTTGACAACTACACCTGCGTAATCACCATCCCCATATCTGTTTTTTTTTTTTTTTTTTTTTTTTTTTTTTTAAGACGGAGTCTTGCTGTGTTGCCCACGCTGGAGTGCAATGGTGCAATCTCAGCTCACTGCAACCTCTGCCCCTCTGCCTCCCGAGTTCAAGCGATTCTCCTGCCTCAGCCTCCCGGGTAGCTGGGATTACAGGCGCCTGCCACCGCGTCTGGCTAATTACTTTGTATTTTTAGTAAAGATGGGTTTCACCATGTAGGCCAGGCTGGTCTCAAACTCCTGACCTCAGGTGATCCACTTGCCTCGGCCTCCCAAAGTGCTGGGATTATAGGTGTGAGCCACCGCGCCCGGCCCCCATATCTGTTTTTAAAGATGAATGAAACAGGACTTCACAATCTCTCTCAGCAATCCACTTCTATCTCTGACAGCCGTAATCAGATTGTAATTCCTCTTTCCCATTCTAATCCACGGTCTTCATGCAGGAGTTGAAGCTCACCTCTGCCTGGGGAAGTCCTCCCTGCAGAGGGGAACCGGCTGATCGTACCATCCACAGCCCCAGGCCTCTGCACAGGCACGGAGAGATGGCCCAGGAGGCCGTCATCTTCCTTGTAGACAACTCTGACCACCCCACCCCACCCCACCCCACCCAGGTCTCCGCGTCCTTAGCACGCACCCACCAGTGTGTGATGTGGAAATGCAGGCAGTGGCTCAGAGACAAAGGCTGAACCAGGAGAAATGTTCCCTTCCTCAGAGGAGGTGCCTCCCAGCCCCTGGCCCCCGACAACCACCACAAAAAACCTCGAAACGACTCTCCCATTGACCACGACGACTGCCCGGGAAGACGGCAGAGTGTGAGGATTAGAATGTGGCCTTTGAGGCAGAAAAACCTGGGTTCAAATCCTAGCTCTTTTACCTACATTCATCCATAAATATACAAAACCAATTGCCTAAGAAATCAAAACCAACCAGCGTTTGTCAATATGCTAACCAGAGGCCAGATGAAACCTAGCACAGCCAGTTTCTTGGGTCCCACAGAGCCCTTTTTCTTTCCCTAATTGTTCTCCTCTCCTCCAAAAACTCTCTAAGCCTCATTCCCCAGCTCTCTCGGAGACTGAGATTCCTAAACTTACCCCACTGAAATAAGCTAGGATTTGGCCCAAAATGAAAATCAGCTGGAGAACTCATAAAGCCACGCGAGCAAGAGTCCAGGTGCTCAGGGCAGAAGGACAACCTTACGGCTGTTTTCTACTGATTGCTCACTCTTGACCAGGCTGGAGGCTGGGGACTTCAGTCAAGCCCAACAGCGCCTCAGCAGGGGGTTCAATTAGACTTGCTCTGCAGATGAGGAAACTGAGGCTTAGTAACTTGTGTACAGCAACACAGCCAGGTGAGTGGCACAGACAGAAATCCTTGCATGCTTGCAAAATACCTGCAAGCTGACAAGTGAGATCTGGGGCGGGGGGCGGCGGGGAAGATGGTCTGCAGGTGCAGGAACAGCCGTGCAGCTATGGTGCAGCCTCTCTCCTGGCACATTAATTGTAATTTTGGGCTTGGAGACAAGACTGCTGCATCTGCATGGGGATCAACCCAGGGAGGGGGAATGCCACATGGCAGGGGAAAGGGCTGGCTGGGTGGCAGGGGCTGCATCACCACAGGTCTCAGACCCAGGCAGATGGGGGATTTAATACTGCAGGTGACAGAGTGAGTACCAGATTCTGATTCATTCTAGTAAAAGCAGAAAAAACCCCACCTTTCAAGCAATGACATGGATAAGATCAAAGAAGAGAAATACAATTGCACGACCAGTTGCACCTAGTCCTTTCTGGGCTTCTCTCTTTCATCTTCACATTCAGATTTTTACCCTAGGTTCAATGAGCTGAAACTAGAACAGGCAGGCTAAGGATCTGCAGTTGGGCTTAATAAATAGGAAATTATTTTCTTCCTATTTCTGTTCTTTAAAAAAGTACAATCTTAATTCAATCAAAACTCCATCCTGTCCAATCATAAAGTGCTCTATAAGATTCTCGACATGCATGTTAAATATGAGAATTATCACTATGAAGTTTCTGTATTTAATAAGCCTATGAGGCAGCTGGCATTTTGCCAACACTTAGCTGACTGTGGTTGTGATAAACTTGCACGTAACATTAGCTTATCAGCAAAAGACCATGTTATGTAAAATAGTCCATAAACGATAGTTGCTAAAACATGCCTGAGATGGGTATTCAATGGTCCATGGAAATTCTCTAGGCTCGTGGCTCTGAGCATGCCAAAGAACCCCCACCCGCTCTGGGTGATGTGCATGCACTCCTGGAGGGCTCGGCTTCATGGTCGGGTTCCAGGCGTGTGCCCAGAGTTCCAGGGCTGACTTTCCGAACCTCCCTCTTCCACCCACGGTGAGGTACAGACCAACAACTCAAACCTGGGTCTGCCTGTCGTGCGAGATGTGAGAAATTGCCAGAAACATTTAGTTCTCAACTGCTGCTAAAGTTTTGACTGTCCAGTTTATGAGGTAACCTCTCAGACCCGCACCCCTGCACAGTTAACATCAACCTTGAACCTTGATTCACAGAATAGCCCCAGTTCCTCCTAAAGCTCCGTTTCCACAACCGCAGTCTGTGGTGAAGGGTCAATGTCCACCCACATCACTAAGTGTGAAGGTGGCATTTATCCTTGGGCAGGGGGCCTGTGGCTGGGGGCTTATTGGTCCTTCCCACGTCCTGGGAAGGCCCAAGAGGGCCAGCTCCACCTATAAAGCCCAAGAATCGCTACTAGCTTTTCCTCTGGCCATCGGCAGAACCCTCACAGCTTTCCTGAGACTGATGGAATGAGAAAAAGCCCTCATCATTTCATCATGGTTTCCCTTCTTAGCACATGGCAGCGTAGGGTGCTGCTACCTTGGAGATGGGCTACAGATCTCGGCTGAGATTTTGGCAGCAGGTTTCTGAAATTCCATGTCAATGGCATCTGTGTTTGGGCATCGAATGCTTTCTCTCTCTCTCTCTTTAGTTTTAGGTCTGTAAATATTTAAATCCAAAAAGGAGATAGTAATCCACAACAGTATAGCCTATATGCTGGAAAAATCTCGTGTAACCATAAAACTCATACTGCTGATCACATTTTGCTTTGCGTCTGTTGCACTGTAGTTAGTTACAGCTACATTCATACATGCAACTAACCTGTCATAAACCCTATGCTAGGAGCTAGCTGGACACACAGTGCTGAACAAAATAGGGTCCCTCCCATTATGAACTGTGGGTCACTCCCCGGGGTCTGAGTTCACCATCTGGGTGCTGTTCCTGGGGCCATCACTGCTGCTGTTACTAATGATGATATCACATCCCCTGTGACATTTGCATAATGCTCTGCAGAGAACTCATTCACACTTCTTTCAGTTGGGCCTCATGGTAACTCACTGTCTGCTCTGAAAAGGTCACCTGGCTAACTAAGGGAGGACACTAGATTCAAATGTGGTTGGCCCAGCCCTGGCTTAGGGCTTTCACTTTTGCCCCACACAGCTCCCAGGCAATGACTCCGAAGCTGAGAGGCAGAGTTCTAGTAGGAAGAGCTCTCTGCTCTCCAGGGAATGGTCATTAGTGTAACTGACAAGAAATAGAAACATGTTTCCCAATGGACCCGCTCATGTTAGCAGGCACTGACAGGTATCGGAGGGCTTTCTAGGAAAGAGGCTGCATGCAGATGAGGCCCTCGTGCCTTCAGCAGACGTTCAAAATAACTGAGAAAATGGTGAGAAACACAAGATAAGATGCAGAACACTGGCTAAATTAACAGAAAGAAATGTGACACTGAGGAGGTTATGAATAAAAGGAATTCCAAGTCAAGCTCCTTCTCAACACGGACAAAGGGCTGCCAAGGGGGCTGAGCAGTTGTCTGTTTAGGGTGAGAAGTTATGAACGTGGTTCAGGGACAACGAAAAAGCATCCAAAAGAGATGCTCTATCAGATCCTCTAAAGCTCGAGGACACATCCCACTGTGAGGCAGAGTTGACGTTGTCAAATAAGGTTATAAAATAGAAGATCCCTACAGAGACCAGCAGCTCGGAGTCAGCCACGTATTTCCCACAACCAAAACTCCAGTTTCCAAGAGTGTCAGCATAGCCAAATGGCCTGTGCATGAAAGAAACAGTATTTCCCACAACATAATCATATAATGAAAATGCAAGACAGTCCCCTACCCCATGGCAACGAGCACTCCTAACACCCATATTGTGACCTCCTCCCTTCAGATGAAAAAGGAAGCAGGGCCTCCTGACAGAAAGGGCTATAGGTAAGAAATGCATACAAGGATCCCGGAACAACCTGTTATGCCAGAGAGCAAGTATTAAAGGCTCCTGAGGTCATGTCAAAAGGACCCAGGAGCCAACTAGAGTAACTTCCACCTAATATAACAGACAGGAACATAGCAAATATACTTCAGTCCATAATGGCACCAAAACTACACCACCACCGCCACCATCATCACCACCACCGCCACCACCATCACCACCACCACCACCACCACCTCCACCACCACCACCACCGCCGCCACCGCCTCCACCGCCACCGCCGCCACCGCCTCCGCCGCCGCCGCCGCCGCCGCCGCCGCCGCCACCATCACCTCCACCGCCACCACCGCCACCACCACCATCACCACCACCACCACCACCACCACCTCCACCATCATCACCACCACCACCACCACCACCACCAGTACCACCACCACCACCACCATCACCACCACCATCACCACCACCACTACCACCACCACCACCATCACCACCACCAGTACCACCACCACAACCACCATCACCACCACCACAACCACCATCACCACCACCATCACCACCACCATCATCACCACCACCACCACCATCACCACCACCAGTACCACCACCACAACCACCATCACCACCACCACCTCCACCATCACAACCACCATCACCACCACCTCCACCACCACAACCATCATCACCACCACCACCACCATCACCACCACCAGTACCACCACCACAACCACCATCACCACCACCACCTCCACCACCACAACCACCACCACCACCACCTCCACCACAACCATCACCACCACCATCACCACCACCATCACCACCATCACCACATCACCACCACCACCACCTCCACCATCACCACCACCAACACCTCTACCATCACTACCACCACCACCACCACCAATACCACCACCACCACCACCTCCACCATCACCACCACCACCACCACCAGTACCACCACCATCACCACCACCACCACCACCAGTACCACCACCATCACCACCACCATCACCACCAGTACCACCACCATCACCACCACCATCACCACCAGTACCACCACCACCACCACCACCATCACCACCACCACCACCACCTCTACCATCACCACCACCACCACCACCAGTACCACCACCACCACCACCACCATCACCACCATCATCACCACCACTACCACCACCACCATCACCACCACCACCAGTACCACCACCACCACCACCACCATCACCACCACCATCATTACCACCACTACCACCACCACCACCATCACCACCACCACCAGTACCACCACCACCACCACCATCATCATCACCACCACCACCACCATCATCACCACCACCTCCACCACCACCAGTACCACCACCACCACCACCATCACCACCACATCCACCACCACCACCACCACCACCTCCACCACCACCACCAGCACCACCACCACCTCCACCACCACCTCCACCACCACCACCACCACCACCACCACCATCACCACCACCACCACCACTACTATCACCACCACTGATCGGTGACTGTTAGAGGAGCAGAAAGCAAATGTATTATCTCAGAAACTGGAAAATAAAGTGAATGAAATCAAGCATTAATTCTGACTTTCCTATATGAACTCTACCACTGGGTACCAAAATAGTAGATGAAGGAAAGTTTCTCTTCATAGAAGTACAGTATCTAATAAATGAAGAAGAAAAGCTAACATTGGAAATCAATAGTTGGCAACCTTTATGGATCTAGGCACTGGGTATCAACAGCTACTAATGTCACAAAAAGTGAGAAAAACCCATTATGTGCCTCCTAAAGGAAAAATACAGCAACACACATAGAGCTTGAATATGACCAAGCCTCGATATCCAGAAATCACTTTATGGGAAATACAGGGGACAGAGGAACACGTGAAACAACACCACAAAGATGCATTCAGCAAAATCCAGTGTGGAAAATGCTACAGGACAAATGAGCCAGTTTCATCAACAAATTTACTGTAATAGAGGGAGAGAGAGAACACCTATGGATTAACAGAAACTAGTAAGTCATATCAACCAATTACCATTGTGTGGGCCTTTTTTTGCTTCCTGGTTTAAACAAATTGTTAAAAAAAAAGTAAATTGAAAACTTGAACATGCAACTGGCCATCTGATGATATTAAGACATCAATGCTGATTTGGGCTGGGGAGGAGACAATGATACTGTGGTTATATTACAAATAAGAGGGCAGGTCTGTGCTGTGGCTCATGCCTGTAATCCCAGCACTTTGGAAGGCCAAGGACAGGGGTGAATTGCTTGAGCTCAGGAGTTCAAGACCAGCCTGGGCAACATGGCAAAACCTCATCTCTACTAAAAATACAAAAAATTAGCCAGGTGTGGTGGTGCATGCCTGTAGTCCCAGCTACTCGGGAGGCTGAGGTGGGAGGATTGCTTGAGCTTGAGGGATAGAGGTTGCAGTGAGCCGAGATCATGCCACTGCACTCCAACCTGGGTGACAGAGTGAGGCTCTGTCTAAAAAAAAAAAAAAGGCAGAGCTGGGTGCAGTGGCACACGCCTGTAGTCCCACCTATTCAAGGGGCTGAGGCTGTAGTGTACTATGATCACACCTGTGAGTACCCACTGCACTCCAGCCTGCCACATAGTGAGACCTCATCTCTAACAATAAAAAACAGTCATTAAAAAAAATAAGAGCTGTCGGGGGCAGTGGCTCATGCCTGTAATCGCAGCACTTTGGGAGGCTGAGGCAGGCAGATCACTTGAGGCTAGGGGTTTGAGACCAGCCTGGCCAATCTGGCAAAACCCCGTCTCTACTAAAAATACAAAAATTAGCCAGGTGTGGTGGCGTAAGCCTGTAGTTCCAGCTACTCAGGAGGCTGAGGCAGGAGAATTGCTTGAACCCGGGAGGCAGAGGTTATAGTGAGTTGAAATTGTGCCTCTGCACTCCAGCCTGAGCAACAGGGCAAGACTCCATCTCAAAAAAAGACAAAAAAAACCCCACAAAAAACACAAAAAATAAGAGGGCAATTCTTCTAGCTGCGGCCAAATGAGAAGGCTGGCCAATCCTCTCCCCATAAAGCAATTATGAAATTCTATAAAACTGACAAAAACAACAATTTCCAGACTCTGTAAATTGAATAAAGACATGAAAATCTGAGAAGTGTTTATGTTTGAAAACCTTCTCAACTTCAGGTAAAAACAGGGTGAATCCATCTGTTCTTTCCTGGGCTGCCCTCACTCCTTCGCGGCAGCTGGGCCAGCACAGGGGTCCTGGCAGGGAAGAGCAGGCTCTGAGGACCACGCAGCTGTGGTAAAGGGGCTCACTCCATATGGAGCCCTGGGCAACAGTAGCACTGGGATGGAAGTGACCATCTCTAGGGCAGTTGGGTGGGGAGGGCCAAGGTTTCTACTCGCCTGAGGTTATGGTTATTGTATGGGTGAGCGCATTCCTGGCTAATGGGAGGCCGGTGCGTGCACAGTGGAGGCGGGAAAGGATCCTGGCTATTCAGACACCCTTCCGGCCAATCTGAATCTGCACATGTGCATAGAGGAGATGTAAAAGGGCGAGTGGAAAGCAAAAGCCAGGCCGACATGGAAACCACCTGAACTTTGAACATGCCCTTCTACCTGCCCACAGAGCCACTGGCAGAGGACGGAGCCTTACTGGCTTAATTTATTTGTGCATAACCTCTGCCCAATCATTCATTCAAACTACATGAAGCAAAAATAGAGTTGAAAAGAGAAATTTGGTGGCTCACGCCTGTAATCCCACTTTGGGAGGCTGAGGCAGGAAGACTGCTTGAGCCCAGGAGTTTCAGTTTAGAGACATAGGAATACCCTGTCTCTAAAAAAAAATTAGCTGGGTGTGGTGGTGCCTGCCTGCAGTCCCAGCTACTTGGAGGCTGAGGTGGCAGAATCACTTGAACCCAGGAGGTAAGGGCTGCAGTGAGCCGTGTTTGTGCTAGTGTACACCAGCCCAGGTGACAGAGCAAAAAAAAAAAAAAAAAAAGAGAGAAGAAAAGAGAAATCTGAATAGACTTGTAAGAAGTAAAGAAATTGAATTAGTAATTAAAAACCTTCCCACAAAGAAAAGCCCAGGTAGTTTCACCAAATTCACATACATTCTGTCAAATATTTAATATAAAACCAACTTTTCACAAACTCTTTCAGAAAACAGAGGAGAGAACACTTCCTAATTTGCTCTGTAAGGCCAGTAGTACTCTCATAACTGAGACAGACAAAGATGCCACAAGAAAAGAAAACTATACACCAATATCTGTTAGAAACATGGAGGCAAAAATCCTTAATAGAATACTAGCAAACATATGTAAAAGGGATTATACACCATGATTAAGTGGAATTTATCACAGGAATGTGAAGTTGGTTTAACATCTGAAAATTAATAAACTGTAGTGATATTAATAAAATAAGATGAAGGATGAAACCCACATAATAATCCCAACAGATGCAGAAAAAGCATCTGATAAACTCCAACCCCATTCAGGCTAAAACCTCCAAACAAATTAGAAATAGAAGGGAACTTTCTCACTATGATAAAGGGCATCTTTATCCCTCATGATGAAAGACTGAATGCTTTTTCTCCTCAGAAAAACAGAGGAAAATTAATAAAATGTAGTGATATTAATATAATATAATAAGACTGAAACAACTTTCTGTGGTTTCAGTAACCTGTGGTCAATTGTGGTCTGCAAATATTACGTATAATACAGTATTCTGAAAGAGAAACCATATTCACATAACTCTTATTACAATATATTGTTATATTGTTCTACTTTATTATTATTGTCGTTAATCTCTTACTGTACCTGATTTATACATTTAACTTTGCCATAGGCATGTATGTGTAGGAAGAAACATAGTACACTTAGCGTTTGGTGTTATCCATAGTTTTAGGCACCTGTGTGGGGTCTTGGAAGGTAGCGCCTGTGGATTAGGAGGGACTATTATACTAAAACTAATCAAAGAAGTTTAGAAAGGTCATAGGATATAAGATCTATGTGCAAAATTCAATCCTATTTTTACATACTAGCAGCCAACCAACTGAAAATAAAATTCAGAAAACAATTCCATTCACAATGGCATAAAAAAAAAAACTTACTTTGGAATAAATTTAACAAAGGAAGTGCAAGACTTGTACGCCAACAACTATAAAGCATTGCTGAGAAAAAGTAAAGACCTAAATAAATGGAGAGACAGTCTTTGCTCACGATGAGAAGAGCCACTATTGTCCAGGTGGCAATTTCCCCCATATTGACCTGTAAATTAAACGTAATCCCTCTTACAATCCTAACAGGCTTTTCAAAGTTAGAAATTGACAAGCTGGCCTAGTGTGGTGCCTCACACCTGTAATCCCAACACTTTGGGAGGCCGAAGTGAGAGGATCTCTGGAGACCAGGAGTTTGAGACCAGCCTGGGCCACAAAGTAAGACCCTGTGTCTACAAAAAAATTTCAAAAAACAAAATAATGAAAAAAGACAAGCTGATACTAAAATTTATATAAAATTTTACATATAGTAGGAACCTAAAATAGCCAACACTATTTTGAAAAAAACAACAAATTTGCAGCAGTGACACTACTCAATTTGAAAATTTCCTCTAAGGTCATAGTAATCAAGGCTGTGGGTTATTGGCACAAGGATAAACATAGGTGAAGGGGACAGAACTGAGTATCTGGAAATAAACCTTTACATTTTTGATCAATTGATTTTTGACAGAAGTGTCATTGATAATTCAACAAGGAAAGACTGTTTTCAACAAAAAGTGCTGGGACAACTAGATACCTCTAAACAGGTTCTTCCCTCTCACCATCCACAAGAAACAAGTCTAGTGTACTCTTGTAACTCTTGTGTAATTTACTCAAATGGATCATAGACTCAAATGTAAGGGTCAAAACAACTCTTCTAAAAGAAAGTGTACGAGAAAATATTCATGATCTTGGATATGACCCCAAAGGCATGATCCACAAAAGGAAAAATTGATAAACTGAACTTCATCAGAATTAAAAGCTTTTGTGCTTTAAAAAACCCCATTAAGAAAATGAAGGCTGGGCATGGTGGCTCACGCTTATAATCCCAGCAGTTTTGGGAGGCTGAGGCAGGCCCAGCCCAGGAGTTCAAGACCAGCCTGGGAAACATGGAAAATCTGTCTCTAACAAAAGTACAAAAATTAGCCGGGTGTGGTGGTGTGTGCCTGTGTTCACAGCTACTTGGGAGGCTGAGGTGAGAGGATTGCTTGGACCTGAGGTCAAGGCTGCAATGAGCCATGATCGTGCCAGTGCACTCCAGCCTGGGTGACAGAGCGAGACGCTGTCTCAAAAAAAAGATAAGGCATACATTCAGAAAAAATATTTGCAAATCATCTATCTGATAAAGACTGTATATACGGAATATATAAAGAGAACTTACTACTCAACAGTAAGACAAACAGCCCAATTAAAAATTGGCAAAATATCTGAATAGATATTTCACCAAAGAAGATACTGGAATGACTAATATGCACATTAAAAAATGCTCAATATCAGTAGTCATTAGGGAAACACCAATTAAAACCACAATGAGATGCCATTATACCCCCTTTAGAATGACTATAATCAAAAAGACAATAACAAGTATTGGGAGGATGTGATGATACTAGAACCCTAGCACATGGCTGGTGAGAATGTAAAACAGGACAGGCAGTCTGGCAGTTTCATAAAATGTTAAACATAAGTTTACCATACAATCCATCAATTCCACTCCTAAGAACTTACCTGAGAAATGAAAACAAACACAAAAAGGCATATACATGAATGTTCATAGCATTATTCATAATAATAAAAAACCAGAAACAATCTAAATCCATAAGGCCAGGGTGCGGTGGCTCACGCCTGTAATCCCAGCACTTTGGGAGGCTGAGGTGGGTGGATTACCTGCCTGAGGTCAGGAGTTTGAGACCAGCCTGGCCAATATGGTGAAATCCCATCTCTACTAAAAATACAAAAATTAGCCAGGTGTGGTGGCATGCACCTGTAATCCCAGCTACTCGGGAGGCTGAGGCAGAAGAATCGCTTGAACCCACGAGGCAGAGGTTGCAGCGAGGCTCTGTCTCAAAAAAAAAAAAAAAAAATCCATCATTAACTGATGCATGGATAAACAAGATGTGGTATATATCCATAAAATGGAAAACTACCCAGCAATTAGAAGGAATATAGTACTGCTCCGTGCACAATGACATGGATTAATCTCAAAAACATCATTCTACGTGAATGAAGTCAGATGCAACCAACTACATATTGTAGGAATCCACTTACACGATATGTCCAGAAAAAGCAATTTTTGGAAACAGAAAACCGATCAGCAGTTTCCTCGGACTGGGGGTGAGGGCGGAAGTGAACTGCTAATGGGCATGGAGGAAACTTTTTGGGCGATTAAAAGGTTCAAAAACTGGACTGTAGTGATGGTTGTTGCATAGCTCCACAAGCTTATAAAGAATCGATGAGTTGTACATTTATAATGGTTCATTATTGTATGTAAATTACTCCACAATAAAGCTGTTAAAAAGAGTCCTCATCTTTTTGGGATATATACAATTATTAACAGATGAAATGATGAGATGTCTGGGAACTGCTTCAGAATATGGGAGGTGGGTGGGGCTACAGACGCAGGAAACTGGCTGAGAGCTGATCATCATTGAAGCTGGCGGATGAGTACATGGGGTTCATTATTGTATTCTGTTTAATTTTGTCTATGTTTGACATTTTCCATAACACAAGCATCGTGACGCAAAGGAGGGAAAAGAACCCTAAATGCCATACTTGCGTGCACATCTAATTTCAATTTTACTGAGGAGGCTTTTGTGAAATTTTTTCTTTAAAGACACTGACACAGAATCTCAATTCTGTTGGGATTTTAAAGTAGTGAATACAATAGCAAAGACACGGGACCAACCCAAATGCCCATCAATAGTAGACTGGATGAAGAAAATGTGGTATACATACACCATGGAATACTATGCAGCCATAAAAAGGAACAAGACCATGTCCTTTGTGGGGATATGGATGGAGCTGGAAGCTGTTATCCTCAGCATACTAATGTAGGAACAGAAAACCAAATACCGCATGTGCTCACTTATAAGTGGGAGCTGAATGATGAGAACACATGGACACACTGGGCGGGGAACAACACGCATTGGGGCCTGTTTGAGGGGGGCGAGGGGGAGGGAGAGCATCAGGAACAACAGCTAATGGGTGCTGGGCTTAATGCGTGGGTAATGGGTTGATCTGTGCATTCAGCCACCATGGCACACGTTTACCTATGTAACAAACCGGCACATCCTGCACATGGACTCCAGAACTTAAAATAAAAGTTGATTAAAAAAAATAAAGTAGTGAATGGTTTGGAGTCTAACCTGGTGAGTATCGCATTACAGAGAGCTGTTCGTTTCCATCTGTGTGAACGGTGACCAAGTCTTTTGTTTCTGTGTCAAACACAAACCACCTGTTATCAACATGAGAAAAAGCACAGTAAGTTGTTTAATGAGAAAATGAAGATTATTATAATAGTGGGATGAATAAAAATTATTAATCATAAAAGCTTAATAAATACTTGGAATTTGCTTAATAAGAAAGCTTGTTCCCAGCTTTCATTCAAAGAAAATTTCCTATATATAAGCATTTTCTAATGAAAGGAACAGCATATTGGCTAGCATTCAAAACTATGCCATTATCAACACTATGACATGGTTTCTCTGTGTTTGCGCTTTGTCATTTACACATGGAGAGAAAGCTCTGGGCAGGGAAGATGCCAATACCTAGTGCCAGGGCATATGGTGAGAGGAAGCAGTGAAGGACCACCTGCAAGAGCTCACCCAGGTTTCCAGGGCGAAGCAGTACCATGCAGGAGGATGGGGCTGGGACAACTCCGGGGTGGTGGTGTTCCCAATGGTGCTGCAGACAGAGCAGGCCGAGAGTACAGGCCTTATGGGGATGCTAGTCTGCAACCAACAGGGCGAGGGAAAGCACAGAGCAAATGGGAGAAATCGGAGAGGAGGACTGGTCTTCTAATTTCACCTCGCTGGGCCATTTCCTCAGTGGTGAGATGGGGAGAGGAGCCCAGGTCTACTTTGCAGGCTCAATATTAAAGTCTAATGATAACGGACGTGGAAGTGCTTTGTATCCTCTGATAAGCACACAGTACCCATTAAATGAGTGCTAACATCAGAACGACTGAACTCTCCTGCCTGTTACATTCTCAAGGGGTGGTGGTGAGCCCCTGGTGTTTTAAGGATAAATGGAATGCGGATAAATGGATAAATGGATAAGGATAAATGGATAAACTGTTGCTGCAGTTTCTAACCTGCATGAGGACATCCCACCAGCATGTCTACTAATGCAGAGTGAGTGTCCCTTGTCTTCCACAGGAGCCCCCCTAGCCATGCATTGTCAGATGTCCTGCCCCCCAGAAATGTGGATTTTGCTTCTCAGTGCCGATTTCTTGCATCTTCAACAACCATTTACCTTTAATGTGCTATTTAACCTTAATAGAGGCTGGGGCTGATTAGAACATGGCTTTGAAGTGTCCTGTTAAATCAAGAGCATCAGGAGCTAAGCCCAACCTAGGACTTGAATGGCAAGAGGTACAGATGAGGGGCTGGATTAGGTGACCGGATCCATCTCCTCCACCACGGGACACTGTGACTCTGGGCACTGTCACCGTGTCCTACATGCACAGTAGGCATGCTGGCATCTGTCAGCCTATTGGGAGGCCAGCCATCAGAAGGCGGGAGCCTGATGAGTTAGAAGCTTTACCTTTACGAGCCTGATGAGTTAGAAGCTTTACCTGTCTCAAAGAGAGTCAAATGGGAGGTGGTGTGTGTGTGTGTGTGAGTGTCTCTGTGTGTCTGTGTGCGTGTGTGTGTGTGTGTGGCTATACAAACGTTTTCATGAAGAATTCTGTTGGCTACATGGAGCCCAATACTTAAGATATTGCTACCTATGACCTACAAAGGGCTACCGTTTCTTTATCCATACAGGCTCTGCAGTCATAGCAACAGAATCTAAGTGCTACACCTTTTAGAGAGGAAGGGTGGGAGGAAAAATACTTGAATGAAACCACAGTAAATGTATACAGTACAATGAGCAGCATAAATGTTCAATCAAAACCCAGAAAGCAATGATAATAATAACCCCCGCAGTGCCTGATGGGCAGCCCTGGCAGGTGCTGTGTGCACTGTCTCCTTCGATCCTTAGTGCAACACAGCCAGGCATGGAATATCACAATTTACAGAAAAAGAGACAAATTCGGAGAGCTTATGTAACTAGCTCAAAGACACTGCTGCTAAGTGGCAAAGCTGAGCTGCAAACGCAGACCCACCATCTGGTGTGTAGGAGGTGCCAGGTGAATAGGTATTAACTCAGTTGGAATATGAGGCTCAGGGTCTGGGCAGTTCCTAAAATTTTGAAAGGGCAGCTAGAAAAAGCATTTATTTTCTATTTTTGATTTTTTTTAAGAGATGGGGTCTCGCTCTGTGGCTTAGGTGAGGGTACAGTGGTGCAATCATAGTGCGATGCAGCCTCGAACTCCTGATCTTAAGAGATCCTCCTGCCTTAGCCTCCTGAGTAGCTAATACAGATGTGGACCACCATATCCAGCTCAATTTTAAATTTTTTATAGAGATAGGGTCTTGCTATGTTGCCCAGGCTGGTCTCGAACTCCTAGCCTCAAACGATCTTCCTGCCTAGGCCTCTCAAAGGGTTGGGATTACAAGTGTGAGCCACTGTGACCAGGAGTAGAAAAAAAGCATTTTTAAATGCTCAGCACTTTGAAATGTTTTCTTGCTTCATTCCAAAATCAAGGCTCCTCCCACAGCCTCAAGATCAGGGCTTGAGAAGCTCCACAAATCCTCTGAGATTGTAGGCAAAACGTGTGTGTGGCCGGGTGTGGTGGCTCATGCCTGTGATCTCAGCACTCTGGGAGACCGAGGTGGGGGGACTGCTTGAGCTAGAGTTCAAGACCAGCCTGGGCAACACAGTGAGACCTGCGACTCTACAAAAGATAAAATATTAGTTGAGCATGGCAGTGCACGCCTGTAGTCCCAGCTACTTGGGAGGCTGAGGTGGGAGGATCACTTAAGCCCTGGAGGCTGCAGTAAGCTGTGATTGTGCCACTGCACTTCAGTCTGGGTGACAGGGTGAGACCTGTCTCAAAAGACAAACAAAAAAAGTGTGTGTGTGTCTAGTGGAGGTAGAGGGTCTTTTTCCAGGAGAGAGGGTCTACAGCTTTCCTCAGATTTCCCCAAGGCTCAAAATGTAATGGGCCACTGTTTCAAGTTTTGCTTTTAACTTAATTCTTGGTAAATCATTAGAAGCTGCGAACATGCAGCCAAGAGCTGAACGGGGCCTGTTCCTGGGGAAATAGAAACAACAGGCCTCTTTTCCATAAGCTTTGCAAGCACAAGCCCTGCTGGCATGGACTTACCTCCCAGTGAGTGTTCCAACTGCAACCACAGACCCTGAAGGATGAAAACCAGAAGACTGAGCTGGATCCTAAAATATTTTAAAGGAAGTGTAAATTGATGAACAGACAGAACACTATAGCATAAAACACACACACACACACGTGCGTGCACACACAAACGCTCACACTTCTAATTCCTTAGGGCTATATGGCTCTATTTGAAAAGTCTCTTTTCTAGAGAAAAATGTTTTCCTGCTTGAATGAATGCTGCGTTTCAATAATGCTAAATTTCTACCCACCCCCACCCTTTTTTGAGGCAGGATCTCACTCTGTTGCACAGGCTGGAGTGCAATGGCATGATCATGACTTACTGGAGCCTTGACCTCCCAGGCTCAAGTGACACTCCTGGCTCAGCCTCTGAAGCAGCTGGGACTACAGGTGTGTGTCACCACACCTGGCTAATTTTTTAATTTTTAATTTTGTAGAGATAGAGTCTGCCTATGCTGCCCAGGCTGGTCTCGAATTCCTGGGCTCAAGTGATCCTCCTACCTCTGCCTCCCAAAGTGCTGGGATTATAGGTGTAAGCCATTGAGCCTGACCTAAATTTCTGTCCTTTTAGGATTTTTCCCTTTTTGTCTTATATCCTTTCATATCTATAGTAATCTGATGAAAGACAGGTAAGTGCCCTTCTACAAAGTCACAGCTTATAGAACCCAGCCCCTTCAGTTGACTCCCCACGCTGAGTGGTAATAAGCTCACTGAATAGTGTGCTTGATTGCTCCAGAAAGACAACCACAGCACCCAACTCCATGACACGGAGACTGGGTGAGTGCCCATTGGGTGCAAAACACTATGGAGGCCTGGAAGGATCATGAGATGAGCAAGGCATGTTCTAGGTTTTGATCCAGTGGAACACACACACAGTTATCACTAACTCGGATACAAGATGGAATGATCCATGAAAGAGATACAAATCAAGGTGCCGTGGAATCACAGGGGAGGGAGGGATGAGGTGACACTGGGAAGCTGGGCCAAGGCTTTGTGGTGCAGACGACTGGACTTGGGCCTCCCAGGAGAGGAAGAATTATCACTGGTGAAGGTGAGATGTGGCCACTCCAGTCGTTTTTCGGACCACAGTGAAGGGGGCAGTAATATAGTAAAAGCGATGGAAGCAACACAGCTCTGGGCATATTTGAGGAATGGCAGATAGGTCAATGGGCTTACAGCACAGAGTATATCACATTAGTGATGTCACTGCCACGGTAAGGAGTTTGATCACTAGGAAATAAGAACACTTTGAATGGTCTTGTCCTTTCAATAAAAAGAGTGGCATGATTGAATGTGTGTTTTAGATAAAGGGTACTTGGCAGGAGTGTTTAGGATGAAGAAAGAAGAGATTAAGGAAGATCAGGAAGAAAAGTAGCAATGGGAATGAAAACAGGAGGCCCTGAGATCCACTGGATAATCTAAAAAACCAAGAGAAAGAAACTTGATATATGATTACATTATTTCAATGCTTTCTTTCAATTACAGCTGTAATTAAGCTCAGAGCTGCCACTAATACACAAATAGAAATCGTGTTCACTTGAAGCTTTACCATTTACAAAGCACTTCTGTCTGTGGCATTCATCTGGGCCTCGTAACAATTTTGAGATGTGGACACTGAGTTACAGATGTCCAGGGCCACAAGGCCAGTAGGCAGAGGAGCTAGAACTTCATTGCAGTTCCCTGGCTTCCAGTTTAGAGCTCTGACCCTTATGTTAGGCTAAATGATTAACAGCCTGGTAAAGGAGCTGTCATTGCCTTCAGCCCTCCGGGACCACCAGGGCATAGGTAGAACATATAAGACTGTTTCCTTTAGCCCCTTCCTAGCATCGCGGGCCACACCTGCTCTCTGAGTGACAGTGCCTGCCCCTTGGGCCCTTCCACCTCACGGCTCAGCTGGCCATCAGTGACCAGCACCCATTCCGTGAAAATGAACGGAAGGGAGCCGAAACTTGGACCTAGCACCTGGGACATGCCAGTAACTCTATGGGGGATGAAAGGATGATGTGTTGGTTTACAGAAGGGCTATTTCCTCTGTGCAATGGGATTGCACAGATCATTAGGGCACTGGCAACAGAGAATGAGCTTCCGATTCACTGCAGTGCAATGCAGTGGAAAGACCCAGAGTTTAGGAGTCAGACTGAGCTGGGTCCTAACACTGGCTAGGTCACTCACTAACTTAGTGACCTTGGCAAGTTATTTAACTTCTCTACACCTCAATTTCCTAATCAATAAAATCAGAGTCAAAAAAAACCTCTTCAACCTGCAGAGCTGCTACAGGGATTAAGGATAATACACGCACAGTGCTTGGCATGCATAACAGTCAGTGCTCAATTAATACACGTGGGGAAAGGGCATTTCAACACTCTGACAGGTCATCAGAGTTTCTTTTGCAAAATTCACAGAGATGTTGACTTTTTTTTTTTTTTTTTTTTGAGACAGAATTTCGCTCTTGTTGCCCAGGCTGGAGTGCAATGGCGTGATCTTGGCTGACTGTAACCTCCACCTTCTGGGTTCAAGCGATTCTCCTGCCTCAGCCTCCCAAGGAGCTAGGACTACAGGCATGCACCACCATGCCCGGCTAATTTTGTATTTTTAGTAGAGATGGGGTTTCTCCATTTGGTCAGGCTGGTCTCGAGCTCCCAACCTCAGGTGATCTGCCTGCCTTGGCCTCCCAAAGTGCTGGGATTACAGGCATGAGCCACCGTGCCGCCCAGCTGACTTTCAAACGAAAGTTCACTTTACCATCAAACTCAAAATGTAGAGATATATTCAATCGTGTGTTTAGTACAGCTTGTAAATTCCCATTCAAAGGGTACACTGTAAATAGAATGCAGGCTTATAACAAGTATTTTTCAGCTCTTAGGATGGTTGAGAGACTGTACTCAGAAAATCTGACAATGAACTCAGAAAGAACAACTTGTTGTCAGAAAATTTCAACAGTAAACTTCAAAATTACACGGCTGAGGCCACTTGAGGCAATGTTAAAAGTAACACTGTTGAATGCAATTGAAATGTTAAGGCAACTCTAAATAGATAAATAACATTTGCTTTGGGACAACTTTATATCACTGTTGATTTCATGCAAAAAATAAACATGTTCCAGATGAATTTCTGTAAGAAAAATGGAAATGTAATGTGCATGTTTACCTCTATTATTTTGTCCCAGACGGGACGGTGACCCACAGCGTCCCAGAGAGTGGCATGCTTGTCATGCCCACAGGTCAAGAACTGAGGTTTTGAGGCATGGATGGCCAGTCCCCAGAGCTCATCAGTGTGACCCTACAAATAACCAAGAGAAACAGAAGCGCTCTGAGATACTACAGTCCGCTCTCAGGAGCTGTAAGGGATGACGAACCGAGGCTTCATGCTGACTTCATAACTGCTCTCAACAGTTTCTCTCCTCCCATCTTCCGGCAGCCACTGACATTCTGGGGTGGAGGAAGGTTATCGTAGTATAAAGCACAGTAATGAGCACCTGATTGTTATGCTTGATTAGAGTCTGATATAATGCAAAATGAGAGTGTTTGCTGGGCCTGCTGAGCGGGATCGTACCTGAGTAATGGGTGTGAAGTCCCCTGACAGAGTGCCCTGCAGGACAAAGTTTCGAGTTGTGCCAATCAAGATCACATCGCCTTTCCCCTCGGCCACTGTCCGTATTGGACCAAACTGTTCTGGAATCTGCATTGAGAAGTCATATGAAAAGAAAAGATGTACAATTTCATTCGGTTGTTAGCTCAGTCATTCAAAACACTTATCATAATGACAGTCCCTATAACAGTTTTATATACACATATGTATATACATATAACGTATATTCAAATATATATGCTGTATATACACAAATATGGAGAGTTTCACATAGATAGACACACAACTATGGAGAGTTTCACATAGATAGATACCACAGCTGGCCGGGCGCGGTGGCTCATGCCTGTAATCCCAGCACGTTGGGAGGCCGAGGCAGGTGGATCACCTGAGGTCAGGAGTTGGAGACCAGCCTGGTCAACATGATGAAACCCCGTCTCTACTAAAAATACAAAAATTAGCTGGGCGTGGTGGTGGGTGGCTGTAATCCCAGCTACTTGGGAGGCTGAGGCAGGAGAATCACCTGAACCCAGGAGGTGGAGGTTGCAGTGAGCCGAGATCACGCCACTACACTCCAGCCTGGGTGACAAGAGTGAAACTCTATCTCAAAAAAACAGATACCACAGCCAACTGTTGAGTGAGTGATCAAAACCCTAAGCCTTATTTTTAAACTACAAACATTTTATGTAACTTTATATATCTTAGAAGCATCAGCAAGAATGAGGTTAAGAAAAAGCATTTTCCTCAACAAAATTTAAAAATAAGGAATGCTACTGGTTAGTTTTCTCTTTACTTTTTACAATTTCTGATAGCAACAGTAGATACAATTCGGAAAGTAAAGAATAATATAGGCCAGGCGTGGCAGCTCATATCTGTAAATCTCAGCACTTTGGGGGGCCGAGGTGGGTGGACTGCTTGAGCCCAGGAGTTCCAGACCAGCCTGGGCAATATAGTGAGACTCCATTTCTACCAAAAATACAAAAAAAATTAGCTGGGTATGGTGGTGCGTGTAGTCCCAGCTACTCAAGAGGCTGAGGTGGGAGAATCACTTGAGCCTGGGAGGCAGAGGCTGAAGATCACGCCACTGCACTCCAGCCTGGGTGACAGAGCCATACCCTGTCTCAAAATAGTAATAATAATAATAATAATAATAAATAACACTGCCATAACACAACTTAAAATGGTAAGTTCTTTGGCAATGTCACTCTGTTCAGTTTAAAAATCAACATAAACATATGGTATAGTCTAAATGTTAAGAGAAAGAATTGCAAAATACACCCATTAATAACAATTTGCTATCATGAAGAAACAAAGTTCTTGTACTATAAAAAGAACAAATGCTGCAGCTTGACCCTGGCGGGTTGCTGTTAGGCTCTCCCGTTCCAGGAAAGAAGGAGCCTTCCCTCACACATTCTCCAGTGTGGCTTGTTAGCACAGATTTGAGTCAAGTCAGTGATGACCCATGCTAATGAGGAGGAATCAGATACTAACAAACAGTGAATAGCTTTTATGAAATTAGATGGGGCTTTGGAGCTTTCTTTACGGTTATAATATGACTTGGGCATGTCTATGACTCTAGCAATTCACAATATGTTCAACCAAATGCTGGTCAAATCTTATCATTAAAAATGTTCTCACAACAGAATCTCCACGCAAGGGGAGGTGATTTCCAAAGCTCAGATGAAGAACTTCCTTTATTAAGGGAAATAATCAACAGAACCAAATTTTCACACTGCCAGAGGGTGGTGCCATGTTGCTCTCTGATGTAAAATATAAGTGTTTTGTGTGTATCTGGGTTCAAAGTCCTAAAGTCTGTCCATTCTAAGCTAGGGATGAAACGCACCACCCTTCGGAATGAGGCCAATTTTGCAGTGTCTGCTCACGATTTCCTGGAACCTGAGGGAGAACATTTACTGAGTGGGTAGAAGGAATATTAAATATCTTGCCTCTGGTGCTTACTGGAATGCAGGGCTGCCAAGTAGATAATGGGGAGGTACACTGGGTATCAAAAGGAGTCACAGCCCTAGGGAGCACATTGGCACTTAGCTGAGTGCCATGTACAAAGCAGATACTCAACAAATACTAGTTCACTCAATGCAATAATGTCTCCAAAATAACATGCTAGAAATTAAAAATTAAAGGAGGCTGGGCGTGGTGGCTCACGCTTGTAATACAGCACTTTGGGAGGCTGAGGTGGGAGGATCGCTTGAGCTCAGGAGTTCCAAACCAGCCTGGGCAACATCTCTACAAAATTACAAAAATTAGCCAGGTGTGGTGGTGTGTGTCTGTAGTCCCAGCTACTTGGGAGGCTGAGGTGGGAGGATCGCTTGAGCTCAGGAGTTCCAAACCAGCCTGGGCAACATCTCTACAAAATCACAAAAATTAGCCAGGTGTAGTGGTGTGTGTCTGTAGTCCCAGCTACTTGGGAGGCTGAGGTGGGAGGATCACTTGAGCCCAGGAGGGGGAGGTTGCAGTAAACTGTGATCACACCACTGCACTCCAATCTGGGTGACAGAGCCAGACCCTGCTCTAAAAAAAAAAAAAAAAAAAAAAGTTAAAAGAGAAGACAGATTTTTATAATAAATCAAAATGTGGGTAACAGTCCCTTGGAAAATTAAGAATAATAATATTCTAAATATGAAGTGGGTTACAACCTCAAGTTTTATAAACCTAATTCTATTTTATTAGTTATATTTAACCTGCCTCTAGGATTTTAATAAAATACATTGCTCCCATATAATGTGATTTCACCTAAACAATTTTCAAAACTGTAAGCTACAGATTTCAAACTAATAAAAAAAGGATAACAGTTTAAAGTTAAAAACAAATTTTAGCAGTAGCCTTGATGACTTACCTCCGTTTTACGAAGTTTTTGATAGTTTCCGCTCCAAGAAATGAGCTTTCGGTCTTTCCCACCTCCTGACACCAGCGTGCCATCTCTTAACATACAAAGTGCAAAAATGCCACCCTCATGGGCCCCTTGAACTGCATAGCTTATTCGATTTGTACCTAAACACACCACGAAAACCATCATTAGCACATTATCAAAAGGTTGCCTCTGCCCATTTTCTAATCTCATCTGACTTAGGTTTTAAAAGGCAATATTGTCCATGAGCACATCATTGCAATATGAATCTATGAAGGATCCAATTTCTAGACGTTCGCAGAGCACCAGACAAGCATGAAATGGGTTACATTAGAATGAAGGAAAATACGCATTGTCGAAGCCGCATGGTTGAGGCACCACGTGGCTGAGAACGTGGGCTCTGAGTTTAGATCCCAGCTCTCTAGTGAGCTGTTTCTCTGGACAAATTGCTTAGCTACTCTACCCTCAGTTCCCCCTTGGTGGAATGGGGCTGGCTGCTTACCCTGCAGGATTGTTCTAAGGATTAAGTGAACAGTGGATAAGACACCTAGCGCCAAGAGCAGCACGGATACTGGAAACGTCACCAATGCTTCTGAAATTGCATTTACAAGTCTGTCTCCACCTTCAACCCCAACTCAAACTCTAAGATCCTTGAGAAAAGGGATGGTGGATTTTCCCTTTTTTCCTGTCACGGGGTAAGTGCTCATAAATGCTCACTGGACTTAACTGGACGCATGGTTTCTGAGTGATGCATCATCTCCCTTAGCAAACTGTTTGCTCACAGAGAGCAGGGGATTTGGGTCTGACTCAGTTGTATGTTCGCAGTGTCTAGCACATAATTAGCTTCCAATAAATGTCTGCCAAATGCTAGATAAATCAGGATAGTTACTTAAATATTTTACAGACCTATAAGTAGTCATTAATTTCATCATTATAATCTGTCAGTGGATTTCCTAATAAAGCTATTTAATTCCATCATAATAGCTTGGGCTTAAAGAGCCTTTCAGAATGCTATAAGGTCAGTAACTCCTACTAGTCTCTGCTTTTCCTCTGTTCTAGTTTTATGGTTTCAAGTTACACATGCACACATGTATGTGTGTGTCTCTGTAACTTGAAATTTAATCCTACTCCTGTACATTGTATTAATAGACAATTCTTAAAGCACTCATGTTTGATCTCTTACAACATTACCAAAAACCCTTGGTTTTGGGAACAATCACTTATTACCTTTTCCCCATACTAAGATGTTGCCACTTGAATCTCCAGTAATGGTGTCACCGTTTTCAGAGAAAGTCACACAGAGGACAAACTTTGGCTTTTCTTGTTTCTGTAGAAAGTAGTAAAAAAATTGTATATATATATTTAATCCATACAACATACATATATTCTAGACAACCTTTCATTTGTACTAATAACATCTAGATTCGCAGTGGTCCCAAGCTGGATAGTGTCAGCTTCTGTAAGCACTCTGCACACCTTGCATTTCTGTCTACTATTACATAACTTCTGCTGTGAGATTAACTGCTCTAAGACAAAGCGATTTCCAGCAACCCCAAGTGGCTGGGGAATCATAAAGCTGCAGACAGCAAGCGGAGGAGGGTACTGACCGGGGAGAAGGGTGGGGCTATACTGTCAGCCTAAAGGGCAGGGTCCGAGCACCAGAAAAAAGGGGTCCTCGAAACAAGCCTCAGGGAGGTGGTGGCAGATGGACCCCCAGGAAGAGGTGCTGTCCCCTGGTGCTCTCGCAGCCCCACAACGTCCAGACAAAAGGCACAGGGAGTCTCTACTGTCCTTTGCAAAGGCAGGTTGCCTGCCTCCCAATGACTTCATCTTCTGATACTCTCTGCAGCCAGTGCCACTGTGGGAGGCCTGGTGCTCCCTGGGTCCAGGTCCTTTCCCTGCCCTCCACCCAGGCTTGCTCTGTCCTTTTCTTCACTTCATTACCAGTGTTATCTACCAGGTGTGACGCGCTCCCCAACTATGTGAGGGATCCCAAGGGATTGTGCTGATCACCACAGCCCCCAGACAGATGCATCTAGCCAATCACATATACCAGAGAAAAATAAAGCAAAAATCATAATTTAACTTTACCTCAAATAATCCTTGCTTCTTATTAAGGGAGCTTCCTTCTAGTGTCCAAAAGTAGAGATGCGATTTTCCACAGGTAACTATGATGTTGGTGTCCGTGGGGTGGAAATCCGCAGCAAACACAGCTTCATTAGAGCACTATAGGAAAAACAGGGACTCAGATGCCTCACAGCTCTTAAGATGCATAAGAGACATGTAGGAAAACAAGTAAAATCTCAGCCACAAATAAATAAGAAATTCAAGGCAAGCACAATGCCTATTATTTCCCCCATTGAATCCATCTTGCTAAAAACATCAAGCGTATGCTGGTGCAGGCCTTAATACCTCCTCCTTGTCTCTCCCCCACTAGACAATGAGCCCTTGAGGACAGGGAGCACCTGGGAGTCCTCTGTCTATGCCAGGGCCTCTCCCAGGGCCAGGCATGGAGCGGGCATGCAGCATGCTTTGCTGAGGAGGGAGCTGGGACCAGAGGGACTTCAGAACTGCAAGCATTTGCTCTCATCTGCTCGCAAGCATTTGCTCTCATCTGCTAGTCATGGGTTCCCAGTCTGGCTGAACAAATGGAATCACCAGAAATGGTAAAATGCAGATCTCTAGGCCTCACCCGCTATCTAGTAAATGTCATCTTCAGGGAGGGCCCTGGAATGGATTTTACAAAGGTCCATTGTTCCTGGCTGACTCTGGCTGCCCGTTTCCCCAGGGAGTCCCGCCTGTGTCTGACTCCTGGGACTCTGCCTGTGGCTCAGTGACCCGGCCTGGGGTCCCATGGAGTAGATCTAGACACTTCAGGTGCCACCTCCACCACCTTCAGCCCACACCCTAACTTCCAAGACCCACACCTTGACCTGCTGGATTGGGCTCTGATCACTGCTTCTTTTTAATAATGCAGTTACACATTCTTGAGCCTGGATAATAACCTGCCTCTGATGCCTTCTAACCTAGCAACATAGCAAGAAGACCTTAAACACCTGCCCAGAATATCAGAAGGTGGGGCTAGGGCATGAACACAGGTGTCAGGGAACAGGCCTGGTTAGAATACAAGGTCTGCCTCCCAGACATGCAGGAGAGAAAGTTAGGTGAGT
This sequence comes from Pongo abelii, assembly GCF_028885655.2. Classification (NCBI taxonomy): domain Eukaryota; kingdom Metazoa; phylum Chordata; class Mammalia; order Primates; family Hominidae; genus Pongo; species Pongo abelii. The sequence continues at coordinate 104,330,099 of NC_072000.2, read as the reverse complement.
AAGGTTATCTAAGGTTAATAGATGCAAAGATGAGAAATCTGAATTCAATTCTATAAAAATAGGGATCCAATAGAAAACAGAAATAGAAAAAGGTCAGTCAAGGCAAGGGAATTTGACATATTGTGCAAAACGGATTAAAGGCGGTCGAAGAAGTCCCAAGGGGCTCCTCGCAGGAGGAATCCTGTTGGGAAGCATTGGGGGTTTAGCTCGGGGCTCCCGCTGGTCTTTCCTGAGTCTGTTCCACTTTGGAGGAGCCCCCGTGCTGGCGGCCCCTGCCCATACCTGCCCTTCCCGCAGCTGCAGGGGCTCAGGCAGCGAGCCCACCTCATGCCTGAGCACATTTCCGGGCCTCCACGCGCCGTGCGAGCACATGGCAGGCACTTGGGGTGTGCCAAGCAAATGAAAGAAATAGCCAGCAAATACGTGACTGGATGAATTAAAAGGGTAGTGGCTATGAAATGAGGAAGAAAACAATCTTACAGACATGGTGAAAAGAGAAAAAACCCTAACAGGACCTGGGGTCAAAGTCCCATGATGGGAGAGGGATAGGGGCCAAACGATTCTAAGGTGAAGGCATCATACACAAGGGCTGGGGTGGGAATGGGCCCTGGAATGAGCCCGCTAAAAGGGGGCTACCACTGTGCCAGGGCGGCTCTGAATGGGAAAATGTTAATGCAGTCCAAAAAAGGCTTGGAGCATGACCTTCACATCTGCCAGTTTTTCTTCTTTCTGCCAGTCCCATACAGAGAGCACATGGTCGTTGGAGTCATCCACAGCACAGAGATTGGTTCCTCCATTCTGAAAAGAAAGTTATTCACAGGAAGACTATATCTGAGAATAAAGTGGGTTGAACATGACTAAAAATAAACATCAAATTTCATTTTTAATAAAGAGTCTGCTACACTGTAGTTAAAGAATACCCATCCATTGCTTTTGAGACCTGCTTTCTTTCTTTCTTTTTCTGGAGACAGGGTTTTGCTCTGTCACCCAGGTCACAGTGCAGTGGTGCAATCACGGCTCTCTGCACCCTTGACCTCCCAGGCTTAAGCAATCCTCCTACCCCAGCCTCCCATGTAGCTGGGACTGCGGGTGTGTACCACCACTCCCAGCTACTCTTTATTATTTGTAGAGATAGGGTCTCCCTATGTTGCCCAGGCTGGTCACAAACTGCTGGGCTCAAGCAATCCTTCTACTTCAGACTCCTAAAGTGCTGGTTAGAAGGTATGAGCCACTGTGCCTGGCTGAGCCACTGGGCCCGGCCGAGACGTGCTTTCTTGACCAGACAGAAAGAGCAGGTAAATGACGGGGAATGAAGAAACAGGAGGTGGGGAAGAGAAGGGCCAGTGGGGTGTCTCTTCACCACTGGGTTCCATGAAAACAAGAGCCCCTCCTAGAGCAGACAGCGCCCGCAGCAGGCACGGCACAGGGGCTGTTAGCAGCTGTGAAGGCGGCTGCTGTGGGGCTGCACAATGCCTCGGCTCTGGGGGCCTGAGTGCACGGGGGTCTTTTCATGTGAATCTGTGCACATGTGTGTGAATATGGGTTTCTGAAGTGCTTTAAAAGAGTGTGGGGTGGGTCTGCTGAACCAGCATGTCCTGAGGAAGCCTGGAAGATGACAAGGCCCTGTCCGACCCCTGCTTACAGCCAGGCTGCCCGCCAGCCACGCTGGGATTGTCAGAGGCGTTTGAATCGGAGCAACTCCATCTTGAATGGGGGCTGGGGAAAATGAGGCTGAGACCTACTGGGCTGCATTCCCAGATGGTCAGGCATTCTAGGTCACAGAATGAGATAGGAGGTTGGCACAAGACACAGGTTATAAAGACCTTGCTGATAAAACAGCTTGCAGTAAAGAAGCCGGCTAAATCCCACCAAAACCAAGATGGCAACAAGAGTGACCTCTGGTTGAACTCACTGCCACACTCCCACCAGCGCCATGACAGTTTTTACATGTCATGGCAATGTCAGGAAGTTAACCTATATGCTCTAAAAAGGGGAGGCATCAATAATCCATCCCTCACTTAGTATATCATCAAGAAATAACCATGAAAATGGGCAACCAGCAGCCCTCGGGGCTGCTCTGTCTATGGAGTAGCCATTCTTCTTTTCCTTTACTTTCCTAAAAAACTTGCTTTCACTTTATGGAATTGCCTAGAATTCTTTCTTGCATGAGATCCAAGAACCCTCTTTTGGGGTCTGGATTGGGACCCCTTTATGGTCACATCTTTCTGGTGACCATGAAGCGATGATACTGAGGAAACCCCCAACCCAAAGGCTGACTTTGGGTAAGTGGTGGGGTCCAGTGACATCTTTCTGGAGACCACAGAAGGGACAATACTGAGGAAACCTCCAATCCAAAGGCTAACTTTAGTAAGTGGTGGGGTCTGGTAACATCTTTCTGCTGAACCCCAAAGGGATGATACTGAAGAGACCCCTGATGCAAAGAAAAATCATCTGTACACACCAAATGGCTGATTTTGGGTAAGTGGGGTGCATACACCTGGGCAAAGGACAGGATTGGGTTAGAGGCCCAACTTAGGAGTCTCTCCTAAGACAGAGTGGGTTAAAGGTCCCTCTTAATAAAAGGCAAGGACGCTTGACAGACCTTGGGTTCCAGGCCCAACTTAGGAAGGTTAGAGTCTTTCCTAAGATTTAGGGGGTTAGAGGCCCCTCTCAGTAAAGTCCCTTTCAGCTAAGAACAGGCTTGGCACTATGGGACGTTAACTGCTATTATCTTTGGGTTAATCTGCCTTGCACTCTTTGCTGATGGCTAAGGGTGACAGAATTAGGCATGTACAAGATCATGGGACATGGGGAGCTTTTTCCTCCCCAAAAGGGGAAATTTAAGAGCTGATGGGACTGCTGGAAAAAATCCCTTCGTTATCAACAAGCAGCCACCTGAACTTTTCAGTGTCACTGCAGTGGGCAGGTCTTTCTCTGGCCTCCTGAGCTCTTCGCCTTCCCCGCCCTGCCACAGGCAATGCTTTTCTCTCTTTCCTTTCCCTTTCTTATATTTTCTGTTACTCAGGGCCACCATCTTGCCCAGAGACCGTAAGTTGAAACTCCTGGTTGGAGGCTGGATTAACAACAATGGGGCCAAGCAGGGGCATGTCTGAGCCCTGCCAGTTTGATATTGGGTGCTAAGATGAATGGCTAATGTCTATGTTTCATCACACATATTTTGCTCTGGCCAGGACGGAAAAAGATAATTTTCCTTTATGATGTGGCTTGGCCCCCAGGGCTGTGGTTGCAGCCAGTCGGATCACTAGGGCTGCCTCAGGGAAAGGGAAACCAGAAGCCTGGCATGCCAGCAAAAGGGTAAGAATTTCTTACCAGTCAGACTTCTGGCCTTTCTCTCTCTCCCTCTCTCTGTGCAAACTAGTTGAATGAATGGTAAAAATCACTGTTTATCTCCTGTAAAGTTTTGATTAATGCGAAAAAAGGATTTGTGAGGGTAATCTTAAGCTGTAGAGAATCTGTTGTACTTTGTGTTATAAATTTGTCTTCTATATCATTCTGTCATAAAGAGGAGTACCATAGGATAGAATATGGGCCTAGGACCCTATAAGCCCACTGTTCAAAGTAGCACAGTAAACTGGTCAGTTATAAATTTTGTGGCAGGTTCCTGAAAAAAATCTGGATAAAGTTTCTCTCTTATCTTGTTTCATGTGCTTGGGAGCTCGACCTTGTAACACGTGGCAGTACTTTATCTTGGTCTCTGCCATCACAGTGGCAGCCTGGGATCAGGGTTCAATTCCTGGCTTAGGGAATGAGTCCTTTATTTTCTGTCTGTGTATTTACATGTATTATATGTGTGATGTTTATATATGAAAGAGTTTTGATTAATTGGTGTAATAATAATAATAAGAGCTTAAATAGAATATTTTGTAAGAAAAGTAAAAAGCGTAATGCCTTTCAGTTCACATGACTTAAGTAATTTTTGGGAAATAAAAACAGTTTTACATGTAAGGTATACAAAGAAAGTGAAATGTGTTTTGGTAATAGATTATAAGAAGGCATGGACATGTAGATTTTTTTTGCCTAGATTAAAAGGTTAAAGTATTGTTTTAAATTAGATAGGATAAAGCTGAAAGTTTAAGCAAGTTGTCTAAAGTTTGTGAGAAATTAATCTTGTAAAAGAAATTCTGTGTGAACATATTGGCTGAAGTTAAAGGGGTATTAATCAGTTTTTCTGTAAATTAAACATTGGAATAAAAGCACAACAGGTTTTGCTCTGAGCGATGATCTGCTTTTTAACAAAAATTGTAAAGGACTAATAAAAGGTTTATAAAAATCTTACCTTATGGTCGTACTGATTAAAACTGAATAGATTGGCCAGGCACGATGGCTCACACCTGTAACCTCAGCACTTTGGGAGGTCGAGGCGGGTGGATCATTTGAGGTCAGGAGTTCGAGATAAGCGTGGCCAACATAGTGACACCGGTCTCTACTAAAAATACAAAAAAATAGCTGGGCATGGTGGTGTGCACCTGTAATCCCAGCTTCTAGGGAGGCCGAGGTGGGAGAATTGCTTGAACTCGGGAGGCGGAGGTTGCACTGAGCTGAAATCATGCCACTGCCCTCCAGCCTGGGTGACAGAGTAAGACTCTGTCTCAAAAAAAAAAAAAAAAAAGAATAGATTTATCTATGAGATTTTATTAAGAATATTTAACATCAATAGTACACTAATGTAAAGGAAATTTGGCTTATTTGGTATAAAAGTTATACAGGAAGCACTGTCAAATAGGAAATTGGCTTTCTTTGGGCTGTATTTGTATAAATATGTTACTGGCATGTGTTCCAAAACTAGGTGAAACTCCTATAATTCTGATATGACTTAGTGTATGTTATTAACAGTTGTACTTGTTATGTTAAATTATTGTATGCTCCAGGAGTAACCACATTTCCTTGTCAATTGTGGCTTTAATTGTGGCTGTCCTAAGACTTTCTGTCATCCACAGACAATTCTTGTCTTGTTTAGGTCCTATTTAAATGGTGGCTTATAATCAGATATAGGCCTTTAACAGGTGCTCTTGAATGCAAGTTTCTGATTACTTTCAAAGTTGTAACATGGGAATAGAGGAAAAAACTTTCAGGACTCTCATCGGGAGCTGAAATGTTCCTGAATATCAAGCAGAACAGGAGTTAACTGCATGAACCAAACTAATAGAAGACTGAAGTCATCTTTTTAGACTTTGCTTAAAATGTTGCTGATCCTTTGAAAAAATCAAAGACAAGAAAACTTTTCTTTTGAGCTATTTAGAGCTTTTAACAATTAAGTAAAGTATACTGCTATGAACAAAATTTGAAGCATATTTGTTTCTCTCAACCTGATTTCTCCAGAATTTAGAAACTATTTGTGAGTATTCTTAATTTATAGCAATATAGTTAATTGCATAATTTTAAAGAATTTGTTTTTGTTTGTAACAGGACACAACTGGAGAAACTGGTTATTTTTTTCACAGCAATGGCACGCTTTCCTTTAAGGAATCAAATTTGAATTGTAGAGTCAATAGAAGCCCCTTGGGGGAAACTGGCCTTGTACCTTGTCTCCACAGTCCCTGTACAGGGTTCCTGACCTGTGGTAAGTAAAGAATGTCACTTTCTCACAGGCCCAGGAGCCCCAAGTTATCTTGGGACCCCCAAGAGGAGAGGAATTTACCCAGCCCATAGGTATTTGAGGATATAAACCCATGGCTGGGCTTGGCTTTAAAAAAGGTCTTATCTGAGATTCCTTATGGAACAGAGTTCCATCAAAGCCAATTTAAAAAGCCTATGTGAAAAACAATTATTCTTGCTGCACTTTATACAAATAATCAAGCCAAGTATACAAGACTAAGCCTTATTTTTCCAAACAAATCAGTCCTATTATGGTTTGTCTTTAGTAAAAATGGGAGACTGGAGAGAGAAATTATGTTTCAAGAACCATGGTACATTTGTTATTAGATTCTAGTTTCATCAGTTGTTTTTAAGTTTTTTCTGCAATTTAGACTAACCCTGCTTATTCCTGTGAACCAACCAGTGATCTCCGACTGCTGCTCAGAAGAAATAAAAGCAATGGGTAATGTAAATATCTGGATCAGTATTCTAATTCTGGACACACTGGAATCAGCTAGCGACCCCATATCAGCTTGGTTCCAATAGTTGCCCAGTTAATAAAAAGCCTTCTTACTTAGTTTAGTTGGGATAATTTTGTTTATTTTGTTTTACTGTTGTGGAATATATTGCTGTTGTACTCTTTATGTAGGAATGCAGGATAAGCTTACTCAATGTTTTCTTAAGTTGAACACTTATTAATCTTCCAGATATCACCTTGCCATACTGACGCTTTCTGACTGAGCTCTTCTCTACCCCAAATACAAGAGACCCTAATAGTTAGGCAGGAATATCATCACCCCTATTCAGCTGGAAGAAGTTACAGAAGATGGATCTTTGTCCCTCTACAACCCTTAGGATTAAGGATTCTCTTATAAAAGGGAGGGGAGAAATGTCAGAGGCATTTGAACCACAGCAACTTGAATAGGGGCTGGGGAAAATGAGGCTGAGACCTACTGGGCTGCATTCCCAGGTGGTTAGGCATTCGAAGTCACAGAATGAAATGGAGGTTGGCACAAGGTACAGGTCATAAAAACCTTGCTGATATAACCACTTGCATTAAAGAAGCCAGCTAAATCCTGCCAAAACCAAGATGGCGACAAGAGTGACCTCTGGTTATCCTCACTGCTACACTCCCACCAGCGCCATGACAGTTTACAAATGCCATGGCAACATCAGGAAGTTTACCCTATATGGTCTAAAAAGGGGAGACATGAATAATCCGCCCCTTGTTTAGCATATCATCAAGAAATAGTCATAAAAATGGGCAACCAGCAGCCCTCAGGGCTGCTCTATAGAGTAGACATTCTTTTAATCTTTTACTTTCCTAATAAACTTGCTTTCACTTTACTCTATGGACTTGCCTTGAATTCTTATGAGAGATCCAAGAATTCTCTCTTGGGGTCTGGATCGGGACCCCTTTCCAGTAGCAGGATGGCAGAGACAGACACACTGGAGCCACCCTCGAAAGAAGCAGGTAAAATTCAAGGCCAGAGCACACAAACTGCCTTAAGGAAAGTGAGGACGATGTCTCTGGGGGCCTGTTTTCATCACCAAACCCATGTGGCTGGAGATGTCTGATTGGTGATGGGAAGTGTGTGTTCCTGATGAGACAGGCATACGACCTCTGACTGAGGGGTTCTGGGAAGCAGGAATGTTTCAGAGTCCAGATCTGTACATACACCCGGGCAGGTACTGAGTGTGTCAACTCCCCCTCTTCAACCCTGAGTTGATTCTCTACTTCCTGTGGAAGAAGACAGCAATATCCACAGGGCACATACTTACAGATTTTGAGAATGCAATACAGGTGACTGCTCGGTCAAAAAAACCTATTCCAATGACGTGGAGAGTATTCAATGTCACAGAATCCCAAATGCGCACATGTGGGGGCAATTGCTGTTTAGAAAAAAAACACAGAGCCATCAATTGTGATGGTGATACACATGTGTCTTTACCTTGAAGCTACAAGATTACTTGGGCAGTAACTTGGACTTTGTCAAAACAAAGGATCTTTTTCTGCATTTCAGGAGTCTGCCTTTTTATGTAAATAAAACATTCCCAATGGCTTCAGGAGGTGGACGGCCTTGCTGATAATTTAACAGTAAGGAGAGGTCTACCTAGTTTTAGAATTTGAATGGCCAATTTTTGACAATAGTACCATGGGAACTGACACTTTAATTTGTGCATCTAAATGTGTCTGAATTTTATAAATGAAAAATGACAAGTAAAATGGAATCTCACATATGGGTTATTCTTTTAAAGTCTGTTTTGTTGCTAAGGTGTCACCATGCCTAAGTTCATAAGATGGTCACCACCAAATAATATTAAGAGCTTAACAGACCAGGTGTGTAATCCCAGCACTTTGGGAGGCTGAGGCAGGTGGATCACCTGAGGTCAGGAGTTCGAGACCAGCCTGACCAACATGGTGAAACCCTGTCTCTACAAAATACAAAAAATTAGCCGGGTGTGGTGGTGCATGCCTGTAATCCCAGCTACTTGGGAGGCTGAGGCAGGAGAATCGCTTGAACCTGGGAGGTGGAGGTTGCAGTGAGCCAAGATTGCACCACCGCACTCCAGCCTGGGCAACAAGAGCAAAACTCTGTCTCCAAAAAAAAAAAAGAGCTTAACATTCTTGGGCAAAACAGGCATCAATTATGTACAAATAAGATTTAGAATTGTTATAATTGGTTTAAAATCCTCTCAACTGTGTTCCTAGGTTATTTATGCTAATTTTTCTCTTCCTTAATAGAAGAAAGCATCACAGAGCAATCAGTAGATTCATCAGTAAGAAAAGGTGCTGGCCTTGGACCTAGCAGAAACACTAGGCAGGCGTTGGGTGAACCAGGTTCTAGTTCAGTCTAATCTTTAAGTAGCTGGGTGTCCGTGGGAATTCACTAGGCCTCTCTGGATTTCTCTGTGGGTAAACTGAAAGACAGCTTTAACATTTTTCTCTGGTTCTAAAGTACCGATTCAATTTCAATGCCAGAAACTGAAATATACTTTTAAGCCACTAGAGGGAGGAACAAATAGCTTACCACTAATTTCAAATAATTTTTCAAAGCCATTTAACATTAAAAAAAAAAAGATTGAAAGACCCATTCAATTTAAGTGAATTTATTTACATAATAGTGGTCTGATTTCCATTATTTCTGTTAACTCTTTTCAAGTATAAAATATTAATGCAGGTCAGGTGCAGTGGTTCACGCCAGTAATCCCAGTACTTTGGGAGGCTGAGGTGGGCAGATCGCTTGAGCCCAGGAGTTTGAGACCGGCCTGGGCAATGTGGTGAAACACTGTCTCTACAAAAAATACAAAAAATTAACCGGGTGAGGTGGCGTGTGCCTGTACTCCCAGCTACTCAGGAGGCTGAGGTGGGAGGATCACTTGAGCCTGGGGGGCAGAGGTGGCAATGACCCGTGATTGTGCCACTGCATTCCAGCCTGGGTGACAGAGTAAGACCCTGTCTCAAGAAAAAAAAAAATTAATGGAAAATAGCATAAGATTAATATTTAAAATCCAATGTTACTAAAATATTTTCTGAAATATGGTAGTATTCATTTTTTCTGGATGAAAACATGTTGATAAAATATATGTACTTGAAGAAATTAGTTTCAGATAAAATATTATGCAATAACAAGCTATATAAAAGTAGATATCAAAAAAGCTACAAGCTCCCTCTCTAACGCCTTAAAATGCAAATTAAAGTCTTGCTGAAGTGCTTGCAAAATCTGTGCTAAAAACCTCCTAGTAGCTTTTGTGACTGCACACAGACACCAACTCCATGGGTTAAAGTCACGACTGTTAAACGACATTCACAGGACAGGGCAGAGGGTGGCTGAAATTTGGCAAAATGTTGTACCTTCAAATTATTATTTATCATAATTTTAACTTTATTAAATGTTTACCTTCATGTTTTTAATACTTATCATATAAATAAACATTTTAAGAATTAGTGAATTCTTTGTTTAGAACAGTGCTACTTAAAAATCTGATGAAATTAAGATGAGCTCCAGGGATTTTTAAGGTCACAGTCAGTTTTTTTTTTTTTTTTTTGAGACTTAGTCTCTCTCTGTCACCCAGGATGGAGTGCAGTGGCATGATCTTGGCTCACTGCAACCTCCGCCTCCCGGGTTCAAGTGATTCCCCTGCTTCAGCCTCCGGAGTAGCTGGGACTACAGGCACGTGCCGCCACGCCTGGCTAATTTTTGTATTTTTAGTAGAGACGGGTTTCACTGTGTTGGCTAGGCTGGTCTCAAACTTCTGACCTCAAGAGATCCAGCCCGCCTTGGCCTCCCAAAGTGCTGGGATTACAGGCGTGAGCCACCGCACCCTGCCACACAGTAAGTCTTCTAATTTACAATAAAAAATTCTAGTGAGGGGTTCAGAAGTTTTCAGATACCATAATTATATCTAAGCAGCCTTACTCAGCAGCACAATGTTTTCTAAAAATTACTTTGTGTTACCACTTCATTATGAAACAATGAAAAGGTAACGTAACTCACTTTTCCATCCTTCGATGTGCCTGCGACTTGTCCTGTGGCTATCGTGATCCGATCAGGATGAACTGCTAGGCTAAGAAAAGGATATTTATAAAACATCTACATGTTGCAGGTAAGTTTTACTTTTCCCTTGCTCAAATATAATCTAGTCAAAAATTTAAATATAAGAAATATATAATGCCTAACTTCTTACAGACTCATGACAAATTCTCTGAGCACCATGACGTTAGACAACTAGTGCCTAATTCATTTCATCTTAATTCCCTTATTTCTTCTTAAGAATTTTCAAACTTAAGGAGAAAGCATCCTCTGCTGGGAAAATACCATTTCAATCTCAGAACCACTACATTAGTCTACAATCTTTATTATAAATCCATCTCTTCACGCACCCATCCTTCCAAGATATGTAAAATGCCTACCAAAAGCTATAAATGAATTACGGGAAGAGCCGACTCAGCCACAAACATGAGGCAACATGTTTTTATGTTTATCAAAAAATAAAGACCCAAATTAGAAGCCTTTAACACATGATGTGTTAAGAAGGCCTCCAAAGAGGTGGCGCTGTTTGCTGAGACAATGCGGTCCGTGAAGCTCATGCGTTGGTGAGGCTGGAAAATTACACGAGAGGTGTCTCATGGAGCGCAGTAGTGAGCGGACCACAAAGAGACCACACAGAAGAGCTCTCCCAAAGACCTCATTTCCTCAGACCCTCTTCCTTCTCTTTAGTTATGTCCCAATACTGACCGTGTTCGGCTAATGCTATCTCCACCTGTGCAACAGGAATCACATTTATTTATATTTTTTAGAGACAGGGTTTCACTGTTGCCCAGGATGGTCTGGAACTCCTGGCCTCAAGCGATCCTCCCACCTCGGCCTTCTGAGTAGCAGGAATGACCTGTTTTAGGACTTACCACTTCACGTCATCGTTGTGGCCGGCGTAATGCCTCTGCAGTTGCTCCTCCACATTGTATAACACCACCACGGACGCGATGAAGTAGACGGTCTCTCCCGTCGGAAGCAAGTACAGGTTGTTACGGCAGTCTCGACCCCTGTACCCATAGCTTTGTGGATGTCAAGATAAAATTTTTTTTCCCTTTAAGAGCTGACAAAACATCAGCTTTATTCAACAGGCACGGGCAATAAAATACTGTATAACTATTACCATCAGCGTCACTAATTTAAACAACATTAAATTGCAAATATTCAGTGACAAATACATGTGACCCCCAAAAGGCATGCAGTAAAGTTGGAAACAGTCATTGATGTAATGTGCATACATATTTTTACAAGGATTTGGTTTTATTTTTAGAAAGCTATTGAGTCAATTATTAATTTTTTTACTGTAATCTACGAGCTAAATTTTTACTAAAAAATTCCTTTTTCAAACATGGTAAAAGTACTTACAAAGGGTACAAATGACACACACACGTGCACACAAACATACATAAAAGGTTAAAAAAAAAAAAACAGGCCCCTCAGATCCTTTGGGATAAGAATCCCTGTTAAAATTTTTGCATTATACTTCCAAACCTTGAAAATTATTTTATTTTGGGAACAAAATATCACTTGAACTTGGATGTAAAAAGTAACCTGGCAAGATGCCAAATAATGGCCAAAAAAATGCCATTTATTTAGTGCAAATTTCATTGCTTTACATCTTCTAAAATATGAACAGGAAGTAGGCTGAATAAATGTTTTGAATAATGTTTTCCAGATGTGATATAACCGTTTACTAAACCACTACTGACTTAAAGACGAGCTGAAGCACTTCAATTTCATATATCAAAATAGTCCAAAACAGGTGCAGGTAAATGCCTGTGACATTTGAATCTGAAAAAAAGCAGTATTTTGGGGGAGAAATTTAGGTACAGGTGGTAATTTTTAAAAATGTCTAAAGAATATGATTCCACAATCTCAAATAGTAATTATTCTAAATGAAGTCACAATAGCTTCAATTTAAACCAACATCTTACAAATTTGTGTTCTAGGCTTGGTATTAAACAGGTACTCAAAAAATATTTGAGAGTGAAAAAAAATTTTTTTTTGCCTTAAAATCTGCATAGACTGAAAGGTGGTCTCTGCAGGCTTCCTCTAAAGTAATGAGAAAATGGAACTAAATGGAAAAATAATCAATATTTAATTCACCTTTTTCACAGTTGCTATTTTATCTTTCAGTTGTTTTTTCCCCTGGAAGCTCACTTTTCCAAACCTCATGCCATGAAGCTGCCAGCACCTCTGTTTCAAGAATGTTAGTTATATGGTTGATTCAGATTTTTGTGGCCTAGATTTTTGGGGAGCCTTTTTGATTGATATGAATATATGTATTTTTGAGACAGGGACTTGCCATGTTACCCAGGCTGGACTTGAACTCCTGGATCCTTCCACCTAATCCTCTTGTACAGCTGGGACTACAGGGATGCATCACTGTAGCTAGCTTTTTTTTTTTTTAAAGTAGGGGGATATCTACATGACATGTCAATTTCATTTACGTCATTCAATTGACCCCCTTCATTCAGTACTTTGGTATTCATATTTTTCTATCATCCCTTCAGTCAAGATCACACTTGAAGTTGGCTCCTAAGGCTGGCCAAGTCCATACTTGGTTTAAGGGGAGAACGCTAGTCCTCCTCTCAGGGTACCCCTCTTTCTTTGGGTTTAAAAACTTTTTTGCCAATGTGGTTTAGTTTCAATTTTGGATACTCCCATTTCCTCAATCATAAGGACAATATTTTCTTGCATTGTCACTGTTGTTTCCTTATAAATATAGAGAGCGCCTAGTTTTCCATCTGTCCCTGAAGAGTTGACTAAGTATATGATAGCTCCTGTTAAAAATAATTGGCTTTTGGCCGGGTGTGGTGGCTCATGCCTATAATCCCAGCACTTTGGGAAGCTAAGACAAGCAGATTGCTTGAGTCCAGGAGTTCAAGAACAGCTTGGGCAATATAGGGAGACTCTATCTCTTAAAAAAAAAAATCAGTTCTCATTAGAATCTAAAATTCTACCCATTCTTGATTATTTTCACTGTTCACTTCTTTATATATTTCTAACTACTATTGTCATTCTTTTGGAAAGAATAAAATTCGGACCAGAAACTAGTCATTCATTTTCTCCTGACAAAGAAAAAATCACTCATACAATCATATAACATCTTCATATTTTCTTTTCAGCAAAATAATGAACATGTATTTGAGCCAGAACCACCGCTATTTCGTTCAGGAATGATAAGTTGGTTCTCCTGATAATAAGCAGCTCTTATGAAGCTCCTACTTTGTTAGAACTCCGTAGGTCTCTAACCTACAATTTTGTTACATTAAGTTTTCAAAAGTAACAGTAAAATATTTTGTTTTTTAAAAGCTTAAGAGGACTTAAGTTTTATGAATTTCTACAGTTAACATCAAGCATTGATTGACTGATAACTTCATGTGAGACCTAATCAATGAATAAAGGATACACCCATTCCAGCTTGAGTCTCTTGGTTGGAAGTTCTACTTTTGCTTCCAAGCTGTAAGAATCCACTTGATCTTTGGGCATGTACATGGTAACAGGGCGTCCACGAAGAAACATTTTTACATAGCCTTCTTCTACAAAAAGAACAAAGATGTCAGTAAGATACCTCAGTGCCCAGCGTACCTGAAAACAAATGCTTTATCCTCTCTAGCCTTTCAGTGTAAAAGAGAAACTTTTATCCTTCTGTCATTTCTAATTGATATCCCTAGGGAAAAAAGTAACATAAAAGTAAACAGTTTGAAACAAAAGTTTGCATCTTGTTTGCTTTTGATATTCTATTTATTTAAGTACATGAGATACCTACGAAATTGTAAAAGGCAGGAAGGAACTTGATTCCAACAATGATTTTCCATGAGATTTTACTGCTTACTTTCTTTTATCATCAGGAGGGGAAAAAACACCACCCCCAAAATTCAACTAACACAAGAAATTCACTTGAAGTTTTTGAGTTCAATGTATACATAATCTCAATATCCAAATTCACAAATATTTTTCAATATTTAAATGGATTTGTTATATTGCAATGTAAAAATATATCTTTATGTATCTTTTAATTGAACAGTTCTTTCAAGTGTAAAGAACACAAAATCAGCAGAAGTGCATGCTAGGATGCAATGCAGAAAGGAAAATGCTCAAAGAAAATCTAGAAATGGAAAACAAAAGAACAAAAGACCCATTAGAGAGAGAAATCAGGATGTAAAACTCTCTAGAACGAACATTTCTATAATAAAATAACTTTTAATATTTCAATAAATCATAGGGACAAAAGTAAATATCAATAATGTATCAACATCGGGTAACTCCTAGACCTCAAAAAGAACATCTTGGGGTGTTCGGACTGGAGTTCTCAGGATATGATAAGGGCAAAGAAAATGTCTTGTGAGCTCCGCTCCTGGTGAATTCTGTTCAGATTCAGAACTCGCTGAATTCTGAAATTTCACTGCAGATCAAAGGACCTGGTTTTAATGGTATTTAAATTGGGCAGTTGGAACCAGGGATACCTGTACACAGCTCAACAGAAAAAGCATCCGCAGGGAGGAAATTGGCGAGGAACAGTTAGGAAAAAATTATAGCACAAGTTAGTTTTATAAGTCTTATTCTTAAGGATTTTCAAACAATGCCACATGCAATATTACTTAAAAATCAAGAGGGCACCCCAGTTTCATGTTATTGTGTGCATGCGCTTCAGGTCTTAAATGCATGCACGTGACACACTCTTCACATTGCGTATTAAGGCTGACGTTAAGTGAGAGTCAGGAACGCGATCATCCCTGCCTATGTGTGCCAGCCACTGCGTCCCATGGATCCTCCCCTTACAATGTCTCCCAGGCTGGGGCCAACTTCCCCATCACCACAGGCTCTCTTATGGCTCTCCTGGGTCAGTTTACACACTGCTGCCAAACCCACCAAGGCCCAAACCAGGTTTTACGGAGTCCTTCCTCCACGTAAATTTCTTCACCTGCTCTCTTCCTTGCTGGATCCAGCAGGTCTAAATGCCCTGCTGGGCTCTCACCGCACAGGACTTCATCTGCCACAGCCACCCACAGGGATTCTCCTCTGGGGCCAGGCATGTCTCTTCGCCCCCCTCTACACCCTGTCCTGTCTGTGCCACCGCTCATGCTGTTCTCTTCTGAAGCTTCTTCCCTTCCTTAAACCTCACCCAAATATAAGCTCATCAGGGGCTGTGTGGCTACCACAACCAAAGAATCTAAAAGCACCCAAAAGAATGACATTCTTGAAAAGAGGGGCAGGAGACTGGAGTTGACAGCTAAATGAAAAGGGATTCCAGCAACTCTCTTTGTAAGAGAATCAGTCCTGCCAGAAAGCTCGCAGAATGTAGGTTAGGAACAAAGACAATATAATGGTATTTCCACAACACATAAAAAAGCACAGTGTGGATGTATATAACCAATGTCTATGAAATATCCACCTGAGTCTATCACAGGTATGTGATGATTAAGAATCCTTAGGACTGAGCTTACTTACTGCACAATTTTAACTTACTGAACTAGGCAAAAACAGAACTGAAGTTAGCCTTGGCACTGTTTTGTACTGGTGATTCAGACAGGCTACATCTAAAATCAAAATGCAGCCAGGGAAAGCAGTGTTTGTTCCAGGCAGGTTAGGATAACAGCACACACGCCACCAAACCCAAAGGCGCTAGTGGGAAGAGGCCAGCAGCAGTGCATGATACCAAGTCAAACAGTGGGACATCCAGGAGTGGCCCTATAGCTCTCTTAAGGTTTATATAGATGAAAAAAAAATTCCTGCAGTCAGCCAATACCAATTGGGATCCAAATTACAGCCACTTATTAAAGCCCATCCGAGTAAATGCTCAGGGATGCATTTAACTTAAAATGAATCGAAGTGGTTTGCAACACAAAAACATTTTCATACAAGGAGAGCATCTGTTTGCATGTATGAAAAAGGTTTCTGTAGCCTGGGTAACAGCTTTGCTCAGAGAGCTATGAGGTTTCAGAAATGCTGCCTACCTTTGCAGTGTGTCACCCGGCGTTTCCCTTGTGATTTCGGAGACAGAGACAGAAGGGCTAGATAAAGAGACGGTGGAGTACTGCAAGTGTGGCTGGCCTGCCTGCCCCGGAGCCCAGAGCCCTCACTAGCCTGCAGGCCAACACCTGACCTGCCCCCCAGTCTTAAAATCTGGACACGGTTCAGGGATCCTGACAAGTGCGCTCATGATGTGGCCCTGCGAGCTTACAGCAATTACATTTTCAGTGAGTAATTTCATGCTTCCTGAAAATGAAATGAACACTAAAGCACATGCTGATAAATACAAAACTTTGACTTTTATGTTTTAATTCTGAACTTAAGAAAAAAACCAGAACAATTAAAATTAAATGAATGTATTTAATCAATTACATACTTGTCCATTTTTTGCATTTTAAATGCATTTCTAAGTAAGGTTAAGATGCTAGACAACAGCATCTACCTTATTACAAAAGGTGTTAAAAAAGATATATGGAAAGATATACATGAACTATTAGTTTGCAGTTTAGGAGATCATAGGCAGAAAAAGAAAAGCTACTTTTAGACAGTTATATAACTTGATGCATAAGAAACTTTCCCCTAAGAGAAATGCAAATGTTGATAACAGAATCCAGTTAGTAAGGAAGGAATAACCAAGGCAACAGACACCTTTTAATCTAGAAATTCCATCATGGCATAGGTGGTGGCATTCCACTCTCCTCCTGACTGGCATGTCTTACGTTGGTTTTGGAGAGGATAGGTGAAGGGTTTGCTCTTTATGACTGTTTAAAGGCAGTCTCGCTGTCACTATCTGAGCCATTCAATCCCCAGGTACAAAGCTGACAGCACTCCATCTGGTCTGCACAAACCAAAGCTCCTGCGTGTCCAAGGCTGGCCCCTGAAGCTGGCTACTTCTTTTCTGTCCCTTGAGTTCTGAGAAAGTGAGTGGGGGTTCCCATACAAAAATTAAATCAGACTTACCTGCACTGAATACAGGCTCCTTGGGTTTGCTGTGAAAATAAACGAAAAACTGTTTTTAAAGGGCGCTGTGGGTGTTTAATCTCATTCACTTCAGACCCCAAAGCCACGGCTGCAGTAGTCTGCCACACAAATGCTGCATAAGTTATATATGTTAATAAGAAAAACACAACCAATTTCACTGCAAAAAGGAACACACATAATCATAAACAATCTCACAGGTACAAGAGATTGCAATCCTAACTTTATCACCAAAGTTGTGCTTTTTATGAGTGCAAGTAAGTGTTTCGGGGAGGAAAAAATGTGGTTAATCGAGAAGGGAATGACCCTGTCTAAATGTATAAAAACGGTTGTTTTTATTCCCCACACTCTTCTGACAGATTATTTAAAGAACTTATTTAAAACTAGCAAATTCCTGACAAAAGATCTTTTGCTAAGGCCTTTTAGAGCTCACCTCCTAAGCAGATGGCTGTTCTCGGAAGACAAGTGGGTGAGCATAAAGTAGAAAGAGGAGGGGGGAACACCAGGGTGCGGTGCCCTCCAGCTCAGCCGTCTCTCGGGAGAGGTAGGGACACCCCTGCTGACTTCAGTCACCCTGGGCACCCACCATGAGCAGGTGAGAACACCCCGTGACAGCACTTGGGAAACCAAACCCAGGAAGCATTCAAGGACAGACAGCCACAGACAGACTGGACATCCCTAGTAGCAAGCACCTCACAGGAGAAACTTCCACGAGGGGACCCTGGGGGCAGAAGGAGAGGCGGCCGCCACTGCAGACCCACGACTTCCTGCCAGGGGCACCCCTCCCATGACACCACCTTTGGGGAGATGGCACCGTCTCCATTCCAGACAGGGACAGGGAGACCCAGGGAGCTCAGGGAGGGGGGTGACCCCTTGACCTCAACTTTGACTCCAAAGTTCATGCTTTGCACTGCTTAGCTTCCCTGACTTCTGCCTGCTTTAAGATACAAAAGATGACACAGGAAATAAATGGGAGTCAAGGGGTGCACTGGTTTCACCATAGTGCCTTAAATGCTGCTAGGAGCACATATGCATTGTGTGTGTGTGTGTATTTAAAACAAAAACTTGAGCAGATATATTCCTAATATTATTCCTCAATTTTTGACTTGAAACACAACGAAAAACACCAGGAATCAAAACTATCCTTAATCCCAAGATGTAGTTAAGTAATATTCTATATTAATATTCTTGATTTCCAGATAATTTCATATAGCACATGGGATGGGGCAGTAGAGCCTACTACTTTCCTGATGCTTTGAAAGTGGTTTACTCTGTTCAAATGTATTTTAAGTAGTTTTACAAGCTATAGGCTTAGTTTCCTAAACTCTAAACTATGGTCATTGAAAATACTACTATAAAGGCGTGACACAGCCTTTGAACCTAAAAGCCTGGGTCTTACATTGGCCTACAAGGCCCTATCCAATCTCCACCTGACCCCTGTATTCTTCCGAGCTCATCTCCCTTCACTATATTCCCTGCTGTTCTGGGAACCTGGCCCAGCAGGCTCCGTGTCAGGCGCTGGCTCATGGGCCCTCCTGGACCATCCTCCCCGAAGTCAGCCACTCTCAGGCCACTGCTGTAGCAGTGCTTCATGTTCCCTGCTCCATACTGAAACCCTCCTCAGGCCCTGCTCGCCACATCCCCCGCCCCTCCTGCTTGATTTTTCTCTATAGCACTTATTTGCCCCCTGCCTTCATTTTGTTTCTCCCACCAGGAGGCAATTCCACAGGGGCAGGGATCTTTCTGTTCATGGCTATATTCCCAGGGCCTTGGACAATAGACAGCGGCTGCCCTGGTGTGAGGCCTGGAGCTCCTGTGGAATTCCTCTTGGTTCTCCATCTTCAGCCTTCAGCAGGCCCCAAGGATCTGTGCCTGGTGGGTGGTGGTGAGGTCGGCTCTCAGTAATCCTGCCTTTCCCTGGGGCACACACAGCTGCTGCCAAGAACCTGGTGTGGGGCTTGGTGTGCAGATGGAGTTTCTCTCCATCCTCCAGGTCCCCAGACCTCACTACACACCCACCCCTCAAAGGGCTCTCTCTCAGCTTTCCTCATCCTTCCTTCGGGGGTGGCCAGCTGCTGCCTGGCACTTAGTTCAAGGCCCTGAGTGTGGAGAACGTCTCTCGGCTTTCCTCCTGGCATGCCTCTGCCTCGGTGGGTCTCTCTCAGCCGCCTGTCCGGCTCCCAACCCACCACACACACTCACGGAAGTCTGGGGAAAAGTGGAGTGCGTGTGAGCAGGAGGAGGGTTCTCGTGTGCCCAGAGCCCCTGAGGACTCTGAACTCTCCTGCCAGTCCACACTCAGCCTTTCCCAATTCTACAGATCCAGGTGTTTTCCTACTCCCATCTAAGAGGGCTCCCCTTTTCTCCCTGCTGCTCTGCCAAAGACAAAAGCAGGCGTGGGGCCTGTCCCTCCTCAGATGGGCTTGCTACTTTTCAATAACATTTCAGTTCATTATACTACTTTCTGTCCTCAGCTCCATGGTGGCCTTAAAATAGCTATGATACTGTAGATACCTGAATTGTTCTCAGTTTTAGGGTGGGAGTGACATTCTTGTCATTTTCTGTGTGCTAAGCAGAAGCAGAAGAAATCTTAACTCCAAATTTCACATATATGATTAGATTTACAGGCAGAAGGAGGTGAGGACAGAAGAATAGCTGACAAAAGACTACGAGGCAAATCTAATTACAGAAACATAATCAAAGGGAAGCCATGTATGGAATCAAAAGATAGGAAAACTATTTTTTTATCATGACTTTGATCACAAAAGTAAAATGATGCAAAAGCTATGAACACAGAAATGAGAAATTCAGAACTTGCCCTAGAGACAGAAAAAAGCAATTATGAACTATGTTCTTCCTACAAAGAGAAATCCACAAGGGAATCTGAACTCTTCATACAGGGAAGCTCATGGACCTTCGACACTGAAGAACTGTAAGAGGAAGAATGAAAGATTTCTATTAACAGATTAGGTAACAGGAATGTTAACAACTAAGGTCATTGAGAGAGGTATCAGGTGGTACTAAAATGCTTACATTTCTTTAAATCATGCTCTAAACAATGTATCACTTTGTGGTATGCTGTATTTAGAAAACATACTACTGCTACATTTTATTATTTTAGAAAGTTGAGTTTTTATTGAAAAAAACCCAGCATATTTGTTTAGCACCCATTACTCCTGCCAATGCACCACCACCTTTTCTAAAAGGCAAGCCTGGGAGGAGGTAATCTCACTCATGCATGCAAATCTTAGAATATAAACCCATAAAATGATGACGAATCTTCTGAACAACTGATAGAAAGGCAAACCCACAGATGTGCAGTGATAACCAGAAGAGAACATTAAAGCCACCGTGGCCTGTCAACAAAGTCTGTTGATGGGAGCCGTATGCAGAAAGTGCAACTTTCCAGAACACACAGCCACTCAAATTGAGAGTGGGTCCTTCAGACCCAGCACTATTTTGAAACACGCTTGGGCGGTGAATTCACTTGGAGTGGGAGATGATCGCTTCTCAAGGTGTTATGTAATTCATCTGATTCCCCATTTCTTGATGTGAGCTCGATGGAAAAAAGTGGGTGACTTAACATCCTCTCAACAGCTGGGGTGTGGCTCCATGGTGGTGGGGGTGTGTGTCGGGGGCGGGGGGGGGAGGGAGGAGAATGCCCAGTCCTGTCCTAGGAAGGGTGAAGGAGCACCAGGTGCAGAATGAGGCCTCATTCATCCCTTGCCCAGTGTGGAGTCAATCAAGACGTCCTGCACCTGCCCCTGAAGCCCATGACAGAACCAAGCCCAGAGGAGAGAAAGGATTTCCCCTCCGGTGAACAAACTCTCAGCGCTTGGCTATTCTGGTGTTAAGTTGTGGCCAATATCTCCAAGACGAACTCCAGTGCAGTTCTTATTGCTTGTAAGAAGGAGATTTGCTGAAAGAGCTTGGCTGTATGCTCCCTTGAGCTGGATGGTTCGAGAGCTGATATAAGATATAAGCAGTCGTGGAGACTCATGGAGGATGAGGTACACTTGAATCTTTACCAGACCAGCAGCTGTATGGGGAGATGCCAGGAGAACACTAGACATCTTCCCCAAGGAAAAACTCACACCAACAGACAGCAGTGCAGTCAACCAACAGACAGCAGTGCAGTCTGAGCTGGGAGGCTCACACCAACAGACAGCAGTGCAGTCAACACCGCAGAGGCAGCTGTGAACACGTACGTCTAAGTCCAAATCCCTGAATGTGTTCACTGTGGACTTTGGGCAAAGGGATGGTCTAAGAGTGGTTGGTTTTTACTCATCTGATAAAGCTTCTATTTGCTGCACCATAGACTGGCATTTACAAGGAGGAGAGTCCAGTGGATGACGTGTCCAGGCTGCAACTCAACAGATATTCACTGTGCCTCTCCTCTGTGGGGATCTGCTCTTATCTCTTTCATCTACATTAACTAACCTAACCCCATGTTCCTGAAAGGGGGCTCTGGGGCCAGATCTTGCAGGTCTTTGACACGTGGTGACGTGTGTAAGAAGTCCTGGGCAACTAGGATCAGAGTGGAACTAATAGGAGCCACGTGCTGTTTGAGCAGAGAAAATTGCTTTTGAAAATGATTAATAAGGCTTGGTAGAGGAGGAGTCCATTTCAAAGTTAAACATGTGATTTCCCTACAATTTATTCATTCAGAACAACTTTGGCTCTTGGAATAACATGACTTCTTTTTGTTTGAGACAGGGTCTGGCTCTGTCGGGCAGGCTGGAGTGCAGTGGTGTGATCTTGGCTCACTGGAACCTCCGCCTCCTAGGCTCAAGCCATCCTCTCACCTCAGCCTCCCAAGTATCTGGGACTACAGGCATATGCCACCAAACTCGGCTAATGTTTAGATTTTTTGTAGAGACAGGGTTCCACCATGTTGTCCAGGCTGGTGTCAAACTCCTGGGCTCAAATGATCTGCCTGTCTTGGCCTCCCAAAGTGCTGGGATTCCAGGTGTGAGCCACTGGGCTCAGCCACATGACTGCTTTCAAAAATGACTTCACGTGATGAAATAAAGTTCCTGCTGGAAGTCAGAATACCCCACCATGGAAATAATGACTCTGTAAAAATTGTCCTTAAGCAGCTTTTTATTAGAAATAGGGTCATTTAAGAACCATCTATTCGAAATGTTTAGAAGTTGCTGGAGACTTTATTGGGGACAAAAGCGACTGCTTCATAGACATTTCCAACCAATGCTTCCAGCTTAACATGGTGGAAGGAGCACAGATTTTGAGGCCAGCTAGATCTGTGCTCTAGGGCTTGGGTGAGGGGCTTCCCCTCCATCAGCTTAATCTCCTTAATCTAAAAATGGGAACAAAACCACTGTGAGGAACAGGTTATTGGCACGATTAAATAAGATATGTTACAATGCGTCCAACATGTGTTATTAATTAATATGGCTTCCCTCTTCCTCCTCCTTTCACTGCAAAAAACTTTGTATTTCCAGACTCCTCATCTAACAGTCTCAAAACTAAAACAATACGAAGAATATTAGCACTTATCAATTTGAAATTTATTAAAACATAAATGACCCCATGGCTTGAAGAGTGAAACATTTTTTTCAGTAAAAAGATGGTTAAGTCTCATCTTCCAGTGTAAAATGTGGTGTTAAAATTGTCTACCCATAGGTGGTGCTGTTTACATAGTTCTTGAATGGCTGTGGCTTTTAAATGAAATGCAGTCATGGGCCAGACACAGGGGTGTTTCTGTCAATGATGGACCACATAGATGTCTGTGGTCCCACAAAATTATAATACTGTATTTTTACGGTATCTTTTCTATGTTTAGATACACCAATATTTAACACTGTGTTACCACTGCCTGCAGTATTCCCTACAGTCACGTGCTGTACAGGTCTGTAGCCCGGGAGCAGCAGGCTAGACCATCAGGCTGGACCATGAAAGTTTCTGTAAACACACACTCTATGATGTTTACACAATGAGAAAACACCTAACAATGCATGTCTCAGAATGTGCCGTCATTAAGCGATGCCTGATGGTATACAATATCCTTCCATCCATTCAACAAATAGTTATTGAGCACTCATGTTCACCAAGCGCTGTGTAAAGTACTAAAGATACAAAGAATAAGAATGGCACGGCCTGGGCCCCCAGAGCCTAAGGGAGGACAAGGGGTGTGTGCAGCATGGTGGAGGGAGGAGAGCTACAGAGTCACAGACAAAGTTAACAGGCAGTTACGACACCATCTGAAAAGCACTGCTCTCAGACTAGAGGGCCAGGGGAGGCTCCCAGAAAAAGGGGATCCTGAGTTGGGTCTCGAAGGATGAGCTGGAGTTCATCAAAAACAGTCACCTTCTCTGCCCCCACCCCCAGTTCCAGATACATCCGCCTGACACTTGGGAGAGGGGAAAACCTCTCCCCCTCCTAGGTGCTAGAAGGTGTTTGCCTTAGAACAATTCATTAAGCTACAAATTTGCTTGTGTGGTTTTCTGCATCTGTGCTTTATTTTACGATAAAGTAAAAAGGATTTCCTAAATATGCTATCTTCTTACTTAGATCGGCATGTCTTTAATTAGGTCTGGGCTTGATCACCTATTCATGAGTTAAGGGCCACTGGTATTTCCTTCTCAGTGAGTGCCTGTGCAGACCCTTTACCATTTTTCTATTCCGTGGATTATCTTGTTCCCCCACTTGTGAGTCCTTTGGGAATTAAGCAAAGCGGCCCTGCAGGCATTGTGCCACTGACATTTGTTAGGAGAATGAGTCTTTCTGTGCTGCTCCTTCCCACTCCCTGCCGTGCCTTGGAGTACGTTCTGTACACAGCAGGTGCTCCATAAGTCCAGCACAGCAGTGAAACTGAAAGAGCAAGGTGAGTACAATTTTCAGAATTTCTGATTCCTCGCTTTTCAGGCTGGGATAAAGGCAGAAACAGGCGCTGGGGAATTCCAAGACATCTCCAAGAAAAAAGGCCCCGAAAGCAGGGGAGTGGGAGGGACACAAGTGTGCAGCCCTCAACTCCAACAGTCTGGGATGCAGACATGACACTCACAGCTGCCACTGTGGCGAGCCGACCGCAGACCAGCTCTGCACTGAGGCTCCTATGCATGGGATCTTAGGCACCCTGTGAGGCAGGTACCACTTTTACTGCTACTGAGGAAAACCCCAAAGAGATTAAGTCACTTGTTCACAATGACAAAGCAAAGTAGCAGAGCTGGGATTAACACTTGGCTGTGGCAATAAAGGCCCATCATTTTAACCTTCTTTTGTTATAGTGATCAGGGCAAAAAGATGCTTGTTGAGCACCTACTGTGTGCTGGGCGTTGTTCTAGATGGTGGCCTGGTCTGAGTGGATTAGTGAAACCTGTTTGGTACTTACATGTCCAACGAAAGTACTTCGGGCTGGAAACATGATGAACCACATCTAAAATAACATTGCAAGAGTGTATTTATTCACACAAAGACATGCTCATCTAGCAAATGAAGAAGGGATCACAAAGTATGCACAAGAATGGCATTATGTCAAAATTATACACTACACTCATACAGCACCCTGCAAATAAAAGTCCATGTGGAAATGTAATGACTGTTGGCTGTGAGTTTGCTGAGTGGTGAGACTGCAGGTGATTTTTGTTTCTTCTTTTTTGTGCATCTAGATTTTTTTTTTTTTTTTTTTTTTTTTGAGAAAGCGTCTCATTCCCATTGCCCAGTCAGGAGTACAGTGGTGTGATCACGGCTCACTGTAGTCACAACCTCCCAACCTTGAGCAATCCTCCCATCTCAGCTTCTCAAGCAGGTGGGACTACAGGTATGCGCCAACATGCCCAGCTAATTTTTATAATTCTTGTAGAGATGGGGTCTTGCCATGTTGTCCAGGCTGGTCTTGAACTCCCAGGCTCAAACGATCCACCCGCCTTGGCCTGCTGAAGTGCTAGGATTACAGGAGTGGGCCACCACACCCGGCCCAGATGTTCTAAAACAAGTTACTTGTATAATAAATAAATGGCCTCAAAAAAGGAAAAGAGTCTTGCTGGGGAAAAGTGAGCAATGTGTTGGAGAGGCATGCGTGTCAGGGCACAAAAGGGAATAAAGAGCTGGTGGATGAAGGGCCCAGAGCCCCAGCCAAGGAGTACTGTTGAGCTGACGGCAGCATTGATGCTGTCGTAAAGGAAAAACAACTTTGCGCCCTGAAGAGCCCTGAGGTGAAATAGTCACCAAATGCTAGAGCTTTAGAAAGGACAGGTGCTCAAGATGTCCAGCCCAGTGGTTCTTGACTTGACAGCTGTGCTACGGGGCTGTCTGATCCTGGGGTTGAGGGGGCACAACACAAAAGGGCACCACACTTAACATGTCAACTTCTTCACTATTTTGAGGTGGCTTTTTTTTTCATGTTTGTTGACTCCAAAGATGGGCAGTTTATATCAAACTTCTCCAACCCACAGCCCACAGGCCACATGCGGCCCAGGATGACTTTGAATGTGGCCCAACACAAATTCATAAACTTTCTTAAAACATGAGATTTTTTTGGCAATTTTTTTTTTTTTTTTTTTTTTGGCTCATCAGCTATCATTAATGTTCGGGTATTTTGTGTGTGGCCCAAGACAATTCTTTTAATCTGGGGAAGCCGAAAGTCCAGGGAAGCCAAAGTCCAGGGACACCCCTGATTTATACGTATGTGACAACAAAGTGTCTAGCACATGACTGAAACATCCTTATTCTAACAAAATCAGCTCATTTCAACAACTTTCGGTAAAGCTGAAACAGTGTCTTGCTTATAGAGCTGACATAGCTCATTCCCCTAAGACTTACAAAAGGGGAACCAGTTTGATAATTGAAATGCTTTATCAATCTAGCAACATCTAACATGAACTGTGCTTCTTAATAAGCAGCCAATTTTCTATCGGGTATAAAATACCTTTTTAATTGAAAAATATCTCCAGCAGATTAGTTCACTGGATACATTTTACAAGCCTTCCATCACAATGTTATTGTCAATTCCCTATTTAAATGTAGTATTTCATGATGACATGAATCACTATGTAATTATTAACGTTCATTTATCATCAATAATACATAAAGTAAGATATTACCATATATTGCTTTTGTTTTCAATAGAGGTTTTGTTGGTGCAAAGATTAAATGCTGTTAAAATTTTGTGGCTTGTTACAAAGTATTTGAAAAAGTTAAACATTCTAAGATAAAGGTCTTCCATATCACAAGAAAGACTCGAATCCAGTGACCATTTGTAAAGAAAATGAGACCTGGGAGCAAGAAGACTGAAACTATCATAAAGAATACAGTTTTGGTCGGGTGCGGTGGCTCACGCCTGTAATCCCAGCACTTTGGGAGGCCGAGGTGGGCGGATCACAAGGTCAAGGGATCGAGACCATCCTGGCCAATGTGGTGAAACCCCGTCTCTACTAAAAATACAAAACTTAGCTGGGCGTGGTGGCACGCACCTGTAGTCCCAGCTTCTCGGGAGGCTGAGGCAGGAGAATCTCTCGAACCCAAGAGGCAGAGGTTGCAGTGACCCGAGATTGTGCCACTGCACTCCAGCCTGGTGACAGAGCGAGACTCCATCTCAAAAAAAAAGGAAAAAGAAAAAGAATATAGTTTTATGAAAGCAAAACATGTAATTACTTTAAAATAAAGTATCTCAGAAAAGGTTAATATTTAGGACTTCACAAACACTATTATTTTGTGTTCAATAGTAAGATTTGTATAATTTATACAGAATGGTTTTCTATCTGCTGTAAGTATTATTATTGAGAAATGGTGCTGAGATGGAACTGTTTTTCTGAAGTAAAGGGAGCCTTTTTCTAATTTGCGCCTAAGTGCCATATGTGCTGACAACAGCTTTGCACATGGCGTGTGAGAAGCTGTGAGCTTTATGGCTAATAATCTGTCGTGGCTGCGAGTTAAAACACTGCCTGTGTGAATGATTTGCTTCTTCTACAAAGCAGCACAGGGTGGAAGCCATCCCTATGATGTCAGCACTCTCACTCACGTGCACCCTAACTAGCCTTCCTGAGTGGAAGAGAATGGGGCTCTGGAACAGCGGGCAGGCTGGGATCACAAGCAGCCCACAGACCAGCTCCCGCCTGATGCCTTATTTAAGAACTGTGAGCATCACAAGGATTTACAGTACTTTATTTCCCCCAACTACGTCAGACACAAGTGCAACGCGGATTGTGACAAAATCTAACACTTTCATCTTACATATGAGGAAAATAAAAAGGGAGGAATTGTAGAAAATCTCACTGATTATTTTCCTCTGCTCCACACAAGCCTGTCTTTATAAGAACTATCACAGGGATGACGACCATTTACTGAGTGCCAAGCCCTACGCTGGGTATTTTCCTACAAGTTAGCTCATATAAGATTCAAGGGCATTAGGTATAAAATCTCTAATTTGTAGAGGAAAAAACTGAGGCTTGGAGACGTTAAGGCAGAACTGGATACATGCCCAGATCTTTCTTTTACTGCAGAGCCTCTGCCCTTTCCACCATGTCTTGCTGCCTACAGGAACCCAACAAGGGCAATCTTTTAAATCGCAGGACAGCCTGCAGGAACAATGGACATGTCGAGTGAGCGATGGGGAAGAGGCATGCCATCTTGAGTCCACTGAACGCAGTAATGTTTAAAAACAGAAATTACATGGGGGCCACCTCCCTACTCCTTTCCTTCCCCGTGTCCCATCCTCGAGGGTGGCATTTCTCAGCAAGACTCCAGATCTGCTTTGGTGCTAGGGTCAAGGCAGCCTAAGCACGGGGCTGCGCACGTGGGAATACAGAGGAAGAAAGGCGGGAAGGGGTCAGGCAGCCACTGAATTACCAGCTTAACCTTCACTTCTACCGAGTCTTAGCTGCTTCTTTCTGAGTTACTGCAGCTCTTACTCCTATGGGTCCCTGTCAAGACCAGCAATTGCCTAAGAGGACACAGTAACTGTCTCTGAAACCCCTTCAGTGCATGATGCATGAAACTCAGCCAGCTCTGTGCTATGCTTGCCTCAACCACGCCTGGGTTCTAACAAGACAAAGAATTTATTTTTAAATGGACATGTTTAGTTGCCTGAATTAGTTTGGGAACATGATTAGTAAATCTTCCCAGTCCCTCATTTCCAAATCAAAATTTCCTACTGTGGCATTTCTCAAAAATCTCTTTGTAAATATCTTCTATGGAAATATTTACCCAGCACATTTACCAAAGCCATAGGATTTTAAAGATAAAATGGATCTGGAGTTTACACAATGCAGATTCTTTTTGGAAATTCTTAATAAAAATCAGATGTGCAGAGGAGGAGCCAAGTCTCTAAGAACTGCCAAGATCTAGACATTGCAGGTCAACTTCCAAGCTTACCCTGAATTCAAAGAAGCTTTGGGCTATGTTGCACCTCCCACTAATTCACACTCTGTTGCCATTGTAACCACTTGGCCTCATTTCCAAGGTATTATCACCCCATTAGCATAATCTTCTGATAAGAAGTACTAATAGTCCAAATGAGAAGAAGACAGAACCCATGTTAATGGTTTTTTAAATTGTTAATTGACCGTGGACCTGACCTGCTATAGATGTGAGAAGTGTCTCTATGTTTTCTACAACAGACATCTTTTAGGAATAAAACTGAAAAAGAGTTTAAGCTTCCTTTACAGGACTGAATCACCATGGATTTACAAACTTGGAAGTTTCACAGCCTGTGGGTTGGAGTCGATTGCTTTATGACTAAGCCTTCTCCTTACATGAACATTTGGGGAAAAAAAACAAATGCTTAGCCTCTGAAGCTGAAATTCCTTCCTCAGCTTTACTAAACAGAGAGAATAAAATTAAAGTATAATGTTTAAAAAGTGACAACAAAGTACAATGTTAGGTAAAAATACATAGAGAAACTGGATTTTCTTTACAAAGTACATTATATACATATAAATATATTATATAGACACAAAACAAGCTGCTAAAATGCCAAAAAGCAGCATTCAGGAATAAAACGTTACTATTAGTTTCACTGATACTTATCATAATCCATTACAAACTAACCTCATAGAAAAACTCAAAATTTGGAGTCCACGTATTTCATGAAGCCATAAAGAAAAATGGTTCACATTTCTGGTGTTAGTATCAATATTAAACATAGCCTCTGATAAATCATAAAATTTCAACTTTTCAGCCACTGTGTCTCAGAAAATACTGCTGACAAACTTAAAGCAGTCCATTAAAATGAACTTAAAAAGGTCAGGAGGGTGTACTAGAAATTGAAGGTGCTCAGGTAGAAATTCAGAATGGTTTCCCCAGTTTCAGGTACTTGGTACTAAGAAATTCTCAGGAACTACTTATGTCTACATGAGAGTGCTGGGAATCTGAGTGACAGTTTTCCACCTGGACAGTAGTTTGTGTGAACTGTGCCTGGCAGCTGCCCTCAAATGGCTGTTTGATTAGTGCCTACAAATATCTGAGGAGAAGATCTTCTTCTCTAAGAATGCTCCCAGCTTGTTGGAATATGAGGGGATCTTCTGACTCCTCTCTGGGGACAAGCGGTACTAACATATTTGAACAGCAGGAACCGAGAGATAAGATGTCCTTACCTTTCACTGTTCTTTTTGCCACTGGAAGAGCTGCTGGTGGAGCCTGTGCGATTCCGGTTTCCTCTGGAATCCCCATTGCTTTCCCTTCGACCTCCCGGAGACACTCGTTCAGAAGAGCTGGTCCTCTTGATGTTACTAAGGGTGGAATGGAAGTGACAGTGAACTCCTTGGTATCGTGATTTTATTTTATTGCTAAGCATACAAACATATACATAGAACGTCATACTTCCACATGGCTATTCAAAAGACAGGCCTAGCGACGGAGATCAAAAAGCTTTTCAGAGTGTCACATAGAATAACACCTCTGCTCTCTCTCTGCCTTTGTAAATGAGACCACTAGCACAGTTCACAGTCATGGAGAAACTGAGGCATTAAGACTTCAACAGTACCGTGTGAGAGCACTCCAGGGACTTCCAGGGAAGCAATCCTGCCCTTGAATAGGCTTCACTCTCCAGGGGTGTCCAATCTTTTGGATTCCCTGGGCCACACTGGAAGAAGAATTGTCTTGGGCCACACATAAAATATACTAATGCTAACGATAGCTGACGAATTAAACAAAAAAAAAAAATTGCAAAAGAAAAGAGTATTAAGAAAGTTGACAAATTTGTGTTGGGCTACATTCAAAGCTGTCCTGAGCCACACACGGCCCATGGGCCCGTGGGTTGGACAAGCTTGGTCCAGATGGTGGTGTGCAACCCGGCGGGATGGTGCCCCCAAGACATCTGGCAATGTCTGGAGATATCCTTCTGTTGCCACAGCTGGGGAGGGACTGCTACTGGCATGTAGTGGGTGGAGGCCCGGGGTGCTGCTAGAAATCCTGCACGGCCTGGGATGGCTCCCTCCACAAAGTATCACCTGGCCCCAGACGTCAATAGTGCTGTTGTTGAAGAAATCCGACCTAAAGGCAGGCGTGGGACAAATGCTAACAGGATGCCACGAGTAACGACAGAAATGTTCCACCCTCTGCACAATGCCTTTGTTTGGAGGTGGTGTCCATGTAAGTGGCCAACTTCATTCGTAGGACAAGAGGGACTAGAGTGCTCAGAGGCCTGGGAAGGCAGCCTGGGGAAGTCTTCCCGAAGACTGCGAAATTCCAGGAAAGATCAAATGAATGGCTTGAATGTGTTGTTGTGACACAGATGGAAAGAGCCTGCTCTAGGAGAAGGGATCCTCTATACACAGGGGATTCGTAGGCATGAGGGGTAAACCAGAGCCCAGGTATGGAGTGGAGGCTGACTGTTCCCCTCTTAGAGCACACTATGGACTGTTTGTATCCCCCAAATTCATGTGTGGAAACCCTAACCCTCAATGTGATGGTGTTAGGGGATGGGGCCTTTGGGAGGTGATGAGGTCAGCAGGGTGGAGCCCTCATGAGTGGAATTAGTGCCCTTATGGAAGAGGCCCAGAGAGCTCTCTTACCCTTTTCTACCATGTGAGAAGATGGCCCCCTGCAACCTGAAAAACAGCCCTCGTCAGAACCTGACCATGCTGGCCCCCCTGGTCTCGGACTCCCAGCCTCCAGGATGGTGAGACATGTATTTCTGCTGTTTATAAGCTTCCCAGTCTATGGACTTTGTTATAGCAACCCAAACTCACTAAGACAGAGCACATAACTCTAGTATAGGTATCTCTGTACATACTTAAAAATCTTCATCATTAGTCCACGCATTTCTTGAGATCTTATCTCATTTATCATTTTCGTATGCTTTGCAGAGCCTCATACAAAAGTTCGGTACACATTTATTAAATGAAAGGATGAAATAAATGGAAGTATCACACACTGACCCTGTCACCAGAAGAGACACAAACTGCTTTAATGCAGCACCTGCTCTGTAAGAAAAAAGAAGGAGGGGAGGGGTGGGCAGGGGGCTGTTCTAGGGCCAGGGCTCTGGGAACAGGCACAGACTTGGGTGGTTCTAGTCTTGACACTTGGAGCTGGAGGTGTGGATGGGTGAGAATACAAGCCTGCAACACGCGAGACAGCTCAGGACAGGCCCTGTCCATCTGGCGGGTGCTGAGCCACGGATGCAGAGGAAATCACCGAGGGAGGAGGTGACCAAGGACAGAAGAGCCCTGGGGAAACTAATATTTAAAGACGTGGGCTGAGAAGCTACAGCAGGAGTCAGAGGTAGCAGCGACCCAGAGGAGTGGTATGCAGAGGCTAGCGCAGGATTAGGTAAATGTGCTGGTGCTGCACAGAGGAGGGGGTGAGCCCTGGGAAGTGGGGAGTCTCAGGCGGCTCCAGTGGGCACAGCTTCAGTGAAGGGTGCACGGGGACCAGATCTCAACAAGGAGCACGCAGGAGCCGAGGAATTTAACACAGCAAGACCCCTGCTCCTGCACTGAAGCTCAATGTCCTCCCTCCTCATAAGTAAATGACAAGCCTCCCATCTAGGCAGCTCCTGCCTGGTGCTGGCCACTCTCCTTCTTGGTAGCCAGTGAGTCTCTCCTCTCTGCCTTCCTTCCCCTCTCTGTCTCCTCTGTCTATACACCCTCCTTAGCCCAACTTTCAGTCCTCCTTCCTTTGCAACTTCCAGTGGCTGTTAGTAATCTCCGAGCAGGTTTTTAAAAACCCTCATGGTATGTTGGCTTTGAAAAATCACCTCACTCTCAGGGTGATTATCTGAATACACTTTCCACATAGTCTTTTTGGTAACTGGGGAACCCTTGACTGGACAGTGCAGAATCTTACAACTGCAATCAGCAGGGTGTGCCTTAAGGTCAAAATGTGTGTTTTTAGAATGCTCAATTTGGGGACAAGGAAATTACAGATTTTAAGAGAGCATTACATTTCTGAAATTTGGGATTAAAGTCTAAAAATTACAGGAGCCTTTGTGCTTCAAGTTCAAGATGTTCCCATGACGACAAACCAAGCTAATTTGACTTAGCAGGATTATTCTCCGCCCAGTCTTTAGTACAAGGCTCTGATGCACACTTTGCCCCGACCAGCTGCTGGGGCCCTGGGAGATTTTGCAGCCGCAAGAAGAGCCCAGAGCACGGCCTCTGGGGCGTTCTTGTGGGAGTTCATGGCAAGTTCATAGCAACTTAAAGAACTGTGTAAAGCACCCCTAAAGAGCTGAAAAACCACAACTGTTCATCAATTACAGCAAATACTAACTAATTTTCTAATAATTAACACTCAACCTGGTGGCTGGAAGAGTTCATTGGGGTGCCAGTGATGAAAACTGCAGCAGCAGCCACGGTTAATGTTTAAGGAGTACTCTGGACTTTTACATATACTGTATTATTTAATTCAAACCTCACAAATCCCCTGCAGCAATATCATTATCTTCATTTTACAGACGAAGAACCAAATTCAGGAGTGTGAAGCAACTTGTCTGGGGTTACAGCAACTGGTGGGGCTGGTGACTTCAACCCTGTGTTCTCTCTATTAGGCCCCTAATTAACACCATCTGCAATTTATGAACCGCCAAAGTATACTAGTTTTGGAGGATCAGTTGAGCATCTAAAAAAAACAATAAATGTTAATGATTAATATAGTTACATGACTGACGACTTGATGAATGGTAGGCACTGGACAAGACCTTGAAGCTACTATGTTAAAACAGAGATGGAAACAATGGAAGGAACAGCTATGGTGACAAAGTAAATCTAAGTTCCCCTCACCTTGGTGTCGATCTATTCAGTTTGCAAGCATTGAGAAGACTCACAGATCTGTTTAATCTACGTATAAGAGGCACAGAAACAAAGCAGAATAAACGTGAGTGCAATTAATAAAAGCGTGGAAAAGTATTTTGATAAGCTTCAGTAAACTGCAGGACGCACACATCAAAATCGAAAGACATTTTGCTTTGCATATATAGATGTGGATATAATCCATCACAACTCTTCCAAGATATTTGTCATTCCCATATTTGCATTAAAATGTTAAACTTTTAAAAAAAATCTTACTGTTGTCCCAGACGTAGAATAAAAAACAAGACATTTCCTTTTGAGAGCCAAGGCCTCTTATGAATTAAAGAGGATTTACTAGGACTCAAAGTGAAGGACAGAAAATAAAGCTTAAAGACAAGACATTTGCAGTAACAAGGGCAGCCAGAGAGAGCAATACTGTACACTCACTGCAGGAAGCCTCCTCAAATAACCAGCAGGGAATATCAAAGAAGCTATGTTCTCTCTGGACGGCGAGTGAAAAATAATGCTCTTTATTTTGAAAGTGGTAGAAGTACTGGCTTGTGAGAGACTGTGCAATAATGCAGTATATTTTTTAGTGCTTAAGGCAAGTATTTTTTGTGTAGAAATGCATGGATATCACCACTTATTTTGTTTTCCCTTCTGCTCTCTGCCCGCACACCCAAACCTGCAACCTTCTAAGTTATGAAAATAAATGGTTCTTTATATTATATTACATATGCATTCAACAATTTGTGCCAATTAACACTTTAGACATAATAAAATTTCTGCAGGGAGACTGGTGACCATAAGAAAAACAGATGTCTTTCTTCTTATGGTTAATAAGAATTCTAAGCATAAGAAGCTACAATTAGGTTTTCTTTCATCATGTGATTGGGAATCAAAAATTGGTTTTCCAAAATTTTGCAAAAGTATCCCAAACTTTTACAAGCAAAACAGAAATCTGACAGGCAGCTCTTATGTGTGACCAGAGATTTTCTGATGATTTCATTTGTCCTGACAGCTGGGGCAACTAACACTGGATAAAAGCAGTGAGCTGCTCAACATACACTTACCAGGCATCGACCATCCACT
Source organism: Pongo abelii (assembly GCF_028885655.2). Lineage (NCBI taxonomy): Eukaryota > Metazoa > Chordata > Mammalia > Primates > Hominidae > Pongo > Pongo abelii. Next base: position 104,295,736 of record NC_072000.2, on the reverse strand, counting down.
GTGCGCTATGCTGAGTGCTGGAGGGTCCACGAGGGACAAGGACCCACCTGGCTTTTGTCCCTCAAATTACGAGATAATTCTGACAGACTGAGATAACGCACTTCAGTAATTAAATTAACAAATGCTCATATCTTTCACTGCCTAAAAACTGATCTTTGGCAAAATCCAAGTCATTTTTCAGGAAGGCTAGTGGTCTGGGAGAATCTTAGAGAATTCTATATACATAAGTCTTTCTTTCTACAATACAAAGTCAACTACTCGAGCTAGTGGGGAGAACCATATCACTTCTGATAACGGGACAGGTCCCGCGGGTCTTCCTTTGTTTAACAGGACAATACTTTCACCTCTATTTTGCCACTGAGAACAGACTCAAACATGGATTTATCACCTACGTTTCAATGGATCGGAATAATAGAGAAATAGATTAGAAATAATTCTTAAAAATCAACTGAAGCCAGATTTTGGCTTTCTATTCTTCAAATCACGCTATGTACCCAGCACTGACTTCAGTGCAATTACAAATGCTGTGCTTCTAACAAGTGGAACTATTTTTCCAAAGCACTATTGGCTGTTTGTTTGGAAGCAAGAGATATTTACCAGTCTATCTCACATTTGTCACAGAGCATTTTTTAAATAACGCTTTTTGTACCAGTTTTGTTCTTTTGATCTCTGTTCACATAGCTTGGCCTATTGTCATGCTCTACTTATGAGCCCAGAGAACAGTGATTGTCTCTTTCTTGAACCAGTAGAAATGTTACTCCATTGTCAGCCTCCGCATCCCCACTGAGCAAGGTATGACCTACAATGTCTTCCCTGGATTTTCTGCCTTTTTTCCTTTGCCTAATGGAAACAAAGCTTTTCCCAAGGATTCCAAATCAAGCCCTCAATCGAAGTCTTAATTGGCAACACAAAGCACAACCGCTGGGCACTGGACTATTTCCAAAGGGGATTTTGTTCTTAAGCACCAGGCTGAAAAACCCCCGGAGAAAAGAAAACAAACATATACCCATCCACACACCACAGATGCCCCAACACATTTAATTTGGAACTCTGATTACAGAAAAATTCCTACCTGATTGTAAACATATTTGAAATGACTTGGAAGTTATTTTAATCCTAATATTCAGAATGCGCAGCCTGCTTCTTTCTGTTTTCAAAATTCTCTCCTAATGAGAGATCTATAGGAACTTTACCACGGAGTAGCAATTAGATGCTACTGTTCTTATTTTCACCTTCCAAATGGAAGGGAACTCCCATTCACCGAAGCCCATAAACGCCAGAAACGAACCAAAATACATGAATCATTACACTTTCACTCAAAACCCAGAGTCTTGGACACTCAGTCTAGAAAAATATGTATTTCTAGTTGGCAGCTATACGCTGACAATAGCTTATTAGAGTAATCAAATGGATATTCTGTAAATTATAAGGAAAAGTCTACAGAGGCCTTAGAATGTTTCTGGGAGGAGGGTTACCATTTAAATGCTAGTACACAAAAACGTACACACTTAGATATAACATGATGGCTACTAATCATAATTTTTCATGTGTTCATTTGTTCCTTCCTGTCTTACTCCCTTCCTCCCTCCCTTCTTCCCTAAGATAAAATTGCTGAGAGTAATTGCCACCTAGGAGCCCTTTCACATGCGGCTGAAATGTGGGGGTGTAAGACCCAGGCCTCTGTTCATAGCCAGGACTTGTTTCTTTACTTGGTGTTTGGCCCCGGCATCCCCTTAACAACATCAGACTTGCAATCTGAGAAATCTCTGCTGAGAGTCACCCTCACTCCTGAATGCTGCTCCTGCTCCCACAAATAGTACACAGACAGGATGGGGCATAAGAGAAGGATGATTTGCAAAGAGTCATTATATCAAGCGTTTTTCCTGAGCAGATGTCAGGGCTGACCTGGAAATCTGTTCGGGAAGCAGCCGAGCACAATGGAAGGCGCATAGGGTTTGGAGCCAGACAGCCTGGGCCACATTCCCCACGCTCCAGCCACACGACCCTCCCACTGCTTCATCAGGGTTTGTGTGCTACTCTAAACCCTTTATTGTCATTTCAACAGTGTTCACAGCATCTTCTCTCGGAGTAGGTCCCATCGCAAGAAACTACTATTTTGGCAGTAATTCCTCGCCCATTAAAGTTTTATCAGGAGATTGTAGCAACTCAGTCCTATCCTCAGGCTGCACTTCTAATTCTAGTTCTCTTGCTATTTCTACCACATTTGCAGTGACTTTCTCCAGTGAAGTCTTGAATTGCCTCAGAGTCATCCATAAGGGCTTCATGTTGAGATTTTGGCCTTCTCCCATGAATCATAAATGTTCTTTTTTTTTTTCCTTTGAGACAGGGTCTCGCTCTGTTGCCCAGGCTGGAGTGCAGTAGCACAATCATGGCTCACTGCAGTCTCAAACTCCGGGCTTCAAGTGATCCTCCTGCCTCGACTTCCCAAAGTGCTGGGATTACAGGTGTGAGCCACTGTGCTTGGCCCCACAAATGTTCTTAAAGGCATTTAGAATGTTGAATCCTTTCTAGAAGGTTTTCAATTGACATCGCCCAGATCTATTAGAGGAATCACTATCAATGGCAGCAATAGCCTTGCCAGGTGTGGTGCCTCATGCCTGTAATCCCAGCACTTTGAGAGGCCGAGGAGGGCAGATCATGAGGTCAAGAGATCGAGATCATCCTGGCCAACGTGGCAAAACCCTGTCTCTACTAAAAATACAAAAAAATTAGCTGGGTATGGTGGTGTGCGCCTGTAATCCCAGCTACTTGGGAGGCTGAGGCAAGAGAATCACTTGAACCCGGGAGGCGGAGGTTGCAGTGAGCCAAAATCGCGCCACTGCACTCCAGCCTGGGCAACAGAGTAAGACTGTCTCAAAAAAAAAAAAAAAAGAAAAAAGAAAAAGAATGTATTTCTTAAATAATAAAACTTGACAGTTGAAATTACTCCTTGATCCAAGGGCTGCAGAATGCGTGTTTTGTGAGGCAGCATAAAAACATTAATTTCCTTGTACCGCTCCATCAGAGCTCCTGGGTGACTAGGTACACTGTAAATGAATGGTAATATTTGGAAAGGAAGCTTTTACTTCTGAGCAGTAGGCCTCAACAATGGGCTAAAAATATTCAGTATATCATATTGCTATAACAGATGTGCTGTCATCTAGGTTTTCTTCCATTTATAGAGCACAGGCAGAGGAGATTTAGCATCATTCTTAAGGGCCCTAGGATTTTTGGAATGATAAATGAACACTGGCTCCAGTTTAAAGTCACCAGCCACATCAGGCCCTAACAAGAGTCAGTCCGTCCTTTGAAGCTTTGAAGTCAGGTATTGACTTCTCATATAAAAGTCCTAGATGGCACCTTCCTCCAATATAAGGCTGTTTCGTCTACATTGAAAATGTGTTGTTTAGTGTAGCTGCTTTCACCAGTTATCTTAGCTAGCTAGGTCTTCTGAATAACCTGTAGCAGCTTCTACAATAGCACTTGCTGCTTTACCTTGCACTTTTATGTTATGGAGAGGGCGTCTTCCCTTAAACCTCATGAGCCAACCTCTGCTGGCTTCAATCTTTTCTTCTACAGCTTCTTCACCTCTCTCAGATTTCATAAAATTGAAGAGAGTTAAGGCCTTGCTCTGTATTAGGCTTTGGCTTAAGGGAATGTTGTGCCTGGTATGATCTTTGATTCTGACCACTCAAACTTTCTCCCTGTCAGGAATAAGGATGTTGCTTTTATTTATTTTTTTTCTTTTATCATTCACGTGTTCATTGGAGTAGCACTTCGAATTTCCTTCAAGAACATTTTCTTTGCATCTACAACTTGGCTAACTGTTTGGCACAACAGGCCTGCACGAGTCCGTTTTGTGCAGCTATAAAGGAATGCCTGAGGCTGGGTAATTTAAAAGAAAAGAGGTTTAATTGCCTCACAGTTCTGCAGGCTGTCCAGGAAGAATGGCACTGGCATCTGCTCAGCTTCTGGTGCGGCCTCAGGGAGTTTTCAATCATGGCAGAAGACAAGACTGGAGCAGGCATGTCCTTCGGCAAGAGAGGGAGCAAGTGGGGAGGAGGAGCCATGCTCTTTTAAACAACCAGACCTTGAGTGAACTCAGAGCAAGAACTCACTTATTGTGAAGACAGCACCAATACGTTCATGAGGGATCTACCCTGATGAACCAAACACCTCCTCCAGGGCCCATCTCCAACACTGGGGATCACACTTCAACATGAAATTTGGAGGAGACAAACATCTAAACCACATGATGGTCTATCCTGGCTTCTGACATGCCTTCCTCATTAAGCCGAATCATGTCTAGCTTTGGATTTAAAGTGAAAAATGTATGACTCTCCCTTCACTAGAACACTTAGAGGCCATTACAGGGTTACTAAATGGCTAATTTCAATATTGTTGTGTCTCAGGGAAAAGGGAGGCCGATGGAGAGGGAAAGAGATGGGGAAACAATGGGCAGAGGAGTCAGGACACAAACCACATTTATGGATTAAGTTTGCCACCTTCTATGGGTGCTGTTTTTGGTGCCCCAAAACAATTACAGTATTAACACCAAAGATCACTGATCACCATACCAGACATAATGATAACAAAAAAGTTGTAATGTTGCGAGAATTACCAAAATGTGACATGAAGTGGGTACATGTTGGAAAAACGATGCTGATAGATTTACTCAACACAGGGTTGCCACCACCACCAATTTGTAAAAAAAATGTGGTATCTGTAAAGCACAATAAAGACAGACACAATAAAATGAGGCATGCATGTATTTGCTACAATAAAAAGTCAATCTTTAAATTAAACAACTCACTCTTAATCAATGGTCAAAGAAGAAATCACAAAGAAATTTTTAAAATATCTGGAGACATATGAAAACACAACATACTAAAACTTACAGGAGGCAGTGAAAGGGGTACTAAGAGGGAAGTCTATAGTGATCAAAGTTTTCATAAAAAGAAGACAGATCTCACATCAGCCTCCTAACTTTATACTTCAAGGAACTAGAAAAAGAAGATAAAACCAAAAGTTGGCAGAACGAAGGAAATAATAAAGATCAGAGCAGAGATAAATGAAGTGGAGAATAGAAAAACAATAGGAAAAAAATCGACGAAACCAAGAATTGGTTTTTTTTTAAAAAGATCAACAAAATTGAAAAACCCTTAGCTAGACTAACAAAGAAAGAGAGAAAATTTAAATAACTAAAATTAGAAACGAAAGGACATTACAACTGATATAACAAAAACGAGAAGGACTATAAGAGACCACCGTGAACAAGCATATGCCAGCAAATTGGGTGACCTAGAGCAAATGAATAAGTCCTAGAAACACACAGCCCACCAGGACTGAATCGTAAAGAAGCGAAACATATGAACAGACCTAGAACTAGTAAAAGGAGATTGAAGCAGTAATCAAAAACCTCCCAACAAAGAAAAGCCCAGGACCCGATAGCTTCAGCGGAGAATTCTATCAAACATTTAAAAAAGGATAAATTCCAATCCTCCTTAAACTCTTCCAAAGAATTGAGGAGCAGGGAACACTTCCAAATCATTGCATGAGGCCAGCATTATTCTAATACCAAAACCAGACAAAGACACAAGAAAAGAAAACCAATATCCCTGATGAATTGTTGATGAAAAAATCCTCAACAAAATACTAGTAAACTGAAAACAACAGCACATTAAATGGATTATATACCATGACAAATTGGGATTTATATTTGGAATGCAAGAATGATTCAACACATAAAAATCAATCAATGTGATACAATATTCACAGAATAAAGGACAAAAACCACATGATCATTTCAATTGATGGAGGAAAAGCATTTGACAAAATTCAACGCCCTTTCATGATAAAAAACACAACAAACTAGGAATAGAAGGAAATTACCTCAATGTAATAAACGCCATATTTGAGTGGCCGTAGCTCAAATAATACTCAATGGTAAAAGACTGAAAGCTTTTCCTCTAAAATCAGGAAGAAGGCAAGATACCCACTCTTGCCACTATTATTCAACACAGTACTCAAAGTCCTACCCAGAGCAATCAGACAAGAGAAAGAAATGAAAGGCATCCAAATAGGAAAGGATCCAAAGTAAAACTATCTGTCTACAGATGACAGAATCTTATATTTAGAAAACCCTAAAGATTCCAGAAAAAAACTGTGAGGACTAATACGTAATTTCAACAAAGTTTCAGGATACAAAACCAACACACAAAAATCAGATGCATTTCTATATAATAACAATGACCAAGCTGAAAAGGAAGTTAAGAAATTAATTCTATTTACTGAAGCATCAAAAAGGATAAAATACTTAGGAATAACTTTAACCAAGGAGTTAGAAGACTTATACACTGAGAACTACAAAACTTTGCTAAAAGAAAATACAAAAAAAAAGAGAAAGACATCCTATGTTTATGGATTGGAAGACTTAATATTGCTAAAATGTCCATACTACTCAAAGTGATATGCAGATTTAATGCAATCTCTATCAAAATCCCAAAGGCATTTTTTGCAGAAATAGAAAAAAACTATCCTAAAATTCACATGGAATATCAAGGGACCCTAAATAGCCAAAACAATCACAAAAAAGAAGAATACAGTTGCGGGCCTCCCATTTCCTGATTTTAAAACATACTAAAAAGCAATAGTAATCAAGATGGTAGGGTATTGGCCATAAGGACAGATGTGCAGATAAATGGTACAGAATAGCCACTGATGGATGAATGTATAGACAAAATATGAGAAAGATGGGGATAACAGACACTGGGGACTCCAAAAGGAGGGTGGGAGAGAGGTGGGTAAGGGCTGAAAAACTTCCTATTTGGTACTATCTTCACTATCTGGGTAACGGGATCCACAGAAGCCCAAACCTCAGCATCACAAATATACCCTTGTAACAAACCTGCACACATACCCCCCGAGCCTAAAATTAAAATAAAAAGCAAAATATGATATATACACACAATGCAATATTATCCAGCCTTAAAATCAGTCACATGCTACAATATGGATGCATGTCGAGGACATCATGTTAAACAAAGTAAGCCAGTCACAAAAGGACAAGCACTACTTAGATGATACCACTCCTAGGAAATACCTAATGTAGTCAGAATCATAGCAACAAAAAGTAGAGAGGTGGTTGCCAATGGCAGTGGGGACAGTAGAGGGGGAGTTACTATTTAATGGGTCTAGAGTTTCTATTTTGCCTGATGAAAAAGTTCTAGAGATCTGTTGCACAACAATAGATGCGTGAATATACTTAACACTACTGAACTCTTTTTTTTTTTTTTTTTTTTGAGATGGAGTTTTGCTCTTGTCACCCAGGCTGGGGTGCAATGGTGTGATCTCGACTCACTGCAACCTTGGCCTTCCAGGTTCAAGCGATTCTCCTGCTTCAGCCTCCCAAGTAGCTGGGATCACAGGCATGTGCCACCACGCTCAGAAAATTTTTGTATTTTTAGTAGAGACAGGGCTTCGCCTGTTGGTCAGGCTGGTCTCGAACTCCTGACCTCAGATGATCTGTCCGCCTTGGCCTCCCAAAGTGCTGGAATTACAGGTATGAGCCACCAAGCCCAGCCAGCACTACTGAACTCTACACTTAAAAATGGTTAAGGTGGGCTGGTCTCACACTCCTGAGCTCAAGTGATCCGCCCACCTTGGCCTCGCAAAGTGCTGGGATTATAGGTGGGAGCCACTGCACCTGGCCCTAAAATATAAAAATCTTTAAATGATAATTACAAAATAATAGCAAAGTTAAGAGCAAACTGTGCTCTTTGTGACAGATAACATCAATATTTAGACTCCACTGTTGGGTACATTTTGAAAGTATGAGCTTATCCAAATTGCATAGAGAAAAATCTAAGGTTGCCATGGCAATCTGAATTTTGCCATGTTCCCAGTATGGACTTGGGAACAGCTATTTATTTTTACCCAGGTTATACTAACATTTGTTTTTTCAAAAGAGAACTTTAAGTAAAAATACAAAACACCACACTGTGGTTTTAGCCAGTGAGGTTTCAAAGGCAACACAAGTAAATCTAAAACAAGAATAATAATAAAATTAACTAGTTCCTGTTATGGCACCATATAAAATGTTGGACTTTTATAAGCTTTAACTCAGAGAAGAAATTGTACAATGTCATTTTAAAAAGTAATACTCATGTTGGAATCTAAGAGAGAACTGCTTTTAGAGTTCATTTAAGGCCCTGCTTCTGGCTCACCTTTTGGTTGCTGGCACAGCAGTTTCTTTCCTGACCCCAGAGGGGGATGGTAGAGAGCCAGTAGGTTTCTTTGGTAACACAGTGCCATTGTTGACAGTGGTTCTTAAAGGCAGGGTCTGCATCAGTGGTCTTGCTGTAAGACAAGCAGAAAATAATATCAGAAACTTCCCCTTTGTAAAGGTAACATTTTACAGCAGGGGTCCTCAACCCCGTTAGGAAGATGAGGCCACACAGCAGGAGGAAGTGAGCGGTGAGCGAGTGAGCAACTCTTCATCTGTGTTTACGATTGCTACCCATCACTCATGTTACCACCTGAGCTCTGCCTCCTGTCAGATCAGATTAGATTCTCATAGGAGTGCAAACTCTTGTGAACTGTGCATACGAGGGATCTAGGTTGAGTGCTCCTTATGAGAATCTAATGCCTGATGATCTGTCGCTGTCTCCCATCAACCCTAGATGGGACTATCTGGTTGCAGGAAAACAAGCTCAGGACTGCCACTGATTCTACGTTATGGTGAGTTGTATAATTATTTCATTATATATTAAAATGTAATAGTAAGAAAGAAGGTACACAATAAATAATAAGAAAGAAGGTACACAATAAATGTACCATGCTTGAATCTCCCCAAAAGCATCCCCACCACCCACCCCCACTTCTGTGGAAAAATCATCTTCCACAATTTTCTTGGTGCCAAAAAGGCTGGAGACCACTGTTTTACAGAACATAAGCTATGTAGAAAGGAAAAGGACATGAATTTTGAAACACCAGCAGCACTGACAAAGGTATGAAGGCAATTCCTTGGAGAAAGGATCATCTTTTCTTTCCTTTTTTTTTTTTTTTTTTTTTTTTTTGAGACAGAGTTTCACTCTTGTTGCTCAGGCTGGAGTGCAGTGGCACAATCTCAGCCACCTCAGTCTCCTGGGTTCAAGCGATTCTCCTACCTCAGCCTCCCTAGTAGCTGGGACTACAGGTGCTAGCTACCATGCCCAGCTAATTTTTGTATTTTTAGTAGAGATGGGGTTTCGCCATGTTGGCCAGGCTGATCACGAACTCCTGATCTCAGGTGATCCACCCGCCTCGGCCTCCCAGTGTTGGGATTACAGGTGTGAGCCACCATGCCCAGCCAAGATCATCTTTTCAACAAAGGGAACCTAGACACTAACCTCACACCCTACACAAAAATTAACTCAAAACAGCCCATAAACCTAAATTTAAAATGCAAAACTATAAAACTTCTAGAAGAAAGTGGTTTGGTGATGAGTTTTTAGATATAATACCAAAAGCACAATCCATGAAAGAAAAAAACTGATAGTTTGGACTTCATTAACATTTTTAAAAATTTGCAAAAGAACTTAAGAGGATTAAAATACAAGGCATAGATTGGGAGAAAATATTTGCACATCACATATCTGATAAAAGACTTGTATAAGGAATATAAAAGGAACTCTTCAAATTCAATGGTAAGAAAACAAACAGCCCAATTAAAAAAATGGGCAAAAGATCTGAAAAGACACTTCACCAAAGAAGACATATACAGATGGCAAATAAGCATATGAAAAGATGCTCAACGTCATTTGTCATTAGGGAAATGCAAATTAAAACAATAATGAAATACTTCTATACACCTATTAGAATGGCTGAAATCCAAAAAGACAGACAAAATACCAATTGATGGCCAGGATGCCGATCAACAGGAACTCTCATTCCTTGCTGGTGGGAATGAAAAATAGTACAGCCACTGTGGAAGACAGTCTGGCAGTTTCTTATAAAGCTAAATATAGTTTCACCATATGATCCAGTAATTGTACTGACACTAGGTATTTACCCAATTGATCTGAAAACTTATGTCTACACAAACTCGCATGTAAATATTTAGAGCTGCTTTATTTACAATCGTCAAAAACGGGAAGCGACCAAGATGTCCTCTGATAGGTGAATAGATAAACAAACTAGCCCATCCATACAATGGAATATGAGTTGGTGATAAAAGGAATGAAGCAAACAACATCAGAAATCCACATTGCTAAGGGAAAGCAGCAAGTCTAAGAGGCTCCATGTCGTATCATCGCATTTATATGACATTTGAGTAAAGGTAAACTAAAGACAGAAAATCGATTTGTGGCTGTCAGAGGTTGCAGGGCAGGGGCTGAATAGGTGACGTACAGGAGGTCTTCTAGGGTGATAAAACTATTCTGTAAGATACCATCGTGGGCATATGTGACATGATGCCTTGCCAAAGCCCAGAGACCCTTATAGCACCAAGAGTGAACCTTGAAGTATGCAAGTAAAACCAGCTAGGAGACAGGGAAACCCCATGATGGAATGAAGATTGTATGACAAACATATGACAACCTCACTGAAGGCAGTGGGGGGCAGGAAGGTGCTGACCTAAGTCATTTTGGAAATGAGTAAAGACTGTGAAACTAAATATAACAGGAACTGCACATCAGCACTGTATTCTAGTTAGTAAGGGTGCTTCCCACAAAGGTGGAGGCTAACAATTCTGAAACCACTACACAGGAACACCAGGATGGAACAATTACATAAAAGGATGGAGGATGGCAGGGGCAGGTCTCTCACTGTTGGAAAGGGAGGTGATGGATAAGCAAGGGGAGATGGCGGTAAGGAACCATGTGCCAACTAGAGTAGAGACATCAGTGTGGACTCAGGTTTCCCTTAACACAGATGCAGACATGTAAGTATAAATACATACGTAGACACACACACACACAGGTTAGTACAAACACGTTTCTGAGCTCTGTCTGCTGACAGGGCCTAAAGCAATGACACCCAATGCCCAAACCTTGGTTTCCAAGGCCATTCTACAGCAGAAGACAGCAGGCCTCCAGGGGAAGCAGCTGCACGTAGGGCTGGGGCAGGGAGCACATGAATCTGGAGTCTTCTGTGGTGCCAGAAAGTAAAGAAGTGCTCAGACAACAACAACAAAACCAAAAGACACTATTTTGGTGGGGGCAAGTCAAACGGACACAGAACCTAACTGAAAGAGCTCCCAAAGGCCAAAGCTGGAACAATTTGAGCCACAAAACAAATAACATAGTATTTGATTATAACTCAAAGTACACAACGAGTATCTGTAAGTTTACGCTACAGTATATATAAATAAATGATTGGGTAAATACATAAATGAAGAGAACGGACAAATCCCCATACAGCTGTATTCTGAATAATTTATGTGGCTACCCCACCCTCAAGAAGGTAAAATATAATCTGCCACTCCTTAAGTGTAGCTGGCGCATACTGACTTCCTTCTAACAGCCACGTGACGAAGTTGGGGAAGAAGTCACTTTCCCGTGGAGAGACCTGACCGACACTCCCTGGGCCAGATGGCCAAGGTCAACAACCACAGTGATGAGCCATGTTGACAGCACGCACCCTTGGACGGGACGTGCTGATAAGATGAGAATGGCACTTTACCTCTGTGCCTTCCTCCCTAAAGCCCATAAGCTGAGTCTATCCATGAGAAAAACATCAGACGATGTCAAGGCGAAGGACAGTCAATGAACTCTCTAACAGGTATTCCTCAAAACTGTCAAGATCATCAAAAACAAGGAAGACTGTCAGCCTGGAGGAGGCTGAGGAGCCAGGGTAACTAAAGATAATGCATTATCCTGCATGGGAACCTGGAACCAAAAGAGCTTAAGGGACAAACTAAGGAAATCCCAATAGAGCATGGTCATTAATTAATAATAATGTAATATTGATCCATTAGTTGTGACAAATGTACCATACTAATGTAAGACGGTAATAACAGGGGAAACTGGGTACTGGGTCTATGGGAACCTTCTGTGCTTACAACTTTTCTAGAAATCTAAAACTATCCTAAAATAAAAAGTTCATTTAAAAATGCTAGCAGAGGCCAGGTATGGTGGCTCACTCCTGTCATCTCAGCACTTTGTGAGGCCGAGGCAGGTGGATCACCTGAGGACAGGAATTTGAGACCAGCCTGGCCAACATGGTGAAACCTCATCTCTACTAAAAACAGAAAAATTAGCCAGGCATGGTGGCATGCGCCTGTCATCCCAGCTACTAAGGATGCTGAGGCAGGAGAATCATTTGAACCCGGGAGGCAGAGGTTGCAGTGAGCCGAGATCGTGTCACTGCACTCCAGCTTGGGCAACAGAGTGATACTCCATCTCCAATCAAACAAACAAAAAAGCTAGCAGATTTTGTTCATCATAGAATTAAATCTGCCTCCATTTAGGCTCTTAAAATATTACCAACAACAAAACTGTGTATTATGCCAAATTTTTAACTTGCTGGAACTTTCCAGTCCCTAAAGCTGAGGGCCAATCTTCCTTCTCTCTTTAATGAAAAAGAAAGTGGGGCCTCCTCCATGCTCCCACAGTGCCTTGCCTTGGCCACCGTCATCACACTTGGAACGCTAAATCCAATAGTCTGTCTGCTCCATTGACTGCAGGATCCTTGAAGCTAGTACCTGCTCCCAGGCCTACACACAGAAGGGAGTCAACATACATTGGAAATTTAACTTGGTTTAATTTCAATAACAAAAACCTTGCTTCTAAGAGAAGATATTATGTTGCCATTTTGGAGTCACTACTAAGTTATTCATTCTTTCTTGAGTTATAATTTCAAAATTCAATCTCATAATAATCTATTGTTGTCCTTTTCTCAAAAGAAGAAATAGAAAATAGGATTTTAAAAGCCCATGAAAAGAAAATCAGAGGCAATGCAGGAGGCATTCCCAGAGTGTATATTTTCTATCTTAAAATATCATAGAGTAGCATCAGAAGCAAATAGAATATCAAAGTTGTGATGAGAGATCATAAAAGAAAAATAGAGGGTGGGAAGAGGAGGAAGAGGAGAGGGATGGGAATGGGGAGGGGGACGCACACTGACTACTCTTGGAATGACTGAGAAGTTGGATAGATCCCAACTTTGGCAAGATCCAATTGCTGCTCATCCCTGTCTTGATAACATCCTTGGGTTTTGTAACCACTGACTGATTAAATAGCATCGTAACCCCCACCACCAGCATGCTTACTAAGTACCTATTTTGCACATGCCATCATGCCAGGTTTCTTTCACGTTACCATGTATAAAAATTATTAGCCACTCAAGGAAGAAAGCTTGCTGCCATAAGAAAACCTGGTGGAAGGAAAAATACCTCCTAGTGTTGAGTCTGAACAGGTGCCAGCCTGGATCTTGAAGATGGCAGGAAAGAGGAGCAGCTGTAATGAATCATTTTCAGATAAGTGCTCTTTAAAAATGCAGAAGTGACATAGCACCAGGGAAGTTTCAAACACAATTTTCTGCTCCTCATGTGCTAAGATAAATGGATCCCTAGTTTCCAGATGACACTAAGATATGAGATATTCTTTTGGTTCATGAAAGGGTTGTTTAAAAAAAAAAAATTAAATTTTTCCTAGAGGCAAAACACAGCAACAAACACAGCACCAAAAGGAGAATTTCTCAGATGAAAGGAGCCTGAGAAATGCTGTGTTTGGAATGCATCCGGTGGAAGGACTGCAGGATGGCTGGAATCCTGTCTCTGGGGGTAAGAGGTGCCCAGGTGAAGGAGGGCAAGGGCCCTCGAGGCAGACAGGACTGGATTCATCCTCAGCTGAGCTGGAAGACGCAGCACAAGCCTTGGATTATTTCTAAAATAAGGTCAGAGTGCCCACCTTGCAGGGCTGCTGTGAGTATTAGGAATGAGCAATGTGAAGTTTCTAGTACAGTGCCCGGCACATAGTAGACACCCTAGAAGAGGTAGCCATTATCCCCTGGCTACATCCAGACAATAAAATGCTCTATTGTGGACACTGGGTGCAATTTTGTATCCTGAATATAATGTGAAGAGAATGAAATGCTATGGTCAAGTGGTACCAGAGGCAGAATCAGAGCCAGTGAGAACCCACGGGCTGCATATCCTGTACACAGATTTGGAGTAGAACCCCAGGCACATTCTCACATTCTCACCCAAAACCAGCCACTTACTTCCGGTGCTTACACCAAGGCAGAGTGGGGGAGGTAGTGGAGTGTGGGGGAAGGAACTCAGGTCTGGGATTTAGGGGCCAGGGCGCCAGTCCCTGCTGTGTCCCCCACCTAGCCAGGTGTCCATAGGCAAGGTCCTCTGGGTCCCATTTTCCTTAACCATAAAGGAAAGCCTTTGCTCAAAAATGTTCCTTAAGGTATCTTCCCACTCTGAAATCTGTTGTCTTTCATTCATGTGAGAAGTGTTCTGTAAAGCAACATTTGAGTTTCCCAGTGAGTCGGGCTCTCTGAGGACAGACCCTACCAACCCACTGGAAGTGAAGGGAGAAGGGCAACCAAGCTGAAGACTGGTTTCCAGTAACAGGTGCAGTATTTATGCTCAGCAGTTTCCTGTTATATTTCATACTACTTAAACTACCTTGAGTTAGATTCCCTGCAATATGACTCCATAGTTTGGTAACTGAAAATCTAACTAAGGTATTAAAAATCTCAGGTCCAAACACATTCATAATTAAGCCTGAAATAAATTTTTTTCATCATTCTAAATGGTTGAATTAGAATACCCAGACTTCAAAAAGTACTACCCATGATAATATATTTTCAAAACTACAGTTGATATGAATAAATCTAGAAGTTCTAGTAAAGCTAGCCAAATCTACTAATGCATATTTTTTTGATATTAAGTTATAATCTAATGATCAAGAAACCCTTTTAACTTATATCACATCAATAATGCAATGTGCAATATTTGATATATAAAACTCCCATTAGGCTTAAAAACATGATTACATATATGATTATATGAGGAAATCCAAAGTTTACTTTTAACATATCTAACCACTATGAAGCTAGAATTCCTAATTATCCATTTCAAAATTTAAAAGATGTCTGTATTTAGAACTGGAAAAGGCAACCTGCTTTTGCTAAGTTATAATACAAAGTAGATGATTAGCTGAGTGCTGGAGGAGATTCCTATCATCACCATCACCAACATCCAGCAAAATCACAGGTGCACGTATCCTCTGACCCAGCACCCCTACTTCTAGGCACCTGTCCTAAAGAGACTGGCAAAAATACAAAATGCCCTACGCACACGGCCAATCACTGCAGCACAATTTGCAAAACCAAAGCCTGTTGCAGGGACTGGCTGAATACACTGTGGCATCTCCTAGCAAGGGAGCACTGTGCACCTGTAAAAGGAATGAGGAGGCCGGGTGCGGTGGCTCACGCCTGTAATCCTAGCACTTTGGGAGGCCGAGGTGGGTGAATCACCTGAGGCTGGGAGTTCACGACCAGCCTGACCAACATGGAGAAAACCCGTCTCTACTAAAAATACAAAAATTAGCTGGGCGTGGAGGCACATGCCTGTAATCGCAGCTACTCGGGAGGCTGAGGCAGGAGAATCGCTTGAACCTGGGAGGCAGAGGTTGCGGTGAGCTGAGATCGAGCCATTGCACTCCAGCCTGGGCAACAAGACCAAAAATTCTGTCTAAAAAAAAAAAAAAGGAATGAGGAGGAGCTCTAGACACTGCAAAGGAATGCCTTGTAGGCCACACTGCTAAGTAAAAAGAGCAAGGTTCAGAACAAGAGAGCGTGCTACTTTGTATCTACTGTCCAGAAACCTGAAGCCCTACAGCAGAGTTAAAATTCTGTCTCTTACTGCATCACTTTAAAAAGGTTTTGAAATTATCAAAAGGCACATGTAGATAGGGCTGTCCATGGTACCATGCACTTTCATTTGAATTCTTAGGCATGGGTCTAGGAGTGCAAGAATCCTGTAACATTAAAAATTCAATATAATAGAAATATAAATGGGGAAAAAGACATTAATGAACTGATTTCATAAAGTAATTTATTAACAACCGAAATGCCCATTGACTGATAAATAAAATGGTGCATCTAGTGGAATATTACTTGACAATGAAAAGGAATGATGTGTGATCCAACATGGGTGAACCTTGAAAACAATTATGCTAAGTGGGAGAAGACAGTGGCAAAAGACCACATATTGTATGATTTCATTTCCAGAAAACGTCCAAGGTGGCAAATCTATGGAGACATGATGTAGACTAGCAGTTACCAGGGGCTGGGAGGAGGGAGCAACTGGAAATGACTGCTCATGGGCAAGGAGTTTCTTTCCGGGTGATACAAATTTTCTAAAATTAGACAGTGGTGATGGTTTTACAACTTATACTAATAATCAATGAATCGTACATTTTAAAAGGGTCAGTTTTATGGTATGTGAATTATATTTCAATAAAACTGCTATTAAATAGTCATTCATTGGAAAATTAGGGAAATCTGAATGCTGACTTGCTATTAAATGATATTAAGAAATTATTAGTTTTTAAGTGTAATAATGGTATTATAGACTTTATTTATATTTATATTTATTTATTTATTTATTTGAGACAGAGTCTTGCCCTGTTGCCCAGGCTGAAGTGCAGTGTGTGACCTCGGCTCACTGGAGCCTCGACCTCCTGAGCTCAACTGATCCTCCTGCCTCAGCCACCAGCATAGCTGGGGCTACAGGTTCACGCCATCACACAAGGCTAATTGCGGTATTTTTTGTAGAGATGGGGTTTGACCATGTTGCCCAGGCCAGTCTCTAACTCGTGGGCTCAAGTGATCCACCTGCCTCAGCCTCCCAAAGTGCTGGGATTACAGGCATGAGCCACCACGCCCAGCCATTATGGACTTTAAAAAAGAGTCTATATCTTAGAAATACATACTGACATATTTACAGATAAAATGATACAGCGTCTTAGATTTGCTTTAAAATAATCCAATATGGGGTGAGGGGGTAGTGGGAGAGGGTCATAATGAAAACTGACTACATATTTATAAATCAGAATGGCAGGTAAAAGGTACTCTTCTTTCTACTTTTGTACACATTTGAGAACATTTTCATAATATGAAATTTGAAACGTCTTTTTTAATCTCTGAAAAACTACAAACATCTACTAAACCCTTTTCTATAAATCACTACAGAATACCTATCTAAACTGGAGAGGGCAGCTAATGAGAGAAACAAAAGAAACTATAGTTTGTAATTTGCCAATTTGTAAGGAGAAAGTGCAGTAGACAAGAGAAAAAGCAAAAGCCACTTGCTCCTTAATTTTGGTTAACCAGGATAAAGAACTAAGTTAATTATTCATTAATGTCATTGACTGCCAAGAGCTTAAAAATTTTAATTTGTCAGTTGCACCTACCTAATAAAACTTGTGAAGAGACCGTAACGTAACTATTTCACACAATGATGTGCTGAATATGATCTAATGTATCTGGCACACTTTGCAAATCAAATTAAACCTTGAAAAAAGATTTTCAAATTATATTCATGTTTTAAATATTTGGTTTAATGTGAATAATGCTAACTTATGGAATACTGCTAGAGGCATGCACAGTGAGGCAATGTAGACGGCAGAAAGAACACGCCAGCCGGGCCTTGGGGTCCAGTCCCAGATTTAGCCCTTGTGTAGCCTGGGCAAATCACTAACCTTCCCATAGGCTTCATTCTCATCTATAAAATGGGCACAATGATAGTTGCCTCACAGAAACGTGGAGGGGTGAAATGAGCAAATACATCCAAAATGTCTGCTGCAAAGTCCAGCCCTTAGTCGATCAATACATGGTACCTATGAGTAGTATTCTGAATATCAGTGTTAAGTGCCAGTGTAGCACAGGCTTCTCACAGCTAAAAATCTGTAGTTGGCTTTTGACAGTGGTTGCAGAGGCTATGTTCTGAGGCTAGAGGGTTTGGATGTCTTGAAGTGACAGGACTGACCTTCTTATTAACCTCCCCAACAGAAGCCTTCTGGTTATATTTAGTAATTCTCTGATCCATTAATTAATGAAGCCAATAATTATAATTCTTTGATCTTCTAATTCATAGATCCACTAGTTGATATAACTGATTTTAAAAGTTGCAAAGGCATATTAAAGTATTTCATATTAAAGTACTTTAAAAGGGAAGCTGCCTAACTAGTCTGAACAAACAAGCAAAATTTCAAATGGGAAATATGAGCTACTCACTGGTTAATGCATAACAAAATAGACGATCCCAGATACATGGCACAATGACTATATTTTCATCTACATTTTACATTTTAAAAATCCCTGCACTAAAATGAAAATCAGCTGTGTGTGTATACAATGAATTGATTGAACTCCAAACTACTCCCTGTCTTCTTGAAAACACATGTGAGCAAACCCCTGGCCTCCTGACATTTGCCATGAACCCTGCTGTTGACCTCAGATTCAATGGAAAGAAAGAAGTGACTTTTTAGAACACGAATTTCTTCTGCTTTTTAAGAAATACACAGCACAGAACATTTAGAAACTAACTAAAAATATTTTAAAATTCATAATCCTATTACTCAGGAAAAAACCCGTGAATTACTTTTGCTATACAGTACTTCATTCCAGTCTTCTTTGCATAAATTTTGTCTGTTTAGTTGAAATGATACAGTATATACAGTTTTATAGCCTGCATTTGACTCAATGTAATGCATAAGCATTTTCCCTCTTGTACCAGTAACACAAACATTTTTAAAGACCACACAGCATTTAATCATATGGAGGCACCATCATCTCCTGGCCATGCCCCTACTGCTTGCTGCTCCCTTATTGTTTCCTATCCAGTTTTTCTCCATTGTGCACAGTGCTGCAATGAATTCCCTTACTCATCCATCATTTGTCTGTATTTACGGTCACAACAGCAATATCTAAGGGGTCTGTTCACTGTATTCTGCTACCAGAGTATTGTCCCACTCCAACCGCAACTCTGAAAAACTTCCATATTAGCAAGAATTTTAATACAGCCCTTCGTGAACTATTTGATTCTCTTTTCTCCACTATATGGTAATCCAAGCTCAGCAAAGTGGAAACATTCCAAGTCATTCTATCCAAGAGTAAGTCCGACATGAACCAAGCCAGCTTTACGGGCTGAGGTTCACCACAGTGAAGCTGTGTGATATGGTAGCCGGTTCTTCCTATTTTAAAAAATATCAAAGGAAAAGGAGAAAGCAGAGTCTGGGGAGCTCACAGAGACTGAGGAAATCCTAAGACCCAGGGCAGTATCGGAAAGAAGACCGGGGTAACTGGTGCAAGCAGGCCAACTGCAGGGACGGGGAACAAGTGACAGCTCCCTCTCTACAGAATACCTATCCACAGGCCCAGCACATTACAGTGGGCCACAATCTCACCCCATTTCAGGAAGCCTTGACCTTAGTTGTTAGTGAATTATTTCCATGAACCTGCAGTTCTCATCGTTATACTAGTCAAGGTGTATGAAGAATGACAGTCAGTCAAAGCTTAGAGGTCATGATAACATTCTTCAAATAAGTGGAGTATTATTGTGGAAAGGAATCAGAATGATTAGCCATGGCTCCACAGGTACTACTGAGGCCAGTGAGTGTTGACTACAGTCTAAAAACTAGCTAGCAGCTACGGCAGCAGAAAGACATGCGCTCTTCCCGCACTGGCTTTGAGCAGGACCCCCAGTGAGTACCTGCCTGCTTCTTGGTGGCACAACCATCCCCAGCATTGTGGCAGACAGCAAAAGCTGTACACCCAAACCTCAACAAACTGAGTGAGCCCTAAGCATTAAAAAACTAACTCTGGGGGAAAAAATCACTTGACATTTAAAAATAAGAATGCAAGTCAGATGTGGTGGCTCATGCCTGTAATCCCAGCACTTTGGGAGGCCGAGGCAGGCGGATCACCTAAGGTCAGGAGTTCAAAACCAGCCTGGCCAACAGGGTGAAACCCTGTCTCTACTAAAAATAATAAAAAAAATTAGCCAGGTGTGGTGGCGTGTGCCTGTAGTCCCAGCAACTCGGGAAGCTGAGGCTGGAGAATCGCTTGAATCCAGGAGGCGGAGGTTGCAGAGAACCAAGATCACGCCACTGCACTCCAGCTTGGGTGACACAGTAAGAACCTGTCTCGGAAATAAAAATAAGAATGTCATGTATCCAGGCTACTTCAAGTCTATATGAGGATGGCAGGCCAAAATATTATGAAGTGATAATTGTGTGGCCACTTAAAACCAAAGGAGATTTGCCTAAAATCCATCTTGCCTAAAAGACTCCCCACCCCAACCACAACCACAGAGACCCAGCTCTAAAGACAGACAGAGGTGTGGGCACCAGTTCCCAAGTGCCCACATGGCAGCTCCCTCAAAGATGAGCACAGCCAGGGCAGCTGCTGCAGGCACACCCCTCCTGCAGGCACACCTCTCCCGCAGGCACATCCCTCCCACGGGCACACCCCTCCCACAGGCACGCCCCTCCTGCCCCTGTTTCCACTGTCCTCTAATTAGCTGCACAGAAAGTAGGCAGCCCAAGGTCCCTCCATTCAGGGGATGCAGCCCACTCACCTGCTTTCTTGTGAATCTTTTTTTCTACCTCTTGGTGTGACCTTCTGGCAACTAAGCTTTGATTTGCTTTCAGTTAGGAAGAATGTTTATAAAGAAATATCAGATGACTATGAAAACATCTATTTTTCTGTGCAGTTATGAAATTCAAATGTCATTCTTAATCAAGAAAACAAAACTCTTGGGCACACCCTGTTATTTTCTTCCTGTAGTTTTCTAAAAATAAGGAAGTTTCAGAGGTCTGAAGATTTATATAAAGCAGCTCCTTCAAATGTACCCTTTCAGACACAGCAGTCATCAGATTTATTTTTGGAAAGCTGGGTAGGTCAAGAATACTTAAAATAATGCGGTTTCTATTTAAAATACCTGAATCACTTTGTAACTCAGAAGGAAAAAAGATTACTTAAAATGATTATTCAGAATGCAGACATCAGCCCAACAGGTGTAGCCATCTCACACGGAGCTGGTGATAACTATCTGGGATGACAAAGAAATTGATTTCTTCCCACAGATGTGTGGAAATGCAGCCAAATACTTGAGAAGAAAACTCAAAGACGCAACCTTAGACAGTCCTCCCTCCCAACTCCAAGGAAAATACACATTAACTGTGAAATAATTTGTTAAATTGAAATAACAATGAAAGGTAGTCCTTTTGTTTGTTTTTGTTTTGAGATGGGGTCTTGCTCTGTCACCCGGCTGGAGTGCAGTGGTGCTCTCTGCGGCCTTGGCCTCCTATGCTCAAGCAATCCTCCTATCTCAGCCTCCTGAGTAGCTGGGACCACGGGCACTTGCTACCACATCCAGCTAATTTTTTAATTTTTTGTAGGGATGAGGTCTCACTGTGTTGCCTAGATGGGTCTTGAACTCCTGGGCTCAAGTGATCCGACCGCCTCAGCCTTCCAAAGTGCTGGGATTACAGGCGTGTGCCACTGTGCCCAGCCAATGAAAGGTATTTTTAAAGGAACATCTAAATGTTGTAATCTCAAAAAACGTTTTAGCCAAAGGCATCTTACAGCCAAGATGAATTCTCTTTTCTACAGTTAGTCACGAGGAAGAGTGATTCTGGCTAAAGATGAGCCATGCGCAAGTTCATGTAGACATGAGGGCGCCAGCTAGCAGGACAGAAATTGTTATGAGGCGTTTTATTTCCAACACTGTCTAATTGTCTAATTCCATTATCTTCTAAGAAGATAATGACAAAAGTATTTAACACAAATATTGCTTTTTAATATCTCATTCCCAAGAGCCACAGGGACATGAAATGACGACTTAAATTTGCCAGAAATCTACCAGGGACAGAGCTCTGTAGCAGGTGATGTCCTTGCGGACAGCAGAGGAGAGTCAAAAGGAACATTGGGCTTTGCATGGGAGTGGCTTGCTTTGCAGCTAGAAGAGGGGAAAAGCTAATGATAACATAGGATTCTGAGCTCCTCAAAGGGAGGCCCGCCACCTCTGCACCCCCAGTGCTTGGCTCAGAGCTTTGAATGTGGCATATGATCGAGTGTTGCTGTGCTGAACTGAATGATAGTATAAACTAAGTGCATATAAAGAGATAAGAGTTTTCAAAAAAAAAGCTAGGTACAACAACCTGCAAAAGTGGCCCGAAGGATCGTGGTTCTTTCTGCAAGCTCTCTCCATCCCAGAGAATCTTGATAAAGAACTGTTCTCGGCCGGGCGCGGTGGCTCACGCCTGTAATCCCAGCACTTTGGGAGGCCAAGGCGGGCGGATCACGAGGTCAGGAGATCGAGACCATCCTGGCTAACATGGTAAAACTCTGTCTCTACTAAAAATACAAAAAATAAGCCGGGCATGGTGGCGGGCACCTGTAGTCCCAACTACTCGCGGGGCTGAGGCAGGAGAATGGCATGAACCTGGGAGGCAGAGCTGGCAGTGAGCCCAGATCATGCCACTGCACTCTAGCCTGGGCGACAGAGTGAGACTCTGTCTCAAAAAAAAAAAGAACTGTTCTCAGTGGTCCATTTGGACTGTTCCTTCCTTGACTCAACAAGCATTTAATGATCACCTACAAATGTACATCACTGGGCTATACAATTCACCAACATCAAGCCCCAAAATACTATCATACATTGTGTGATTATGTTGACAGTGCTAAGACTGTTTCATTGTTATTCTAAGTTTTGATTCTCTGTCAATATTAAAGAGCACAATGTGTTTGCTAGAGCAAGATTCTGCCATGAGACCAATTCTACTACAGTTCCTGTGTCACTCAAATGCCCACCTTTGGTAGGTCCTTTCCTGTTAAGCACAGCCTGCTGTTCCTCAGTAATGTTTAGCCGCCGAACCACATCAGCTAGAGCTGATTTGAGCAGCTGGATATCGTCTTCTTGCATCTGGACTCTCTGCTCCAGTGAAGCAATGCGGTCTGTCACCTCCATGCTACTTGCAGCAGAAGCGCTGTCATCTAAACCAAAGAAAGGATCAAGTGAGTTTTAAGTGTTCCCCGGAAATCAGATCTATAAACATATTCTATCTAGCACACTGTTTTAAGCCCATTGTTTTAACATAATAACACTTACGGACTAAAGATACTGCTCTTATGCAGAAATCAAGTGAAATCTTTAGCTGTGTGTAACTACAACTCTTCATTCTACAGTGGTCTTTTCATTCTCTACATTTGCGCTCTTCATCATAAAGTGTGGTTTTAATTGTCACTATACTTTTCTACATGCAGGCCAACTTGTTTTCAGCGATACCAGAGAACCTTAGCAGTGGAAGGGATGTTAGAATATGTCCACTTCAACTTCCCACATATTGCAGAAACCCAGTCTGCATGGTCTTCTAGCTTCTGTTCCAACTATGTTAACTGACAGGTAGGTCATACAATCACAAGGCCACCCTATTCATCGGTCAAGACTCTGAAGGATAAAGCAATATGAGTTTGGCAAGCTACCCTTACAATTATGGTAATCATATTTTCTTACTCAGAATCATAATTTCCAATGCTTTATCAGGGTCTATAAACCTCTCCATGATCTTCTTTGCCTCTCCAATCTCATTTTACATTATTCTTCCCTTCACTTACTGTGCTCCAACCAGAGAACACAGAGAACACTTTGGGAGGCTGAGGTGGGCAGACTGCTTGAGCGCAGGAGTTTGATATCAGCCTAGGCAACATGACAAAACTCTGACTCTACCAAATACCAAAAAAAAAAAAAAAAAAAAATTAGCCAGCTGTGGTGGTATGTGCCTGTAGTACCAGCTACTCAGGAGGCTGAGGTGGGACAGTTTCTTGGGGCCCAAGAGGTCAAGGCTGCAGTGAGCTGAGATTGCGCCACTGCACTCCAGCC
Organism: Pongo abelii; assembly: GCF_028885655.2. NCBI lineage: Eukaryota > Metazoa > Chordata > Mammalia > Primates > Hominidae > Pongo > Pongo abelii. The sequence continues at coordinate 104,271,852 of NC_072000.2, read as the reverse complement.
TGGGTGACAGAGCAAGACCCTGGGTGACAGGGTCGCCCAGGCTGGAGCGCAGTGGCGCAAAAACAAAACAAACAAATAAATGGCCGAAATAGCACAAATTTAATGAACACAAATACACAATTACAGGCCAGGTGCAGTGGTTCATGTCTGTAACCCCAACACTTTGGGAGGCCGAAGCAAACCGATCACCTAAGGTCAGGTGTTTGAGACCAGCCTGGCCAACAGGGTGAAACCCCATCTCTACTAAAAATTCAAAAATTAGCTGGGTGTGGTGGTGCGCATCTATAGTACCAGCTACTTGGGAGGCTCAGGTGGGAGCATCACTTGAACCCAGGAGGCAGAGGTTGCAGTGAGCCAAGATTGCACCACTGCACTCCAGCCTGAGCAACAGAGCAATACTCTGTCTCAAAAAAAAAAAATATATATATATATACACACACACACACACACACAAATACACACACACAATTATGAAATACTAATCAAAGACTAAGCAAAATAAATGCAAAACAGCCCACTTCAAGGTACGTTATAGTCAAACTGTTGAAAACCAAAGATAAAGAACAAATACCAAAAGCAGCAAGAGAAAACTGACATATTAAATACAAGAGAACTGCAGTCTGATTAACAGCTGACTTATTATAAACTATGGAGACCAGAAGAGAGCGGAACTACATCTTTAAAGTACCAGGTGAGAAAAAACTAAATCCAGAATTTTACATCCAGCAAAATATCTTCCAAGAAAGCAAGCAAAATAAAGACATTTTCAGAGTAACAAAACCAGAAAGAATTAATCACCAAAAGACCGGCACTGCAAGAAATGCTAATGAAAGTTCTTCAGGCTAAAGAGAAATTGTGTAAGATCAAACTCAGACCCTCAGAAAAAAATGAAGAGCACTGGAAATGATAAATACCTGAATCAATTCAAAGACTCATTTTTTTCCTTTTTCCATTTTCCTTTTATGTTATTATGAATCCTTAAGTTTTTTTTTTTTTTTTTGACAGGGTCTTACTCTGTTGCCCAGCTTGAGTACAGTGGTGTGATCACAGCTCACTGCAGCCTCCACCTCCTAGGCTCAAGTGATCCTCCCACCTCAACCTTCTGAGGATCTGGGACTACAGGCGCACCCCACCACGCTTGGCTAATTTTTAAATTTTTTATAGAGGTAGGGTCTCACTGTGTTGCCCAGGCTGGTCTTGAATCCCTGGCCTCAAGTGATCCTGCTTTGTCCTCCCAAAGTGCTGGGATTACAGGCGTTAGCCACTGTGCCCAGCCTTGAACCTTCAAACTTTTAAAGACAGAAATTAAAATACTGTCTTACAGGGTTTATAATGTATTTTTATGTAATAAATACGAGTACCATAACATAAAAGATGGGGTAAATATGGATTTACAAGCTGCAAGATTTCAATATTTTATATGAAGTATATGTCATTAATTATAAGTGGTTTTCATTTATTTTAATCGGCAAAAATTGTATATATTGTACACAACATGTTTTAAAATACATATATACATTGTGGAATGGCTAAATTGAGCTAACACGCACATGCATTACCTCACATACTTATTTTTGTGGTGAGAACACTTAAAATCTACTCTCTTAGTGGGTCTCAAGAATACATACATGTTATTAATTATACATGTATGTTAGTCACAATACTGTACAATAGATCTCATGTAAGTGGTTATTATTAACTGTAAGGGGTTAGTATTAACTGTAGTGGAAAAGTCACAGATGTATATTGTGATCCCTCATAAATGACTAAAGAATAATGTAAAGGAGTGTAGCTAAAAAGCCAACAGAAAATTTAAAATGAAATTCTATATTCAAATAATTCAAAAGAAGGAAGGAAAAGAGTAACAGAGGCACAAAAAAAAGAGACAAGTAAAAAACAAAAAATAAAATGCTAAACTCAAACCCAATATAGCAATAATTCTATGACATGTTACATTAAAGCAATAATTTCATTAAACACACCAATTAAAAAGCAGAGGATGGCAGAATAATTTTTTTTTAAAAAAAAAGCAAAACCCAACTATATGCTGTCTACAAGAGATGCACTTTAAATACAAAGACACAGATAGATTGAAAGTATATGAATGGAAAAAATATATACCATGGAAATAATAAGCATAAAAAGGCTGGATGGCAATATTAATATCAGATAAAATAGAGGTCAAAATGTATTACCAGAAATAAAAAGGGCCATTTCATAATGAAAAAAGGGTCAATTATCAGAAAAACACTGCAATCATATGTGCCTAATAGAGCTTTAAAATACATGAAGCATTTAAAATACATGACAGAATTAAAGTTAGAAACAGACAATTCTATAATTTTTCCTGAAGATTTTAATGTCCCTCTCTCAGCAACTGATAGAACAACTAATAAAAAAAATAGGTAAAAGCTTGGGCGGTATAGCAAGATCTCATCTCTATAAAAAGTTTAAAAATTAGCCAGGCATGGTGGCACATGCCTGTAGTCCTAGCTACTGGGGAGGCTTAGGTGGGAGAATCATGGAGCCCAGGAGATCAGGGCTACAGTGAACTATGGTCATGCCACTGCCTCCAGCCGCGAAAACAGAATGAGATTCTATCTTAAAACAAACAAACAACCAGTACAGACATAGAATATTTGAACAACACTATAAACCACGCTGACGTAACTGATATGTAGAGAAAACTGTAGCTAACAATAGCAGTGCATATGGTACATTTTCAGGACACATCATATTCTGGGTCATTAAACAGATCTGAATAAATTTAAAGATTGGAAGAGTATGTTCTCTGACCACAATGATATTGTTAGAAATCAACTACAAATATTTGGAAATGAAGCAATACATTTCTAAATAATCATTGGATCAAAGAAGATATCAGGAGAAATTAGAAAAAATTTTAATCAAATGATAATGAAAATACAACATAGCAAAATACATGGGATGCAGCTAAAGCAGGGCTTTGAGGAAAACTAATAGCTTTAAAAACCACTGTTTTGGAAAAGGAGAATCTGGTTATCTGAAAAGGTCAACAAAATGTAAGCTCCATAAAGCAGGAATCTTTTCTGTTGGTTCAGTACTCTGCCCCTCAACCTAACACACAGTGGGAACTCAATAAATATTTGGTAAATTAATGAATAAATGGGTAAATGAGTATCTCTTTTGAAGCATGCATTAAATTAGTTGTTAGGGATAAAAGATGATTGGCTCACACAGCTATCCTTAAGAAGCTCTCTGTCTAGTGGAGAAGACACATGCCTACAAATTTCTAAACTAATTTGATAAGTTATATAAATATATAAAGTGATAAGTGAACAAAGAAAATATTAGCTGTATTTGGAAAAATGGGATCAAGCAGGGGTTGGCCTTGAAGAATAAAAATATTCACCAGGGCCGGGCGTGGTGGCTCATGCCTGTAATCTCAGCACTTGGGGAGTCTGAGGTGGGTGGATCACCTGAGGTCAGGAGTTTGAGACCAGTCTGGCCAACATGGCGAAACCCCATCTCTACTAAAAATACAAAAATTAGCCAGGCATGGTGGCACACATCACCTGTAGTCCCAGCTACTCGGGAGGCTGAGGCAGGAGAATCGCTTGAACCTGGGAGGTGGAGGTTGCAGTAAGCTGAGATTGCGCCACTGCACTCCAGCCTGGGTGACAGAGCACGACTCTGTCTCAAAAAAAAAAAAAAAAAAAAATTCACCAGGTGGAAAAATAAGAATGGCATTCCAAGCAAAGGAAACAAGCAATTTAAACAAACATGCAGAAATATGAAAACATATGGAATATTTAGACAATAGTAAGTGGCCTCTGACATTGAAATCTGCCACCTTGTAACTTCTGCTTCCTTGATAAATAATTCGGTCTTGCCCTTAAATTCAGGCTCTGTCAATTTTCTTTTTCCTTTTTTTTTTTTCTTTTTGAGACAGAGTCTTGCTCTATTGCCCAGGCTGAAGTGCAGTGGCGTGATCTCAGCTCACTGCAACCGCCGCCTCCTGGGTTCAAGCAATTCTCCTGCCTCAGCCTCCTGAGTAGCTGGGATTACAGGCCCCCGCCACCAAGGCCGGCTAATTTTTGCATTTTTAGTAGGATGCGGTTTCACCATATTGTCCAGGCTGGTCTTGAACTCCTGACCTCAGATGATCCACCCGCCTTGGCCTCCCAAAGTGCTGGGATTACAGGCGTGAGCCACAGCGCCCAGCCAGGCTCTGTCAATTTTCGAAGTAACAGATAATTGTTTCACACGTAGAAATAATTTTCAAGTGTGTCTATGGCACTTCTGAGAGAGAATAACATATCTATTAACCAAGAGGGCTGCTAAGCTCTTACAAAAAAATATTGTGTAAGTCTTTTTAAAACTATGTCTTAAGCATATCTCTTTAAAGAAATAAAACTATAAAGCAAGAACAACTTGCAAATATCCTTTTCTCACGCTCCTCCTCTCCTAGAACTAAATATACCATTCTTTATGCTCCCAATGTAGAATCCATATTGTTTGTTAGGAGTACTGGTGGGGATGTGTGTGCATCCTCTTTTTCTGTTTCTCTCTATTGAATGAGAAATATAAAGAATTTTACAAACTCAACAGTGAGAAAACAATCCAATTTTAAAAATAGGCAAGGGGAAAAATGGGCAAAAGACTTAAATAGACCACCAAAGAGGTTATATAGGTAATAAGCAGGCACAGGAAAAGATGTTCAACATCATTAGTCATTATGGAAATGCAAATTAAAACTACAATGAGATATTACTACACATCTAGTAGGATGGTTAGAAGTAAAAATGCTGACAAAAGCAAGTGCAGTGAGAATATGGAACAAATGAAACACACTCTCCCCCACTGCTGGTGGGCACACAAAATGACACAACCACCCTGGAAAACAGTTCACCATTTTCTTACAAATGCATATTTCCCGTATGACCTAGCAATTCTTAAGTATATGCTCTAGAAAAATGAACACATATTCATACAAAAACCAGTACGCCAATGTTTATGGTGGCTCTGTTCAGACTTGATAGAAACTGGAAACAACTCAAAGGCCCTTCAACTGGTGAATGGATAAACTGTGGTGCACTCATACAATGGAGTATACTCAGTAATAAAATGGGATGAATGACTGATACACAAAATAACTTGCATGGGTCTCAAAGGCATTACACTGAATGAAGAAAGCCCATCTCAAAAGGTTACGTGCTTTACTATTCCACTTGTATGACATTCTCCAAAGACAAAACCGTAACGAACGAAGAATGGATCAGTGGTTGCCAAATGTTGGGTTGGGGACACTGCACAAGGGAATTTTGAAGGTAATTGGAATGTTCTATATCCTTAGTAGTGGTTGTTACATTAAACTATACTGTGTTAAAATACATAGAATTATCTCAAAAATGACAGTTTTTATTGAATGTTCACATATAAAATAATTTTATGAGAGTTCAAGTAAGATAAGGTCCACCCATTGGTTTTGCCTTTTTTTTTTTTTTTTTTTTTTTTTTTGACAGTCTCACTCTGTTGCCCAAGCTGGAGTGCGATGGTATGATCTCAGCTCACTGCAACCTCTACCTCCCGGATTCAGGTGATTCTCCCGCCTCAGCCTCCCCAGTAGCTGGGACTACAGGCATACACCACCATGCTCGGCTAATTTTTGTATTTTCAGTAGAGACAGGGTTTCACTATGTTGGCCAGGTTGGTCTTGAACTCCTGACCTTGTGATCCGCCTGCCTCGGCCTCCCAAAGTGCTGGGATTACAGGTGTGAGCCACTGCGCCTGGCCTGGTTTTGCAAATTTACAAGTTATTTTTGCTTGTTGGGATTGGTTGCTATTATACTATGAGAGCTCAGCAGAGAAATACTTCAATGAATACTAAGTACTTATTGCTCAAGGGAAAGAGACCGTCCTTAAGTGCTATATAACTTCTTGTGAATGGACAGTAGCTCTGTGGAATTTCTCCATTTGTCCTTTGACTTTGGATAGGAGGGAAAGAAAATCTCACTTCATAATGTCAAGCCACCGGGAGAGAGAAGTGAGGAAGATAAGAAGGTATTTTATACCTGTCTTCCCTCTGAGGAGTAAACAGTTCAGTGAAATTTTCTAACGTGTGAATAAAAGAAGGCAGAGTCAGGTTGGTGTAACAACCATTGTGTAGGACGCTGGGTCAACACACACCTACCTGGGAAGGTCTCTGGCCTCAGGTGGAAGGCAGGGAGAGTTCTACTAAGGTAGGAGAAGACATTCCAGAGCTAAGTTGGTGTTGACAGCACTAGCAGAAGAGGCATAGACTTCAGTCTTTACGAGCATGGACTATGAAGTCAAGCTACCTGGGTTCAAACCCCAGCTCTGCTACTTACTAGCTACATGACCTAGGACAAATTACTTAATCTCTATCTGCCTCTATGTATAAAATAGGGGCAACAAGAGTATTTCATAGGGTTGTTATAATATTAAATGAGTTGACACATGTAGAGTACTTAGAATACATTTTTGCATATAGTGCATGTATAAATAAATATAAGCTGTAATTAAGCTATTGTTATTATTCTTGTTGTTGCTGTTTCTAATAAAAATTACCAAAATAAATCCAAGTTTAACAAAATTCCTATGTGCTGTCTCAACAGTTGTGCAAATTAGCACTGAATAATTAATTAGAAATTAGTGTTTAATTAATATTTGCTTTTTAAATCGTGAAAGAATCTGTAGCATAGAATCATGAATTTATTTTTTTCTTTAGCTATAGCGTCTCACTCTGTTGCCCAGGCTGGAGTGCAGCGGTGCGATTATAGCTCACTGGAGCCTTGACCTGGGCTCAAACAATCCTCCTATCTCAGCCTCCCGAGTAGTTGGAAGTACAGATGCACACCACCACATCTAGGTAATTTTTCAACTTTTTATAGAGATGGGGTCTCATTATGTTGCACAGGCTGGTCTTGAACTCCTAGCCTCAAGCGATTATCCTGCCTCAGCATCTCAAAGTGCTGGGATTACACAGGCATGAGCCACCACACCCAGCCTAGAACTGTGCATTTCTATGACATTTTTGGGTTGTTCGTGCAGACAGCAGCTTCTAGAGAAGGCACACACTCTCACTACTGGGACTCAAGCACATTTATTGTGGCTGCCAGCACAGGATTGAGGAGGAAAAAGTTGGTCTCTGTAGTATAACCTTGCATTTTCAAATCAATATTATAAAACAACATACAGAGTAAGACAAGACTGGCCTGCTCCCTGCATTCAAAAACTTTAGCATCACTGTGGGCTCAGTGGCTTTAATAAAACTGCACAAATCAGAATATTTAAATTATATTGCTGAATTTATATAGGAAAAAGTTTGATTTTAATATTTTAATAAAAACCCCTGCCACCTCAATATTTGCCTTCAAATACAAATGGTTAAAAACTGAAATGTCAGATCTGCTTAGGAGAGCCCCCATTTGTGAGATTCGCTGAAGTTTTCTCCATGACATAATCCTAGTGCTTTTCAGATCCTGCCAAAATCATTGCTTTAACCTGTAATGGATTTTCTTACTTCTGTTTCTGCAGGTAATTAATCTGAAGAATACGACTGGGAGACTTCTTGGCAGCAGCGTGAGCTGTCTGAGGTTCTTAACCTTCTTGTGTACAGAAAAGACCAGTGTTGTTCAAATGACTTTACACTTCAATTAAGCTGGGGGAAAACTGATTAGCATAATGAAAAACAAAGCCTAAGGCTTGCTTTAACCAACACAAACCATTTGAATCTCCAAGCATTTCATAGGATTCCACAGCACAAGATGTGAAATTTCATCTGAATTTCATCAAAGAAAACCTCAGGTTGGGAATGCAGCACCAATAAAACTTTAACAACTTATTTATTTTAAAGTCATTTTTGCTCCTATACCTCTCAAATCTACCTGTGGAGGTCATTAAAACAGTGTCAATAATTGAGCTTTAGCTTTTTTTCCCCCAAGTTTTTACTTTCTTGTCTATTATCACTTTATAGTGTTAAAGGGAGGTTTGAAGAAGACGATATTCTCTAAACTTTTACCTCTTGGGTTTTCTAAAACTTTTGTGTGAACTGGAGCTCCGGCTGGGCTAGGCACCTGCTCCTTTCCTGATCTGTTTACACATGGCAGTGTGTAACTGCGTCTGTGGGGCGGTGTCTCTATCTCAGCATCGGGGAACGATCTCCCGGGTTGTGATCTCGCAGCACATGCTGACTCTATGGGCACAGGGTAGACAAGATCTAATCGGAGGGAAAACTGAACCCCCAGTGGTGCGAGGCATTGATGCAGATGTCTTAGCTGGCCAACCACTCTGAAAGCCACTCTGCAGCCTCTGCCAACAACCCTTCTCAGGGCTACACGTTCCAACTTCATGGCATTTTGTCAAGGGCCAAACACTGTTGAGACTAGTCTAGTAAGGGTTACCTATACTGCCCTGTCTGGGTCCTGGGGCTTTAGAGGCACAACAGAGAGAGCACTGATTTGGGATTCAAATTGAGCAGTAGCCAATTCCTAATCTGTCCCCTGTTAGCTATGTGACCTAATACCACCTGCCTTCTGACGTTCCTGTGAAGATAAATGTTAACGTGTATGAAACTTCTAATACTATGATGGCATACAGACACTCAACACAAATGGTACTTGAGCCTTACTAGAATCCATTATTATGAATATACCTGTTTTGTTTATAAGAGCAAAAAGCAAACATAGATCTTCAGTGAAATCAACGATTAACAATAATTATTGAACAAATTCTGCAAATACTGTGCAGTTCTCTCTCTGCAGCACCTCTGGCCAAGCTGAGGAAATGTGATGTCAACCTTAAGATAAGGCATGGTTTGATGCCACACGAGCCCTCTCACTTGGCAGCACACGACCAGTGGCAAAAGGACAGGCTAAGTGTTACCTCTCACAGCCTCCAGCTCCAAATTAACTCTCATGAGAATCCAGCCAAGCACTGGCTTCTTTCTGAGTTTCAAGGGATGCCATGGGTCTGGGCAGCCCCTACATCACCCCCCAGTTTCAGAAGCAAAAAGAAGACCTCGTAGCTCTGCTTTTACCGTAGGTCCTCATGTAGCTATTTACAGATCTGACTTTGAAGTTTAATTACTTTTTTTCTTACTGTAAAAAACAGAGCAAAAGGGTTTCCGGTAACGTGATGTGTTTTACTCTATTAAAAGGTGAGAGAAGCATGCTTTTTTCTCCATTCATGTGATTATCTCATTATCTAGGAATAAAAACAGGCCCTTGACTCTGCAAATCTTCCGGTAATACTAAGACATTGTTATCTGAGTGCTATTCCCGGAGGTTAAAGGGGCCTAGTAATTTTAAAAGGTTAACTTAGAATCTGTTCCCTTTATCTTGAGATGTTCTTAGTTTATTTTCTTTAATTATTTAAAATAATCATAGCACCAAAACAATAATAGCCACCCTTGATGCACCAGCCGCTGTGTGTCGGGGCCTAAGCTTTGCGGTGCAGTGTCCCCACGCCCAATGTCCCCATGCCCAGTGTCCCCACGCCATACAGTGCCCTCCCACAGAGGTGCCGTCCTCATGCCACAGATGAAGTAGGAGAACCTGAGTTTCTGGTCCACCTTGCCTAAGATTGCATGGCTAGAATGTGGCCAGCCGAGGGTGAGCTGTGAGCCTAGGCTCTTTTCACCATGTGAGTTCTCCATCCAAATGACAGGTGTTAATTCCAGTGAGATTTCTGTGGTACTAAGTAAAATACACATAGAATTTTTACATCATTTTGCCTTTTCCAAAATATTACACAAATGCTATTTAGAAAAAAAACTTACCGGATTTAGTAGTTTAAAACCAATCATTTAAGCAATAACAAATAATAACCCTTTGCTCAATAATTTGCAGATAAACATCTCACATAAAGCAGACTTTCCATATTATACGTTGTTCACGGAATAGTTATACTCTATTGTCATATTCAGAGTCATTCTATTAGTATCCAATAGCAAAAGAAACATACAAGCAATCAGTACAGAGAAGCAATTAACTGTCATTGCTCTGTCACTTGCAGGCCTGGATTTCGGCCTTGCTGTCAGGTTTGCAGCCCTGCGTACCACTCCTGGCTGGGCTCCAGCTTTATTTCTGTTCTCAGACTCCCAGTTCTCCTCGGATCATCTGGGTCAGTTAGGAACCCTGTGTCCTGCTCACCTCCAAGCTGGACCTGCCACAAGAGCTCCGGCTCTGACGTTCATCACTTCATAGAAAATGACAAGACTCGATCCCACCTCAAAATAAACCTGTTTCAAATGAAGCTCATGAACTAATGTTCACATAATTGAATCTTAAAGAGCTCTACAACAACCCTTGCCTGATATAAAAATGTTGTCATTGAATATTGATTAAAAGAACTTCAGCAGAGCCTCTTGAATCTGGAAAGAAATGGTATAAAGATCTTTTACAAGCCTTAGGTTGGATAATGGTGGTGACGGAGATGAGAAAAAATACTCAAGATCACCCTAAGAGGCAACATGTGACTGTGTTTACCTTGGATAACATGGAGTTTAAAGGAAACAAACTTTCAGTTTAATTCGGTACAATGATATTGAGCATCCTTCTGGGGCAGACCTAGTGCCGGGCAATGCGATCTTCCCAATCCAAGGGCACTCAGTCTAGCAAGAAGAGACTGGCCAACAAATAACCATAATAGAAATGTAGGAACACAGATGAGGGATCAAATCAATAGCTCCCACCCTGCCCCAACTGTTATATGCCAGAATCATAAGCTTGCCAGAAAGTAATATGAGGACTAGACAGATAAAGATCAAAACACAGGTGAGTACAGAACACAACTTCAGGCCAGTTACTAGGTTTCAATTAATGAATTGTAATTGAAAACAAAAGAGGAAAAATAAGAACAATCATCTGTAGAAAGACTGGCCATGAAATTCTCTAGTTGAGTATTTAGGGAATTTGCTAATTACCTTATCTTGACCTATCCTGGACTCTCATTTCATTTTGCCTAACCACAGTTATCAAGTCAACAAAGACATCCCGTGGAGCCCTGGAGACTTTGAAATCTTTGGAATGTTTACTAAATACTACAAACATGCACGCACACATGCACACACGCACTCCCCAACCTTTGCAGAAATGCTCTTGTTTCTGTCAGAAACTAAAAGACCTGGGCACTTGAAGATTGTTGATAGCTTTCCCCAACTCCACTTTACAGTTTTAAAGCAAACAAGAGATCCTGCAGCTGAGCAGAAAATAAATTCCTGATAACATGTGAAGCGCTATGCTTTAAAACTTGGCCTTTTGCTATGAGGCGCAGTAGCTGCACCATACCCAGGGCAAGGGTGGCTCACCAGGCTCTGGGACAGCTTGGATACGAAAAAGAAAAAAAAAATTACAGCTTTTTAACAATGATCCTGGCAAGACACACGAGGTTGCCAAATCTTAACCATGAAAGGAAAGATTAAATTATGCAGATGGGGAAGGGGAGAGAAGACAATGAGCATTAGAGTAAAACTTGAAAAAGATCTAAAACTGTCAGTCTAAATTTTATTTTACATGGAGACTATTGCAACTTTCACTTGTTACATCCGTCATACATTCTAGATAGACATCCTCACTTTATAAGCTAACTTAACAAAAAGTATCTAAAAAGGTAGCTTTAATGATTTTTTATTTTATACCATGGTTTCAAAATCTTTCAGCAAAAAGAATAAAATAAAAGCTATTATTATTTAAATTTTTTCTACTAACTTCTATTAGTACAATTTTTTTTCTATTTAAAGTACTATATGGTTACATCATCCAAAAAATTAGTTGTCTTCCTGACTTAATAATTTGATTAGTTTCAGACAATATTCCCCGCATAAGAGCCTGTCCTTTAATAATCGAGATAAAAATTGGAAAAGCACAGAGTAGCCGGGCATGGTGGCTTATGCCTGTAATACCAGCACTTTGGAAGGTTGAGGTGGGAAGACTGGTTGAGCCCAGGAGTTCAAGACCAGCCAGGGCAGCATAGTGAGACCCCGCCTCTACAAAAAATTTAAAAAATTAGCTGGGCATGATGGTTCATGCCTTTAGTCCCAGCTACTTGGGAGGCTGAGGCAGGAGGACTGTCTGAGCTCGGGAGGTTGAGGCTGCAGTGAGCTGTGATTGCACCACTGCTCTCCAGCCTGGGGGACACAGTAAGCCTCTCTCAAAAACAAAACAACAAAACAAAAAGAAAAGCACAGTTCAAATGGTTTAAAATCACCAATGGGGCCAAAGCTAGATACCTAGTTTTCCAAGAAAAAACTTTCTAAAACAGGCTGGTGGTACTGCTTCAGGACAAAACAAGAGATATGTTCAGCTATGGAAGATATTAAAATACCTAGGTTTTTATGGTAGAACTTGTCTAAAAGGTGGAGCTACAACAGTTTAAGGTTAGAATCTAAAGGAAAGTTTGAGTTCTAACCTCCCATCCACATTCCTTGTTACTGTAAAAATTTTTTAAATCATTTCGACATTCTGTAGCTACTTTTTAAAAAGTGCCATCAACTTCTGCTTCCAGCCAAGATGGAGTAACAGTGATTAGATTACCATCCTACCTTAAACAGCTAAAAGAACAGACAAAATATATTAAACATCAGCTTTCAAACACCTGGACACCAGACAATGAGGAAGAGTGATCAATGAAAGATGGTGAACAAAAGAGGTGAACCCTAGGACTAGCCCAGCAGATAGTCTGGAGAGTTTCCAGGATGTGAGGCAGGGAGGGAACCCAGGTAAAGCCTGAGTCTCCCTAAGTTGCTGAGACACACGGCTGGAAGTCCAGGGCAGCCAAGACGATTGGGGTGCGCAGAGAGGGTAATGGAGAAGAGAGCATTGACAAGAGAAAAAACTGCAGAGATCTGGAAAGAATACCCTCCCACACCCTGCCCTCAAGTCTTCTGGTGAGTACTTATCAGCATTTACATGTGAGGAAATTACCCAAGACTGAAAAAAAAATCATCCAAAAAAAAAAAAAAAAAAAGAAAATTAGAGAGAACAATTACCAGAGCTCACCTAGAGCTGGGAATAGTTCCTGATACCCTGACACCATCAGGCAGAGTGGAAAACCTCATAATCCACAGCCTCATGGAAGGAGAGGACTCAGAGGATGTTGCCCGAGACTAAATCCTACTCTGGTCCCCCTAACAAACTTAAGAGCAAGACTCAAAAGGATCAAAATGTCTCCAAGTAACCACCCCCAGTACAAAGCTCGAAATATTTATAGGAATTCAAAAATATCCAGCACCCAACAAGGCAAAATTCACAATGTCTGACCTCCATGAAAAAACAACTGGACATTCAAAGATGCACAAAAATATGACCCAAAATAAATAAAAGAATCAACCAAGCAAAACTAACCCAGAAATAACACAGACAATAGGATTAGTAGACAAGAACAATTAAATAGTTATTATGACTGTACTATATACATTCAACATCATACCGCGAGTCCTAGCTAGTGCAAAAAGTCAAGAAAAGGAAGTAAAAGGTATACAGACTGGGAAGAAAGAAACAAAACTGTCTGTTTGCAGATGATATAAATGTCTATGTAGAAAATCCCAAAGAAGTGACAAAAAAACACCTCTTATAACACTGTTACATGATACAAGGTTAACACAAAAAAGTCAACTACTTTCCTACAAACCAGCAACGAACAATTGGAATTTGAAATTTAAAACACAATGGCATTTATAATAGTACCAGAAATGAAGTAGGTGCATATAAATCTAACAAAATATTTACAGGATTTATATGTAGAAAACTAAAAAATAATAATAATAAAAGAAATTAAAGAAGTTCTAAAGAAACGGAGATATATTCCATGTTCATGGATTAGAAAACTCATTACTGTTATGATGTCAATTCTTCTCAATTTGATCTACAGATTCAATGCACTCCCAATCATAATTCCAGCAAGCTATTTTGTAAATATCAACAAAGTGAATTTAAAGTTTATATGCAAAGGCAAAAGACCCAGAATAGCCAACACAAAACTGAAGAAGAGTAAAAAGCTGGAGAACTGACACTACCTGACTTTAAGACTTATAAAGCTATAGCAATTAAGACATCATGTAATTGGTGAAAGAACAGGCACACAGATCAATGGAACATAGAGTCCAGAAATAGACCCATACAAATACAGTCAACTAGTCTTTGACAAAGGAGCAAAGGGAATTAAACAGAGAAAGGAGAGTATTTTCAGCAAATGGTGTTGGAAGTATTGAATGTCCACATGCAAAATAATGCATCTAGACACAAACCTTTCACAAATACTAACTCAAATTAGACAGAAAGGAAAATTAGAAAGTATTTCTAACTGAATGAACATAAAAACACAGCATATCAAAATTTGTGAGGTGTCGTTTAGAAAGAAATTTATGTCACCCAACATCGACATTAGAAACGAAGAAAGGAGAAGGAAGTAGGGGTATAGGGATGGAGAAGGAATGATCTCAGCATCCACTTAAGAAAACCAGACCTTCAGGAACCCAAAGTATGCAGAAAAAAAGGAAGCAATATACATTAGAGGAAAAATCAATGAAACAGGAAAAACATTGGAGAAAATTAATGGAATGAAAAGCTAGTTCACTGAGAAAATAAAATTTGCAAACCTATAGCCAAATTGATCAAGGAAAAAAAAGAAAAAGGACATAAAATATCAATATCAGAAATAAGAGAACTGACATTACTACAGATCGATATTGAAAGGATAAAGGAATATTTTTAAAAACTTTATGCCAATAAATTCAGTAACTTAGATAAAATATACACATTCTTGAAAGAAAAAAAGTACCAAAGCTCATGCAAGAAGAAATAGATCTAAAGAGTCCTATTAAAGAATAGAATTTGTAGTTAAAAACCTTTCCACAGGCTAGGCGCGGTGGCTCACACCTGTAAATCCCAGCACTTTGGGAGCCTGAGGCAGGCGGATTGCTTGAGCTCAGGAGTTTGAGACTGGCCTGGGTAACAAATGAAAACCCCATCTCTACAAAAAAAAAAATACAAAAATTAGCTGGGTGTGGTGGTGCACACCTCTAGTCCCAGCTACTAGGGAGGCTGAGGTGGGAGGATTGCTTGAAGCCGGGAGATAGAGGTTGCAGTGAGCCAAGATCACTCCACTGCACTCCAGCCTAGGCGACAGAGCCACACCCTTTCTCAAAACAAAACAAAAACAAAAACAAAATCTTTCCACAAATCACTGATAACCTCACTGGTGAATTCCACCAAATATTTCAGGAAAAAATAATATTAATTCATACAAACTATTTCAGATAACTGATAAGGAAGAAATATTTCTCAACTCATCTATTAGGCCAGCATTACTCTAATATCAAAATCAGACAAACACATTACAAAAAAAGAAAACTACAGACAAATATCCCTCATGAAAATAAATGCAGGCCGGGCACAGTGCCTCACACTTGTAATCCCAGCACTTTGGGAGGCCACGGCAGGTGCATAACCTGAGGTCAGGTGTTTGAGACCAGCCTAACCAATCTGGTGAAATCCCATCTCTAATTAAAATGCAAAAATCACCTGGGTGTGGTGGCATGCACCTGTAGTCCCAGCTACTCAGGAGGCTGAGACAGAAGAATTGCTTGAACCGGGAGGTGGAGCTTGCAGTGAGCCGAGACCACACCACTGCACTCCAGCCTGGGTGATAGAGCAAGAGTCTGTCTCAAAGGAAAAAAAAAGAGCAAACATTCCAAAATTTTAGGAAATGAAAGTCTTACATAAAAAAGAATACATCAAGACCTATTAATAGGTTTATTCTAGGAATGGTTTAACATTCAAGTATCAATGTAATCTGTATTTACAGACTAAAAAAGAAAAATCAGGTAGTCAGGTCAATAAATGCAGAAAAAGCATTTGACAAAATCCAACATCCATTCCTGATAAACACTCAGTAAATTAGAATAGAAAAGGACTTCCACAATCTGATGAAGGGTGTCTATAGAACACCTACAACAAATATCATACATTTCAATATTATCTTGGAGGTTTTAGTCAGTGAAAAATAAAAAGAAATATCAGCTCTCTAGATTAGAAAGGAATAAGTAAAACTGCCTTTGTTCGCAAATGACATGGCTGTCCGACTAGAAAATCGAAGGAATCCTCAAAGAAGTTACTAGAACTAATAAGTAAGTTTATCAAGGTTGCAGGATAGAAGATTAAGACATAAAAATCAATTGTATTTCTATATACTTGCACCAAACAATTGGGACTATTTACATTATCAAAAATATGAAATGCTCAGGGATAAATATGGCAAAAGATGTTCAACATCTGCACACTAAAAAGTAACACTGCTTTTACTCTCAGAAAATACTGTTGAGAGAAAGCAAAGAAGACCTAAATAAACAGAGAGATATACTGTGTCTGTGGGTTGGAAGACTCATTGTAGTTCATTACTGTTAAGCTAACAATTTTCCCCACAGAAAAATTTAATGTATAGATTCAATGCAATTAATAAAAATCCCAGCAGGATTTTTGTAGAAACTCAATAGCAGATCCCAAAATGTACATGGAAATGCAAAGAACCTAGACTAGCCAAAACTTTGAAAAAGTGCAAAGTTGAAAGACACACTGCCCAACTTAAGTGACGGTCATCAAGACAATGTGGTAATAGTGTAAACAGATCAACAGAATAGAATAGAGAGTTAAGAAACAGACCGATACCTTTATGGGCAACTGATTTTTAACAAAAGTACAAAGGCAATTCAGTAGAGAAAAGACAGTCTTTTCGACAAATTAGGCTGGAACAATTGCATATCCATACCCACACACACAAAAGAACCTCAATCCATACATTGCACCATATGCAAAAATGAATTCAAAATGGATCACAAACCTAAAAGTAAGAAACAAAACTATAAAACTTGTAGAAGAAAACTGAGGAGGAAATCTTTATAACCTTGATTAGGCAAAGGTCTTTAGATATGACAGCAAAACCCCAATCCATAAAAACAAAACAAAACTTACTGAATACTATGCTCACTACCTGGGTGTCGGGATCAGTCATACCCCAGACCTCAGCATCATGAAATATACCCATGTAACAACCTGCACATGTACCCCTTGAATCTAAAATAAAAGTTGAAATTATTTTTTAAAAAGAAAAAAATGGTAAATTAGATTTAAGAACTTCTGCTTTTCAAAAGACACTGTTAGGAGAGTGAAAAGATAAGCCACAGAACACAGAACAAGAGAAAATATTTACAAATCACATATCTGATAAAGAACTTGTATCCAGAATATACGAAGCATTCTCAAAGCTCAACAAGAAAGTGAATAACCCAACTTTAAAATGAAGCAAAAGATCTAACAGAGACTTGGCCAAAGAAGATATACAGATGGCAAATAAGCATATCAAAAGGTGCTCAACATCATTAGTCATTAGGGAAATGCAAATTAAAACCGAAATGAGTTATCACCTCACGCCCGTTAGAAGGTCTGAAAATAAAAAGATGGACCACACCAAGTTTTGGTGAGCAAGTGAATCAGCAATTGCATCTCTGACACGGCTGTGGGGATGTCAGGTGGTACAACCACTTTGGCAGACAGCTAAACACACACCCACTATTGAGTCCGGCCATTCCATGCCCAAGTATTTCCCCAAGAGAAATGAAAGCCTCCATCCATACAAAGACATGGACACAAATGTTAAAAGCAGCTTTATTTGTAATAGCCAAAAACTACTGGGACATTTGGGAAACAGCCCAAATGTCCATCAACAAGTAAATGGATAAATAAACTGTGGTAGGTCCATACAATGGCACCCAGTGATAAAAACATATTAACATTGATACAAGCAACAGCACGGATGAATATCAAAATTGTGCTGGGTGAAAGCAGCCAGAAAATAGAGTACATTCTGCATGATTCCAGTTACATAAGATCACACAAAATGCAAACTAATCAATAGTGACAGGTCAGTAGTTGGAGTGGAGGGGGGCAGGGAGGGCTGACAAAGGGGCACAAAGAAACTTTAGGGGCAATGAACATCTTCATTATCTTGATTGTGGTTATGGTCTCATGAACATACACAGATGTCAAAACTTATCAAATTGTTCATTTAAATATGCTCAGATTATCATAGGTTGATACCTCGAGAAAGCTTTTTTGTTAAGGGGAGGAAGCGGCAAAAAAAAAAAAAAAATCCCATCATTCAGCAAAAAATGAAAAAAAAATTGTATAGTTGTTAATGATTTCAGCAAACCTACTCAACTGTTGGAAGATACCATAAATCCTTCATGGAATGAGGCAGGATATTAAAAATAAGAAAATATTCAGTTTGGACAAAGAAAAAACGATGTATTGAACTGTGTTTGGATCTATAGGTTGCAGCAGATTTTTTTTCTTAATGAACTAGTTCATTTAAAAAAAGAAAATAGTTGTATTGCAGGCCAGTATACTACATATTTCAGCAGCCAGCACAGAAGTGTATGCCTCATACCATTTTACTTTCTTAGAATAGCTTTCAAAATCTCACTGAAAATTCCTGATGCCAGATTCCACACAGGATGAGAAGCCCTGGCCCACAGCTGCTGATGGGAGCAACAAGAGTGATGCCAGTGGGCCCAACGATGGGGGAGTCCCCTACCGATGCCTTTCCAAGGTACCTGTCCTGGGTCCCTGGAGCAGCTGTACCCTCTCCTGGCTCTCTTTCCATTATAGTTCAGAGAGTGAGACTACGACCGGATGATCAATGGAATCATTTGCAGAATATTCAGATCTACCCAAGAAAACATTTGCCTTTCCACTTCAAAGCCCTGCTCCAAATCCCACACCAAAATACACTGGAAAACACTGCTCAGAGTATGTTTATAAAACATTACCACTTTTTAAAGAGCATTCACATAACATGAATTGACAATCTAGTTCTCTAATTTTTAAAATACACTTGAAAGGGATTTGAGTTGTTGAATTTTCCAGAGTGAAAATTTGGGATTTAGGGAGGCACTGAGAGGGCCCTTAGATGACACAGGACAGTATTCTTGATCCAGGTGACACTGGTGGCTGAGTTTTAAAGAATCAAAAGGAGTTGGTCAAAGAGAGAAAAGAGACATCTGACAAAGGGCCCGGTCTGGACAGTGGTCCTACATTATCGGCAGTCTGATTCTTTGAGTACTATTTGAAGTTTAATCCAAAACAGGCACAGTGGCTCACACCTGTAATCCCAGCAATTTAGGAGGCTGAGGTGGGCGGATCACCTGAGGTCAAGAGTTCGAGACCAGCCTGGCCAACATAGTGAAACCCCGTCTCTACTAAAAATACAAAACTTAGCTGGGGGAGGTGGTGGGTGCCTGTAATCCCAGCTACTCGTGAGGCTGAGGCAGGAGAACTGCTTGAACCCGGGAGGGGGAGGTTGCAGTGAGCTGAGATCGCACCACTGCACTCCAGCCTGGGTGACAAGAGCTAGAGTCTGTCTCAAAAAAAAACCAAAAAAACAAAAAGGCAAAACATGAATGCTACAAAAAGTGCAAAAAAAAGCCAAGAAAGCAGGAGGGAAGAGGAAACGATGATTAAAATAACATTGTCAATCTAGCACCGTCAAAGAATAAGCTTCCTGGAAAGCCAGGTATTAGGAAGGGTCCACCCTTTCAAGTAGCACCCTTTTTTCTTTTAAATTTCAACCATTTTGTTCAATAACAAAAAGATAAACAACCCAATTTCAAAATGGGCAAAGACCTTAAATAGATGTTTCTCTAAGAAGATATACAAATGGCCAACAAGCACATGAAAAGACGCTCAACATCTCTAGTCATTACAGAAACGCAAATTAAAGCCATAATGAGCTACTCCTTCACACATACTAGAATGGCTATCATAAAAAAAAATGAAAATAACGAGCATTGGCAAGAATGTGGAGAAATTAGAACCCTTGTGCACTGCTGGTAGGAATGTAAAACGGTACAGCCATTGTGGAAAACAGTTTGGCAGATCCTCAAAAAGTTAAACATAGGATCATCATATGATCCGGCAATTCTACTCCTAGGTAGACACGCAATAGAACTGAAAACAGGGGTTTGAACAGATATTTCAAAGCTATGTTCAAAACAGCATTATTCACAATAGTCAGAAGGTGGAAACAACCCAAATGTCCATGGATGGATGAACGGATAAGCAAAATGGGACCTAGCCATATAATGGAATATTACTTGGCCATAAAGGAATATAGTTCTGGTAAGCGGATGAAACTTGAAAACATTATGCTAAGTGAAATAAACCAGTCACAAAAAGACTAGTATTGTATGAGACAAATATTATATTTCATCTAAGTCACTACTGCAGAGTAAGGTGAGATACACGGAGTAGGCAAATTCAGAGACAGAAAGCAGACCGCGGGTTACCAGGGGCCGGGAGGCGGGAGGGATGGGGAGGTGCTGCTTCGTGAGTACGGAGTTTCAGTTTGGGGTCATGAAAATTTTGGAAGTAGAGAGTCGTGATGGTTGCACAATATTGTGAATGTAATTAATGTCACTGAATTTGTACACTTAAAACGGTTAAATTCACAAATTTTGTTACATATATTTTACCACAATTTAAAAATAGCAAAATAATTCAACCATTTTGAAAGACTGGCTTTCAAGAAAGTGATATATTCATTCAAGTGTTCACTCAACAAGCAATAATGAAGAGAACCTTCTGGGCCAGAGACTTTGTCGGGTGAGGGACAGATGCTGTCACTCATGAGAGTCCAACAGCAAAGAAACAGGCAGAGGCCCTTCCAGAGGCACTGAGAGGGGCCCTGGATGACATAGGAAAGCATTCTTGGTCCAGGTGACACTGGTGGCTGGGTTTTAAAGAATAAAAAGGAGTTGGTCAAACAGAGAAAAAGGGGTGCCCAAAGAAGGGCCCAGTCTGTACAATGGCCCCCCATTAACCACAGGGGATACATTCCAAGACCCCCAGGCGATTCCTGGAACTGCGGATGGCACTGAACCCTATATACACTGTGTTTTTTCCTAGACAGTTGAACAACACTGGTTTGAATTGCGTGGATCCACTTCTATGTGGTTTTTCTTCTGCTTCTGCCACTCCTGACAGCAAGACCAATGCTTTCCTCTTCCTCCCCCTCCTCAGCCTACTCAACGTGAAGATGATGAGGATGAAGACCTTTATGATGACCTGCTTCCACTAACAGAATAGTAAATACATTTTCTCTTCCTTATGATTTCCTTAATAACATTTTCTTTTCTCCAGCTTATTTGAAGAATACAGCATATAATACATATAACATACAAAATATGTGTTAATCAACTGTTTATGTTACTGGTAAGGCTTCTGGTCAACAGCAGGCTATTTGTAGTTAATTTCTGGGGAATCAAAAGTAGATTTTCAACTGTGTGGGGGTTAGCACCCCTAACCCCTGTATTGTTCAAGGGTCAAGTGTATATACATACCTATGGTGACCTATGATGATGTTTAATTCATAAATTAGGCACTGTAAGAGATTAAGTAATAATAAATAACTAATAATAAAATAGAACAATTATAACAATATGCCAGCATCACTACTCTTGAGCTTTGAGGCCACTACTGGTAAAATAAGGGTTCCTTGAATACAAGAACTGTGATACCATGACAGTCATTTGATAACGGAGACTCCTATTAAGTGACTCATGGGTAGGGGCGTCTACAGTGTGGGTACATGGGACAAAGGGATGAAAGCAGACAGCACAAGGTTTCATTCTGCCACTCAGAATGGCATACAATTTAAAACTTAGAAATTGCTTATTTCCGAAATTTTCCATTTAATATTCTCAGACTGCAGCTGACTGTGGGTAACTGAAACTGCAGAAAGCAAAACTATGAATAAGGGAAGACTGCTGTATAAGAATAGCGAACAGAAATATTCAAAACAAAAGAGCTAACAAGCATCTGTCTTTTTAATATAAAATGAAATATTGTTGGGTAACACATACATGACTAGAATCATAACAAGAAAGAACTCTAACTCTCAAACATCTATGAAATGACCTTAGATCAAGACCTAGACTGCAAGCACACTGAAATCTTCAATTCCCTCCATTTCATTCATAGGCAAGAATCCTGCAGAGACAGTTTTCCTATCATACACTAACCATCGCATCTACTGCACCCAGACACCCTGCTGGGTGCTCACGGGACCCATGCCTGCGGGTCTGCACACTCTACAGCAGCATGTTAGCTTGCTAGGGCTGCCATAACAAAGTACTACAGACTGGGGGGCTTAAACAATCCTGGAGGCTGGACATCTGAGATCAAGCTTAGCTTCCTGAGATCAAGGTCAGCAGGGTTCGTTTCTTCTGAGGCCTTTCTCGCTGGCCGTCTTCTCCCTTTCAGGTGGTCATCCCCCTCTATGTGTCTAAGTCTTACCTCCTCTTCTTATAAGGACACCAGTCAGACTGGAGTAGGGCCCACTCTAACCTCCACGTTTTAACTTAATCACCTCTTTAAAGACTCTATTTCCAAGTATAGTCACATTCTGAGGTACTAGGGTTAGAGATTCAACACATGAATTTGGGGTAACACAAGTAAGCCCATAACACAGGGTATTTATAGTACTCATGCCTACTGGGCCCGGATACTCTGCAAGGGTATTTGCATATTACTTGTGGCTACTAGGTGCCGCTACTCTGCTGGGGTACTTCGAGTACTCATACCAGCTATGCTGCCAGGGTACTCACGATACTCAAAACTGGCAAGGTCCAGTTATGCTAGTTTCTTCTGAGGCCTCTCTCGCTGGCCATCTTCTCCCTGTGTCTTCAGGTGGTCGTCCCCCTCTATGTGTCTGTGAGTAATCACCTCTTCTTATAAGGACGCTAGTCAGACTGGGTTAGGGCCCAGGGCTAGTTTCTCCTGAGGCCTCTCTCGCTGCTAATCTTCTCTTCTCATAAGGATGCTAGTCAGACTGGGTTAGGGCCCAGGACTAGTTTCTCCTGAGGCCTCTCTTGCTGGCTGTCTTCTCCCCATGTCTTCAGGTGGTCATCCCCCTCTACATGTAAATACCCCCCAGCGTATTTACAGTCAGTGACTGGCTCCCGGGGACTGCCTGCAGCACTGCTGTATTTATTCTGCACTTAGTACGTGTATAAAATCTGGCGCTGAATGAATGAAAAAAATAAACGGATGAGTTTACTGACACTCTCTGCCTCAAATAGTCTTCTCCGTGTGCTGAGCTCCATCCTGCTCTGTCCCTAGTCGAGATGAAGTCCTTTGTTGTGTAGAATATTCCAGTCCTGATGAAGTCCTACCATGAGTTCTGTGCCTGATTTGCTTCCACTCCTTGGTAGCAGTGTGGACTTAATCACATTTATAACATGCATGGAATTCTTCAATAGTCTAGTCTTTTTTTGACTTAAGGTGTTTTGTTGTCTTTTTTTTTTTTTCCCCAAGAAGCAAGGTGATACTAAAATTGGACCGTACCACGGTGTTACACAGCAGTGGCGTTAGTCAATGAACAAAGAAGTGTCCATTCACAATGGGGCAGGGGCTCATTCTCACCAGGCCCATGGGGAACTGTGGAAGGCTGTGGCGTGCTGCTTAAGGAATGATCCTCCAGTGATCAAACTTGGGCCCTTGGAGGAGTGAGTTGGCAAGACTAGAATTCTAACCCTTCTTGGGAATTGTACAGTGCATCCACATAATTTAGTCCTATCCCTTTCTTGCTCAAAATCAATGCATAGGGCTGGGCATAGTGGCTCACGCCTGTAATCCCAGCACTGTGGGAGTCTGAGGGGGGTGGATCACATGAGGTCAGGTGTTCGAAACCAGCCTGGCCAACATGGCAAAACCC
Source organism: Pongo abelii (assembly GCF_028885655.2). Taxonomy (NCBI): domain Eukaryota; kingdom Metazoa; phylum Chordata; class Mammalia; order Primates; family Hominidae; genus Pongo; species Pongo abelii. Next base: position 104,248,083 of record NC_072000.2, on the reverse strand, counting down.
CATCTCTACTAAAAATACAAAAATTAGCAGGGCGTGGTGGTGCATGCCTGTAATCCCAGTTACTCGAGAGGCTGAGGCAGGAGAATTGCTTGAACCTGGAAGGAGGAGGTTGCAGTGAGTCGAGATCACGCCACTGCACTCCATCCAGCCTGGGTGACGGAGCAAGACTCCGTCTCAAAAAAAAAAAAAAAAAATCAATGCACAGAAGCAGACTTTAAATGCTAAAGACTTTCAAGACATACAAAGGTCAACCTCACAATAACTCACATTAAGCCAACACAATTGCCTACTGTTGTACAACGGCCCACCAAAGTTTTCTTGCAGTGGTAAGCATGGATCTCGGCTTGCTTACTGTAAAGTTCAGAGGCAAGACTTTGTAAAAAATCACTGCTTCACTGAAAAGAGATGCCTTACATCTAAAATGAGTTATTTTACATGAAAAAACCTTCCCTTATGTCCTCTCCAAGCATATTCACCTCGACTGCTCCCTTTGCAGTCTACGAGCACGCCGAAGGAGAAACCTGTGGCATCTAAGTGGAAATACATGGCAAGGGGCTGGGGCTAGTTATGAACTCAGTAAACTTGCAATAAACTCCTAGTAAGCGCTTAGCGTGGCTCCAGGTGCTGACAATAACAGTTCCTATCCTTCAGGAGTTCAGAGGCTGACAGGAAAAACACAGAAACATAAATTTCCAGACCGTGGTGAGGCTGAAGAGAGGTGAACATAAGGCCTGGGACAGAGAAGACAAGGAGATGTGGTAGAAAGGGCTGAGTCTCGAGTCAGGACACTCAGTTCTGCCCCTTGATAGTATGTGATCTCGGGCAGTAGCTTGATCTCTCTGAGGTACATTCCACCCACAATCCCACTACCGGGTATCTATCCAAAGGAAATGAAATCATTGTATCAAACAGACAGCGGCACCCACATGTTCATCATAGCACTATTCACAACAGCAAAGTCATGGAATCAATCTAAGTGTCCATCAATGAAGGACTGGATAAAGAAAATGTGGTGGCCAGGCACAGGGCTCATACTTGTAATCCCAGAACTTTGGGAGGCCAAGGTGGGAGGATCATTTGAGCCCAGGAGTTCAAGACTGGCCTGGGCAACATAGCGAGACCCCCGTCTCTACAAAACAATACAAAAACTAGCCAAGCATGGTGGCACACACCTGTAGTACCAGTTACTTGGCAGGCTGAGGTGAGAGTATCACTTGAACCCTGGAGGCAGAGGTTGCAGTGAGCCGAGATTGTGCCACTGCACTCCAGCCTGGGAGACAGAGCAAGATCCTGTTTCAAAAAAATAAAAATGACCCTGGAATATTACACAGCCATAAAAAAGAATGAAATCACGTCTTCTTTAGCAACATGGATGGAACTGGAATCCACTATTCTAAGTGCAGTAACTCAGAAACAGAAAATTATATACTGCATGTTCTTACTCATAAGTAGGAGCTAAACAGTCATCCACATGGAAACACAGTGGAATAATAGACACTGGAGGCTCCAAAAGGGTGGAGGGTAGGAGTGGTGGAAGATTGAAAATTGCCTATTGTGCTCACTATGGGGTCCACTGTTCAGGGTACAGTGTTCACCATTCCAGCAATAGGTTCACCAGAAGCCCAAACCTCACCATTATGCAATATGTAACAAACCTACCTGCACTGTACCCCCAAAGCTATTTTTACAAGAAGAAAAAAAAAAGAAATTTTCACTGATAAGACCTGAAAAGCTACTTACTGTGTTGAGGCCAATTACTGACATATATATGTGTGTACATAGTATGTGTATGCAGGGATCCATGCTATATTATTGTGATTTTGATTTGTATTTCCCTAATAAAAATGTGATGCATCTAAAAAATAAATAAATAAGACACAGAGGAAACATGGTGAGAATAACACTTAGCACATAGAGGAGAATGAGGATTAGAGATGATGCATGGAGCCGGGCGCGGTGGCTCATGCCTGTAATCCCAGCACTTTGGGAGGCTGAGACAGGTGGATTGCCTGAGGTCAGGAGTTTGAGACCAGCCAGACCAACATAGTGAAACCCCATCTCTACTAAAAAATACAAAAAATTAGCTAGGCATGGTGGCGGGTGCCTGTAATCCCAGCTACTAGGGAGGCTAAGGCAGGAGAATCCCTTCAATCCAGGAGGCAGAGGTTGCAGTGAACCGAGATCGCGCCACCGCACTCCATTCCAGCCTGGGCAACAGAGCAAGACTCCATCTTTAAAAAAAAAAAAAAAAAAAAAAAAAAAAGAGAGATGATGCATAGGAAAGTCCTTGGGGCCTAGTAGCTACTCAATACACCACAGCTGTGGTTGGTTACTTTAGCCTGGAAGAATCAGGGAAAGCTTCCTGGAGGAAATGGTGCCTGACTCCAGTTTAAGTAGAGAGATACCAAGTGACAGCCAGGCTACACACTCTGTCCCTTCAGTCACTGTTTTAGTTCTTTACCGTACTCAACCCTCCAGGGAACTCTCTTGTTCACTTATCTGCTTGCTTGCCCACTGTCCCTCTCCCACCAGAATGCGAGGACTTGTTTTGTTGGTTTGTTGCCTTCACTGCTCTTTCCCAGAGCCTAGAAGTGGGCTTGGCATGCTGGAGACAATCTACGCAGGAAGAATGAACAAACACGCTCTAGCGCTTTCATGGTCCAGGCTCTAACTAGACATTGGTTCATTTGTTTCTACAATGATAAAGACTGTTAGGATCGGTATCATTTGATACTTTATCCAATTTTATAGATCACAGAAATTCAGGCTCAGAGAGGACGTCCAGACCCGAAGTGTAATCCAGGCTGCATCACACTAAGCCTGGTGACCCTCCTGCAACACTGCACTCCACCGGAAATGCCTAGTTCTGATGGCTCAGTGGGGACACAGCCACAGTGCGGCCAGGGCAAGGCCGACACCACCCACGTGCAGGGCAGATGCTGCTGTGAGCCGGGAAGTAGCACAAGCAGAAGAAAAGAAGCTACTCTGCCAGCAGCAGGGTCTCTTAAGTGGCAATTTTATTAAAAGAAACTGAGTCTGGATGACAAGCAGCTAGTTACACATCATAAGCCGGCCGTCCCACCCCACCCTGGAACCGGAGGGCACGGCAGGATCACGCATCTCAAACCAGAAGGGCACAGGGGGCTGGGTCTTCTTCCCGGAGGAGATGGCTCTGTAGGGCCCAGCGCTTAGGCTTGCTGGAACCCACACTTGTCAAAGCATTGACACCCAGTGTGTATCCAGAAAACACAGATGGATTGGACTGGTGACAACAGCATGTCTGGTGGGGCAAAGCAGGCCAAAAAGAAGGCGTGCTAAAATAGGAAAAGACTGGAGAGACGCTTCAGCAGCCTGAGCGGGAACCAAAGAAATGGAAATAAGAAACGCAACTGAAGAAAGGAGGAGTGTGGCTTTGGCTGGCAAAGCCCCTCCAAGTGGGCTTCCTCTACTGCCATCCCCTGCAGGCAAGTTTAAGTTCAATGGCCTTTCATGTGGGGCATGGGGATAATAAAGAAAAAAGAAATGGCATTTCTTGGCACAATCACTGGCTCTGAAAGTCCCAGTCCAAGAGGTATCACCTACAAGAGGGGCTAAGAAAGAAAATGAGAGAGATGGAGGGGGTGTGGAGAAATAATATAAATGAATATGAAAAAGATAAATCAAAGGAAGACAGAGAAGGTACGGTACAGATCTTTATTTCCCTGCCCTTATCCTCCAGCTGGGGGCTCAACTTCCTCAGAGCACTGGTGAGAACAATAATGATTTTTAACCCTAGTTATATTACCATTCAAATCATATTTGTGAATGGCGCTTACAAATACAAAGAATTATTACTATTGTTATTCAAACAGCTGAGTGTTGTTAAATGATTATTCATCAGTTACCAGGGTTTCCCCTCTCTCTCTCTCTCTCTCACACACACACATACACACACAGCCACGTGCACATGTATTCTCATATATAGTGCCTGCATTTGGTATTCAAAAACACCATTAACCATGGAGCTATGGTCTCAAAACGTGGAACTAAAAAAAAAAAAAATGTGTCCTAGGATACTAAGGACTCCTAACTATATTGAAGATATATGCAACCTGCCCTCTGGTAAGACATCAGCGCTTCCCTTTGCAATCATCTGCAACCACCTGGAGGGCTGCAAAATGCCTTTGTTCCAAAACGAGCAACCGATCGGATCCCTCATCTCGCACACCAGGCTGGCTGGCTGCTGCTTATTCCACAGTCTTCCACAGCCACGTGGCAGCATTTGAAGCTGTGCTTCAACCTGCCTTCTTGATTTACTGCCCTCCTGATAGGGAGTGAACAAAACACTCTAGCTATCTAACCACAGATACATTCCTTGCTAATGGTCTGTGGTTAGCCACAGAAGTACATTATAAAACCAACATATTAGCACATACAAACGTATTTGTAGATCCTAATCTCAATGATTTTTAGATCCATTCCTATTCCATTTCATCATGTGTTGTCACATGGCACAGACACTCTAGAGTCAAAAGGGCCGGTGTCCCCTTCCTTCTGCCCAGGCTGGAGTGCAGTGGCACAATCTGCTTCTCCTGGAGCAGAAGGCAGCAGGTGTGACAAATAGAGAGACCCCTGGATGTCAAAAGATGTGGAGTCAAATTATCCTGAACAAGTCACTCAGCCAGACCCAATTTCCTCACCTGTATCATATGGGTAATGGTCTTGTTTTGCAAGGCTACTGGGAGGCATTTTTGTTTTAAGAGACAAAAGAGAGGGAGAGACGGTCTTGCTATGTTCCTCGGGCTGGTCTTGAACTTTTGGCCTCAAGTGATTCCCCCGTCTCAGCCTCTCAACAGCTGGGATTACAGGCATGAGCCACTTTGCCTGGCTTGGAGAGGCTCAAATTTTAAAAAGCTCTACATAAAAGCAGGAAAAATTTAAAAGTTAATGTAAGAGGCTGGGCGTGGTGCCTCAAGCCTGTAATCGCAACACTTTGAGATGTTGAGGCAGGAGGACCGAGTTCAAGACCAGCCTGGGCAACCAACTGAGACCCTGTCTCAACAACAACAAAATTAGCCAGGCATGGTGGCACATGCCTGCAGTCCTAGCCACTTGGGCGGCTCAGGCAGTAGGATCACTTGAGCCCAGGGGCTTGAGTCTGCAGTGAGCTATGACCGTGTCACTGCACTCTAGCCTGGGCAGAGCAAGACCCTGTCTCCAAAAAAAAAAAAAAACAACAACAACAAAAAAAGTAAACGTAAGAGGTCCTGCTGCAATAACCATGTTAGGCATCATCCAGCCTCTGCTTGAACCTTCAAATGCAATTGGGGGCGGGCACTTTCTAAGGCAAGTGGTTCCACTGTTAGAAAGTGTGTAGGCTTTTGAAAAATCTCAGCTGAAATCTGCCACCGGGCATCCGTGCACCTTCCCACCACAGGGCTCCTCCTTCCATGCTTTCCCTCATCTCCTCGTAGTGGATGCACTTCAGTTCAGTTTACAGCAACCAACTAGAGATGACAATTGGTCCTAAGTGTTAATGGAGGTGAACTAAAGCAAAATATAGCTTCAATTCGGAACCTGCCCCTGGATCCTTTACCTGACATTAAGACACCAGTATACAAGCTGTGGTTAGGAATTCGTTTGCTCACAGAAAAAGTACATTGGGATAATGGAAAAGTAATTACTCTGTATCTTTGGCTTGGTATTTTGCCTGCACTGTATATCTGACTGTGCACTGAACTGGGGTTCTAACCAAATGGTAAAACTATGATGCAGAAACCAGGGTGAGAAGAGGTTGACATGTCAAGATTCTTCTCTTCATCCTCAATAGTCCTCCCTTTGCAAGAGGCCAGCTGCTGAGCACGGGCCACCAACAGTAAGGTCCAAGATGTACAGAAGCTTCCTCTCCACTGAGCAATGCAGTTGAGTGACCAGGTTTCTTAGGCTACACCGTCACTGATTACAAGTGAGAGCAACCTGCCATACAATTCACTTTCAGTAACCACAAAACAAAAAATATATCAATAAAACAAAATACTGTGTTAGCCCCTGCTCCCATGTATAGGTAGGGCTAAAAAGCTTTAAGTAAAAATATGTAAAGATATATCAACTTCCACAACCACACAGCAGGTTGATAATAACCTTAAAACCCTTGCTGCCAAGTTGCCTATATTCTGGAAGTTAGGATGGCTGGTATCAGACAGGAACATCCTCCAGACATGCTCAGCTCTTCCACTGGAACCCCCCCCAGGCCCTGAGTTATAGGGAAGTACCATTAATTGGTGGCCTAGGTGATAAGCAAATTGCCTGTGTGTCACAAGCTCAGGGCTAAGAGGCATTTTATTTGGTTATTATTTTATTCCTCTTGATTTTAAAAGTGCAGAAGCACATTACACAAGATTTTCAAACGCAACGAGAAACAGAAAGTAATCGTCAGCCCTCCCCCAGCCCAGTGAGGCTGGCTGCGTGGTGTGGGCCTGGGCGCTTCACTGAGGGATGCTCGGTGCGAGAGGCTGGGCTCCTGTTCCAGACCTGCCTTCTCCCCTCCCATGTCTGCTTCACCCCTCCCACCATGGAGGGAAACCTCCAGACAGAGCTTCCTGACACCAAGCTCTAAGACGAGAGTGAACAAACACCTCCATCTCCCCTCTTCCTGTCACCGCAGGGCCAAGGAACAGATCTTGTCTAAACTTCACGTGCATGCTGGCACTTCTGACATCATTTCTGTCGTGGCCACCCACCATAATGGAAATCATCACTTGCAAAATTACCAGGACACCTTATTCGTATAGAGAAAGAAGGGTTAACGTTTCTGAGAACTATGAAACCATAGATGGGAAGGAAAAACCACCATACTTTTAAAATAAAAATGTTCTGGTGGGAAAAGGAAATATAAACTGTAATTGGTATTTTTACCATCCTTTACAGACCTAAAGTCTGTGTGAGCTCAGGAACAAAACTGTATATTATATAGGCTGTACTCTCATAAAATATCATGTTTAGTATGTTACATTTAAAAGCATGTTCTGGCCAGGCGCAGTGGCTCATGCCTGTAGTCCCCGCACTTTGGGAGGCCAAGGTGAAAGGATGACTTGAGGCCAAGAGTTCAAAGACCAATCTGGGCAACATGGCAAGACCCTGTTTCTAAAACAACTTTTTAAAAACTTAGCCAAGCAGGGTGGTGCATGCCTACGGTCCCAGCCACTCAGGAGGCTAAGGATCACTTGAGCTCAGGAGTTCAAGGCTGCAGTAAACTATGATTGCACCACTATACTGAAGCGTGGGTGACAGAGCAAAACCCTGTCTCTAAAAAACTAAATAAAATCAACAATTAAATTAATTTGAAAAGCATGTTCTGACCATTGTAGTTTAGTTGAGGAGTTAATAATTTAAAATTTTTCTCTGCTCTCCTCTGCAGACGTGAAGGACCAGGAAGATCCAGGCCTCAGGTTTCCTTCCTCCTAAAACCTGTGGCTTGCTTTGACTTCTCTCCTGACTTGAGCCTTGTGACTACAGTTGGCAAGTCCACACTCTCCTCCTGGGTGATCTCATCAACAAGGGGGCCCTCAACCACGACCTACACTGATGACTCCTCAGTTGACACCTCAAGCCCAGAACCTTCTCAAGCTCCAGCTCTGACTCCTTCTGGACACTTTCGCCTGAAGACAGAGCAATGCACACATGTGTGTGAATATGATACATGAAGTTCGCATGGTCATCTTACCCTTAATCCTCTTCCCATGCCCCTCACCTCTATGAAAGCACCACCGTGCAGCCATCAATCTACAAATCTTGGTGTATCTTTGACTGATTCCATATTTTTTGCCCTCTACATTGAATCAATCATCAAATCCTGCCTATTCGAATATCTGCAGATATAGGACATTAAATATCTTCTAAATATCCATACATTCACCTCCACTGTCACCTCCTTGGTTTGGGCCTAAGCGGTGTTTTCTGGACTCCGGCAACAGCCTCAACTGGTTTATTCATCACTCTCATCACTCCCCATCCCATTCGTCTTCTTTACGTCTGAGTGATCCTTCCAAAGTGCAGATTCGATCACCTCACATCCCTGCTAGACTCCTGTAGTGGATCTCCATTGTCCTTGGGATCTGGCCTCCGGATACTTCTTTGGCCCCCTCTTATCCCTGCGTCCCCATCCCCAACTCTTCTACTGCAGCCCTACTGAACTATTTGTGGTTTCTTGAACAGCACACACTTTCGCCTGCTTCCAAGCCTTTTCCTGAGCCACTCTATCTTCATGGAACACCCCGCCATCTTCTTTACCTGGCTATACTTCTAATTCGACCCTTCCAAGCTCAGCTCGGTGATGCTTCCTCCAGGAAACACCCCTCATCACCGCCACCAGAATACCAAGCTGGGCTGGGGGCTCCACCTACACTCTAGCAGAGCACCCCTTCTGCTTACTGTGATCACAGCACTTATGAGAAGGTTTTGCAAGCATCTGTTTACTTGACCCCCTTCTCCATTAGACCGTGAGCTCCTTGCAGTCAGGGACTGTGCCATTCATCTGAGTATCCCCAGCACCTAGCACAACACCTGGCACAGAGTCGGCCCTCAAGGAATGTGCCGAATGAGGAACTTTCCAATACTCAACAGTAGCAGTTCTAAAAGTGTGGTCCACAGACCCCTGAGTCCCTGAGACCCCTTCAGGAAGGCCCTGAGGTCAGAATTACATCCTTAACAATGCCAAGCTCTAATTTCCTTTGTTGTTGTGTGACACCTGCACTAATGCTGCAGGAGCCATGGGGGCGGCACCTGGGCTGCCTCAGCACCAGCCGGGACAGGCACCACGTCGCTGTGCTCTTCTTCACTGCCACCTACAAGAAAGACGCCAAGTTCATATACGAAGGCCTTTGATGACGCTGTAAGCAGTAAGCAATATTAATTTTATTAAAGCTCAACCCTTGAGTACAGGTCTCTTTATGAAGCACTTTTGCTGCACACCAGCCAAACTGAGCACTGTGCAGTCAAGCTGTGAGCTTCTTCTGAGGGAACATCATTTTCACTTGAAAGAACAACTGATGGACAAACCAGGGTTCTTCACACCTGAGTGTTCTATAATCATTTTCTCAAAAAAAAAAAATCAGTGTAGTAAGCCTGTCACTCCAGGAAAAAACAACTAACAGCATTTGCTGCCAAGGATAAATTTGAGCTTTCCAGAAAAAAAGAAAGAACTTTGGAAAACTTGTACCAGCCGCTGTAAGCTTGACAGCTCCCCAACACCTACATGCTGTTTTGATGACATTGGGGGTCGATATTAACCCATGTGCTTTTTTGATATTGTGTAATGAAATATTTCACATTTGGAAGCTCTGCATAACTCAGAGAATCAATGTTCTCAAGGAATCAAAGCACGGTGTTACAAAATCAAGCCTGGAAGAAGAGTCATTTAAACGCAAGACAGACCAAAAAGCTTGAGAACTGCTAACCTACGTGCCAAAGTGAAGGACGTGGAGTAGGAAGATGTCAGCCACACACAGCTCCATCCAAATGGACTCCTCCCTTCTCTGAGGCATCTGCCGCGCCTCTGGCAGTTAGAAATGGATCTTACACTTGGATGTGACAGCTGTACCATTCTGGCTTAGGCCTTCTTCATTTCAAATGAAACATGCAACTTTCAAAGTTGGACCAAACTAAGAAGCAATGTGGGTCAGAAGAAGACCTATGGACCAGGAATCCCATTGTCACCAGGCAAGCTGAGTGAAGCATCCATCCAGCCTCTAAGCTCCTGATGTCCTTATCTGTAGCAAGAGGCCTATCTGCCTGCAGACAGACTGTGGTTGTGGGAATCAAATCAAATATGGGCTGGGTGCGGTGGCTCACGCCTATAATCCCATCACTTTGGGAGGCCAAGGCAGGCCGATCACCTGAGGTTAGGAGTTCAAGACCAGCCTTACCAACATGGTGAAACCCCGTCTCTACTAAAAATACAAAATTAGCCGGACGTGGTAGTGGGCGCTTGTAGTTCCAGCTACTCAGGAGGCTGAGCCAGGAGAATCGCTTGAGCCCAGGAGGTGGAGGTTGCAGTAAGCCAAGATCGTGTCACTGCACTGCAGCCTGGGCGACAGAGTGAGACTCTGTCTAAAAAAAATAATAAAGTCAAATATGAGTGAAAGTACGTCTAGTCGGATCTCTCTGACCACAGAGGTACCCCAGGCCATGCCGCGAGTTTCATCTGACAATATTTGACATCAATAATAATCCTCCAAAAGGAAGGATTCCATTGATGAAAGCCAGTGACTAGAAAGTAAAACAATGTTCAAACATCTGTGCTCTGAACAACAGCAGTTGCCGTATCTGAAGTGCTTGCTTCACAAGAATCTCCACATTCTTACCCCTGTCAGATTTCTATCTTCCAGGAGCCGCCCTTTACCTCTGAGCATGACACAAGATGCTCATCTTGTAAGCAACTCTACGACAGAATCAAGGCTGATGTCACCAACGCAATTTACCTTTCAAGTCATAAAGAAACATTGCAAACACCCTAAAAATCCCCTTAGCTCACAAAAACCCAACAAAGAGTAACTCAGAAATTTCCCTAATTCTACTAATCTCCAGTTCTGCCATCCAATCAAAGCTGTTTTTCTAGAATGCAGAAAGTATTTACAAAGAGCTGCTACAATTTGGCTCTCTAAAATAAAAAGCTATTCATCTTCATTTTAACAAAGTCAAAAAGAAACCATTGTTTGCAGAAGAAAAATAGATCAATTACAATTTTCTCTAAAATAAATCAGTGTTAGTCATGACACAACAAGGGGGCATATCATTATACTATAAGAAGGTGTGCAGTTCTTAGAAGCCAAGCCTCGGCCGGGCACAGTGGCTCACACCTGTAATCCTGGCACTTTGGGAGGCTGTGGCAAGCAGATCATGAGGTCAGGAGATCAAGACCATCCTGGCTAACACAGTGAAACCCTGTCTCTACTAAAAGCACAAAAAATTAGCCCGGTGTGGTGGCGGGCGCCTGCAGTCCCAGCTACTTGGGAGGCTGAGGCAGGAGAAAAGTGTGAACCCAGGAGGTGGAGCTTGCAGTGAGCCGAGATCGCGCCACTGCACTCCAGCCTGGGCGACAGAGCGAGACTCCGTCTCAAAAAAAAAAAAAAAAAAAAAAAAAAAAAAAAAAAAAAAAGCCAAGCCTCACAGATCCCAGTTTTACCATAAGGGAAAACTCAAGCTCGCAGATATCAAAATGACTAGGCAATGCTCAAGCCATGAGTATGGGCTCCACAGGAAGGTTCTGGAATCACACAAACCAGGCTGAATACTGGCTCTACCCCTCCCTAGCTGTGTGACCCTGAGTAATTCTGTTTCCCTCTCTGAGCTCAGCTATTCTATCTGTAAATCCAAGGCAATCCAACTACCCTCCAAGAATTACTGCAATAAATAAAGAGCATATATGCTAGCGTAGTGCTTGGCACGAGGTCACTGTAAGAATAACATTCATTGAGCCCCACGTGCATGATGGCTGTCCTGCACAAGAGGACCTGTCTGTGGCCCAGGAAGATGTCTTATTGGCTGCATGCTAACTGGTCCATTTGGGGTGGGATTCACTGGAGCCTCAGATGAGGTATGAGACAAGCCTCTAACTGCTCTGTAAAATAGCTTTAACTTGTATTTTCACACAATCCATTATGCAATCTATTCTTTGTTTTATAGTTTCATGACCTATTAATTTTAAAATGCTTTATAATAAAATACTTTCCAGCCAGGCACAGTGGCTCATGTCTGTAATCTCAGCACTTCAGCAGGCCAAGGCAGGAAGAGCACTTGAGACCAGGAGTTTGAGACTGGTCTGGGCAACATAGCAAGATCCTGGCACTACAACATTAAAAAAAAAAATTATCTGGACTTGGTGGGGTGCACTTATAGTCTAGCTACTTGTGAGGATTGCTTGAGCCCAGGAGTTCGAGATTATAGTGAGCCAGAATTGTGCCAAGAAACTGCACTCCAGCCTGAGTGACAAAGCGAGATCCTGTCCCTAAAAAAATTTAAATAAAAATAAAATAAGTTCCTTTGACCTTCCTTTTGAGTTACTGGTTTTCAATGTCTCTTTTAAGATGAAATCTAGTCCTGAATCTTCCGAGGTCCTTTACAACTCTAGGTTTCCATGAAAATGGCAACAGCTCTACCTGCCCCTTTCATGTTTTAGTGTTGGGGAAAGAACTGTGTCAACTCTTGAAGTTACAATAGCATAAAACACCGTGGAAGGATACAGTGACAAATACATAGCTCTTCATCATCTGTTTTAGATCGTGGGCTTGCAATTTGCACTGCTCTTATGCTGCTGGCCTTCATCTGCTAAGAAAGGTCTCCACGCAGGCACAGTGTGCTCTGGGCAGCTGACTCAGGCACCAGCAACCTCCTGGCAGATGTAAAAGGGATTCTTGGGTCAGGTTTTCAGGAGCATAAAAATAAATATTCAGCTTGTCTAAACTCAAGTCTCAATTCCAATTGAGTTGATGAAATTGTTGATAACTAGTTATTGATTAGGATTGGTATAATGATTTGCAAAATAGCCAGTCCTCCTTCATCTCTATAGTCAAAAAAAATTTTTTTTTTTTTAAAGACAGAGTCTTGCTCTGCCTCCCAGGCTGGAGTGCAGTGGCACGATTGTAGCTCACTGCAGCAACTATCTTCCCAGGCTCAAGCGATCCTCCCACCTCAGCCTCCCAAGTAACTGGGACTACCGGCACACGCCACCACACCTGGCTAATTTTTTATAGAGAGGGGGTCTCACTATGCAACCTAGGCTGGTCTCAAACTCTGGGCTCAGGCAATCCTCCTGCCTCGGCCTCCCACAGTGCTGGGATTACAGGCATGAGCCACCACACCTGGTCATCTCAATCGTTTTTAATAGGTAAAGATAGTTATTTTTGTCAGTCTTGATAATCTACCAAATGATATTTTCTACAACCAAAACACTATATAATTGTACATGTTAGGGTATTCGAACTTTTGTCTTGAAGATAATAATTAAAAAGAAAAAAAGCTAAGTGGCTGGGGGTTTTTTCCTTAAATCAAAAGCCAGGATTTCTCTTGCATGAGACCGTCCCCTGTTCCTCCCTCACTGAGAAACACAAAATTGACAGGGCTGATATTTCAAAGCGTACAAAACTGGTTCAGCCATACCCATAATCCTTCTGCTTGGCAAAACAAGATTAATCAGCTTTCCTCAAGAAAGGCAGCTAACTAAGGTTCCTGGGCCAAACAGAGTACTACATTTCAAAGGGTGGCACCCAATTTATTCAGCCTTAGGAGAAAGATGTGGAGGTTACACAGTGTGGAACAGATTTTTTACAGAGTAAATGAGAGAGCCTTTGGTTTAGGGCCCCTCTGCCTGCTCACTGCTTGTTAGCTATGCATCAGCAAAGAGAATTATTACACTTAGAAACACTTTATCTGTTTACTTGCTTTTAAAACCACGTAAGAATGTTCATCTAAAGAAAAGCAAATTGCACCAAAGCTGTTGGCAGCTGAGATACTAGTCACTGGGAACTCCAAACAAACAATTCTGAGCCTCTATTCAAAGGTGTTTATTATTTCCTTGACCCTTGAAACTTTCTGCAACCCTGCAGAGAAGGAAGGAAGGCTGACTCCTCTCCCTACCCCACCTGCTTCCAACCTCCCCGAAATCCTGACACTCTGAGCCTCTTTGGTATGGAAGACACCTCTGAGCCAGGCAAAGTGAAGAGATGATTGTACAGGGAGGGCCATGGGACAATGCATGTGGGGAGGTGCATCGTGCAGCTGAGGAAGGGTCACTGGGAGGTGGATGGCAGGGAAGAGATCTGACAGCACCTCAATGCTGTGTACCACTATGTCAGCCTCAAAAAAGCATCTTCACCTGGATGCTGCCTGGCATCTACCTTTTTAGAGTTAGGTTAGAAAATATTCATTTGGCTGACTTCCTTTCTCAGTGTATGTCCAGCTGTTTCGTTATCACAGAGAGACAGCCTCATGAATGTCCTTGGTTGGGCACCCACACAGCGCCTGGTGATGAAGAGGCTGGGCGTGCTACAGTCAGGCCTCCCTGACTGCATCAGCAACCCTAACCCCCTGAATTACCAGCAATACATCTCCCCATTGTACAAACTCCAACACACATGTACTGTTCACCAATTAAACTAGGCAATGCAGAGTTCTCAAAGATGAATGAATACCAAGGGGGCTTAGCTCTTGAGATGTCAGACAGGAGAGTAGAGAAATAAGTATGGGTGACTCTTGAACACTGTGGGTTTCAACTGCGCAGATCCACTTACACAGGAATTTTCTGCCACCTGTGCCACCTCTGAGACAGCAAGACCAACTCTTCCTCCTCCTCAGCCTATTCAATGTGAAGACAACGAGGTTGAAGACCTTTGTGATGATCCACTGCTCCTTATGAATAGTACATATATTTTCTCTTCCTTATGATTTTTCTTTATTTTCTTTCCTTCCTTTCTCTCTGTCTCTCTCTTTCTCTTTCTCTCTTTTTGAGACATAGTCTCATTCCCGTTGCCTAGTCTGGAGTGCAGGGATGTGATCTCGGCTCACTGCAGCCTCAACCTTCCAGTTTCAAGCAATCCTCCACCTCAGCCTCTTAAGTAGCTGGGACTACAGGTTCGTGCCACAAAGCCTGGCTAATTTTTTTTTTTTTGTATTTTTGGTAGAGACAGGGTTTTGTCATGTTGCCCAGGCTGATCTCAAACTCCTAGGGTCAAGTGATCCTCCTGCCTTGGCCACCCAAAGTGTTGGGATTACAGGCATGAGCCACCCAACTCGCTTGATTTTCTTAGTAACATTTTCCTTTCCCTAGCTCACTGTATTGTAAGAATACAGTATACAATACATATAACATACAAAGTATGTGTTAATTGACTGCTTGTATTATTGGTAAGGTTCTAGTCAATAGTAAGCTGTTAGTAGTTAAGACTTTGAGGAGTCAAATGTTATACTCAACACAAGGCACAGTGGCTCGAACCTGTAATCCCAGAACTTTGGGAGGCCGACGTGGGTGGATCACTTGAGCCCAGTGAGTCAAGGCTGCAGTGAGCTGTGATCGCACCACTGCACTCTAGCCTGGGTGATAGAGCAAGACCCTGTTTCGAAAAACAAAAACCCAAAAAAACAAAAAACCCTGTTATACATGAATTTTTAACTGTGCTAGGGCTCAGCACCCCCTAACCCCTGCGTTGTTCAAGGGTCAACCATATATGAGGTGAACATCATAAGAGATGGGGAGAACCACCATGTGGGATCCCAGACAGACATATCTGGATGTAGGAAAAGAGGAAGAAGAATCAGAAATAC
Organism: Pongo abelii; assembly: GCF_028885655.2. Classification (NCBI taxonomy): domain Eukaryota; kingdom Metazoa; phylum Chordata; class Mammalia; order Primates; family Hominidae; genus Pongo; species Pongo abelii. Next base: position 104,232,789 of record NC_072000.2, on the reverse strand, counting down.
TTTACCATGTGATCAGAGAGTTTTTTCTTTAACTGACAATAGTTGTATATATTTAGGGGGTACAATGCAATGCTTTGATACATGTATATGATGTGGATGGTTACATCAAGCTAATTAACATACCCATCACATCACATATTTATCATTTTTTTGTGCTGAGAACATTTAAGATCCACTCTTTTAGCAATTTTGAAACATGTAATACGTTATTATTAACTATAGTCACCAGATTGAGTTTCACAATTCACAAAGCAGTCACATAGATTATTTCACTTAAGAGTTGCAAGGATTAGGAAGGAATCCCACTTTATGGCATAGAAAACTGAGCCGCAAGGTCACGTGATTTGTCCCGGGTATCTGAAAAAGCCACTGCTTCAAGTGGGTTGGGGTTTGAAAATAGCTGAGTCTTAACAAATAATGCAGAGGGCCTATGAAAGCCGCAGAACAGGAAAAGCCACGAGGATTGGAATGTGCAGATGTGGAAAAGCTATTTAGCCCTCAGTTTCCTCATCTATGAAAAGGGCCAACACCAGCTGGTCCACTGAATGGTTGCGAGGACGAAATGAAACACTGCAACAAAACCATAAACCGCAGATGTTATACTCATGTGAAGTGTCACTGTTACTTTTCACAAGTCAAGCGCAGGCCTTCTTATGGCAGATACATAAATTCCTGTTGAACAAAGAAATGAAGGAAGGAAGGAACCCATGAATTTAGCAAAGTCAACAGAGTCTCCCTGAACTTCGTTTTCATGGGCCTGGACTCTGGTACAGCCTGGCTCTGTAGCATCTGTCTGGTTCTGAAGGACACGGTGACAGGTGAATGCTATAAAATGGCCTTGCAGTTCCCCCAGGGGCACCAGCCTCCTACACGCCAGGCTTCCACGTAAACATCATTCAAACACTGGGGAGTGTCCGCAGATACAGGTCAGCAGAAGTGCCCTGCAGCAGGAACCACCCAGGAACCAGACGCGGTACAGGGCCAGCTCGGCTGTCTGGTTATACTGGTCTGGAAACCCTTCCTCAAATCCCTGGGGCCTGAAATGTTTTTGAACTCAGGTTCAGACTTTAAAACGGAAGTCCAGGGCATACACCATACATTAGCCAATATCCCCAGAAGGGCCTAGGACAAGACCCGTAGTCACATTCAAAAATACCTCTACAGAAAAGCAGAACTTTCACACTAAAAGAAATAAACACAAACGATTAAAAGCCACATGTTTCAATTCAGAGGAGTTCTCCCCACCCATCAAATGATTTCAGATCAGGCCAAATCTAACTAGCAAACAAGTTACCAAAAAACATCTGGGTTTCACAGCTTTCTGGATGTTGAAATCGCAGATAAGAGGTTGCAGGCCTGACTCAAGGGCTGTTAAATCTCAAGGCATCTGCCATATACACCCAGGGCTGGAATGGACCCAGAAAGCTGGCAGCGCACGGCCGAGGTTCCCAGGGTGCCGACCAGGGCACCTGTCCAAACGCTGGACACAGCTTCTGGGCATGTTGTCTCATCCCTTATTTCAGCCAGAATGGAAAATTGCGTGAGTAAGGATGCGCTACTGCAAAGTCAGCAGCTTCCCCGCCCCTTTAACATACAGCAGATTGTGCTTTGAGGGAGAATAGGAATTAAATAAATAAATAAATAAATAAAATAAAAAACAAGCCACTTTACCTACAATGTGGCCTGAAGAACAAGGTCAAAGTTTGATAAATAGGATATTTAAGCAGACACGGGAATTGAAAATGTTAAGAAAATGTTACAGAATGTCAGGGTTTCTTAAAGCAGGGCATAACAATTTTCAAGGTGCAGGGAAAAAAATAACAAAATTTGCAAAAATTCAATTATCTATAGCATATTTTCTCTTTTTATAAAGGTATAGATTACCAGGTCAACACGGATGCTAACATGAAGACAAAAAATGGAAAGCCACTTGGTATAGTTCGAAGAAACCTGGGGTTTTTCTCGGGAGACCTAGCTTCGAGATCTGGTCCTCACTGAACTATTTGACCTTGGCTAAGTTACTCAGCACCCATCAGCTTCCCTCATTACATGTAAGATAAACGGGATAAAGTAATATTTTACTTACCTTAGAGTTTGGTTGTGAGAATTAAGTGAGAAACAGATCTGAAGGTGCTTTAAAAACTGTAAAATATTAGAGAGGAGATCGTTTTATGTTGGGGTTATGTTCTAAGGGCAGTGAATTAGATGAAAATAGAGTGTGTTGAAATTACTCTTGAAAAATTCCCCAGATAGTCGACAGTGTGGAGCATACGTGGTTTTGTGTAAACTGTATCATCTCTCAGCAAATCCCTCCAACACTGGAATAGATTCCTGTTTGGGGGGTTAAATACACACCATGGTTGGCCTGCATTTAGAGACCATTTTGAACAAAAATAGAAAAATAAACAAAATTAAATAATATACATTGTTTTTCACTAAATATGTATATAATATATGTGATCCATGAATGCTGGAAGTTCATACACTCTGACTCCAACCTACAGTAATTAGGAGGCTTTGCCACCTATGACTGTGTGTTATTTTATTACTGTACACAATGAAGAAATGTTTTTGGTATTACTGAAAAGCTTCTCAGGATCCAGAAGTTCTCTCCTTGTCTCTTATAATAATTTAAAGATAACACAGCTCTTTGTATAATTTTAGCATTTGATTTTTCATTCAACAAGAATGTACTGGAGACACACTCCCTGCAAGGCACCGTGCAGAGCGGGGGAAAGAAGCAAACGAAAGAAAAAGACAACACAGCGCCCCTGCCCTCAAGGAACTCACTAGCTGATGGTAGCAACAAAGGCCCTCACAGCTGACCATGATGCAAGACAGAGGGAAACCAGCAGTGATCAGAGGGGTATGTATCGTTAATTCAGAAATGCAGAGGAAAGACCAAGTAACCCCGGACAGATGAGGGAAGACTTCACCCCAGGGATAGTCTGTAGGCCAGGTCTTAAGGCATGAACAGTATTTCAATATGGAAAAAGGAGCGGCTCATGACTGATAAAGCATGACCACAGAGTCCTGGAAACGCTTGGCACACAGTAAGCAGAGGGGTGTGGTAAGACCACAAATCTAACATTTATGAGATACCTACTAGGCATCAGGAATGAGGATAAGTCAACCCAGCTGTAACCATCAAGACAACACTAAGGTGACACTTAACTACTAAGTCCTAGCATCTCGATCGTAGACAACGCTGTGCTGGAGCTCTCAAGCCTGCCTTGCAGACCCCGTCTCCACCCTCTCTCCCCTGCGCAGGCTGCATCAACAGGCTTCCCCTCGGGTAGGAGCGGTGGAGGGGAAGGAGGAAGGGGAGTGAGGTCAGGGTTGCTTCCTGGGGTAGGGTTGCTGTCACAGCTCCTGTCTGGTGGCTTTGTCCACCCAGCCCTCTCTGAACCCAGGTCTGGTAACTGCCCCGCTGCCCCTTCAGGCCTAGGGTGGGACTGTGCCTGCTGTACCAGTCCTGGCCACTACCCCAGCCCTTGTGGTCTCCCTATACCTTGCACCAACCTTCACAACAGTGACTTTGTCACAATCGCCTTAAATTGGCCATTGAGGGCACCATTGCTTCCTGCCAGGACTCTCTAGAATCGTCTCGCAGCCAGCTCTCCTTGTTAGAGCTGAGGAAACTGAGGCCAGGAAAGAATAAGCAATTATCCAAGTTCACACAGTCATTTCACTGAACGGCAGAATCAAGACTGCAACCCAGATGCGTCTGTCTCCAAAGCCTATGCACTCCAACTCTGGGAAAGTAATTTGGTGGTAGATTACAGAGGATCACGAAAGAATGCACGTAATCTTTTGTGCTAATTCTCAAGAGTTCATTATTCGTCTGCACGTGTGCAGCCTGCGCCTGCTTGTCTCTTTAAACAGTCCTGCAAATGAGATGCTCCAATCAGGCGTTCATGGCAGCAAACGGTGCCAAACGTACAAAAGCAATCCTTAAAAAAAAAACAAAAACTCAGAGATATTCCAAGACTCCAGTCCAGATCCTTCCTAGATCCCGGGTCCTGCATCTGCTGTTTCTCTTCTTAGATTCTTAGCTAATTGGGAGAGAATGCATGTTATTGGCGATCAGAAGGCGTATGTCATGAAATTTCTTTAGCAAACATATGCCCCTCATCATTTTTCTAAACAGCTCTAAATTTTTTTCCAGCTCTCCATTCCTAAAAGAGCTTAGACACTTGTCACCCTTCTTGGCTTGTCAGAGCAGCCCGTGTTGCTGTGCTTGGCTGTGAAGGGCAGCTCTGAATCCAAGCCCTATCTCCTTGTACTCGGCACTACCCTTCTTGAGAGTGGACTTGTAGTGGCTCTTGCTTGGGGGAAGGAGCACACTTTCCATTAGAGATTCCGGAGACTGGCCAGGCACAGGGGCTCATGCCTATAATCCCAGCATTTTGGGAGGCCGAGGCGGGCAGATCACCTGAGGTTGGCAGTTTGAGACCAGCCTGACCAACATGGAGAAACCTCGTCTCTACTAAAAATACAAAATTAGCTGGGCGTGGTGGCGCATGCCTGTAATCCCAGCTACTCAGGAGGTTTAGGTAGGAGAATCGCTTGAACCTGGGAGGCAGAGGTTGCAGTGAGCCGAGATTGCGCCATTGCACTCCAGCCTGGGCAACAAGAACGTCTCAAAAAAAAAAAAAAAGATTCTGGAGCTTGGATACCAAAACTTTACACAGGAGGCTGAGCAGGGTTGCTTGTAATGCAGGTGGGTGTGATCTGGTGACACATCTTCAGGCGTTCTGACAGCCTCAAATGTGCAGGTAATTATCCCACTTCTTGCCCAGGGCTTTGAACCTTTTAGTTAAACATTCAGTTTAGGATTCTATAACTTCATGAAACTATTGTTTTCAAAAAAACATTCTGAAACTGAAGTAAGCCACTCCCAAAAAGACAAATATTGTGTGATTCCACTTACATGAGATATCTAAAGTAGTCAAATGCACAGAGACAAGAAAGTCGAATGCTGGACCAGGAGCTGGTGGAGAAGAGTGGGGAATTATGTAATAGGGACAGATTTCAGTTTGGGAAGATGAAAAGTTCTGCAGATGGATGGCAGTGATGGCTGCACAACAATGTGAATGTACTTAATGCCATGAACTGTTCACTTAAAAATGTGTAAGATGCTAAATTTTATACGTATTTTACCATGATAAAATTTTTTTGAAAAAAAAAAAAAAGGGTTCTAGGGCTGGGTGTAGTGGCTCATGCCTGTAATCCCAACACTTTGGGAAGTTGAGGCAGGAGGATCACTAGAGCCCAGGAGTTCAAAACCAGCTTGAGGAACAAATCGAGACCCCATTTCCACAAAAAAATAAAAAAAATTAGCTGGGCATGGTGGCATGTGCCTATAGTCCCAGCTACTTAGGAGGCTGAGGCTGGAGGATTGCTTGGGCTGGGGAGGTCGAGGCTGCAGTGAGCCCAGCTCATGTCACTGCACTCCAGCCTGGGCAATAGACTGAGCCCTACCTCAAAGGATTAAAAAAAGAAGAAGAAAAGAAAGAGAATAAGTAAATAGAATATGGCTGCTGATGAAACACTGAAAGAACTACAGCTGTTAACAGAAAGACAGAAGAGTTTCACGAACACTGAGTCACAGCAGTTGGTGCCGGCTGCTAACAGAAAAAAGTTAAAATGTCCTAAGTAGGCACGACTGAAAGTATCATTTAATATTTCCAATCTGAACTCTTTTGTTCAATAAGCTAGTACTGAGGGCCCACTGAGTCACATGAGCCAGAATGACATCCTCCAGGTCCTCCTGGTCTGGACGGTTAAGTGGAGTTGGCTATGCCCTGAGACACGTGGCCCGGGGCCTAAGGGGTACCCAGTGAGCTGCACCTACATCCACCTGCCCTGAGGTTTCCCGTGGCATGGGAGCAGGGTTCTGAAGGACAAGGGAGCAGCTCCACGAAGAAGGGGTAGGGACGCTGCAGGGAAGGCAAGGGCGCTCAGCACGTGGAATCCTGTACACAACAGCCTGGCACCTTCAGAAGTTACCAGAAGTCCAGGGTGGCTGCATCCAGGGCCCTGGGAGGAAAGGGTCAGGGAAGCAGGTGGCAAGTGGTTCCCAGAATCGGCCCTGAACCCCAAGAGTCATGGGGAACTTCCGGGGGATGCTGGGCAATTCAGAGATAAATGAGGTTTCCATTTTTAAAAGTGCTGAAGAAGTGGGATTTGAAGAAAAACAGGTGAAGACAAGGAAATCTGTTCAGAGATTCCTCCAATAATCCAAGAGAAAGGCCTTTGGCTCTGCACTTGTAAACCATGTGTGGCCTCTCCTACAGGCAAGGGCAGACCAGAACGATCTCCTAAGTCCCTTTCAGGTCTATAGCTGTCCCATCTTTTTTCCCATCATTCACTCATCGAGCATAACTGAGTACTTAGTATACCGTGGACAGTGGAGCCAGAATGCTTGGCTTCAAACCCAGCTCTGAAACACACTGGCCAGGCAATCTTGAGCAAGTTACTCAAAGTTTTGGGCCTCTGTTTCCTTGTCGGTCAAAATGGAGACAATAATAGGACCCACTTCAAAAGGGTGTTGTGAGAATTAAACAAAAGAATACATTAAAAATGCTCAGCCCAACACCTGATGCGTGGTGAGCACTCTTTAAAGCCAGCATTTCTCTCCCCTCCTCTCCCGCACCTAAACGCACACACACACGCATGAAGGAGACATGGACCCCACCTTCTAACAGCACAAGCTCTGGCTGGGAAATAACTCCGCGGCGTAAGATATAATTAAGTACAAGATGCAATCTGAACACGTATTTTTATATAATTAAATTATATCAACTCAATAAAAGGCCATTTTCAAGGAAGGCAAAGAAATGACACACCAAGCCAGATTTCAGTCTTTGGGAGCAGTGGAGTGTGGGCAATCCTGCTTAATTACTTTCTAAAGGACTAATTCGGTGAAGCCGAGCTAACAGATCATTATCTTTATTATAGCTCCATACAGTCCCCTGGGAGCGGCTGCCACATTTTGCATACAGGATTGGTAAGCATAAGTGACTCAATAGTAGATAAAGCATCATCACTAAGTTCTATTCCTAAGGATTTTCAAGTGTTTGTGATGAAGACAGCTGGGGCTAAAGTGCACAGTAATGCTGCAGTATAAGAGAGTCCTAATTCCATTCAATCATTTCTCAACTGGAACATATTTTTCTAAGAATGGTAAAATTCATGTTACATAACTTTTTGGGGGGCGATTTAAGTCAAATCCTTTTTACTGTTAAAAATGCTGGAGTTGCCAAAAACCACTTCATTGTGTCAATTACTTTGGCTGAAAATAATTTGTTTTAAGCCAGTGAAACCACCAAATGCTTTTTGCAAACGCCTCTACTTATTGATTCCAGTGAAGCGGTGTCTAGCGAGAGGCATTCAGCAGCAACTGCGGTGGCAAGTTTTGACTCTGTACTAAGCCAGTCTCCTGGGCCTGCATTCATATGTTTCTGGGTTCTACCAATAAGGTCCCTCGTCTGGAAACCTTCTCTTCTGAATGTCTAAGTCTACCAGTTCTTTGCTGAAGGGTAGAGTTCAATGTCACATGTGTGCATGTGTGTATAATGCACGTAGATACGCAGGTATACATACAGTTATATGCACATGTGGTATATACTATACACATTGATACACGTTGTTTCAAGCACACAGGGAAGTGATGGGCGTGCTCTATTTGGCATGCACCTGTCACATGTGTGGCATGGTGCCTGGTGGTGCCTGGTGCGTGTGTTTGAGGAGGTGCTATAAGATAAATAAGACGGACCCTGAATCTATTCAACCAACTTTCACCAGGAAACTCACCATGTGCCAGGCACTGCTGAGGTGCAAAAGACACGGAGACGATCCCAGGAAAGTCTGCCCAGAGGAACTTATATCTAACGGGAGACTGAAAATAAACCTCCGTGACAGGCCTCTGGGATAATCGTGATGACAGAGGTTTATACTAAATACCACATAGCCACCGAGGAAGGAAGGGCACCTGGGGGCACTCAGGGATGAAGATAAGTGGGGCCCTGGGTGCTAAAGTGGGAGGGAGGGCTGCTGTCAGCTTTTAAACAGGAGGCCATTTTGCCTGGATCCGTCTTGCAGGAGGCACATTCGAAATGTCTAATTTCCCCTGGGTGAGCTCATTGGTGCCCATGGATCCCATTACTATCTGGATGCTGACGGCTCGCAAACATTATGTCCAGCCCAGCCATCTCCCGGGCTCCAGACCTTCACCGACAGCCTGCTCAGCACCTCAGCTTGTGTCCCATATGTCCTCCTACCCCACAAGCCCAAACCACCTCCCCCATGGCCTGGACTGCCATCTCTGCACAGGCCCCCTGGCCTGTCCTGCCATCTCCAGTTGCAGGCACCAGAGACCTGGGCGTCAGCCTTGATTCCGCCCTCTCCCCGCTCTTAATGTAAATACAGGATGTTACCCACTAAGTATCTCCTGCGTCTTGCTCCCAACCCCCCGCCCAGCGTGAATCACCGTTGCCTCTCCCTGGGTTACTGCCATGGTCCCCCAGCTCTACCCTCCTACCTCCACCCTGGACTGCCCTTCCCACCTGCCCTCCCCCTGGAAGCAGAGTGATCTTTTAAAACAAAAAATGTGAACAAGTCGCTCCCTTGCCTCAAAATTCTCCCCTGTATTCCCACTGCTCCTAGGAACAAGACCAAGCTCCTTACCATGTCCCCAAAACACGCTCCCAGTCCCACTGCAAGCCATGCTACTCCTTTCCCTTTCACCACAGGCAACCTTTTTTCAGTTCTCAAAAGGTTCTTTCCCACCCAGGGCTTCCTAGACGCTTCCCTGGCCTGAATGGCTCTCCCCACTCCCACCTGCCCGCCTGCAGTGAGCAGACTAGAAAGATGCTCTCACGGACGCCTCTCTTAGGAAGCCCGCCCTGATACATGCCCCCCGGTGCTGCAACACCCTACCATTGTTCCTTAGACTTCTTAGAACAACCTATCACTGCTGTCATGAAGTGAGTGTGAAAATAACACTGGATGTTTAGCTCCTGAGAAACAAATTAGGCTTCCTAAGGCCAAGGACCATGTCATCCTCGCATTTCGCTGGAACCCCTAAAACAGTGTAATAATGAACACTGTGAGTACTCGAGTGCTTGTTTAAAGGAATGGATTGAAGACTGGAGCTAGGAAGACTGCTTTGGGTCTGCTGCTAAAACCGAACCGAACCCTAGCCTAGATGAGAACTGATGAGGGCCCGAGCCAGGGTGGCAGGGGTGGATGATGAGACATTTGGGGTGCAGAATCCACTGAGCCAACTGAGATATGGGGCAGGGGGTAGAAGAGTCTAAAATGATTACTAGGAGAATCTTTTTTTTTTTTTTTTTTTTGAGACAGAGTCTTGCTCTGTCGCCTAGGAAGGAGTGCAGTGGCACAATCTCAGTTCACCGCAAGCTCTGCCTCCCGGGTTCACGCCATTCTCCTGCCTCAGCCTCCCAAGTAGCTGGGACTACAGGTGCCCGCCACCACGCCCGGCTAATTTTTGGTATTTTTGGTAGAGATGGGGTTTCACCGTGTTAGCCGGGATGGTCTCAATCTCCTGACCTCATGATCCGCCCACCTCAGCCTCCCAAAGTGCTGGGATTACAGGCATGAGCCACTGTGCCCAGCCGATTACTAGGAGAATCTAATGTTTACAGGGGAGACTACATTTTTGACATTTTTTATTGTCCTACGCACACTGTAGGTATTCACTGGAAATCAGCCCGATTTGCCAAATGGACTTAAGTCTCTCCATGAATATTTGCCTAGCCATTTCTATCCTTGTTATCTTTAACTGTGGGCTGCCCATTGTCCTTCAAAGGTTATTTGTGGGAAGAATCTGCAGTCCAGGATGGTGGGTCTCCCCTACAGGGGCTTTGCAGAGTGAAGGGTACCACCAGTCCTGGACCACACCACGATAAATGCATGGATCTGGCTGCTGGCCTCAGGGGGCCGGGGGCCGGTCACCTCTGCTTCCCCTCCCTCTGACAGCAGGGCCTCGGCAGGTGGGAAGGTCTCCTGTAAGACTCCCTACCTTAGGCAGGCCCTGGGCTTGGAGTAAGTGCCCTCAGGCACCACCCAAGTCTATAGGTCAAATCTGCTCTTACACTGTGGGGATGGTTTATTAAAGATAGACAGTTTAAATATTTTCCAGAAAGCTGGCAGAATAAATAAATGACTGCATTTTAACACACAACTGAGAGTACTCTGCAAAAAATGGTTTTCCCCGCCAACAGTATTTGCCAGTAAAGGTAGAACCTTGCAGTAAACAAAAATGGAAATGTACCTAACTAAACTGAATCTTAAAAATTAGCTGGGTGCAGGGGCTCATGCCTAATCTCAGCATTTTGAGAAGCCAAGGCAGAAGGATCTCTTGAGGGCAGTTCAAGACCAGCCTGAACAACAAAGGAAGACTGTGTCTCTAAAAAAATTTTTTTAAATTTAGCCAGGTGTGGTGGCGCATGCCTGTAGTCCCAGCTACTTGGGAGGCTGAGGTGTGAAGATTGCTAGAGTCCAAGGGGTCGAGCCCAGTGAGCAATGATCACGCCACTGCACTCCAACCTGGGCAACAGAGTGAGACCCTGACTCTAAATAAAAAATAAATAATTAATTAAACTTAAAAAAAAAAAAGTCCTTTAAAGAAACGAAAACTCTTCTGAAGAGGTATTTCTTAAAAAGTAAACCAAAGAGAGTACGCACTTGCTCCTGCTGACACCTAAGCACACCCCCAGTCCTGGGCCGGATTAAAATGAATGTGCAGCCTTCAGCAGAAATGAAATCTATGTGCCAAACGTCTAGTGAGAAAAACACGAAGCTGGGGGTGACGGGTGGTATCAATAATAATTATACAGCTTTTAGAGTTTACAGCACACTTTTTGTTTGTAATTAGTAATGCTTCTGAAGGTGTTTAAAAATTTTGCTAATACTAGAAACCCTCTATTAATGAGCTAGATAAAATTTTAAGGATGAATAGTTGTTCCTGAAAGAAATTTCTGTAAGGAGTACAAAATGCCACTGCTTTTAAGTCCCTGGAGAGACTGCCTTACTAGAGAGAGCAATGCTTTCATGTTCCGTTTTCAATGTTATCCATGATGAAGGTTTTCACGCTACTAGTTTTATAGCATGAACAAGCTGTAACACTAGAAACAAAGATGTTATTTCTCCTCTCTTATCCAACCTCCACTCAACTAAAATGTTTTTTAAGAGAATATGTGAAAAGGTTTACACTATCTCAGAAATGGACAATAACCAATTAATGGTTACTTTTTAAGCACAGTTTTGTGATTTTTTTTCCACCAAAAGGCGTGGGTTTGTTTATAATGTGATAAATGGTTGTGGTTTGGCTATAAGTTCCTTGCTGGCTGGAGCACCAAGTATACTAATTAGAAATTCTCGCTTAGCGTGGGTGCTTTTGCTTTGCACTTTTCCATGAAAGCGTTTTCCTCCGATTTTGCTATCACAGAATGCCTCAGTCAGTCTTCTGTCACTGCATGAGAATGCAAAAGAGGCCTGAAAATACTTCAGAGCGTTGAGTTTGGATAATTTCCTCACAGGTGTTCCTTTTAAATCCAGCTACTTGTTTATAACCATCGAGGTGTCAACCTGAAAATTCTGCCGTAATCATAGTTAAGAGAATGTCATCAGTATTAGAGATGTCAAAAGATGTTTAAGATTATTAAATAAATTATTGTTAATTTCCAAAATATAAATGTTTAGAAATTAAAACAACATTCCATTGCAAAACTAGAAAAAATAAACTTCAGTCACTCAAAAGATTATTATAGTGATTTTGAAATATGACCAGGCGGGTCACATGGACTCGACCCGCCGTAGTTACTAACAAGTAGCACCCGCAGGAGAAGCCAGGCCAGATCTGGGACGTGGCAGATATGCTCCAGACAGGCCTTAGAGGGCATCTGATAATTCTCATGACACCTTCCAAGGCAAGAAGGAAAAAGGCTATTAACCACAATCACAACCCTGTAAGGCAACGGTCAATTTCGATGTTACTATAATGCTGAAATATCTTAATAAGTGCTGGGATTATTGATAGCATTACAACACAGATTATAATGGTGTTGTAATCTGATAGGGCTCTGCCTGTTCGAGGAAACTTACCCTCAAACAAAAGGTAATTAAATTTAAGAAAAGATTTAGCCATAGTACATGTAAAGTACACAAGAATTTTACTTGAAAATCAGTAAAAGGTAATAATGTGACGTGACAAGAAACGGAGTCTATATAACCTTAGGCTGCATTATTAGAAGCATAGGCCAGACACAGTGGCTCATGCCTATAGTCCTAGCACTTTGGGAGGCTGAGAAGGGTAGATCACCCGAGGTCATGAGTTCGAGATCAGCCTGGCCAACATGGTGAAACCCCATTTCTACTAAAAATACAAAAATCAGCCAGGCCTGGTGGCACACGTCTGTAATTTCAGCTACTCTGGAGGCTGAGGCAGGAGAACTGCTTGAACCTAGGGGGCTGAGGTTTTAGTGAGGCAAGAGCACGCCACTGCACTCCAGCCTGGGCGACACAGTGAGACTCTGTCTAAAAAAAAAAAAAAAAAAAAAAAAAAAAAAGAAGTATAGACTTTGGAATAAGGGAGGTGACGTATCCTATTCTAATCTTCTTTGTGTAGAAAACATGCCTGGAATACCACATTCAGTTGTATCAAGAAAGAAATATAGACAAAAGGAAACAGGTGTAGATGAAGCAACCAGGATGATTAAGGGTCTAAAATTACGTCTTAAGAGCTAGAAGATGTGAGAAAGAACTATAATGATTGTCTTCAAACATGTGATGACCTAATATATGGACAAGATATTAAACCTATTCTCTACGGACCCAAGGAATAGAACTTCGGCTGATTTTTCACTGCTTGTAGGAACTGACAGTCTGAACTGTCTGGAGAAAAAATGGATTGCCTGGAGAGGTAGTTACTTTCTAGTCTCTTGAAAATGCTCATGCACAGGTTGAACAGCCTTTCTAGCTTTGAACAGCCTTTCCAGCTTCCCCCACAGGGCAGAGATTTCAAGCTGGAGGGGTGGGGGAAGGAGAGGGGGGCCAAAGCACCACCCTCTCCCCTCTCCCTGTCAGCTATGCCAGCTCTGTATCTATCTGCTTTACCGTTGGGTTCCTGGGTAACCTTTACTTTGAAGAAACAGCTCAAAGGCTTAAGAAAGTAAACCATGAGATGAGATTACCTGCCAGGTCTGTTCAGGCACTGAGATTCTTATAACCTATGGCAACCACGTGCAGTTGTGCACTGACTCATTTTGGTGACCTGTGATTGATCAAAGGATCCAAAGGACTCACGGAAATGCATGAGCAACATTTTGTTACTTGCTCCCACTTCTTTCCCTCTTTCATCCATTTCCTTAATTACTTATTCTTTTATCAGAAAGGTATAATAAAACGAGCTTGATATTTAGGTTTCAAAAAGTTAAGACTGGTTCCTAAAAATGTTAAGCCCAGAGTTACCATATGACCTAGCAATTCCGCTCCTAGATATCTGCCCAAGAGAAATGAAAACATAGGTCCACACAAAAATGTGCATGTGAGTGCCCATAGTAGCATTATTGATAAGAGTCAAAAAGTGGAAATAACCCAAATAACCTATCAACAAGTAAACAGATTTAAACAGTGTGGTATCTCTCCACAAGGGAATATAATTTGGCCATAAAAAGGAATGGCATGCTGACACAGGCTACAACATGGATGAACCTTAAAACATACGCTAAGTGAAAGAAACCAGGAACAAAAGACCAAACATTTTATAATTCCATTTAAATAAAATGCCCAGAATCTATAAAGACAGAAAGTAGATTAATGGTTGCCAGGGGTGAGGGTGATGGGGGAACATGGACTGCTAGTAGGTACTAGGGTTTCTTCCGGAGTGATGCAAAGGTTCTAAAATCAGAGAGTGGTAACAACTGCACAATTCTGTGAATATACTACACGCACTTAATGGTACACTTTAAAAACACATTTTTACGGTGTGTAAATATTTCAATAAAGCTATTACTCACACACACACACACACACACATACACACACAAAGATTCAGACTGGTATCCAAGCCCTTCCTAGTTCTGCGGCCTGATAAAGTTGCCAAATCTCTTTGCGCCTCCGTTTCCTCAGGCACAAAGGAAGGATGGTAACACCACCTACTTCAAAATGAGGCCTCAAAGAAAATATGGAGTTATTTCCCAAATCATAAATTGTCTTATAAAGGATAGCTGCTGTTCACTTTTCCAAACACTTCAGGTTTTGTTTTTTTTTTTCCAGCATTAAAAGAAGTTTGTGAGCTGGGCATGGTAGCACGCACCTGTAGTCCCAGCTACTCGAGAGACTGAGGTAGGACTGCTTGAGCCCCAGGAGCTTGAGACTGCAGTGAGCTGTGATCATGCTACTGCACTCCAACCTGGGTTACAGAGCGAGGTCTGGCTCAAAGAAAAAAAAAAAAAAAAGCTTGTGATTTCTAGCTCACTTTACAGATTTCAAATACTCTGAAGAAAACAATGCACACATTTTCTGCTTAAATGAGAAAGACATTTCCTGAAAGATGAGGATGAGCCTTTTCGGAGGCTAGATACTGCCTAACTCTGCATTTAATGTCCACTACAAATTATGAGGGGAGACGCCAAGAAAGAAGTATAAGAGAAGACAGAAATTTCATTCATTAGAACAAACTTTTCTCTTTCTCCCTTCTCATTTATACATTATCTTCTCTCTCTCTCTCTGAGACAGGGTCTCACTTTGTCACCCAGGCTGTAGTACAGTGGCACAATCATAGCTCACTGCAGCTTCAAACTCCTGGGCTCAAGCAATCCTCCCATCTCAGCCTCCTGAGTAGCTAGGATTACAGGTTCAAGCCACCATGCCCAGCCAACTTTTAAAGATTTTTTTGTAGAGGGGGGTCTTGCTATGTTTTCCAGGCTGCTCTCAAACTCCTGGCTGCAAGTAATCCTCCCGACTCAACTTCGCATATCTTGATCTTGTCTTTATTTGGCCAGAAGGAAGTTAACTATGACAGTCATCCAAATAATATGTACGAATTATATTTTCGAAAGCTATAACCATGATTTTTTAGTTTCTGTCACTATTAACAGCATGACCCACACTCAACATATGAAAATGTATGAGTTCATGTATTATGCTGCTGTCTTGCCATTGTAAGTGTCTCATTTAAAAAGAAAAAATTGTTTGCCAATGTAGCTAATGAAATATCCAAATGTTTAATTTAGTTCCTAGTGAAATGGCATTTCTGTGATCCACTGCTTTAATTGAATCATCATAGTAATTAACTGACTTGTATTCATTTACATCTTCACTTAATGAAAGCCTCTTGAAATGTTTCACATCAAAACATCTGTTGCCTAAGACATCACCAGTTAACATTGACTTCTGCCCCACAGGCCACCCTTGCTTTAAACTTTATTCATTAGACAACCTAAAAAAAAATAACAAATACAGAGCTGAGAACTTTTTGAGAAAAGTAATTCAATAGTTACAAAGTGATCTTATTGTTTGATTCTAGTTAAGGTGGTTTTTCTTTAAACCGTTACCTCTACAAAATATGAGAGCTGGTTTTTACTTTCTTCTGGACATCACCACCAGTAAAATACCATGCCAATATCTTTAGGCTGGCAATTAAAAGGAAAATGCAGAAAACGAAAACATTCATGAACAGACATGTAGGTCAACTTCATGACTGAAGTGCTATTTAGGAACAGTATGACCAGGCCCCCAAACAACTGCTCCAATAAAATATCTAGGCTCATTTTCATATCGCAGATCAAACTGTCAATAATATGCCCACAGATTAAATTTGTAAGACCTGATGCCTCAAAGTCATCTAATACAAATTTCAGCCACGCATCTTTCCAACTAGCATAGGGAGAATTCTACCATAAGCATATAGGAGGTTGTACCTACTTTTTAGATCAAAAATAATAATTCGAATATGATTGATTATAAGTCAATTAAGGAACCTATTCAAAATGTTAATTGAGGAATCTATTTAACCTACTGGAGAGCAAAACCGTTCCCATGACTCTATACTATAAAGTATTCCAGGTACCACCAGCGTGCCAAATACATTCTACCTGCCCTCAACATCTTCTGAGGCTCAAAAACACAGGTGTTCTGCTCTTGGAAACTGGCGTTAAATTCAGAGAGAAAGCAGAAACTTTCTTTAATTCCACTGAAGAGGGAATTACTAAGTTCATGAAGGCCCACAAATGGTTCAGATGTAAAGTATAAGCTGCAAAAGCTATCAGAGTATACATTTACCATGAACAAGATGATAAATTTCACCAGAGATAAAAATACCACTACAGAGGATGAATCAACACACTCACTATACTCTTTACTGCTACAGTGACAAACAGGTGTCGAATAACAAGAAAACTTTCCCTAAATCACAATACATCAAATAAATTGCTCCAGTTGTCAAAGGGTCTAGAATTCAAAATTATTCCGACTGCACTTTAGCAAATTCTATCAAATACACATTTTTTTCCCATTAACAAACTTTTGGGGCCCTTTGATGGAGCAATAAATCCAACATGTAAAAAAAAAAGTGTGGTTAACTTTTGTGCGTGAATTATCACACATCATGTTCTGATAAAATATTCAGTGTGCTGTGAAAATCTTTTTCAACCCTGCCAATGAGACTGAAATCTTTCAAGCATGTAGGACTTCATATTTTTAAAAAGATGCCATATTGGTGGATATGAATGTTTCCTTCCTGTAAAATTGCAAAAACAAAAAAAGAAAAAAGAATCCATTATCCCATAAACAAAATAAGAAGCAACACTGAGGCCAGGTCCACTTTGGCTTTCCATTTAAAAAGCTCTAGATTGTATTAAATTGTGATGATTTCATTAAAGTAGACCTGAATGGGTTCTGGGGGTCCAAACACTGCGTGCATCCTCGCAGGAGGGTTTTGTTATTAAGGGATTTGTTTCCCGAGTTCTTCATTCAGTCATTTCCAAACAGATGTGAGTTGGGAAGCAAAAAAGCAACACGTTCCCCGGAACGCGGAGGCTGCCCGGGCCTCCCCGCCGCCCTGTGCCCCACGCGCCTCCGCCCGGGCGCGCTCCGCGGGCGTTGGAGCCGGCGGGGTCCGCGCGCCAGTGCCGGGAGCCGGGGCGGCGGCGGGGAGCCCGGGGCGGCCCGGAGCGAGGCGCGGCCCCGCGGCTCCAGCACAATGCGCCGGCGGCGGGAACGGGGACCGCGCGCCCCTCCGCAACAACTTTGCGCGGCCTCGCCCGCGGCCGCCGGGCCTCGGCCCCTCGGCTTGGTCCCCGCCGTCGCCGTCGCCGCCGCCCGCCACCAGCCGCCCGCCGCCCCGGCCCCGCGCGGCCGCCCCTCACCGTTGCAGAACTGGAGCAGCGAGGACGTGTCGTACAGGCTGCTGTAGCTGGAGAAGCCGTCCTCCATGCTGAGGCCGCCGGGCCGCGCCCGCTCCCCGGCCCGGCCGCGCCGCCGCCGCTCACCACACACTGAGCTGAGCCCGACCGCGACCGGCGCTGGCGCTGGGGCCGGCCCTGCTGTGGCGGCTGCTGCTGCCGGTTACCATGGCAACCCCGGGCCCGCCGCCGCCGCCGCCGCCGCCGCCGCAGCCGCGCGAGCCCAGCGCCCGCTCCGCCCGCGAGGGGGCGGCCTCGGCGGCCGCGGGGCCCGGGCCGGGAGGGGTACGTGGCGGGGCGGGGCGAGCCTCTCCGCGCCTGCGGCCTCTTTCCCCGCGGGGAGCGCGGCCCAGGCGGCCTGGGAGCTGCAGGGGCGCGTCTGCCGCCCGCTGTCCCCTTGGCCAGGCCCCGCCTCAGCGCACGGGGGCCCAGGGGCTGCGGGGCGCGGCGGGCGGCCCTTGAGGGGGCGCGGGGACAAAGACCAAGGCCGGGAGAGAGCGGGCGCGCGGGGGCCCGGGGTAACGTCCGCCGCGGACGCCCAAGCCCACTCGCCCCGACGCGCTGTTCCCGCGCCCGCGGGCAGCTCCACGACCAAACATGGACAACGCGCCAGCATTTCGGCCGTTTCCACGCCGCGGCTCACTGTGGCCCACATCCGACCGGCGCGTTCCTCTGTCCACACGTTTTTCCGCGGCAGCAAGTCCCTGCCTCAGTGAGACTTAGCACGGGACTGGCACGTCCGCTCGAACCTTCGCTCACACTGGGCCAGAGAGGCTATCCTGGCACCAGGCTGGAAGTCCCCCGTGTTGAGGACTGGACGCAGCTAAAACATCGCTTTGTGATCATGATCGCTTTGTGGTTTCCCTGTGATCAGCCCCTGGGATACAGATCTGTCACATTACAGGCTTGTTAACTTGCTACAGGACTAAGGAAATCAGTATTTATTCTACATCAGAAAGAGACCAAGAGTTAGGAGAAAATAGCGCAGTAGGAGAAGCACATAGATCCATGAGTTTGTAACTTTTCCAGCCCATACACGTATAAATGCTGTTAATGGTTCGCATTTTATACCCATGGAGTAAAGTAAGTAAAGATGCGCCAAATAACAAGTGGGGAAGCGAGAAATTAGAATATATAAAATGGATGCTCTAACCCAAGAATGAGCTTGGTCCCAAAGACACTGCAGAACGTTTACACTTCCTGTTGCATCACAGTCATAATTCAGTTCCATGCCAAAATCTGAAATTGTAGGTACTAACTTGTGCAGGTTGAATACAGTAGGTGAAATAAGAACTGAGTAAGTTAGAATTAGGAAAACTCGTAGGTCTCACTTGGGCTCAGAGGCCTGTCCTTCCAGAAGCTCAGCTTGGACATCAGTAGATAGCAGGTGAGGGACAGGGCTCTGTCACTCTGCGTGCGGCACACTTAGTGCATGGGTTAGTAAGGACTGGTGCTGTATGCTGTGGGCAGAGGGAGACGTTTAAGAGCTTATTCCTGTCTTAGCCGGATTGTTAATTGGGAAGATGCATTGTGGGTGAAGGCTGAAGGGCCACAGGTGCTGCGGGTTTGACTGTGACTTGGTTGATGGAGGACAGTGGGCAGGACAGTACCAGTGAGGAAAGAAGGAACGGTGCCTGCAGACATTGTGCAGACAAGTGGGAAATAAGACTGGACTGAGGGCAAGGGGCCAGGTAAGAGAGGCCCCAAATGCTGCAGAGGAGCCTGAACCAGACCTGGTGGGAGATGGAGGAACGCTTGGAGAGTTCACGCAGGCAGGCCACTGTCGAGAGCTGTGTTAGGGAGCTGGGTCTGCCTGCCGACTGGGCTGCAGGGGCCGCGGCCTGTTGCTGGAACAGCCCAGGATGTCTGCAGTGCTCCAGAAATGAGGCACCAAGGGCCGGCCAGAGGGAAGTTGCTATAGGACCATACAGCTGGAAAGACAGGAAGGTCAAGCGAGGACAGCACAACCTCCAATTAGAAGTGCTCTGTAGCAACTGGAGAGAAAGAATTGAGATTTGGGAGTTGTCAGCGAAGGGGTTGTAAATGAAGTCTCTAAAGAAGAGAATGGAAAATCGGACAGGGGCTGGGGTACAGCCTTAGCAAAGGAGAGAGAAGGACATTCTGAAGGAACGGTCAGAGAAGCAGGAGAATCAGCAGAGGACATTGTCTCTCTAAGCTAAGAGCACAGAAAGCTTCCAGTGGGCATTTGCATAGGGTTCTCTGCAGGAAGGTTCAAGGGGGATGAGGCTGGGGTGAGGCTCTTCTGTCTGGTGGCAGAGGGCTCCCAGGTGACCTGGAGCACCCAGGTGTTGCAATAGGTTGCTGGATATCAAAGGGAGAGGGCAGGCACATGCATGTTAGAACACTTTGGCAGGGAGGCCGAGCGCGGGGCTTATGCCTGTAATTCTAGCATTTTGGGAGGCCGAGGTGGGCAGATTGCCTGAATTCAGGAGTTCAAGACCAGCCTGGGCAACATGGGAAACCCCGTCTCTACCAAAAAAAATACAAAAAATTAGCCAGACATGGTGGTGTGCACCTATAGTCCTAGCTATTTGGGAAGCTGAGGTGGGAGAATCACCTGAGCCCAGGAGGTAGAGGTTGCAGTGAGCCAAGATCACACCACTGCACTCCAGCCTAGATGACAGAGTAAGACCCTGTCATAAAAAAAAAAGAAAAGAAAAGAAAAGAAAAAAAGAAAACTTTGCAGGGAAAGGAAACGGGGGGAGAGGCCAAAGATAGTTGGCAGAGGGCCAGGTAAAGTGTCCCCTTGCCCCCCCATGGCACAGGTGGGTTCTCTGCCTCTCTAAGGCAACAGGCAGGTGCTATGGAGAAGGGGCTTTCAAAGGGTGAGACTTAACACCCAGATGCACATTTCATCTTCCTCATTTCCCATCTTTCCTCTGTCTATTCCAGTGTTCATGCTCTCTCTACTCCACTTTGCAGTTTTATACTTCAGGATATGTTGGATGATTGGCATAAAAAGCTGAGGTGTGGCATTTCTGAACTTGAAAAGGAAGTAATAATCATGAATAATTAGAAGATGGTTTTCTTTAAAGCCAGGTGTGGTGGTGTGTGCCTGTAGTCCTAGTTATTTGGGAGGCCGAGGTGCGAGGATGACTTGGGCCCAGGAGGTTGAGGCTTCAGTGAGCTATGATTGCACCACTGCACTCCATACAGTGCAGCTGGGGCAATGCTGAACTCCAGCCTGGGCAACAGAGTGAGACCCCATCTTAAAAAGAAAAAAAGAATGTTAGCATTCTTTATGTTTAATGTTATGATATTTGGTGGCCACAATTTAGACATGGGAAAGGAGACGTATATTTAAAACTTCAGCTGCCAAATTGAGCTGGAGATTTTCTTAGAAGATATTATTTCCACTAAAGTTACAAATAAGACAATTAAGAACTCAGTCCACTTTCTTTTGAGATGATAAAGAAGATCATTACTCTCTTAACCTAGAGTATTAAACAGCTATGTTTTTCCCACAGTGGTAAAATCTTACTCTAAAAAAAAGCTAAATTTAGAATAATTACAATGATATGCATGTTAAGTCACTTAGGTATAATCTACACAGCATTAAAGAAGATCCTTGGGGAAAGTTCAAGAAAAATCTCTGAAAAGTAATAATGTGTGATGTTTTTGCTAAACATTTTAACAGACTGATATTCCACATCATTGTGAGTTAATTTATAGCCTGAGCACCAAAAATGTTGTCATTGTAATAAATGATGTGTACTCTGTAGGACAATATAACCACAGAGTTCAGTGGAATTAATAGCAGCGTTTGTACAATGTGTGAAAAAGAGAAAGGAAAGTGAAAGCTCTGTAGCCTTTATTCATAGAGAGGCAATTTTTAAAAATCACCCAGAAATGTGCAGCCTTGTGCATCTCTTGTTTAATCCAACACTCTTCCAAAAATAGTTACACAGTGCCAGGCCCTATGCTTGGGGCTGGGAATGTAGCACATAGAACACAGTGCTTTCCAA
Organism: Pongo abelii; assembly: GCF_028885655.2. Classification (NCBI taxonomy): domain Eukaryota; kingdom Metazoa; phylum Chordata; class Mammalia; order Primates; family Hominidae; genus Pongo; species Pongo abelii. The sequence goes on along the minus strand of NC_072000.2, from coordinate 104,211,371 downwards.
ACTGCAGGTGGCCGTGAAGTCAATTAAAGAGTCATAATTGGCAAGGTTTAAAATGAAATAGAGGCCAGGCATGGTGGCTTATGCCTGTAATCCCAGCACTTTGGGAAGCCGAGGTGGGTGGATCACCTGAGGTCAGGAGTTCGAAACCAGCCTGGCCAACATGGTGAAACCCCATCTCTACTAAAAATACAAAAATTAGCCAGGCGTAGAGGTGAGCACTTGTAGTCCCAAGCTGCTCAGGAGGCTGAGGCATGAGAGTCGCTTGAACCCAGGAGGTGGAGGTTGCAATGAGCCGAGATCATGCCACTGCACTCTATCCTGGACAATGGAGCGAGATGCTGTCTCAAAAAAAAATAATAAATAAATAAAAAGAAAGAAAGAAATAGAAAATCCACTTCTGGGTACTCAAAAGAGTTGAAAGCAGGGACTTGGACAGATATTTGTACACCCATGTTCATAGCAGCATTATTCACAATAGCCAAGGGGTGGGAGCAACCTGAGTATCTACCGATGGATGAATGGTTAAACAAAATGTGGTCCATCCATAGGGTGGAATCTTATTTCATCCTAAAAAGGAAGAGAATTCTGATACATGCTATCAGCATGTATCAAGACACTATGCAGTGTGAAATAAACCAGTCGCCAAAAGCACAAATATTCTATGACTCCACTTACATGAAGTGCCTAGGGTTGTCAAATTCATAGACAGAAAGTGGAATGGTGGTTGCTAGGGGCTGGGGAGAGGAAGGAATAGTAAGTGAGTGCTTAATGGGCGCAAAGTTTCAGTTTGGAATGATGAAAAAGTTCTGCAGATGAATGGTGGTGTTGGTAGCAGAACAATATGAATCTCCTCATGCTTTATAACTGTGCACTTAAAGATAGTTACAATGGTAACTTTTATGTCGTGTGTGTACACACACACACACACACACACACACATTAGGGAGATATTTTACAGTCTCCATATGTTGCCCAGGTTGGAGTGCAGTGGCTATTCACAAGTGCAATCAGAGCACACTGGAGCCTCCAACTCCTGGGCTCAAACGATCTTCCCTTCTCAGCCTCCCAAAGCAGCTGAAACTACAGACACACACCACCATGCCTGGCTGTTGTGTATATTCTAACACAGTTTTTTGTTTTTTTGTTTTTTTTTTTTACTATTTAACAAAAATATTTAATGCTGCCAAAAAGTATAAAAATACAGTAGGAATGGCAGTACAATACAAAGTAATCTCTCCTAATTTATTTCTTGTACATCTTTCTACATTTCATACACTCATTAAAAACACTTAACACATACAATTAAAGGTTCTGCAAAGTCTTCTGCTGGTGGGTGCTCTTCATCCCCTGGATGTAAAATTTACTTTGTAAACAAACAACTGTGAGGCAATCTAGAGGGTTAGCGAGCCTCACTTGAGTTTCCGGAGTGAGCTTCGGGTCTTGCTTTGCACGTCAATGGTTCAAAATTTATAGCTGCAGAATATTCTCAAGTCATGAATATTAGGTGTCTGTCAATCTTGGCCTTTTTCTTTTTCGTTCATTCTCATTTAGCCTCTGTTTCATCTGCTGCACCTTCTGAGCTGTGGTGGCCTTTCTGTCCTCTCTAATACGTTTCCGTAGAGCACTCTCACTGTTCTCCTCCACTGTATCTTGCATTTTAGAGGAAAGTCCTGTACATCGGTCACCTGTCAGTTTTTCTTCTTCTAGACCTATTCTGTTCCCATTGTATTTTTCAGTCATTATTTTGTTTGGTGAATGATCAAAGGCAGGAGATAAGTCTTCCTTAGAAAGTTCTTTCCATCGTTTCTGTATACTAGAATCTCCCTTTATACATTTTGCTCCTTCTATTATAGCCATGTATGAGAATCTCAGTTGATCTGGGGTCTGAATAAGACCCATTCGGTATTTTCTCATGTTCAGTAACACCTGTTTAATGTTAATATCTTCTCCTTTTTCCATCAAAACAAGACAAGTGTCTACCAGAGAGAAGGTGCCGGAGCGCCCAATGCCTGCACTACAGTGGATCACCGCAGGCCCATGGTCAGGGTTCAAGGAGCCAGATTCTCTCACTTTAAACAAGAAATTGAGAAATGAAGCTGGTGATTCAGGGACTCCAAAATCTGGCCAGGTAGTATAATGAAAGTGAGATATTGTTCTGGTTTCACCACTATTGATATTTTCTAATTGTAGTAGATGTACTGTATAATACGACTTCACATCTTCTGACAAGAGCTTCACACTGAATCCTGTTTCTTTAAACAGCATCTCTTGGTCATCTGTTGGCCAATACTGTGCACATTTAACCAATTCTTTCTCCACAATGCGGTTCAGCATGACAACTGCTTTGGTCTTCTGCTGCCAAACCATAAGCCAGAAATGGCAGCATGTGTTAGGAAGTGGACCCTGTCTAACACAGTTTTTAACATGAAATGGAATAGACAATTTTGGACTGCACTGAGCATAGTAAGAACGAGTATTTGTGCTGGCAACATTGGTCTTTGCTTACAGTGTACCTACATGTGCTGAGTTGCGATGTGTAATACAAGGCGTTTCTTGCGGGTCACGGTCACAATCTAAGAGACATTTGGACATATAATAATTGTACAGATAGATGTAGAAATACAAATGATAAGCGCCAAGGAACAAAGCCAGGTGGGAGGATTTCAGATTATTTCTGAGGGTCTGAACTGGACTAAGGAGGAAAAGAAGCTACCAGAACAGCCGTGGGTAGAGCAAGGGACAGCCACATCAGGCAAGCTGTGGTAGGAGATGGGGAGGCCCTGCTTGCAGGGGGTCTTGGACAGCCTGTCAGGGGCTTCTGATTTTACTCTAAGAGCAGAGAAAAGTTGACCTTCAGTTAATGTCATGGGCTTAACTGTGTCCTCCCAAAAATTCATCTGTTGAAGTCGTAATGCCCAGGACCTCAGAATGTGACCTAACTTGAAAACGGGGCCTTTACAGATGTAATCAAGTTGAAATGAGGGCATTAGGCTGGGCCCGAATCCAATATGACTGGTGTCCTTATAAGAAGGGGAAATTTGGACAGAGATGCACACAGAGGGAAGATAAAGTGAAGACACAGGGAGGAGATGGCCACCTGCAAGCCAAGGAGAGGGGCCACAGAAGGATCCAGCCCTGCCCACACCTGGGTTTTGGACTTCTGACCTCCAGAACTGTGAGAAAATTAATTCCTGTTGTCTCAGGCCTCCAGTTTGTGGTGCATTCTTAAGGGAGTCCGAGCAGATCAATACAGTTAGTATAGAATCTCAGAGTCAATCCGGGTGTGGTGGGGATGGTGGCTCATTCCTGGAATCCCAGCACTTTGGGAAGCCGAGCCAGGCAGATCACCTGAGGTCAGGGGTTCGAGACCAGCCTGGCCAACATGGTGAAACCTCATCTCTACTAAAAATACAAAAATTAGACCGGCATGGTGGCAGGTGGACGTAATCCCAGTTACTAGGGAGGCTGAGGCAGGAGAATCACTTGAACTGGGGAGGCGGAGGTTGCAGTGAGCCGAGATCGTGCCCACCGCAATCCAGCCTGGACAACAAGAGTGAGACTCTGTCTCAAAAAAAAAAAAAAAAGAAAAAAAAAATCTCAGAGAGTCTACAATTGGCTATTCCACAGATGCAGCACCATTCACTACTCATATTAAAATATAAAATATAGCTTCTCATGATAAAATTGTTACTCTACAAAATGAGAGGTAATCACCGATTCTAACAACCATAAGGGAACATTCAACTCTGTGGCCTCCAACCCACTTGCTGATGCAGCTGTCCCTTCTACAACATCCCTGACAAATGGTCACTCTGCCCCTTTCAGATCTGAAGCACTCCAATTATTAAAAAGATTATTGTTTATTTTTATCCTAAATTGCCCTTGCCGAAGCATTCTTCACCAATCCTACTTTTGTCTGGTCAATTTCATCTCCCTCTGTCCTGGTTCTGGCTTCTGTCTCTTCTGGAACATTGCAACAGTAGCCTGTGTCCTGGTTTACCCAGCCGTGCTTCATTACTGCAGGGTTAACTTACCCAAAGAGGTGCTAACTGATGTCCTTTCATTCTCTGCTGCCTACCATATTAAGTGCAAACATCTTGGCATGAACTTCAAGTCTGTCTGCGCTCCTGCTGCAAATGCCATCTTTGGCATTCAACACACCCCTGCCCCACCGTGCTTTCCAAAAACTCCTTTTCACGACTCTCAGACGTGCCGTGCACTTGAAGACTTTGAACTTTGGCCAGTGCTGTGCCCTAGTCCTGAGTGTCCGCCTCCCCTGCCCGCCAGGGTAGGAGCTGCCCCATCAACAGGGCCTCTGCAGTCATGAACACATCTGCCCTTGTGCCAATCTGCTTTGCCTTGTGGGAACTTGTGTACAAGTCTGTCTCTCCTGGGAAATTATATGCCCCTAATGCCCATCATGCTTGACACAAGATTGAACGTAGTTGGCAGTGAGTAAATGCTGAGTGAATGAATGAACTCTGGAAAAAAGTGGTTGCCCATTACACATGATAGGCTTTCAAATGCCTGGAAGAGAACGCACATCTTCTCCAAGGTAACATTCTCCATTTCCTCCCTGTCCATCATGTGACATTGTTGCTAGGCCCCTTGTCTGGAGAGATGTCCATTCCACCCAACCAGATCCTTTTATCCTGAATCCTGAAGATTCAGGTACTCAGAACTGTATACAGTAACCTCAGAGCACTCTCACCTGGGTGGCATTTCCCTTTAGTAACTTGAATATTATGATTCTATTGATGCAACTGAATCTTGTATTGGTTTTTTTTTTGTGTTTTTTTGAGCAGCCAGGGTGTGGACTGTAGGCTCCATGTTGAACTTCCAGTCAATTATAAACCTATCAGTCTTTTAAAAATGAACTGCTATTGGATCTTCTCCATCCTGTACTGAGCTAATTGATTTTTTAAAAATCGAATGACAAGATTTATCTTTACCCTTGTTAAATGCCATTTTATTGGCTTCTATCCATCATTTTAGCCAACCGAAATCTTGTAAACTCTTAAATCTGGCATCGTGATAGCCGTGAATGTGCCATAATGCACCCTTCAATGTCTCCTTCGTCCTTATAATTGATCATCAGGTTAGCGCTGCGGGAGGGGTGCAGAGTCCTCTGTATGGCACCGGATGCCTCCCCAGCCACATCTCTATTGATGTGTTTCTCAGTGCTTTGGAAATACCTGTCTAACTAAAAATGAAATCGCCCCAACCGTTCGTTCACCCAGCCTATTTTCTTCTTCATTGTCCACAGGATTTTGTGAAGGAGCCTCTCCGTTGCTTTGTAAATTCGGTCTGGTAACACAGAAAAACAGGGAACGAGGTTGGTTTGGCTCTTAGGCGCCACTTTTCCTTCCAAGTGTTTACATGCTAGCTCTTCAAAGATCTGTGAAAATTTTTGCTCAGAACCAATATTAATATCAAATGTATCATCTGTATTTTCCAGAATCCAAATTTTTCTGCTTTTTGGAAACTTATGACCTTTTTTCCCTTCCCAGTTTTCTGCAACTCCCATCTGGCAAAATTAGAGCTGGCTTGCTGAGGCCTGGAGAATGTATTCACAGTAACTGAACAGTCTCTTGCCATCTCTTGCCTTTCTTAGGCTCTTGGCAATTTCTCCCCAGGGATGTTTCTTCTATCCCTTCCAGTGTTAAGATTATTCTCCTTATTAGAGAAAAAGGAGGCTGGGCGCGATGGCTCACGCCTGTAATCCCAGCACTTTGGGAGGCCAAGGCAGGTGGATCACCTGAGGTCAGGAGTTTGAGACCAGTCTCGCCAACATGGTGAAACCCCATCTCTACTAAAAATACAAAATTAGCCAGTCATGGTGGCGTGTGCCTGTAATCCCAGCTACTGGGGAGACTGAGGCAGGAGAATTGCTTGAACCTGGGAGGTGGAGGTTGCAGTGAGCCGAGATCATGCCATTGCACTCCAGCCGGGGCAACAAGAGTGAAACTCCGTTTGAAAAAAAAGAAAAGAAAAAGAAAAAAAAAAGGAGCCTACAGAGCGAAGTCCTAACCATGCAGACTGGCTTTCAGGGTCCTTTGTGGCTCCCCTAGTTCTTCCGGTTCTTTGGCCCCTGTCAATCCCTCTGCTTTTCATTTCCCAAACACCCCACAATAGTCTGCCCCTGGGGCTTTGGTTGTGAGATTCCTGCTGTTGGAAATGTCTTTCCACTCAGTCTGTGAGCTCCCTGGCCATGCCCCTGGCTGGGAGCCTCACACAGGGATGCAGTTCTACAGCTTATCTTATGAAGGTGAGACATTGTCAGCCTGGTGAAGCCAGCTCCTTGTTTCCCCGTGTGTCATCGGGCCTGGATGGGCTGGGATGGGGGAGAGGCACTGGCCGAGAAACAGCACTGTGTGATAAAGATGGCCTTATCAAGGGCCTCTCCAGCTTCATTATCCTATTACACAATGTCAACACTGCAGAATGGTGAACTTCAGACCCTTCCACAGATAATCTGTTAATAGTCCAAATGGATATGACAACTCTATTATCTAAGAAACCCAGTAGGCTATTTACCCAAAAGTGTTCCTAATGATTGGACTCCATCAAAAGAATTTACGTATTTTGAAGTATCTGAAGTGCAAAATTAAAAGCAATATTTGCTTGGCTAATTCTTTTTAAAATGTCCTTGCAGGCCAGGCACAGTGGCTTACACCTGTTATCCCAGCACTTGAGGAGGCCAAGGTGGGCAGATCCCTTGAGTCCAGGAGTTTGAGACCAGCCTGGGCAACATGGTGAAACCCTGTTTCTATACAAAACACAAAAATTAGCCAAGCATGGTAGCATGTGCCTGTGGTCCCAGCTACTCAGGGGGCTGAAAGGTGGGAAGATTGCTTGAGCCTGGGTGGTCAAGGCTACAGTGAGCCGTGATCGTGCCACTGTACTCCAGCCTGGGCGACAGAGCAAGATCCTGTCTCAAAAAGAAAAAAAGAAGACAAGAAAAAGTCCTTGCATTTAGGAAACTTGATGTTGTAATTGTCTCTAATTCATACAATAGTGCAGGCACCGCAGTAGATTGCAAATGAATTTCCAACTGTAGCATCTCCACCAATCAATGGGATTTCCAGGGCATTTTGTTCATTCACTCCATCGCATTGCCTGTAAGGTTTTATGGCAGTTCCTGGCATGCCGCAGACTAACCACAGAGCAAATAAGCTAATATTAGGGCAACCACTCATCCCAGAGGGCCTGGGACAGCCAGGTTTAGGCCTTTGTCCTGGGTGCTCATTAATAGTACCCCTTTGGGGCCAGATGCAGTGGCTCACACCTATGATCCCAGCACTTTGGGAGGCCAAGGAGGGCAGATCACGAGGTCAGGAGATCGAGACCATCCTGGCCAATGTGGTGAAACCCCTTCTTTACTAAAAAAAAAAATTAGCCGGGCGTGGAGGCGCACACCTGTTGTCCCAGCTACTCAGGAGGCTGAGGCAGGAGAATCGCTTGAACCCAGGAGGTGGAGGTTGCAGTGAGCTGAGATTACGCCACTGCACTCCAGCCTGTGTGACAGAGCAAGACTCTGTCTCAAAAAAAAAAAGTACCCCTTTAACTCTGGAAAGTATTCTAGTTTGGATGATAAATTGTATGGCCATCCTAGTTAATAAAGAAAGAACCAACCCAAATGTCCATCAATGATAGACTGGATTAAGAAAATGTGGCACATATACACCATGGAATACTATGCAGCCATAAAAATTGATAAGTTCATGTCCTTTGTAGGGACATGGATGAAGCTGGAAACCATCATTCTCAGCAAACTATCGCAAGGACAAAAAACCAAACACCGCATGTTCTCACTCATAGGTGGGAAGTGAACAATGAGAACACTTGGACACAGGAAGGGGAACATCACACACCAGGGCCTATTGTGGGGTGGGGGGAGGGGGGAGGGATAGCATTAGGAGATATACCTAATGCTAAATGACGAGTTAATGGATGCAGCACACCAACATGGCACATGTATACATATCTAACAAACCTGCACATTGTGCACTACCCTAGAACTTAAAGTATAATTAAAAAATATATATATAAAACAAGATTTAGAGTCTTTCCATAGTGTGCATTGAAAGAAGATTATCTAGATTGATACAGGTTATGCTTCAAATGCTATCATAAGCTGCCTTACAATACCAAAGTTACAAGAAATAAAGAGAAATGGCCAGAAACCTGGATTTGTATCAGGAAAGTCCAGGAAAAGGCCCACTACTGGGGCTTGCCTGGTCCCCTCCCATCATCTCCTTCACAGGCTTTTCCATCCTGGTGTTCTAGAGATGCTGTACTTCTTCCTAATTAATGGAGGGTCCGGGAACTCTTGCTCATATTTTTGCCATGGTCCCAGGACTCCAGCTATACCAGAGAGTCGGGCAAAGGTCCTCAGCGTCCTTCTGGAAGTCGACTCAATAAGAAGTTGCTCCCCTACCTCCCTCACAGGCTTGGTCACTGGTTCTTCATCACAGACAGTTGCTGAGAACTGACCCTGGGTTCACACATTTCGCCACACTGAGTGCCCCTGCTGTGCCAGGAACAGGAGACACAACGAGGAACAATGCACCATCCCACACCCGAGGGGCTCACAGCCCAGAGGGAAGCAAACACACCGCAGGTCACACTCACACAGGCCCCCAGTCACCGTCAGGCGCTGGCTCCAGTCCCTGCTGCAAGCCTAGCTGGTACTGCCTGCACCTTACATGTAAGGAAACTCCCTAGGACCAGAGGCTCAGGGGCCTGGCCCGAGGTCACGACATTGGTAAATGGTAGAGCTGGGATTTAAACCCAGTCCTGTCAGGCCCAAACCCTCACTTTTCTACTTTGAGCAGCCACCTCTTCAACGGAAGACGGAATAAGAGAGAGCTGGTGGGGGTGGAGGGGTTGGGGAAGGAAGGAGGGGGGAAAGGACAGATTCTACCTAAGCATGCAAGCTGACACCCTGGCTGGGGACAGGTAGGATAACAGTACCCTACGATAGGGTGGGGCTGCGGGCCTCCTGCTGTAGGTGCAGACCCGGGTTTAGCCGTGCTTGCCCTGCAAGGCATATTTGGAAAGTATTTGTTGCTTGGGTTTGGGACCGATAGACACATGGGGATTACTGAAACCCCAGGGGCTGTGGCGGACTGAGGAGTCCAGAAGTCAAAAGCCAGGGAGCATACCTCCAGCCTCAAGGAGTCTGGGAGATGAGAGGTATGGAGAGGAGGCGGGAAAGAGGCTAGAAATGCATACTCAGTATGTCTGGAAACTGATGAGACACCCAGCTCTGTTAACGTCAAAGAGGGGACAGGGAGCTCAGACTGAAGGCATCTGGCCCCATTGCAGTGAGCCTGGGACCCCACACTAACGGGCTGGGCTTAGTCTATGGGCAATGAGAGCCCCTTGGAAGCCACAGGATTAGGACTGTGCTTCAGGAAGACTGATGGGAAGTGCACATACCTGGGCCAGGGGACACGAGGCATGAAGACAAACTAGTGGGACCTGTTCCAGGTGAGGTGGTGTGAGCCTGGGTTGGGCTGGCAGCCATCCTCCCAGCTGCGGGGTGGGGAACTGGCCCGCCAGACCACACTGCTGTTGCAGAAGAAGCCAAGAGAGGATCTGGGGTCTAGAGGGCAGGAATGGTGGGCGGTGTGGGAATCAGGAAGTGAGTGCGGGGGGAGGGCATGGCCTTGGCAGTGAGGATGCCGTACAGCATGGGAGGCAGCCCCCATGAGCAAGGGCAGGGCCTTAGGGCTAGAGCTGGCCAGGAAACAGGTGGTGGGGGAGGAGAAAGGCACTGGGAAACCCACCTAAGGGGGTGGTGTCAGGAGGGGAAGAGCCAAGCACGCTTGATGGGAGGAGGAAAGAATTAGAGGAAAGAATTAGAAGCTGGGGACGAGTCAAGGAGAAGGGAGGCGGCCAGTGGAACAGGCGTCCAGAGGACTGAGCTGGACCCAAGAAGTATGCGGGGGCGGGGGTAGGTGTCCTTGGAAAGAAGGAGAGATGCTTCACCACCCGGGAGAGGAAGGTTAAAGGATGAGGTGGATGAAATGCCATAGGAAATGTGAGGCTTCAACCATTGATTCAACAAACACAGGTGTTGCTTAACGATGGGATACGTTCTAAGAACTATGCTGTTAGGCAATTTCATCATTGTGCGAGCATCGTAGAGTGCACTTACACAAGCCCAGATGGTACAGCCCACTACACACTTAGGCTACATGGTACGGCCCATTGCTCTAGGCTGCAAACCTGCATGACAGGCTACTGTACTGAATATCGTAGGCAACTATAATACAATGGTAAGTATTTGTAAACATAAACATCTCTAAACAGAGAAAAGGTATACTAAAAATACAGTGTCATAACCTTATGGGACCACCATCATACGTGCAGTCCATCACTGACCCACTCATCATGATGCGGCACGTGACTACTTGTTGGCAACATAAGCATCCTTGTTGGCAGGAAGCTCTATCAGCACCTTTCCAGGGAAAGTATTGAGTTTGCCTCCATGTTCTGCTAAAACTCCTCAGAACAGAGAGGATGGAAGAAAAACAACCTCCATACAACTTCAAACTGGAAAATAGGAAAAGGGGAGGTACAGTCTCATCTGCCCCAGACAAGCTGAACTCAAAGCTAGCAAGGGTGGGCAGCCAAAGAACAACCTACTTCCCCACAGAGAACCCCCAAAGGCTTAGGAATGGGCAGGACCAGGTACCTGTCGCAGTGGGGGCACAAGAGGGTCTGCTTAAAAAACTGCTGTGGACTGAACTGTGCTCCCTTCCAAACTCATACACTGAAAACCCAACCCCCAATGTGACTGTATTTAGAGATGAGTCCTTTAGGAAGTAATTAAGGTTAAATGAGGTCTTAAGGGTGAGGCCCTGATCTGTTAGGATTAGTGACCTTATAAAAAGGGAGAGTGATATATATATCTCTTACTTTCTCTCTGCCATGTGAGGACAGAGCAAGAAGGTGGCAGTCTGCAAGCCAGGAAGAGAGCCCTCACCAGGAACTAACCATGCTGGCACTCTGACTAGACTTCAAGCCTCCAGAATAGTGAGGAATAAATTTCTGTTGTTTGAGTCACCCAGTCTATGGTATTTTGCTATGGCAGCCCAAGGTGACTAAGACAGAAGCAGATAGATTCCTCCCCCATCTCCTTCCTCTCGCTGTGAAGATTGGAGTTTCAATCTGTTAAATAGGTGAACCAAGGGGTTCTCCACACAAAGGCATACCAGAGGGGAGGGGAAGCATCCTGAAGATGGCAAATAAATGATAGCCTGATGCTGAATGATCAGACCTCACCCCAGCCCCTTCCTACCCTCAGCTGTCAGAACATTGGCAGCCAGGGGTCTGCTGTCCAGGCAAAAGTGTGGAAGGATCTTTTTTAGGGAATATGACAAAGTCTTGTGGAAAGACCTAGAGGTTGGGCAGGTTGGGAAATAAAGTGAAGTTTGCCTGTTGACAAGTGTCATCTGTAGACTCAGGACTTGCAGGTAGTGTTTGAATGTCCCCCCTCTAAGACTTGAATGGAGAGCCAAGAATCTGAACATTTGAGAAAATATAAAAGTAACAAAAAAGGTAGAGTGAGGGGATATGAGGAAACAGACAACACAGAGAGCAGAAGGAAATAAAACTATTATTTATATCCTCATAGGTCAAAGTTATTGCATCCACAAAATAAGAATGCTATTTATAAAATTAGATGATAAAACATCTTTGAAAATTAAAAATATGGCCATAGAAATACAATCCCCACAGCAATGTCTACTGATAGAGTTGAAGAAATCTCCCAGAAAAATAGAACAAAAAAGATAAAGCTACACAGAATATAGGAGGAAAAAAATGGGATATCATATTGGGAAGTTCAGCATCTGAATAACAAGTTTCAGGAAGAGAAAATGAAGAAAATAGAGGAAGGGAAATCATCAAAGAAATAATTCAAGAAAAGTTTCCAAAACAAAGAAACATAACACATGAATTTCTAGATTGAAAGGGCCTACTGAGTGCCCAGCACATTGGAGGAAAAACAAAACAAAACACCACCACCAAATGTTATTTATACCCACCAAATGTTACGTCCATCAGATGTTATATGCCCCAGATGTTTTAGAACACTGGGGATAGGAAAACATTCAAAAAGCTTCCAGAGAGAAACAACAGTCTCAGAGAAAGAATTAAGAATTAGAATGACATTGGATTTCTAAACAGTAATGATATGAGCTAGAAAACAACAGATAAATGCAAAGAATACATTTTTGAGGGAAAAAAATATTTTAACCTGTAATTAAAGACCCAGACACACCGTCAAATCATGTGTGCAAGTGGAATAAAGACATTTCTAGTCACACAAGATCTCAAAAACTTAGCTCTTCTGTGCCTCGTTTCTCAGGAAGCTACTGCAGGATGTGCTTCACCAAAATAAGGGAGTTGCCAAGAAAGATTACGTGGGATTCAGAAAACAAGGAATCAACACAGGAGAGAAATAAAAGGAATCCCCAGGAAGTGGATGGACAGTAACAATCATGCTAACAGGCAACCAGTCCAGACTACAGTGGGAGAACAGAGGCTCTGGAGAAATGCCACCAAGAAGCTGAAATTAGAAGCTGTCAGAAAAAGATTTACATATAAGGCAGAATAGTTGGGGATGACTTAGTGAATGATACATGGAAAATAGAAGACAGTAATTTACTACAGGAAAAACAAAAAATTGTCTAAGGAAATTCAATCATACAATATGGCTTAACTTTGAGTAGTGTTTCATAGTCATGGTAATATAAACACACACTGGCCAAATTTTAAAATTCTGACATGACTATGTTAGGAAGAGGAAGGGTATGTATCCACATGTGAGTATGGAGTAAGCGATGTGAGTGAGAACTAAATCTTCATCTTCCTGGCGGGACATTAACAGATTAAAAAATGCCTGGCCCAGACCTTTTCAAATTAGTGCCTTGCAAGTTGGTGGCTCATGCCTGTAATCCCAACACTTTACGAAGCTGAGGCAGTTGAGTCCGGGAGTTTGAGACCAGCCTTGGCAACATAGTGAGACCCTGTCTCTATAAAATGAAATGAAATAAAATAAAATAAAATAAAATAAAATGGCAAAAATTAGCCAGGCATGGTGGTGTGTGCCTGTAGTCTCAGCTGCTCAGGAGGCTGAAGGGAGAGGATCACTTGAGCCACAGGAGGTTGAGACTGCAGTAAGCCTCAACCTGGGCAACAGAGCATGAACCTGTTTCAAAACAAAAAACAAAACAAAACAAACCCCCCCACAAAAATGCCTGGACTTGGACAGTCAGGAAGTAGCAGTATATGCATGTTATTTCAAGAAAGGTAAAGGCAGCGGGCATGGTGGCTCATGCTTCTAATCCCAGCACTTTTGGAGGCTGAGGCGGGCGGATTGCTTGAGGTCAGGAGTTTGAGACAAGCCTGGCCAACATGGTGAAACCCCGTCTCTACTAAAAATACAAAAATTAGCTGGGCGTGGTGGCAGGCGGCTGTAATCCCAGTACCGGGGAGGCTGAGGCAGGAGAATCACTTGAACCTGGGATGCAGAGGTTGCAGAGAGCCAGGATCGTGCCACTGTACTGCAGCCTGGGCGACAGCGCAAGACTCCTCTCAAACAAACAAACAAAAAGAAACAAAAAAAGAAAGAAAGGTAAAGACATACCAAAAGGCAAGGGTAACATATCTGGAAGTGGTAACTGCTTCCGGGAGGTGGGAAGAATGCTAGGGATGACGTGGGAAATGAGGGGAGGGAACTGCAACTTCTTTGTCTTAAGCCTTGTAGAACTGTTTGATTTTTTTTTTAAGTATGTGCAGTCTGTAACTGATAAATTTAAATTAAGCTTAAAATCATGTACATTTTAATCTTTCTTCTTGAGCTTATTTATTTGTTCTCAGTTTGTTCATTCATTCATTCATTCAGTCAGTCTACAAACATTTGCTGTGAGTCTTCTTCTGTGGGTTGGCTGCTGGGACAGCTGAAGAGGAAATCTCAATTCCTGCTCAGACAGGACCTTTCCTTTTAATAAGAAAAACTTCAAGGAGGTTAAAGCTCTATGTGCCTTTTACTTTATTTTGCATGGTAGCTGATTTTCTGAAGAACTCTCAATTCTACGTTTGAAATCAGTTGAGGTCTTGGGACAACAGTGGTTGAAGCTCATGATTTAAAGTGTTCCTATGAGAAATCCATCAGGAAAAAAATCCTGCACAATACATGAATATGTAATCTATGTCTTCTTATATTGGCCACTCTGGTGAGAAATCGATGTGGCTGTAGGAAAGGTAGCTGAAGAACAAACTTTCGGGACACATATCGCCATTTGAGAAGAGGGGAATTCACTTACGGCCAATATTACTCATGATGACAAATTAGAATTCACTTATATACCATATACTGAGATGTGCCCCTTAATTACATTATTTTTTGCACTTTTACTGACGTCCTGTAGTAAAAGCTAGCTATATCCAATAAACATGATAGTAAAATGTTTGGCTGTACATCATAGGGATTCTGCACTAATTAATTTCACAGGTTTTTTTTTTTTTGAGATGGCGTCTCGCTCTGTCGCCCAGGCTAGAGTGCAGTGGTGCAATCTCAGCTCACTGCAACCTCTACCTCCCAGGTTCAAGCGATTCTCCCACCTCAGTCTCCCAAGTAGCTGGGATTACTGGTGCCCACCACCACGCCCCACTAATTTTTTGTATTTTTAGTAGAGACGGGGTTTCACCATATTGGCCAGGCTGGTCTCAAGCTCCCGACCCCTTAGGTGATCCACCTGATTTGGCGTCCCAAAGTGCTGGGATTACAGGCATGAGCCACCGCACCTGGCCAATTTCACAGGTTTTTATATTTCCTCCATTTGTAACAAACATAATTTCTTCCTTTCAGCTTCATCTGTAAGGGCTCTGAGGAGAATCTCTTCTATATATTTAATCTATGAATGGCTGTGTTACCTGCTAAGATTTCATTTTTGCTTATAGGACATTTTATTGCACCATTTTAAAGCAGCAGGAAAATATTCTTAAAAGATAGCCATAGTTTTGAAATATCATGTTTTAGCTGGAAGAATATAAACATAAACTGTATCATGAAATTGTGCTGTGAAAATCCTCCTTCTCTCAAATATTATTTTTTGTGTCAAAACTATTAATGTTCTTATAATGGGTCCTGGATGAATCTACAAAATGTTTTATTCAAGGTCCTTGAAATGACCTTGAATTGCTATCCCAATACTGCCATTACACAAAGGAGTGAAGAGGCTAATAAGTTATATGCATGTCTTAGGCACGCCTTTCAAATTGGTGCAAAAATCATGTGAAGTAAAATACATACCACAGTCATGAAAACGTAGCTTCCACATGGCGGCTGGGCCACTCACTAAAACGCAACTCCAGTGCAATCACTCTCCAGATCAAAAGCCCCTGGGCTCCCTGCTGCCCGGCATGAAGAGTAAACCCAGCCCGTGGGCCTGCCATCATGGTACCAGGTCAACCTTGCTAGCGTGGTATCTGTCACGTCCATCCGTGCCTCAGCCTACTTGCCTGTGAAGTGAAGCACTTGCTGTACTCTGGGTCTGCCTCACTCTTTCCATCTCACATCTTGACTGTCCCTTCCCACTGCTCCACATTTCCCCAGCCACCACCTCTCAAGTTCATCTCAAATGCCACTGTTCTGGGAGCCGGCTCTTCCCTCCCTGCCATATGCCCTTTCTCCCTTCTCTGAACGCCTCAGTGCCTAGTACTTGTCCAGGTCTGTGACAGTCCTCTGTGGCCTTGCCTAGTTCACCCACTGAGCTCTGCACTCCCTGAGAACAGAGATCGGATCCCTCCTGGATGCTCTGTAATTAGGAAACAGATTTGACTTGAAGACATAGCCTCATGCCTATTTCAAGGCTCCTGTAACTTTTCGAGAAGGCTGTGATGCTCTGCCTCTGTGTCCTGGGCAGTGCGCCAGCAAACTGCATTCCTAATTACATAACAGTATTCAAATGCATGTCAGTATGAAAAGAGGAATCAACTCTATTTTGTATTTTTTTTTTAAACAGAAAAGCTTTTTTTCTGATCACTGGACTACTTTCCATTTTAAGCTAATTAGTAAATTGCATTTTTGGCTCTTTAACTGGCTAGGTTAAATTTAGCTCATCTTTTCCCTTAAAGTCAAGCTGTCAGTGGGTTTTGCAATTAAAATTTCCACTCTCAACTTTCATTCTCATTCAAGAGGATGCTGGCAAGCCACCCCCTCCTTCTGCCCTTCCTTCCTTCAGCTTCTCCCCTACTCAAGGCTTCACACAGACATGGGAAGATGACCCCTTACCCCTAGAACTGCGGGGCACTACAAGCATGGCCCTCACCAGCAGGCAGGGCATCCGCCCAAGGGTGCGAACGTCACTCAGCCATGCCGCTGAGCACCCAGCCTATCCCAGTGGAGCTATCGAAATTATGCAGCATCCTATGTGGCCAGGGCTAAAGCAGGGGCTTGGAGGGCCCCTGCTGTGCCAAGCATGAACCCTTAAGTGGGTGGATATGGGGAGGTCTGAGGAGTCCCAGAGGAGGGGGGTGAGGGAAGGAAAAAGGGTATACTCGGGAGGCATGGAGGATAAGGCAACATTACAAAAATACTGGGCATTACAGAAGCATTTGCATCTTTTAACAATCGCCATGGCCAAACCAGGTGACTCTGGGCCCTGCCAGGCCCCAGAGCTGCCTAAGAAAAATGTGGTGAGGAGCATGGATGCGGGTTAGGGTGGAGGTCACAAGGCCACCCTGTCACTGTGCCCAGAGTCATTCTAGAGCCTGGGAAAGTCCCCCCATGCCTAGAATCCTGCTTCTCATCTCCAACCCCTCTGCTCTTTGCTTGGAGCTCTCTGTCATCCTCCCTCCCTGTCTCCCCTGGAGTCCTGCCAAGGGCTCTTCTCCTGGCCCAGGCTCTTTCTGCCCACCCCCAAGTGTGGTTCAGAGGCCCCCCGCCCTTGGCCGAGTACCCCAGCCCCTCAGAAGGACAGACTGAGGGAGGGAGTGGGGGAAGATGCTCACCCAGCCGTCGTGAAGCAGAAGATAAGAGGCCGGGCCTCCCCTGTGTGAGCCGCCCGGCCGCCCCTCCTCCAAGGGGAGATGGGGGGGCAGAAGCTGGCTTTATGAGCAGAGCGCCGGTATCCCACTTCCCTCGTGGCCATTAAGCAAGATGGGCTGGGGATTTCCAAGAAGAGAGAAGGAGGCATCCATTATGCAGGCACTAATGAGTCTCAGGTCCCAGCTCTCTGAGGACCTGGGCAGGGCCGGGGAGGGGGAGCGGCGCCCACCTCGGCCTGGCTGCTCCTCTTCCCATCCAGGCTCCTGCTTTCTGCCACAAGATCCTGCGCATCTGGGTGATGGCAAGTAGGGCAGACGGGGCGCCCCAGGGGGACGGCTGCAGTTAGTGAAATGAGCTCCGTGGCCTGGGAGTTCTGCAGAGCAGAGAGGGGATCCGGAAGCAAGTGCCTGCCTCTCTGTAGTCAGATGGCATTTTGATGGAGAATTGCCTGGGGAAAAACTGGAAGACCTTTTTCCTGTTCCAGCGGCATGGTCCTGGGCAATGTCCACCCCTCTCTGGGCCTGAGGCAGGTAGATTCTGGGACCTCCTGGGGTCTCTGCAGCCTGTGCTCCAGTGGCCCTAGCTGTGTGGGAGGCTCCCCAATGCCTGTCTACGGAATAGTGAGGAAAATGTAGAGGGAGTTTGTCATGAAATAAAATGTATTTTAATTTTAGAACTTAGCCTTATTCTGAGATTGTTCATCTGACATTGGTGATAAAGCAGCCTTGCTTTTATGAAATGATGGCCAGAGTAGATGGTCATTACTTTTGAATGTCTTTATTTACCGAAACAAAAAGTTGGCATGCGCGGGGTGTGTGGGGAAGTGTGAAAGTCTGTGAATCATTGTTTAGCCCCGAGGCCTGAGCCCTGAAGGATTTTGGGCTTTGGTAGCTGTAAGCCCCAGAGGGGTGTGGAGGAGGAGAGAACGTGGTCACGCACCCCATCTGTAGGAACCTATCTGTGGGGATGGCCTGTGACCGCTCTGCATCCAGGATGTTCAAGATGCAAAGCCTTCTAAGACATGGACAGGGAAGGGAGAAATTCTTGCATTTTATTCATTCAAGGGGCTCTTACAGTCACAGCACCTGCTCCTTGTCTGTCGAGCATCAGAGCACCATGGGTCAAACAGTGGGTTGTGACCCACTAATGTGTCATAAAATCAATTTAGCAGGGACTGAGACGAGCATTGTTCAAATGAAATGTTGTGAAATATAGCAGAAAATATGAAAATTATATTAATACTATATGTAGATATGAAATAGAGCAAGTATTGATTCATGAACCTTTTGCTCCACTTCTGGTATGAAGCAATAAAAGTCCTAAAAACCTCCTGCAGACAACACAAACGCTACACAAAATAATAAAAACAATGCCTGGAGGGCTTTGGAGAGTTGACAAAAGCAGGCAGGTTTTGGAGCAATGTCCAAACCTAGGGAGAGGAATCAACCCCCAGGGGGTGAGTTTCACATTTTCACAGCTCTGTCTTAAGGGCAGCCCCATTTGTGTTGGTGGCACGAGGTGACCATGTTCCAGTAGAAAGTCTGTTGTCTGGACAGAGGAAGAAAGAAGCAGCCCTGGACAACCACGGTTATTAGAGAATGGGGAGAAACCCAAGAAAAGAGGTAGCCAGAGAAGGAGAACCCCAAATTTAGCATGTAAACTCTGCCCAGCTCTCTGGCTGGCTCCCAAACACACAGCTTGCAAGACATATTAAAAGCAGTCTGAACTGAGAGCTGAGCCCCTACCCACCATAAGTGTCACAAAGTTTGAAGTGTGAGTCTAACCAAGTTAATTGTCTGCTGAAACAAAAACATCAACACTATTAAGCAATATGACACAATCAACAGTGTACAACACAGAACAATCACAACATCCAGGATACAATCCGAAATTACTCAACTCACAAAGAGCCAGAAAAATGCAACCTATTCTCAAGAAAACAGTCAATTGGCACATACCAATCCTAAGATAACCCAGATATTGAAAATATTAGACAAGAACTTTAAAGCAGCTGTTATAACAATATTCAATGAAGTAATGAAAACTGTGTTGTAATAAAAGGTATGACATGGCCAAGAAACAGAAAATATGAAAAGGAACCAACTGGCAGCATTATTTTTTGTTTTGTTGTTTGTTTTGTTTTTTGTTAGTTTTGAGACAGAGTTTCACTCTGTCACCCAGGCTGAAGTATGGTGGCATGATCATGGTTCACTGTAGCCTCAATCCCCTGGACTCAAGTGATCCTCCCACCTCAGCCTCCCAGGTAGTTGGGCCTACAGGCACACACCACCATGCCTGGCTAATTTTTGTATCTTTTGTGGAGATGGGGTTTCACCATGTTGCCCAGGCTGGTCTCAAACTCCTGGGCTCAAGTGACCCACCTGCCTCAGACTCCCAAAGTGCTAGGAATATAGGCATGAGCCATGGCGCCCAGCCTAGCAGAATTATTTGTAATAGCCAAAAAAATGGAAACAATCCACATGTCTCTCAACTGATGAATGATTAGGCAAATGTGGTATATCCATGCGATGAACTCTTACTCGGTCATAAAAGGAGTGAAGTACTCATATAGGCTTCAACATGGATGAACCTTGAAAACATTATGTTAAGTGAAAGAAGCCACATGCAAAAGACCATAATCTCATTTATAGGAAACGTCCAGAATAGGCAAAACCACGGAGACAGAAAGTAGATTAATGGTTGCCCAGAGACTGAGGGGAAGGGAAGGTGAGGACCAATCGCTAGTGGGTATGGGGTCTTTTTTCAGGGTGACGAAAAATATGCTCTAATAAATAAAAAGTTAAGACATCTCAGCCATTGACTCTGCAAAATTCAGCATCTAGTGGGTGAGACAGATACTGATCATTATAATATCAGTGGAAACTGCTGTGAGGAAGAGTAAGAAAGGGAAGAAATTGTTTCTTGAGCACCTACTATGTTCAAGGCCCTGTGCTCAGCATATTACACAGTTCAATAATTCTTGTTACTTCGCCAGGTGATAGTAACATCCCTGTTTTACAAATGGAGAAAATGAGGCCCAGGGAGGTAAAGTAACTGAGCTGATACTATGGACTGAACATTTGTGTCCTCCCAAAATTCATGTGTTGAAATGCTAATGAAATGGTGGTATTTCGAGGTGAGCCTTTGGGAGGTGATTAGATCATGAGAGTGGAACCCACATGAATGAATTCATTTCCTTAAAAAAAGACATGATCTCTCTTCATGCAGGTCAAAATAAAAAATATAGATAGATAGATGATAGATACATAGATAGATAGATAGATAGATAGATAGATAGATAAATTGATAGAAATTTTTTAAAAAGACACGAGAGCTTGCTTCATCTTTCTTTGCTTTCCACCATGTGAGGATACAACAAGAAGACAATTGTCTGTGAACCAGGAAGACAGCCCTCCCCAGACACCAGATCTGCCAGCACTTTGGTCTTGGACTTCCCAGCCTCCAGAACTGTGAGCAATAAATGTCTCTTGTTTTATCCACCAAGTCTATGATATTCTTTTATAGTAGCCCAAACTGACAAACACAGCTCTGATGATCATAGGAAGACAGAGGAGGGTCATTCCATTATCTTAGGGGAAATGGGGAGGAATGGTATAAAGGTTAAGTGTCACCAAAACCCAGTGGACAAGGAGAGAAAAGCAAAGTGAGCAAAGTAAAGAGGAAGGAACGTTTGTGCATGGCATGTATAGGCCATCAGGTGGCTGGAACTTGCAGGGGACAGAAGGGACTGGTAGGGAATGTGGTTGGAGGGGTGAAGTGGGCCAGACCAATCTCAGCAGAACCCATTTCTATTCCCAGGAAAAGGAAGAAAGAGGAGCAAGAACAAGATAAGGAGGATCTGCTGGTGCTGATTGCTGCCCACTCCTCAGCCAGCGCCTCATGGGAATGTAGCCTCGGAGGAATTGTCCCTGCGTTTAAATGGTGTCCTGAAAAAACCTGAGCATTAAAGGCAGGTACATCTGGAAGACATCATGACATTTGTCTTGATGCTGAAACTCATGTGACTGATTTCTCAAGTGTAGGGGCAGGTACTGCAAAGACTTGATAGTGACCATCGCCCTGAACTAGTTGTCAGGCCTCAGAAAGAAGTGATATCAGACTGACAAACCATCGAAACTGACCTGTCTGCTCTAAATGCATGGCCTCGGGGAGAATGGGATCCCTGGAAATGGAGAGGAGCTTGTGTCCCCGCCCACTGTGGGGGAGGCCAAGGTTACTCAGGGCTGGGGCCAGCACTGCCTACTGAGGACAAGCCCTGAAGGGCTGTGTGCTTCCACTTCCAAAGGGCCCACCTCCTGCTGGTGCCCACAGTAGGGGCCCTGTGACAGGAGAAAATGATCCTTGGAACAGTGCTCCCTGTCTGTGTGCTGACACCCCAGCTCCCCGAGTGCTCAGCACCTGCTGCGAAACCGCTGGTGGACTGACTTGACCGAGGAGATGGCCACACTGCTCAGAGTCACTAGCAAATGTGGGGCTCAGAGGCTGACTGAGAAAGGAGGACCAGACAGGGAGCCTTCCAGTTGGTTCCCCTACTAGGTAGAGGGGCCTGTAGTTCTTGGTAACCTCAAACCCACATCGAAACCACCAACCAATGCCAGTTTGGGTCACCCTGGATCCCCAAACTGCTGTCAAAAATAATATGCAAGCAGGCCAGGTGTGGTGGCTCATGCCTGTAATCCCAGCACTTTGGGAGGCCGAGGGAGGCGGATCACCTGAGGTCAGGAGTTTGAGAGCAGCCTGACCAACATGGTGAAACACCAACTCTATTAAAAATACAAAAATTAGACAGGCATGGTTGTGGGCACCTGTAATCCCAGCTACTCAGGAGGCTGAGGCAGGAGAATCACTTGAACCTGCGAGGCAGAGGTTGCAGTGAGCCAAGATTGTGCCAGTGCCCTCCAGCCTGGCGACAAAGGGAGACTCCATCTGAGAAAAAAAAAAAAAAAAAGACCACAGAAGCAGCCCTGGGGATTGTTGGAATGCATCTCTACCTTCCCCTTTCCCCAGCTGTTCTGGTGCAAGAGTCACACAGTTGAAGCTCCGCCCATCTTTGTGTCCAGTAATCCCGTGCTGTCACAGAGATGGCCACTCCTGGCCCTGGGCCTGTCTGCCTTACCCCCACCTCCTCCCTTTGCTATATTCCAGCCATGTGGAGTGACTGATAGTTCCGTGAGCCATATCGTGCTGCTCTGTGTCTTTGCTCCTGTGCCCGAGTTCCTTGGGCCATTTTGGACCCTCCTCCTCCGAGGCAGCTCCATCAACCCCACAATCCTTCCTGTCACAGTCGTCACCACCCCAGCTCAGAGAGCAGCTCCGTGAGACCCTCAGAGACCCCATCTCACCACTCCACCATGAAGAATGAGTTCCTCCCTCCCCTGGGTCACATCTAAGAACAGCACACCCTTGAGAATTTCACTTAGCACTTAGCATTGTAATGGCTGGATTTCCTCCGCTCTAAGACACACCTTTTTGCTTTCGAAGCTTTCTGGAATTGGGATGACTCTTACATTCAATGTGCACCCTTCGTGTGGGAGCACTTCTCCATGCCCCATCTCTGGGAGAAGCTACTGCGAAGTCAAAGGAGTGACTTCAAATCAGGGTGACTTGGCCCCTCCACCTGATTTACCCTGTGCCCCCCAGCCCAAGGCAGATGGGACCTGGCAAGCATTTGCTGGATCCCAATTTGAATTCAAGGATTTCTTGAGGCCAGCTCTGAGTATAGTTGTGTGCTCAGCAAAGTGGGGTGGGGGGGGTTCAGAATAAATATAAGACAAAGTCTCTGTCTCCTTGAAGCTCATGGCAAAATCCCTGTCTTGTTGAAGGTGACAGATGTGTATGTGAATGAGGGGACTTGGGAGAGGCCCTGAGGAAAGCAGCCAACAGTAATGCAAGACAAAGCCACCTGCAACAGCACCTTGGCCTGAAATAAGCGGGGGGGCTTGTATTTGGCTTTTGTGTTTTGAAAAGGGTCTCACAATTTGTAAATGTCTTGCATTTTTTCAACGGATCCCACAGAGAACCCTAATTCCCATTCTCCATCCCCCCCCTTTTTTTTTCTTGAGACAGAGTCTCACTCTGTCACCAGGATGGAGTGCAGTGGCGTGATCTCAGCTCACTGCAACCTCCGCCTCTCCGCTTCCTGGGTTCAAGCGATTCTCCTGCCTCAGACTCCCGAGTAGCTGGGACACAGGTGCGTGCCACCACACCCAGCTAATTTTTGTATTTTTAGTAGAGTTGGGGCTTCACCATGTTGGCCAGGATGGTCTCCGTCTCCTGACCTCATGATCTGCCCGCCTTGGCCTCCCAAAGTGTTGAGATTACAGGCGTGAGCCACTGTGCCCGGCCAATGCCGTTTTACAGAGAAAAGAACTGAGGCTTGGAGACAAATAGTCTTGCCCAAAGTCAATGACTAGCAAGTGCTGGAACCAGGACAAGACCTGACCCATGCTCCCTCTCGGCTATAGTAAGCTCTGGTTCATGGAACCCAGCTCTTCTCCTTAAAATAGAAATTTGTAGCCCACTTTTCAGCAGAAGTCACATCTCGTTTCTGTGAAATAAGAAGTAATCCCTGAAGTTTCTCACCATGCCTTCTTCTCACACAATCACCATGGCGATGGGAAAATATTATGCGGTGGGGGAATTATGGGACTATGATTCAGCGGGGCCAGCAAGAGGACCTTTGGAAAACGGTGACTCCCAGTGGACACGCTGCATTTTCAAAGCCAACACTCCAGGATGATGGATTGCACTTGCTTCCTATAGAAGCCCGGTGGCCAGCCTCTCTCCATTAGCGGCCGACCCTCTCTCTCCATGCAAACATTTTTCTTACAAGAAAAGCTTTGGTCATTTATTACCATGATTGCTGCTTGGCAACATGGGATTGTGGAAATCAGCTGGCTTCGTTAAATTTTAAACATTTATCCTTGCCAAGTGAAACAAATTATTGATGTTGATTTGGGCGGACATTTAACATTTTCCAAGAGAAATTCAATGGTGAAGAGTTCAAACCTGGTTTTTAAGACTAGAATGGTGGAGCTGTTCATTTGACATTAAATAATGCTGGAATACAATGGTCTTCTTAAGCTGCCGTTGGGAAGCCCCCCTAAAATTGCTAGTCGGTCTATGTGTGATAGAAACATACCAACTGAGGTCTTCAAAAAAATTAAAAATTAGGCCGAACATGGTGCCTCACGCCTGTAATCCCAGCGATCTGGGAGGCAGAGGTGGGTGGATCCCCTAAGATCAGGAGTTTGAGACCAGCCTGGCCAACATAGTGAAACCCTGTCTGTACTAAAAATACAAAAATTAGCTGGCATGGTGGTAGGCACTTGTAATCCCAGCTACTCAGGAGGCTGAGGCAGGAGAATTGCTTGAACCCACGAGGCAGAGGTTGCAGTGAGCCAAGATCACACCACTGCACTCCAGCCTGGGCAACAGAGTGAGACTCTGTCTCAAAAAAAAAAAAAGTAAAAGTTTAATTTCCATGTGATCCAACAATTGCACTTCTGAGTCTACACCCAAAAGAATAGAAAGCAGAGACTCAGATAGGTGTTTGCACACCCATTTTCATAGTAGCATCATTCACAATAGACAAAAGGTGGAAACAGCCTAAGTGTTCGTTGATGGATGAATGGGCAAGTAGTAGTAAAATGTAGCAACCATTTTATTAACCATTAATCATTAGCCATGAATGTGTAAGTAGTAAATAAAATGTGGTAACCATTTTATTAACCATTAATTATTAACCATTAATCCAGGCCAGCCACGGTGGCTCATGCCTGTAATTCCAGCACTTTGGGAGGCCAAGGCGAGCAGATCACTTGAGGCAGGGGGTTCAAGACCAGCCTGATAAACATGTGGAAACCACGTCTCTACTAAAAATACAAAAATTAGCCAGGCATGGTGGTGCATGCCTGTAATCCCAGCTACTCGAGAGGCTGAGGCATGAGAATCACCTGCGCCTAGGAGGCAGAGGTTGCATTGATCTGACATTGCATCACTGCAACTCCAGCCTGGGCGAAAGAGCCAGACTCTGTCTCAAAAAAAAAAAAAAAAAAAAAAATATCGTGCGGTAAATCTATACAATGTAATATTTTCAACTTTAAAGGAAGAAAATTTTGACACGTTACAACATGGAGGAATCTTGACCTTGAGGATATATAAATGAAATAAACCAGAAATAAAAGGACAAATACTGTATGATTACACTCACATGATGTACCTAGAGCAGTCAAATTCATAGAGACAGAAAGTAGATTGGTGGTTGCCAGGGGCCTGGTGTGGTGGGGGGAGGTTATTGTTTAATGGGCACAGAGTTTCCACTTGGCAAGTGAAATGGGCTCTGGAGATGGATGGGAGTGAGGATTGTACAACTGTGTGAATGTACTAATGCCACTCAACTGTACACTTAAAATGGTTAAGACAGGCTGGGCATGCCTATCTTACATGCCTGTAATCCCAGCACTTTGGGGGGCCGAGACTGGAGGATCACTTGAGCCCAGGAATTCAACACTAGCCTGGGCAACATAAAAGACCCCATCTCCACAAATTAAAGAAAAAAAATTAGCTGGGCACGGTGGCACTTGCCTGTGGTCCCAGCTACTCGGGAGGCTGAGGTGGGAGGATCGCTCGAGCCCAGGAGGTCGAGGCTGCAGTGAGCCATGATTGTGCCACTGCACTCCAGCTTGGGCAACAGAGTAAGACCCTGTCTCTGAAAACAACAACAACAACAACAAAAACGATTAAGATAGTAAATTTTGTTATGTATTTTACTATAGTAAAAAAAAACAACACTGACTGAGGAATGGACAGGACAGTGGTTTGGGTATCCCTACACACTGACCTGGACCCACTCCTGGCCATGCCAAAAGTCTATCAAGAAACTGTATCACATCCTGCACCAAGCTCCTGTGGTTCAGTGGCCACGTGGAGCCCACCCTGCTGCTTCTGTGCCTGGGCTGGAATTTGGGACGTGTCTCCCCTTTCCTTCTCAGCCACCTCCTTCTCTCCTTGCAGCGGCACCTCCAGGAAGCCTGCCCTGATGCTCCTCGGCCTTCATCTGTTCACCAGCCTGCATGCTCCACTAGACTGTGAATGCACAGAGCTCGCTGCTGAAAGCCTGCTCTTGGGACCAGCAGCATCCGCCAAACCTGGGAGCTTGTCAGAAATGCACATCACCCAGGGAGACTTCAGTGGGGAAGACCAGCCCAGGGCTCTGCCTCAGCCAGGACGGTGGCCAGGGAAGTGGAGTGGAGGCTGAACAGGGCAACTGAATTCCAGCCTCACCTGGCACTATCTGTGTGACCTTGGGCAAATTGCTTAGCCTCTCTGAGCCGCACTTCCCTCTTCTGTAAAATTGCAGGGCTGCTGCGAGAAGGAAAGAGAACAACCCGGGTGAAGAGCTGCTGTGAGACCTCTGTGAGCTGGCGGAGGAGGCAGGAGGAGAACAGCTCTGGAGCCACCCAGCCCAACGTCCTCATGGGAGAGTGAGCCACACAGAGAGGGCAGTGAAAGGAGGAAGGTCACACCGCAAGTTAGTGGTGGCCTGAGACTAGCGGGCATCTCCACTGCCCCCACTCGCTGGTACCAGGGCTCCTCAGCCTGCAGCCAACTGTCTCCTCCTCCAGAAGCACTTGAGGTCCTCAGCTGCCTGGCAGTGTTAGCAAGAAGCAAAGGGCGGCCCCAACACACCCCCAGCTGCCTTCCAAAGAAGCCTGCACAGGTCATGAACCTCTCAGAACACAAATTTCCTGCAGGCCCCGGCCCCTCCAGAGCTGCCCTCCACCTTGCATGGCAGAGGTGGGTTTGGTGATTTGGATTAGAGTCCTCCCGGTGCTCCCTGCTGCCCTGAGAGCCAGCCCACATCATTATCCATGCTTGTGTTTATTACACAACTGTGCTGAGGTCAGAGAGGTGAGAGATGTAAAAGGTGAAATCAGTCAAAACATCATGCAGCATAGCTGAGGATCTAGAGAGGTCACTGCAGTGATGAGGACAATAACACAGTGACCACAAGCTCGTTGGGCATGAGTCTAAGCACTCCTGGTGCTTCCGCAGTGATTCCTACAAATAATTTCAGGGAGCCTTGCAGAGGGCTGGTGGGGCCTGGCTGGTCCCGCCTGTGAGCTTCAGCCTGTCATTTAGCCTCTCCCCACCTTATCGCTGGGAGTAGTGTCCCATCTTGTGAAGGTACCAAATACCTTGTGAAGGTGCCTGAGTGTGCTGCTACAAAGAGGGTTGTCTTGCAGTAAATCCATGTATATAGTAGGTGTGTCCATGTCTACTTATAGAGCTCCAGGAATATCCAGAGGAGCAGTATGTACGTTTATACACACACATACCACATACATACATGAACATACATCAGACACACTGTATTAGTCCGTGTTCACACTGCTGATAAAGACATACCTGAGACTGGGCAAAGTCTCTTTTTACAAAAAGAATGTACTTTAATGTACTTACAGTTCCATATGGCTGGGGAGGCCTCATAATCATGGCAGAAGGCAAGGAGGAGCAAGTCACATCTTACATAGATGGCGGCAGGCAAGGAGAGAGCTTGTGCAGGGAAACTCCTCCTTACAAAACTGTCAGATCTTGTGATACTTACTATCACGAGAACAGCATGGGAAAGACCTGCCCCATGATTCAATTACCTCCCACTGAGTCCCTCCCACAACACGTGGGAATTCAAGATGAGATTTGGGTGGGGACACAGCCAAAGCATATCACACACATACGTAGGGGTGTTATTCAGCTTTAGTAGATAATATCAGTTTTCTAGAATGGCTTTAACAACTTATCTTCTACCAGTAACGTGTGAGTTCCAGTTTCTCCATGTCTCTTGTTTTTATTTATCTTAATTTACTTTTAGACAGTGTTTCACTCTGTCACCCAGGGTGAAGTGCAGTGACTGGAAACATGGCTCACTGCAGTCTCAACCTCCCAGGCTCAAGTGAACCTCCCGCCTCAGCCTCTCGTGTAGCTGGGACTACAGGCATGTGCCACCACATCTGACCACTTTAAAAAATTTTTTGTACGGAAAGGGTCTCATCATATTGCCCAGGCTGGTTTTGAACTCTTGGGCTCAAGCGATCCTCCTGCCATGGCCTCCCAAAGTGCTGGGATTACAGGCATGAGTCACTGCACCCAGTCCACATCTTTATCAACATTTGGTATTTCCACTTACAGAAAGGTTAAAAACAAGCAAGCAAAAGCTAATCCAGTATTAGAAGCCCGAACAGTGTTTACCTCAGGGGTTAATGGCTGGAGGAGGGTGCGAGGGGCTTCTGGTGGTGTAAGTTCTGTTTCTTGATCGGGGGGCTGGTTATACAGGTAGGTTTACTGTGGATATTCCTCAAGCTGTGTACGTAAAATGGATGCACTTTTCTGTAAGCATGTTGCATTTCAATTTTTTTTGAAGTTTATGAAAAAAACACTAGATTTAAAAGCAATCCAGTGGCACAGGTGCTGTTATTGTCCCTGTGATACAGAGGAAGACACTGAAGGTCAAGGTCACTCCCTGGCACGGGGCTCATTGTGCAAATTAATTTATGTAAAGCCCCTTTCCTGTCCATGCCCACGTCTGTTCAGCCACTGAGCCCATCAGCCCCACCTCCACATATTTCCCTAATTATCATTGGTTTCCAATCAGGTTACCCTTACGGCTGATCCAAGTGCTAGATTGTGTCACCTTCAAATTTCGTGTCATTTTGCCCCCAGTTCTCGATTTTTTTTTTTTTTTTTTTTTTTTGAGACAGAGTCTCACTCTGTCACCCAGCCTGGAGTGCAGTGGCGCGATCTCGGCTCACTGCAACCTCTGCCTCCCAGGTTCAAGAGATTCTCATGCCTCAGCCTCCCGATTAGCTGGGATTACAGGCGCCCGCCACCACATCCGGCTAACTTTTATATTTTTATTAGAGACAGGGTTTCGCCATGTTGGCCAGGCTGGTCTTGAACTCCTGACCTCAAGTGATCCTCCCACCTCGGCCTCCCAAAGTGCTGGGATTACGGGTGTGAGCCACCGTGCCCAGCCTCATTTTGCCCCCAGTCCTAAGAGCCCAGGGAACATCATTTTGAATGCCCATTCTGCAGTCTCCCACACCATCTGCTCACCCCAGGCTCGGTGTCACCACAAATTCGGTAAGCATGCCTCCCACATGTCCACCCGAGTCCTGGGCAACTTTGCTCTCCCTGGGAAGGGCAGCCAGGCCCCTCCCAGGGAGACACCCAGTAAGACACCCAGTGAGCAGCCCTGGTCTGTATCTGACACCCAGCACACCGCTCTGCCAGCCTTCCTTCTTCCGCAGTCTCCAAAACGTCATATCTGTCAAACAGCCACTCCACAAATATTAATAGGGTCCCTACAATGGGAAGGCCCTGTGCTGGCAACCAGAGGGGGATGAAGTTGAACTAAACTTGGAGCTGACAGGGGCGGGGAGGTGATGATTACAGTCTCCAGAGTCAGCCTGAGTTCCAATCCTGACTCTGTCACTCTCAAGCTGTGTGACTCGCCCAAGTCACTCAGTTTCCCTGAGCCTCAGTTTTCTCATCGGTAAGGTGGGAATAAAAATCGTGCCTCCCAGGGTACAGTGAGGACTGAGTGAGGTAACATGTGTAAAGCTCCTTGAACAGTGTCTGGCACAGAGAAAACGCTTTATGAGCCTTGGTTGGCATGGTTGGTCTGAGAGGGCTTGTGGCATTTGTCTGTGGTTCTGTGTTTTTCTTTCTCCCGGCTTGCCTGAGGCTCAGGCCTTGGTTGTTTCTGTGGTCTATGGGTAGCAGAGAGCAAAATGCACACCAGAGTCACTTGAATGAGACAGAGCCGTGTTCAAATCCCAGCTCTGCATGTACTGGTTGAATGCAGGTATTGGGCAAGATACTGTTTGCTCCATTATAAGATGGGACCAGTGGTGCCACACACTGAGGGACCGTCTGGCTCAAGTTGGGGCTTACCTGATGAGACTGAGATTAATATTGGTGTTTGGGCGTTGAGCAGGCTCCCGGTCTGTCTGCAAGGCCCTTCCAGGGAGAAAGGGAAAATCAGCACTTTGCATGCTGTAAGAAGGCTTGCTGTATGGAGGAGGGACAGGCTGATCCCCCATTAGGAATGTGACATAAGAATTAAATTCATGAAAGTCTAAAAGTCATTTCCTTTGAACAGTGAGTTCTAAACACCCTGCACAGTAATCCCAACATCAGAGAATGGTTCCATGCTGAAAGCCAGTACATTTCACTCCATGCTCTGCAGTTGTTAAAATGGTAATTACGGAGATCATGCAGCAATGTGGGAAATGCTTGTGACATAAGGGTGGGGGGAGGAAACCGGAGGCACCATTTTACCAATGACTTGATAGGGCAACTTTGCACAGAAAGAGAAGGGAGAGAAAGGAAACCCACATGGCTGACAGGGCTGAGTTTCCGGGCGAAGGGACAACAGCTGATTTCATTTTCTTTTTCTCCATTTAGTCCATTTTCTGTAGAGGTTTTGTTTCTGTTGCACATTTGTAAGTTTGCGGGGTGTTTCCAAATGGAGTGATTGAAGCCTGGTCTCATAGCTCTTTTTTCTTTTTTGAGAGGGAGTCTCGCTCTTGCTGCCCAGGTTGGGGAGCAACATCCGCCTCCCAGGTTCAAGCGATTCTCCTGCCTCAGCCTCCTGAGTAGCTGGGATTACAGGCACCTGCCACCACGCCCAGCTAATTTCTGTATTTATAGTAGAGATGGGGTTTCACCATGTTGGTCAGGCTTGTCTTGAACTCCTGACCTCAGGTGACCCACCCACCTCAGCCTCCCAAAGTGCTGGGATTACAGGCGTGAGCCACCGCGCCAGGCCTAGTCTCGTAGCTCTTGATGCATGAACGCTAAGAGCGTTTTCCAGGTGCTTCCCCAGGCCCTGTTGCTGCTGCTGAGGGTGGTTAAGGCTCAGCTCAGCCTGCGCAGCACAGGCTGGAGACAGGAACTGAGCTTGGCTGGACACAGCGCAAACCCAGCAATGCCACCTCAGAGCTGCCAGGACAAGCCCTTTCCTCGCTGGCCAAGGCCTGGACTGTCGGACGGTGCACCCGATTCCTCCCCAGGCTGTCAGGAGGATGAAAGGACAGGAAGTGTCTGAAGCGCCCACACATATGGCTGTTGATAGCAGGAAAGGTGCTGACGGTCACTGTCAGCAGAAACTAAGGAGAAACTAAGAGAAGGGGACCTCCTGGCCCGGGGCTGCCCTCCAGGCTGGCTGAGGGGTGGCTGAGTGGCCAGAGAACCATCAGAGATGGTGAGTGCAGCTGGACAAGAAGGAAGGCCCCATGAGGGAGAAGCAGCCTTAAGCCAAGCGGGCCATGCAGAACTCGCCTTGAGCCCCTGCCTGACTGCAGCATGCCCACTGTGTGCCCAGCCTGGCCTTGGGGAAGGGAGTGGAGGGGCTGAGGGCTGACTGCTGTGCTCACCCCAGACATCTATGGTAGGGAACGCAGACACCTGCAGAGCCCCCTCCCTCTCCTTCTTGCTAAAACCAGGTCCCACCCTGACTCCCAGCCCAGTGTTTGCTCCATGACTCTCGGGCCACTACACCTCAGCACCCTCTGATTTGGAGGAACATGTAAATCACTCATCTGGGCAGCAGCTTGTCAACTGCTGGGGTCAGACAGCTTTGCATATCTGTGGGCTTGAAGCAAGTCATGTGCAGGCCCACTCTGACCCTGACAGCCCCTCTAGACCTGCCAGCATGGCCATCAGCAAAGTCACAGCTAAGTAAACTCCAATTTCTTTGCAAACCCAGAGTCCGATGTTTTATCAGAACTAGAGTGGTGCCCACAAGTTCATTGTGACGGGGAGGGCAGGAGGGCAGGACTATGTGCTTTACAGAAAGTCCTTGTGAGCGAGCCTTCTGTTGCAGGGCTGAGCGACTCAGTGCTCCTCAGCCTCTCCCCAGAAGCCTCCGTATGGAATGCATAATTTATGAGGACCCGCTGTGCATATTCATGAACTCATTGCCTTCCAAGGCCAGTTTCTTTGCCTAATGAATCACTGCATGAGGGCGTGACGAGGGCGAGGACTGGCTCGCGGCAGGCCTGGGGCTCTCAAAATGACTACTAATCTCTAAAACTTGCTTTGAAGAGAATGATCCCAACTGTGCCTGCCTTTGGTCAAATGTGGGGAGAGCCAAAGACTGAAACCTCTGCCCTGAACCCCCAGGCTGCACAAATCAAGGTGCATCAGCAATATTTCCCGGGGTACTGAGGCAGGTCTCCTCCCCGACAAAGCAATCCCCATACATGGTGGGTGGAACTCTGTGCGCTCCGTGTTGGCAGAACTCCAGAAAAAGCCCTCCTCAGCCTCTGATGACATCATCTCAAGAGCCAAGGAGCCCCCTGGCAGGTTGTCCTACTGGGCCTCAGTCTTTCCTGTCTGTGAACTGGGGAGGTAATTCCTTTTATGATCTGGCTTCCGTTGACTCTCAAACACACTGTTCATGTGTAAGCACCTCTGAGACAGCATGTTTTCCCAGCGTGTCTTGGCTGGCACCAGGATTTCAATGTCAGTGTTCTTTTCTTTCTCTATGCTCCAGAAAATAATGTATGTCTCATAGTCAGTGGGACCCTGGGTTCAGATGAAATACAGTAATAAGCTACCGTTTACCAAACACCTGCCATATGCCAGGCACCATGCTCAGCATTTAGGAATCATGGTACATAGATTATGTGTGCTCATCCCCGAACACAAGGGCTGGCTCATAGTAGGTGCTCAACAAATGCAGTTTCCTCCGCTCCTTGTTTCTGGGAAGAAAGATCTGCCCCGTGCATTGTAATTTGTTTGGCAGAGAAGTGTATTCTTGAAACCTGTATTTTAAAGCTCACATTTTATTCAGGGAGCTTCATGGCATTGGGAGCATTAAATAATTGCTGATTTAATTTGGATTTGAGGTGGAGGGGAGCTTAAAAGTTTTCCCAAACTAGTCACAACCCAATTAAGATGTTACTCATGAAACCCAAGACAGTGATTCATTTAACGCTCCATCTGGCGTTTCTTGCTTTCAAGCAACACACATATGACTCAGCTTTGCTTTTGCTTATTAAACGCTAACCAGCACGCTTCCTCATCCCAATAAAAAGTTAGGTTGAAGCCTTGCTGTGTGTGCACAGACACGGTGTCTGTGCCGTGTGGCATGTTTATCCACGAGGCTCCTAGATGTGCACAAGTGGTATGAGCGACTGTATGCAAGGCCAGTTTTGTTGCCACACAACCTGTGCTGTCACTGGGGGCTCTGCTGCCACAATCTTGAAATTTTTAACAATTCTTTTTTTTTGAAATGGAGTCTTGCTCTGTCGCCCAGGCTGGAGTCCAGTGGTGCGATCTCGGCTCACGGCAGCCTCCACCTCCCGGGTTCAAGTGATTCTCCTGTCTCAGCCTCCTGAGTAGCTGGGACGACAGGCATGCACCACTACACCCGGCTAATTTTGTATTTTTAGTAGAGATGCGGTTTCTCCACGTTGGTCAGGCTGGTCTCGAACTCCCGACCTTAGGTGATCCTCCCGCCTCGGCCTCTCAAAGTGCTTGAATTACAGGCGTGAGCCACCGTGCCCAGCCTTAATGATTCTTAAACAGCAGCTCCATATGTTCGTCTTGCACTTGGCCCTGCAAATTGTGCCGCTGGTCCTGGGGATGTGTGTGTAGAACTGCATGTCAGTGTGGGTACAGGAGCACGCGCATCCCTGTGGATGTGAGTCCATGCAGATGAGTGCACATGCGCCCGGTGAGCGTGCAGGCTGTGTGCGGATGTGTGAGGCTGGGAATACAGGAAAGGGGACGTGAGAGGGGGGTTGAGAGTCTTTGTGAATGTATCTGAGGGTGCCTGACACACTGAACTTCAAACACTTGGGGCACGGGAATCACACTAGAGCCCCAAGATTCAGATTCCACAGGTCTGGGGGCTCGGGAAGGTGTAATTTTTTAACAAACACCTCCCCATCTCCGGGCGACTGCAGTGCCCACCAGGGTTTGAGAACCACTGGCCAAAGATTTTAGGTGCTAGAAATTGGGTCGATGACCCCACCACTCTTTAGGTATAGGCGTAGACTGTCATACGGCTCCAAACCATCTACCTACTCACTCTGTTATCTGAAGTAAAGGTTTCCCCAAAGCCCATCAGGAACACCAAGGAACTGATGAGCCATTCACTGTGGGAACCCCAGACAGAGGCCTCCCGCGGCCTTTGCCTGGGCCTTGAGCCAGGCAGTGACTCACAGGAGGAGGCCAGAGTGACCTTGCTGGTCAGCCTCTGCCTCCCTCCTCGCTGCATCAGCAGGGCAGGGCCAGGGCTGCCACCCGATGACCAGTATGGGTCATGCTGCCTGACCCTGCCCCCACCACCAAACCCCCTTAAATCGGAAGGGACTGGCATTGGTCAGTGCCCCCAACCCTGATGCTATCAGATGTGCCACCTGCAGTCACCTCCTGGGGTCCTCCTCTGGGGCCCAGCACTTGCTGACCTTGGACAGCTGGCTCCTCGGCACCCTGGTGACCCCACCCAGCACAGCTCCCCTTCCTGGCTGCGTTTCCCTGAAAGCCAGCCTGGGGTGGGATGTCGTCCTCTTGCGGAGCCATCCTGGCCAGGTGAGGGGCTGTGGGCCGCACGTGTGGCTGTGGGAGCTACACTCTGCCACTTGCCGGCAGGGGACCCTGGGCGGGTTTCTTGAGCTTGTCTGGGCCTCAGGTTCCTCACCTGTGAAGTAGCCCTGTGCTATCCTGGGCCTGGGACCTGCTCCAGGGTGGGTCCAGGGCCAGGCTCCTGCCCCCTGCCTCCTCAGGCCACACTTCCTCCTGCAGCTCCCGCTTGGTCCCCGCACACCTACCAAGCACACAACACAGTTTCCCCACCCTGCCCCTTGCGGGGGTTGGCAATGGAGCCAGCAGTCAGCATCCATGTGAATTAGAATTGGGGTTCTGCAAACTTGGGGGTCCAGAGAGGCACCCTCTTCCCCAGGAGGGCAAGTGACCACGGAATGGGAAAGAGGCTGGTCCAGCGCCACACAGCCAGTCCACAGCCAGGACAGGAACCGATATCTTTAGCTGCTCCTTTGCCCCCAGCTCTCCCCTCCACAGCTGGCACCGCTAAGCACCCACTGTGCACTAGGCACTTGGCAGCCTCTCTTCTGGAGCCCCTGCAACCACCAGATGAGGATGTCACAGCAAGAAGAGGAGGGCTGAGAGACGTCAAGTGACTTGCCCAAGGACACACAGCGCGTGGGACCTGAGATATAAGCTTCAAAGTGACGCTGACACAGAGACCCCTGACTCTCAGGCAGTGTCAGCACAGCGCCTCTCAGGCCCCTCCGCAGCCCCAGGCTCCCCGGGGCCTCCAGGCCCCCAAGGCTGCTGGAGGCTGCCTGTCCTCCACGGTCCATCTCCCTCAGCTCCTGTCACCGGCTGGGTGGCTGGGAGCTGCATGCCAGCCTTTCCATTATTCATGCCACCCTTTGGTTGCCAGCAGGGATTGGGCCCAGAGGCCCCAGCTTTGCCAGGAAAGATAAGGCACCAACGCCTGACTTTTCTTCTGAGCTCCATCCCATTTCCCAAAAGAACACAAAGGCCTGTTGTTCCTGCCCTGTGCAGGATGCTGGGCCTCCTTCTCATGAAAAGAAGATAAACCATTAGCGGGATTACAGCTGGTTAGGTTTACAGCTTTTCCTCGTGGCCACCTGTCCCCTCCTGTAATGCTGCATGGACACGAGAGGCAGGTGCCTGCTGTCTCCGGATCATGGGGCGGGGGAGGCAACAGTTCCTCTGAGCCCCTTTCTCAGGCCAAGCTTCACAGGCATCACCTAGAGAAGTTTCTACAGCACTTCGTGGGCTCCATAGTCCTCATCCCATGTTATAGGTGAGGAAACTGAGGCTTGGCGAGGCTGAGAGACGTGCTGAGATAACGCAGCTGGTAGAGGGCTTTGCCAGTGCTCTCTGCCCTGTGCCGGGGTGCCAAGCTGACTCATTTGTCCTCAAAACAAAACTCGGAAGAAGTGAGTTCATGCATGCAAACCCTGCCCGCCCACGCCTCTATCTCCAGCTGTACAGTTGAGTCAAACAGAAGTTGAAAGCAGAGAACCAAAATTCAAGACCACCAAAGTGGGTCCTGGGAGGTCAGTCTGTAACCTTCTCCTCCCACACAGGGAGCCAGGCAGGCTGGTCTGGGAGTCACGGCCCCACCCAGAGGTCTGATGGAGCCCTCTGCACCCCCAGAGGATTCCCACAGCTTCAAACACCATGCATGCCACCGTGGGGGGAAGCAGGGGGCAGGGGAGGTGGCATACCAGGCTGGGAGATGGGGCCCCCCTCCTTGCCCTGGCAGACTCCGCCAAGCTGGTGATGTCACCGCCTGAGACAGGATTAAGGTGATGTCACAAGAAGCAGCTTAGTGCTGGGACAGATAAACATCTTCAGAAGGCTGGCACTCCAGGGATGCCAGGGGTCCAACAAAGGCCGGCAACGTCTGTGTCCTCGCAACCCAGTGTGGAGCCACTTTAGAGAGATCAGCAACTGCAGCTTTCCCCATTTCACAGATCAGGAAACCGAGTCCCAGAGAGGGGAAGGATTTATCCAGGAGCTGCCAGTGATGCAGCAGCAGAGCCAATGAGGGTCTTAGACACAGACCTGGGGTGGGGGGCCCTTGTTGGAAAGCCCTCTGGCTTTGCCACCTGGCAGCCCAGCAGTGGAGCCTCTGCCTCCACGGAGTAGCTGTGTGATAATCCACTCTGAGCCTCCATCTCCTGGTCCGTACACTAGGGATGATAATACCACCTAGCTGATGCGGTTGTGGGGAAGAGAAAACAGGATGGTTTTTGGAAGGAGCCTTGCAGACAGCAGTTTTCCCTAAGCACTTTCTAAAGGAAGAATGACAACAAGCAGCAACAGAGAAATAGCAAGACCCCCACTGAGCACCTACTATGTGCCAGGGCTGGGGTAGAGATGACTCAGACACCAGCCCTGCCCTCAGACGTTCACTGTCTATCGGGCAGACACAGACATGGACCTCATGAGCGATGGAGGCTACTAGGCTCCTTAGTGGCTGTCACCGCACAGAGGAGGCCCCTCCCTGCCAGGGAGGGAGTGGAGGGAGTGAAGGAGGGCTTTGCTGGGGACCACAAGTTGTTCCAGGAAGGGAGATAGGTGCTGACAGGCACCAGGTGAGAGACACTGCGGAGTGTGTGGAGAATCCACCTGCCTGGGCTGTGGAGGTGAGGGCGGGTCCTGGGCAGGGAGGCCAGAGGGGCCCACAGGGATCCGCTTGACCCCCCAGGGAGGGCCAGCATTACTAGGCCAAGGGGCTCAGACTTAACTGCAATGAAGACTTCCCCCTGAAGTGTCCTGTTAGCTGAAGTGCCAACCACGGCCACTGGGTGGAGATGAAATGCCCCTTGGAAAGCAGGTGCGGGGGCGGTGGGGGGCGGTGGGGGGCGGGGGGGCGGCAGGGGGGCGGGGGGTGGGTGGGGGGGCCAGGGCTGCGGCTGCTTCTCTGGGGGATGAGGCATCAACCTCAGGTGTCTTTGCAAGACCCTTCCACATGTGTCCTGCCCGCTGTGCCGGCTTCGCTGCTTCCCTCTTACGGCCATCCTGAGGGAAACTGAGGCTGGACCAGGTGCAGTCACTTGCCCATAGATGCCAGGGCGGGGAATAAAAGCCAGGGCTGCCTCAAGTCAAAGGCCTTGTTCTTTCATTGTACGCCCTGCCTTCCAGCTTCCTGGGATAGTTCTTTCCTGATTCATACAGTGTAGGGTTTGTTTCCTTATTCAGGTTTCATCATTAAAAAACAAAAACCTGCGGTTTAAAACTGTGTATTTTTTAATGTGTATTTTCTAAAGGAAACCAGGCCCCCTGTGCTTCCTCCCGACTGACCCTGTTTTCTCAGAGCCATAAATCACTTCCTTAAAGGGAGCTGGGAAGCCACACAGGAAGACCATTGGCCCCTGAAAGCTGTGGTTCACCAGTTACCAAGGGTCAGGGTCTGGAGGCCCCACGGCAGCAGCTGAGTCCTAAGCCCCAAGGCAGGCACTGCTTCCTTGGGACAGCACCCTCTCCCCAGGGGGCACCTCAGCAGGCAGCTGGCTCATTGGGCCCAGCCTTCCTGCACCCAGGGGACCAGGACACTTTCTGCTGGCCTGGAGGTGCTGGGGTGTAGGGGCAGTTCGGGGGAGATTCCTTAGCTGCCAAGAAGGAGCAATATTTGGGACATGCTTCCACTTCCACTAAACAGTTGTTGTTTATCTGAAATTCAAATTTAGCTGGACGTCGTGCATTCCGCCCAACAACCCTGGCGTTGGTGATGAGTGTGTCTGAGAGTGTGTTTATGTGTGTGGGACTGTGGGTGTGTGTCATCATTTCCAGACCTTACCGTGGGGGAATCTAGGGACAAGGACTTGGAATTTCGAGTGTCTTCCTGGGTACATAAGAAGGGAAATGCCTCTCTGGGGGCTATGCTGCTGGTGCTGTCTCGAGGCAAAGAACTGGGAGCTCTCAGCCTGTTTGAACCAAGAAAGCCAGCTGATGGCATATGAAACATCAGCGCCGCGTGGTGGGGCGATTAACGGTGTCTCTGGAGTAACGGCATCTGGGGGGCTGTGATGGATGCCTCCAGCATGTGCTGGCAAAAGGGCCTTGGGTTTGCCTCCTCTTATCTTCTGACGCTCAGACTCGCTGGGAATGAACATTCCCACCTGCTGCCACGTGCCCGCAAAACGGATGTGAGGTCCTGTCACTCCTCTGCCCAAAACCCTCCCCGGCTCCCTTCTCACCCAGGGTCAATGCCAACATCCTTTTCAGACCGCAGAAAGACCCCTGCGGGTCTTCCCAACCTCTCCTGTCTAAGCTCGTCTTCCGCCCCGGTTCTGGGGTTCACTCTGCCCAAACTGACCTCGCTGCTCTTCCTTGAAAAGACCAGACACTCTCAACTCAGGGCCTTTGCACCAGCTGCCTCTTCTGCCAGGAACACCCTTTTCTCAGAAGCTCCGTGGCCCAGTCTTTCACGTCCCTGAGGTCCTTCTTGAGTATCCAGGCCTCTCTCCATAGCCCTGTTCTGACTCCCCGTCCCTGATTCACGATACCCCATCCTCAGCACCCTCCTCACCATCGCACACACTATGCGCTTTGTATTTATCTTGTCCATTTTCTGCATGACACCTCCCCTGCTCTAAGAGTCTGCCCCCAAGGACAGGAACCATACTGCCATCTTTGCCTGCAGCTGATCAGTAAATGTTTGTCGAATGGCTGATTGACCATTCAGCAGCTGCTGCTGCCTCTGCTTCTGTGCTGGGTCACCCAGGATCCTCCATGCAGTGGCCCCTTGTTACCTCCCACTTGTGCCTCAAGACCTGACTCAGGGCTACTCCTCCAGGAAGCCTGCCCTGCCCACCCCCTGTGGTTCTCAGGTCACAGTACATGGCACACGGGGCTCTCATTGTCCGTCTGCTTGTCCATCTGCTGTGAGCTCCTGGAGGCAGGTGAGGGGCAGACTGTCCTCTGTACCCCAGGACCCAGCAGTGGCCTGGCTAGCAGTAGGTGCTTGGGATGTGATTGGTGGCTAAGGGAATGATTGCTTGGGTCATTTCTTTTAATTTTCTTTTTTAAGAAAAGAGCCTATTACTACACCGGAAGGTCTTTAAAAACATTTGCTCCAGCCAGTTCATTTCACAGATGGGGAAACCGAGGCCTGGAGGTGGAAGGCGAGGGAGCTAACGCCTGTAGAGCATTGTCTCTGAGCCAGGCTCTGGCTTCTGAGCAGGGTGACCTCTCCTGCAGGCCACCCCAGCCTTCCATGGATGCTTCCTTCAAAGGCAGAAGTCGAAGCCCTGAACTGAGGGGCGATTGGGTTAGACTTGGGGTGGTGGAGGTGACTATGAACAAAATCAAGCTGGACTCCACCTGGAACCCATCCTGCCTTCCTCTCTCCTTCACAGCTTTCTCCTGAGTGCCTGTCTCAGGAAGCCACATCCATGGAATAGAAGCTCTGCTTTTTAGGGGACTCGACCTAAAATGAAAGCCCTCCCTGATCTCCTCACTGTGCCCTTGAATGCGGGTGACAGTTCACGTCTAGCAAGCACTCTGTAAGGTGTCATCAGCTTCATTTTGCACACAAGGATACAAAGGCCCAGAGAGGTCATCTGACTTGTAAAGATCACACAGCACTTGGTGGCGAGCTTGAATGCCAAAGCAATCTGTCTGATTCCTCAGTCATGCTCCCCTCCCTGACTTTCTACTGTGGCCCCAGCTGGGTGAGGACATAGCAGCAGGGCCCAGAAACAGCCTGGGACCCCTACCTGCCCCCGTGTGCTGCCAGCACCTCTCCCTGGAGCCTGGAGTCCTCATCACATCTGACCTGCTTTTCCCAGACTGCAGACTCAACTGAACATCCAGGGGCCACCAGGGGAGCCCCTTCGCTCTTCTCCCACCGAATTCCAGCATCGAACGTGAATTGTTCCCTCCGGGGCAACCTAGTGAGCCTGCTGTTAGAGGTGGATTTGTTTTCCACCTGTGACAGGCCGGTGGTATTGCCTCACCTGCCGCCTGGCTCCAGGCTCAGGTGACGGCCACACAATCGGCCTGACCATCGGCGCTTCCGCCAGAAGCTCCCTGCTAAGGGGCAGAAAGAGCCAACCTCGCGGGAGGACACTCCTGGCTGACTTCCAGAGCTCTCCACTGACAGACACAAGCTTGGCAAAGCCGGTCACAGCAAGTCCAAGGAGCACGATGTCACCCCATCGGGGAGCAGCCAAGGGGCAGAGGCCCAATAACTCCCCACGAGAAAAATTAGAAGCCCATGTGATGGGCTGAGCCTGTCTGCACTGAACGCGTGCCATCTGCATTTCGCTGGGGTTGTGTAGACATGTCGGGGTCACTCGGCCTGCCGCAGAACAGCAGAGCATCAGAGCTCGAGCAGAAATCACCCAGGGCTGGGTTGGTAGGTCAGCACCCTCACTAATGATGTTTATCCCTTTCTACATGGGTTTGGGGCTCACAGAAACCTCCAGGCTTCCAGCTTTCTCCATGTCCCTCCCTCATACCAGCTTTCAGAGGAGGGACCCTAACCCCAGCCTGCAGCTTCAAGCAGCAAATGTCCCAGGACCCTGACATTATCTCACTGAGCCTTCATCACAGTCTGTGAGGCAGGTGCCGTCATTGCCCCCATTTTACAGATATGAAAACTGAGACTTAAGGTGGCAAAGCCAAGAGGTGATGCCCAATAAGCACGTGAAAAAATGCTCAGCACCATTCGCCACTAGGGAAATGCAAATCAAAACCTCAGTGAGATACCACTTCACACCACTAGGATGGCTGTGGGTGAGAAGACAGTAACAGGTGCCGGTGAAGATGTGAGGAGTCGGAGCCAGCATGCCCCGCAGGTGGGAAGGGAAAATGGCGCAGCCACCGCTGGAAACAGCCTGGCGGTTCCTCAAAATGCTCAACATAGAGTCACCGTATGATCTGGCAATCCCGCTTCCTGGTGTGCACCCAGGGGAAATGAAAACAGATGTTCACACAGAAACCGGTACATGAGTGTTCATAGCAGCGTTACTCATCATGGCCAAAATGTGGAAATAACCCAAATGCCCATCCACTGGTGAACAGACGAGTGAAACATGGCATATCCATATGATGGGGTATTAATCAGCAATAGGAAGGAATGAAGATGGATACAGGCTCCAGCATGAATGAACCCGAAAATGTTTCCTAAGCGAGAGAATCCAGGCACAAAAGGCCACGTGTTACAGGATTCCACTCATATGAAAAATGCAGAATAGGCAAATCTATAGAAACAAAGTGGATGAGTGTTTGCCAAGGGCTGTGGGGAGGAAGCTAGAAGGAGTTGCTACTAATGGGTATTGGATTTTTCCGTGGACGATGAAAGTGTTCTAAATTTGATTGTGGTGATGGTTGTACAACTCTGAATATACTAACAACCACTGGATGTATACTTTTAAATGTGTGATTTATTTATTTTTATTTTTAGTTTCCTTTTTTTTTTTTTTTGAGACAGGGTCTCGCTCCGTTGCCCAGGCTGGAGTGCAGTGGAGCAATCATGACTCACTACAGCCTTGAACTTGTTGCACAGGCTGGTCTTGAACTCCTGGACTCAAGGGATCCTCCTGCCTTGGCCTCCCAAAGTGCTGGGATTGCAGGTGTGAGTCACTGCGCTGGGCCTAAATGTGTGAATTATATCATACATCTCAACAAAGGTGTTACTGAGAGAAAATAAAATAAAATAAAATAAAAAAATGATAACAAAGCCAGGATTGGAACCCAGGACACTTTCTACAAAGCTGCAGCCTTGAGCGTCGCTAGCCTTTCCCTTTTCCTCCCAGAAACCGGGGAGGAACATGAGCACCACTCACCCCACAGATTCCCGCAGCCTCGGGGCAAGCTCCGGATCCCAGGCCCCACATGCTCTGAGAGGGCAGGCCTGGGGCTGCGGGCAGGGGCTGTCCGGGAGCAGCAAAGCCATCCCTGTGATAGGCTCTTAGCTAGGGTCACCCGACAGACCCTGCAGGGCCCCGGGAATCCTGGCTGCAGCCACACCTCCTGCCCGGGCATCCCGGGTGAATTCCGCCTTGGCAGTGAGTGGGGCTCCTCCCAGGCACCCAGGCATGCATGATCTCATGGATGTCACAGCTGTCGGCCCTAAGGGAACCTCTTTAGGGCACCTCATCCCTGGTTTTGCGGTCATTGCCAAGTCTTTACCATCTCTCAACAAGCTCAGTGTTTCAAGATGGAAAGAAAAGGAAGAAAGTCCAGGAGGCGGTGGCTTTCCAAGTGTCTAAGGCGAGATGAGGCCCCTTCCCGTGCATTGCTGACCCTGCAGCGGGACCCCTGGGGCAGCACCAAGTCCCCGTGTGGCCAGGGGTGGGCTTGGTGGCTTCCACTCAGGCCTCCCAGTGACTGGCAGGTGTCCTTACTCCGAGCCCCTGCAGAGAGTAGATAAGAAGTGGGCCCAAGCCTGACCCTGAAGCTCACCCTGCTCGCCCTGTGAATTCCTAAGGCGCAGCCCAGCCCTGGTGCGGTGCAGACCTGGGTTTGGTGAATGAGACATGAACAGACCCAAAAAGAATATTCCTTGGGTCTCTGACAGCCCCTCACCCATAGGACATCCACCCTTCTCCACTGTCTACCCAACAGGCCACCACCCAACTGGGCAACCGAGGTGGCCCCAAACCCACTTTAGCATAGAGTTTCTCCTGCCCCCTCAGACCCCTGCCCCCCATCAGGCCAGACAGCTGCCATTCCCCAAATGTGCCCGTACATCTGGAGCCCATCTGTGCCACCCCGGGCCCGCCTTTCTCCTGGGCTAGAGGCTGGTCCCTTGGTCCAGGCCTGGAAGAAAGCGCAGTGCCCTCTTCGCCATTTCTATACATTTTCAGGGGAGTTCGGAGCTCATGATTTTTTTTCCAGAGGTGGTGGCTGTTTTTCTTTTCTTCCTTTTTTTTATTTTTATTTTTGAGACGGGGTCTAGCTCTGTCACCAAGGCTGGAGTGCAGTGGCGCGATCTCGGCTCACTACAAGCTCCGCCTCCCGGGTTCATGCCATTCTCCTGCCTCAGCCTCCCGAGTAGCTGGGACTACAGGCGCCTGGGTGGTGGTTGTTTTTCTACCTCCTTAATCATGCTTATCCCGGGTATCTGGCCTTGTGGGATGGGGCACAGTGCCCGATAGAGCTGAGACAAGCACAGGATAGCAAACAGGAGTGCGGAGGAGCTGCCCAGGGCAGGGCGCGGCAGACACTCAACAAACCAGAGCACCTGGCCACTTGGGCTTCTCTCCCCAGGAAGAACTGGGAGCCCTGGGTGGGAGGAGCCCTGCTCGAGGGGTGGGGACACAGGACAAGGCTCTATGCCAGCCTCAGCCAGCCTTCTTGGGCACGAAGTTGACAGAAGCATCCACCAGCAGCAGAACGGGGATGGTGTGAGGCCCTGGGCTGCGTGGAGGGGGCCCAGGGCGTAGGGTGCGACTGAGCCAGCTCTGGCCATGGGGTAGAGCCGGGGCACCAGGCTTTGGCTGTTGTCCCCGGGTGAGCAGGAAACCACTCCAGAGAGATGCTGGGGCTTAGGCGGCACCTCCTGAGTCCTCGGCTTCTGCTACAAGGAAGACTCCTGTTTCTCTTCATGCTGCACACCTGCCCCCACCCCATCCTATGGAAACCTCCCCAGAGGCAAAGGGTTTGCCTGAAGCTAGTGTTTCCGCTACATAGCTGGGCTCAGGGCCAAGCCTCCATCCAGGCTCCAAACGTAGGCGCTCCCTGAGACCTCTCCCTCCTCCCGAAAAGTTCAGAGGGGATTGCTGGGCTTGGGTCCTGATAAAGGTCCTTCCCCCAAGCCCATCCCCGCAC
The DNA here is from genome assembly GCF_028885655.2 of Pongo abelii. Lineage (NCBI taxonomy): Eukaryota > Metazoa > Chordata > Mammalia > Primates > Hominidae > Pongo > Pongo abelii. Next base: position 104,166,928 of record NC_072000.2, on the reverse strand, counting down.
CCAGCTCCCTTCTTTGGGAAGGAGTGCCACTTTTCTGACCCTCCTGAGGTGGGTGACCCCAGGTTGGGGACAGCGCACTGTCTCAGTCCCATCTGTCTCAGTTACTCACTGTGTGACCTCGGGCAAGCCAATCAATTTCTCTAAATCTCCATTTGCTCATCTGCAAAATGGAACGATAACGTTGACTACATAGGTTAAAAGGGGCGTCATGTGGAACTGAGTGTGTGAAAGGGCCTAGGGGAAGGGGAGCCGCCATTTTTCAGTGCCTACTGTATACATTCTTGTTTAGTCCACCGATAACCTCAGTCTATTAACCCTAAGGACAAGGACAACAGAGTGGGCTGGAGAGGCAAATCCCACAAGGGGAGACCCAGGGCTGGCTGAATTCCCTGCTCTAGCCTCGCACCACAGTGCCCGGCGGTACACCGTGCACACAGCACGGGCTCAGTAAGCATCCACAGAGTCAGAGGTTAACTCAGACTATGAGCGAGAAGCGGCAGGAAGGATGTTTTCTGCTCCAGCACCAGCACTTGACATGTTTTTCCACCCAAAATAAATGAGGCAGGATTCCTAAAAGATGTATTTAAACTTGGTAGAGCGTTCTCTAAACAGTTTGGCCTCGAGGTTGGACCACAGAGCTGAATACTGCAGGAATGTCTGACCCCCCAAACGGAGCTCAGCAGTCTCAGGCCCAATTCTGGTTTTATTTCTAGCAATCCAAGTCGATTCACTGACTCTTATGACAGGGTTCGTAGGCAACCTCTAGTCTTTGCAAACATTATTTTTAAACCAGATCTTATCTCATACAAAGCAATGTGTGATGTGTGTGGCCACAGCCCTCTGTTATATGGTAAAGTTTTATTTAAATGTGTTTCATAGTGTGTGCGTGTGTGTGTGCTATATGTGTATGTACACGCCCACCATTAAAAGTCACTTGGGGCTGGATGATGGCTCATGCCTGTAATCTCAGCACTTTGGGAGGCCGAGGCAGGCGGATAATTTGAGGTCAGAAGTTTGAAACCAGCCTGGGCAACATGGTGAAACCTCGTCTCTACTAAAAATACAAAAATTAGCCAGGTGTGGTGGTGCATGCCTGTAGTCCCAGCTACTTGGGAGGCTGAGGCAGGAGAATCGCTTGAACCCGGGAGGCAGAGGTTGCAGTGAGCCAAGATGTGTCACTGCACTCAAGCCTGGGAGACAGAGCAAGAGTCTGTCTCAAAAAAAAAAAAAAAAGTCAACTGGGAGAACCAGTTACTAAACTGATGACACAGCTTCTCTTTGATGGTGTCATAGAATCAAAGAGAGAGTGCATATCTGTATTAGAGTGAAGAAAACACGCTCTTCTCATCATTTCCCCCAATATTATTCAAAAATCATTTCCTTCTAAACTCTTATCTCAGTTTTTGGATCTGTGGATTACACTGAATAAATGGATTCCACAGCCTACTCATTCCCACACCCTCTTTTGTACCTCAGCAAATAAAAAGTCAAAAGATATTTCTGGCTAAGGTTTTTCTTGGTTATGCTTTTCCTCACTGGAGATGATGACCGAATCATTCAGAAATTTATTTTCGTGCTTTAAAATGCAAATGCAAGTCCGTGGGAGGGAGCGATGTTTTGAAAAATCTTGCCCCTTGCGTTATGATTTGCATATTGGAAATCACATGATTTACATTTTGGATGCCTGTTGACCACAGCTCACACAATGTGCTCTATTTCATAATTAAAATGGATTACTTGAAAAACAAACAAAGAAACAGACGGTCAATTAGGGGGGAAAAAACTCAATGAAAGGGGTGCAGACATTACTGCTGTTCCTAATGGAGGGACACACCCTGTCCTCTGGCCGTTTGGTGTGGCCATGTGGCTTCCTGTAGCCAGTGCAACTTTGGCTGTGGCAAGGTGGGTTACTTCCCGGTGGGTGCATTTAACTGGTGCTGTGTCGCCATCTCTCTCTTGGCTGGCTGCAGTTTTGACCGGGAAAACATGGGTCTTTATGGAAGCATCACGCTGGGTCACTGTGTAGGGACCCGCCGTGGGAGTGGGGAGAGGGTCATCAGACCTGCAGTGGCCTTTGTATAAGGTAGAAGTGTACCTTTGTGGCATTGAGCCACTGAGATTTGTTTATTCTGGAGCATCCCGATCCCATTCTGACTTATGTAAAAAAAGAGTAAGCAACAAAATAAAAACCAAAGAGGCTGTTTTGAAGAAGGCAAAATTTTGAAATCAAAGTGCAAAAATTGGAAATTTGAAATGGGTGTCTACGGGCGACCTTTTACCTACCTCAGCAACCGGTTTCTATATTTTATTTTGACTGTGTGAATTTCAAGAAAAAAACAGTGAAATGGTTGCAAATGCTAAATGCAAAAGCTGTTAGCATTTGCAACCATTAGCTGTTTTTCATTTTTAAAATTTTGTTTTAAAAACGTGATAAATAAAAAATAAAATCTATCTTGCTATCTCAAGAATGCTCCCTTAGAATTGACCCAATACTTTCAAAGGACAGAAGTGGATAGCTTTCCTTTCCAAGTTGCCTTTCTAACCTGCGTCTCTTGTCATGGATGAAAAAGCCTGCGAGGGTACATCCGACACTGGCGTGGGGCCCCTAGTCACGTGAATGTATTCATTTGCTGCCTGGAGGTTCATGTGCCAAGTGAGTGCAGGGCTGAGAAGGTACCTGGGCCCTGCCTGATGTCAGGACTTGGGATGCGTGTGCAGAGCCATGTGCTGGCCCATGGATGGGTAACAGATAAGCAGGTGGTTGCTAACAAATCAGCATCTCTCAGGCCACACACGGAAGGGGGCCTGTCCTGGATCGCACAGTACTGAAGGATCCAGCCGCACTTGGACATGCCTATAACATCCCACAGCTCGTAACTTCTGTGAGAAGGGCAGTGGTCTGGGGCGGTGCCACTCAAAGCTACTACCCAAGAAGGGTAGCAGGGCATGGGTGCTCCAAGGGTTCAGGGTCCCCAGGGGCTGCAGAACTCAGGGAAGGGTCCCTGGAGGAGGCAGGCCTCCACTGAGCCTGGATGATGGGACAAGTAGGAGACACCTCAGCAAAAGTGCTGGAGGGGCTCGACCTGTGCCTGGGAATCCAGCCTGAGCCCCAGCTCACCACGCCCTCGCTGGGTGACTGAGCCAGTCTCTCTTTCTCTTGGGCCTCAGAGATCCCATGGGTTGGGAGTGTGGTGTGAACCTCAATGTAGGGGTGCCATGAGGGGCACTGAAGGGGGACTCCCCAGCTGCGGATTCCTCCTGCGTGTCCCCACCCTGTGCCCAGCCTCTCGTGAGAGGTTGCTGGATGCTACTGAGGTTGAGTCCTTCTTGGTGTCAGTATCACAGGTGCCCGGCACACTTGCGGTGCTGTTCAAAGGTTCATGCCTGGAGATCACCCACACTTCCCTTGCGCCCCACAGTTCATAAGGAGTTAAAAGGAGTCATCCTGTCCAATACCCATGACACCCCTGAGGTTACGGTGTCACCTCTACTTTACAGATGAGACCGCCAAGGCTCGGAGAGGAGAGGGGCCTGCCCGTGTCCAGGGCCAGGGCACACGGGGCTGGGATCTTACCTAGCCCTCCGCACCAGGGGATCTTACCCAGCCGTCCATGCACTCCACAAGTTTTACAGTTGAGCCCTGAAACACTGCCAGGTCACCCCACGGAGCCCTGAAGGTGACAGTATGTCCTTTGGGCCCTCCTAACAGGGGCGGCAGTATCAAGCTCAGCCTCCCCTGCACCTTCCCAGCACCCCAGCCCCAGCAGTTGCCAGATCTCCCTGTGTCCTCCTCCGGGTCCCTCCTCTTCTGTGTGGACCTCACCCTCTCTCCCCAGGACCATCTCACCAGCCTCCTCCTTGGCCTCTGGGCCTCCAGATCCTCCTTCCAATTCCTCCACCCACCGCACTGAAGCAAGCCATGTACCCTCCATCCCCGGCTCCAGAGCCTTCACAGGCTCCCTATCCCCAAGGGATGAACTGGCCAGTAACCATAAACCCAGTGAAAACCCAGGCCACTTGCTGCCTCCAGCCTTGGCAACCACTGACGTCACATAAAACCGCCTCTTGCTCCTCTCCTCAGGGACTCATGCCCTGCCACCACCCTATGTGCAGGCACCCAGAAGGCACAGGGTATGGAGTCCGGCTTGGACCCTCAGAGAGACCCAGGCAGGCCTAGCCCTTCACAGGGGCTGAGGCGGGGGGTACTTGATGTCAGAACTCGGGACATGTGTCCAGAGCCGTGTGCTGGCCTGTGGATGGCTAATACATAACCTCTCTGAGGTCACACACAAAGGAGGCCTGCCCTGGGTCACTCAGCACCAAAGGCTCCCACTGCACCTGGACAGGCCTGTAGCATCCAACAGCTCGGGACTCCTACGAGCAGGGCAGGGGGCCACGTTGGTACCATTCACCAGGTCATCTCAGAGGTGTTCCCATATCCCAGGGCCACTCCAGGCATCTCATGCCCTTTCCAGCACTTGCCTGCCCTGAAATCCAGGGAAGGGACACCATGCCAGGCGCCCCCACCTCCTCAGAGAGCAGTGCAACCTCCTTGGGGACTGGGATGGCATAAATTGGGGGGGCGAGGCCTTCTAGGAGACACTGAGGTGAGAGGTGGGGGTGGCCAGGACAGGAAGAGAAGGTGGACGCTGCCCTGGTTCCTGGTGAGGGGCCGACTGTGAGGTCTGGGGGGGCAAAAAGCTGGGGCACTGTCTGGGTTCTGGGATGCCAGGGGGAATTGAGTGAGCAGTTGGGTGGCCCCAATAATGTTTGCAGGCCCTATCCTTTGAAAACCATCCTTGACTTCAGGCAGAGAGAGGTACTTGGAGAGCCAAGTACTTGGGGGCCTTTGGGGGACGCCAGGGATCTGTCAGTTCACCCAGCTGAATGTCTTGATGAGAATCAGAAGCTGCAGGGCATTGAGGGAGGTGATAAAGACAGGGGAACAACTTCCCAGCACACGCACATACAAAAGGCAGCAGCAAGGGCAGCCACGTCTCACCACACGAACAGGGTGCCTGTGGCTCAGAGCAGGGCAGTGGGACTGGCAGAAGGTTACACAGGAGGAGAGACACGGTCACTCTGCTGGCTGAGCACTTCTGCAGGTTAGAAGTCTGTCCTTACCATACCCTCTGCAGCAGGGCAAATGCCCATCTGTCACAGAGGCTCACAGAAGTTCAGTGACTCACCCAAGGCCACAGAGCTAGGGAGTGGTAGAGCTGGGATTTGAACCCTGGTCTCTGATGGATCCGCATTCATTGCTCTGCTGAAAACAGAACAGCCTGCTCTTCGGTGCTTAGGATTGTAAAGTTGCTTTGCTGGAAACTTTCCCAAGCATGGGGGCAGCTTACAGCACAGAGACCTGGATTCTCTTCCTGCAGATTCTGGCCAGGACGGGAGATGGGTAAATCACAAGGTCAAAGGCAGGAAAAGACAATCAACAGACCCAGGATGTGCAGAGCCGGCATCTTCTGAGGCCCCATCTATGCCAGGCAGGTGCCAAGCACTTACAGATCCTATTTCCAGACCCAGTGAGAGAACTGACGAATCTCCCATTTTAAAGATGAAGAAACTGAGGCTTAGTCAGGTGATGCGGCCCTGCCCCTAAGAGACAGAGCCAAGCCTAGAATGCAGGCAACTGTAAAGGAAGCGCCTTTGCTGGCCGGGGTGTGTGGGCCGGTAGTTGATGCAGGCGAGTTCCTGCTATAAATACGGTGCTGACTCCCGGGTAACCTTAGCTCCGGCTCACCCACCCAGGCACAGGGCCATAAATCCAGGGGCCGGCCACCTCCTGCTGCGCTCCTGCTCTGCAGAATTTTCCTGACACCCTAACAAGGTACTACGTTTTTCTCTACAGGTTGCAAGCTATTGGAGGCAATGTTGAGCTAGCCAACCCTGAAATGAGAGCTGCTTCTTCAGGTGCGAGCCAAAAAGCCCCACAAAATAGCCAGCCTCGCCCTCCTTGGGTGTGCAGGTGGGACTCCCAGGAAGAGGGGCCTAACCTGGGTTCTGTGCTAACAGGGTCTGAGGAACTGGGTTCGAATCCCTGCTCTGCCATTGACCAGCTGGGTGACCTCGAATGTGCCTCTCTGAGCTTCAGTGTTCTTAGTTACACGGTGGAGCTGATAGCCCCCACCTCCACGTAATAAACAGAACAGTGTGTCCAGGACACAGCAGGTCCTCTGCTCCCCTCATCTCCCTCTCTAGGTTGCTTATTTATTGGTGAAATAATAACAGCTATAACCACTAACAATAAGCCTGGCGTTATTTTAGGTGTGTTACATGCTGTTAGCCATTTAATCCTTAGTACACGTTGAGGAGTTAATGTCATAGTATTGTCCCCACTTAATGGACGAGGAAACTGAGGCACAGTGCCCTTGAATAGTCTGCTCTAGGTCACACCAGTCACGAGTGGAGAGCTGAGAATGTTCCCACTGCCGACACAGGCTTGGGGATCGGTTACTGAAAACAGGTGAAAATATTTCAGAACAGTGTCCTTGGAGCAACCATTGGTTGCTGCCAGGCAGGAATCCTAGAAAGGCCTGAACTTCACACTGTATGCTCCAGAAGGCCCCCTTCCTTGGCCCCCTTCTACTCATAAGTAAATATACCCTCCTGCAACAAGATGCCACCTTTACTCCTGCCAGCCAGGTTCAACCTCAAACCCACATATTAGAGACAAAAGACTGTCACGTGGCATTCTATAGATGGGAAAACCAAGCCCAGAGCCTGCCCAGGGCCACCTGCCCACCAGGGCAGACAGAGCCAGCCTGGAATCCAGGCCCCACCTCCCAGCCCAACTGGGCTGACCCTCTCCTAAACGGGGAAGGGACGGTGAGGCCCACGTCACCTCCCAGCCTCCAGGCTGCGCACACACATGCATGCTCAGTGCCCATTCCTTTGCCCTGACGGGCTAAATATTGTCTTGGCCTTCCTGAAATACGCTTCTCCATGCGGGTGGCTTTACAAGCTGCTAAAACCAGGGCCATGTCCCTGGTGGAGGGGGAGAGCTATTCCGGGTTAGCGTCAGGTGTAGGGCAGGGCCAGCCAGAAAGAGCTGTCTGCTGGCTCCCGGGGCTCCCTCAGCCCCGGCGGGCAATTCCTGGCAGCCAGGACAACTGGCACCCAGTGGAAGAGGGTGAGGTCAGGCCCCTTCTGTCAATGTACCCCTCCCCAACACACACACACACACATTCTCTGTCTCTCACACACACACTCTCACACTCTCACTCGCTCTGTTCCAAATCCTACCCAGCCAGGCCAAGGCGCTGGGACCATTCATCAGTAACAGGGTATCTGCAGGGTGCTGTCATCCACGATCTGCCCCACACCTCCCAGGAGACCCTGATGAGTCCCGAGAGCCTCCGAGGTGGGGTTTTACGGAGAAGGAATCCACGTGCCAGCGACAATCGGTGGCTTATGAAGGAGGCCCTGCTGGAGGAGGCCAGACCTGGCTGCCTGGGCTGCCTGGGATGCCCACCTGCTGCCAGCACAAGGGCCCTGAGCGCTCAGTGCACCCCAGGCACCCGCAGGCGCTTTCACACAATATCATAAATTTAATTTTCACAGCTACCGGGGGGTTAGGACCACAGTCTCCATTTTTACCTGGGGACACGGAGGCTCAGAGAAGTTAAGCTACCTGCCCAAGACCACCCAGCCTGGAGGTGAAATAACTGGAATTTGAACCTGGACAGCCTGACTCCAGGGTGCCCCTGGACTTGGCCGTCCTCAGCCCCCATTCCGCCAAGGCTGGCTCTGTAACTGGCAGGAGCCGGGGGCAGCCAGCCAGGCACATAGGTGGCCAGTCCCCACCACAGCCTCTTGCCTCAGGCAGAGCAAAGGGCAGTGGGCAGACCCCAGAATCTGATCGCCCTTCTGCCTGCCTGTGTCACTGGCCATTTTCAACCTAGAGGATATGAGGGCACACAGAGGGCCTGCCTGGTGCTGCCGGATCAGGGACTCAGAAAGCCCAGAGGTCTCAGACTTGAGGAATCAGACGGAAGCTGTGTGCTCTCCCCCGCCGTTAAATGTTCACACACACTCATCTGCATGCGGTTCCAGTGGCCCACGGCATCCTGAGCCCAACCATGGGTCCCGTTGCAGCCCCTGCCCCTCTGTCCTGGGTCAGCTCTGGCCCCGGCTGCCAGCCCCCGGGAGAGCTTGAACCAGGCATAGCTTCCTGCACTGGCTACACTGGGCAGTCAAGGGGTGCGGCGGAACCTAGCTTTGAAAGTCAAACTCCCCACTTCCAGCGGCACAGGCCCCCTTCCAGCGGCACAGGCCCCCCAGGCGTCAGGCAAGGAGGAAGGGGGTCCAGCTCACAGCTGCCTGCAGCCTGCGGGGGCCCCAGTGCCCTCGGCGACTGGCGGCCTTGGCTCTGCAACCGGAGCCACGGTGGGTAAATATAGCGCTGCCACTCACCGGCTGAGGGGCCCTCGCCGTCCGACATGGTGTGGAAGATGGGCGGCCGGCTGGCCACCAGCCTGCAGGGTCACTCAGAGTCTCAGCGGCTGTCACCCACCCAGCAGGGCTTGGGGCTCCTCCGTGTCCAGCCCCAGGCAGTGTCCCGCCCCGGCCGGCCTGGCCACCCCCCCATGCTGGGCTGGGCAGATAAGAACGTGCTCAGTGCCAGCAGCCTGTGCGATTGGTGGATAAATCTGGGCACTGCCCTCCCCCGCCCAAGGCCTCTCTGGGGCAGCCCCAGGAGGTTGCTTGAGAAGCCACTGCACCCCTAGGTGCTTGGTCAGTCCCCAAGACTCTAGCTCCCGGGGACTTGGGAATGCCTGTACACTCTTTCCTTGGGAACGGTTCCACCCAGCCAGCAAGGGACATTTACGGACATTTAGGGAAGGAGAATAACAAGTGATGCCACCACTGAGTACATGCCCGGGACCAGGAGCTATGTGAAGTGTGGCCACCCCTGTCATTTCACTGCTCTCCAGAGCTGCTGCGACCATCATGTCCATGTCACAGAGAGGTTAAGGGACCCACCCAAGGCCACCGGGTCAGTACGGGGTGTGAGCAGGATCTGGAGCCAGGCTGTCTGTCTCCAAGACTGCAGGAAGGCCGTCCCTTGCCTTTGATTGTTTGGCCAAAAGCAGCCAGCCCTTGGGGCATCTACTGTGTGCTGAGCGTGCCACGTGTTGGGGGTCGACAGGGGATGGAGACGGGATCCCCGGGGGCAGTCATGTGGTCCTGGCACAGTGTGGGTGCTCAGGAAAAACTGGTTGAAAGAATGCGCTCCAGCAAGCTCTTAGTATGCTCTTGTTGTGTACCTGGCTTAGAGCCAATCCAGCCCCTCCCCTGGTCCCCACAAAGTGCAGGGCAGGACCAGCCAAGGGCTGGAGATCCCAGAGGCATCACCCCAGGGTTGGGCTTTGCTGGGCCCCCCCAGGCTCTAGGTCTACCTAGTTCTGTATGCAGAGACCAGAGGGAATGAAATGGCTTAAAGAGAAGGGAGAGAAACTCAATCCGAGAGATCCAGGAGGGCTTCCTGGAAGAACAGGCATTTGTGTTATCTTTAAGTGAAAATAAAGTTAGTTCTTTCTTTTTTTTTTTTTGCCACAGGGTCACTCTGGGGTGCAGTGGTACGATCACAGCTCACGGCAGCCTCAACCTCCTGGGCTCAGGTGATTCTCCCGCCTCAGTCTCCCTAGCTGAGACCACAGGTCTGTGCCACCATACTTAGCTAACTATTTTTTGTGGTGGGGTGGGGGGGTGGGCCTCATCATGTTGCTCTGGGTGGTCTCGAACTCCGAGCTCAAGCAATCCTTGTGCTTTGGCCTCCCAGAGTGCTGGGATTACAGGCATGAGCCACTGTGCTCAGCCCAGAAAGTTTTTTTTTTTTTTTAGATGGAGTCTTGCTGTTGCCCAGGCTGGAGTACAGTGGCACCATCTCGGCTCACTGCAACCTCTGCCTCCCAGGTTCAAGCAATTCTCCTGCCTCAGCCTCCTGAGTAGCTGGGATTACAGGCACCTGCCACCATGCCTGGCTAATTTTTGTATTTTTAGTAGAGACAAGGTTTCACCACCTTTGGCCAAACTGATCTCAAACTCCTGACCTCAAGTGATCCCAAAGTGCCTCGGTCTCCCAAAGTGCTGGGATTACAGGCATGAGCCACCGCACCCAGCCCAGAAAGTTTTTCGAAGGGAAGAGAGGGTGTTCTAGGAAGAGAAGCCAGCAGGTGTGGAGGAGCGAAAGCCTGGCTGAAGAGTGGCAGGGGTCTCTGGCAGGGCTGGAGATGGCAGCAAGCCTGAGAAGAAGGATGATGCTTATGGCAGGGGAGGCCTCAGGGCTGGGGAAGTCAGAGGAGGCTTCCTGGAGGAGGGGGCAGATGCTGGTGCGGAGGATAAATGAGCCTCAGGAAAATTAGAGGCCGGTGGAGCAGCGTGCTGAGGCATCCTGGCAGCTTTTCCATCTGCACTGAGGTCTTTCCTGGCTCAGGGACCTGGGGAGTGAAGGCAGGAGGACGAGGCCTCCATGTTTCCAAAGGCTGTGAAGTCACAGCCTCCACTCTTCACCCCTGCACTGGCCATCGGAGAGAAAGAACTCAATCTCTATGGTATAGGCATTTGCCTGTGCTGTTCCCTTGGCCTAGGAATTCTCGGTCCTCCTCTTTCCGTGGGAAGCCATGGCTGCCCCGAAAGGCAGCTCAGGGGCCCTGCTCCATTTTCCGTTGCCCCACGCTCCACTCTGCCAACTCTGACCTCGCTGTGGTCAGTGCCTAGTCCTGGCTGTGCCCACCTCTTGGTTGGCTCTTGCTGCCCTGTCAGATAATGAACTCACCATCACTGATGGTATTCAAGCAGAGCTGGGCAGCTGCTGGGTGGGGACACAGCGGAGGGAGCTCAGGCATCATGTAGGGTTAAATGGCTGTGGGGTCCCTCCCAGGTGACCAACTTGTCCCATTTCCCTGGGACTTCCCCGGTTTTAGCCCTGAACGTCCTCCATGGATCCTGGAAACTGACCCCCCGCCAGCTTCAGACAAACCAGGACTGGTGGCCATCCTGGGTCCCTCCTAAGTGAAGTTTTCTTTCCTCCTAATTGCAATTTTGATTTTAAGAGAAAAAAGAGAAAGACAAAGCCAGACCTGCCCTGGAACTGTCTCCTCCACCCCGAAAATTCCCCTCGTCCCTCTGCATCCCCTAGGTGTGCTTCCAGGACAACTCTGGGGGCGGGGCGGAGGTGGAACCACGGCGCTCTGTGCCTTGGGCTGGGGTGAGGGGGCGGCAGGGAGAAAATCGGGTGCAGGTCAGCAAAGAGAGAAGCCCAGTGTCTTCCCCTGCAAAGTGGGAGGAGCCCCACCTGCCCGGCTGTGGGCTGAAATAAGATAGCTCTGCGGCACTTGGCAGACTTCGGGTATGCACAGGTGGCATCTGTATCACCGGGGAGGGGGTGTGGCCAGGGAAGGACTGGCGTGAGTCCCTCGCTGGGCACCTCTGCTTTGCCTTGGCGCGACAGCTGGTGTCAGGCACTGGAGGGAGTGGGAGGCATGGACTGGGGGCTGACTTGTCTCCTAGGTCCCACCCCGCCGTATGGGCTTCACACATCGTGGCCCCTCTCGGTACCTGCTTTCCGGCACACCCAGGCCCATGGGTCAATGTCAGGCAGGGCCTGTGGCCACATCTTGGGTCTCAACTCCTGTCACCCTTGCTCTGGGCTCCCTGGGATGGGCTGGGCTGATGGAGGGGCACGCCGTGGGACAGAGGGGGCCAGTGCTGACCCCCCACGAACCCCCAGGAGACTGCCAGAGTCCAACCTGGGGTTCTACAGGTGTGGGATGCATCCTAGTGCTGGACAAACAGTGGGGTGCAGAAAAGAGCCCCGCCACACCACCCGCCTCCCTGACACAGGCCTCACCTTCACCCAAGTGGGCTGCGGGACCAGGGCTGGGAGGAGCCTGGTGTCAGGTGAACCCAGGTCAAATCCCAGATCCAGCAGCCCTCCTGGGTGATGGGGACAAGCCTGGGCCCAGCCTTGGTTTCTTGCCTAGAAGGGGTGATGCCCATTGGGCCTGTGGTGAAGATTAAATCAGGGCAAGATGCCACGGAGGGGCATTTCACCTCCCCACCCTGCAGCCGTCTGTCTGGCTGCCCCTGTGTCTCACCCAAGCAGACTGCCCAGTGTCCACTGGCTGGAGCTGGTTCCCTGCGGCAGGCCACTTCCCCTTCCTGTGTCTGGCTCCAAGTCCTTTCCTGTTTTCTTTATCATGGGAACGTGTGTTCGGGATAAACAGCTAGAGCCCCCTGCTCCCGAGGCCACTGCACACGTGCAAGAATGTGTGTAAGTGGATGTGTGTGGTGATGCCTGTGTGTTCACTGGGACACGTGCACAGGTGCAGTGGACACATGTGGTAGAGCGTGTGCATGCAAGAATGTGTAAGTGAACGTGTGTGATGATGCACATGTGTGTGCACGGGTGCATGGCAGTGGACACGTGTGGGAGTGTGTGCATGCAAGAATGTGCGTGTAAGTGAATGCGTGAGATGCAAGCGTGTGTGCACGGGTGCATGGCAGTGGACACGTGTGGGAGTGTGTGCATGCAAGAATGTGCGTGTAAGTGAATGCGTGAGATGCAAGCGTGTGTGCACGGGTGCATGGCAGTGGACACGTGTGGGAGTGTGTGCATGCAAGAATGTGCGTGTAAGTGAATGCGTGAGATGCAAGCGTGTGTGCACGGGTGCATGGCAGTGGACACGTGTGGGAGTGTGTGCATGCAAGAATGTGTGTGTAAGTGAATGCGTGAGATGCAAGCGTGTGTGCACGGGTGCATGGCAGTGGGCACGTGTGTGGGGGGGTGCGTGTGCATGTGAGAATGTGTGGGTGTGTGTGCCCACTGGAGCTTGTGATGTCCACGTGCGGGAGTGTGTCTGCGTGTCGGGTGTGTGTGTGTGCATGATGTGCCTCCTGCAGCTCACCCTGAAGCTGCAACCGTTTGTGTGCCTGCTGGCCCCCGAGGGCTCACCTACGTGTGATTTAGCTGGTCTTAGTAGCTACTCCATGGTCACCATGATGGGGCAGACGCTGCCGGGGCCTGAACAAGCCCTGGGGGCAGCCTCTCAGGGCCCACAGGCTTGTGGGTGGAGGGGCGCTGGTGAAGGAACCGACATCAGGAAGGAAGGGCAGGTGGTCAGGGAGGACCTCTGAGAGTCATCCATGCAGAGACCTGGAAAGTGAGGAATCGGGGTGGGGATGGATAGGATAAGATGGGCCTGGCGGTGGGAAAGAGCTCGGGCACCCAGGAATGGTTCGAGATGACTGGACAGTGGTGTGAAATCTGGTCGGGCAGGAGTTGGGGTCATTGGAAGGGCACGGGGCAAAGGTAGGGGCACACATATACTGATGCCTGTGGGGCCCAGCCCAGAGCCAGTGCCCTTCCTGGGTTCCCTGAGACACCACAGCATCATGCCGCTTCCCAGGGGAGGCTCTGCAGTGACTGCTCGCCCACGGTGTGCCAAGGCCCCTCCCCGGCTGCCACCGCCTGGAGGAAGGCCGGCCCCTGGGTTCCCACACTGTTTGGCCAGCCAGCACCAGCACTGGCGGGAAAGTGTCCCTGGAGGGACAGAGGAGGGTCAGTGATCAAAGGTGGAGGGGCAGCCAAGCATGGCGGGGGTCAGGGAAGGGGCCCCGCTTCCCACCCGTGCCTCCCCCACCGCTGATACCTGCTGCCCTGCACTCACCCGGCCCTGGCTGGGCCTCAGGAGTGCAGCCTCTCCCTGCTGGAGACCCCTCAGACTTGGGTTCCCTCTATACACAGAGTCAGGACAGGTGGGGAGCAGGGAACCTCATGTGGGGCCTTGGTGGCCACGACTTGAAGGACGATGAATGTCCACATTAGATGGCCCGAAGCTCCTGGCTGTGTGGCCTTGGGCAGGTTAGCCCATCTCGCTGGACGTGGGGTGAGGACAGAACGCATGCCACACGGCAGGGGCCCAGCCCATGACGACGCGTCTGATGTTTGTCTACTGCCTTGGGTTCAAAGAGACACCTCCTTATAGTCCAGGTCAGGCCTGACACACCAGCTCCACACAGAGCATGAGACAGACACGGATGTGGAGACTCATCCACACAGCCTCACACATGGGGGGCCACACAGATACCCGGAGACTAGGGAACAGGAACATGAAGAGGTACGGAGAGACACGCAGAGACATACACGTGAACGTGGGGCTCACATGCACGCACACATGTGCACCTGCTCCAGCAAAGCTCTGCGAGCTGGTTCCAAACACCCAGGGCCCCTTGTCCAGCCCAGGCACCCCTGAATGACCGCTGCCTGGGTGGCCTTGGGCAACCCTCCCAGCGTCCAGGCTCCCAGCTAGGAAAGAAGCCCGAGAGGCCCATGCAGCTGCACCGGGTGTCCCTGGGCTGAGAGCGTGGACAGCTGCTGGCTTCCTTGGACTATCCCCTCACCTCTGGGGTGGTGGCCAAGGAGCCACTGTCATTTGGGAGGGGGCAGGGAGGTGATGGGGAGGCCTCCCAGGTTCAGGCTCCTGGGCTCAACAGCAGGGGCAAGTGCCCCAGGGACAGCCCACCGCACCCTCTGCCCTCCGGCCCTGAGATGGGGCAGGCTGCCACCTCTTGGAGCCTCGTCTGTAGCACAGGGGCCTGGAGGTACAGTAAAGCTGGCTCAGGGTTGGCCACACAGCGCACCCAACAGGTGAGGCTCATGGCCAGCACAGCATGACTCGAATCATCGGGGCTCCTCACCCAGTGTCTGCCACTGGCTGATGGGCTCTTGCCCTGGGCCCAGGGCGCTCCTGTGCCGGCTGCTGCTCATGCCAGTCCCTGCCTGGCCTCGCCCTGGGCCCACGGAGCCCCATCCAGGGCAGGCTCCAAATGGGATGCAGCTGGCAGGTGTCCTGCACAGGGACCTGCAGCCTTGCCCTTGGCACCCAGAATTAGCAGGCTGCCTCCCGCAGGGTGGGGTGGACCCCTCTGCCTGGCCACCCAGGATCTGGTCCCTGCAGGGGCTGCCCAGGAAGTGAGCACCAGGTGGGTGACTATGGTTTTCTCTGGTGAGAAGGATTTACTGGGGAGAGGCTGCGTTCCAGAAGAAATGAGTGTTTTTAAAGCTCCAGGCCAAGGCAGGGCCTTGACCCTATCCCTCCCCACGCCGGCCCTGGATTCAGAGAAATGACCCTCCCTCCTACTGTGAGTCCCCTTCCGTCTGCCAGAAATACCCCCAGTGACTGCCGGGGACAGTGCGGGTGGGGGGTGGGGGGTTATTTCTGGACATCCAGAGATGCCTGAGGCTGGAGCCCGGGGTGAGGTCCGGAGCTCGGGGTGAGGCTGGAGCCCGGGGTGAGGTCCGGAGCCCGGGGTGAGGCTGGAGCCCGGGGTGAGGTCTGGGCAGATGTGAATTTAGTCACTCCAACTGACTCTGGACCAGCATAAAGCGCTCAGTGCCCGCTCGGCCAGGACTGCCAGGAGGGGCCGGCTCAGGCTTCTGCTAAGTCCCATCCAGAACCTTCCCAGATGAGAAGCTAATTGCTGGGACACAGGGCATGGTCCTCTGTCTACCCACATTGGCTGTCACTGAAGCCCAGCAGAGCCACCGCCTCCAGCCCCAGCACCCAGAGCACAGAGGAAGAAAACCTCCCACCTGGCCATAGCTGGGCCAAGGCTCTCACCCCACACCCGGCAGCCCAAGGTTCCTAGAGCCACCCCCAACCCAGCCTAGGCTCCTAGGCACCCCAGAGGGCTGGGCCAGCTCAGGGTCTCCAGCCGCAGGTCGCTAGGGCAGAGGGCAGGGAGGTATCCAAAGGTTTTCAGAGTTCAGCAGCTCAGCCCTGGGGAAGCTGGTGCCTGGGGCAGGCGGGCCCCCAGGAATGTGCAGGCTGGAAGCCTCCTGCGGGGACGCGAGCGTAGATCAAGCACGTCCAGGTTTACAGAGAAGGGGACAGGCTCAGAAAAGGCCGCCACTGGCCGAGGTCACAAGAGAGGGAGTGGCAGGGCAGGGCGGGGCCCGCAGCCTCTGGAGCCGCCTAGTGAGGGCATCCCCCGGCCTCCCCGGCGGCGGCAGCAGCCTGCACCCCGCCCGAGCCCCCCGACCCCGCGCACTTCCCGCCAGAGCTGCGCGCTCCCGCTCGGCGCGCCCCCCGGTCGGCCTGCCAGCGCCCCAGACCCAGGCCCGGCTCCCGGCGAGGCCTGCGGACCCACCCGCCGAGCGACCGCTGCACCCGCCCGGGGGGCCGTGCCTGCGCCCCCAGCAGCTGCCAGACCTCACCGCGCCTCGGGAGCCCCAACTGTGAAATGGGGGTGGCTATCCCACCCCCACGCCGTGGCCAGAGCTTGCCACTGCCGACCCCCGGCCCCCCCGCATGACCCTGCTTCCGGGAGCGGGGCGGGCGTCCCCTCGGCCCATCTACTCCGTGCCTCGGGACCCTCCGCGCCTGGGGCCGGCGCCGCCCGCTCGGCCTGGGCGGGAGGGCGAGCCCGAGCTCTGCGCCAGCGCGCCACCGTGCGGCTCTTCCGGGGACTGCGCCGCCTTGCCTGCAGAAAAGCCCTCCCTTCCCTGCAGGCGACAATGACCGGACTCACAGTGCCAGAGCGCGACCCACGTGTGGACACTAATTCCCCACCAACCCTAGGAAGAGGGTCCTATTATTTGTCCTCCCTTACAGATGGGGAAACTGAGGCCCAGGCAGGTGGGGGCAGGATTTGAGCCCAGGTAGCCTAGCTGCATAGCCTTGGGTTTAATCCTATCCATCTTGCCTGGGTCCAGGGGGTCAGCTTCACCTGGACTGGCGGCACCGGCCCATGCACATTGGGATCTCCTAGGAGACTTAAAAAGAAAACAGTTGGGCCGGGCGCGGTGGCTCACACCTGTAATCCCAACACTTTGGGCGGCCTAGGCGGGTGGATCATCTGATGTCAGGAGTTCGAGACCAGCCTGGCCAACATGGTAAAACCCCATCTCTACTAAAAAAATATATTAAATAAAAAATTAGCCGGGCGTCGTGGCACATGCCTGTAATCCCAGCTACTCCGGAGGCTGAGGAACCCAGGAGGCGGAGGTTGCAGTGAGCAGAGATTGTGCCACTGCACTCCAGCCTGGGCAACAAGAGTAAAACTACATCTCAAAAAAAAAAAGAAAAAGAAAAGTTTCTGGGCCCCACCCCAGAGGCTGATTCACCTGGCCCAGGTGGCTCCCCCATGCAGCATGGACTGACAGCCACCTGCCCCTCACAGAAAACCCAGTCTATGAAGAGGAAGTGGCTCAGAAAGGAAGGGCAGGATGGCCCCACTGGCAGTGACAGTGGGGCTGGGGGGTTCTGGCTCTGCACTTCCCAGCCATCTGGGATTCCTGGGGCGTGCAGAAGACAAGCCCAGGCCTGCAGGGATAGGGCATGCTGAGCCTGTGGCAGGCCACTGGATGCAAAGGGCCATGGGTTCAAGTGCTGACTCCACTGTGGCCCAGCTGTGGCTCTGGCCTTGACTTCCCCATCTGTGAAATGGGGCATAGTTGGCTCCTGTTTCCTGGCAGGATTTGAAGAAATCGTGATGTGAAGTCTCAGGCTCAGCAACAGACAGATATTTGCCAAATCAGGGGATGGTTAAGCTGGGAACTTGAAGTCTCTGGAGGGAGCCGATCCCTCCAGGCCCCTCCAGACAATGCTGGGTTGCGTCGCTGCAGTACTGAGGCCTGGTGGCCTGTGGCCCTTTTAGATGGACTGTGAAGGAGGTGCTGTACTGTGGGGACTAGGCCCAGCCACAGCAGGAGGCAGAGGGCATGGACTGTGGGAAGCGTGGGCAGGTGTGTGGGTACTGGTGAACCTCAGAGACTCAGAGAAGGGCTGCAGAAGGGGGCGGGGGGTGCACAGCAGTGCAGGTTGGGGAACAGTGCCCGGCTGGGAGCTTGGGAACAGGTCGCTGGGAGACAGCGGCATTTGGGGTGGCTGTGGGAAGGGGCTGCTTCTGGCCAGGGATGAGTTTGACCAGGTGGCTGGAGGCTGAGCTCAGGCATACCATTCTCAAAGTGAGTGGTGAGTTTGGGGGCCCCTCAGACAGGGAGCTGGAAATGGAGGGGGTGGAGGGTGCAGCTTGATGAGGGGCTGGCCAGGTACCCACGTGGTCAGGCGAGGTGCTAGGGGAGCAGGAAGACCCTTGCTCTGCAAGAACGCTGCAGTTCTCAAGGCGTCCAGGGGGCCCGACCCTCTGCCCAGAGGCCGGGGTGTGCATTCTCAGGGCCCACCTGGGCTGGGGAGAGGGGCAGGCTGGGAACCCAGACACTTGTCTCCTCCATTCTCAGAGCCACCCCAGGCCCCACCTGTACTGAGCATGTCACTTCCACCCCCGAGTCTCAGTTTCCTCATCTGCTTGATGGGACCATCCCTTGGAGCTGTCATTCAAGACTGCGGCAAGGACCGAAGGAGACCAACAATGCACATCACGGGCCGGCACACATCTGTGCCTTCCCTGTTTGGGGAGGGGGACTTCCCAGGGGGCACATGGCCCAGGCAGGGGAGAGGGCAGCTTTTTCTTTTCTTTTTTTTTTTAAATGGAGTCTCACTGTCGCCCAGGCTGGAGTGCAGTGGTGCGATCTGGGCTCACTGCAACCTCTGCCTCCCGGGTTCAAGCGATTCTCCTGCTTCAGACTCCAAGTAACTGGAATTACAGGCACCCAACCATCATGCCCGGCTAATTTTTGTATTTTTAAGTAGGGACAGGGTTTCACCATGTTGGCCAGGCTGGTCTTGAACTCCTGACCTCGGGTGATCCTCCCACCTTGGCCTCCCAAAGTGCTGGGATTACAGGCGTGAGCCACCGCACCGGGCTACCAGGGCGCTTTTTCTCTCTGCACAAAGACAAGCTCCCAATGGCTGAAGGAAAAACTCAGGGCAGGACCTCTTCCTTGGATGAGCTCAGAGGACATGGCCCTGGGGAGGAAGGGACGGCTTCTCCCATCACCACCACGAGGGATGCAGTCTCACCCGCCTTGCCCCCTGCCAGGTCAGGAGGGCAGCAGGTACCCACAGGCACGGGGCTCAGCTCCACCAAGCTGCTCCCAAGAAAGGCCCAGGGGCCTCCCTGACCTCTCAAATCCAGCTCTCAGAGCCAGTCACCCACCCAGGCCCAACCTCACACAACACCCAGGGGCATGGCCGTGAATACAGCACAGGGAACAGGCTGGTAACCTGGGGCAGTCTCTCCCAAGGCAGCGTTGTCAGGGCATCTCCGGGACATCTGTGGGTTGGCAGCTTCCAAAGCTGTGCCAGCCTCCGCATCTTCCCCTTTTCACAGACGAGCAAGCCAAGGCGAGAGCACATGGCCTGGTTCCAGGTCATTCATGCAGTCAACACACATTTATTGAGCATCGACTCTGTGCCGGGCCCTGAGTGGGCACAGGGGGCTCAGAGACAAATCACACGCAGACCCTACCCTTGAGGCGCTGACAGCCTGGCAGGGCAATTGGTCACGTCAACGGACACTCACGATACAGTGTGGTCAGTGTGGTGTTAGAGGTAGCACAGGTGACCGAGGGAGCACAGAGGAGGGGCCCCTGCCGGCTGGGGGTGGCAAGGAGGGCTTCTTGGAGGAGGTGACCCCTGAAGAGGGCTTTAGGGAGTGAGCAAGAGTTAGGGTGTCTCGTCTGAGGAAGTGGCCTGTGCAAGGGCTCAGTGGTAGGGACAATGGTGGTGGCTGGGAGTTGGGCAAGGGCCAGTCCAGGAAGGGCCATGGAGTCCGCAGGCGACAGGGAGCGCTGAGGGGTGTGAAGCAGGCGGTCAGCAGAGGGCCCGCTGGAAGCCAGCGTGAAGGGTGGCCCAGGGGACGGGGCAGGGGAGAAGGGTGGGTGTCCGTGGGCAGCAGAGGTGGGCGGGCACGGCCCTTGCCCGAGGAGTCTCGTCCTGCCTGGAGGCCCCCTCAGCAGGGGGGCGGTGGGGGTGCGGGCTGCCAGCCGCGGGGCCGCAGGGTGCACAGCACGGGGTCCAGTGGCTTGAGCGTGGCCTGCTCCTGCAGCCCGAAGCGCTGCCCGGGCACCAGCCGGAACTCCAGCCTCTGCAGCAGCTTTGCCATGACCACCTTCACCTCCATCTGGGCCCAGCGGACAAAACGAGGAAGGAATGAAGAAGCAAAGACAGAATGAGTGAGTGAATGAGCAGCAAATGTCACAGCCGGCTCTCCTCCTGGAGAGCCTGTGAGAGCCTGGGGAGCCTCCTGTTTCACGCTCTCCGTGCAAAACACAGCCAGTCCTCTGGGTCTGGCTCCGCTGGGTCCCGAGCCCACAGCCCAGCAGCCCCAGAGCAGGGGTTCTGAGATGCTTCCTGGCTCAGGGTGAGCCACCACCCCTGCAGCTACTCCTGGGCAGAACCACAGCCCTGCCCCTCCTACCTGAGCGAACTGCTGCCCGATGCAGGAGCGGTGGCCCAGGGAAAAGGGGAAGTAGGTGAACCGTGGCCTGCGGGGAAAGAGAGGAATCACGAGGCCAGCAGCCCCGGGCACCCCCACAGGGACAACACAAGAAGACAGTAGTTAACCCAGGTCTGGGTGAACACAGACTTAGAGCCAGGGGCTGGGCACTCTGCATGCAAAGCATGAACCGCTGACTCTGCCAAGGGCTGGATCTGCATTCTCTCTTTTTCTCCTCCTTTCGCCCTCCTGGAAGGAACTGCTGTTGTTCCCATTTCACAGATGGAGAAACTGAGGCTCAGAGGGGCAAAACAACTCACTCCAGGTCATACATTTACATCCAGCTCTGGGCAGAGCCTGGATCTGAACACGGAGGCAGGCTGTGGAGTCCAGCTCTTCCCACCATGGCTTTGGTACCTTAACACGTTGACCCCCACAGCAACTTCCAGATGCAGCCACGGATGGTCCCATTTCTCAGACAGGAACCTCAAGGCTTGGGGAGGTGAAGTTACCCAGCTTCCCAGTATTTGGTGCTGCTTATGAGCATGGGCTTTAGAACCAGACTGAGCTGGGGCCAGACCCCTGCTCTGCCACTTAGGCAAGTTACTTAACCTCTCTGAGCTATGATTTCCTCCACAACCACCTCACAGGGATCTGGAAGGCTATGTGGGCTGAGTGGGTGCCTCTGGCTCAGACCAGAGGCCGCTGTGTCTGTCCTTCTCCCGCCAGCCCCACTCATGGGCAGCTCGAGGAGGGACTTACTTGGGTGCTCCGGGGCCGAAGCGATCGGGGTTGAAAGTCAGCGGGTCCTCAAAGTATGTGTCCATCCGCCCCATGACATAGGTGCTGAACTGCGGGCAAAGGGTCCACTCGTCTCTGGTTCCCAGGTTGTTCCCCTGGCACCTCTTAAGCCACTGAGGCCACACAACAGGGCTACTCAGAGCAGAGTGGGTCCCACTCTCCTCCACCCATGTCTTCACCCCACATCTAGGTTGGTGTCAATTGCACTGGCCCCCTAGAAAATCCCTTAAGAGGAAGAGTGGGGACAGTCGACTGTGCCAGTTGGGCGTACTGCGTCATCCTGTGCTGGGCTCAGCCCTGTGGGGGAGCCGTCATTATCCCCATTTTACAGATCAGGAAGCTGAGACCCAGAGAGAGGCTCAGTGACTCACCTGAAGTCATCAGGCAAATAAATGGCCAAATCGGGATTCAAACTCAGATCTGACTCTGTGAGGCCAACTTCCTCTAGATCCTGAGAACTGTTATATTCAGTTTCTCTTCAACTCAAGGCCTACTTCAGCAGGGGAGGGAGTGGAGGAGCTGCAGACCCCACCAGCCTTCCACATGCACACGTGGTGCCTCCTGAGTGGGGCTGACGCTCACTCCGTGTCCTTGGCCTCCAAACACTGGGACAAAATCTCCTCCTGAGCCTGCTCCACCCTTGGCTTTCTGTGCTGGGGGTCAGGGCAGCAGAGGGTGCAGGGAGCCCTGGAGCTGAGCTCCAGCAAGTGTGTGGGAGCATCAGGCGTGGGGGCTGGGTTTAGGGCACCTGCGATGTGCCGGGGATTGTTGCCAGACACATGATGTACGTCATCCTACTGATGCTCACCACTCCCCCCACCTAACAAAGAGGAAGCCGAAGGCCTGATGGAGATGACCCAGCCAGCCAGGAGCACAGCTGGGGTTGGAGCCCAGTCTGCCCACTCAAAGCCCATAGGGTGGCACCCCCAAGCTGAGAGTGAGCCACAGGGCTTCCCCTGCCGGCTGTAAGGGGATCTAAGGAGATGGCCATTAAGGCACAATGGTATTGGTACAGGAGTATTAAAAAGAAAGCTCGGCAAAACAGGTGACAGAGTGGCCACAGATGAGGCTTGGATGGACGCTGGAGGAGGCGGGGCAGAGCCCTGGGAGGAGAGGGGCTGTGAGCAGGGGCTGGGGCTCCTCCTTCCTTATAGGTAAAAATAAAAAGGATCCTGTCATGGGCTGAAATTTGCCCCCCACAAATTCATATGTTGGAGTCCTAACCCTTAGTACCTCAGAATGCGGCTGTGTTTGGAGACAAGGTCTTTAATGAGGTAATTAACTTAAAATGAGGTACTTAGGATGGGCCCTAATCCAACCTGACTGGTGTCCTTATAAGAGGAGATTAGGACACAGACACACAGAAGGAAGACCATGTGGAGACACAGGGAGAAGGTGGCTGTCTGCACACCAAGGAGTGAGCCCTCAGAAGAAACCAGCCTCCAACGCCTTGATCTCAGACTTCCAGCCTCCAGGACTGGGAGAAAATAAATTTCTGTTGTTTCAGCCAAAGTCTGTGGCACTTCGTTACAATAGCCCTGGCAAGTCAATACAGAAAGGTCCCTACCTTGAAACCACACACAAAATCAATTCCAGGTAGTTACAAGCTCAACTTTGAAAAGAAAAATGTAAAACTGAGGACAATGTAAGTGAATGTCCTGAACTCAGGATAGAGAAGGATTTCTTAAACAAGGCAAAGCAAAAGAAGTAATTGTTAAAAATATTAAGACATACAGATCATCAAAAACACATTAAAGAAGACAAGCCACAAAGATGACAAACATACCAGACAAAAGATTAACACATGAGTTTTTAAAATAAAGCTCTAGGGCTGGGCGCGCTGGCTCACACCTGCAATCCCAGCACTTTGGGAGGCCGAGGCAGGTGGATCACTTGAGGTCAGGAGTTTGAGAACAGCGTGGCCAACCTGGTGAAATCCCATCTCTACTAAAAATACAAAAATTAGCCAGGCGTGGGGCTGTGCGCCTGTAGTCCCAGCTACTCGGGAGGCCAAGGCACGAGAATTGCTTGAACCTGGGAGGCAGAGGTTGCAGTGAGCCAAGATGGTGCTGCTGCACTCCAGCCTGAGGGACAGAGCAAGACTCTATCTAAAAACAAAATAATGAAAATAATAGTAAATAAATGTATGCTGTAAAAAATAATAAAATAAAATAATGCTCTACGTAGCAATATGAAAAAACACTACCCAAAAAGGGAAACGGAGGCCACATCTCAGAGACAGAGAAAGCAGGGTCAGATGCTCACTCTTACTAGTTAGTAATCAAGAAAGCACAAATCAAGACCATGGTGAAATACTTTTTTAAAAACACATATTTGGATGGCAGCAGATACAAAATTGGACCATGCTAAGTGTTGGAGACAATGAAGAACAGCAGGGGCTCTCCCTCACCACTACTGGGCGTCCAAGTTGGTGCAGCCACTTTGGAAAACAATGTGGCATTAGTTTGTAAAGCTGAACAGTCACAGGTCCTACAACCCAGCCCTCTCACTTCTGGGTAAATGCCCAAGGAGCTTGCTTGCACACTGTTCCTGGACATGCGGACAGAAATGGCATCGTTGCTGTGGTGCTCAAGATA
Source organism: Pongo abelii (assembly GCF_028885655.2). Lineage (NCBI taxonomy): Eukaryota > Metazoa > Chordata > Mammalia > Primates > Hominidae > Pongo > Pongo abelii. The sequence goes on along the minus strand of NC_072000.2, from coordinate 104,143,178 downwards.
GGGACAAACTGGACACCTCTCAAATGCCTGTCACCTGAGAATTGATCAGCAATGGTGGTTGTGCTATGGCCTCATGGAGAAACCTACACAAATCTTACCAACTTTATACTGAGTCAAAAAGCAAGTCCTACAATATATTACTGCGTGAGTGCACACAGGCACACACACACACACACACACACACACACACAAGGGAACGGGAAACACACAATTCAGATTAGTGATTTCTTGTCAGGGGAGCAGGGAGTGACTACATCCTAGTTTCCTGGTTTGGGGGTGGGTTTAGGGGCTATCATACATGAATAAATGCCTAGATGAATGGATAAATGAACAAGTAAGCAAACAAAGAGACACAAGGTAAAGGAGGTCTGGGGAGAAAGCTGAGAGAGAAAGGGCTATAAAATGTGAGGAAAGAAGGAACCAGGACAAGTTTGGGTCAACTGTGAAACTGGGCACTTTCCATATTTGCTCTTCCCCAGCTGTGTGACCCCAGGAAAGTGACCTAACCTCTCTGAACCTCAGTGTCCTCAGCTGTAAATGGGGCACCTCCCTTCCAGAATGACCTGCTGTAATCTTCTGCTGGACAGTGTGAGGAGGGGAAAAAGCCCTCACAGGGCTACGGTGAGACTCTGTGAGAAAGAACAGGGCAGCCAGTGAGGCCCGCTGCAATGATGGGAACAGGGCCACAGGCTCCCCTGGTGAGTCCCAAATTCACCACCATTGGGGCAAGCAGCCCAGCCCACCCCAGGGCCCCCAGGGCCTCCACCCACCAAGAGTGGGGTGTTTCCGGGGACTCTGACCCCATCAATCAAGGTCTCCTCTTCCAGCAGGCGAAAGGTGCCCCATGCTGGTGGGTACAGCCTCAGCGACTCTTTGAGGACCTAGAGAAGCCACAAGGAGAGATAACAACAGTGTCAGGAGAGGCCACGGATCATGCCGGCCGGCGGCATGCCTGGGACCCCTGTCTTTCCCACCCACAGGCTGAATGCATACCCTCACCCTGACCTGGGTCCCAGGCCCCTGGGACATCAGCCTCACCGTCACGTGACAGATGGAGAAACTGAGGTCCAGAAGGAGAAGGGAGTTGTGCAAGGCCACAATGGCAGAGCTGGGACCAGGAATCAGGGGTCCCACCATTCCAGAGAGCCACAGCAGAACCTGCAAGGCCTCCTGCTGTGCGGCGGCAGCATGGGGAGGCGCTGCTGAGCCTGACTCCACCAGGGGAAGCTTAAGGATCTGGAACCCCAGCCTAGCTGGGAAGCACAAATACGGCACCATTTACTAAAGGGCCAGTTTCCAACCTAAGTTGAATACTGGGGTGACCTGGGGAGCTCTTTGACTCTGATGTCACTAGTCTGGGGCAGCCTGGGCCTCAGGATACTTTAAATCTTCTGGGGGAGTATCCTATACAGCAAAGTTTGAGAACCACTGTCCTAAAAGGTCCAGGGAGGAAGCAGGCATGATGACATGATCACCCACATCCACCCAGAAACTTCCCTCCTACTTCCCACACCTGGGACAGGTATTGCAGTCTCCCCAGATCCTCGAAATCCAGGTACCTCTTAGAACCAATGACCTCATCCACCTCGGCCTGCAGCCTGTGGGGTAAGACAAAGACAAGTTCGTCTCCAAAGGGAGCTTTCCCCGACTTACTTAGCTTTAAGAAGGGGGCATTGGAAGGAAGCATGAAGAGAGACGCATGGGGCTCCCCACTCACAAACACTGTTACTTGTATCTTTATTTTTTGAGACAAAGTCTTGCTCTTTCGCCCAGGCTGGAGTGCAGTGGTGCAGTCTTGGCTCACTGCAACCTCCGCCCTCCCCCCAGGATTCAAGCAATTCTCCCTCCTCAGCCTCCCAAGTAGCTGGGATTACAGGCGCCCACCACCACGCTCAGCTAATTTTTGTGTTTTTAGTAGAGACAGGGTTTCACCATGTTGGCCAGGCTGGTCTTGAACTCCTGACCCCCAGGTGATCTGCCCGCCTCAGCTTCCCAAAGTACTGGGATTACAGGCGTGAGCCACTGTGCCCAGCCCAAAGACTGTTAAAGAGATCCAGCGATGGCTACATCCAAAACAGTGCCCAGACCATTGGGAACCATGTTCCAGGGGCCCTAAAACATCCACCCTTTGTGTCTGATGTTTGGGATTGGCTGTAGGAAACCAGCCTGGCCAACATGGTGAAACTCCGTTTCTACTAAAAATACAAAAATTAGCCAGGAGTGGTGGCGGGTGCCTGTAATCCCAGCTACTTGGGAGGCTGAGGCATGAGAATCACTTGAATCTGGGAGGTGGAGTTTGCAGTGAGCAGAGGTAGAGCTACTGCACTCCAGCCCAGCAACAGAGCAAGACTCCGTCTCAAAAAAAAAAAAAAAAAAAAAAAAAAGAGTGGATCTGGACCACTTCATACTCATTAGGATGGTTCTCATCTCAATAAACACAAAAGTATCGTAGAGGATGTGGACAAATCAGAAAGAACACTTGCACACTGCTGGTGGGAATGTAAAATGGTTCAGCCGTTATGGAAAACGGTATGGTGATTCCTCAAAAAATTAAAAATAGAATCACCATATGATCCAGCAATCCCACCTCTGAGTATAAACCCAAAACAACTGAAAGCAGGGACTTAAAAAGATATTTGTATACCCATCCTCATAGCAGCATTATTCAAAATAGACAAACGGTAGAAGCAACCCAGGTATCCATGGACAGATGTATGAATATGCAAAATGGGATAGATGATTACAAAGGAACATTAGTAAGTCTTAAAAAGGAAGGGAGTTCTGCCGGGCGCGGTGGCTCATGCCTGTAATCCCAGCACTTTGGGAGGCCAAGGCGGGCGGATCACGAGGTCAGGAGATCAAGACCATCCTGGCTAACCCGTGAAGCCCCGTCTCTACTAAAAATACAAAAAAAATTAGCCAGGCATGGTGGCGTGCACCTGTAGTCCCAGCTACTCAGGAGCCTGAGGCAGGAGAATGGCATGAACCCAGGAGGTGGAGCTTGCAGTGAGCTGAGATTGTGCCACTGCACTGCAGCCTGGGCAACAGAGCGAGACTCTGTCTTAAAAAAAAAAAAAAAAAAAGAAAAGAACAAAAAGGAAGGGAGTTCTGACACATACTGCAACATGGATGAACTTGGAGGACATTATCCGAGTGAAATGACCCAGTCACAAAAAAGACAAATACTGTATGAGTCTACTTACATAAGTCACCTAGAATAGACAAACACATAGAGACAAAGTGGAATGGTAGTTACCAAGGATAGAGGAGGGGAGAATGGACAGATTTTCAGTTTGGGAAGATGAAAAAGGTCTGGAGACGGAGGCCAGGAGCAGTGGCTCACACCTGTAATCCCAGCACTTTGTGATGCCAAGACAGGTGGATCACTTCAGGCCAGGAGTTTGAGACCAGCCTGGCCAACATGGCAAAACCCCATCTCTACTAAAAATACACACACACACAAAAATTAGCCAGGTGTGGTGGTGCACACCTGTAATCCCAGCTACTCTGGAGGCTGAGGCAGGAGAATTGTTTGAACTGGGGAGGTGGAGGTTGCAGTGAGCTGAGATCGCACTCCAGCCTGGGCAACACAGCAAGACTCTGTCTCAAAAAAGTAAAAATAATAGTGGAGGGGGATGACATTCACAATGTGAATGCCCTTAATGCCACTAAACTGTGGGCTTAAAAACAAGGAAAATGTAAAATTTTATGTTATGTATATTTTACCACAATTTTTTAAAGAGTGGATTTGGGAGGAGGTTACAATGAGGTAGGCAATGCTGTGATAAGGCTTATGGGGAATAAAAGCCAGCTGTACAACCAGGTGACAAAAAAACACGGCAAAGCTGCTCATGCGTAGGTGAGAAGGTGCTGAACAGATACTCAGCAGTTAACAGTGAAGTGCCTCTGGGTGGGTTGGGTGCCATGGGTGGGTTTATTATTATTATTATAACTTTTCCGCTTTTCCCAAAATTTTTATATGAAATGCTTATTACAATCATACTTATTTTTAAACCCTAGAAAAATTGTATATTTTCACACAATCTTTCACTTCCGCCCTTATATGCTGCTGATGACTAATAATTGTAATTGAAGGCCTGACCCCACCTCCCCAGAGCTCCCATCCAGCCTGTTGGTGTGTTTAGAGAGCTTTGACACTTGCTTCAGCCACTCCATGCAACTGTCCTGGAGGGAGCCTGTTTGTATTTAAGGAAACCAATGGCCCGACTCAAATACCACCTCCCCAGGGACGCCCTCCTTTGTCTTGCCATCAGAAGACAAGCACACTCTTGGCAATTTAGCAGGGATTCTGCTCCATCCTCACTGCCAGGCCCTGGCCAGGCACTGGGTACGCTGTGGGGAGGGAAAAAACCACGGTCCCTGCCCTCCTGGAGCTTCCGGTCTCATGGCTGAAATAGACATGATGAAACAGTCTCAGGGGAAACACATTCATGAGTTGGGAGGAGGCTCGGAGGGGAAACATGGGGTGGCTCCTTTAGGCATCTGAGAAGCCCTTTCTAGAAGAGGAGTGGGAGGAGGAGGTGTGTTCTCCAGGGGAAAAGCAGGGAGAGCGTTTCCAAGAGAGGGAACAGCACGTGCCAAGGCCCGGGGGAAGCAGGGCATGTTGAGGGGACTCAACCGTGGGAGGTGGGGGCAGGTGGCCCTCAGGAACAAGACATCAGACAGACCTCTTTGCCAGCCCCAAGAGCAGCTCCCATACCTTGCCACGATCTCCGGCTGGCGAGACAGCTCCATCACTGTGAATGCCAAGTGGTTGGCAGAGGTCTCGTGACCTGTGGGAAGGGAGGACGGTGGTTGCTCCACGTGGGGCCACAGGATGAAGGAGACAGTTTGTCTGCCTCTACGCCAGCCAGTGCCGGCATGTAAATGGCATGTGCCCCCAGGCATCTGGCTCTAAAAGCCCCTTCCTTGAACCATCGTCTGGGTCTCACTTGGCCCGGGGAGGTGCTCACCTCCATTTTGGAGAAGAAAAAGTGGAGGTGGAGAGGAATGGGTCTCTTTGGTCACACAGCAGGGAGAGTGGGGAGGGACACAATTCAAAGTCCGTGAGCCCAAGGCCTCTCCTTCCCAGGCTGCAGGGTGCATACAAAAGCCCCCCATGACCCTGAGGTTCTATGAGGGGGTGGCAGACGTTTCGGGAGGCTGATTTTGAGTTCTGGCAGGGTCTGGCCAAGGTGATAGAGTCAACCCCTCCAAGCTGGCCTGGGAGGGAACAGACATGAGTTTACTCTAAAGGAGCCAAGGCGCTTGAGGGGCCCGCTTGAATGCAGGAGAAGGGCCTATAACTTACAGCAAGTCAGAGCTGGGAAGCAGGGCCCAGCTCCTAGGGTGTGGAGGTGGGCCAGTCACACAGCCAGCAGAGCCCTCAGCCAGGGAGCAGGGTGGGAGAACACAGCAGCCCTGGCCCCAGCTCTGCATCTCGGGCTGTGACTATAGGAGGCCACTTCCCTCCTCGGCCTCAGTTTCCTCACAGGCAAAGGGAAAGACAGACACAACCCACCCTGCCCTTGGCCAGTCCCCCATAATAGCATCGGGACGCAGGGCTCAGGGATAGACTGGAGGGACGAGACGGGACTAATAAACCCTCTTTGGAAGGCTGGATGGAAGCCTGGAGAGCTCCTCAAGGCCCCCGTTTTACAGATGAGGAGACTGAGGCTAGGTCTGTCCAGAAGCCTCATCCAGGACCTGGGTTCCCGGCTGCAGGAATGAGGACCAGCCATTGGTTCCACAAGTCCTTTCTATCCATTGCAGGGAATGGCGCCCTGCAGCCTTGCTTTAGCACTGGCCACTTCTAATCTCCTGGGGCATCTGCAAGTGCTTCTCGCACCTAAAGGGCCTTCCTCCATGCCGTTCACCTGCAGACCTCTTCGTCCATCAGTATTTGTCTCTCTGTCTGTCCACCTCCGCCAATAGACTAGAAACTGTCCCTCATCTTGTTCACCTCCATCTTCCCAGTGCCTAGTGTCAACCATTTGTTCGTGTATTTCATTCAATGTTCATGGGAACCTACCGCACTGGGCCCTGGGAGAACAGAGGTGAGCAAAACAACCTGACCCTTCGCTCGTCAAGTCTGGTGGGGAACAGACCTCACTCAATTACCACAAATAAATAAACAGCTTAACACTATGAGATGGGTGGTGGGGAGGAGCTCCAGGCCTGTGGCCAGCTTCTAGCTGAGTGCCTGAGGCAGCCTGCGCTTGCCTGGGGAGGAGGCATGTGAGGGCTCACTGACGGGTGAAGAGGAGTTTTCTAGGTGAAGAGCCGTGTTCAGGAAATATCTGATGAGCAAACGAATGAAGCTGCTTAGCATTTTTTTGTGCCAGTCTAATGCAGGCCTCCCCACAAATTCTGAGTGAGGGGATGCCTGCATTCACACAGCCAAGCTCTCTGGAGCTGAATGGCCAGCTTCACACATCCCCACAATTGCCAGCTGCATTACCAGGTCAGAGGCCCCCAAGACAGCTAGGAGAGGGGGCTTCTGCTCCCTTCAGCCCAGCCCCCTAGCCCTGCGGTGAGCTCTGCTCAGATAGCCCAAAAAATCCCAAAGAGTTGGGTTTGAGGGATCCATGGTCCACAGCATTTCTGCAGCGCTCCGGGCCCTTGGTCACCACTAAAGCTACAAACCAGCAATGAAGAAGGTGACGAAGTTGTCCAGCAGACCCTCATCGTCCTGGGCTCCCTCTTCAGCTGAAAGACAAGGAGAGTCTCAGTTCCCAGCAAATCTTTGCTCCCTTTCCCCATGGCTCATAAAATAACTAACTGTGTTTCTCCTCTTAAGCCAAACAGAGTCAGTGGCGATGAATCACCTGGGGGACGTCCCGGCCCACCCTGCCCTCCCCAGCCCGCAGAGGGGGCCCTCGCACCTTTGAGAATCTGTGTGAGGATGTCGGCAGGAACCTCCTCGCCCCTCTTCAGGGCCTCCCGGCGGCGCTGGACCCAGTCCCTGCCCACCTGGCGCAGGAAGCGAATGCTCTCCCGGACCTCCCGGAGCTGCTTCCTCTTCCCTGGCAGGAACTAAACAAGAGTTTCAGCTCCAGATGGCCAAGTGAACACGCACGTTCCCTCTCCCCTCTCCCCTACCACCCCGAAATGACGTTAGTGGCACTGGCAAGCTGGGAGGTCAGTAGAATGTGAGAAATTCTAGAAAAGATGAAGCAGCCAGGGAGACTGGATCAAGATAGCAGACTGAGCCCAGGCCTCAGCCTCCCTTTCCTGCACCAAATCCTTAGCAGTGGTGGACGGGATGGCTTAAAACATCCATGTAGCCCTGCAAGGTAAAAAGGGACCCCTGATGGGTGGAGGCAGCTAGGCTTGCATCGAAGGAAGAAATCCCAAGCAGTGGGAAGTAGAGTGCGATCAACTGCCAAAAAGACGGGGCGGCATTGGGGGCTGCAAGCTCAGGGGCCGAAGTCCCAGGGAACGGGAGGGGGCCCTGAGATGAACTCAGTATCACCTTTCCCCTTTCTTCCTTCTTCATGCCTGGAATAAGGAGGTGATATGTGGAGCAGCAGCAGCCATCTTTTTAAAAATCTATATATTTTACTTGATACATAATAATTATACACACGTATGGGGTACATGTGATATTTTGATACACGAATACAATGTGCAATGGTCAAATCAGCATATTTACGATATTCATCACCTCAAACATTTATCATTTGTGTTGGAAACATTTCAAATCTTCTCCCTATTTTTGAAATATACAATACCTTGCTGTTAGCTATAGTCACCCACTGTGCTACTGACACTAAAACTTATTCCTTCTATATAACTGTATGTTTGTACCCATTAACCAACTTCTCTTCACTCACCCTTCCCAGCCTCTAGTAACTACCATTCTACTCTTTACCTCCATGAGATCAACTTGTTTAGCTCCCACATATGTGGGAGAACAGGCGATATTTGTCTTTCTGGTCTTGCCTTGTTTCACTTAACATAATGATCTCCAGTTCCATCCAGGCTGCTCCAAATGTCAGGATTTCATTCTTTCTTATGGGCAAACAGCATTCCATGTGTATATACACCAAATTTTCTTTTCCTTTTTTTTTTTTTGAGATGGGGTTTCACTCTTGTTGCCCAGGCTGGAGTGCAATGGCACGATCTTGGCTCACTGCAACCTCCGTTTTCTGGGTTCAGGCGATTCTCCTGCTTCAGCCTCCTGAGTAGCTGGGATTACAGGTGCCCGTCACCAAGCCCAGCTAATTTTTTGTAATTTTAGTAGAGATGGGGTTTCACCATGTGAAAGGCTAGTCTTGAAGTCCTGACCTCAGGTGATCCACCTGCCTTGGCCTTCCAAAGTGCTGTGATTACAGGCGTGAACTGCCGCGCCAGCTACACCAAATTTTCTTTATCCGTTTATCTGTTGATTGACACTTAGGTTGATTCTATATCTTGGCTATTGTGCAGGTGTCCCTTTGATATACTGATTTCTTTTTCTTTGGATAAATACCCAGTAGTGGGATTGCGGAATCATATGTTTGTTCTCTTTTTAGTTTGAGAAACCTCCATACCGTTTTCCATAATGGCTATACAAATTTACATTCCTGCCAACAATGCATAAGAGTTCCATTTCTCTCTATCCTCACCAGCATCTGTTATTTTTTGTCTTTTTGATAATAGCCATTCTAACTGGGGTAAAATGATATCTCACAGATTTGCATTTATCTGATGATTAGTGACATTGAACATTTTTTCATATACCTCTTGGCCATTTGTCTTTTGAGAAATGTCTATTAAGATCCTTTGCCAACTTTTTAATGGAATTATTTGCTTTTTTTTTTTTTTTTTGCTGTTGTTTGTGTTCCTTGTCAGATGAGTGGTTTGCAAATTCTTTCTCCCATTTAACAAGTTGTCTCTTCATTCTGTTGATTGTTTCCTTTGCTGTGCAGTTTCCTTTGCTGTGCAGAACCTTTTTAGTTTAATATAGTCACATTTAATATAGTCACACGTCCCTTTTTTTTTTTTTTGAGATGGAGTCTCACTCTGTCAGCCACGCTGGAGTGCAGGGGTGTGATCTCGGCTCACTGCAACCTCCACCTCCCGGGATCAAGTGATTCTCCTGCCTCTGCCTCCCGAGTAGCTGGGACTACAAGTGCCAACCACCATGACCGGCTAATTTTTGTATTTTTAGTAGAGACAGGGTTTCACCATGTTGACCAGGCTGGCCTGAAACTCCTGCCCTCATGTGATCTGCCTGCCTTGGCCTCCCAAAATGCTGGGATTACAGGCATGAGCCACCATGCCTGGCCACATTTGTCTATTTTTGTTGTTGTTGCCTGTATTTTTGAAGTCTTAGCTATAAAATGTTTGCCTACACCAATGTCCTGGAGCATTTCCCCTATGTTTTCTTCTAGTGTTTTTATAGTTGCAGGTCTTATGTTTAAGTCTACTAATTTTTGTTTTGTTTGAGACATAGTCTTGTAGTCTCGCTCTGTCGCCCAGGCTGGAGTGCAGTGGCACGATATCAGCTCATTGCAACTTCTGCCTCCCAGGTTCAAGTGATTCTCCTGCCTCAGCCTCCCAAGTAGCTGGGACTATAGGTGTGTGCCACCACACCCAGCTAATTTTTTGTATTTTTAGTAGAGACAGGGTTTCACCGTATTAGCCAGGATGGTCTCCATCTCCTGACCTTGTGATCTGCCCACCTTGGCCTCCCAAAGAGCTGGTATTACAGGCATGAGCCACCATGCCTGGCCAAGTCTATTCATTTTAAGGTGATTTTTGTATATGGTGAGAGATAGGGGTATGCTTTAATTCTTCTGCATTTAGATATCCAGTTTTCCCAGCACTGCCCTTTCCCCAGTGTATGTTCTTGGTGCCTTTGTTGAAAGTCTGTTTCCTGTAAACACATGAATATATTTCTAGGCTCTCTATTCTGTTACATTGGTCTATGTCTGTTATTTTTTAAACCAATACCATGTTGTTTTGGTTATTGTAGCTTTATAGTATATTTTGAAATCAGGTACTGTGGTGCCTCCAGCTTTGTTCTTTTTGCTCAGAGTTGCTTTGGCTATTTGGGCTCTTTTGTGGTTTCATGCAAATTTTAGGATTGTTTTTTCTATTTCTGTGAAGAATGTCATTAGTATTTTGATAGAGATTGCATTGAATCCATAGATTGCTTTGGGTAGTATGGTCATTTTAACAATATTAATTCTTTCAATCCATGAGCATGGGATGTTTTTTCATTAGTTTGTGTCTTCTTCAATTTCTTTCATCAGTGTTTTGTAGTTTTCCTTGTATAAGTCTTTCACCTCCTTGGTTAAATTTATTCCTGGGTATTTTATTTTCTACATAGCAATTGTAAATGGGATTGCTTTATTGGTTTCTTCTTCCATGAGTTCATTATTGGTGTATAGAATTGCTACTGATTTTTGTATGCTGATTTTTTTACCCCACAACTTTACTGAAGTCATTCATCAGTTCTAAGAGTTTTTTGGTGGAGTCTTTAGGAATTTCTAAATATAAGATCATGTCTTCTGCAAAGAGGGACAGTTTGACTTCTTCTTTTCCAATTTGGATGTCTTTTATTTCTTTCTCTTGCCTGACTGCTCTGGCTAGCACTTCTATTAATAGTACTATGTTGAATGAGAGTGATGAAATGGGCATCGTTATCTTGTTCCAGTTCTTAAAGGAAAGAGTTTTAGTTTTTCCCCACTAAGTATGATGTTAGCTGTGGGTATATTATACGCGACCTTCATTGAGTTGAGCTACGTTCCTTCTATTCATAATTCATTGAGAGTTTTTAATCATGAAGGGGTGTTAAATTTTATCAAGTGCTTTTTCTGCATCTATTGAGATGATCATGTGGTTTTTGTCCTTCATCCTGTTAATATGATGTATAACATTTATTGACTTGCATATGTTGAAGCACCATTGCATCCCTGGGATAAATCCCAGTTAATCATGGTGAATTACCTTTTTGATGTGTTGTTGGATTAGGTTTGTTTGCTAGTATTTTGTTGAAGATTTTTGCATCTATGTTCATCAGGGATGTTGGCATGTAGTTTTCTTTTTTATTGCATCCTTGTCTGTTTGTGGTATCAGGGTAGGGTAGTGCTGGCCTCATAGAATAAGTTAGGAAGAGTTCCCTCTTCTTCAATTTTTTGGAATAGTTTGAGAAGAATTGGTGTTCTTCTTCATAGGTTTGGGAGAATTCAGCAGTAAAGACATCTGGTCATCGGCTTTTCTTTGTTGGAAGACTTTTTATTAGTATTTCAATCTCATTACTCACCATTGGTCTGTTCAGGTTTTCTATTTCTTTCTTGTTCAATCATCTTGGCAGGGTGTATGTGTCCAGGAATTCCATTTCTTCTAAGTTTTCCAATCGTTAGTGTATAGTTGTTCATAAAAATCTGTAATGATCCTTTGTATTTCTGTGGTATCAGCTGTAATGTCTCCTTTTTAGTTTCTGCTTTTATTTATATGGGTCTTCTTTTTTTTCTTGGCGAGTCTATTTGTTTATTGATTTTGTTTATCTTTTCCAAAAATCAACCTTTCACTTCATTGATCTTTGTACTTTTTTAGTCTTTACTTCCTTTAATTCTGCCCTGATATTTATTTATTTCCTTCTACTAATTTTGGCTTTGATTTGTTCTTGCTTTTCTAATTCCTTGAGATATATCATTTGGCGGTTTATTTGAAATCTTCCTACTTTTCTGATGTGTTTACTATTATAAACATCCCTCTTAGCACTGCTTTTGCTGTATCCCACAGGTTTTGGTATGTTGTGTTCCCCTTTTCATTTGTTTCAATAATTTATTTCCTTCTTAATTTCTTCATTGACCCAATGGTCATTCAGGAGTATATTGTTTAATTCCCATGTATTTGTACAATTTCCAAAGTTTCACTTGTTATTGATTTCTAGTTTTATTCCATTGTGGTCTGAGAAGATACTTAATATGATTTCCATTTCTTAAAATTTGTTTTGTGGCCTAAGATATGATCTATCCTGGAGAATCTTTCATGTGCTGATGAGAAGAATGTATATTCTGCAGCTATTAGATGAAAAGTTCTGTAAATGTCTATTAGGTCTATACAGTCTAAAGTGTAGTTAAATCCAATGTTTCTGTGATGATTTTCTGTCTAGATGATCTGTCCAATGCTAAGAGTGTGGTGTTGAAGTCCCCAGCTATTATTGTATTAGAGTCTATCTTTTCCTTTAGATATTTGCTTTCTATCTCTGGGTGCTCTGGTATTGGGTGCAAATATATTTAGAAGTATTTTATCTTCTTGCAGAATTGATCCCTTTATCATTATATAATGACCTTGTCTCTTTTTACAGTTTTTGACTTAAAGTCTGTTTTATTTGATATAATTATAGCTACTCCTGACAGCTTTGGCTTGTGTTTGTGTGGAATATCTTTTTCCATTCCTTTACTTTCAGTCTATATGTGTCTTTACAGGTGAAGTGAGTTTCTTGTAGGCAGCATATAGTTGGGTATTTTTTTTTATCCATTCAGTCAATCTATATCTTTTAAGTGGGGGAATTTAATCTAGTTACATTCAAGGTTATTACTGATAGGTAAGGACTTACTCTAGTCATTTAATTGTTTTCTGGTTGTTCTGTATATATTTTGTGCCTGTCTTCCTCTCTGTTTATCATTGCAGTTTGGTAAACATTCTGTAATAGTAATGTTCAACTCCTTTCTCTTTCTCGTTTGCTGATCTGCTCTATCAGTGGGCTTTATACTTTCATGTGTTTTCATGATGATAGAGATTGTCCTTTCACTTCCAGATACAGAACTCCCTTAAACATTTCTTGTAGGGCCAGTCTAGTAGTGATGATTTACCTGGGTTTTTGCTTGTCTGGGACAGACTTTCTCTTTCAGTTTGGAAGTATAGCATTACTGGGTACTATAATCTTGACTGACAGTTTTTAATTTCCAGCACTTTGAATATATTATCCCAGTCACTCCTGGCTTGTAAGATTTTCACTGAGCAATCTACTGTTAGTCTGATTCTTTTATATGTGAATTCATGCTTCTCTCTTGCTGTTTTTAAAATTCTCTCTGTGTCTTTGACTTTCGACAGTTTGACTATAATGTGCCTTGGAGAAGGCAGACCTTTTTGGGTTAAATCTACTTGGAGATTTTTGAGCTCCCAACATTATACAAAGCATGACTATACCTGGATCTCTATATCTCCTGTACCTGAATGTCTATATCTTTTGCAAGACTTGAGAAGTTTTCAGCTATTATTTCATTAAATAGGTTTCATATGCCTTTGCCCATCTCTTCTCCTGAAATTCCTGGAACTGGAATATTTGGTCACTTACTACTGTCTCATGTGTCACAAGGGCTTTCTTCAATCTTTTCTTTTCTTTTTTTGGTCTGATTGGGTTACTTCAAAAAAGACCTGTCTTGAAGTTCAGAAATTCTTTCTTCTGCTTAATCTAGTCTATTGTTGAAGCTTTCAATTATATTTTTATTCTATTCACTGAATTCCTCAGTTTTAAGATTTCTGTTTGTTTTTCTTTTATGATATCTATCTCTCTGTTGAATTTCTCATTCAGGTCATGAATTGTTTTCCTGATTTCTTTGCATTTTTATCTATGTTCTCTTGTATCTCACAGAGTTTAATATCATTATTTTGAATTCTTTTTCAGACATATAATAAATTTTATTTTCTTTGGAATCTGTTGCTGGAGAGTTATTGTTTCTTTGAAGGTATAGTATTTCCTTACTTTTTCCATATTTCTTTTGCCCTTTTGTGCATCTGGTGTAGTAGTTACTTCTTCCAATTTTATGGATTGGCTTTCATAGGGAAAGACTTTTCTATAGGTGCATCTATAGTGTTGGGTGGGTAGGGTGTTTTGGCTTGATTATGGATTGGCACAATAGCATAGTTTCTGTTTAATTTCTTCAGCTGTAGTCAGTGTCAGTGGTATCTCTGAGTTTCTCAGTGGCTTAGACTGTCATTGTTGGTGGAGGCCATCCTGAGGCTTTGCTGAAGATGGAGATGCCAGGCAGGCCAGTCCTTGAGCATCACTGGTGGCAACAGTGGGTAGGATGGGCCTGTGCTCAGGCCCTTGGATGGCATATGTGGGCGCCAGCAGTAGCAGGAGGGATGGGTCTATCCTCAGGTGTCCTCCAATATTGCACACAGGCACTACCTAAATTAGGCAGGGCAAGCCAATCCCCAGGCCTCCAGATGGCATGCTTGGGTGCAGGCAACAGTGGGTGGTGGGCTGGGCAGGCTTGTCCTCAGGCCTCTGGATGATACATGTGGGGGCCAGTGTGGGCAAGTGGGGCAGGCCTCTCCTCAGGCCCTCTCAATGGCAGGTGCTGGTGGCCGCAGTCATGGTGGACCATTCCTCAGGCCCCTAGATGACGCACATGGGTGCTGGCAGTGGATGGGGCATGTCTGGTCCCTGGACAGTGCATGCAGGTGGTGGTGGCTGCAGCGGGTGGGGCAGATTGGTTCCCAGGCCCCATGTGGGCACGGGCAGTGGCAGGCAGGGTGCACCTTGGCAGCAGCCATCTTATGACAATGAGATGATGTGCTGAGACAGTGGAACAGGAAGAGAGAAGGATCCGGAAAATCTGACACCGTGGAGCCATCATAGTCATCCTACATTGCCTGCTTTGGGGATCATTTCACATGAGAGAAAGATTAACTCCTAATTTACTTTAAGCCAATTTGATTTTAAGCCTTTACTTTAGGCAATGCATGCAAATCCTGATTCAGAAGTCACTTCAGACATACCAGAACTCAAAACCCATTCTGAAAAAAAAAAATCACTGAAGGAAGTTCTTCAGCAAATGAAGACAACAGCTCTGGTGGCTGGTCACCAGGGGGGTTGCTGAGGCAGTACCTTTGCCAGAGTGTTGCGGGACGCAGTGATTCCCTCCAACATAAGTTTCACTGCCTGGGACAGAGGCTTCTGGGCACCCAGCAGCATACTGGTCTCCATCCCAAAAGCTGCCTGCAGGAGAGAGAAGGGCAAGGTCATCCCTGGGGCACAGAAGGGCAGCAGATCCAGGGCAAAGCCTGGCATCATTCTGCTAGACACCTGGACTCTGGGCTAAGGGTTTATATGCATCATATCATCAGCTGCTTACGATGACCCATGATAATTTGATCCCCATGGAATGCTATAAGGATGAAGTAGCTCATAGTAGCTACTCCATAAACTTGGATTTCTTCCTTGACAAGATGCATTTCCCCCGAAATGCAACCTTCCTTAAGTGTTCATTCTATACTAGCTTCACAGTGAAGTGAATGAATAGCAAAGATGATAAACGAATAGCGATGTGTTAAAGAGGAATCCAGTCACTGTCCCCACACTGCAGTTCCCTGACCTCCCCCACCCCCACATAAAGTGGGGTTTGGGGTTACTGGGCCACTGCTGAGTCTACTGGGGTGAAGGGCCAAGTCATACCCTATAGGGAGTGCAGAGGGAAGGCAGCCATTGGGCTGAGAGTCGGGCAGACCTGAGATCAAATCTTGCTTCTGCCATTGACCAGCTACAGGCCAGGCCCTGCACCTGTGCCTTGCTCAAGAATGAATTACTAGCCCCAATCTCACACTAGGTTGCTTTGAATATTCAAGGAGACAGAATGTATGCAGAATATATGAAGCACAGAGGAATTGCTGGTATGTTAGAGGAGCAGGAGGGAGGGGAAGAGAGAAGGAAAGGGAAGAGGGAGAGAAGAGACCCCTCTACCCCATGTGGCCCTCCTGGCCCCCATGCCCGACTGTCACCCATCACCTTGGCCAGGATGTCCATGGCGGTGTAGGTCAGCATGTCCTGCATGGACACTGGGGTCTGCCCATCTGCCTTGGCTTCTAGAATCTCCACCAGCTGCTCAGCCTTCTCGTTGAATGTTTCCATTAAGCTAACCAAGGAGCTGGAGAAACAGCACAGGCATCAACGGCCACTGGCCAGCCCAATATGGTGGACTGCCATGTGCCCTCCCTCTCCACAGAGAGGACACTGTGCAGAGTGAAGGTGGGTGGTCCCTCCCAGTCTTTCTGGCCTCCCCTTGAGACCCAGATTGCAGGTTGGAATTGTACTAACTGAACTACACCCTGGGGTTTCACCATTCTCCTCCACTCGGGATGGATGCTGTTCCGTTGCTCTTGTCCTGACAGTTCCACAGGTCCTCTGTTGGTCACTGTGGCCCCTCAGCCCTGACCTCAAAGGGATGTGACAGTGTAGAAACTTTGGGCCTCCTAGAGTCCCTGAGAGGGCAACCCCGGTTCCCCTCCTGCCCCTCTACTCCCATTGCCTGCTCTCCTTACCTGCCCTGCCCTGGGCACCAGCTGCAGCATTTTGTTTTCCCACTTCACTGCCTGTCCTTGAGCAATCATGGTGTCCAACTCTATGTGGAAATGAGTCCTCAGATACCATTTGCACCCCAGAGCTCCCAACCCACAGGGCTCCCTCCCAGGCACAGAGCTTAGAAAGAGATATGGAAGAATGCACTCCAAACTCACAAAAATGGCAACCCCAAGGGAGCTGGAAGGAGGGGACTGCCACTTTGTACATCACATGTTTCTGAAATTTTGCTAACAGAAAATGCTGCTTTTATAATTAAAAGAAATGTTATTTTTATTTATTTATTTATTTTTCCTAGACGGAGTCTTGCTCTGTCACACAGGTTGGAGTGCAGTGGTGCAATCTTGGCTCACTGCAACCTCTGCCTCCTGGGTTCAAGCAATTCTCCTGTCTCGGGCTCCCGAGTAGCTGGGATTACAGGCACGTGTCAACATGGCTGGCTAATTTTTGTATCTTTGGTAGAGACAGGGTTTCACCATGTTGGCTAGGCTGGTCTCAAACTCCTGACCTCGTGATCCACCCACCTTGGCCTCCCAAAGTGCTGAGATTACAGGCATGAGCCACTGCACCCGGCCCTAGAAATGTTAATCTTTTAATATTAATCTGAGTAAAGAGTACATGGGTATTCTTTGTCCGATTCTTATTCTTGAAATGCATCTGAAAATTTGAAATTATTTCCAAATAGAAAGTTTTTAAAAAGAGAAATGGGGCCAGGGCCAGGGCTCATGCCTATAATCTCAACACTTTGGAAGGCGAGAGCAGGAGGATTGCTTGTGGCCATGAGTTCCAGACCAGCCTGGACAACACAGCAAGACTCCATCTCTGCAAAAAATAAAAATAAAGACTAGCTGGGCATGGTGGCACACTCCTGTAGCCCCAGCTACTCGAAAGGCTGAGGCAGGAGGATCACTTGAGCCCAGGAGGTCAAGGTTAGAGTAAGCTATGGTCACACCACTGCACTCCAGTCTGGGTGAAAGAGTGAGACCCTGTCTCTAAAAAAGAGAGAGAGAATAGGAGAAGAAAAACTAAAATAGTAACCAGCTTTTCATTGCCCATCTAGCCCATGCACATGCCTGGCAGCAGGCGAGCCTGGGGCTTTCCACTCTCATCTGGTCCCTTTGCAACATAAAACACTTTGAAGCATGCTGTTGCTCTTAGGAGGGGGATGAAAATCTTCACCTGAGCTTAAGAGCTGGAATCTGCTTCTCGCTGACCTCCACCTGTAATGTTGCCTTACTGTTCCAAGGGCCTTTTAGCTCCTCCAAATACAATGCTCCTTTCCACCTTGGGGCTGGTGCACACACATCCCCTCTCCTGGAGCACTCACCCTCTATCCCCCACAATCATCACTACCTGAATGTCTCCCTTCTCCAGATGGACACTCAAAGGCCACTTCCTCAGGCAATAACTCTTGAGCCCCAGGTAGGTGCAATATATGCTCCCACAGCACCCTTGACTTTTTCTCATAATGCTTACATGGTTGGCAAGTATATATTTATTTGCAAGATGATTTGTAGTTGCCTTTTTTTAAAAATCACATTTAAGTTGATTATCCAGATAGTATGTGGCCGGTTATTGTACAAACACTGAATCTCTTGCAGCTATTGTAGAAACAAAACTGGGTTACAGTGTTAGGTGAACAATAAAATCCTGACTCCCTTGGTGGACTCAGACCAAGGTCTTCCCATAAAACCAAAATCTAGAAAAGTAGAAACTAGCAATTTACTCTCACAGTTTTATTAATAGTACAAAATTATATTCTGTGTGGGTAATGGTTGGAGATGAAACTCATCAGTGGTTCCTATTTTTTCTTCATTAGTGAATTAGGATTCACCAAGGCTCAATAATACTTTCATAAACACTTATAGGCATTTTCTAAAGTTTCTTTGATAAAGCCTTATAAATTTGGCATTTACTATAGAACAGTCATCTCTAAGACAATACCTTATTGTGAGATTAAAAAATAAAAATATCTGGTGATGGTTGTGTAATAATGAGAATGAATTTAATACCACTGAACTGCACACCTAAAAATGGTTAAGATGGCAAACTTTATGCTGTGTGTATAAAAAGTTAAAAAAATAAAAATGTCTGTGAAAGCACTTTATAAACTATAAAGCACTGTTCAAACATGAGGTTCTATATGCTGGAGATGCTTCCTCAAGACAATGACATGGTTATGTCATGATCATGTGGGCCATCATCCGGTTAGAATTGATGTTTCCCATAATCTCAAAGCTTCCTGAAGTTTGCTTGGCTGGCCTTTGTAACCCTGGCTGTTGGCACAATAAGTATTTCTTAAACAAATGTCTCTTTCCGGTCTATTCCTTCCCATTTTCACTTCTGACAACTTTCCAGTAAGACTGAGACTATTCCAATTCATTGATTGACTTACGCATTCATTCACTCTATGGGCATTCCTGGAGGGCTTGTGGGGTGCCTGGTGCTGGGCGCAGGAGTCAGGGACAGGGTGCGTCTTCTGCCTTCGGGGATCCGTGGTCTAGTGAGGGAGGTGGACATGAATGGAAGCACTGCATTGGGTGTGACAGGTGCCTTGATGGAGGCATGAACTCAGCCTCAGTAGGTGACATCTTAGCTGGGTATCAAAGGAGGAACAGGAATTCCCCACAGGTTCACATTGAGGCAGTGGGAACAGCAGAGATGCCAGAAAAAGCACAGTGGTTTCCAGAAAGGCTGGGAAGAGGGGATGCAAAGGTTGGAGGGGTTTAGGGGCAGACTGAGGGTGAACGGGGTCTGATCTTCATCTCTCAGATGATAGGAAGCCATTGAAAGCTTCAGAACAGGGGAGTGGCATGGTCAGATCTGAGTTTTAGCAAGATATCTTCAGGATGGTGAGTGGATACATTGGAGGAGGGAGATAGGAGGAGGGTAGGCCAATGAGGAGGCTGTAGCAAGAGTTCCGGCAAGGATGTTTATACAGTCCTCCACAGATTACATAGTCAAGAATAGCTTCACAGTGGAGAAACCTGGTAGGCACCACCTCAACCACTGTGCAAACTTAACGTGGCCAGCAATGGGACACATCAGTAGCATGTGCCTCCTGATACAATGCCCCAAGGAGGACACAGCATCACTCTGTAGCATTACTACCAAAGAGGGATAGCCTAAGTCTAACAGTGCAGAGAGACAGCTGACAAATTCAAACTGAAGAACCATCTACAAAACTGTCCTGTCATCTTCAAAAATGTTAAGGTAAAGAGAGCCAAAGAAAGGCTGAGAACTGTTCTAGAATAAAGGGGGCTAAAGTGACAGGGGAATTAAATGAAACACATGAACATGGATTAGATTTTAGACAAAGAAAACAGCTACAACTGCACAAATGACAAATTTTGAATATGAATTGTGAATTAGATAACAGTATTAGATTAATATTATTAATTTTCTCATTTTGATAAACTATAGTTTGTAGTCATTGTTCATGGAAGTATTTAAAGGTGGGGAGCACAATGTCTCTAACTTACTCTTAAATGGTTTTTTAAAATATGTACTGTATAAAAAATATAAATATATGTATATACGCACAATGATAAATATATTTACATATACACTCATAAAGAGAAGAAATGATAAAGCAAACGGTGATTTAAATAATAAACAATAAGTGAATCTGGGTAAAAGATATATAAGAGTCCCTTACACTATTCTGGCAATTTTTCTATAAATTCAAAATTATATCAAAGATTACCTTCTTTCCAATGTTAAAATAGAGTTACCATATGGCTCAGAAATTCCACTAGGTAAATACCCAAGAGAAATGAAACATACATCCATACAAACACTTGTACAAAAATGCTCATAGCAGCATTTTTCATAATAGCCCAAAAGGGGAAACAACCCAGAAGTCCATTAACTGATGAATGGATAAACAATATGTGGTATATCCATACAATGAAATATTATTTGACAATAAAAAGGAATGAGGCATTAATATAGACGACACCATGGATAAGCCTTAGAAACAAGATGCTAATGAAAGAAGCCAGGCATAAAGGACCATGTATTGCATGATTCTATTTATATAAAATGTCTAGAATGCAAAAATCCATAGATACAGAAAGTAATTAGTGGTTGCCAGCAGATAGGGGAATTGGGAAGAAATGGGGAGTGACTGCTTTTTTTTTTTTTGAGATGGAGTCTCACTCGTCACCCAGGCTGGAGTGCAGTGGCATGATCTCAGCTCACTGCAACCTCCGCCTCCCGGGTTCAAGCGATTATCCTACCTTAGCCTCCCGAGTAGCTGGGATTACAGGTATGTGCCACCACACCCAGCTAATTTTTGTATCTTTAGTTAAGATATGGTTTCTCTGTGTTGGCTAGGCTGGTCATGAACTCCTGACCTCAGGTCATCCGCCTGCCTCGGCCTCCCAAAGTGCTGGGATTACAGGCACAAACCACCATGCCTGGCTGAATGACTGCTTTTGAGGGTGATGAAAATGTTCTAAAATGTACTGTGTTGATGGTTATAGAATCCTATGAATATACTAACGCCATTGAATCGTACACTTTAAATGGGTGAGCTGTATGGCATGTGAATTATACCTCCATAAAAGTTATTTAAAAAGTAAAATACAGTCATGTGTTACTTAACGACAAGGATACATTCTGAGAAATGTGTCGTTAGGGAATGTCTTCATTGTGTGAATGGCATAGAGTATACTTACACAAACCTAGACAGTATAGCCTACTACACACCTAGGCCATATGGTCTAGACTATTGCTCCTAGGCTATACACCTGTGCAACAGGTTACTGCAACACAATGGTATTTGTATATCTAAACATAGAAAAGGTACAGTAAAAATACAGTCTAAAAGATTTTTTTAAATGGTCCACCTGGATAGGGCACTTACTGTGAATGGAGCTTGCAGGACTGGAAGTTGCTCTGGGTGAGTCAATGAGTGAGTGGTGAGTGTGCAGGCCTGGGACATTACTGCACGCTACTATAGACTTATAAAAACTAGACACAGGCTACACTGAGTTAAAAATTTTTTTTCTTCAATAATAAATTAGCCTTCGCTTACTAGAACTTTTTACTTTATAAACTTCTCATTTTTTAAAATATTTTTGACTCTTGTAATAACACTTAGCTTAAAACACAAACACTGTTCAATTGTACAAAAATATTATCTTCTTTGTATCCTTATTCTATAAGCTTTTTTATTAATTCTTTTTTACTTTTAAAACTTTTTTGTGAAAAACTAAGACACAAACACACACATTAGCTAGGCCTACACAGGGTCAGGATCATCAATATCACTGCCTTCCACCTCCATCTCACTGGAAAGTCTTCAGGGGCAATAAAAGGCATGGAGCTGTCATCTCCTATGATAATAATGCCTTCTTCTGGATGCCTCCTAAAGGATCTGCCTGAGGCTGTTGTACAGTAAACTTTTAAAAAATCTATAAGTAGAAGGAACCCACTCTAAAAGAATGTTTAAAAGTATAGTAAATACATAAATCAGTAACATAGTTATTATCATCATCAATATTACGTACTGCCCATAACTGCATCTGCTAGACTTTGGCATGACTGGCAGTGCAGTAGGTTTGTTTACCCCAGCACCACCACAAACATGTGAGTAACATATTGTACTCGCCATTACCATGGTTACAGCATCACTAGGCAATAGCAATTTTCAGCTCCATTATAATCTTACGGGACCACTGTCACATATGCATTCCGTCGTTGACCGAAACATCGTTATACAAAGCACAACTATACCACCAAAACATAAAAACTCAAATGAATAAAAGAAGAAGCCCTGACAAGGAGTGATGAGGTCTGATGTGGGGAGCTCTTGGAGGACAGGAACCCCCATGCTTCTGGCCATCGTGGGCACTCAGCCTTTGATGTTCCCAAACTGCGTGGGGGCCTCACTCATCCCCACTTGCCCAGCCTGTCTCTCTCTCTCTCCCTTTTGACTATTAACACCCTGTCTTTCCCCTTTTTCCTCTCTCCCTTCAGCTGAGGGAGGCCCCCTTGGGTGGACACTTCCCTCCCCAGGGCCCACCTACACTTCGGCAGCCCCCACTGCCTCTGGCCAGGCAGGAGCCACGGAGCCTCCGGCCGCACTCACCTCCGGCTGAAGGCCAGGTCTATGACTCTCCGCTGCTTGTGCCAACGCTCATAGTTGCATTCGGACACCAAGCCTTGGCCGAAGAGTCTGTAGGAGACACACACGTGATGCAGGAAAGAGGGTGGGGGGTGGGGAGTGACTACTTGATGGGCTTGGGGTCACATTTTGGGATGATGATGAAATGGGTATTGGAGCTAGGCGGTGGCGATGGTTGCGCCACATTGTGAATGTACTGAATTCCACTAGACTGTACCCTCTAAGGTGGGGAAAATGGTGAACGTTATGTCAGTTTTACCGGAATTTTAAAAATAACTTAAAAAGGAACAGGATGATCGTGTTACCCAACCTCAGTGGCCTCTATATTCCCTGCCATCTGGAGGTTGGGGGAGAAGGAGGAAACTGCTCGTGACAAGAGTGGGGCCACTGTTTACGGGGCACTCATCACATGCCTGGCAGCCAGGGCCTCAGGCCTCAATTCTACACCCCACATTCTGGACCGCACTGGCCCTCGCTCACAGCAGGGCTCTCCTGGCCTCCCACCCAGGCCTTCCACCATACCTCCTTACCTCTCACCAAACACAGTCTGGAGCGCACGGTACATCTTGGAGTCCTTGTTGTACTTGGTTGACATCAGGAACTTCTAAATATCCCCAAAAAACCAACATAGGCTCATGCACCCATGAGTAGCTGCAAATGCTCTTCTGAGACATGCCCCAAATAATCACCATTGGCTGAGTCTCAGCCACAGTGTGCCCACTTCCCATGCATGATCCCACACAATCATCCCTATCTTCAAGTAACATCAGCTGTGTGGGGATGGGGAAATTGCAGCACAGAGGGGCGAAGTGATTTTCCTGTGGATGTACAGTCAGAGAGTGTGGGGAGGGCTTGCTCACTCCAGTGTCACACTCGGAACCCCATACCATGCCACCTTCCAAAGCAGCAAAACAGGAAAAGGCAAATGCTGCTCTGAAACCAGAGTGAGAAGGGGAGAAGCCCTTCTGGGAGAGGAAGGGCTTCTGGGTCACAGGAAGGGCACTCGGCACACATTTAATATTGCTAGCATGCACTCAAGCCAGGCAGTCAAGGAAGTGTGAAGGCACACTTCCACCGGGGAAGGAGAAACTGCTAAGGACTTGCCCTTGTGCCATAAACAACCAGAAAACCTGGGAAATGTATGAAATGTCTGCTTTCAGACACTGGACAACAGGCAGTGCAGGATTGTGAAACTCCCCGGAGGAAAGCTCAACTTACCTCACCAAGAGCTAGGTGGTAACAATAGTAACAATAGCCAATGGCTCTTGAGGCAGGATTGCCCAGTGGTTAACAGCGTGGGCTGTGTAGACAGCCAGCTTCAATTTGGATCTGGGCTCAGCATCCCTGCTGCACCACGTGCTAACTCTGGGACCCTGGATGAGTTACTCACCTCCTCTGCCCCTGAGTTTCCTCATCTTAGTTGGATATAAGAAGAGTTCCTGCCTGGCAAGTTTGTTGTGAAGAGTGTCAATTCTACATAAGAAGTGCTAAGAATGGTGCCCGGCACATAGCAGGTGCTCAATAAATGCCAGGGGCACAGCTGCGCCCTGCAGTTCACTCAATACCCAGTCAACCCAAGTTGCTGAGATTACAGGTGTGAGCCACCACACCTGGCTGCAGGTGTTGTTTTTATGCTCATCTTACATACAGATGGAGAAACTGAGGTTGAAAACTGACCCAAGGTTACACACATAGTAAATGGTAGACACAGGATTTGAATCCAGGCAATTTGCTGCGGAGAGAGGGGAGAGACGGCTATGATCCAGACCAAGGGACCACAGGTCCCCTGGTACATTCAGGCAGAGGTGCATGAGTGGGAATGGGCTGCAGGGCCCAGAGCCCAGAGGCCTGCCCTCTGGGCTACTGCTTTATCCTGTGGGTGCTGGGAAGCAGTAAGAGGATGATTCAACTATCAGTTAACCCGGGTGCTGCTAGCTTCTCTGAGATTAGCTCCTGGGGATTTAATATCGATTTTTCAGCTGAAAAGAAGCCCCAGAAGTGGCTCACTTTGTGTCAGGAACCACATTCCAGGGACCTCAAATGTAACCCAAACACTGTCATTTGTAACCCAAGTTCTGCCCCACCAAGAGGAAGACTGTGACAGTAAATGCCCACTCTACAGGCCCCTCTCAAATACCGTAGAGTCACCTGAGGTCTAAGTGAGCCATTCTTAGATTGAACTGAAGATCCCTACCATTAAGGCAGAGTAGCCTCAGTCAGGCAGTGCCTTGCTGCTTCCTCTGGTCACACATATACTGAAGGCACACTTCCACCTGGGAAGGAGAAACTGCTAAGGACTTGCCCTTGTGCCATAAACAACCAGAAAACCTGGGAAATGTATGAAATGTCTACTTTCAGACACTGGACAACAGGCAGTGCAGGATTGTGAACCTCAAGAGAAGGAGGGGAAAAATGTGAGACCTATGACCTAGGATTACCGAGCTTTCTACCCAGAGGCAATTCCAGGACAGCAGCACAAAGAGAAAAGACCTAAATGCAGTCCAGCAGACATGCCAAGTTGAATAGACAGATCAGAGGCTAGGCAGACCAAAGGAGGCCAGAATTAGTAGGACAAAGTACCAGGGAGAAGCTATGCATGGAAAGAGCAGGACAAAGTACCAAGGAGAAGCTATGCATAGAAAGAGCAGAACAAAGTACCAGGGAGAAGCTATGCATAGAAAGAGCAGGACAAAGTGCCAGGGAGAAGCTATGCATAGAAAGAGCAGGACAAAGTACCAGGGAGAAGCTATGCATGGAAAGAACTCCTACACAGCATCTGCATGGGGTCCCTTAGGTCTTCGGATGTATACCAATCTATGCAAATGTAGGGTGGAACTTCAGAAGACTGGCCAAAACAACTTCTGGGGAAAGAAGAATCACTGGGTGACTACAGACTGAAGAATTCTCAGAGCTTACACTGGGCCAATAATTATTCAAGTTTCCACTACCCAGAATAGACAAACCTCAGACACAAGACCTTCAGTAGAGGCCCCAGAATGGTCACTCCTTAGCAGTAGGGCTAAACTAGCTCTAAAGTAAAAGTCTACTCTAGACCCCCACTTATAAAAGCCTTAAAGCAAGCCTGGAAAGGATCAAACTGATCTGCAGGTAACTTTATCATCTCAGAATGAAGTCAAAGAATCTCTAAAGGAATATAACAAAATCTAGTGCCCAAAAATGTAAAATTCACAATGTCCAGTATCCAATAAAAAATCATTAGACATGCCACAAAGCAGGATATTATGACCTATACCTAGGCCCAGATAATGGAATAATAGAACTAGCAGACGAGAACTATAAAACATCTATTACTAATATGATCATGGAACCCACATATCTAAGAAATTCAAAGGATCCCAAATAGAATTAACAAAGAAAAGTACAGCAAATAAAGTATACCAAGGCAGATCATAATCAATTGCTGACATCAGTGATAAAGAGAAAAATCTTAACAGTAGACAGAGATGAAGTGGTATAATATTATTTGAAGACATATTTATATAAGTTAAAGATGAAATTATAAACCCTAAGAAAATCACTAAGAAAGAGAGAAAAGGAACCAATAAGATAATAGTGGTTAGCTGGGCATGGTGGTAGTCTCAGCTACTCAGGAGGCTGAGGTGGGAGGATTGCTTGAGCCCAGGAGTTTGAGGCTGTGGTGAGCTATGAAACCTGGGGAACAGAGTGAGATCCTGTCTCAATCGATCAATCAATCAATCAATCAGACAATAGTAGAGATGAAACAGAATACTAAAACATACCTAATCCAAAAGAAGGCAGGAAAGGAGGAAAAGGGAACAAACAACAGATGGGACAAATAGAAAACAAACAGTAACATGGTAGATTTAAACACAGCCATATCAATAATTACAGTAAATGTAAACGACCTAAGCACTCTAATTAAAGGCAGAGATTGTCAGACTGTATAAAACAGCAAGAATCAACTGTGTGCTATCTATAAGAAACCCACTTTAAAAATAAAAATGCAGATAGGTTAAAAGTAATATCATAGAAAAAGATATAACATGCAACACTAAGCATAAGAAAGCTGGAATGGAGGCTGGGCATGGTGGCTCACGCCTGTAATCCCAGCACTTTGAAAGGCTGAGGTGGGCAGATCACTTGAGGTCAGGAGCTCAAGACCAGACTGGCCAACATGGTGAAACCCCATCTCTACTAAAAATACAAAAATTAGCTGGGTATGGTGGCAGGCACCTGTAGTCCCAGCTACTTGGGAGGCTGAGGCAGGATAATCGCTTGAACCCTGGAGGTGGAGGTTGCAGTGAGCCGAGATAGCGCCACTGCACTCCAGCTTGGGCAACAAGAGCGAAACTGCTTCTCAAAATAATAATAATAATAATAATAAAGCTGGAATGGCTTAAAGTAGACAAAATATACTTGGAGTAAAGAATGTTATTAAGAATAAAGATGAACATTTCTAAGGATAAAAGAGTCAATTCATCATAAAGACAAATCCATCCTAAATGTGTACACACCTGATAACAGAACTTCAAAATACAGAAAGCAAAACTAATGGAACTGAAAGTAGAAATAGATAAATCTATGATTATGAAGGGTTCAACATTCCTTGCCCTGCAACCACTAGAACAAGTAGACAGAAAATTAGAAAGGATTTAAAAGATTTGAATAACACTATTGACCAAATTGACCTAATCGACATTTCTAAAACACTTTATTCAACAATAACACAATATACACTCTTTTTAAGGGTTCATTAACATTTACTTTGATGAACCATATGCTGGGCCATAAAACAAATTTCAATTAATTTAAAAGGACTGAAATCATGATGATGAGTATTCTCTCTGACTTTACAGAATTAAATTAGAAATCAATAACAGAAAGATATCTAGAATATCCCCTAATATTTAAAAATTGAATAACATACATCCAAATAATCCATGGTTCAAAGAATAAATCACAAGGGAAGTTAGAAAATATTTTGAACCAAATGAAAATAAAACATATCAAAATTTGTGGTAAATTTGTCCTAAAGCAGTGCTTAGAAGGAAATGTATAGCTCTAAATGCTTACATTAGAACAGAAAAAATGTCTAAAATCAATTGTTTAAACTCCATCCTAAAAATCAGAACAAGAAAAAATTAAACCCAAAGTGAATATAAAAAGGAAATAAGAAAGAGGAGAAATTGGCTGGGGATGGTGGCTCACGCCTGTAATCCCAGCATTTTGGGAGGCTGAGGCAGGCAAATCACTTGAGGTCAGGAGTTCAAGATCAGCCTGGCCAACATGGTGAAACCCTGTCTCTACTAAAAAAATAAAAATTAGCCGGGTGCAGTGGTGGGCGCCTGTAATCCCAGCTAGTCGGGAGGCTGAGGCAGGAGAATCACTTGAATCTGGGAGGCAGAGGTTGCAGTAAGCTGAGATCACGCCACTGCACTCCAGCCTGGGTGACAGAGCAAGACTCCATTTCAAAAAAAAAAAAAAAAAGAGGAGAAATTAATGAAATAGAAGACAAACAATGAAGAAAACCAATAAAACTAAAAGCTACTTCTTTGGAAAGATGAATAAAATTGATAAACCTTTTGGTGAACTGATCAAGAAAAAAAAAGAAAACCCAAATCACTACTCTCAGGAATGAGAGAAGGAACATATCACAGATCCTACAGACATTAAAAAAAAAGAAAAAAAGAAAATCTCATGAACAACTTTATGGCAATAATTTAAGCAAATTATGTGAAGTGAACAGATCTCTTGAAATATGTGAATTATCAAACTCAAGAAAACAGAAAATCTGAATACCATATGTCAACTAGAGAAGAAAATGCTGAAACATGCTACAAGATTAATTCACTTTGAAAACATTATGCTAAGTGAAATAAGTCAGATGCAAAAGGACAAATGCCACATGATTACACCTGTATGAAGCACATAGAGTAGTCCAATTCACAGAGACAGAAGGTAGAATAGTGGTTTCCAGGGTCTGAGGGGAGGGGAATGGGGAGTTATTGCTTAATGGATACACAGTTTCAGTTAGGGAAGATGAAGAAGTTCTGGAGACGGATGGTGGTGATGGATGTACAACAATGTGAATGTCTTTAATGCTGCTGAACTCTACACCTAAAAATGGTTAAAATGGTAAATTTTATGTTATGTTCATTTTATCACAATTTAAAATTTAAAACATACAATGTAAAAAAATTAAATTTGTAACTTAAAAAAAAATAAAAATTTCCCTCAAATAAAACTCCAGGCCCACATGACTTCACTGGTGAATTATATCAAATATTAAAAGAAGAAATAACATCACTCCCATACAAACTTTTACAGAAAATAGAGGAGGAAGTTACCACTTCCCAACTTATTCTATGAGGTCAGTATTAACCTGATGTCAAAACCAGTCAAAGACATTACAAGAATCAAATAAATATAGAAACAAAAACTCTTAACAAAATATTAGCAAATTGAATCTAACAATAATTAAAAGATAATATATCATGACCAGGAATGCAAGGTTGGTTTAACATTTGAATATCAATCAGTATAATTCACTATATCAATATATATCTTTAAACTTCTTTTCTCATTAAGCATCATGAAAGTCTTTGTGCATGGTTTTTGGTAGCATGCTTTTACAAGTCTTAAATTGTGTCTATGTTTGAAATTAAACTTTTAATGAAAAATTATTTTTAACATTCTGCTAGAGATTCCTGGTTATTCATTCAACCTGTCTCCTTATCTTGACCCTAAGTTGTATTTTATCCCTCTCAGAGTCACCACAGCCACCCTCCATTGCAGAAAATTGCCCCACACATCTGCTGCGCACCCAAGGTAAGAAAAAAAATGCAACATTGTTTATTGAGCAATTGCTGTGTGCCAGGCAGGGGCTAGATGGCTCATTGATATTATTTTAGTTCTATTCTTACAACCATCTTGTAACAGAGACACCACCTCTATTTCAGATGAGGAAATGGAGGCCCAGAATGATGAAGCAACTTGTCCAAGGTCCCACAGCCAGTTGGTGGAAGAGCCCAGAGTTGAGCCCAGTTCTGCCAGCTCCATAGCAGACATCCGTTCTTAGAACCTTCATGGCAGACATGACAGACAATGCCACCTGCCTTGGTTTCCTCACTTCTTTTTTTTTTTTTTTTTCTTTTTTGGAGTGGAGTCTCACTCTGTCACCCAGGCTGGAGTGCCGTGGCATGATCTCAGCTCACTGCAACTTCTGCCTCCCGGGTTCAAGCGATTCTCCTGCCTCAGCCCCCCAAGTAGCTGGGATTATAGGCACCCACCACCACACCCAGCTAATTTTTGTATTTTTAGTAGAGATGGGGTTTCACCATGTTGGCCAGGCTGGTCTCGAACTCCTGACCTCAGGTGATCCACTAGCCTCAGCCTCCCAAAGTGATGGGATTACAGGCATGAGCCACTGTGACTGGCCCTTTTTTTGAGATGGAGTTTCACTCTTGTCACCCAGGCTGGAGTGCCATGGCATGATCTCTGCTCACTGCAACCTCCACCTCCCAGGTTCAAGTGATTCTCCTGCCTCAGCCTCCCGAGTAGCTGGGATTACAGGTGCCTGCCACCATGCCCAGCTAATTTTTGTATTTTTAGTAGAGATGAGGTTTCACCATATCGGCCAAGGGACTAATAAGAGTCCCTACTCCTATGAGGATTAAATGCATCACTAATTGTGAAGTGCATAGAAAAGTACATAGTAAGCACTATTTAAGGATGTTTTGACATATTATGTTAAATAAACTGATCAATTTTTAATTCTCATCATAGCCCTGGAGATAGGGTTATAATTCCCATCTCACAGATGAAGGAACTGAGGCAAAGAGAGGCAAACTAAATGTGTGTGCACCAGTTGGGCAAAACTTCCAACCCAAATGGGGACAGCAAGGTCCCCATCTACTCCCCACATCAAACAGCAATGCTTGCAAGAGTCCCCAAGCAGTGGGTGCTTAGAGGGAAAGATGCCATTCCTTTCTGGATCTTTGGGAAACCAGCCGAAATGCGCCTGGCTCTGGAACATTCATCCAAAGTCTCTGGGACCAGGCTTCACTCCCCCAACCCAAGGAAAGGCAGGGAACTCCCTCATGGAAACCACTCTTCCTCCTACCTTAACCGACTCGGGACTCGTGACGATGACTGAGGTTTTGTGGAAGACGTTGACCCGCACAACAGGTCCATACTTCTTAGCCCTGGAAACCAAAGTGACCCGAAGGAAACTGTCAACCACCTGAGGTATGACCATCACCAACCCTGCCCAGCAGAGAAACTTATGTGTCCCGTCCCAGAAGATGCTCAATGCATGCTACCAAAAGAGTGCTGTGCTGGGGCCCAGGAGCCCTGGGGGCAAGGCTCTGCCCTGTTGCCCACTTGCCGAGTCATGTCCGCCACCAGGCCTCAGTTTCCACAGCCATGGAATAGGGTTGGAAACACCCCTTCTTTGATTGTCCCAAAATGTTGTCCTGGGAATCAAATGATTCGCATCTTTGAAAGTGCTTTGAAAAATGTAAAAAAGTGTCACACCAAACAATGACTGTTACCTAGTCACACTCCCCCACCCAGTTTACAGATAAGGAAACTGAGGCTCAGAGAGCTTCTGATGGCTGGTCTAAGGTCCTGCAGTGGGTGAATGGCAGAGCATGGCTTCCAAGCCAGCCTCACCTGCCTCCACTCAGGGGAGGAACTGCTGGGGCTGAGAGTAACCTGGGCTAGGGGAAGGTGAGGCTGGGAGTCTGTGTGCTGGATTGGGTTGGGGGAGCTGCCCCAAGGGAACCTGGAGTAAGGGCAACAAATGACAAATGAGAACCCACCAATCCAAAAACACATCTTGGAGCACACGGCCACCAACCTCATCCTTTTTCCAAAAGCAGGGGAGGTGTCCTAGAAGGAAACTAGAAGAAATAGGAAACATTAGGCTTACCAGCAGTCAACAGGAAAGAACGCTCCCTTCCCCACAGATCTTATTACTAGGCCCACTTCACAGACAGGAGGACCGAGGCATGGGGAGGTTACAGCACTGGCTCAGGGACACCAGGCAGTAAGAATGAAGACAGGATGCAAATCCAGGTCTGACCAGCTCCAAAGACCCCCTTGGAGAAGAAACAGTTTTTATAACTGTCTGCCTGCACAGAAGTTGGGGGCTGGCAGATAGAAAGGACTCAGTAATATTGTGTGGAATCACCCTCAGCAGATAGAAAGGACTCAATAATATTGTGTGGAATCACCCTCAGCAGATAGAAAGGACTCAGTAACATTGTGTGGAATCACCCTCAGATATTCCCCAATACTGACCACACGGGGCGCCATGCTAGGCTTCACCCCTCCAACCTCCCCACATGGCTGATAAGTCTGTTATTAACCATATTATATAGGACAGCCAAGATGGAAGGGTGAAGTCATTTGCCCACAATTGTACAGCTGGTACCAGGGCTCCCCAAAGCCCATCTCAGCAAGGGATGGTTTGGTCACATAAATCTGCTGTGTTCACCAAATTGTAAAGAAGCCAGTGCAGTGTCATCCTGAAGCTCATTCGAAGGGGCCCATGACTTCCTGTCTCCTGTATGACTTTATTCCTACCAAGTTCAATGCAGCATCCCCAATGGGTGACAACAAAATCACATTCTCCCAGGGAGAGGCGGCGAGTAAATAAACAAGTAAACAAGTAAAGACAATGTCAGAGGGTGACAGGAGAAAAAAAGAACAGAGTACGGGGAAGAGGAAGGGCTGGGGATGAGTGTGTGGGTGTCCGTGTAAAACCCATTTATGCCTAGTGTTCCATTATTGGAACGCTAAGCTTATGGAAGTTATTTATGTCCTACTGCTCAAGGTCATCACCAAGGTCTGCTTTTTCAAATTCAAAAAAGGGCATAAATGGGTTAATACAGGCAGGGCAAGGAGTGTCCCTCTAAGAGGGTGGCTTGTGAGGTGAGACCTGCAAGAAGCGGGGGAAGAGCCTTCCAGGCAACGGGAACAGCAGGTGCCAAAGTCCTGAGGTCAGAGTGTGCTTGGACAGTGAGGAAACCAGTGTGGCTTGGGCAGAGTGCTTGAAGGAAACAGAGTACAAGGTGGGGTCACCAAGACTGGGGGTGGGTCATGTAGAGCCTTGTGGGCTGTGGTCCAGATTTTTGCTTGACTTTGGTGAGCTGGGGTCCACTAGAAGGTTTTGAGCAGAGCAGAGATGGGATCTGACTTGGGTTGGAATGGATTGTTTTGCAGCAGTGCAGAGAGTAACCAGGGTAGGGGAGGAAGCAGGGACACTAGTGACAGGGAGGGACTAGGAGAGGTGACGAGGGCTCAGAACAGAGCAGGGCAGTGGAGGCAATGATAAGAAGGGGTCAGATTCTGAATGCACTGTGAGGCGGAGTACTGGAACGTGCCGTTTGGCTTTGGGGGTGTGAGGATGACTCTGTTTTTGGCCTGGGCTGCTGGAAGAATGGATGGAGCGACCATCTACCAAGATGAGAAGGAGCTGGTTGGGGCAGCAGAGCCACTGTGCCCACCCCCTGCAATTTGCCAGGGCCGTCTCTGGCTCTGCCCACAGGAGATGAACCTACTTTGAGCAGCCCTCCACCAATGACCTCAGCCCCTCCACTTCTGGGGTAGCTCTGGGCATGTGCTCTATACAAGTCCCCAGGGTTCCCAGGGAATTGCACCTGTTTCCCCAAGAGGTAACTTGTTTTATTGGTTTGCTTACCTTCTTTATCCACTCCCCTCCTCCTACTGCTCAACCTGGGATCATCCCCCACCTCCTAAACTACTTACACTTCATTTCTTATCTCAGGATCAGCTTTGGGGGACCAATCTCAGACAAGCAGATGAAATTAGGAGCTTGGCTTGGGACCGGTAAGGTTTGTGGTGGACTATTGAGCAGGAAGTTAGACACTCAGATCTGGAGCCCAGGGAAGGGCTGTAGGCTAGAGACATAAATTTGAGAGCCCACAGCAGAGAAGTGGTATTTCCAGCCCAGTGATTGGATGAGGCCACAAGGGAATGGATACAGACAGGGAAGAGGACCAAGAACTAAGCCATCACTGAGAAGTTGGGAGCATAGGGACAGCCAGCCAAGTGGACTGAGCGGGAGCACTGGGGAGGAGGGAGGAGAGCCAGAAGAGTGGGTGAGAAGCCAGAGGAGGATGCGGGACAAGGCAGAGGGGGCATCGGCTCTGCCCAGGCGGCTGGGGGCCAGGTCAGACGAGGATCCAGGGCCGACGGCTGGGTTCGACAACATGGAGATCACCGGGAACCTAGCCCCCAGCAAGTTTGGTGGAGAGGTATGGGGCAGAGAGAACCAGAGGGGAGAAAAGGACGGCCCAAAGACAGGCAGTCAGCCAGGTGGGTTACCACAGGGAGCGGCAGCTGCAGGGAACGAGAGGGTGAAGGGAAGGGTTTTGTTCCAAGCTTTGAATTATTGCATATTATATAAAAATGGGGATGATGCAGAAGAGGAGGAGAAGTGCTGATTTGGAGGGGGGTGCTCCTAGGACAGGGTTGCTGAGTAGAGGGGGCAGGTTGGCCTGGGCTGCCCTCCCGGAACAGCTGGAAGGTGTGCGTGGGCCTGGGGCGGGAGGTGGGCAGCTGCTCAGTGGAGCCCAGGAAGGAAACTCTCACCGGCTGCTCCCTTTGCTCAGGGAAGTAGGAGGCAAGAATAAAAGCGGAGAGTGCGGATGGAGGGGGAGGTGATGGGGACTGAAGGAGGAAGGGAGAGTAGGCGAATAAACGCCCTGGGGAAGGAAGTACAGGGTGGCCGCCTGCCTGCAGTGGAGGCCCACGCCAGGTGAGTGGCCTTGAACTTGCAGAAAGATGGGCTATGATCATCACACATGCCTGGATGTATTTCCAGAGTAATCTAATGTCCTCACTGTCGCTTCCCAAAGCTCACATTTTGGGGGAATGTTCTCAGTTTTGAGTCACTTAAGTGAGGATAGAGTCTGAGCCCAGAGCTTCCACCCTAACCCCTGGGGTTCCCTGCCACATGGGAAGGAATGTGAGTGCCATCTCAGGAAGACAGAGGGCACAGAGAGGGGGTGGGGTCCCCACAGCCCAGCAAGAAAGGGGACAAAAACCCATTCCTTCTGGCACCTGCAGGGGGCGCTGGGGAGGCGACAACAGAGCAGGAAGACCCAGGTGTTAGAAACAAGCAGGTAAGGCTGACACCATGGCCAGACATGGGGACTTGTTGCTCAGCGCCCCGGCAGGCAGAAGCCCACTTGGCATGTCCCTGGTGATAGACTGGACATGGCAGAGCAGCCCTGGGAGAGAAGAGAGGCAACCCCCCACCGCCCGCCCCCCCACACCTCTCCAGCACATCCAGTTTCCTGCAACATCACGACTGGCTGATTGGGGACCCAAGCTCTCCTGTGGGCAGAGAAAACCTTGGCCAGTGAACAGAGCAGAGGCCATCTGGACAGCCCATGGTGAAGTCACCCAGAGGGATGAAGGGAACGCTCCAGTAGTGGAGGAGCGGGCTACCCACTAGGGGTAAGCGTGAGGGTGAGGGGCCATGATTGTGGCTCATGCCAGAGGGGCAGGGTGGTGAGTGCTCAGCTGGGCACCCAAAGCTCATCAGATGCACCACCCGCCAGAGCCAGCTGTGGGGCTCCCCCATGGCTGGCCACCCTGCTCCTTGTTGAACAGCCCCACCCCAGCAACTGGGCAAGTTGGAGTGGAACCAGCACTGTCCAGGAGGAGTCAATTTATCCCCAAATAAATAAAAATTGGGAGAGAGAGACCTTTCATTGTCAAATTTACATCCACTCCCACATTACCAGGAGAGTAGGGGCTAATGAGGAAAGTTAGAACAGTGACAGAGAAATAAAGAAGCTACAGGTGTTTGTGTGGGATCTGAGTGGGGGGGGTCTGAGTTTTCAGCTGTTACACGGATCGGTGCAGTAGGATGTGGTAAGAAAAGCACAGAGGAGGGGCACTCAGGGAGGGCCTCCTGCAGAATGAGGAAGATGAAGAGTTGCCTCTTGCAGTGAGAGGGTTCCTTGCCCACCAGCTGGCAAAGCCCTGGGGTCCGGGGGCAAATGCCACTACTGGAGACTCAACACACAGATCTCTCGTCAACCACAGTGTCGCCAATCATAGTCTAAAGATCCAGGCTTTTAATGCCAAGGCATCGGGTTTCTGCTAGAAGAGGTTCCAGAACTTTCATTTAGTGCAGTTTTATATTTGACCACTAACCAATTTCTAATCCAAAATCTTTTTATATATGCATTGTTCAGTTCACCTCCTTAGAATAAATAGCCCAATCATAATTATATTCATCTTCCTCCCGCTCCTCCCTCCGCACCCCACACACTCAGGTCACATGTAGACTCTGTGGTATAAGATTTGGGAAGAATTTAGCCATAAAAAGGAAAGCAATAAGGATACATGCTACTACATGAATGAACTTTTGAAACATTATACTAAGTGAAAGAAGCCAGACACAAAAGGCCACATATTGTATGACTCCATTTATATGAAATGTCCAGAATACGCAAATTCACAGAGACAGAAAGCAGATTCATGGTTGCCAGGGCTGTGAGGGGTGGGAGAAAATGAGGAGTGATGGCTAATGGGTACGGGGTTTCTTTCTGGGGTGACAAAACAGTTCTGAAATTGGTGGCGACGGCTGCACAGTGCTGTAAATATACTAAAAACCACTGAATCATACACTTAAGAATAAATTTGATGGAATGCAAGTTACATTTCAATTTTTTTAAGATGATTTAAATTCTGCTTTCTCAAGACACAGAGACCAGAACAGGTCATTTGAGTTTATGAGAAGATCAAGTAACGATGAAACTTATCAGAACAAGCACCAAACTCATTCAATTCTAAGTGCTGATGGCTTCTCTGAAAACTTGAGAGGGTGATAGTGTCCATCACAGAACTTACGGGAGATTTCCACCATTCAACCTTGAATCGCTATTGATAAGAGTGTCTACTATGCATGTACCATGTGCTGCTACATGTCGGGGACGCAGCAGTGACTGAGACAGACAGGGGGCCCATGGAAAAGACAGACACTTAACAAAAACTTGCACAAATAATTACCCAATTAACATTATGCTGTAAAGGAAAATTACAGTGATTTCAGGGTTTATAAAATGAACATAATATTTTGGGGGGAGCAGGAGGAACCTCCCTGAGGAGTTAGCATTGAAGCCAAACCTGGAAGGCTGGGGGAAGAAGCATCCAGGTAAAGTAGAAGGCAGAGGAGCTAAGCAAGGAAAGAGAGAGCACCAGAAGGGCAGAGAGCCAGTAGGGAGAACAGGTGCCTCCCTATGTCACCAGCCACACAGATCTTTCCTGAACCCATCAAGCAGAGATTCAGGCTTCTAACGCCAGTACATCTAGCTTGTGCTGGAGATGGGTGCCTTCCAGAATGTTCATGTCCTGAGATTTTAAAAAGTGTGTCTAATACCATTGTTTATTCATTCATTCAACAAATATTTATTGAGCATCTGCAACATGCCAGGCACTGGGGATACACAAGCGAACACAGAGTGTCCCTGTCCTCCCGGGGCTCACATTCTAGAGGGGGAGACAGACAGTCAACAGGTGAACAGACAGTCAACAGGTGGAAAGAAGGTAACTTCAGAGGTGATGGCCCCCGAGAAGTCTGGGGCTGGGTGGTCTTTACACAAGGTGCTGGGCAAGGCCTGTTTGAGACGAGCAGAGGAAGAAGCCCGCCAGGCCCAGGCTTGAGAAAAGGACCCTGGGGGAGGGAAGCTGCGGGGCGGGGGGGCATGGGGGAGGTTGGGAGAAGAAAGGCTGGGGGCAGCAGTGAAAAAGCAAGAGGGAAGAGCAAGGTGCAGAGTGGGTTCTGAGTGCTCGGCAGGGGCCTCGCGGGCCATGCAGCCGACTTAATTTAGAACTGCATTTAGTTGTCAAGTGATGGGAAGCCCTTGATGGGAAGCGAAATGACACATTTAATTTAAGCTTCACAAAGCTAAGCTTGAGGGGGGGGGGTGGCAAGTTGCGGGGGGTGTAAGTTGCGTGGGGGTGGGGACCAAGAATGCAATTGTAAGTACTAAGGAGAAGACAAATGGGGTGTCCCAGAACAGAAATACAAGCAAAAGGAAACATGACTGAAGTTCAGCGTGCTCCAATCCAGGCTGACCCTGTCCAAGTCCCAAAGTTAACAGCGCCCACTTTGGAGGCAGGCTGACCTGGGCTTAAATCTAGGCTTACCAACCGTGTGACCTTGGGCAGGTGACTTCGCCTTTGCGCGCCTCAGTCTCCTCGTCTGAACGATGGGGTAACAATAGCGCCTACCTGAAAGGGCTGTCGCTGCCATCACGTTTGTGGGGCCCAGCTGTGCGCGGTGGGCGCCCAGCAGCTGCTGCGGCTGTAATTTGTTACTAAGAATAGTTAGCGCCCCTCTCCGGGCCGCCGACTCCCAGCGGCCGCGCGCACTAGGCGAGGCCGGACCCCCGGCCTGGGCGCCGGCTTAGACGCTGTCCCCCGGCCCCCAGTTCCAGAGCCCCGGCCAGGCCCCGCCCCCAGCCCCGCTCACCTGGGCCGCGGCGGCCCGGGGATGTGCTCGTAGCGGCTGCGAGCGCGGTGCACGAAGGTGCAGCAGAGGCCGAAGGCGAGCAGGACGGCGCTGCCGAGCAGCAGCAGCCCGGGGCTCATGGCTCCGGGGCAGGCCAGGCCAGGGTCGGGCCGGGCGCCGAGGGGGCCGGGAGGCCGCGAGCCGACTCAGCTGTCAGCGCCGCGCGCCGCCTCGGCCCCAGGCCCGGCGCGACCCAGCACCCTCCCCGCCCGCTCGGCTCCGCCCCCGCCGACTCCGACCCCTCCCAAGGCGCACAGTCCCCGCCAACCACGTCTCCGCCTCCGGCTCCGGCGCTCGGGGCCCTCCCCCGCCCTGCCCCGCCCCCCAAAGCTCCTCCCCAACCTCCACACCGTCCCAGCCCAGGCCCCGCCCCGAGCATGTAGTCTTCACCAATCACAACTCAGCTTCTGGCTCAGCCCCCCAGGCTCCGCCCCCACCTCCTCAGACCCAGGTCCGCCCCAGCAGCAGCTCCGCCCAGAACGCGTTGTCCCTGGCAACGCCGATCTACAGCGCTCTGGCCCGGCGGCGGCGCGAAGTCCTGCTGGCTGGCTCCGCCCGCTTCGGCGCCTCCAAATAACGGCATCTTTCCGCGCGCGGTCTTAGGCCCCTTCCTTTTTCCCCAAAACCTGCCCGGAAGCCCCATCCCAGCCTGCAAAAGTCCTCATGACGCCGACTGTTCCCAAACTTCTCCTTGGAACCCCAGCCCCCCAAAGTTGTTCTCCAGTTGTCCCTGGGCGCCTCCTCCGCCCGGACAGTCCACGTCTAGCACCCGTGGTCCGCCAGCGGGGCCCACGGGCTGGTGGCAGGATCCTGGGGACCCAGGGACGCCTGTGTCTGCGACCGAGAGCGCACGGCGTGGCCGGAGGCTGCTCTCCCAGAGACTCGGGCGACTGCGGACCCTCCCAGACCAGGCGAAGCCCCATCTGAGGCGCTGGCTCAGGCCCGAAGGAGTTGGAGTTGGAGGGATGAAAATCTGGGTCCGCCCTCCAGGGAAAGCGAGAAATGTGCCGGGGAGGCGGGGGTAGCGGAGGAGAAGGTATTTTCGAAATAATGACCAGGGCTTCCCCCTCTGTCGTAACCCGCGTCTCCTTGCCCATCCCGTATGAAGATGAGGCCAACTCTGGGCGTTTAAGTTCCCAATTCCTATACCAAGGGACCACCCAGCGTGAAAGCCGTGGCAGGGGACGGCCAGGTGTGCCCACTCCTAGCCCAGGTAAAGGTCCCCCGGGCTGGAGGGAGGGGCCCAGGGAGTGTAGATGCTGCTGGGTTTCTGAGAAGAGGCAATGCCCCTGCCCCACGCTTAAGCCAGTCCTGGAGAGGTTGGGGGTTGGAAAACGAAGGGGACCTTGGTACCGCCTTCCCAGGTATAGCCAGGGACATGGGACATGGCTGTTAGGGGTGTGGGCTGAGGGGCGACGGAGAGGGCCAAGCCTTAAGAGCCGTGCCCAGCACGGAGGAGGCGGGATTTCTGCCCTCGGGGCCACCGCAGCCTGGACAGATGGGCAGCAGGGCGTCCGTCCCCCGGGCGCCTGGCCCGGCCTCCCAGTTGGACTCGGGGACGTTGGCTTGCCACGGCGCCCCCGTGTGGCGGCGGCGACAGGCAGCCGCAGGCGCACAGGGTAACTCAGGCTGGCCCTGCTGGGGTGAGTTGTGGAACGGGGCCACCAGGTCCCCTATGGGCTGTGAAATCTCCGGGGCTTGGGGGCAATTTGGAGGGAGGATGAGGCTGCAAGAAGGACGGTGTGGATTCCTGCGCGCTGGAAGGTGGGTTAGGGTGGTTAGCTAGAAAAGTAATGTGACCGCATCACATTTAGTATCCAGTTTGTAGAACGGCTCCCTGAGATTACACAGTGCATCGCACTGTCTGGAGGGGACTTTCTCTTGCCTTGTCTCTCCAGACCCCTGGAACAATGGTACTGTTAGCAACAGCGAATCCATATGGGTCTGCAGCAGCCTCAGTTCTTGCCTCCTCAGAAGAAAGAATTCGACTGAGGGGCATAAGGTAGAGTGAGAGGCAAGTTTTAGAGCAGGAGTGAAAATGTATTTAAAAGTTTTAGAGTAGGAATGAAAGGAAGTAAAGTATACTTAGAAGAGGGCCAAGCAGGTGACTTGAGAGAGGCAAGTGTGTGGCTTGACCTTTGACTCGGGGTTTTGTAGGTTGGCATGCTCCCGGGGGGTTGCATCTCTCTTCTCCCCCGATTCTTCCTTTGGGGCGGGCTGTCTGCGTGCGCGGTGGCCTGTCAGCACCTGGGAGGGGCTGAATGCACAGCTGTGTTTACTGAAGTTATGTGCGCACTCATTTGAGGTGTTTTTCCCTTACCGGTGTTCCTAGAGGAAGGTCATCTACCAGTTAATCGCTGCCATTTTGCCTTTTAGTGTGCATGCTTGAGCCCACTCACCCAGCTCCTGAGATCTTATCGGGAAGCTGATCACCAGCTTCAGGTGTTTCTATCTGTTGGGAGACTGCCTCTCCCTGGCACTGGCTGCGACCAATTATTATTTGAGAGAAGCAGTTTTTCAACTGCCTGACCATCACCTGTGGCTACTTAACATTCCTCGTTGGGGGAGGGCCCTCTCCTGCCCTGCTCATGTCTGCCTGACTACCTATTGTCACAGTTCCTTGAGGGAAGAGCCAGGTCCTGAAGAGCTCCAGGCACAGCCTGGAGCCCCACAGAAAGCAGGTGTAGAGCAGCATCAGGGAGCAGTGGTCTGGGTGAACCTCTCCAAATACGGCTAAGGAGAAGAGTGGGCATACGTGTTCTCTGACACATCGGGCAGCACCAGTGATCTCTGGCTCAACATGACCATGGCTTACCCCAGGAGCAGCACTTCCAGAGCAGTTGCCCTTCCCATCTGTGAGCCAACAGTCTCCCCTCTCCCTAGGCAACAAGCCCACAGCTGTCCCGTCACCACCTCATTTGATGCTCCCAGCTATCCTGTGATCAGGTAAGGGAACACAGGCTGCACACCAAAGCTCCAGGTCCCAGGGCTGAAGGCCCTTTTCCTGGGTGGGCAGCCCTGCCAGCCACCAGCAGAAGGCGCTACCTGGAAGCACGTGGCCAACCACCTGCTCCTTCACTGGAGGGTCTGGAGTAAGCTATCCAATGTGGCAGCCATTGGCCACATGTGGCTTTC
This sequence comes from Pongo abelii, assembly GCF_028885655.2. NCBI lineage: Eukaryota > Metazoa > Chordata > Mammalia > Primates > Hominidae > Pongo > Pongo abelii. The sequence continues at coordinate 104,102,069 of NC_072000.2, read as the reverse complement.
TGGTACTTGACATGTGGCTAGTCCAATTGAGATGTGCTATGTGTAAGATACATACCAGATTTCATAGATTAATACCAAAAAAAAAGAATGGAAAAAAAGGTCACCAGGCACAGTGGCTCACAATTGTAATCCCAGCACTTTGGGAGGTGGAGGCAATAGATCTTTTGAGAACAGTAGTTCAAGACCAGCCTGGGCAACATAGGCAGACCGCTTGTCTACAAAAAATGAAAAAAACAAAAACAAAAACAAACTGGCCAGGCATGGTGGCATATGCCTGTGGTCTCAGCTACTCAGGAGGCTGAGGTGGAGGGATCACTTAAGCCTGGGAGTTTGAGGCTGCAGTGAACAGTGATGGGACCATTGCACTCCAGCCTGGGTGACAGCCAGACCCTGTCTCCAAAAAAAAAAATCATTGATATTTATATATAGGCACCTGTTAAAATGAGAATATTTTGAATATGTTGGGTTAAATAAAATATTAAAATTAATTTTACCTGTTTTACTTTTTTTAACATGGCTACAAGCAGATTTTAAATTACCTATTTGGCTCACGTTATGTTTCTATTGGATAGCACCAGTATGGACAATGACTATGGCCCCTAGAACAGGAGCATTAGCATTACCCAGGCGCTTCTAGAACTGAAAATTCTCAACCAAGACTGAGTCAAAAACTCTGAGAGACAGGACCCAGCAACCTGTATTTTAAGCAGCCCTGTAGAACTTGATTCTTCTCAAGCTTGAAACCCACTGGTGTAGATGACACCATACGGGGAGTGGTTTCCCAGCAGGAATTGTTGGGGGAGATGCAGGCATAAGAGGTGGCTCTGAATTGGCTGCCTTTACACGGGTGACCTGGCAGGGTGGAGGTGCAGTGTCCCAGGGAAGGAGAAGGATTCAGCTCTGGGAGAATGGGCCTTGGTGCAAACCTGCCTCTAAAGCCCCGGGGACCACTTACATAATGCCCTAGGAATCTGTCCCCTCATCTGGAAAACAGGGACAGTGATATTGAGGGTGTCTCATGGAACTGTTGTCAAGATTAAATGAGCTGACACACCCAAGGTAGCTGGCGTGTAATAAGTGCTCAGTAAAAGCTAGTTCTCAGTGGGGGAGGCGCGAGGGGACAGATGCCCCACAAGAAGACTTGAGTTCTACATGTTAGGCTGAAGGAGCTCTTTCTCCTGCTATTGTGAGGGTTTCTTCCCATGTCATTCTGATGCTGGTCCTTCATGTGGCATGCCCCTCCTCACTCTGTTGTAGACAGTTGGCTGCTGCCAGCATGGATGCCACCAGCCTCGGATTGAGCTTTCTGTCTAGGAAGCAACCTGGAGTGTACGCGCCATGCACATCTGCAATGCTACCTCATTTTTCATCCAATAATCCTTCTGGTGACCTCTATTTTGCAATGAGACTCAGAGAGGCACAGAGCCAGGACTGGAACCCAGTTTCCAGCTTCCTTGAACCTCCCAAACATTTCTAAGGTATCAACATGGGGACCCCTAGGCTCAGTCTAGGGCCTGGGATGTTGTGACCTCTGGCTGATGCCTTGAACATAGTCCTGGACACTGGGCCACCCCTGCAGCATTGACCCTGAGGCTCCAGAACTAAGCTGTGTGGCACTGGACAGGGCAGCCCCTCTCTGAGAATCTGATCCTGGCTATTGACTAGAGGTTGGATTAGAGGGGGTGAAGACTGTGCCCAGACCAGCCCCCATCCCCAGAGGCCCTGGAGGACTTTAAGGCAAGATCGGAGTCCCTGGGGACAGAGTCACTTGTGAATGCTCCCTCAGCGGCCAGCTGTAGGTGGTGGAGTGAAAGAAGCACTGGACAGGGAGCCAGCTCTGCCCTTCTCTGAACTTGTGTTCCAGTGGGGTGGGAGTGGCTTTCAATGCCCTTGAGGTGGCCCAGCAGGAAGGCCCACAGCAGGGTCCCAGAGCTGGACTACCTGGGCTCAAATTCAAATTTTGGCTATGTGACATTTGGTAAGTGACAAACGTCCTGGAACTTGGCTTCCAAGTGAGTAAATGTGCATTAATATGAGGATTACATGGGTGAATGGTATGTTAAACTTTCAGAGCAGTGCTTGGCATGTAGTAAGCGCTCAGCAGAGGTCAGCTGTTGTAGAAAGTAAAAGTTCCTCTTCAAAGTTTCCCTTCTTGTTAAAGAATAAATCATAAGTATTAGAAATAATGGTTTCTTTTAAAGACGAACTTCCTTCAAACCTCCTCGCTTTATGCTAATAACTCTTTGTCAAGCCCTATCCTATGTAACTGTTAGACATGCTCACAGGCACGTAGTACAGTCTATGTCCTTATACTTTAACCAAGATATCTGTGCTGGACGTGCTCACAGCCATGTCCCAGCTCACAGCCTATGCCCCTTCCTTATTTGGGAATATTATTACTTTTCTAAGTCCTTGCATAAGCAACTTCCTCTTTTCCTTTATCCTTCCATTACTTTTACCTATTTAGAAAAGTTTTAAACAGCCAATCAGGTTTTAGTTTAGATTGTGCGGTCTGGCTTCAGCCAATGGACACAGGACATAGTAGCAGGGACAAACTGTGTAAGGGCTAACAATTGCTTCCCTCCTTTGTTCAGGTGTCCTCTTGCCATTGTTCCATCTGCAATGAGCACCTTTTTGCAGAAAGTAAAATTGCCTTGCTGAGAGAATTAAGTTTATGTTTTAGTGCTATTTCTTTCCGGCACCAGGGAACAAGTATTTACATATAACAGCTGTCCACTCTTATTACTACCTAGGGCAGGGGTCCCCAAATCCTGGGCCATGGACCAGTACTGATGGGTGGCCTACTAGGAACCGGGCCACACAGCAGGAGGTGAGTGGCAGTGGGGGAGGGTAGTGTGGGGAGCGAGCATTCCCACCTGAGCTCTGCCTCCTGTCAGATCAGCAGCGGCATTAGATCCGCATAGGAACATGAACCCTACTGTGAACTGTGCATGTGAGGGATCTAGGCTGTGAACTCCTTATGAGAATCTAATGCCTGATGATCTGAGGTGGGACATTTCATCCCAAAACCATCCCCCCAACCCCCATCCGTGGAAAAATTGTCTTACATGAAACCAGTGCCTGACGCCAAAAAGGTTGGGGACCACTGACCTGGGGACCGTGGAGTCAGTCCCCAGGAGGCAGGCCGCAGCATAGCCCAGGCCTAGTTTGGGGCCTGCGAGGTGATGAGTTGGAGGCTGGGGAGGAAGAGCACCTGGCCTGGAAGACTCAAGGCCAAAGCCCGAACTGCCCAGAGAAGTATTGGAGGGCCTGAGGCCGCACCCAGAGCTCCCTTTGCCAACCCTCCTAATCCATCTCTGAGCAAAACAGCTTCTGGGCCAGGCGAGCAGGGCCCTGGCTCGGCTGCATTCTTAAGGGCCTCAAGGCTTGCTGCACCTTCCCTGGCCTCCAGTCTCAGCGTGGCCTCATCTGGCAACAGGCCCGGGACACTCAGCCTCCCTGAGCTCACTTCCTTATCTGCACAGTGAGGAATTCGGCTGGGATGGTCATTAACGGCCTGCTATCTCCTAACACCCCCCGCATCAGAGCTCAGAATTCCCCTGCATCCCAGGAAGATGCCCACTCAACCACCCCTGGACCACTGGAGGCCCGAGAGGAGCATGAGGCCAGCAGCAGGGCCACCTGCCAGGCAAGAGGAGCCCCCAGGTATCTCCATCAGCTGCTTCCCAGCCAGGTTGGCACTCCCACACCAGGCAGGAGCCCCAGCACACCCCTCTCTGCAGGCATAGTGGAGCTGGGGAGGGTAGTGGTTAGGGTGCGGGGACTCTAAACTAAGCTGCTGTATTCAAACTTGGCTTCTCCCTTCCCTGGCTTGGTGCCCTAACTAAGATATCTAACCTCTGTGTGCCTCAGTTTCCCCTTCTGTAAAGCACAGAGTATGAGGAGTCCAAGACAGTGACCCTAAAGCTTTCTGCTGCAGCCCAGGATCCTATACTAGCGGCTAGGAGACCCTGCCAGACTCATGCCTACCCCAAGGCCTGCCCAGCCACCCGTGGTGCCAGCTTCCAGAACTTGGCACAGCATCACCCCCTCCCCAAAGCCCCCCCCCATAGGTTGGGTTTGGGTGCCCCACCCAGACCTCTTCCAACCCCTGACATGGGCCACATCCTGCCTCACTGCCTGGTGACTCATCTGCTTACCCACCCCCACCCGTGCTCCCATCCAAGGCTGAGCACAGTCATACTAAGTGCCCCTCTGCGGCCTGGCACAGAGCCAGGGCCGAGCATCCCTGGAGTGAAGGAGCTTCCACGTGTGATGCAGGTGGGAAGCGGGAGGCCTCACCCCTTTCTCCTGGTTCCCACCCCGGCTGCCACACAGGTGCAGCTCAGAAAGGAGGCAGGAAAGTGGTGTGTAAACAGCCACATTATTGGCATAGCCCTGGGTGGAAAAGTGTCAGTAGTTTCACTGGACCCCCAGCCTGGTCTGCCCCGAGGTAGGGCTGGAGGAATCAGGTCTCCTGGGTTTACACTGAGCAGGGATGAGGATGGAAAGGACAGAGGTGGCCCCAGGGCCCAAACACAGCTTTGAAAGTGGTGGAGGCCCACCCACTCACTGGAGGGCCAGGGTGAAAGCTCTGCCCAGCTAGTGTGGGTGGCTTCTGCCCCAAGAGCAAGAGAGAATCAGGCCTCAGGGTTGCAGGAGGCTGGCGCCATCCCAGGAGCACCCACAAGGGCTGGGTATGCTGCTGAGTAGCTTTTCCACCACACGGCCTTGGAGGTCATCCAGTCCTCACAGCCATCCTCCCTGAGCAGGTGCTGGCTCCTCCACGCAGCCTGCCCCTCCAGTGGCGCCCCAGGCCTGCAGCTCACCCTGCTGCCACCTTCCAGAAGGCTTTCCCTTCCCCACTGGATGCCTTCCGGTTCTCTCCAGCGCCTCTGACTGCCGGGGGGTGAGGGGGATGCGGGCACCAGGCCATGCTCTCTAGGCCACATTCCTCAGGCCACCCTCCGGCTGTTCTGGCACCTTCCATTCCAGCTGTGGGCAGGGCAAGCCTGGTTCCCCCCACCACCCTCAGTCTGCAAGCTGTGCCTCTGTTAGCACAGCCAGGGGCCACGTCCGTCCTCGAAGCCTGGCTGCGCCCCCTCCTCAGGATCCCACAGCCTGGCTGCTGTTCCTGCTGGTGTCTGGAACGCTTGGAGGTAAGAAAGAAACTCCTCCGGCCCATGATGGACCATGCACTCCTAGAGCCTACACCGCCCCCAACACACACTCCTGCCTTGGGTCTGCAGAGGACACACATGCTCTGCAGTGCCTCACACATGTCCCCAGGACATCACACACCCGCACCCCCTTCACTCTAGAACGCGTGTGCACCCGCTGGGCGCACACAGGGCGGAGCGGCGCCTGCCAGGCTCCCCCGCCGGCGGGATGGCCTGGGGCAGCGGCGTGTTGCCTACAGGTCGGGGTTCTGGTGGCTGCACACAACGCCCGCATCCTCGTCGTGCTCGCAGTTGTGGGTGCCCACGCCATTGTGCTGGCACTCCAGCAGGTTCTGCTCCCAGCCCGCGCAGCGCACATTGTCCAGCAGAATGGGCAGCGAGCCGCCCTGGCCGAACTCGGCTCTCTTGACGGCGCGCACGGCGTAGGCAAACCCCAGCTGGCGACACACGACGGCGGCGCCGTCGATGTTCCAGGAGTCGTCACACACGGTGCCCCAGCGTCCGCCCACGAACACCTCCACGCGCCCGCTGCCAGAGCTCAGGCCCGCGGGCCGCACCAGGCGCACCTCGCCATCCCGGAACGCCCGGGTCGCCGAGTTCAGCCGCCCCCGCCGCCGCCCGCCGCCCCTCCGGCTCCCTGGCTGCTGGGTAGGCCGCGCTGGCCGCGGGGTGGGCACGGGCGGAGCGGCCGTGGGGCGCCCTGGGCGGGGCGCCCGCGTGGGCGCCCGCGCTGTAGGCCGCGGGGTGCTCCGTGTCTTCGGGATGAACTCTGTGCAGAGGAAGAGTATGCCGTCAGAGGGACCCAGGCGCCCCTGTCCAGCCCTGCTGCCCACTCTGTGCTGCCCTGCAACCTGTGGGGAGAGCGCAGACTCGGGGAAGGATGTCCTGGGTCTGCCCCGCACTCACACCCAGAAGACGGGATGCCGCCTGCGCTCCCAGTGGTGCTTCCCAGGTCACCCGGACCCAGCAAGATGCCGGCCTGGACTCAGGGGCCAGGGACTTTTTCAGTCATGCAGCAAACACTATCAACTGCTTTGTGCCAGTCTGCTGTTGCTGCATCTCCCTATCCCAAGCCCCACCTTCCCAGGAGTCCCCAGGTTGGTAGGGGAGGCAGCCCCTGGCACTTCATAACTCAGTTAGGCAATGAAAGGAAGGAGTGTCTGGGAAGGCTTCTAAGAGAAAGTCACCGTTTCATCTTCCAGGCCTTGGTTGTGAGGGTGAGGAAGCTGAGGCCCACAGATGGGTAAAAATTGCTGCGGGTCTATGGTGGCCAGTGGCCAGCAGGCTGGGAACGGGATACACACAGGGATCCCTGGGGTCAGGGTGAATCTCTTTCCTCCTGGTTCCCAAGGTTGGCACCTGTCACGGCGGGTACGATGGGGGAGCTCTGGTTGTGTCTGGGGAACAAGGCAGAGCCCCTATACCCCACCACAGAGCCTGGGTGCAGTCGGTGCTAGGGAGCTGAGGCAGGTGATTCCCTTTGTCTCTGCAGAATGTGGGGACATGCTTGGCCCAGGTCAGCCACAGGGATAGACCTCAATCTACACTTTGCTGTGCCCAGCTCTACTCCACACAGGTGCAGTGCCAGGCACTGGGCCTGTTCAATTACTATGGGGAGGATCCTGGGGCCACCAGGCCAAACCTCTTTAATCCGGCCCCACTTCAGCCAGTCCCACTTTGAAAACCACTGAGAGAGAGCTGAGAAAGCGCCTCTCAGCACAAGGCCAAGCACAGGCCACAAGATGTTCCCTGTCCCTGCACCCTGGCCCCTGGCCCCCACCTCCTGCTCCTCAGGCTGCCTCCCCTCTCCCACTGTGGCTGTCACTGTTCCCTCCACCTGCACTGCCACCCCCCTCGGTGCACCCTCCTGAGTGAACCTCCCTCTTGGTGCCAGCCCCCCTCAGTGCACTCCCCCAGGTGCACCCCCCCATGCAACCTTCCTGGGTGCATCCCCCAACTCTGTGCACCCCCCCTCCATGCCACCCCCCTCAGTGCACCCCCCCGTGCCACCCCCTCCATGCCACCCCCTCAGTGCACCCCCCTCCATGCCACCCCCTCAGTGCACCCCCCCTCCGTGCCACCCCCTCCAGGTGCACCCCCCCTCGGTGCCATACCCACTCAGTGCCATCCCCCTAGGTGCCACCCCCCTCAGTGCAACCCCCCATTGGTGCACCCTTCCTCTTCTTTTCAGACTCCAGGAACCCCTACCCCCAACCTCAGTCTCCACTGTTCTGGGTGGGTCCTCACAGTACCTGGCACACACTTCGATCACAAGGCCTGGGACAGTAAATGACATCTCTGTCTGTCCCAGCCAGAACAGGGCCTGGTCTGACTTCTCACTGTGGCTCTGGCATCCAGCATGGAGCCAGTAACTAACAAAAGTGCCAGAAACTGCTGAATGAGTAAATGAAAAACTCACCAAGCCCTGAAACCAACTGTGGCCAGAACTCACTTCCAAAATCACTGAGCTCAGACCCTTCCCCCTCTACCCCAGGTACCTCTTCAGCCCAGGTGCCTAGCCTCCCTCTCTTCTAGCGCTCCCCACCCCCATGCACACCCAGTCTGCCAATGGGTGGCCTGCTGAGCCCACTTGGCCTGCTGAAATATTTTCCTTGGCTCGCAGAGTGGTTTTTAAAATTCTGAACTAGTCGCCAACACTTTGAATTGGGAGGTTGTATCTAACAGGCTGAGAAGGTGAGGACCGCAGTGTCTCGCCGTGTGCTGTACCCCCAGGGCAGGGATGGGGGGAGTTTTCTGCTTCTCTGAAGAACTGGAAGACCTGGCAACACAGGGTCTTTGTTCCCACCTAACTTGGGCCCAGGGGAACAGCCCCAGCCTGGGGCATCCCCTTCCCCCTAGTCCCAAGCCCCATGGGCAGTCATTTGTGGCCCTGCTCTGTCCTCTCTCCTCATCAGGCTTGTCAACAATCTATGAAGGCCCAGCCCACATGCCAGCCCCTCCCACAAACAACTCTTCCGGTCTCCCTTGCTTACACACAGATACATCCTCTTTCTCTGTCCCTCCCAAGAACTCAGAGTGTACCTTGCCTGGCACCAGCTATTTCTCTCTTGGTTTAAGGAATTGTGACCAACCAAGCAAGACCCAGTTTAGTTAAAGTCCCATCCACCTCACCACCGTGTCTAATGTGTGCCAGGCACAGTGCTAGGCACAGGGGCTGAAGAGGGGCATCTAGGTCCAGGTGGTAAGACCCGTGTCTGGCTGGAAAGGCAGCCGTTGTGGGCTGCAGGATCTCTCTCCCCACCCTCAGTGTCCCACCGGCAGGCACTTACTTTCTTTGGGCACAAAGGGGATGAGGCGACTTCTGATCTTCACCTGAGCAGGCTGGATCTGACATTTGCCAGGTGGTGCCCGCCTGCCAATGACACACAGGAGTTTATGAGTCTCACCCTGGGAGCCCACCTTGAGGATGCCTTTCCCCTGCAGTGAGGCAGGTATGAACAGAAACGATAGTAACAGGCAGCCATTTACCGTGCACCTACTGTGTGGCCTGCAGCTTCCCTGCCCACTCCATGCCCCTAGGATTCTAAGAGCTCCAGGGCATAAATCCCCTATAACAGCCCGTCGGCTGCACGCTCAGCCTCTGCCGGAATAGCACCAGGGATGGAGGCTTACTCTTTCCCAAAACACTTCTAATCCAGAGCATAGACTCTGTCCTCATGGTGTGAACAAATGCCAGTCTCTCTCCTACCCCAGCCTGCCGTCTGATTCCTGAAATGCAGCCTGATTCCTGCCTGCCACCCTCTCCCACCAGCCCCACAGCCTTTGAGGAGGGTCTCTCTCTGCCCCTCTGGTTTCTGGATTTCTGATGATGCAGAATCTGAGAGATTCCTCTGCCTGGAACCATCTAAAGGACAGGGGAGGCAGAGGTGGTAAGGAAAGCAAGCCTTGCGCCTGGAGGCAGAGCTGAGGGATTTGGGGCCTTGGTGTGTGGGGTTTGAGAGAGCAGGGAGACAAAAGAGTCAGAGAAGGGTGCCAGGGCTAGGAATTGGGTCTCCTTTGACATTTTTGAGGGCACAGTAGGGAATGGAATTCTGTTTTAATTAGTTTTTGGCCGTCGATCTGTGATTCTTTGGGAACGACCCCATTCCAGGACAGACCCACGTGGGCCCATGACTTCAATAGGATTCCAGTGGAAAGGCCAAGGGGTGAAGTAGCCATGTGACACGGAGTGGTCTCCAGACAGGCTTGGCCGAAGAGGGACACAAAAGAGGGACAAGGGTCTTTGTCCCCAGAGGCTGCAGAAACACAACCAGGCACACACGCTTCTCAAAGCTGCAGGAAAAGTGGGGTTTTTTCTTGCTCTGACCTCCAGAGAACATCCACACACTTCAGACAGACCCAGTGGGGCTTTTGTTCCTTAAGGAAATTGCATTAAAAGTCTTTGTTATGCAAAAGGGTAGGATATCCACCCCAAAACGCCACAGTGGTTATGTGTGGGTAGTAATAGATGACCTGACCCTACCTCCTCCACTTCCCATTTATTTCATTTTCCAAATGTTCTATAATGGGACCTCTGTGTAATATGTGTGGGTGCAAAGAAACAGTTATTCCAAGACAGGAGAATGAAAGGAGAAGGGTCAGAGCGGGAGGGAGGAATCTAGCCCACTTCTGGCTCCTAACACAAGACCGTGAGCAAGAGAACTCCTTAAGTCTTACTGGGGTCCCTCTCTATGACATGGGGACAACAAGCCAATAGGGAAACGGTATTGGAAAAACAAAAGATGATGGATCTAAGGCAACATCTGGCATGAATTAGGCACTCGCTTAGTATATGTAACATTTCCTCAGAGAAGCATTCTTTTTTGAAAATTGGAAATAACCTAAAATTCCAAGGAATGGGTTATAGTGACTCAGCAGAAAATCACGCAGCCATTAGAAATGGTTTTTTTGAGGGCGATGTTTGCAACATTTAGACAAAATGGGCATAAATGAAGGAAAAAGAACCAAGTCCGCGTCTGATCCAAATACAACCACATAAATCCTGGCGCGGCATAGATAACGATGGATGGGACCTCAGGGAAATGAGAAGGAAGGGATGGAAGGAGGAAGTGATTATGTTTCATTTGATAAAAAGTCATGTCAATAATTTATGTGTGCTTTTAAAACAAATAAGAAAAAAAAAAAGTCTGGTAAACAAGGAAAGTGAGAAGCTGCCACAAACAGGGGGAAGCTAAGCAGACGCAACCACTAAAGGCAACATGGGATCCTAGAACAGGAAAAGGGCACTGGGGAACAACTAGAAACATCCTTTGAAAAAGAGTGTGGAGTCTGGGCGTGGGGGCTCACACCTGTAATCCCAGCACTTTGGGAGGCCGAGGTGGGCCAATCACTTGAGATCAAGAGTTTAAGACCAGCCTAGCCAACATGGCAAAACCCCATCTCTACTAAAAATACAAAAATTAGCTGGGCGTGGTGGCAGGCGCCTGTAGTCCCAGCTACTCGGGAGTCTGAGGCAGGAGAATCACTTGAACCCGGGAGGCAGAGGTTGCAATGAGCTGAGATCATGCTACTGCACTCCAGCCTGGGCAACAGAGCAAGACTCCATCTCAAAAAAAAAAAAAAAAAAAAAAAGTAAAAGACTGTGGAGTTGTAGAGTTTAATTAATAGTGATGGACTGATACTAGTCAATTAATTTTGACACGTATACTATGGTAATGTGTGGTGTTCATAATAAGGGACACAGGGTAAGGGGCATACAGGAAACACTGTACTTTTTGCAACTTATCTGTAAATCTAAAACTATTCTAAAATGTCTTTTGTTTTGAGATAGGTTCTTGCTCTGTTATCCAGGCTGGAGGGCAGTGGTGCGATCATAGCTCACTGCAGCCTCGACCTCCTGAGTTCGAGTGATCCTCTTACCTTAGCATCCCAAGTAGCTGGGACTATAGATGTGTGCCAGCACACCAGACTAATTTTTTAATTTTTTGTTGAGATGGGGTCTTGCTATGTTGACCAAGCTGTTCTTGAATTCCTGGGCTCATGCAACTCCCCGGCTTCAGCCTCCCCAAGTGCTGGGATTACAGGCATGAGCCACTAAGCCCAGTGTAAAAGATTTTAAGCACAATAAGTGTTTTAGAATTTTTCTTTTTGTAAAATTAATTAATTTTTTTAGAGACAAGGTCTCCCTATGTTGCCCAGGCTGGACTTGAACTCCTCCCATCTGCCTCTCAAGAACGTGAAACATGCCAGCTTGTTTCAGGATTTTCCCAAACCTGGTGTGTCTCAAAGTTTAGGGTAACTAAACACACTGGGGACTCCTAGGGTCTGCCAAATGTGTGGATTCTTGGAGTGCAACCTCAGGCCTTGTGTTAGAGATAAGTACAAGCTGTGTCTGCACCCGGTGTTGAAGAGATGTTCAGACTGCTGTGGAAGCCAGCAGAGAAGCGAAAATCTAAGGGCTGAGAAGCAGCTTAGAAAGCTGATCACTCATTTATTCATTAAGCGTTCCTGAGTCTCCACTCCGTGCCATTCCCAGTACCTGGGCGGCCTCTGCAGAGTGAAGAGTTACAGGCTTGGCCCTGAGACTCCCAGAGCAGCTGGGAGACAGTCAGTCATGTAGCCCAGAGATTACAAGTCTGAGTGACGAGCGCTGAGGACAGGCTGGACAGAGGCCTGGAGGGCAAAGTGGGTTGGGGAAGGTGCTTGAAGAGGGTGAGGTTAAGGCACACAGCCGAGGGGTTCGGGCAGGGCTCTGGAGCCAGTGGCCTGGGCCCAACCCTGGCTCTGGGCTCCGGGCCCGTGACTTTGTATCTTTGTGCTCATTTCCACCACTGTAAAATGAACGGCTGAGATGTCAATGAGCTGCACACGGAAGGAGGTGGGACATGGTCTGGCATGGTGCTTCTGGCCTTACAGCTAGAAGGGAAGCTGGGGAGACGGAGCCGGCGAAGGGAGCCCCAGTGTGTTTTCCCCAGTGGAAGACGGACCACAGGAGGAAGGGCAGGCATGGGGTGGGGACACACAGGGATCAGGGTGTCATCTGGGAGGCATCGCAGAGGCAAATTGGGGGCTGGGGTGTGGGGGTGCAGGGGCAGCCCAGGAAATGAGGAATGAGGGGCCTGCCAGACAGGAGGAAGACTCAGAGAGGGCGGGCCAGGCAAGAAAGCTGAGTGAAGCCTCCGCCCACGGCCCCAGTCGCCTCTCCAGCTCCCTCCTATCCTAATAGACCTGTGCTTTGAGGTGTGCCGACCCAGGTCTGAATCCTGGGTCTGCCCCTTGCCGGAGGAACTGAGGCGAATCACGTCCCTCTCTGGGCCTCAGGGTTCTTGTCTGAAAATGGGGATTAATACCGCCCACCTGAGGGTGAGGCAGAGGGGACAAGCCAGTGGAGCTAGGAGGCCTGACAGACAGCAGGAGCTCCCTGTCCTGGAGGCCGGGACTCACCTGGATGGGTCAATTATTTTGTAGACAACTCCGCGTGGAGCTGTGGCACTCGGCTCCCCTGTCGACATGAAGTACAGCTCCCCTTCGGATAGAACAAAGTGACCAGTGAGACTCCCACCTGGAATACCGTCCCAGCCAGCCCCGCCTCACCACCCCGCTCCCTGCAGGCTTGGAAATTGACCCCAACCCCAGCTAGCCATCACGTGAGGCATCCCAGCTCAGTCTACCCGTCCAGTCCCCAGAAAGAGAAACTGAGACTGGGTGAGGCGTTGGGTTGTACCCAAGGGCCTCTGGAGCCTGGTCTCCCGGGTGTCAGGTACTCTGCCTGGACCCACCCAGGCTCAGACCTCTGCTCTTGCCTTTTCCCGGTGACCCAGCGCCACCCCTGTCACCCACCTGGGTTTCATGCCCAGCCCCACACACCTCTGGGCACACATGAGGGGGCTACAGCCCAGCTCCCCAGCTGCTTCTGGGGGACCCACAGGCACATGTGGCTCTCTGAGCCTCAGCTTCCTCATCTCTAAAATGGGCATGCCTCATTGGGCTGTTATAAGGATTGAAGAGTGCAGAGCGTGTGCTTAATCAGCATTAGCTAGCTATGACTGCGGTCGTCATCCGGGATTTGGGCCCTGCCAGGTCCTCGAGGCCAGCGTGTCTCTCTGCTGACAGCAAGCACCTCCCAGGCAGGAGCAGAGTACATGGCTGGGAGTGTAGGTCCTAGTCCCTCTGCTTGCCCCCCGTGATCTCCAGCAGCTGTGTGATGGCCCCATTCTGAGCCTCAACTTCTCCCCGTCTCAGAGCTGGGCTGAAAATGTAACCGTTGGAGTTCTGAGCCCCTGGTGCTGAGGACTGTCTCAGGGAATGTGGGTTCTCCCTGCTCCTCCCACTCCAATCCTCCCTCCCAACCCCTGCTACCAGGGGCACCTATGTCCAGAAAATAGGCTGCATTATTCCTACCTTACAGCTGAGAAAAAAAAAAAAAAGATGCTCAGAGAAGTCAAGTGACTTGTCCTAAGTCACACAGCTAGTGAATGGTTAAGCCAGGACCAGAACTCAGGAAATTCTGCTGCCCCAGCCCAACACCAATATTGGATGCGTGGTGGCTGGGAGCCCAGACACAAGCCACACATGACTCATCCTGAGGGTTCAGCCATGCTAATACCTCTGTCCTTGTAAAAGGATAGCAGAGAGCTCGGCTGGACTGGGGGCAGGGAGGGGGGTTTCCCCACGGAGAGGCTGAGACAGACAGCTTGGTAACAGGTTGGAGGAAAGCGTATCCCTGGGGACAGGTGCAGTCAGGGAGGGATGCATGGGGGTGGGGTCTGAGAAGCAAGGCACAAGAAACTTGGGAAGTGCAAAGGGAAGGCACTTGAGGGGTAACTTGTGTAACCGGAGTAGACCCAGCTGTGATGGGGCTGGGGGATGAGGAAAGCAGTACGCTGAGTGGTCAATGGCCTCTGACCCCCCAACCCAGGGGCACCAGCCCCACTGGGGAGGTCGGGGGAGGAGCTGTAGGCACACATGGTGATGATGCAGCCTGCAGCACTGGGGGTCCCCGGGTGGGACATCCCTGCTGGGAAGTCCATGGGCACAGCCCTAAATTGGCCACACAGCCTTGGGCCATCCACTCCCCTCTGGGCCTCTTTCTGGAGTGGGCCACCAGGAGCAGCCCTGGTCTCCTCTGTTCCAACCCCTTGAGGAACTCCCTGGTTCATCTGGCCAACTGACCTTAACGCCCCACTCTGGGAGATGTCCAGGGGCCAGGCTGGGCATGGTGCCCCTCCTCCATAACCAGGCGTTCATGGTCAGCCACAGTTTCCCCATTGGTAAAATTGCAAGGCTGGACCAGGCAGACTGCGAGGCTCCTTCCAGCCATGATCTGCTGGGAGCTGTAGCCCCCAACCCTGTGCACGCACAGGGAGCCCCTGCGGGTGCTGCCAAGCCTGCCCAGGGCTGCTGTTGAGACTCAGAAAACAATGCTCCAAAATGAAGGCCTCAGAAGCTGCCTCCAAAGCAAAAGTTTTTCTCTGACCTTCTCCTGTCCTCCCGTCTCTCAGTCCTATTCTCCCCCGAGGTGCCATAGAAACTAGAATCTCTCTTTCCCATGGCAGATCATAGAAACCAGCACACATTTCACCCAAAGCCAGTCATAGAACCTAAAAATATTATTGTAACTCTCCCCCAACCTTTCTGTGTAAAACTGGCCATAAAGAAATTATCTGAGTTCAGGCATGGTGGCTGACGCCTGTAATCCCAGCACTTTGGAAGGCCGAGACGGGCAGATCACTTGAGGTCAGCAGTTTGAGAACAGCCTGGCCAGCAAGGTGAAACCCCATCTCTACTAAAAATACAAAAATTAGCCAGGCATGGTGGTGCGCACCTGTAGTCCTAGCTACTCGGGAGGATGAGGTATGAGAATCGCTTGAACCGAGGAGGCAGAGGTTGCAGTGAGCCGAGATCACACCACTGCACTCCAGCCTGGGCGACAGAGTGAGACCCTGTCTCAAAACAAACAAACAAACAAAAATCCCACAAAAACAACAACAACAATAACAACAAAAAAAGAAATTATCTGGGTCAGATATGGCGGCTCATGCCTGTAATCCCAGCACTTTGGGAGGCCGAGGCAGGGGATCACTTGAGCCCAGGAGTTCCACACCTGCCTAGGCAACACAGCAAGACCCCATCTCTACAAACTATTTAAAAAATAGCCAGGCATAGTTGCATGTGCCTGGAGTCCCAGCTCCTTGGGAGGCCGAGGCAGAAGGATTGCCCAGGAGTTTGAGGCTGCAGTAAGCCATGATGGCGCCACCACATTCCTGCCTGGATGACAGAGCAAGACTCTACCTCTAAAATAAAAAAGGAAGAGGTGATCTGACCTGTTTGACCATTTGCAGGTCATAAGACCCCCATTCCAGAGAGAGCCCCATACCCAGAAGGAAGGACTGATGCGCAGAGAGGCAGAGAAGAATCCAGACACACAGGCTGTGCTGGCCCTCCCCACTCAATCAGCATAAGGTCAGGCCCTTTTTGTCCAATCATATTTCTACACAGCTGTCCATACTCTGCTGCACCTGAGCATAAAAATGGACAATTTCGGCTGGGCACGGTGGCTCACACCCGTAATCCCAGCACTTTGGTGTCACCTGAGGTTAGGGGTTCGAGACCAGGCTAGCCAACATGATGAAACCCCGTCTCTACTAAAAAAAAAACAAAAATTAGCCGGGTGTGGTGGTGCGCACCAGTAATCCCAGCTACTCCGGAGGCTGAAGTATGAGAATCACTTGAACCCGGGAGGTGGAGGTTGCAGGTTGCAGTGAACCGAGATTGCGCCACTTCACTCCAGCCTGGGCAACAAGAGCAAAGCTCAGTCTCGAAAAAATAAAAAGAAAAAGAAAAAGAAAAAATGGACAATTTGCCCTGTATCTTTGGGTCTTCATTCCAAGGGCTTCTGTGTCATATCATTGTGACAGGATGCATTTGTGTGCCTTTTCTCCCAGGAATCTGCCCCTTGTCAGTGGTTTTCCATTAACTTTCAGAGGGCAAAGGGGATGTTTTCCCTTGGTGAGACACTGAGCCACCTTCCTGGTCTCTGTGGTGTGGACTGTCTCTAGAGCACACTGGGCCAGCAGAGGTACTTGTTTTGTAATTTGCAAGTGTTGGAACAATTAGAGAAGCAGAAGCGTGAGCCGAGAGCAGGGGGAAGGTTTGTTCGCGTTGGACCCCAGGGCTCCGGGCTCCGTGCTGTCCAGAGGCCGCTGCCAGAGCTGTCCCTGGGCCACCAGTCTCACTGATGCCTCCTCCTGGTTTTCCACACTCAGAGGGCTGAGGAACGGCCTTTTGGGAACTGTACCTTCCTTCCAGGCCCTGCCTCTGTGGGGGAGGGGCACCCCTGCTTCTAAAACACATTAACCCCCTACTGACCAAAAGAAAGGGCTTTCAAGGGCCCAGAGGGCTTAGGAATGGCTGTGGGGGCTGGGGGCTGCCTTTTTGGAAATTCAGATTCTGACGGTTCAACAAAGGTTTCCCAGACACAGCCCTGGGGGCTCTGGGCACTGAGCCGGGCAGGGGACACCCCTCCAAAGGCCCCTGGGCGGGCGTTGCCTAGCAACCCCAGTAAGTATCCATTAGGGCCCACTGGGGGCCCCCGGGCTTTTGTCCAGGAACAACCCCGGGCCAAGGACAAAAGCAGGAGGCTGGAGCAGGATCCAGTCTCCAGGCCCCTCTTCCTCTCCCCTCCCTCTCTGTCCCTTGCATTGACAAGTGCCTAGATTCAGGACTCGCTAACCGGCAAGAAGGCTGTGTCCACCCGCTTTGAAATAATTATGTGGTTTCATTGAATGGCCCAAATCCACTTGCCATCAGGAGCTCCAGGCCAGGGGATGTCTCTGGGGAGGCTCTCTTCCATCACCCGCCTGCATTTCCAACATTCCAGATCCTTCCTGGCCGGCTAACCGGCATGGACGTTTACCCATGTTACTAGACTAAAGCTCATGGCAACCTTACCCAGGGTGAGGTGGGGGTAAGAGGAAGAAAGGGGCCACTACTTCCATTTTCCATAGGAACAAACGGGAGCTCAGAGAGGTGAAGACGCCTGAGGAGGTGTCAGACGCATGTGAACCAGAGCAACTCCATCTTAAATAAGAGCTGGGTAAAATAAGGCTGAAACCTACCGGGTTGCATTCCCAGACAGTTAAGGCATTCTGTCACAGGATGAGATAGGAGGCCGGCGCAAAATACAGACCTTGCTGATAAAACAGCTTGCAGTAAAGAAGCTGCCGAAAACCTACCACAACCAAGACGGCCACGAGAGTGACCTCTGGTCGTCCTCGCTGCTACACTCCCACCAGCACCATGACAGTTTACAAATGCCGTGGCAAAGTCAGGAAGTTACCCTACATGGTCTAAAAAGGGGAGGCATGAATAATCCACCCCTTGTTTAGCATATCATCAAGAAATAACCATAAAAGTGGGCAACCAGCAGCCCTTGGGACTGCTCTATGGAGTAGCCATTCTTCTATTCCTTTACTTTCACTTTACTTTATGGACTTGCCCCGAATTCTTTCTTATGTGAGATCCAAGAACCCTCTCTTGGGCTCTGGATTGGGACCCCTTTTCCGTAACAGAGGCACATGCAGGTCTGGAGCCTAGGGAACATCTTCCTCCCAGGTGGGAACTAATTTCAGGCCTATGTGGTCCTTCCCCTACATCAGAGACCAGAAGGACCACAGGGTGGAGGACCAGTCCCAGGCATGAGCAACCAGCAAGGAGAGGTCTCAGGAGTGCTCACCGGCCTCGTCCTCCCCAAAGGAGATGATGTACGGGTAGTAGTTGTTGATGAGGCCTGGGAACTCACAGGTCTGGCCGTGGCCCATGCAGATCTCACTGTACTGCCACTGGCCTGTCCCTGGGTTCTCTTGGAGGGACATCAGACGCCTGCAAAGGAAGAAGAGCTGTGAGGCCATGCCTGGCATGGCACCCAGGGGAAACTACGCACCAATCCATCCATCCATCCATCCATCCATCCATCCATCCATCCACCCACCCATCCATCTATCCATTCCTCCCTCCCTCCTTCCCTCCATCCTTCCACCATCCATCTACCCATCCACTCACCCACTGATCCATGCAAGGACCATACACAATTCGCAGAGCCCAATGCAGAATGAGCATGTGGGGCCACTTGTTCAAAATATATTAAGAATTCAAGATGGTGACCACAGAGCATGAGATCAAGTGTGAACCTTTCTGAGCACGGGGCCCTGTGTGACTGAACATGTGGTATGTCCATGAAGCTGTCATTGTGTGCAATCTTCACCAAGCACCTATCAGACACCCACAGGAATGAACAAGACCAGCTTGGTTACTGCCCACTAAATGCAATCCAGCCCACTGGATCCTGCAGAGGGCACAGCGCTTTCAAGAGCTCACCGGTTTCAGAACCTGCCAAGCGCTGGAGCTTCAACATCTTTGGAATATGCTAACCTTGCTCCTTACTCCCATCGCTGCTTGTCAATCACCTATTGATACTTTCAGGCCCTGCTTACAGACGTCCCCTCCTCTGTGAAGCCCTGCCTGAAGGCCCCCAGGCTGGGCTCCCCCACACTGTGCACAGGCTCTCTGGGGTTGCAGTGCAGTGGACTGAATGGGTCTGTCTCCCCGGCTCAGGTACGAGGGGTCCTCTTCATCTCTGACATCCTGGTTCTTGCCTGACCCAGAAGAGGGGCTGGGAAAATACTGGCAAAATTAGTCGAATTTCTGTGGTCAGGAGACTTGGGCCCTCCTGGGAAGGACAGAAGGGAGAAAGGAGAATCAGGGGTAAAAGCAGAGGCTTCATCTACACTATTTTCCAGATGGGAAAGCTGGGTCCCAGGGGAAGGGGCGGATCTGGGAGAGGAATCCAACTTCCAGGGGTCCAGGTCAGGTATCTCTCTCAGCTCCAGGCTGCAGACTGGACACAAAATCAGAATTCTCCCACCAGCTTCAGGCATCTTCAGGTCTTTATTCCCTCTCCTTAGGAACCCTATTCAGCCACTGCCAGAGGAGGTTGCATGGAAATAATTAAGAAACACCAGGCTGGGCACCGTGCCTTGAGCCTGTAATCCCAGCACTTTGGGAGGCTGAAGCAGGAGGATTGTTTGAGTCCAGGAGTTCAAGATTAGCTTGGGCAATAGAGCAAAACCCCATCTCTACAAAAAATGCAAAAATTAGCCAGGCGTGGTGGCACATGCCTATAATCCCAACTTCTCAGAAGGCTGAGGTGGGAGGATTGCTTGAGCCTGGGAGGTGGAGGCTGCAGTGAGCTGAGACTGTACCACTGCATTCCAGCCTGGGTGACAAAATGACACCCTGTCTCAAAAAAACAAAAACAAAAAAACAAAAACACCATATATTAAGCATGTACCCCTTCCTTCCATCCTTCCTTCTTTTTTCTCTCTCTTTCTTTCTTCCTTCCTTCCTTCCTTTTTTTCTCTCTCTCTCTTTCTTTCCACACTAGATTCTAAGTGCTATTTATGTATTAACTGATTCAGTCCTTAAAACCACCCTAGGGGGCAAGTACTATGATCATCTCCATTTTGCAGATGAGGTAGCTGAAGATAAGGAAAGGTGAAGTAACTGGCTCAAGGTCACCCGGCCAGTAAGTGAGCCAGGGTTCAGACCAAGCTGTCTCAGCATGCCCTTGGGCCTCCTTAGTCCTCAGCTTTCTCCTCTGTACAATGGGACAACAAGGTGGTCACGAGGCTCCATAAGCACCCTTGGGGACAGAGCCTGACTCGCAGGAGGGTTGTGATGTAGGTTTCCCTCCCCCATCAAACCTATTTGGGATGTGATTCATCCCCCTCCCACACCAGGGTCTCAGTGGGTGTCACTGCTGCCCTAGAGCACGGGGGCAGGGCAGCAAGGCTCCAAGGCCACAAGAGCCCCACCTCCTCCTCTCCCCATTAGGAGGCCCGCGGGCAGCCACTGTTCTCTCGGGTCTTAGTTTCTCAACCTTTGCAAGCTCCCTGCAGTCCTGGCTCAGGTGGGGTGGGGCAGGGCTCCAGGCCCCCATCAGCTGTTGCAGTGACAAGCTGTGGCTTCCCCAGGAGTGGCCCTGAGTGTCCAGGAAATTGTTCATATTCTGCCCTCCTCCCCATCAGAACTGCTGTCAGGCCCAGAGCCTATGGTTCTCAGGAGGGAGAGGAAGACCACCAGACCCACACTTAAGCAAGCCTCCAGTCTTTAATGCCATGAGTTGTGTGTCTATCACAGAGGTCCTGAGGCCTGCAGCAAAGGCTCACCATACATCTCAGGAGAAAAGGGGGTGGCTGCGGGTGTCCGGCCCACACCTGGGGGCCCCTGTCAGAGCAGCGAGGCACATGTGCAGGAACGGGCGCACACATACACTTCCCTTTACCAAGGAGCCAGTCCCAAGGAGCCAGTGGCAGCAGCCAGGGGCTCGAGGGCACTAGGTCACTTACCCGCTCATGAAATCCCCAAAAATGTAGAGGCCGTTCAGGTTGGGGTACTCGCAGCCCCGGTACACGTAGCCCCCTGTGACCGACTTGCCAATCGTGTGCGGGTAGGCGAAAATTGGCAGCAAGTCATCTGCGGGGTGCGAGGGCGAGAAGCTTCGGTGAGCCGGCGGCAGGCAGGTTCATCAGCCAGGAGAATTCCGGAGGGATTCCGCGGGGGCGGGGCGGCCACGGAGGGAGGGGCGTGCCCACAGCAGGGCTGGCGTGGTGGAAAGCGTGTCTGCAGGGGTGCCAGGTGGGGATGGGGCGAGGAGGAACTCAAGAGCGCTGCTGGGAGGCCTCCAACACGCAGGGAGGCTCCGGGTGGAGGCGAGGGCAGTCACCGAGGGAGGCTTTGGCTCACAGCCCGTGGAGTTGGGGTGGGGGCAGATCCAGGGTCAGGGGGTGCCTGGGGTGCGGGTGGTCCCCGAGTGAGGTCCTGCCGCACAGCCCACAGAGTGGGGCCGGGGACAGACCCAGGGTCAGGGATCTCTGGGACGCGGTCTCCGAGGGAGGCCCTGCGGCACAGCAGGTGGGGTAGGGTGCGGGCGGATTCGAGGCCGGGGTCCCCGGGGCGCGGGCACTCACTGAGGGAGGAGTTGGCGCACAGGCTGCGGTCGTAGCACTCGAAACCTTCGCGCGCGCGCCAGCCATAGTTGCCGCCGCGCTCCACCAGGTCCACCTCCTCGAACTTGTTCTGGCCCACGTCGCCGCAGAAGAGGCGCCCGCGGCCAGCGCCCGAGGTGGGGTCGCCACGGTCGAAGGAGCAGCGCCACATGTTGCGCACGCCCAGGGCGTAGACCTCGGGCTGCGCCGCGGGGTCGCCCACGAACGGGTTGTCGGGCGGAATGCCGTAGGGCAGGCCGCGCTCCTTACGGTCCACGTCGATGCGCAGCACCTTGCCGAGCAGCGCCGACCTGCGGGCGGGGTGGGAGAGGGCGCGGCTCAGGGTCGCCGTGAGCCAGGGCGCACGGGCTCCGCGGGGCAGGTGCCGGGGCGCCGGCTGACCGCTGAGCCGGGTGCGGGGTGAGCCTAGGCTGTGGGGCCAGAGACCCTGGCATGCTGTCCGCCTTAACTACTTATAGCC
Source organism: Pongo abelii (assembly GCF_028885655.2). Classification (NCBI taxonomy): domain Eukaryota; kingdom Metazoa; phylum Chordata; class Mammalia; order Primates; family Hominidae; genus Pongo; species Pongo abelii. Next base: position 104,080,404 of record NC_072000.2, on the reverse strand, counting down.
AGGTAACCATTCATTCACTCAACATGCATCCCCCACCTTCCTGTGCGCCAGGCCTGTCCCATGCGTTGGACACAACACATCATCTAGTTCGTCTTGTCCTCACAACAGTCGTTTAGGTAGGTGTGTCCTAGTATGATCCCCACTTTATAGAAGTGGCAGCGGAGCTCAGAAAGGTCGAATAACGTTTCCCAGTTGCCGCACCGCTGGGATCCAGCCCAGACAGCCCGGGCCCAGAAACTCAAGCTCTTTACCACACACTCTGTGGAATCTTGGTGTCCTCAACTGTAAGTAATAGTAGAGTGGTCCCGCTCAGACCACTCAGTCCTCCCGGACTGTGGTATAGGGTGAAAATTCCACTAGAAAAAATGACTTGTATTTACAGTTTTCTTCCGGTACTCGGCACTGTGACCAGCACATAGTAGGTGACCATTAAGTGTTTGCAGAGTCAGTGAATGAAGGATTGCAATCAAAGCCAAATGCACCAGCATGCGGGTTGGTGGGAGGAGGGGGAGAGAGCAGAGGGGTGCAGCCCTAAGCTCCAAGCAGCTAAGGAGGATAGCTCATGACAAAAGTGACACGTGATGGGAAAAATCTGTAATGTGCTTAAAGACAGTGCAGAGAACATACCCTTCTCATCGGTGATGCACCGACTTAGTGCATCAGTTTCCCTTGCTGTTAGCATTTTGGTGTCCTCCCTCTGGGTTGCTTTTCAAGGCAGGGTTTGTGAAGCTGTATTCCAACATCCTCACATAGCATTAGCACCCACATGTTTCCCTTATCAGTAGGGACAGCAAACAAGTACCCTCTTTCACGGTGGTGAAATGCTCCCACCCGATATATGCCTTATGATCAAGCCCCTGTTGCTGGCCTTCTACTTTCCCCCCGTAAATTCCTCTCATACACTTCAGCCTGCTGAACACCATCCAGATCACACCCCTGAACCCACGCATCACAAGCCAGGATTCGATATCTAAGTGGGCACAACTTGTAGCAGCAAAATAATGTTTTTAAGTTCTGTCCAATTATCCACTAATCCTTAATTTCTGTTTTCTCAACTTCATCTCTAAACACATCCCAAACGTGAGAAAGCTGGGATGATGCTTACACTGTCACATATGAAAGGACAACTCACAAATTGTGAGCACTTTAATTACTGTAATCAACATCATACTCGCTATTTTTACTTCCTGGGCTGAGGAAGGTTTTATCATTTTGGCTAAGGGAATGGGGGAGGCTGACTTGAGACTCGTGGACATCCTGTTTACACTCCCAAGACTGTGTGTGTGTATGTGTGTGAATGTATGTATGTAGATGTGTGTATGTGTGTGTGTATGTATGTGTGTATATGTGTGTGTACATGTAGATGTATGTGGACGTGTGTGGATGTGTGTGTGTATATGTGTGTGTATTGTGTGTATGTGGTATGTGTGTATGTGAATGTGTGTGTGTTTGTGTGTGGGCGCATATGTATGTGTGTATATGTGTGTGTGCTGTGTATATGTAGCATGTGTGTATGTGTGTGTGTGTGTGTATGTATGTGTGTACGTGTGTGTATGCATATTTGTGTATGTGTGTGTGTGTAATGGAATGAGATCTTGAGCTCATTTGCTCAAGCCAGAAAGTGGGTAAAAGAGCAAGACTACACATTAACATCTGGGTCTTCCTGAGGGACCCTGGGACAGGAGCCCCACGTGCTGTTGCCACCCTGCTCCAGCCAGCTCACACTTTCCATTCGGCCTGGGGAGCATCCCTTCCCTTCTTCCAGCAGGGCTCTGGCAGGGCCAGACTGACCTTAGAGAAAATCCCATCTGCCCTGAGGCTCGCTAATGTCACTTCTCAGGCGCCTGTGCCCAGAGGGTCCTGTGCCAGGCCCTGGGCAGCCACGATTGCCTTTACTCCTTGTGACAAGCCGCCTGCAGAGTGGACTTTTACCCCCTCTAACTGATGAGGGCAAGTGACTTGCCTAGGCTGCCCAGCTACCTGCAGGCTGAGCTGGGACCCAGAGCCTTTTCTCCTGCCCTACAATGCCTGGCCGAGGAAGGAACTCGCCCTCTGGAAGAGTATGAGAAGCCCAGGGCTATGTAGACCAACCCACCAGCCAACCAAAAGCTGAACATACTTGTTTTGGGCATTTCCAAATGTCCCAAAGGGGTCTCCGGCCATCCCGCCATCTCCGGTGAAGATGTAGAGGTACCCGTCATCCCCGAAAAGCAGCTGGCCCCCGTTGTGGTTTGAGGCTGGTTCTTTGACCTCCAAGATTATCCTAAAGGAAGATAAGGGCCCCTAAAACTCAGCCTTCCACGCATGAGCCAAAAACACAAAACAAGATCACGGTCTCTCTTGGATGTCATTTCACAATGGAAAAAACTTTTCTTTTCTTTTCTTTTTTTTTTTTTTGGAGACAGAGTCTTGCTCTGTCACCCAGGCTGGAGTGCAGTGGCGCGATCTCAGCTCACTGCAACCTCTGCCTCCCAGGTTCAAGCGATTCTTCAGCCTCAGCCTCCTGAGTAGCTGGGATCACAGGTGCCCGCCACCACGCCTGGCTAATTTTTGTATTTTTAGCAGAGATGGGGTTTCACCATGTTGGCCAGGTTGGTCTCAACCTCCTGACCTCAAGTGATCTGCCCACCTTGGCCTCCCAAAGTGCTGGGATTACAGGCATGAGCCACCGTGCCCAGCCTGGAAAAGACTTTTCATATCCTTTATATTAAGTGATTTTCCGCAAGGTGCTAGTAGGTAGAATGAGCAAAGTTAATGCACTCTATTGTGCCAACGAGGACCTAGAGGCTCAGAGACGTTGAGCAACTTGTCTAATGTCACACAGCCCATAGGTAGCAGAGCTGGGATTAGAACTTAAGTCTTCTCGTTCTGGCCTAGTGTTTTGTTTTGTTTTTGTTTTATTTGTTTCTGCTCTCCATTGCTAGCACCTGCCCTGTTATGATTATGGGAAATTGTCGACCTAGTCACTGACACAGCTGGTTTCTTCCTCATCATAGCTTCCCACATACTAGGTACTTATGTTGAGCACATCTTATGTACGCTCTCATTTGCAGCTTCTAACAGTGGGCAGGATGGTGTGCGGTGCACTCAGCGCCACACTCACTCTACTCAGGAACCTCCCTTACTGCCATTGCGAGAAACCTACCACCATACTTCCCAGCCAGCTGGCTTCCAGTTTGGGTTGGTGGGTGGAAGGGAGAGGCCAAGTTTCTTTGGCTTCTAGCCCTGCCTCCAGAAGTGGTGGCTGCAGAGACAGCAGCGTTGGCTGGTGAACGTGGACTCCCGGGTTTCCACCCAGCCATCTTGGTACTAAGAGCAGCAAAGTGCACAGCACAAAGGACTTTTTCCCTTTGTTCCTCCAACCCAAGAGTGGTAGCAGCTTCTTACAGTTACCAGTCTTTAAGTAACTTAACCTTCCTCCTCTCCTTCTCCAGCCCTCCCAATGCCTTAGTTATCCCTGTGTTCAGTTTCCTCTGACTGAAATACTTAGGGTGGTTTAGGTTTTCCAGGATTGGTCACTGATTTCTCAATCCCTTCTTTTTCTTTCTTTCTTTTTTTCTTTTTTGAGACTCTACCACCCAGGCCGGAGTGCAGTGATGTGGTCATAGCTCACTGTACCCTCGAACTCCTGGGATCAGGGGATCTTCCTGCCCCAGTCTCCTGAGTAGCTGAGACTACAGGTGCATGCCACCATGCCCGGCTAATTTTTTAATTTTTTGTAGAGATGAGGGCTCTCAGTGTGTTGCCTAGGCTGGTCTCGAACTCCTGTCCTTAAGCGATCCACCTGGCATTGGGATCTCAGCTCTGGGAAGAGAGACTGACAGTGGACTCAGGCAAGGATAACCACTCATTCCTGGCCTGCCCTGAGCCTGCTGTGCCTGCCTCTCCCCAAGAGTGAGTCAAGTTCTAGGCTTGACTTTGTGAGGTCACCAGAGGATCTTTGCTGAGCCCCTACTCTGAAATATGTTCATCTGTATATTTTGTGTTCCACCTCAAGTCTTTATCAGGAATCCATTTTTAAAAGTCACCACTGAAGACACATCCATTCTGTCCCTCCATCTCCCCTCTGTCAGATCCATGTGATAAACTTGGTCTGTCTTGGAGAACTGGCTGTACAGGCTCCCATAAGATCTGAGAATTATGTTTCCTCCTTTCGCTCTGGCTGCTAGGAAGCTCATAGTCAAAACTAATGCTGTGAATCATAAAGATTCACATTAGCCTTCATAGCTAACATATTTGATTTCTCCTCCTTTTTATACATTCAGTGTCAAGATTTTACAGTTTTATCAAACACACAATGTGCTGTTCTTTGCTAATTTGCCCTCACACCCAGTCCTGGCCCTCCCCCTACCTCCTCTCTACTGCAGGGGGTCAGCTCCTATGAACGACATTTCCCAGGCTTCTTAGCTAGCTGGCCTCCAGCGAGGTTCAGCCAGTGGACAGCACTGGCAGGAGCCTAGAGAGGGAGGAGCGCTGGGATTTTTCCCCTTCTCTGCTTTAAGCAGCTTCTTGGCAGCAGCTGCTCCTTCTGCCTGGCTCCACCTCCTCCTGCCCAGACCAATTATGGTTCCAGCTTCCACTGGGTGTCCCCAGCTCCAGGGCCCCAGTAACCCCATCTTCTCACTTTGTCCTCCCGGCCCAAGGGGTAGAGGCAGCTTCCTCCAGTTTTTAACCTCAGAGTCGCTGCCTTCCCCAGGTTGCCTTCTTTTTTTTTTTTTTTTTTTTTTTTTGAGACAGAGTCTTGCTCTGTCATCCAGGCTGCAGTGCAGTGGCAGGATCTTGGTTCACTGCAACCTCTGCCTCCTGGGTTCAAGAAATTCTCCTGCCTCAGCCTCCTGTGTAGCTGGGATTACAGATAACCACTACCACACCCAGCTAGTTTTTGTGTTTTTAGTAGAGACAGGGTTTCGCCATGTTGGCCAGGCTGGTCTCGAACTCCTGACCTCAAGTGATTCACCTGCCTCAGCCTCTCACAGTGCTGAGATTACAGGCATGAGCCACCGTGTCTGAGCCCTTTTATCATTTCTAACACATGAGTAACTGACTCCCAGGATCAAATTCTACCTATTGAGTTACCTGATACAGGATTTATTTCCTATTAGACTCAGACTGATACATGTACCCCACGTGCAAGGTCAGGTCAGACCCATTTTGAAAACAGTTGGGGCATAAATCATCCACAGAGTGCAGGCTCTGCAGGCGTTGTTGAGAGGAGCAGAAGCCCGGAGCCAGGAACAGATGAACTTCAGGGCAGGAAGGAAAGCAAGTTCCCTGAGGCAGCGGATTCAGGTGGGAAAAAGGAGCCAGTGGGGCTCAAGACTGGCACCTTCGGCAGAGGCAGGCAGATTGCCTGAACTCAGGAGTTCAAGACCAGCCTGCGCAACACAGTGAAACCCCATCTCCACTGAAATACAAAAAATTAGCCAGGTGTGGTGGCGTGTGCCTGTAGTCCCAGTTACTCGGGAGGCTGAGACAGGAGAATTGCTTGAACCCGGGAGGCGGAGGTTGCAGTGAGCTGCGATCACGCCACTGCACTCCAGCCTCGGCGACAGAGTGAGACTCCATCTCAAAAAAAAAAAAAAAGATGGCACCTTCAGGCCAGAGCGAGGCAGGCTGGGACAGAGGGTGGGCTTTGGAGACAACAGATCAGGGTTCCAGCTCTGACGCTCCCTCCCCGTGTGACCCAACACTTCACCTTTCTAAGCCTCCACTTTCTTATCTGTAAAATGGGAAAAATAATACTAGCCTCAGTGGGTTTGAGGAGAATCAAACGAAATGAAGCATCTAAAGTGCCTGAAACAAGAGTTGGTGGAGAAATGTCAGGCCTCGCAGGCCAGATGGAGGGGTTTGGATATGATCCCTGTGTGAGGTCTGTTCTGTAAAACTGTCCTTCCCCAGGCCCCAAAGCATGAAATTCAGCACCCCCACCAGGTGTGTTAAATATTCACAATATGTGGGAACAGGATACCAACTGGTCCAGTCACACCAGTGCATATGGGCGCCTGCCCCCACCCAGGCCCGGGTTCCCCAAGGAAGCCACCTCTCAGAGCTGTGGTCCACGGCGTTCTTATCATCCTCAGAGACTCTGAACTCGCTGATGCGGATCCACTCACTGCTGCGGATACCCACTGAGTAGTAGACGTAGAGCCTGCGGTTGTGCCGGAAGCTGGGGTGGAAGGCAATGCCCAGGAAGCCACGCTCGTCACCCTCCCAGGGCGAGGTGAGCACCACCCGGCTGATGTTCAGGAAAGGCTTCTCCAGCCTCGAGCGGTTGGGCAGGTAGGCCCACACCAGCCCCACCTGCTCGGCCACGAAGAAGCGGTGGGTGCCATCCCTGGCATGGACCATGGCCACGGGGTTGCGCAGCCCGTTGGCCACCTCCTCCAGGCACATCTGCAAGCAGCCCTTGGTATCGGCTACCACGTGGCCCAGGTTTGAGTTGAGGTTCTTGTTGACCAGCAGGTAAGGGAAGCAGTAGTCCGTGTCATCCAGGGACAGGTAGCGGCAGAACCTGGCACGGTTGCCCTCCAGCGCCCAGAGCTCCTGGTCAGTTGAGAGGTGACGGAACAGCCCCCGGCACTTATGCCACATGTCCAGGCAGTAGTCCTGGCAGAGCCCGGGCACCGTGCGCAGGGGCGTGAATGGGTCCTCGGCGTCATAGAGGTGGGCTGCATATGGCGAGCATTCCTGCAGAGACAGTAATGGCGCAGAGATGTTTTGTGGAGGTGCTTACCAGCTGTGTAGCCTTGGGCGGGTCCCCCATCTCTCAGAGCCTCAGTCTGCTGATCCATAAAATGGAGACAATGCCATCTGTCTGTTACCACGATAAGCCTCAGTGACAGTAGCAAACCTTAGGTCTTAATGTTTGTGTTGTTCTGTTAGAACACTATTACTACTCCTATTAATAGCAGCAGCAACAGCAGCAGCTACTCTGGAGCACCTGCCGTATGCCAGGAAGAGTCTGAGGCACTGTCACCCACCCTCTCTGTGTTAACAGTGCGCCTCCGCCCCTACATCAGCACAGCTCACTGCTGCACTTAACTTGGGTTGGTGCCCAAGGCTCACCTCCGATCCTCCCTGACCACCCGCTCCGCACCCTCTCGTACCTTCTGGCCTCTATCTGTTGAAAAACAGTAAAACACCAAGTGCTCTCTGACTTGCTCTGCCCATGGACAGCTCCACCATCAGCTCCCGCCTCTCCCCACCTCTCCAGCCTCCTGTCTACCTTCCATCTCCTGATACGCTGATATGGCTTGGATCTGTGTCCCCACCCAAATCTCGTGTAGAATTGTAACCCCCAGTGTTGGAAGACGAGGCTGGTAGAAGGTGACTGGATCACAGGGGCGGAGTTCTCACGCATGGTTTAGTTTAGCACCATCTCCCCTTGGTAGTGTAGAGTGAGTGAGTTCTTATGAGATTCGGTTGTTTTAAAGTGTGCCCCCACACTGTCTCTCTCTTGCTCCTGCTGTCGTCATGGGACATGCCGCCTCCCCTTTACTTTCCACCATGATTGTAAGTTTCCTGAAAACACCCCAGAAACAGAGGCCACTATCCTTCCTATACATCCTGCAGAACTGGGAGCCAATTAAAACTCTTTTCTTTATAAATTACCCAGTTTTGTTTTGTTTTGTTTTTTGCTTGTCCGTTCGTTTTTTTTTTTTTTTTTTTGAGACAGGGTCTCTCTCTCTCTGTCACCAAGGCTGGAATACAGTGGCACCATCTCAGCTCACTGCAACGTCTGCCTCCTGGGCTCAAGAGATGCTCCTGCCTCAGCCTCCTGAATAGCTGGGACTACGGGCGACAGCCACCACGCCTAGCTAATTTTTGTATTTTTTGTAGAGATGGGGTTTTGCCATGTTGCCCAGGCTGCTCTCGAACTCCTGAGCTCAAGCCATCTTCCCGCTTCGGCCTCCCATAGTGCTGAGATTACAGGCGTGAGCGACTGCACCCAACCCGGTATTTCTTTATAGCGATGAGAGAAGAGACTAATACATACTCCCTGCCATTTCACACCTCTGAGCCTCAGCACAGGCTGTTCCCTTTGCAGGCATGCGCTTCCCCTGCTCTTCTCTGGCAGCAGAATTCTCTTTATTCTTAAATCATGGCCATGGGAGAAGGCGTGCTAACTAATCACAGCAGCTCCTGGGGTTTGGGGCAAATTGTGGGCCAGGCACCAGGCCAGTGCACTCGTGAATCTGCATTTCCTCCTCAAGGCAACCATGGGAGGGAGGCCTGTTCTTATTACCACTGCACAGACGTGGAAGCAGACAGCAGAAGGGAGCCACTAGCCCAAGGTATCATGTCACAGGCCGATGGGCTGGGGTTTGAGCCATGTCTGCTCAGCTCTACCGGCCAGCTCCCAACTACCCATCCCCAAACGCCAGTTAAGTGTCCCCACACCACAGCACCCTCCCTGCACCCTATCCCTACCCAAAGCAGAGGCCACAGCTCCAGGCTGTCTGAGGGCCTCCCTGTTAGAGCCGCCGGCCTGTGGCGTGGTCATTCTTTCTATCTGTGGCTGACACCCTCCCCCACCTGTGAGTCCACCAGGCCAAGGCTGGGTCTGAGTCAGCTCTGGGCCCCCAGAGGCTTCGGGGGATGCTCCTTCTGCAGTGGGGAGGCGCTGACAGCCACGCACTCCCTCCCCTCACAGGGAGGACCAGGCTGGGTTCCAGCAGGAGGCCTCTGGGACGTTTGGGGAAGGATTGGGGATGGGGGATGGCACGCTGCCTCCCAGGGTGTTCTCAAGCCCCAGGCCAGGGCCCACTCACTCCTGTGACACAACTGTGGCTTTTGGTCTTACCACAGTGTGTCCTCCTGGCCCCTCTACTGCCGTGAGGCTAGGTCTCAACTGACAGGCCAAGGGCCCCTTGGCAGAATGTCTTGGGGTCCTGGTCAGTTACTGTCCCAGGCACAGACCAGGGTGCCATGTCTTACATGCTCCCCTCTGCCAATGAGCAGGCCAGATGGCCAGGCCTCAGGCCGCCGTGTGTGCTGTCCCTCCCATGGTTCCCTGGGAACACCTGTGGGTCAGCCGGCAGCTGCACGTGGACCAGGGAGGGGCTGTGTGCACACATGCCTTCTTTCATCTTTGCAAGGTAGGGTCATTGTCACTATTTTATTTTATTTGTTTATTTATTTTTTGAGACAGGGACTCTCTCTGTCATCCAGGCTAGAGTGCAGAGGCACAATCCTAGCTCACTGTAGCCTTGACCTCCTGGGCTCAAACGATCCTCCCCACCTCAGCCTCCAGCGTAGCTGGAACCACAGACATGCTTTACCACACCCGGCTAATTTTCATTTTTATTTTTTGTAGAGACAGGGTCTTTCTATGTTTCCCAGGCTTGTCTTGAACTCCTGGGCTCAAGCAATCTTCCCACCTCAGCCCACCAAAGTTCTGGGATTACAGGCATGAGCCACCGCACACGGCTTGACTCCTATTTTATAGATGAGGAACTGAGACTTAAAGAAGGCCACATGCCAAGAAGTAGCCAAACCAGGGCTCATACCCAAGCCTCATGATGCCTGGACTGGTGTTCTTTCCAGATTAGTCAGCAACATTTCATTCACCAAGAATTTACTGAGCAAAGATTGTACCAGGCACCATCTTGGTTCCAGAGACGCAGTGAGGGGCAGAACAGACATCTGGAAGGCAATGAGAGCCCTCTGTTCACCAAAGCCCAATCCAGAACTACAGAGGGAGCAAAAGTTCCCTCAGGGAGCCAGGCCGAAGACCTCGGCATCCACACGTCCCAGTCACACAGCAGATGTTTCCTTGTGGCCTATGTACTCCTACTTACACACAATGTAAATCTGGTGCCCAGACCAGGGTAGTCCAGAGCTAGGAAGTGACAAGAGGACACAGTGATTGCTGCTGGCAAGAGGATGATCCGCAGCTTGGCCTCAGTGTGTTTGGGGGCAGGTGGCAGGAAGCCCATAGGAAACTGGCCCAGTATCGCAGGCTCCAGCTGCCCGGGCCATTCAGTGCAGGGCGGAGAGCCCCCATCTTGCCCAGAGTTTGCCACCCCATGTCACTGACGCTCGTGACTCACGGCCCTGGGTCCTGAAGGTTTCTTATGTCCACCGTTCATTTTTTGAAAGACCAAGCCTTTGCACACAGTGTCCTGTCCATCGGATATTCGCTCCTCACCTACTTCCTCATCTGGCAAACTGCTATTCATGACTCAAGGCCGACTCGAAGGTCTCCTCTTGTCCTCCATGCTCCCAGGGCCCTGACTGTCCCATCCCTGGCCCTTATGGATGCTCCCAATGCACTCTGTCCATATCTCAGGCACGACACTCGCTCCATTGAATCTTGTAGCTTACAGGGTGAGTTCTCTACAGCAGTCACTGCTTCATCGCCAGGGGTGCTCCAGCCAGTCAGCTTGGCTAGGACTTCTTTATCTCTTTGCATGTCTGTCCACTCCACGGACTGTGGGACACAGTGGGGCTTCAAGGAGGGAGGCAGTGTGGCGAAGCGGTTAGGAGAATGGCTTTGGAGCCAGAGCACACGTTCCCCATGGGGAATGCTCCTTAACCTCTTACTGCTCTTAACCGTGGGCAAGCTCCTTAACCTCTCTGTGCCTATGTCCTCATCTATAGAAGGGGAAAGGAATTCCAGCCTCATAGAGTTGTTGGGAGGAATAAATGGAGAAGATGTGTGTGTTTGTTCAGTAAATAATGAGCTATCAACATGCAACCAACATTCAGGAAGCCTTCCCTGAGGTATGTGGCCTTGTTCCTACACTCCTTGAGGAATCTCTGGCACCTTCCTGTGTGTGTCAGTCTCCTGAAGTGACGAAGGGGACTTTTGAGACTGGGCCTGTGACTTGCCAACTGCTTTTGGGCCCAGCATCCAGCACAGGGCTGCCTCCTAACAGGCTCAGGAACAGCCTGCTGAATACATGAGCCCATAAGGTACATTTCATGGAGATCTCCATCAGAAACCATGCTTTGATGATTTCAGCGGCTTAGAGAGGCAACCCCAGTCACAGGGGAGGTTAGTGATGTGGAAGCTCACACCAGATGCACTGGGGGTGCCACGTGCCATGGCTGTCCTCTCTCCTCCAGAGGACACAGGCACTTACTGGACAAGCAAAGCCTCAGGAAAGAGTCTCCCATCTCCCCAAAGCAGGTGTGAAGGCCTGAGTGTCTCCACACTGACAGAGACCTATAAATAAGGCACCTCTGCCACCTCCCCGTGTGGAAATCAGGAGGTGCCAAATGCAGACTCTGCCTTGGCTAGCAGACAGCACGGTCCTCCCACCGGCATGCTCCAGGAGGCCCCGTCAGTGAAACCATAACCCAACCTCAGCCGCCGTCTCTAAGCTCACTCCAGACATGAGGTCACTCTCAGAGACGCCTGGGCTGAAGTGTTAGCGGTCACTCCACTGCTGGTTGCTTAAGGCCAGGCTGTCCTGGGAAGGTTCCCAAGAAACCTGCCAGGGGACAGCATCAGGACTGACCCTTCCCTTCCTCCATCCATCTGCCCACCTCACTGCCCTGCTGAGCCTGGCACATAGCAAGTGCTCAATAGACAAATGTGGCATGGATGCAGGAACCCTGCCATGGGATGGGGGTGGGGAGACCAAAGGACCTGGTCCTGAGGAGCCCCCAGGCTGGTGAGGGAAGCAGACACTTGGCCAGACCATTCCCGTGCCCTTGAGGTGCACAGCATGGGAGTCCAGCAGAGCCCACCTAAAGGCGGCCAGCCCACCCTTTGTTGCATTCTGGAGCTCCCCAGGGCCCCCTCCTCATCCTCCCAGAGTCTACTGCTTCCCACCTAGATATGTGCTCACGTCAGCGAGTGTGGTCCATGTCCCCACCTCAACCACCGCTGGGATGTGTGACCACTGGGCAAGTCCCTGCCTACCTCTGAGTCTTCCTTGAATCGGGCTCCAAGCCTCACCTGGAACCTTCCCAGGGCTGGGCAGCCAGTGAGGGCCAAGGAAGCCCTCGAGAAATCCAACTGGAAACATTTACTAAGCCCCTAGTATGTGGCATTTAATCTGCATGGCAACCCAGGGGGGTGGTTAAGGTTTTATTTTATTTATTTTATATATGATATGATATGATATGACATGATATGATATTATATTATACATTTTTGAGACGGAGTCTTGCTCTGTTGCCCAGGCTGGGGTGCAATGGCTCAATCTTGGCTCACTGCAACCTCTGCCTCCCAGAGTCAAGTGCTTCTCCTGCCTCAGCCTCCCGAGTAGCTGGGATTATAGGAGCTTCCCAACATGCCCAGTTAATTTTTGTATTTTTGTAGAGATGGATTTTCGCCATGTTGGCCAGGCTGGTCTCGAACTCCTGACCTCAAGTGATCTGCCCACCTCGGCCTCCCAAAGTGCTGGGATTACAGGCATAAGCCACCATACTCATCTGCATTTTAAAGATACTGTGAGGTGCAGCAGTGACCTGCCCAGGTCATGAAGCCGGGGAAGTGACAGAGCCAGGATCAAACTCCAACTCCAAGTCAGCCCTCTTGCCCTTCCCCACACCACCTGCCCCTGCTGGCCGAAGGCTGGGACAGGGCCCTGGCCCCTGGGGCCTCTCCACCCCAGGCCTCTTGCTGCCCAGATGCTGAGGCAGGAATGCCTTGGGGCTGCCCGTCCTGCTCCATTTCTGCATTCAGCCGGGCAGCATTTGCCCACTTGGGTGTGGTCAGGCGCTGGGGCCTCAGACTCCCACAAGAGGAAAACAAACAGCCGTGACACTGCTGGGTGTGCACAGAAGCAGGGGGTCCACCCTCAGAGGGAAGATGGGGGACCCAGGGGCTTCAACAAAGAGCTGTTGTTCAGTCTTGAGAGAGCTTCTGCCAGGCCAGGGCGCCATCCCCAGGAGAGGGCACAGCACCCACAGAGGTGGTGGCGGAAGTGGCAAGGGCATCAGGATGGGGGTGAGACGCTCGTGGGGAGCAGTGACCCCAACCCCCTCAACAAACCCTGGCCACATGTTGACCAGGCTTACGCCAGGGCCCCCTGCTTTCACTGCCCCGGGGACAACACAGAGGAGCACTGACCGAGACAGATACCTCTCCACCTTGGTACCCCGACAAGGGTGCAGCTGCTCGGGGTGGGACGCTGAGGGGTCGACTCCAGGGGGCTGGGGCAGAGGAGCCCCCAACCCCTGAGGAAATGATGACATCATCTGTCCGTCCCTCCTGCTTCAGGAGAGGAAACTGAGGCCCTGAAAAGGCCCAAGTCACAAAACTAATGAATGGCAAAACCAAGAGTCGTCCTGGGATGCGCGGTCTCCCCGCCCCGTGCCAAATGACTCCCTCTTGGGGTCTAGAGTTCCCGAGTCCGCAGCCCACTCTTGGCCCTCGCCCCCACGGGGTTCCGATCTCTGCTCCAGGACTCGGCCTCCCGCGCCCCGCCCCGCCCGGTGGCCGCGCGCCCGCTCACCTGGCACAGCAGGTCCCTCGCGTAGCCGGCGCACGCGGCCCACTCGGCGGCGTCCACGCGGCTCGCCAGGGCCCAGAAGCGGCGGGTCAGCTCGGCGTCGCGCCCCTCATCGCAGCAGCCGAAGTCCGAGTACTGAGCGCAGAGGCGCAGCGGCTGCGGCGGCCGGAAGGGCGGCCTGAAGTCCAGGCACTGCGGATGCGCGGCAGCCCCGAGCACCCAAAGCGCCAGCAGCGCCCCGGCCCCGGCCCGGGCCATCGCTTCGCCCCGCGGGGGAAGAGGCGGAGGGACTGCAGCCCCGGTCCCCTCCCGGGGCGCTCGCGGCGGCGGGGAAGGGGCGGGCGCTCCCCTTCCCTACACGCAGGGCCTCGAGTTTGGGGACCTCCCCTTCTAGGAGGTCACCTCTGGTCGGGAACACGCGGCGGGACTGAAGGAAGAGGGACGCGGCGCAGAATGCGGCACGACCTCTTTTAACCGCTTTCCAAATTCAGTGGGAGTGGCCCGGTCTGTTTAAAGCCCCGGTGTGTTTTCCCGGTTCCGCCTGGGGCCCTGCTTCCTCCCCACAGGGCGCTATTTAGCCAGGGAGGCGCAGGGCCAGAGGCCTGGACTCCTGGGCTCCGGTTCCACCACCCACTGGGCTAGGGAAACGGATGCCCGCAGCCCGTCCCCGAAAGCTCTCACGTAACAGCTTAAAAATGGGGGTGCAAGGGAAAGGACAGGGGGTGTTGCCCCAGGACTCTCAGGGAGAAGCGAAACCTGGCCTAGGGGTGGGGAGGGAGGACGGAGCCGCCTCCGCAGTCCACCCTTTGCCCTTACTGTGGGCTTCTTCCCAGTCTCTGCTCCTGGGGCAGCGGATTCTCCTGCAGCCCAGGACCCACCGGGGCTCCCCACTTCCACTCTCGCATAGGGAGCACTGAAGAATCTACCTCCTGGGATGGGCATCTAGCCCTTCGTTCCGCTGCCCCTGCTGGAGATTCAGACCCAACCCCCCCTCCCCCCCCACATACATACAGACGCGCACACGCTGTCTCACCTACCCCAGAATCTCACAGCACCAAAACCACCCAGGCATTTTCTCAAGTGGACCTCAGCATTTGCTTCTCCCTGGAGTGTCCTTCCCCATCTTCTCTGTCCAGTGAGCTCCTACTCCATCGTCATGGCCCCAACACACACATTCGTCCTCTGCAGGTCTCTTTGGGCTGTCCTGGGGGATCATGTTTCTGTCTTTGGGCCCGTGCTCCTGGCAGAGCTGGGGGTGGATTAGATGCGGCAGGGCTGAAGCACTCAGCGGTGTGGGGCTCTGGCCTGAACAGGTGCAATGTAAGAGTCAGGGTCTCCGCACAGCCAAACATCTCTGAGTATTTGAAACACGGGGAATTTAATGCAGGGACTTGAAGCCAAAGAGGCTAAGAAGCTGTACAGGGCTCAGTGAAGTAACCTTGAGATCAGCAACAGTAGGAACAGTGCCCAGGTCCTTGATGCAGGGAGAGCAGATATTACCGGAGCCAAGGAGCTATGGTCACCTCGTCAAAGCTGGACCCTCACCAGGCCTGTCTGGCCAGAGCTGGAGATAGCCACTGTCAGAGATTCTGCACAGAGTGGGAGAAATACCCCGGCTTCTCCCTGCCACCTCCCCTCCAACTCCCACTTGTGGCTTTCATTGGCTGAACCTAGCAGAGGGCTGCTAGGGTGGGAAATGCGGCCTGCAGGGGCTTCCTGCACAGAGAGCTGGGAACGGGCAGAGCCAGGATGGAATCAGCGGGCACGATGGCCCCTACTTCCCAGCTGGGACTCAGAACTGGGTGATAGTCACACATCAACACAGGGCTCCAGATGGGTGTACAGAGGTGGAAGTGACACAGAGCCTGGGCCACAGCCATGAGGTTTAGGCTCCTACAGCCACAGAAAATGTCAAACACAGCCCAGCCCCAGCCAGAGTAACATAAATCCTCACCCTAAGACCTATTTACCTCAGTTCCTGCTATCTAGTACATCCTGATTGGCTTTCCAGAAAAACAACAAGGCATGAAAAAAGATAAGAAAAGTCACAATCAGGAGCCGGGCACAGTGGCTCATGCCTGTAATCCCAGAACTTTGGGAGGCTGAGGCGGGCGGATCACCTGAGGTCAGGAGTTCGAAACCAGCCTGGCCAACATGGTGAAATCCCGTCTCTACTAAAAATACAAAAATTAGCCAGGCGTGGTGGCACGCGCCTATAATCCCAGCTATTGGGAGGCTGAGGCATGAGAATCACTTGAACCCAGGAGGCGGAGGTTGCAGTGAGCCGAGATCGTGCCATTGCACTCCAGCCTGGGTGACAGAGTGAGACTCTGTCTCAAAAAAGAAAAAAAAAAGTCACAGTCAGAAAGAGCATCAGAGCCAGCCTGGGACATGACACAGATGCTGAAATTACCAGACATGTAATTTAAAATAACTATGACTAGTATTTTAAGGGCTCTGGTGGAAAAAGTTGACAACATCAAGACCAAACATCTCTGAGTATTGACAAGGACATTGGCAAGGACAAATGGGTAATAGAAGCAGAGAGGGGTCCACTTTAAGAAAAAAAATTAAGGCCGGGCGCAGTGGCTCACGCCTGTAATCCCAGTACTTTGGGAGGCCAAGACGGGCGGATCACGATGTCAGGAGATCGAAACCATACTGGCTAGTATGGTGAAACCCCATCTCTGCTAAAAATACAAAATTTAGCCGGGCATGGTGACAGGCGCATATAGTCCCAGCTACTTGGGAGGCCGAGGCAGGAGAATGGCGAAAACCCGGGAGGCGGAACTTGCAATCAGCTAAGATTGCGCCACTGCACTCCAGCCTGGGTGACAGAGCGAGACTCCATCTCAGAAAAAAAAAAAAAAAAAAAAATTAAAAGATATATTAAAAGTCAAAAACATTGTAACAGAAATAAAAATGCCCTTGCCGAGCTGACAAGTAGACTGAGACTGCCGAGGAGAACATCAGTGAGCTTAAAGATGCGTCAGCAGCAGCGTCTCAAAATGACACACCAAGAGAAAAACAGAAGTTACAAAAACAAACACTAGAGCATCCGAGGACTGTGGAACAATTTCCAAAGATGTAAATACAGATAACTTGAAAATGGGAAAGAGAAGAAAGGGAAAAAAACGGTAGAAGAAATAGTTGAAGTAAAAATGGCTGAAAGGGCAGGCGCGGTGGCTCATGCCTGTAATCCCAGCACTTTGGGAGGTGGAGGCGGGCAGATCACCTGAGGTCAGGAGTTCGAGACCAGCCTGGCCAACATGGAGAAACCTCATCTCTACTAAAAATATAAAAATTAGCCAGGAGTGGTGACGGGCACCTGTAATCCCAGCTACTCGGGAGGCTGAGGCAGGAGAATCACTTGAACCCAGGAGGCAGAGGTTGCAGTGAGCCGAGATCACACCACTGCACTCTAGCCTGGGCCACAGAGCGAGACTCTGTCAAAAAGAAAAAAAAAAAAAAAAGGCTAAGAATTTTCTGAAATTCGTGACAGATACAAAACAACAGATCCAAGAATCTAAGAAGCATTAAGCAGGATAAATACCAAAAAATCGACAGTGAGGCATATCCTATGCAAACTGCAGACAACCAAAGATGAAGAAAAACCTTGAGAGAAGCCAGAGGGGAAAAAATACCTTACCTATAGAAGAACAAGGAGAAAAATTACAGCAAACATTAGAAACCAGGCAAGCAGGCCGGGCACGGTGGCTCACGCCTGTAATCCCAGCACTTTGGGAGGCTGAGGCAGGTGGATCACCTGAGGTCAGGAGGTCGAGACCAGCATGGCCAACATTGTGAAACCCCCGCTCTACAAAAATACAAAAAACTAGCCAGGCATGGTGGCGGGCACCTCTAACCCCAGCTACTTGGGAGGCTAAAGCTGGAGAATTGCTTGAATCTGGGAGGTGGAGGTTGCAGTGAGCTGGGATTGAACCATTGCTCTCCAGCCTGGGCAACAGAACGAGACTCTGTGTAAAAAAAAAAAAAAAGAAAGAAAGAAAGAAAGAAACCGGGCAACCAAGAGACAGTAGAGTGAAATATTTAAAGTGGTAGAAGAAAAAAATAGAAATAAAAAACCCCATCAACCTAGAAGTCTAGATCCAGTGAAATTATCCTTCAGGAGTGAAAAAGAAATGAAGGCTTTGCCAGAAAAACAAAAATGGGAGAAATTCATCACCAGCAGATCTGCCCTAAAAAAAAAAAAAGCATTAAAAGAAGTTCTTCAGGCCAGGTGCAGTGGCTCACACCTGTAATCCCAACACGTTGAGAGGCTGAGGCAGGTGGATCACCTGAGGTCAAGAGTTGGAGACCAGCCTGGCCAACATGGCGAAACCCAGTCTCCACTAAAAATACAAAAATTAGCTGGGTGTGGTGGCGGATGCCTATAATCCCAGCTACTGGGAAGGCTGAGGCAGAAGAATTGCTTGAAACTGGGAGGCGGAGCTTGCAGTGAGCCGAGATCGCGCCATTGCACTCCAGCCTGGGCGAGAGAGAGATACTCTATCTCAAAAAAAAAAAAGAAGAAGAAGAAGTAAAGAAGTTCTTCAGGGAGAAAGAAGATGATATAGGTCAGAAATTCAACGTACTGGATAGTTATAGCACATGGATGAGTGAAATGGATGACAGCAATGTCATAAGAGATGGGAGGAAGAAACTGGAAATTCTGTTATAAGTTATCACACTACACATGAAGTGGTATAGTGTTATTTGAAGGTGGACTTTTATTAGGAAAAAAATGTATTTCCTCTGTAGTATCTGCTCAAATTTTTCTGCAAATCTAAAATGGTTTGAAAAGTCTATTAATTAAAAAAACCCAGCTGGGCGCAGTGGCTCACCCCTGATATTCCAGCACTTTGGGAGGCCAAGGCAGGCAGATTGCTTGAGCCCAGGAGCTTGAGATCAGCTTGGGCAGCATGGCAAAGCCCTGTCTCTACAAAAAATACAAAAATTAGCTTGGCGTGGTGGTGTGCACCTGTAGTCCCAGCTACTTGGGAGGCTGAGGTAGGAGGATTGATTGAACCTGGGAGGTTGAGGCTGTAGTGAGACAAGACTGTGCCACTGCACTCTAGCCTGGGTGACAGAGTGAGACCCTATCTCGAAAATAAATAAATAAAAATTTTAAAGTTTTAAAAACCACATAAACAAAATATGTGTTGCATACTGTAGCCCAACCATTAAAATAATTGTAAAAGAAATATAATTGATATGCTTTAAAAGAAGGTAAAATGAAATCATACTAATAAATGCTGAATTTTTAAAACCAGAGAAGGCAGGTAAGAAAAGGGAGGCGGGACCAAAGAACAAGTATAATCAATAGAAAAGAGTTATACGTATTGTAGATGGTAATCCATCCCTACCAACAATCACTTTAAATCTGAATGATTGGAATAGATCAATTAAAAGACATAGATTGTCAGAGTGAATTAAAAAATAAGGCCTAGGTGGGACACGGTGGCTCACGTCTGTAATCCCAGCACTTTGGGAGGCCGATGCGGGAGGATCACAAGGTCAGGAGTTCGAGACCAGCCTGGCCAATATGGTGAAACCCAGTCTCTACTAAAAATACAAAAATTAGCTGGGCATGGTAGTGCGTGCCTGTAGTCCCAGCTACTCAGGAGGCTGAGGCAGAAGAATTGCTTGAGCCCAGGAGGCAGAGGTTGCAGTGAGCCGAGATCATACCACTGCACTCCAGCCTGGGCAACGCAGCAAGACTCCATCTCAAAAAACAAAAAAACAAAAAAAAAAACCCACAAGGCCTACCTGGTATGGTGGCTCATGCCCGTAATGCCAGCACTTTGGGAGGCTGAGGCAGGCAGATCGCTTGAGCCCAGGAGTTCAAGACCAGTATGGGCAATGTGGCAAAACCTTGGTGCTACAAGAAATCCAAAAACATTAGCTGGGTGTGGTGGTGTGTGCCTATAGTCCCAATTACTCTCGAGGCTGAGGTGGGAGGATTACTTGAGCCCAGGAGGTCGACGCTGCAGTGAGCCATGATCGCACCACTGCACTTCAGCCTGGGTGACAGTGTGAGACCCTGTCTCAAAAAAATAATAATAATAAAATAAAAATAAACAACTAAGGCCCAACTATATTCTGTCTACAAGAAATCTACTTTAAATGTAAAGACTGATAGTTGAAAAATAAAGAGATGGAGAAAAATACACCATGCTACCATGAGTTAAAATAAAGCTGAAGTCACCACATTCATTTCAGATGAAGCAAACCGTAGTGATATAGAAGCCAGAATCTGGTTCCCCAGTCTCCACCAGTTAGGCAGCTCCCTGAAGGCAGGGGCCCGGCTGTTGAGCCCCCAGGGTATGACATCTGGCACATGCTAGGCATCTTATTATTTGTAAGAACAAATAAGCACATGAATGGACAAAAGGATGAATGAGTGAATGAGTGAAAGGATGAGGGAATGAATGAATGATCAAATGCTCTGACTTGGCTATTTCTATGGCCCAAACTTCTGCCACAGCTGGACAATTCCACCAAATGCCATCTGGAGCCAGAGCTGTTTGTGTGGCGGTGGGGTGTGCACCACCAGGGCAACAGAGACAAAGCTAGTCCTTTGGGCCAAAGGTGCCTCACACTCCATCTAATGGAAACGCAGCTTCGGAAGCCAGACCTGGGGCTGAGAAGTGTCCCAGTTTTCTTCAGCAAATGATTCAGGGCCCACAAAGCCTGCCTGGCACAAGGGAGCTGCCCGGCCGTGCTTCAAATTCCCCATTAAGGACTCTCCCTCAACCCAAACTCCGTTTCCCTATCTCTTGAGTGGGAGTGGGGAAGAGGTGAGACCAGGCCTTTGCTGGCCCCTCTGGGGCATGAGGGTGTGGGGTCCAGGAGCATTGCCCACATTTCCAGGAGCCCGGCAGGCACCATCGGCTGCCACTACCAGGGCACACAGGCCAGTGGACACCCAGCGCCGCTCTGGCCAGACTGGGTCGGTGTGGATACCTACGCATCGGCTCCCACAGACCAGGCTCTGCTGATTCCATGGTTTTGCGTCCCTTCTACAGAAAGACTGGGAAGGCCTCGGGGCAGCCTCTTCCCCGACAGCCCGCCTGTCCCCACTGTCTTGAGGAGAACCACCAAGGTGTTGGTGAATCTGTTCTCCGCAGGGCCCAGGCCTCCTCCGCCACTCTTAGCGGCAGCAGGAGAATGTGCCAGGACCCATCTCGTGAGTGCTGGGGAGTGAGTGGGCCATTGCTCTGCCACTCTGGCAGCCGGGATACCTGTGTGGTATAGATCATGGCCAGGCAAGGGGCCAGCACAGACCTCAGGCCAGAGCCAGCCTTCGTAAACATCCTTATGGAAAAACTACCAAGAACAGAAGAAGGAACACCCAAGAACACACCACCAGACTTCACCTGCGCTAACATTCCACCACGCTCCCTTTAGGTGTCTGAAATCCTTTTTAAAACAGGAAGAACTGTGTGCTGCAGTGTGAGAGGCGAATTGGGTTGGTCACGAAGAGCAGTGGGTTTGAGTTCTGGCTCTGTAACTTACCAACTGTGTGGCCTTGGACGGGGCCCTTGACCTCTCTGGGCATTGGTTTGCTCATCTGTTAAACAGGGTGATCAATGAGGCCATTGGAAGAGCGCCTGGCGTGTAGTGTGTGCTCAAAAAACAAGAGCCATTACAGGCCCAGTGCGCTCCCGACACCACGGCCTCACGTGAGCCTCAGAAACATTTCCTCTGCTCAGGGAACATTCTCCTGAAGGCGACTGTGTGCAGGTTCCACAGAGAACACAGATCAGCATCTGGCATATACTTAAACTTTATATAAATGGTCTCTTGTGACACTTTTCTTTCTTTCTTTCTTTTTTTTTTTTTTTTTTTGAGATGGAGTCTTGCTCTATTGCCCAGGCTGGAGCACAGTGGCACACTCTCAACTCACTGCAACCTCCGCCTCCTGGGTTCAAGCAATTCTCCTGCCTCAGCCTCCCAAGTAGCTGGGATTAGAGGCACCCGCCATCACGCCCGGCTGATTTTGTTTTTTGTTTTTTGTTTTAGTAGAGACCGAGTTTCACCATGTTGGCCAGGCTTGTTTCAAACTCCTGACCTCAAGTGATCTGCCTGCCTTGGCCTCCCAAAGTGCTAGGATTACAGGCATGAGCCACTGCACCAGCCTCTTGCCACACTTTTTCTTTCTTTCTTTCTTTCTTTTTCTTGCTTTCTTGCTTTCTTTCTCTTTCTTTCTTTCTCTCTTTCTCTCTCTCTCCCTTTCTTTCTTTCTCTCTCTTTCTTTCTTTCTTTCTGTCTTTCTTTCTTTCTCACAAGAATCTTTCTCTGTCACTCAGGCTGGAGTGCAGTGGTGCAATCACAGCTCACTACAGGCTCAAGCAATCCTGCCTCAGCCTCCCAAGTAGCTGGGACTACAGGCAAGCACCACCACGCCCAGCTAATTTTTTATTTTTTGTAGAGATGGGCCTTATTATGTTGTTCAGGCTGCTCTCAAATTCCTGGGCTCAAGCAATTCTCCCCCCTCGGCCTCCCAAAGTGCTGACATTATATGCAAGCACCACCACGCCTGGCCTCTTGCTGCACTTTTCTTTTTGTAACTTCCTTCTTTCCCCTCCATCTGGTGTTGGAGATTCGTCTACACTAAAGGGCAATTCACTCCATTTAACTGCTGTCTAGAACTCCACTCTCTAAGCAGTGCCACCGTCTGTAGATCTTGCAAGTCACCAAAAAGCAGCTCAGACTGTCCCTGAAGTCCTGCCTGCTTGACAATCTGCTGGTATGTCTTCAAAACATCTATTTTAAAATTTAAACTTGGAAAAGGAAAAAAACAGAAGACAGAAATGGGCATTTATTAAAGACCCACAACTGTGCTAGGAGCTTTGCCTGTGCCACGTCATGCGGGCCTCATGTCAGCACCAAGTCCCAGTGGGACCCCGTGGACCAGGAGGTCATCTTTCCCCAGATGCTGCCCCACCCCCACCCATGTGCCAACAGAACTCCACCCCCAGGTCTCTCCAGGTATTTCTGAGTCTCCAGGGGTCATGCATAGACTCAGGGGCAAGTATTCTGAAGCCTCCATGACATCCCTTCCCACTCACACCCACCACCTGGGCCAGTCATTCCCCACCACATGCAGATGAAGAAGCTGAAGCACAGAGAGGTGACAACAGCTAGTCATAATTAGGTCACAGAGTGGAGGGGTCAGGATTTGAACCCAGTGCCCGGTGGCTCCAGAGGCAGAGACTCTTCCTGAAGCCACAAGTGGAGTTGGTGGCAGTGGAAGGCTAGAACCCAGGGCTCCTGACTCCCAGGGCAGTGCTCTGGCCGAGACCCTCTGAGACCGATGCACGGTAGGACTCCTGCTCCATGTTTCAGCCTTATTGAAGGCACGAGACAACTTTGCATGAAAACGCATTTATATATGTGTGATTAATTTGAAAGAGAAGTACGAAGCCATAGCCCAGCAATCCCCTGCCTCCAGAGGCTGGTCATGCTGATCAACCCTAGCAGGTAGCTCTCTCTGTCTCCCCATGTCCCTCCTGAGCTGCAGGGCCTGGACTGCCTCGTGTCTGTGGGCCTGCGTGCAGCCTCTTGCAATGTAGGAAATGAATGAATGAATGAATGAATGAATGAATGAGATGGGTTCACCACTGCAGGGAAGATTGGGGAGGGTGAAAGGGGAGCCTGACTCTTGCTAACCACAGAACTAATGATGCCCTCAGAGGAGGAGACCCCAGAGTCTAACCCCTGACGGCCCAAGCAGGGAAACTGAGGCCCAGGGAGGAAAAGGCCCAGCCCCACCTTCCTGTGGATGCCCTGAGGGTCACTTTCCTTTCCCGGAAGGTTTTCCCTGCCACCCCCACCCCCCATCTGATTCCCCTGCTTCTCAGTCCAAAACCACTAGATTCTTCACAGCAGGGGCAGGGACAGGGCACTTCCTACACTGTGAGATTATTTCCCAGGAAGCACCCCACCTGTCCAAACTCTTCAACTGCTTTGCCCCTAAGTCCCACTCAGGACAGCAGGCAGAGGGCCCTGGCTCTCCATGTTCCCTGGATGCCCCAACTGTCCAGCAGCCAGTATTTCCCTGGGGCTGTCCTATCGGGGCCTCAGGGACGCTTCCTCCCTGGGACCCCCACCCCCGCAAACCCCAACTCTACCTCCAGCTCGTTGAGTGTCCCTCCCCTGCCCCCACCCCAAACCCGCTAGATCCCTTCTGGGTCACCACTGAAGACCCGCAACTGGGATTTGCTTCAAACTTGCCCCTCGGAGGGGAGGTAGTGACTGGGGGTAGGGACACAAGACCAACCTCGCGTTGCTGACAGGCGGCGTGGGTGAAGGAGATGGGGGGCTCATTACACTGCCCTCCAGTCTGCGTGTGTTTGAAGTTTCCTGTCAGAGGAAGTTTGAAAATCAATTCATCAACAAAAAGAAACTAATGAAAAACAATAGCACTCCCGCTGCGGAGTGCCAGCCTGGCTCTCGGCCTGCCTTCTTCCTCTGACTTGCCATCGCTGCCTGACCACATCCCCCCGGCTAGATGGTCCTGGGGCCAAATCCACCATCTTTCTAACTTACTGTGTGACCTTGCAGAAGGCCCTGGCTGAGCCCGTTTCCTTATCTGCACCACAACCGTGTGGCCCAGCTGTTCTGGGAGATGCCGATTTCAAATGTTCTAACATTTCCATGCTCTGTCCTGTAAAATACGGTTTCTCAGTGCTCTTCCCAGGAGCTGGGGCTGCGTAGGGTGCTGTAGTCAGAGAAGTATGGGAAATGCCACATTCTAAGTCCCTGTCAGAGATTCAAGAAACAACTCTGCATGCTCTGAGAAGTCCTGCAGCCAAAGCCCGGTTCATTTATTTGCTCGAGTAAGACTTATTTTCCCCAGCACACCTGTGAACACTTCCAGCCCTACATCTAAATGAGACACGTCACGGGGGGCTTCCTCATCTGGGTGGAGAAGAGTTAAATGGAAAATATAATGGAAAGGAATCCCCAGTGTGGGGGCTGACAGATGCCACCCCAGGCCCCGGGCATCTCCAGCCCCTTCCACATAGAAGTGCACACACTTGCACAGACACATACGTGCCCTCTCTCGCTGCTCAGAAGCCCTGGGGGAGACACGTCTACACACTCTGAGCTCAGGTCCCCAGGGAGACCTTGGCTGGGAGATTTTCCAGTGCCAACTGTGAGCGCTCGCGCCTCTGCAGAAACCCTCTGCAGCCTCCCTTTCCTCACCACCGAGTCCCGGGAGGACTGAACGGCAGCTTTGCTCCTGCCCCGCCAGGCTTCCACGTGTCCCTGGGCTGCAGCCCTGCATGGAGACAGGCCCTGACTTCACACTCAGTGCTTTTCTCACACACCAGGGGCCTTCTGATCCTGTCCTGGACGAGGGGGAGAGAGGGCCATGCCAACTGAAAGCTATCAGAATGTCTGCTTTAAACCCCAAATTCCAGGGGACAATCCTAGCACCTGGACATCCGAGCTAGAAAACAGGCTGCCATGTTACAGATGGGGAAGGCGGAGGCTGCCTGCTCTCCTGCTCCGGCGCCAGCAAGGACGGTGGCCCCTGTAAGGCACGGCGGGGTCCTGAATCCCTCCTCCTGATACCCCCAGATTTAGTAAGCGGGATAGTTAAACCCAATTTCGAACATTTCCCAGTCTCATCTAAGCCTGTGGCTCCCCTGCCCAGGACCCCTCCACAGTGCAAATCCAATTGTGATTTGCACCCTCATCCCAGCTTCAGGGGCCCCTAGCTGGGCCCAGACCTGGCTCATCCCTCCCAACTCTGCAGTTCTCAAGCCACAGGGGCCCACATTCTATGGGCTGTGACATGGCTCTGGGGTCCCAGGGTGGCACGTCTCACAAACAGGTCTGCTCAGTTCCTCTGGGGGTGTCTGCCAGGCATCACAGACTCTCTCCTGGGTGTCCTCACAGTGCCTGTCAACCTGGCTTCCCCGAGGCTGCAGCTGAGACCACAAGGCAGAAAGGCAAAGGTGTGCAGGGGTTGGCACACCCTCCCCTGGGGGTGACCTTCTGGGCTGTAGGGTCTTGCAGGGGTTCCCTGGGGCGGCTCTGTCAGTATCCACCTTTCCCCCAGCCTAGCTTCAGCCATGTCTCAGTTGGGGCTGATTGAGGAGTAGTTTGAATGGCAGCTGCCTTCCCCAGTATGCTGGGCTTCTCGCCTTTCTGTGTGTCTCTCCTGCCCCTGGGAGGCGCCTCTGTCTCTCACATGAATCCACCCACCCAGCCCACCCACTCACCACTTGGCCAGACTCGCCCAGATGGGTCTGAGTCTCAGCTCCATGAGGCCTCAGATAGGACCCTCCCTCTACCTCCTCCTCACTCCCCCATCCATACATGCAAATAGTCTGTCTCTCTGTTTCTGTCTGTCTCTCTCTCACACACACACACACACCAATTTGTCCATAATGTGGGTTTGAAATAGCCTGAGGCTGGCGAGAGAAGAAATCACATGACTGACTTAGGCCTCCAAAGGATGTGATAGGCTGAGGTGATGGCCAGCGCACCACGATGCAGACACAAAGGGAGAGATTTCAGCTTAATGCTTGCCTGTACAGCACAGCACAGGAGGCAGGTCTTGGAGCAACACCTGTGAGCAAGTCCAAGAAGAGTTGGGGGTGATGCAGTCACCCAAACGCCACTGTGGTCCTGGCTGCATTAATAGAGATCTAACACTCAGAAAAAGGGAAGTGATAGCCTGCTCAGAGTGTGGCTACTCAGAACCACTTGGTGATAAGGTCAAATGGGAGCCTATTGAGAGGTAGGGGGGAGACATGGGATGGGATGAGGACTAGATGTTCTCAACGGAGAGGAGGAAGCAGCCCTGCCCTGTGAAGCCCAGAGAGTGGAAATGGGACCAACAGAAAGAGGGTTTCAGTTCAGTCTAATGAACAGGGATTGGGTTTCCCCCAGAGGTAGTGAGCTCCTTGTCCTCAGAGGTAAGTCAGTAGAGGCTGCAAAGATACCTCTGAGAGTGTAGGTAAGAAGATTCCTGCTAGGGCCTGGATAATGTTTAAGATCTACCCCAATGCAAGAGTTCGGGATTGTCAAACACACAGGCACCTGCACACGTGTGCAAAGCTACTCCTGTTCTTTCTGCCTGCTCCTACCTGGGGTCAGAAGTTGCAGATGGATGACAGAGACTCTAGTGCAAGACCCAAAACATAGGTCAGGCTGTGCCTGGTAGACGGGCCAGATGCTGGTGGTGTTGCTGGTCTCACCCTCACTGGCCCTGCCCCATGTCCACTCCCAGTCTCACTCCCAGGCTCTGTCCCAGGCCCCCATCCCAAGGGAATCCTCCTGGGCTGGCCTTGTGCTTAGAGCCCCACCCCCTCATCCCAGGATGTCTGGGGCATGGGCTTAGAGCCAAAGGAGGGGCTCCAGGGCACTTTGGCCAGTAGGACAGTCAAGGCCCACGGCAGGAGAGATCTCTCTGGACCATAGGGAGGGCGGAGTTGAAGGCTGGGCATGGTGGCGCACACCTGTAATCCCAGCTACTCAGGAGGCTGAGGCAGGAGAATTGCTTGAACCCAGGAGGCAAAGGTTGCAGTGAGCAGAGATTGCACCACTGTATTCTAGCCTGGGTGATAGAGCAAGACTCCGTCTCAAGAGCCAGAAGTCACAGAGGGTCCCTACAAATTCTGAGCAGAAAGGACCCTCAGATCATGGCTAGTCCAACCCCACGTGTACCCAGTGTCCACATGAGGAAATGAGGCCCAGAAAGCAAAAGTGACTCCCATGTCTGAGTGGTGTTGGAGCCAGGACTGTAGGGGATCAGTTACGGGCTGAACTGTGTCTCCCCCAAGTTCATATGTGGAAGCCCTAACTCCAGTACCCCAGAAGGTGACCGTATTTGAAAATGGAACCAGGCCGGGCGCGGTGGCTCACGCCTGTAATCCCAGCACTTTGGGAGGCTGAGGTGGGCAGATTACCTGAGGTCAGGAGTTCAAGACCAGCCTGGCCAAAATACAAAAATTAGCTGGGTATGGTGGCACATGCCTGTAATCCCAGCTACTCGGGGGGCTGAGGTAAGAGAATTGCTTGAACTCAGGAGGCAGAGGTTGACTGCACTCCAGCCTGGGTGACGCAGCAAGACTCTGTCAAAAAAAAAAAAAAGAAAGAAAGAGAGAGAGAGAAGGAGAGAGAGAGAGAAAGAAAGAAAAAGAAAGAAAGAAAGACAGACAGAAAGAAAGAAAGAAAGAAAGGAAGAAAGAAAGAAAGAAAAAAAGAAAATGGAACCACTGCAGATAGAATTAGTGAAGCTGAGGTCATTAGAGTGCATCCTAATCCAGTAGGATTTGGGGTCTTATCAGAAGGGGACATTTGGACAGAGGACATGCGTGCAGGGAGAAGGCCACATGCAGGTGAAGGCGGAGATCCAGTGATGCTTCCACAAGCCCAGGACCACCAGGATTGCCAGCAGCCCCCGGAAGGAGAGAGACAGGGGACAGAATATCAACTTTGTAGCCTCAGAAGGAAGGCTGCTGCGGACACCTCGATCTCGGACTTCCAACCTCCAGAATGGCAAGGGAATCAAAGTCTGCAGGCACAGCAGCCCTAGCAAACTAACACAGCGTCTGTGTGACCGGGAGGCCGCATGTCCTGTTCCTGAGACCCACGTGCTATGTGCTGGCAGCGGCCTTGGGCGGTGGACCCTTCTCCTCCGTCACCTCTCGGGCTCCCTCCGCACCCCACAATGCCTATCACCATCGTCCCACTTGCTCCTCCTAGCTGCTTCCTGGGTGAGTACTGTTATTAACCCCCATCTTATAGATGAGAAAACTGAGGCTCAGGCATGCTGAGCTGGAATCTAGGCTGGCTGAGGCCCAGTCAGATGCAGCCAATGAGAGCATCCAGTGTAAGGGTGTGAGCACCACACCGCGGAGGCCAAGGCCTTTCTGTAAAGGCTGACAGAGGAGGCGGAGTCAGATGATGAAACTGATGAAACGCAATGGAATGACAGGGACTGCGGATGGACCAGGGGCTTCCTCTCCCTTGTTATTAACCACCGCCTGCCCGGTGTGCAATTGGGCAGGTCCTGCACTGGCTGCAGCTTCTACCAAATGGCCTCGGTGCCCTGCCCAATGCTGAGATCCCAGAAATTGGATTCTGAGCTCCTCCGGGGCTGAATCCATAGCCACTGACTGGCACCCAGTGGAGGCTCAGCCAATGCTAGCTATCCTACAGACTCCCATAGGGTTATCTCAGGAAGTGGGTAGAAACCAGGGCAATGCATCTCCACTCGTAGAGAGAGGGTCTTTCTACACTGGGAGCTGGCCACTTAAGGGATGAGCACCCCATCACTGGAGGCAGGCAAGTAAATAGTTGCCAAGCGGCCTCCTGTCAGTTCTGCTGTAACTGAGGGGAAAATGAGAACACTTCCACGCTGCTTTCTGTCCCTGAGCCTATGAGTCTATGACTTCTTAAATCTTTAGTGTATTTTTAAGTATAGACAATACTTCTATATAGTTCAAAAATCAGAAAGGGCTGGGCGCGGTGGCTCATGCCTGTAATCCCAGCACTTTGGGAGGCTGAGGCGGGCAGATCACCTGGGGTCAAGAGTTCGAGACCAGCCTGGCCAACATGGTGAAACCTTGTCTGTACTAAAATACAAAAAAAATTAGCCGGGCGTGGTGGCACGCACCTGTAATCCCAGCTACTTGGGAGGCTGAGGCAGGAGAATCACTTGAACCCAGGAGGTGGAGGTTGCAGTGAGCCAAGATTGTGCCACTGCACTCCAGCCTGGGTGACAGAGACTCCATCTCAAAAATAAAAAATAAAAAATCAGGAAGTTTAAAACCAAATTCAGTGAACACGGGTCCCTCCTACCCTGTGCCCACGCCCCTGCCCCCGCCTCCCAGGTAGCCTTCCAGAAAACTGTGAGTGATGCCAGTCTCTTATGTAATCTTCCAGAGAGAGCCCATGCCTGCGCCAGCATACTCGGTCTTTATTTTTAAGATAAATACATATTCATGTTATTTTTTATGTATGTTCTGCCTCTTGTTTAGTTCACTGATTTTCAGTGGCGTAGTCCAGCGTGTGGCTGTCCAGCAGCCTGATGATATGGAACAGTCCCCTGGAGGTGTGCACAGGCATAAGGTGGGGAAAGGCTCACCTCACAGGGCTGCCAGGACATGGTGTTTCCCTGGCCTGGCACCCAGCGCAGTGCCTGGCACGTGGTCTGGGTCCCCAAGAAAGGTCCTACATCCACGGGTGTCTGGGAAGGACGTGCCTGGGCTCAGGTGGCTGCAGCAACTCCTCGGGCCGCTAGGGGGCCCCTTGGTGCCGCCGGTCTTGCTGGTGGCCACAGCACAGCGCCGCGGTGACCAGGACATCAGGGGAGGCTCCTCGGAGGCAGGGAGCCACCTAGGCTTGGACTTGGCATCTCGAATTTCCAGAAGCACTACCTCATCTTCCGTCCTCCTGCCATCCTTCACAGTGGGCAGAGCAGGTATGGCTAGCTCTATGAAGCCACGGGGAAACTGAGGCCCAAGAGGGGAAGAGACCTGAGGCCACACAGGAAGCTAGAAGGGACCCACTGGACTGTGCAACCTCCAGCATTCAGGAGGGGCGGGCTCCAGGGGTTTGGGAACAAGAAGCTGGGGTCACCTGTGACCCCCACTTACCTCCCCAGAAAAGGAAATACATGCTTACCAAACTTTGTTGGTGTTGTTTTCTTTCTTTTTCTTTTTCTTTTTCTTTTTTTTTTTTTTTTTGAGTTGGAATTTCACTCTTGTTGCCCAGGCTGGGATGCAATGACATGATCTCAACTCACTGCAACCTCTGCCTCTCGGATTCAATTGAGTCTCCTGCCTCAGCCTCCCAAGTAGCTGGAATTACAGATGCTCGCCACCAGGCCTAGCTTATTTTTTGTGTTTTTAGTAGAGACGGGGTTTCACCCTGTTGGCCAGGCTGGTCTCGAACTCCTGACCTCAGGTGATTCACCCGTCTCGGCCTCACAAAGAGCTGGGATGACAGGCGTGAGCCACTGCCCCCAGCCGTTGGTGGTGTTTCCATTCAGAGAGGACAGAAAGGAAGAGACTGCCCCCACACAAAGCCACGGCACACCTGCCCCATCCAGTCTCATGGCCTCAGCATCTGGGCCCTTTGCCATGCTACCTGGGGACCTGGGCTCCCGCCTGCCTGGGAGCATTCACTGTAGGACCTTGGCAGTTCTCGCCTCTCTCTGGGCTTCCCACCAGCACTGGTCATCTAGGCCATCACAGCAGTCCCTCAGGGCCTGCCCCCTCCAATCCATCCCCCTCTAGGACTGCCAAACTGATCTTGCACCTTCCCTGCCTAACAGCCGCCCCCCTACTGCCTAAAGAATCAGGTGCAGATCGTTGGCCAGGCATTCCAGCCCTTCCTCCCCAGGGGCCTTTTCTGCCTTCTTCTCCTCCCAGCCCATCCTGACCTCACTGACTCTGCTCTGTCCATTCGTCATCTCCAAATGTTCCTTTCCCATCCTGCATTTGTGTGTGCTGCCGCCTCTGTCTGGGCTGCCTTGGACAGTCCCCCTTTTTGCCTGGTGACTTCCTTTCCAGCTCTTAAAGCCTGTTCTAATGCTCCCCCCAACTCAGTGTGTTCTCTGGCCAAGCTCAGCTTACCTGGACTTCAGCAACACTTTCCTGCCTCTTGCAGTTGCCCCAGCTTCCTGGGCTGACCTTCCAGAGCACTTGTTACCCCATGTTCCACTGAAACAATGCCCAGACTTGTCTCTCCAGCCTGAACGAGTATCAGGACCTCTCCTCATTCATCCCTGGCACCCTGGCACCTGGCACAGAACGTGGCACCACTAGAGGCTTGGGAGATGGGTACTGAATGAAGAAATGTAAACAATGGATGGATAGATGGACAGATGGATGGGCAGGTAAATGGGCAGATGAATGGACAGATGGATGGATGGTCGGATGGATGGATGGATGGATGGATGGATGGATGGATGGGCAGATGGATGGATAGATGGATGGGAAGATGGAAGAGTAGATGGATGAATAGAGGAACAGATATGTGGATGGATGAATGGGTAGGTAGGTGGGTGAGTGGATGGATGGATGGATGGATGGATGGGTGAATGGATGGATGTGTGAGTGGATGGATGGATGGGAAGATAGAAGAGTAAATGAATGGATAGAGGGACAGATAGGTGGATGGATGGATGGGTAGGTAGGTGGGTAAGTGGATGGATGGATAGATGGATGAATGGATGGATGTGTGGGTGGATGGATGAATGGGAAGATAGAAGAGTAGAAGAATGGATAGAGGGACAGATAGGTGGATGGATGGATGGGTAGGTGGGTGAATGGATGGATGGTCAGATGGATAGCTGGATAGATAGATGGGTGAAAGGGGTGGTGTGGCATTATGAGTGAGAGCTCTGGCTCTGGGCTCTGACAGACTCAGGCTCAAGTGTCTTGGTGAGCACTAACTCCATGTCACACAGTCCCTGGTGCTCCCCCTGTCCTGAGCCATTCAGTGACATATTACTCTCTCCCTCACTGCCCCAATATTCCCCAAGGGATAAGCCCTGCATCAGGCTCTGCAGGGTGGCTGGGATGCTTCGAGGGAGGAGGAACAGATTCAGGGAGCCAGGAGAGGGGAGCGCAGAGGAGCCTGCAGGCCCAGCTTTCAGAAGACCTGAGCTGGGCACTGCTAGACCCTGAGCCCTGTGTTGTGTTACCTAGGCATAGAGTATACAGGGCAGACATCAGGGAGACAGAAATCCTGGCTATGCCCCAGATCCCCAGGACCTAGAATACCACCTCAGAGAGCAGAAAGAAATTACCCCAGCCCTTCTCAGGCCTGTGTCTACAGAGCCATCCCTTTCAGGAAAACTGCAGTCTGGGCACCCATCCTGTTGGGAGCTCACAGGGCCAGCTTGGGGCTGACATAGGCACTGGACTCCCTGACCTCCAGGCTGTGGCCTTGGCCTCCAAGCCCAGAGTGGGGGTAGCTGGATGGGCCGTGTCCTGCAGGCCAGGAATGGGTCCGGAGCAGTTTCCACATCTTTCCCACAGTCTGGGCTGGCAGGACAGAGCAGAACAAGATCCAGCTGGAATCCTGATGGGAGCAGAGAAGCCGGGAACCGGTTTTGCAGGCTCCCCGCAGTCTCAGAGCCCCGAGGATCACACATGTATACACACACACACACACACACACCTGTATCCCCATGGCCAGCAAGCTGTCTGGTTTCACTAGCCCAGAGCAGATGCCTGCTGGGATCACAGGAATGTCACAGCCACAGCAGACACACGTTGACTACATCATGAGAGGCCACCCGTTCTCATAGAGTCAAAGTCAGTCTACAGTCATCTCTCGGTGACTCCTCCAGCATCAGGCCGACCGCTCCTCTGGCTGCACCCACCTGACGGGGTAGCAATGCAGGCATTCACTGAGCATGGATGTGGGCCAGACACAGGGCTAGCTCACTTCATCCTCACAACGACTTTGAATTTTGCACTGTTATGCAGATGGGGAAACAGAACAACTTGTGAGGAGCCTTGCCCAAGGTCACACGAGGAGTGGGCACAAGCACCAGGCTTTGGGCTCTGGCGGTCTGGGCCCAGGGTCCATGCAGGAGACTTTAACCAGCAAGAGCAGGAACCTTTGAAACTCAGGGTTCTTGGCTAGCATGGGGGGCTGTGTTTTATAAAAGTGGTGAGTGCCTCTGGTTGAATGTTTAATGTTCATATCAACGAATCTCCACTGTATCCATCACCAGAGACCTCCAGGGCAGATGGGCATTGGAGAGGCCGCCTGCCACCCAGCATTGGATGGAGGGTGGGGTGAGGCCCCAGGCTGCAGGATGAGCTCAGCCTCCCATCTCCAGCATTCTCCGAGTGCTGGTTGGGACAGGACCCTGCCTCATTGTGGGCACTAGCCAGCCTCCTGGCCCCAGTGACACAGGAACCCAGACCTGCCTGCCTGGAGAACAGCCCTCCACAATAATAATTACAACAACTATTATTAGTATTCTGTTGTGGTGACAGTAATAACTAGCTTGGCGTCGTGGTCAGGAGACCAGACTCTGTGCCAGGCAGACCTGACTGCACCTCCCAGCCACCCCTTGGCTGTGGGACCTTAGGCCAGTGCCTTAACCCCCCTACACCTTCGCTTCCTCCTCTGCAGATAGGAGGAGGTTGCTCAGATGCATTGGTTCCTGCTTCCCTGGGGGCGGGGCTGCACAGGCAGAGTTCTGGCCAACCCGGCTTGGGATGGCGCCCAAGCCGCAGCCACAGGAAGGCAGGCCACGCAGCACTGTGTGCTTTCAGAGCTGACCTACCTGGCCTCCCAAGGGAACTCATGATGAAAGATTGCTGTGGCTGCACCCCTTGCCAGTCATCAGCCCACGCGCTGCTTCATCTCCCGTAATGACAGCGTTGGGCCAGTGGCTTACCCACCCCGCTCGGCAGGCACCATGAAATTTTCATTAGGTCACGTACTCATTATTTCTCCAGATGACTCTCAGCCAGGGAGATGTGAATTTGATGGGCTGCCCACTTTACAGACGGGGCAACTGAGGCGTGCAGCAGGCAAGGGCTTGCTTCCGGCCTTGGAGAGGGCAAAAGGTCAGTGGTTCAAGTAGGGATTCTGAATTTGGCCTCTGTGTGGTTCCCTGAAGTAGGTTCCTGGGGAAAAGAGAGTAGAGAATCACAGTTGCTGGGAGTGGTGCGGGGAGGAGGCAGAAGGCGTTGGTGGCCTGCAGAGGCTGCCCGGCCCCAAGAACAAAGTCACACTCACTGGCAGGCCAACTGCTTGGGCCGCTGCCCGCTCTGCCTCAGATCCTCAGATCCCAGGATGGAGACGTGGGGGACAGGGAGCTGGATCCCACTCCTGCTGCTGTCAAGGTCAGAGAAGAGGTGGGGTGTGCCTAGGTTGGGAGCTGGGGCTGTAAATGCCTGACCATGTGGGAGTTGGTAAGAAGACAACACTGTCTTGCCCCTTCCTGAGCCCTGGCCCAGGTCCTGTGTCGTGGACTGTATAGCTTCTTTTGTCCCCACCATAACCCCGCGGGGTCAGTGCTGCTGCTGACCCATCCACAGATGAAGACACACCCGAGATGTGACTGCTCAGGCCACAGAGCTGATTGGCAGCAGGTCTGCTCCTGAACCCAGGCCCGAGTGCCCCCAAACCCTGCTTTATCTCATCCCATGCTCCCGGGAGCCACAGCCAGGGAACAGGAGAAGTGGCTGAGTGCCGTGGCCGAAGCCAGGGTGGAGAGTCAGCTCTGGTTCCCATCCTGGTCTGCCAAGCTCTTGGCAAGCCTTGGGCCCTTCTGAGTTTCCATTCTCTCACCTGAAGGGATGAGTAGCTCCCCTGTCTGGCCCGGCCGCTTTGTGGGCTCAAAGGCAATGTGAGAGGTGCCCATTTCATGCTTGGCACATAGTAGGTACTCAAGTAAAGTAAGTTTCCATCTTCCTTTTCCCTCAATAACAAAGCAGAGTGTTCCCTCTCCTAGACAAAATATTTACATTTTAATAGAGTCCCTTGTCTCTAGAAGGGGGTTGAGTGATGATGGAATTCTTGGCAGCTTGTTGGGCCGGCACTGGTGGGGCTGCTAGGAAAAGCTCTCTGAGCTCCTCAAATCACAGGTACAGCAGCCTCGGGAGGGGAGTCTGGCGCTGCCTGCTGCAGGCAGTAGCCTCTGCCTCCTCTTCCTTCAAGAGTGTCTATCAGGACCAGGTGTGGTGGTTCACATCTGTAATCCCAGCACTTTGGGAGGCCAAGGCTGGAGGGTTGCTTGAGACCAGGATTTAGAGACCAGCCTGGGCAACGAAGCAAGATTCTGTCTCTTTAAAAAACAAAAAAATCAGCCAGGCGTGGTGGTGCACTCTTGTAGTCCCAACTACTTGGGAGGCTGAGGTGGGAGGAACACAGCCCAGGAGGTTGAGGCTACAGTGAGCTGTGGTCGTACCACTGCACTCCAGCCTAGGGGACAGAGCAAGACTCTGCCTTAAAAAAAAAAAAAAAAAAGTGTCGATTGTCATCTCAACTGCACCACTTCCCAAAACTCACCAGAATTCTCCCGGGCTGAGTTCATTTCATAATCTCATGCTAATGGAGAGTGATTTCCGTGGACTCATACCTTAAGGAATTGTGGTTCTCTCAGAGCCCGCCTTAAAGGGTAATAGGCATTCAAAACTGCTAAGGCAGCTCCCAGGCACCGTTACACTCCTATTAAATCACACACACCATTAAAAGGATAAAAGCCCGAGTTGGCAGGGCTGTGGGGAACTTAGCACGTGTGAGCATGGCTTTCCTCCTAGGATGCTCTTCCCCAGCTCTGCTGCCTGCAGGAATGGGAGCCTCCTTTCAGGCTCAGCACACGCGTCTCTGCAGTGACGCCTTCCCAGCTCCCCAGTCAGAATTGCTGCCCTTCCTGGCAGTTCCACAGCACGTGGGTCTTGTTCACGGCATTTTGCACTGTCTCTGTCTTAACTCCCAGGTAAGCTACGAAATTGATGACAGGGATGGAAGCTCATTCATTCAGTCCACAGCATGCTGAGTGCTTCACGCTCTTGGCCTGTGATTCTCACTAGCACCCTTTAATGTGGTGGCCATCCCATTTTACAGACGAGGAAAGTGAGGCTCAGAGAGGTTTAACCATTTGCCCAAGCCTGGCCAATCCCAGGCCTGGGCTCTTTCAACAGCACAGTGCTGCCTCTGCAGGGGCTCCACCCTGGGCTGGGTTGTTGGGAACTCAGGACCCCCCGGTGGAAAGGGTGGCCAAGCAGGTAGGCAGACAGGGCCAGCACAGTATGTTGCTACCATAATTGGGGACCCTGGGGTTTGGTGGGAGCCAGACAGGTTGGGGGGAGCATGGGAAAGAATTTCATAAAGCTATGTCCTGGCATGAGTCACTCAGGTGAGGAAGAAGGACAGGGCGTCGGTGCCAAAGAGAGCACCATGTCACACAGCCATGTGACAGATGACAATTGTTGGGGAGCAAGCTCTTCATGCTGTCATTTGGGCAGGATGGAAATTGTGGGCTGGAGAGCAGGGCAATGAGGGGAGGCCACGACTGTCTGGACAGAGCACCTCAGGGGTGACACTCCATAAATCAGTGCAACCTAGAGTTAGAGGGTCTCTAAGGATGGGCCACAGATCTCTGCCTTCGTCCCTGCCTGTTTCCATCGAGTCTGGATGGAACCATTAGAGCTTATCAGGTGTGCCAAAGGCAATGTCACATGAGAACATTACATTTCCAGAAACCTCAGAAGGTGGAACCAGAGACTAAAACCAACAGAAGGGAATTGAACAGGGAGAACAAGAATAGCCTGCTTTCAGGCGCAAAAGGTCAATCGCACAAACTGACAAGTTGATGGCAAGGTCCTTTCTTCCCCCTGCCTCCTGAATTATGTTTAAAAAGTGAATCTTTGGCCAGGCGTGGTGGCTGATGCCTGTAATCCCAGCACTTTGAGAGGCCAAGGTGGGCGGATCAAAAGTTCAGGAGATTGAGACCAACCTGGCTAAGACGGTGAAACCCAGTCTCTACTAAAAATACAAAAAGTTAGCCAGGCGTGGTGGCATGCACCTGTGGTCCCAGCTACTTGGGAGGCTGAGGCAGGAGAATCACTTGAACCTGGGAGGCAGAGGTTGCAGTGAGCCAAGATGGCATCACTGCACTCCAGCCTGGGCAACAGAGCAAGACTCTGTCTCAAAAAAAAAAAAAAAAAAAAAGGGAATCCTCTGAGGTTGAAATGGAGAGATCTGTTTGCTCGGCCTGCCCACTGGAAGTTCTCTAAAAACATCTGTGATCAGTGGGTCCTGGATGGGTGTCCTGACCTGGGAGAACCCTTGGGAGGAATCAGCCAGTGCCCCTGCACCAGGATGGGGCTAAGCCAGCAGTGCCTGTGAGGCTCCTGTGCCCACTCATAACAGCTGGGATTGGTGTAACCCACATAAAATCCCCCAGTCCCACCCAGGAACAGGCATCCCACCTGCCTCAAGATCAGAGAGGGCCTTCGCCAGCTGAATAGCAGTGGTGGGGTGGTAAGGACAGAGGGCGGCCTTCTGTGCCTGCGATGAACTATCGCTTGAGCCCAGGAGTTCGAGACTAGCCTGGGCAACATGGTGAGACCCCATCTCTACAAAAAAATACAAAAATTAGCCAGGCATCATGGTACCTGCTTGTAGCCCCAGCTACTTGAGAGGCTGAGGTGGGAGGTTGGTTTGAGCCAGGGAGGTTGAGATTACAGTGAGCTGAGATTGCACCACTGCACTCCAGTCTGGGTATGCAGAACAAGACCCTGTTTCAAAAAAAAAAGTGGGCATAACATAAAGAGCAGGGCAAGTCGTGGTCAGGTGGTGACCTAGGGTGGGTACT